>NC_088245.1:13006212-14256212 GCF_036013445.1 Caloenas nicobarica
AAGAAAGAAAGAAAGAAAGAAAGAAAGAAAGAAAGAAAGAAAGAAAGAAAGAAAGAAAGAAAGAAAAAGAAAGAAAGAAAGAAAGAAAGAAAAGAGCGAGCATGTAGTCCTTCTCTAGGGAGAAATGGTGGTATTGTTCCTCTCCACTGCTTTGTACAGCTGAGATTTTATTGTTCATTCATTTGCAAAGAGACACATGTACTTTCCTATGAGGCCAGAAAGAATCCACAAAACCTCTCAATACATACACATTTCAAAGAAGACCATACCACTATGCTACCACAAAACCTTAGCAGAAACGCTAAGATTTCTGAAGTCTTATGCAAAATTCAAAATTATATTTAGTGCAGAAGATTGTTCCACTACAATGTACTTCTAGAAATCAACTTGTTGATGGTAAGGATACAGATGCAGGAGTTGGAGGGCTTAGCTCAGTCTTCAGAATTGCCCACATTTTCTGCCCAACCAGGAATAAGTTCCAATCTTAATAATTTTAATTTTTAAATTAGAATGATGATACTGCTGAACCTTCTGTGAGTGCTCTGCAACCATGTTACAGGAATGGGCACAACTTGGGAGCAGCTCTTATCAGTTCCATTCGTATTCTATCCTGTCCTATCTTATCCAGTCCCACACCACCCTAATTGCAAAGCCGTCCTTCCTTTTCACATGACTGAATATGTCAATGTGCAGTTCACTATCAGTAAGCATTACACGGTGTCTAGCGCTGTGAAGGTACAATTGCTTTAAACTTATGGTTTAAATTCCTTGAGAAGCCTGTGCCGTGACTGCCAAAATGGGATTCGCAGTGAAGGAGTCATTTGTCTGTCCTAGCACAGAGCCTGGGATGTGAGTTCAAGCTTGCTGCACACCCTGCCTGCAAATACGCTTCTGGTTGCAAAGGGAGAGGAGATGAAGGCAGGATGTGATGGGAAGCCTATCACTGCCTTGAAGTGCCTCTAATTCCCTGCAAAACTAAAGACACATTAAATCTCATGTTATAGGAAATATAAGAATACACACTCATGCACGTTAGCATGTAAATAACTTATAATGCCAGCTAAATAATTTATTGTATTTATTGTTCTCTATAGTTTTGGTGTACTTTTACATTTCTTCTCTTCTTTGAGATATTTAAAAAAAAAATTTCCATATCCATTGTCCTACTGATATTAAAATCAGATGATTTCCAACATATTTATTATTTTTCAAAGATTCTAAATAATTTCTGTTTGAGAAGTTTTATCAATGAATCTTAATTTAGGAAAATGCATTTTTTAGTTTATATACTCTAGATAGATGATGAGAGCTATCTGCATAGATATTTAAATATAGGAAGGATGGTTCTGCTTGAGTAGTCCAACTTTATGCATATCTCTAAGCACAGAACTTTATCTGATAATCCCTAAAGTAGAAGGAATTATTTTCCGTAGTATATTAGCAAACAGTATTAGGCCTAAGAACCTCTGGTAGAATTTGTGCATATCTTTAGGAAAGACTTTGCATCTCAATTTAAAGATGATTTAAAGATGAGACTTGCTTCCCTGGTGCCAGCCCGTCACACTGCTCCAGGCGAGCAGGCAGCAGCGCAATGCACACTGTACGGTAATTAGCAGAAAAATGCAGTGCTGCTTTCCCATATGCACCACATCTTTAAATGGAGGGGCCTCTTCTGAAGCTCAGAACCAGGCAAAAACACACCCTCTTTTCTTTGTTTCTCTTGCCTGTTTCCTTTCTCTAAAATGTCATTGGTATGAAAATGCAATTTTCCTTTGCTCGCTGCACTTGAAATGCCCGTTGTGTCATAGCCCTGTTGCCACTCCGTGCACATCACTCAAATCCTTCCATCATTCCTCCAGCGCGGCTTCCCATGGCCCCTGTAAACCCACTGCAGCAGGGTAGTTATGCTCAGGTAATGCCAGAGTCCTCTGCCACTCTCAGGCCTTGTTGCTGTGCAGGCGGCCAGGCACAGAAACATTTTCCTGCGCTGCTGCTGCTGCGTTGGGCCACATCTGGAGTGGCAGGGGGAGCGTGTGGCCCCCAGGGCCACGCTGGGGGCACTTGCATGCAGAGGTTGGTTAGCGGCAGATGATGAGCTAACCAAGCTTCAGTGATGCCAAATTAGACTTTGGGGCATTTAAAGTAAGGAAGGAAGGTGATGTGCAGTCATGCTTGGGGGAGGGGAGGAAAAAAAAAATCATTAAATTATTTCAAATTAGCAAAAGAAACTGGTAAATTAAAAGTGTGGCTTTAAAATGCCACCTTGTCTGCTGCATGCAGGAGGCTGCGTCCTGCTCTCCCATCCATTTTATAGTACAGTAATCTCATTGACTTCACTGTAGTTTTTCCTGATTTACACTCATGAGATAAATACAAAGCCCAGTGTCTTTCCAACTCATCTGTCTTTGTTTGTGGAGAACTAGTTGTGAGAGAAACAGCTCAGCCACGCGTAAGGGGAAGTCATAATCCGACTGTAAGATCTGCAGTGGCACATTGTATTATTAGGTCCTGAGTAGTCTGTTTTATCGCACAAATGAACTGAAGCATACCTCCTTTTTTTCCGTCTAGCTTCAGAGAAATTATTTTTTAATGCACACCAAACTATGTCAATAATCTAGGATAGTAGTTTTTCTATTTTGCTCCTATTTTCACTGTGTGTGAAAACTTGTGCTGTCCTGGTCTATTTTCTGCAGTTAATCTGAGCTGTGCCTGTTAAAACTGGAAAATACATTCCAAAGATATGAAAAACTCCAGAGACTTTGGTTTTATTCCCTTCCTAAGATCCTAAGGTAGGCTATAGGCTTCACTGCCTGCAAGATCTACTATGTAAGTTGTGGGCTTTTAAAGATGGGGATCTTGTTTTAGTGAATCATATTTTCTCCCTTGGTGTGTTTCTTTTACTTCCATTCACAAACATGTGAGGAATGTAAAATTGTAGATCCTGTGTATGTACTATTTTAAATTGATACTGGTTTAGGATGCACTCAAGATTAATGTTTTTCCTGCTGTACACAGTGAGTGTACAAATCTGCACCAAAAAAAAAAAAACCAAAAAACCGCTGAGGGTTCTTCTTTATTATGCTAGTGTACTTTAGGTCGTGACTATGTAGTGAGCTGAAAAAAATATTATGTATTATTTTATCTTAATTCAAATGAGTTTTCATATATTCACTCCCAGAAAAGATAGAAAACTATAGAAATACCCCAACATCATCTAAGTGGCCTGTAAAGAGCTTTAGATTTTCTTTTTCTTTACATGGAAATTTCTGGTTAAAGGGAATGATCTAGGTATTGTACACTGTAGTTCCACAGCCATTTCTGATTCCTGGGATCAGGAATTTCTCAGATTGCTCCATTCTTGCTGCACAGAGCAAACTGGAAACAGTGTTGACCACATATGTTTGCTTTCTTTTTCCTGGAGCTCTGACCTGTCCGATGTGTCCTTTCCAGCTTTCACTCCCTGCCACTGACCATGTGTTGACTGCCTGTGGTTTCCTCTGAGCAGTAGTAACCTCGCACTTTCTTCCTCTACAAGTTGTCCTTTTCTTTAGTCTACTCACTCAGGGTTCATAACTGACAGTACTCCAAGGCAGTGACTTCTTGGCTTGTCTTATCCCTGCTTTGATACCTTTCTTCGAGGTTATCACCATCATATACATGATGAAATATATAGAGCTGTATAGAAATTTCATGAGAGAGTCACTTTAGACTTTTTACAGTTAACTTGTCCTTATACCTTCATTTTGCATTTCAGTCTCTGAAGGCAGTTTTCATTGGAAAGCTCTGCTGATAGTGCTATCTGCCTTTTGGCCAATTGATCTGTGTTGTGGAATCAAAGTTATTCCTCTCATCAGTCTATAACTTTTGGATTTTGCTTTGTAATTCTTTTCTGTTAGGAGATATAAGTCAAGCTATATCCCAGAGAGACCGAGCAAAATTAAGCCTCAGATCGATATGCAAAGTGGGTGACACTGCTATGGAATACAGCAGTGGGGTACAGATCACCTTCCGTACTTCTGGTTTATTGCAGATGTTAGTTTGTACTATATTTCATTTTTCTTTTCAGGAATTGCCTTTAAAATAATCTAAATTAAGACAGTGAAACGTTCTGACTATTCAATAATAGTTATTTCAAATTAAATATCAGTAGTCATTCCTGAATGAACGCCTGATTTTTACATGTGCTAAATTCCCTTAGATTCTCAAGTTAGAAATGCTCAGAATTTTAGAAAATGTAGAAACAGACTAAGGTGCCTTCCTTTAACCACTTACTTTTGAAAAACGTGGCCACCAAGTATAAATATGGGTCATAGATATGGTATGGAAAATGTATCACTATCACTCTGTTTCCTTTGCTGGCTTTAGATCAGGCCCTGCATTTCTCTTCATGTGCAGCCTGACAGTGAGTTGTAATGGTAAGACTAATTATAATAATAGATGCAATAGTGGTTTCTCAGGACTGGATAAATTTTTCAGTAACTTATTGAGGTCACTAATTCCTTTCATGCAGGCTATGAATAGAAATAGTTTTTCTGACACTAACCTAGAAGAAAAACAGGCTGTGATCTCTTATCAATTCATAAATCTATGTCTTGTATTTCTTGAAAAGTGACTGATAGTCTATTTAAAGAAAAAAAAAAAGAAAAAAAATATGTACTGCATACAGAATCAACGATGTAGATTATATTTATACTTCATAATAGCACTTTCAGTACACTAAAAGTAGTAGTAATGATTCCCCTGTTGTAATTTCCAGCTACAGGAATTGCAAAGTTATGTTTTATCTTAAACCTGTTACGCACACAAGAAGACTCTAATCGTAGTGCATTTGCCTTTTAAAAATCAAAATTAGTGGTACTACAGTGGTCTGAAATATTTGATTCTCCTGTCAGCGTCTCCGATGGTACAGGGTCAGCCTGTGGTTTATTTTAGTATTTTTGTGCAGCTGGAGCTGACTGTGTCTGTTTGAGCTGGGCGCTACCATTGGGCGTGCTGGAGGACAGAAGTACGTATGCATGGTTATGGTATGTGTGCGACGGTCAGTTTTAGAAGTATTTGGTCGCCTGAAGGGACCAGAAGCAGTCTGACATGAGGACTGTATGTAAGAGCAAATACCAAGAAAATGTTCCTCACGGCCAGTGGGCCTGTTCCTGGAAGCACAATGTCAAGACTTAGGAGAAGGGTGCCAGCTTGACTCCCGCCTCCTGCCATACGCTGCCCAGATTTTCTGTGTCTTAAGATACCTGAGAGGATAAATATTTGTTGTGATTTGTGGCGATGACTGCCTGGGCAGGACATTCCCAACTGAAGGGCTTTGTGGTGAAGAAAAGGTCATTCTTGTAAATCTAGGCAAGTGTCACCATACCTGCTTGATTTCAGAGATTTCACTGGAAATTAGCTTAGACAGAACAGAAAAAAGTGAGACTGGAAATGAAAACATTAGCAAGCATATCTGTAATCTTTCTCCACAGGATTCTCTGGAGTCTGTTAAAGGTACGAGTTTATCTGTGGGAAACAAGGTTCTCCCTCTCCTGCTGTCTGGTGACTCTTGCTCTTAGGTCACTACTGTCTATGGCTAAAGACAGGAATAAAGAGCATTACAGTAATATCTCTACTTTTTATAGTAGTAAGGACTATATAAAGATTATGGAGGGAAGTAAGGCCTAATAGCTTGTAGGTAACAGTTCATGTATCTAAATTGCTTTTTGAAGGGAATCCTAAGGCCATGGTTGAGACAGGTCCTGTCTCCTGTCTCCTGATGGACACCTGTCCATCCAGATAGACAGGTAGGCCCTTGACACAGGTACGTCTGTGTGGGTGGACATCACCAGTGGGAACACCAGGACACAGTTTAGGTGGCTAAATGTGCTGCCAGAGCACAGTGCCATATGCTATTTTTAAAAGACAACTTGCTTTTTTTCTAATATAAAGAAACCTACTGCAATTTATGTTCAATAAGAAGTAAGTCTAAAATCCATGCTTAATCTTTGAGATGCACAGATAATTGTACTGCCGGTGTTCTTTACATAGTCAAACTTCCTTTTTAGAGAGACACTAAAAATAGCTGTGGCTGTAATGTAGGTCATGAGTCAGAAATCAATAAGAATGTTCTGCAGGACAGCCTATTGATTTAGTGCAGTTAAAGTAAAACACCTATTTTGGACTTGTGTGTGTGAAAAGGGTAGCACTTTTGTCAATGGTTTGTATTTTGGATGTACAGTTTGTTCAGTACTAGTGTGGTTATGTTAAAGAAGGATTATTTTTTTTGCATGCTTGCCTATCTTAAGAAATAAAGATATCTTGTTAAGAGGGGGAAGCTAGGCACAAAAGTGTTCACTCAAATACGTTTTTTAAAGAGAATGACTAATAAATTCTTCATTTAAAGTGCAAACAACAATTTTATAGACTGCAAGTTATCAGTGATAAAAGTATTATCTGTCGTAGTGTTTACAGACTCAATGTACAACCAAAATGTGACTTAACATAGATGAGTTTTCAAATGTGTTAATCTAACTTCTTGTTTTGAAAAGAGCAAGAGGAGCCACTGACACCATGTGGAAAACTTGGAAAGTGCCTTGTTAAAAAATAGTTTCCTTTAAAACTCGATAGCTTGTTATGTCTCTTCCTTTCTGATTCATCCACTGTTAACAGGACAGAGTGGAGGGGAATGGTACTCTATGAGATTGCAGTCTTTTAAAGGTGGAAATGCTGTTTCTTGTGCTTAAGACCACGTCCGCTACAAAAGACTGTGGAGCAGGGATGACAGGGTTGGATTGAAAGAACTCCTGTCAACAAAGTCATACTGTCTGGTCCACAGACCTGATATCCATGGGAGGCCATTAACAGCAGAACAGATAGTGCTTTGAGGAAAAAAGTGGGCAGAGAAGTGTTGAGTGTATCTGCCTGTATTATGTGTCTGATCATAATAGCTAATGTCTCTTTGTGGTCTGGGTCACCAGCTGTATGGCCAAAACTCTGTAAATACAGGCAAAATATATTCCTTATCTTTTGAGGAGTGGGAAAAAGCACTGGTATTATCTTCCTTTCTCAATAGCTCTTTTTTCTCTATAATGATAATGTTTCTGATAATAAATCTTCCTCCTCACCTAATATCATGGCAATGTTCAAACCGTCACATTATGTAGAATAAGGTTTAGCATTTTCTTTAGAAAGGGAATATTATCAGATGGCAAATGAACAGGCAAGCTACAGGAAGGAAGGAGACTCCTCCAGAATTAAACCTGTTTTTACTGAATGTTCTTGGAGATTAAAATGTCCCCAGTAATGTACTAGGTGAGGCAAGAAATGCAGATGCATGGAAAAAATTACTCAGAGACATTGTTTTCTCTAAATAGAATGGTTTTGAAAGCACAGAAACACTAACAGCTTCCTAATGGTACAGTGTCTCAAGAAAAACGTTCACCATAGCTGTCATAAATAAAACTTTTGTTCCTTTTCTTTCTGAAAGATAAGTTAACAGATGCATGATGTATCATTCCTTTTCATGACAAAAACATTTGAGTGGATTTTTGAAAGATTTGTTGAGACATTCAATTCAGCTGCGAAAGGAAAAGCTGCATTAAAAATTCTCTGACTTCATTCAACTTTTTCTTCAGTGAAGTGTTTCTGTTTTCCTCCAGTGTACGTGATGTGTGCTTTAAAACTAGATTTTCTTTCATTTTCTGTCTAATTATTTAAATTGTGTGCTGTCATTATTGAATGTATTCATAGCTATGTGCGACCCATTAGGGTCTTTTATGGTGCTGTCATTAGCAAGTTGGAATTGTGTGATACCTTTTAGGCAATTTTTGCTTACTGTATTCCCATGATGTTCTCTGTTTTATTTAGAATAATTTTTATTCAGTTCCTTGAAGAAAATGCGTAATTAATAACAACAGATGTGTTGACCCATTCTCATAATTTCCGGTTTCTTTTTCAATAACTTTGGTTCTTAAAGGGAGATCTGTTACAGCACATCATTATTAAATGAAAATGCTGCTTAATGAAGGAACCTGATAACTTTTATGAAGACAAACTGAGAAATAATTTGTCATTTGGTCAACATTTCTAAAGTAGGCCAGCAGAAGCTAATGATGAAAAGTGGTTATACACTTATAACATGCAATAGCACATTTAGTAGTGCCACACAGATGTTCAGTATCTTATGTGAGACAAGTGAACAATTTCTGTGGGATCCTAAGGTCTAATCAATCCCAACAGATTTCAGTGCTTATTTCTACGCCACGTATCTACTGCTTATTTAATGTAAGTTCTATCAGTCTGTTAGTGCTCAGGTGCCTATAGCATAAAATCATCTGTAGCAGTCTCAAGAAGGCTGTGACTGAAGGACTTGTGTGATAAAATAGCGTCTTGTTTTTAAAGTGTATTTTTGTGCAACAGCAATGCAAGTTCTGACAGACTGATGTTACAACATTGTGACATTCACGTTATTTTCAGTGATCCTGTTTCATTCCCATCCTGGCTCCAGTCCTTCACATGATGGATATTTGGAAGGACACTTACACCTAATCAGATCCCTGTTTGAAGACTTAAGACGTCCTTACAGGTCCAGAAGGCAACTGCAGAACCAGGGCCTTATTGAACAAACCAAGGACTTAAATGAACAAGGTTTTTCAGCTGAGCACTTCTTTTATAAAATACTGTATTCACTTTAACAAACTGAGAATTTTAAAACTGCGTACATTTGTGGCACCCAGAGATGAAGAGGCTAAAGAGGAGGTCATCCTTGTTTTGCTGCACACAATTCTCATTTATAGTTGGTTTGGTATATAATCTTCATTCCCTATTTTTAGCAAGCTTTTTTTCTTTTTTTTCTAGAATATTACCTATTGTTGACCTGACCTTCAAAAGATGATCAACTTTTCATTTTTCCAGTACCTTGTATTTATAGCTCTGTTAAAAAACAAATTCAAGGTGAGCTGGAAAACAATACTGCAGCAGTTGTCAAGTCCTTGTGGCATCAGAAGCATTTTCTCCATAACTTGTAAGATATGGAAATTCTAACGACCAATATAAGCACTTCGGTAATGCCAGCATTAAAGGACTCACATTTTGTTGATTATTGTCTGCCCAAGGTTGCTAGACAAGATCTACTTGGAGACCTATTACTTATGTCTTCTTATCACTGCTATGTAAGGAGCTACTCATTGGTCCTCCTGAGTTATTTAGGGAACTTGGGCTTTTATTAGAGGGAGCAACTAGAATGTGAGCAGGCAACAAAATCCTATGACCACCCAGAGGATTCTGTGTGGCATTATAAAAAAAATAGGCTGGATTACTCCAGGGTCTTAAGTCCTATACCATAACTTAATATGCAAGATATTCTGACTTGTATATACTAGCTGTATATCAACTAGTTAAAAACAAAACAACACAAAACAAAAACAAACAACAACGACAAAAAAGGACAAAACCAAAACAAAACAAAAAAAAACTTTTTCCTTTTCCTATTTCAGTTGAAACAGCATGTTATAATGCATTAAGTGACTTTAAAAATCCTCAGGCACAGGGTATGAAAGAGGTTCCACTTACCACCAATATTATTTCCATATAACAGTAGCTGATTGGTAGGCAGACAGGGTTTGGAGGACACTGACACTTTTTGTGTCAGTTGTGTGGGTTAGAATTAAAGGAAGATTCATGTAAGTATGTACAGAAAACAGGAGGCTTCAAACAAACCAGTGACATAAAGTTTCTCTGGGCCCTTTTACCAATTGTCCTTCAGCTTTCCAGCAGAAACCTTTTCCCACATCCCATTGCATGCTCCAAACTCTACTGTCCTGTTTCTCAGGTGCCTATAAAATAAGACTTTGGTGTTTTCTTTCTTATGTTAGCTGCTTGTGTCAGACTGAAAAGGAAGTTTAACTCCTTTAGTTTCTTTTATCCCACAGCTGCTTTCTCTTCAGCAGCTGTAATCATGACCTGTAGGAACATCTGCCCCTCCATTTCTCCTTGGATTGGGCACACCAACCTCCTAGGCTCCTTCCCCTTGTGGTGTGCTCTGAGACATTCATGAAAAGATCAGGTACCTGATGTTGCTGGAGCGGAGTGTATCAGTAGACTGTGGAAGCCCACACTACCTCTAAATCCATTACAAACCTTGAATCTTCATCTGGAAGCAACTGGATGGTTGGTTGGGCAAGATCAAGATTTGACACTCGGAGTGGCTCTGGTCACCTAGTAATAGGCTATTGGTGGCATGGGCAGCTGTGGAGCTTGTGTCGCACAGGTTCCAGCCATCTGAATTCCTCCAAAGCTTCCTGCATCTGTGTTGATGTGCACAGTTAAGAATTATATCCCTACCCAGATTTTAGATACAGCCTTGCTAGGTTTTAATACATCATTCTGTATGTCGGACCTGACAGACCACTTCCAAAGATGAACAGGTAGTTTCTGTTGCCCAAATAAGTTCTTGGAAGATTGGCATTAACTGTGTAGAAGAGTGAGGTAGGAGATAACTCTTTGTCATGCTGTTATTGGAGCTGGACATTGGTATCAAGTTGCTTTTCTTTGTACTGAATCTAAAAAGACATTTGCAAATAAAGGTGGTAAATTGCAGTCAAAAAAAATATGCTGAAAAGGTTTCTGCCCTTTGGCTTTCACTAATGACTGATTTCAATAATTAGCAGCAAATATACAGATCTATGTGCCTTCAGATATCTGTGTTTAACCAAGTATTAATTAATTAAAAATGAATGTGATTATTTATATTGACTTTTGGCAATATTCTTCTTAATATATTGGTACCAAATGAGTAAAATCTGGAATGGGAATGGAAGCTCTAAGAGTTGTTTATATTAATAAACTTCATTTTATTATTTTGAAACCACTAGTGCCAAAATTTTGAGACACTGGAAAAACAGAGTTTGAACAGTGATAAATACACCTAAAATCAGGGCCTCATTTAATATTCCTGCATACAGGCTAAGGTGTCTTAAAATGTAGGTTTTTGTTTAAATACAGCCAAATATGTTATAAACTGATAAAGCTTGTAACTCCCATGTTTTGCCAATTATGCAGAATCGGTAACAATTTTTGAAAATGATGGCTTAAAGTAATTACTGGAAAACGTTTTTTATTTATGGGATTCTTTTAAGGCTGGACATTGTATTTGCAGTGAGACCGGAGCCTGCTGGTACTTCGTGTCAGTAGCTCAGTGGAGATGACTGGGATGGCTCAAGTGCACAATTTAAGCTTGTCCAAGATGGGTTTTGGTGAAGGGTTATTTGCTCCCACCTGCCAGATTTGTGCATTCTGAGGTCATCCAGCAGCTGATATTTGATCCTGAGCAGGTACACAACTGCATTTCTGCTGATCTAGCAAGAGGAAACACTACTGAGTTTATGATGGTTTTAAAACAGGTTAGACTTGCGGAAAGATACCTGGGCAGCCAATGCCTGAGGAAAAAAAAAAGGCCTTCCATTAGAATTTAACCTGTCAGAAACACTTTGACACATTTGAAATGACAATGTGTGTTAATAGAGGATCAGCGCGTTGTGTCTTACGGTTATAGCATTTTGATCTGGTACTAGGAGCCGTAAAGCTGGATTTGCTTTATCACGGAGTCTTATCTGGGAGCCAGCAGGACCATACAAGTGGGAGTTTTCTATTCTATTTGAAGGCCAAGACAAAGACACTGGTATTTGGGGTTTTTTTGCTTCTTATAATACCACCAGCTTTTGTTTTCTGATAGCTGATGTAAACACATTTACACAGTAAGTAAAGAAATTTATAGAAACTGTATTTAGTTTATATTAAATTGAACTCCTATTTATCCAATAGACTAGAGTTGTTCCCAAGTCATTTCAGTCCGTTGGATAAGTACATAATTACATATTTAAGAGATAGAGATAAACATATAGTAGAGGTGTTAGTGAGGAAGATCATTAGCTGCTGTAAATTGTTACAGATTCTTTTAGAGTACATTTATAGTAGTTTAAGTTTTAATCAATATTATTCATGTATATATGGTCTAGATTATTCTAATATTTACATTAAGTAAAAAATAATGCTATTAAGGAAAATACTAAAGAGGAAATTATCTTTAATTTTATTATGTGAAGAGCAGCTCTCTACCTGTGCATAATAGTATTGATTTTAGTGAAAATATATATGAATTCACTTATTCTTTTCCTTAAATACTTGTCAGAACTGGGTTTTAGATGCAACCTAAAGGAGAGTTTGTGTAGGCTGTATGAAAATAAATTTTTTATCTCAAATTCTCTTGTAATTCTGACAATTTTGAGTTTTTACACTTAGAAATTAGCCTTCTTTTCTCCCTGTGCGTATTATTATACAAAAATAATGGGATGCAACTAATTGTATTCATTCTCAATAGAGTTAAGAGGACTTAGTGAGTCAAGTTACTCATCCTTGAATATGATGCTCATTAAACATGAAATCCAACAAAGTTAAAATAGACATTGCTGACCAGAGGTGAGATATGCCCATGAGCCATAGTATTGCAAAATTCTTGTTCTCTTTCTGGATTCTTTTTCTAGGACTGTGAGGCAGCTTGTGTTACCTACCATGACATGCAGTTGCTAGAATCTGAAATGAGATAGTTAATGGCATTGCATTATCTCCTGATGACAAATCCATTAGCATATGTCACTGCTCTCACTTATAATTCAAGTCCCTGCTTGTTTGGTGCTCATTGCAAGGGAAAATCTGCAAGGTTTTATATTTCCATTTCTTTATGAATGTTTTGTACAGCTTGATAAGGCTGAGCAATGAATTCAAATGAAGTAATTTGTGCGTTTTAATGGCTATACATAGATTTGTCATCATAAATTATTTAAAATCTTCTTCTTTGTCAACTGGAATGACCTACAGTATATAATTCACATTTGTTATATTAATTATGAATTGCACATTTTTAAAAATTCTACTAAAATGAAAAATTTAGCTAACCGTTCTCTTTTAGCTAACCGTAACTCTTTTTGAATAATTTGCTTTGCATCAAGTATATGCTGTATATAGAGGCAAGTTTTCATTGTGTTTTACTTCGGGTGAAAGACTTGGAATTGCAGAAAGAAGCTCTTGTGGCCCCCGATTTTCCTGACCCTCCCAGGATGTGCGGGTGAGGCCGGGTACCACTGCAGAGTGTGCGAACAGCATTGCATTCCCTAGGATGGGATGAGTTGCATTAGATTGACCTTTCAGGGTGGTGTCGCTGATGGAAATCAGCTGCTCAAACACAGGACAGCACTGAGCTGGGAAGTAGCACAGTGGTTGGCAGACACCTTAACCTTTCCAGCTGCTGGGTTTTAATTCTGTTCTTTACCTCCTGAAGTCAATGCAATAGACATGAAAGATTTGTGATGAGAATTAGGAAAGAGAGATTTGTCTGACTTTGGTGAGGCAAAGGGCCAGCAGTGAGGGAAGGCGGGAGATGTGTTCAATGCATAATAGTTGGAAAAAAGCAAAGGGAAGATAAAGTGGGAGAAATGAAGACAGAAGTGGATGGATAATTGTCCTGGGTGGAGGCAATAATGAAACACTGATCTTTTGAAATGAAGATCAGGAATCTGTAAGTAGCCGTAGGTGGGGAAGAAGTTATTATGGTCAGAGAGTCAGTTAAAGAAGGGGACGTAACTGTAACAAGTTAAAAGCAGGGTATAATTGACTTGACGGAATATCAGTCAGTGACTATATAAAACTGCATTTAATTTCTAAAATAAACAGATCGAATAGCAGACTTAAGAAAGAATACCTTAAAATCAATGGTCTCTTCATAACAAGATACTTACTTTTTAACTTAGCCTGCTTTGCAGTCTACAAATAGGCCTATAGTCACCCTACCTGGCTTTAAGCATTGAACCGGTGCATTAGGTTAGATCAAATACCAAATTTAGGTAATTAATTGGTATGTAGCAAAGCAGTAATCCTCCAGGAAGTACCAAAACACCTTAAAAGTATCCAAGAAATAAAAACCTTAGCAGGAAGAATTCTGCTTCACAGCGTATGTACTTCATTTTATTGTCATCGTAGGTATTCATATTATATAAACTTGTGTATAAACTACAGTGTTTCCTATTTTATAAGATTAATTGCTAAAGCTATGGCCCCTTCTGTGTTAAATGTCTACTAGCATAGAACATATTCAGATAATGTAGCAATCATCAGCTGCCAAATTCCAATTTATAGAACTTCAAAATTTAGCACATGCAATTCAAGTTTTCCTCCCCAGTAAAGACCTTCAGGCAGAGAGAAAACAGCAGTGGTGACATTTCGTTCATTATTATTCGCCTGTTGTTCCTTGTGTTATTCTTTTATGCTTTTCTTTTTCCCTGTAGTTCTCTTTCTCTCATTTTACAATAGGAACTGATGAGGACTCTCCGTTATAGGAAATCATGGCATAATTTTTTCAGGGCTGACCATCCAGTGTTTAAATTATTTGGCAATTGTTGATGATCTGCCTTTTCTCAGTTGGGTTAAAGCAGTCTGCACTGCTCAGGGTTATTATAGAGGGCAAACACAGCATCATAATTGCAAGAGAAAATACAAAAAATGCAGGATGGCTTTAGACTGCAGACATGAACACGGGCAGCTTTCTATGTCTCCATTCAGATATCTTTGAACATTTCAATCTCTCATTGTTTTATTTTGACCTTTGGACCAGTTGTTTGTTTGTTGGTTTGGTTTGTTTGTTGTAACTTGTTCTTTGTAGGTTCGGTTTTCATTAAATTTACAATTGTGATTTTCTTCTTAAATGTTCAAGATATTAGCTGCTTGGGAAATAGCTTGTTATTTAATATTCAACAGATAGAAGATGTGTAATTAGGTTCCCCCAGAAGTACTTAAGAAAGAAAGAAAACCGTCACTGCCACCATTTCATGTGCAGGGTGACTAAGGCAGAAAGGTGAATGATTTCCATGCTGCCTCCATATTTCCAGGCTGAAGCCTCGTACACAAGACCTAAGTAACATTTAACTGCCCTAAATGTTGGAAATTTTCTGTAGAAATCTGCTGGTCTTCTAATTCTGTGTAAAATAGGTTTATGTACCCTCAGCCTTTCATGGTGCTGAGCAAACTCTTCCTTCAATGACTTTGGTCGCTGAGAGCGCTCAGCATTTATTAGATGAAATCCTTTCTAATTATAAATGGGGAATGAGTCAGGCTGTTCCAGTCGGGATAAATGAACCTGATTAAACATTTTGTGTCAAATATAGCACAGTGGAAAGGAAAGCTAAGAGTAAGTGGATTGAAGGGCTGCATAATTACCAGGAATGGTGCTCATTCACTTCAGAGAGGTAGCGCTGCGCAGCGGCGTCAGCGCTGCGAGGGTAGGAGGAGAATTACAAAAACGGTACCAGCTCTGTTCTCCACTGGAAATCAGCCTGGCAGCGTGTGTATTTAGCTTTCTGGCCTCCAGATATCCTCTGCGCTTTGTGTGGTTTTGCTGTACGTGCCTCGGACTTTAAAGGTGAACTGAATGACTCCTGGTGACCTGCTCGGACCTCGACTGGAGAGTTCATGAATCTTCTTCTAGAACTGCCAACAAGGTGCTAATGCAGGCTTCTGAGAAAAAGCCAGCCAAGGCAGCCATAAATAAAAAAGGAAAATATTAATAATGGAAATAATTTGAATCTGTTAGCTGTTACGCCATATTTACACTATATTTTAATTGATTTTGAACCTTAATTATCTGATTTTATTATTGTGGATGGTTATTAAAGCTATTTTTCTTTAATCTTATGAATTTCTACTTACATTTATGTCTGTGAATAGCTGCTTTGCAGCATTTCTCTTGATTAAGAAAGCCATATTGTTTGCTTTTAAGCTTTCCAGGGAGTTCTGATATATAATGACAAATGAGGGGAAGAGGAAAAGAAAGCAAGCAAGCACAAGTATGTTGTACTGTTATGTAGAAATTTAATAAATAGAAGGTTTTTCTGTTACACAGACTAAAATTTATAGAGCTGTTGTAAAAATGTTTGCTGTACAGGACTGAAATTTTGATTCCTTGCTGGGATGGTTTGCTGTAAGATTTTTTTGCTGTAGTATGGCCACCAGGGCAACACTGCAAAGCTGGCAATTAGCATCTCCCATGTTTGAGATGAAATATCAATAGCGCAAAAATCTGCAATCCCACAAGGACCCATCCAGGAGCTCAACTCTGCATACACCATTAAAGTACTGAGGCTATGCAAGGGCTGCAGAATTAAGCATTTGCGTCAGGATCAGGCATGGAAGAATGCAATGGATATGTGAGAGCCTTTGACATTTAGCCAGTCTCTAGCATTTCTGTCAACCTTAACTGCTTGAGAAACCACTATAAATCAACTTGCATGGTAAAGGCGAAAGTGCAGGACATGCTGTGCTCTTCAGTGAGGCTTGTTTTGGAGAGCAGGTGATGCCGCAGGGCAGCCTCCACCAGCAGTGTTGTCCTCCAGCCTTTTCTGCCTCCACAGCCTCATGTACAGCTCCTCAGCAGGGTGGTGGGATCTCATAACAGGAGAGGGGCCATACAACTGCATGGCAAACCTGGGAGATGCCAGATGACGGGATGTGTCACAAATACTGCCTGTGTTTTGACAGGGCTGGAATACGAGTACAGGAATAAAGGTTTTCTTCACTGATCACTTCTCACCTTCCAACATGAGCTTCATGGCTCATTTGAATGCATTGAGCCATAAATGTTAACTGTGGCTATTAAAACACTCAGTCTTATTTCTAAGGTAGCCAAATTGCTTGTCTTTTCTCTGTCGTGGTCACTCCAGGCATCAGTGGAAAGCTTGTGTTCCAAAGCACAACTGCATTTCTCAGGACAAATATAAACTTCTCATCAAAAATTTATCATGAAAACTAGGATGTGGCAAATCTCATTCTGTTTTTTAAGTTAAAAAAATTGTCTTATTTTTTAGTTCTTTTGTTTTGCTTGTGGAGTTCTTGGGTGTCTAGTAAAAACATCTCTCTTGTGGTTTATTAAAATCTCAAAAACTCAGCCGAGAACAAGTAGGACTGAAAACATCAAGCATAGTTTATACTGCAAAAACAATTCAATCTTAATTTTTATGAGAAGCAATGTGGTAGAAAGATATAGAATATTTGCTTTTTAAAATATTCCATTTCTATTAATACCTCCTGAACACACTTTAAGGACACATTTTTTAAATTATATCCATTCCACTAAAGAATTTCAAAGACTTTGTGTGCTCTTCAAGTTTGTCATATAACATAGAAGAATATAATACAATATGTACCAGATGAACTAAAGATTTTTCAGTTTACTATACAATACAACAACAACAACAAAAGCTTGTTTGTTCCTCCTTATAGAACAAATTCAAGGATGATACTTTAAGAGAAATTAAATAATCCAGTTCCATATCTCTTTGGACATGCATGAATATTTTTATTTCAGAAAATATAAACAACTGTCAATAAAGCAAAACTGATATTCTGCTTTCTTCAGAGCCTTACGATTTTTAATAGTGATCTTTCTTCAAGTTCCATTCACAAAACATCTTCAATGAGCAGAATCTGTGTGTGCTGTGATGTAGACTTTCACACAAGAGGTATTGCCATCACACCATATTTAACTACTGAATGTGTTATTAGAATCTAATTATTTCTTCTTCATTAGTTTTTGAGGACTTTTAAAATTTTGTCACACAGAGGTTGAAAATTTGATGATTACATTTCTTTGTAAATGTAACTCAATCAAGATCTTTTCAGTTCCCTTTGCTATCTTATCATTGTTTGTCTAAAACAATGAGAATGACCTTCTATCCATGGCAGTCTACCATAAATCAAGACCCCAATCACCTTTGCCATATGAAAGCGGCTCAGCAATTCTGAGCTTTTCTTCCTCTGCTCCTCTTTGGCTTTGTCTCAGATTAATGTCTTGCTGAATTTAGCTCCTAAATTCTCTGAAAAGTGAGAATTCATTAGTAATAGGTATAATCTTCAGAATTGCCTGGACATGATGGTAAACTATAGTGCCATCTTAAAAAAAAAAAAAAAGAAAAAAAGAAAAAAAAAATACTTACTAATGTCAAGTCACAATTGTCCAAAGACAGGTCAGCCTTCCAGTTTATTGATGGGAGTATACATTGATGGGAGTATATTGATAAAAACATGCTTATGAGATTAACAGGCTGTAAAGGAGAAGACTGAGTTAGGGAAGACAGGCTTTATAAGCGGTAGAGAATGGACCAGGGAGTTAGATGCGTAGTATGTTATTCTGTAGACACCTATGGTATAGCATAGATTATCCCAAACTAATGAGTATGTCCTTAAAGGAGAGGAAACACTTTAGCTTTGCTCTCATCAAGATTCTTTTTTTCAGGTAATTGTGTTGGTAGGCATCATGCTCCTTGAATTCTTGGCTCATCTAAGGACTGAGCAGGAGTTGCTGCAGACACTTCTGAAGAATAAAATTTAGTCAGAGGATTAGAAAGATTAGAGGGATTTTTGTAATTATTCAGAATGAGGATCTCAAATGAACTTCCAATGTAAGGATCAAGAACTTGCTGGCTTCCATCTGAAGGCTTGATCGGTTGATGTTCAGGGTTATTTGACGTGGTGAACTCCAGCAGGAGGCAACTGGATTTGAGGATCCAAGCAATTCCTCCTAGACTTCCTTTGCTTCTGGTGGGAATTGGTCTGCCGAAAGCCCATCTCTCTTGAACAAATTCTAGAGGGAAGATCTGGTAAAACAACACTCTCAGAATCCTTTTGCCTGTGGCTGCCTAAGAAAGCCTCCCTAGAGGTAGTTATACTGGCAATATAAAGCCTCAGGCTATAGACACATTTCAGTAGAAAAATCCTGCATCCCTCATGGAGTTATATTTATGACTGTGGTTTATCTCTCTCTCAAACACGTATCACAACTGATTTTGGACATATCAAAATCTTTCCTGGGTCCTCCCAATGCTCCTTTGAGGCAGCAAAATTTTCCATGTTTCACAGTGGAGGAAATGAGGCAAAGAGCTTTTTTTTTTTTTTTTTTTAGGATGTAATGTAGTAGATGGACAAATAAACTCTGTCTCCAGGAACAGACAGACAGACTGGCAGAGCTCTGCACCATCTGGTAGCTTTTAATACTTCCATAGTAGCTCATTTCAGGGTTCAGGTAGCTTTGCAGAGCAGTGCATGTTTTAGTGGACGTATCTGGGAATTCCACCTGACTTTCTTGCCCACAGTGGGGAAGACAACTGACACTGGCTTTTTTGAGTTTCCAAGCCACTGCCTCATTTCAGATTTGTACCTGTGCTTCGACTACATTGAGACCATTTTGCAAACATGCACCCTGAAAGAAGAAACTGCCAGTAATTACATGGCTTCCTCAGTTAGTGAAAAAATAGTGAAAAGTAACTCAGACTCTGATCAGCTGTGATTGTCAACACCTCCCTCAGTGTTGGCAATCTACTAGCACTGCTAAAACAGTCTATAATCTGGCCCTGGCTCAAGAAAATATCACTCTAAACTAGTCTGTCTTGCCAACAGCTATCCTATTTCTAATCTTTTCTACTTAAGTAAGGTATTTGCCTTACTCTTACCCCAAAAACCCAAGAACCTTTTGAATATATTTTCGTTAGATTGATGCATGTTCTTATAACAACTAAGGACAAGTATTCACACTTTTAGGTCTATCAGCAGAATTCAACCATCAAATCAAAAAGAATTCAAATCATCAAGAGATGTTAATATGCTGAAAGGATCTGGCAGACAAAGCTAAACTGAGCTGATTCTGTTATCTCTTCTCAAATAGATTCTGCAAAAGTTGGGTTGAGTGGTTGTTGTCTCTTACCAGACATTCTCATTTCATTGTTCCTCGACTTCATCCTGTTTGTTGGAAGCTTTCATGGTATTGTTATGATAGCTTTCCCTCTTGAAGTATAAAACAAGCCATTACTACTAGAGAAAGATCTTTCTTCTTAAGCAGTGTTCACCTGAGACTTTGGAACCATGCTTGTTTACCATTTTATATACAAATATCTGTATGAAAGTGTGTCCGTATGTATGTGTTTGCGTGTATTATGTGTGTGTCTGAATAATGGGCTTTTCCTCTGTTTCTCTGTGCCGGATGATGGACATAACTCTTGATTGTTTTCCTCTTTTCTCCTTAGTTGTCATCCCCCTCTACCTTTGTTTCCCAATTCCTACACTAATCTTTGCTTCCTCCTAAAACCACAAAATCCGTTTCCATCATCATAATTAAAATATCTCATCACTGAATACTTTTGTTTTGTCTTCACTGATTGAAATAGGATTATTCCTGCCCAGTCTATTCAAAATCTGTAACTTTCCTTCTCTCCTGAAATGTCTCCATGGGAAAGCGTGGGGAAGGGCTTCATTACCTCTTTGTCCCTGCCGTGCACTGTCCTGCTGTTCTAATTTAAGTGTGAAAGCACCATAAAGATCTCTAAGCATTCTTGATCATAAACAATTTAGGAAAAATGAGATTTAAGCACATCCAAATGTGGTGGAATTTTATGGGAAATGTCATCAGCAATGTCAGGAAACATGCTATCTGCTGAAAAATGCTGAGGAAGTGAGGAAACTGAGCTCTGACACGATTTTTATTTTTTGTTTCGTTTTTTTTTTTAATTTAGCAGACATAAATGAAGATATTACCATCTTTGCTTTCTTGCCACAACTTTGTTGAAGGTTATTGTTCCAACGGCAATGGAAGCAAAAGCAATATTCTTGTGCTGATTCCTCAGCCACAGCTACTTGCAGTCTTGTGTTTTATCCTAAAGGACCTTAAGCAGAGGTTGATGTTAATACCACCCTGTGAATGTGGTAGGTGTTTTACTTCTGACATGCCTATTTGGGGACTACTAACTGCCTTGAAAGCACAAAGTGGACTGCAAGTATTGGTTTCACCTTCACCCAAGTCTCCTGAATCCAAGATACACTGTCGGTCTCTTTAAAATGGGAAATTAAGAAGCCTTCAGCTTGTATTGAATATTTTTAACCAGTTCTAGTAGTACCATCAGGGACTAATGTGTTGTTCTGCATAAAGGGGCTTTCAGTATATGTGGCCATGCTGCCTCCATATCGTCAAAAAGATCACGTTACATCTCCATGACGCACAGTATAAATGTTTCCAAGATTGTTCCTGCTGCTTTCTTTATTATTATGACCACTAAAAGAGTTTATACACAGACGAAGCTGTTTAGATGCTGGGATTTTTCTTTTGTTCACATTCAAATTACACCAATTCATCTTAGCAGCCTGGTGTGTCGCTGGCAGTGTTCTTCATTACCTTGCCTGGTAAAGTTGAATCACGTGCTGAAGGTCTGGTGCCTTATTGTTGCATATGTGTGAACAGCTTTAAATGAAAACAAGTACTAAAAGATTTAACGTAGCTCCTGTTTCCAGAGAAACTGGTTTCTTGTTGTCTGGGCATGTTCAAAGAGGGTAAGTCAATAGTAAACTAAGCAAAAACCTTGCTCTGTCTTCACACTGAGAAAACAAACAGTAAAAAAACCCCAACAGGTTATGATGGAAAAGCTGATTGTGATAACAAAGTATTAAAGCAAATTCTTTTAACACTTGGACTGGTGAATGGGTGAGAGGGTGTCTCCAGGGATAAAAGCAAAAGCTGATGGGAATGTTCTCACTTTTTTGACTTTCTTTGATTAATTCTCTCCCTTCTTTTGTTCTTCTTTTCTCCTCTACACAGCTGTTTTAATTGGACCAAGGGAAGGAAGTGTGACAGGGTGAGATAAGTCTTGGGAACTTTAATATTTAGATATTCCTCCTTTTTCCTTCCTTTCAATATGGTAGACATAGCATTTTAAAAACCTTTTCTGGCATGTGTCTTTTTCTCTGGGATTTAGATTTACGTTTATCAGCATTATCTTGCTTTATCCATCTATGAACATACCTTAATCACCTAAAATCCTAGTCTTTAGATCCCTAGTTTCTGCCATTCTCCCTCAAAATAAGCTGAACATTTCATTCTGTGTAATGATTCCTTAATACCTCATGCTAACAAGGAGAATAATGACCAACGCCACATTTGACTTGCCCATTAAAAGAGTAGGACTGGATTTGCTTGACCTTTTCCCATCACCCCAAATGCCTTAATTCCTCGTAATGCTTAAATATACCTGACCTGCAGCAAAGAGCTTCTAGGCTAAGTGGCAGAACATGGAGCAAGGGGAGCAAGTGTTCAGGAAATGAATGATCTCTAAAGTCTCCCTTTTTCTTCAGTTTTCTCAATACAGCAGCCTATACTGCAGTATTGGCTAATAGGTACTATCGTTGACAGCTGTCCTTCATTTTAAGGCACAGCATTCAGAAAATATTAGGTCCTTACGAGGAATAAGCATGGGTCAGTACATATCTCTGCTGCCTGGGAGATAAGAAGTAAATAAGTTGTTCCTCAGAGCAATGGAGTACAGAAGGTCTGATTTTCTCTGAATGTGTATCCTGCATTCCCACTCTGTCTACCCCAGAAGCAGACACCCCTGTCCCCCTTATTCCATATTTACTCTTTCAATGCCGTTAGTTCTTCCAGGCCTTGACTCCCAGTACATTCAGATCTGTGGATGAAAAACGCCCGGTGTTGGGGCTGGTTAGGGACAGCTGTGCACCAGTCAGTAAATGGAGCCGATGGACTAGCAAGCAGATCAAAGGTATCGCAAATGTTGATGTCTCACTTTAGCCCTACCTGTTTGGTCTGGCTGCCCAGCTGCCAGTGTTTAAACATTATTACTGCCATCTAGTTATCTCCGTTTAACGTTGGTAAAATTACACATGCCCATAAAACCTATTTTTTGGTTGAGGAGGTGTTAGCAGGCAGATAGCACAAGCCTGACTTCCTTAGGAAACCAGACCAAATACTTTGCATACACAGGTGGCAGCCCCGCAGCAGAAGGACACAGAAACAGAATATTTGCTTGTGGGGTTTTCTGCCTTTGGAAGTGAAAACACTTATTTTGACTGGTGGGACAACATCATCAGTTGGAATAGTAACTCAAGAAAAGATTTGATCGGGATGGTAGGGGTAGAGGTCTCTTTCCTTTCCCAATGATGGGAAAGCAATACGAGGCTTTCTCTTTGTAGCATTTCCATAGTTATTAGGGCTAAGAAGTGGAATCTTTTTAGGTCTGTCTGTAATGACTGGATAGCATTGACTGAGCAGAAAATCCACAGGCAGTCATTAAAGAATCACAGAACAGTTGAGTTTGGAAGGAACCTCTGGACGTCATCTGGTCCAACCCCCCTGCTCAAGCAAGGCCACCCAAGCTGCCCAGGACCATATTGAGATGACTTCAAATATCCCCAAGAATGGAGACTCCTCACCTCCCTGGGCAATCTCAAACATTGCATGGAGAACTGCAGCATCCGGCTGGTCATCCCAGCCCAAACTAGAAGTGGTTTAGGTCTTACTCTGATCTCAGTTAACTGTAAATCTGCTGGGGTCAAGAAAGTGACACTTCATTTATACTGGTTTAGGAAGATCTAATTCTGCCCTGAGACTCTTGTTCTTACATAGTTGTCTTGCAGGGAAAGATGTGTTCTTTAAGTAGCCAAAATGTTGGATTAGGGGATTTTTGTTTTATTGTGGTTTGGGTGTTATGAGTTTTGGGGAAAAAAGGGCGGGGGGAAGGTGGGGGTGGGGTAGTGCAGAGGAGGTCATTATTATTTAGAATATAATATAGCAGTAATGTACCTGGGAGATATTTCTAGTGGTTTTTAGCAGCAAATATTTATTTTTCTGATGTGAAGGGGTAATGCTAGCAACAGGTTTTAAATGCAGGATTACTGATCTGTTTTGATTGCCTAGATAAATGTCGTAGCAATTATGATATTGTTGTGCTGGTAATCAATTACTTACTGCTACAGACTTTCCTCATGAGAATAATCTTGTGTCCTTGGTGACATTTACAAAGGATAAGGCAGTACACTGAAGACAAGAGTAACATTTAGTACAAATACAAAGATTATCATATGCCACATAATACTAATTGTTTATTTTACTTGGTGTAAGTAGTATCTCAGACCTTGATGCTTTAGGTTTTTAGTAAATTCTCAGATATTTATTCTGTATCTAGTTATTTTATCAACACTAATTTGCACATTCAATAATCTAATTATCTTAAATAAAATACAGCATTATGGTAGATACATAGTAGAAAGTTTATCTCACTCATACCATCTTTCATACTGTACTCTGCACGCTTATGCTATCCACTACTCTATTCTGTTACTGTTTTGCATATTGTTTTTCTCTTATTTTAGCTTTCAGCTCTTTACTGAGAGGATTTGCTTTTTATCAAGCTATATTCAGAAGTAGGCATCTTCTGAAAAAGTTTGGGCACTTCCATATTATATATCCAGATGAAAATGAATTTATATCTTATTTGTAAGGTACATTGCTTTGTAATTCCTTTATGTTTTTAATAATAGCAGTATGCTTTTCAAAGATATTTTAATAGATCATGCTAAGAATTTATTATTAGCTTTGAAACACACTTAAAGCAGTTATCCTAACACAGTATTTTTCAGCTATTTTTGGATTTGTTTCTTAAATGTTACCCAGGAAGGCTTTCTGAAGTCGGTTTAAAGTAGATATTATCCCTAGTTTATAAACTTGGCTCCTTGCCAAGCCCACACAGTTAATTGGTCCTGTGTCTGGTAACAAATAACATACTATTTGCAATTCACATTGTAAAGCTGAATTATGTGAATCCATGGATTCATTTTTATCCCCGTGCATTTGCACTGTCTGAGACAATGTAAGACATTATGAATATATTTACTGTATGACAATCCCCCAAAATAAACCTTAGCTGCCTCAAGAAATGTTCCTGAAAACCTGCCATTTCTCTGACTTCCTTATCATCCTTAAAATTTAGATTCTGTATTCACTTATTTAGATTTAATAATTAAACTGCATGGTAAACTGCGAAAATGTACCCAAGCCTCTCTGGAAAAGCTGAAGTACTAACTGCAGTAATAGGCACCGGTGCAGTCTGCACAGGGACTGGGTTTTATTGTTTGTTTGAAACTGGGAAAAATGGGAACAGGAAGATTCGCCTCTGATGATCATGGTAATGGAGCTGAGGACTGGAGTGAAAAGCCTGTATGGGAGTGTTACTTCTGCCTAGAAAATTTAGAAGTGATAGACTAAACATTTCCAAGCCCCTTCCGTTCCTTGCAGGTTTCCCTTCATTTGTCTACGATGTGGATCAGTAAAACCTCAGGATTTCTGAGGGTAGGTTTTGGAACCAAGTATTCTCCATGTCTCTGGAGTGGTGGGTAGAAGGACAGGTCCTTGGGGTTTACGGCACTGAGGGCACAGATTGCCCAAGAAGGCCTGAAACTGAACCTCTTTCTGGATGGGCTTTTGTGAAGCATTTTTCAAAAAGACATCCTGAATCCTGGCACCAAGGTGCTGTGGTTGACCACTGGCTCTCTTCAGGAAGTGCTCCTTGATCCTCCACAGCCAGAGCTGCAGGACACAGCTGGAGGACACAGCTGGAGGACACAGCTGGCACTGCACCTTCCTCGAGCTGCTGTTTGCACTGCAGTGAGGGGGAAACATCACACCTCAGTTCCCTAACAGAAGGCCATCAACATGGGGATAAAGTTAGAGGCCCTTCAAGAGAGCAGAGATTAAATACAACATTTCATGACTATTCTGGGGGAGATCAGCTGTCGCTGACAGACTATGTAAACAGCCCAGCTGGGAGGGAAGTACAGACACAAGCACCTTTTTCCTCCTCCATAAACCCTTTGTCAGCTCATTTACCTGCCAAAGATTCAATATAGTTTTAGGATTCTTTATAGTTGTAAGGTTCAGCAGCATTACAAGAGAAATCTCATATTTGTTTTTCACTATAATCTATAATAAGTCCTATCCAATTCAGGAAAGTTTGGGTTTTTATTTGTTAAGAAACAACTTCTAAAGTATCTTTGAAGGACATATGCAGAGGGTCACGATAGCTGTCTGCTGAAACCAAGGACATCTTGGAGTCACGTTGACTGGATGGGTCCCTTTCAAGCTGATGTATCGTGGGAGGCATCATGGGTCAGTGTGACTGCCGCAAGTTTAGGGCACAGAAGGCTTTCTGAGCCAAAAGCAGTGCATTTGCAGTGGCAATCTACTTTTTCAAAAATACATTCATTGAAAGTGAAGTGGTTGAGTAAGAATGTGATTCAAAACAGTAATTTAGTATGCCCAGTTATAACAGTCCACATTTTAATGTATTTTGTTAGAGAAGAATCTAGTGAAATGACACTACGCTATCAATAAAAATAAGGTGAAGTCTAAGTGTCACGTGCTTACTTCTTCAGTTGAAATGAACTTATTAGCAAGGATAAGTTATCCTTATCAAACAGCAGCCTTCACTGACTTCAACAATGGTTTAATAAGAAATCGGTGTTTTTGAAAAATAGAAAGACAGAAATCAGGTTTCATGTGAAGCCCATGGTACTTCGTAGTCAAAATCTGTGCCATTAATTTCATATTTGTTTCTTTATAACATTCTTTGAAAAATACAGTTATTGCAGACATTGTCTGTTTTCTCCTATGTCAGTATTCTTTAGCGATGCCCACACAAATCAGATTGTTATTATATTGATAGTAATTGCTCTGAAATGTACATGTATTTGAAGAGAAAATTCCTAGCTTGTTCTAGGAGACAAAATGAGCCCAATCAGACAGAGAAAAAATCAAGAAAAAAAATTAGCTCCATCTTATGGAAAGGATAACAGACATAATATATGACATAAGCACCTCATAATATGCCAGGTATTTATCTGTATTATTGATGGAAAAGATCTGTTGTGGACATGACCTATAAGTTCTGTTTACTAAGATTTGTCTTTGCATCAAGGGAATAAGTTTTAAGTTAGATATTTTTCTGTGCCTGCAACTAACCCTGCCTTATTTTAAACACCACCTCATCTGTAGTTCTGCAAGAAATGAATCCTTTTGATACAAAAGAGTACAAATTGATGATAAAACCATGACCGTTAAATGAGAAATGGATTTGTGACTCTAAAAAATACACACTTTAGTTTTACTATGCTATTTTCTTTGGTTCTTCATTTACCTTTATATAAATGATGTAACAATGCCATTGCACTACAAGAAAACAACACTTTACCATGCTGGGCTAGGAAAAGCAGCAATGGAAACCTCATTTTTTTCCCAGTTTGTTAAATCCCTCTAGTTCCTGGGGAAGAAGGTTGAAAGCATTATAAGCACATGAAAATAAACAGAGGGCTCAGAATTTGTTGCTTCACACCAGGAAATATATTTGAAGAAAAAAATTTTCAGAGCTGATTTTAATGTAATATGTAAGAAATAGCATTAATGGATAAAGAAATACTAGAAAATTATGGAATGGGCAGGGAAAGAAATTACGCTGAGATTAGTAGACATAAAGGGACAAGGGTTGTGAAATAGCATGACACATCGGAGAAATAATAGAAAACAGGACAGAGAATATGGTTCTGTTAAAACTATTGCTGGAAGTATAATAAACGGTTCTGTTTGGATTATATTACGACTCTTCTGTAGGCTTTTTTGGGACATAGAGCAGAATTTCTGCCATGTAATGAGGGGTATGAAAACTCCAGTAAGTTGGGTCACAATGGAATGTTGTAAACATCCAGCTATAGCCTGTCCTTACCAATAGCAGTAATTTCCAGTTACACTCCTTTTGTCACCAGATAGTCAACAGACCAAGAAGAGGCGATTGTATTTTCAACTTAATTTCAGCAAAATATTATAGAAGCTGGTCTAGAAAACAGAGTGAATGAAAACAGACTAAATGTTCATGAGTTTATTCGGTTTAAATTAAATGGAAGAATAAACAAAAAAAGGCCTGTAGTTAAAGACTTTAATTTCGAAACAGGAAGACTGAGAGATTAAGAAAACTAATTAGTGAAGTCAACTGGAATGAAGAGCTAGAGGATTTTAATACAGGCAAGGCTTGAAATATAGAGGAGGCTGACCTAGAGTGCATGTAAAAACTATGAAAAAATTTTGAAAGGAAGAATAATTAGGGATATAGTGGTTAAATGAGAAATGCACCAGGGTTTACTAAGGTCGATTGTGCTAAGGTTGTCTCTCTCTTTATAAGATAACTTATTTTCTGCAAAAAAGAAAGCAAATAAGTTTCTACAAACAAAGCTAAATTTAATCTGTCAGGATTTCAGAAAAGCATTTAATATGGTGTCACATAGGAAATTATTAGGTAAACCTTAGAAAATGAGGATTAATAAAAGAATTAAGGGGTAGTGGACCATAAAGGAATCCCGCTAACAATAGCAGGCTTTGCTAAAAGTGCACTATTAGTCTGAAAGGAATTTTATTAATAGAACTAACAAGGATCGTTATTAGGACAAATTGTATTTAATGATGTCTTTAGTGGTGTTAGTGTAAAACACAGAAGACTGATGAATTTTCAGTACAAATGGTGAATGGAATACCATAAAAGAGCACAAACAACATGAAACCTAAGATTATCTGACAAAAAGATCACATAGCTTTGCACTAAATATTTTGGAGACTCATCAACATGAAATGTTGACAGAGATAAAACAGCATAGACTAACTAAACCAGTGTGACCATGTCTGGAATTTTATGCACTGTGGTGGTAATTACTATTTAAGAAGAATAATTGGAATTGTGTTAGGAACAGAGAAGAATATTGTTCTTCCAGTTGTATTAAGAGACTATTTTGAAAGAAATGAAAGAGCTTGGTACAAAGCAAAATATGCATTGATAAATGATCACTTTGTTCCAAGGTGCAAACACAAAGGTGGTAAAAGAGATACTTTACTGAAAGCACAATCTTGGCACAAGAGTAAATGGGAATAATTTGGCCATGAACAGATGTTGGTTGGAAATTGGAAGACATGCTTTATTACTCAAAGGTGCTAGACCACTTTTTCAGGGAAAGCGTAAGGGTAAAACCTTAGTTTTAGATGAAGCTGGTAGCCTTATGCAAGTGCAAATAGGACCTGTCTACAGGAAGAGTGGACTGCATTTGGTAACTCAGTCATCTTTCTTGCATTACATATGCAACCATAAATGCAGAAAAACATTATGTGTCTTACTGTATGCCTTTCCAGGGTTTTTATCCCAAATTCTGATGAACTTCACAAAGCAGAAGCATTATTCCTACCAATATTTATGCATAGTAGCTGTATAATGCTTAAGTGTTCAAAGTATTCTGTTAACATATTTGACATTCTGACATCCCTACAGGTGGGCATATATTGTTTTTAGTTTGCCAAAGACACAAAGACATTAGCTTGCTGAAGGTGATATTACAAGTGCGTGGCAACGATTAAATTGCGCATCCATCAGACGTGGATCACTATCTTCGGTTCTAAACTACTAAACTACTACTATCTAAACTACTTTTTTTTTTTTTTTTTTCAAGATCGGGGTATGAATGGTTAAGAAAGAAGCTGGCATGAGCTCTGTTTTCCTGATTAGGGGTTCTCCAGAACGAGATTATTTCACCTCTAGTCCTTTTGTTCATTCTGTATCAGCATTACCCAGACATTGTTCATTGTTATGCTGAGAAGGAAAAACTAAAGAGTTTATGTATAGGTAAGCAGGTAATGCTAATTCCAAATAGTAATAAAATTTAGGTATGTAAACCCAAGATGACCTCGTTAAAGTAATAAACTCAGAAGGATATTGAAGACCAGATGGAAATCCAAATAAGAAAATCTATAATAGAACAGAAGGATGCAAATTACCCAGAGCAGAGTTTTTCCACATTTGAATGTAGTTCCTTATGTCATAAAAAGATATATACATAAAATACAATCTGTTGAAGTATTTGTATTGAAATCACAATTTCTAAATAGATGTACTTTGGATGCTTCCAAATTAATGAATATGTATGGAATTGTTACCTTTTGTGCAAAGATTCAGTAGAAAATGTCGAACTTTATATGATGTGCAGAATCACAATTTCACATTTAACATGTTTGCAGCTTTTCAGAGGCTTTGTACCTCTGTAAATGTATGCAAGTGAAAGTATATTCACTGAACAGTCCATCTATAGAATATTAAAAGGACTTATGGGTAATTACAGATCAATAGGAGACTTCTTGTTTAGTCAGTATCCATTGATCTCCTTTTATCAGTTTCTATCATGCTTTGGTAGTGGGAACCATGCCAGAAGGATTTGAATTTGATCTGGGCAGAATCTGGGCAGTGCGGTGCAGAAAGACCCTTCGTGTTGGCTTTAGAGATCCATCTGTTGTCCTTACACAGATAATAGTGCAGTATTAGAAAAAGTGGCTACTTTGAGCATCCCTTTATCACTGTCACAGATCTTGCATAATTAATATCTTAGTGTAACTATCAGAATGTTTCAGTGTTGGAAAACGTCCTGCCTATCTCTCCCCAAAGACTGTGTCTTTTATGTAACTTGTGCCCTACAGCTTGTTCACAGTCCCCCTACAACAATGCATTCAGGCTTGGTGGTTTGGTTTGGTTGTTTGTTTGGGGGTTTTTTGGTCTTTTCTGTGAAAAACATGCTCAGAATGGAATCAGTGGAGACTGATAAAGCCTACTGGTGAAAAGAATGAGTGGATTAGAATGTCTGTTGTAGGATCAAGTATTGCCTCTGAATCAGTTTCTATCGTATATGTAAGAGCAAGGCACAACCAGGTGTTTGTTTGAATTTAACCCTTTCTATTAAAAGAAACAATAAAAGGGTATATGCATCTCCACTCTTGAAGGCAGCGAATCAGATGAAATAGGAAATAAACACTATAAAGTGTTATTCACACACTGTTTAGTGTGCATGGTGTTATTCTGTGGAGTGCTCCAGGGGAGAAAGCAGATATCATTTCCATTGTGGTTTTTTTTATGAACACTTATTGACTTCTAACAGTGCAGAGGCAGTGTTTAGCACTCATTTCCAGTTATTAGTATTACTGAAAAATTGGGTATTTAGGAATGGCCCAAGTTCTTGCTCTGACTTCGTTTCCTAGGCACACTGGCTAACCCTGGCCTGGAGATCACCCTCAATAGCACTTTTACAGGAAAAAAAAAAAAATCTAGCATGTAGGATAGAAATGTCAGGTGTAAATCTTTCTATGCTTCCTTCCCTTCTGCTACTCCTCTCCTTCAGTTACCAGTTTTAAAGAAGTCTCCTGTGGGGGTTTGGCACAAGGCAAAACAGACCAGCTGGCAGTCCCTAACCAGCAGAACAATGCCTGTAGTCCTTTCAGATTAGCTGATTTTATGTCATTCTTTAAACTACATTGCTTTACACTAAGGTCAATTTGGTTTTCAGTCAGTGTAAATCATGATAGCAAATAGATGTTTTGGAACCAGCTTGCCCTATTGCTGTAATATGATCTTCTTCTAGCAAAGGCAGGTGAAGGTGGAGAGCTGGTTCACGGTAAAAATTAGTGAGACATCAGGTATAATGTAAAAAAAAAAAAAAGACTTGGAAACATATTTCTTAGTTTGTTTTGGACTGGAGAGTGAAAGTAATGTTGCAGCGCATATTTGGAATTAGTATTCTGGGTGTCAAATGTCCAAAATCACCTTTAAGCCTCACTTCAAATTTTAAGTATGAAGTTACAAACTGCCTCCATCACAAAGCTAACAGTAGACAGACAGTGTGTATTTTGGACTAAACACAGCCAACCTTCTTACAGTAGGATTATTTTTAGAAAGCAGTAGGCACGTGATATGGACAGCATTCAATAATGAGCTGCCAGATACTGACCTCACTCTGGTTTCACTCCAGCAGGAGCTCCAGTGGAGTTTGCACAAGTCAATGGAGCTACTTGAAATTTACACCAGAGGATATTAATTTGGAAGCTGACCCATGCCTGGGTAGCATCTCCTGAAGCAATGTTTCTGTTCTAGCTTCCATCTGAGGTTGATATTCTTCTGGTTATGGGAGTGAGAAGACTATCCTAACTTTATTTCAACAAAAGGTTACTATCTCGTAAAAATGGAACTTTACCACTTTGTCTGTCCCAGGGTTTCACATCCAGGATTCTTCTGTTAAGCCCCAAGTGATTTTTGGATCCTGTTTCAGAATCTAAAAATAAAAATGGCTAATTTCAAAATGGGGAATGATGTATAATCAGCAGCAAAAAAAATTAAAAGCAGTATAGAGTCTGGTTCTTCTGAAAGGATGGGCTGGACAAAACCACTAATCTATACAAGTTGATAATTCTAAAAATGCTGCAGCATTAATTTCATGGACTGTGGTGAATAATGGATTTTACTCTGTTATTTCACATGAATGTTTCCACACTAAACCCATGCTCAAATATATACTTCCCCCAAATTTAAAGTCAAAGAATATGCAAAATAACATTCCTTTTCCCCCAAATCCTAGGTCCTGTGAGTTGGGGAAACATGAATGAAACCTATTAGTCATTACTATTCATAATTATACGTTATGAGTAAAGGTTGCTAATTCTCCTTACATAACAAAACCAAAGATTTTGAAATTTCAAAGTCCAAAAGGCAAGTAGAAGGATCGTGTATTTATTTTAAAATCTAATTTTAAAAATCATTTGTATAACTTACGAACTCTTACTATTTTGTTAGTTGGGACTGGTGGAGTCTGAGGAGAGGCAGAGTAGTGTCTTATGGCGTGAGGTCCCCAGGTGAGCAAAGTTCTTTGCTTCTCTGTGCGACACCTCACCTTACAGACTCATTTGGGTAGTGATTCTCCTGGGAGAGAGAACCATGCCCGAGAGTAAGTCGTGAGAGTTACTCACTCTGCAGAACTCATAACCGCATTTTAAATGCTCGTAGAGTGGAAAGTTTTGCCTTTGTACCTTTGTGAGTCTTTCAGTGTGGAATACATTGGAATATGAATTCATATTTGCCACCAAGGGTGTAAGTAAATATTTTAGACCACATGTAATTTATTTGCAGAGTTAAACTTCCCTTAGAGCCCTGTTCAGAAGAGGAGATTAGCCTTACAATGGAGTTTTAAGTTCTGTTCTGGGTCAGTTCCTTTAACTCTTCATTTCTTTCTTTGTTTACTTTCAGATTCCATTCACAGCACACCTAAACAAAACTAGTTTCTCTTTTTAAAAAAGAGAAATAGGATAATTGAAATAACTGTTCAGGTTATTTGTAATAGCTCTTGAGAAAGAAGAGATTCATCTAAATATTGTATTAGGATTCATACTTTCTACTTTACTTGCTTGTTTACTCACATAGGGCTCTTGAACCACTGGTTACATGGAAAGATACTTCTAAACAAAATCAAGATATTGAAACATATATCTAATTTCACTCTTCTGTATCCATTTTCCCAATTTTTATGTGGCTATTCTGACATCTAAAAGAACCAACTCAATTAAAGTATACAGCGAAGGTCTCTTTCTTTCCACACCTCCCAGCGTGATTCTCTCTTGTCTCCCCTGACTGAGGTGAACAGTAACAACATGCACAGAGTTTTTTCTGACACCTGCCAGGACTGACATTCAAACTTAGTGTGTGACTGGATGTAGCAGAATTTTAAGGTCCTAGTTTTCCAAAGATTACATTAAATCAGCTTTTCTGGAAATACATGTATACTTTTTCTTTGGAGGATGGGATGGAGATTTCCTATAGCAGTCCAGAAAAGCTATCTCTTCTTTTAATAAAACTTTTGATATTTCTTTGCCATATAAGCTCTCTTTTTACTTTCTAAGGTCAGATTGAAGATGGGTGCAAGAACAATGGTTCTTAGGGTGTATTCATTCAGTTTGACTTTCTTAAATGATATCACATCTGGATCAGTAATTCTCTTTCTCCCTTCTCCAAACCACAGTGAAGTCTAATAATTGTGCAGATTTTAGACTACTTAGAATGGTTGACCTTTAAGCAGAAAATGATTCTCAGTCCTAGCTAGAGAGGAGATTGTACTTTGCTGTGATAATTAAGGGAACCGGGATATTAAAGTTAGTTTAAAGCGTATTCATGGGAATGAAATGCGTTACTATCAGAATTTAATCCTGATGCAAGGGTACGAGAATTCTGGTCTCATCTGTGAGGAAGAAATAGATGTCACTCATCAGTGCTGAGAACAACGGTGGCTTAAGCTAACCCATTTTCTTTGCATTGCAACAGGCTGAGAACACACACGTGTTCAGCTATTCCATGTCATCCAAATCCTGGCAGTTTTCATCTGAAAGCTGTTGATTTCTTAAGAAGAGCCAACTCCATTGCTTGAAACCGTGAAAACATAACCTGTCTGATAAATTGCACACAAGGATATGTTTGTAATCTTGTTACTCAAGGAGAAACGATTGTATTTTGGAAATAAGTAACAGAAGTGAGCATGTAACGTTAAGTCAATTTTAAAACAAAGTAGCTTAACGTTGCTATGGAATAGGACAAAAATAATTTGAAAGCATAGGAAAATCTCGTGGGCGATTGTGGTTTTGTTTGTTTGTTTGTTTGGGTGGTTTTTCCTTGTGTTTTTATTGTTTATTTTTTTTCGTAGTCTGAAACATTTGGCATATCTGATACTGAAGACATGTGGACAGGCAATGGCACGGCTTGTCATGCATACTTGCTGGATCCTCTGTTGGATCTTTTAATGAGCTCAAGTCCATTTGCTTGAAATGTTCATAGCCCCACACTTGATTTGTAAACTAGAAGTGGTCATTTCAGTCATCTGTTGTGACCAACTGCATTACACAAACCTCAGACTGTCACAAATGGTTCTTGCTTGAACCTTGTAGCTTCTGTGAGTATTACACTCTGCTTTCATTTTAAAGGCTTCATATGAGGGAAACCCTCCAACATAAAACTTGCTCTCTCTTCCCTGGATTCTTGACTCTTCACGCTTGAAGTGCATTTAAACCTATGCTGCATGTTTACTGGTTTTTGCCCATTTCCATTGAAACAAGTATACTAAGCAAATTTATCACTGAAATGCCTTTAATGAAGCAATTCTGCAAAGTTGTTCCTTGCAGGAAAAGGTCTGTTAAGAGACTATTGAAAAGATAGAAATTAGTTAGGTGAGACCAGCTGCCTCTTACGATATCAGACTGTTTAAATTTTTGTTCAAGTGTACTGAAATCAATGTAAAGGTGATAAATATTTGAATGAAGTTCTGAGTTATTAGATGAAGCCCTGAAGCAAGAGCTCATAAGCTTGCAGATTTGGAGAGATGTACCCTGGACATGCACAGACTGGACTGGTCCTGCCTGGGCAGTTGCCTCTTATTAGCACTTGGTTGAGCTTTCAGCATCCCACAGTAGAGCTGCATCCTTGCCTGGCTCGCGGTCCCTGAGGCTGCTCGGTCACCACAGAAGGGACCACTGGAATGGCACTTCCAGATGGCAGTACCACCCCATCACGTATTTACTCAGATCTACAGATTAAGCAAATGATTGTCCCCAAAAATGTGTCTACTTCCCTCCTTCAGCCCTGCTCCCCTGCAGCCTCACCCAGAGCGAAGTAATGAGAGAACCAACAACCCACAAAATAAAGTGAAACAACAAGCTGTAAGAAGGCAACAGCTCCGGCAGATCCCTCTTCTTTCCCATTTTTCTTCTTTTTCTTTCATCTTTTGTTTTTCTTTCCTTCTCTCATTCTTTCCCTCTTTCTCTATGATGGTTTTTTTTGTTTGCTTGCTTAACTGTCCTATGGCTTAGTTATGGATAGAAACATTAATTTTACTTTGAAACGATAACTATTTATGAAATCACATGGAATGCTTTTAGCCTAAAGGGAAGAAAAATTTTTAAAAAATATTAACTGAAATATTGGAAGGATTCTATTTCAAAATTCAGCTTATAGTTAGAAAAAAAAAAGTCCACAGATTTTAAGCAGGGTGGCTTTTTTTAAACCTGTTGTAAACCTGGAAAGCAAAATGACATATTTCACTTTGATTAACAATAAGTACTTAATCCACACAATGTAAAAATGGATATTTTACTTATTTTTTTCCAATTCATCCATAAAAAGTCAATTCTTTGCTCAACTCTAATCAGAAGTCTGACTCTCTGTGCTTCCTTTCTCTGCTTCCCATCCGTCTCTGCTTCCTCACAGAAAAACATGCTACATGTTTGTCATATGTCAGTTTATCTTTAAACACTTTTGTTGCTGGCTCTGTGCGCTCTGTTATGTTTCCAATTACCCCCCCCAAAAAAAAAATTAATCCAAACTCTGAAGGTCACTAATTAGCTCATTTTTATTCCATAACAGAGAAACAATGTTAACTTCTGTAGCATCTAAACTGAATATAAATGCCTCAATAATCTTAGACATATCTAAGTAAGTATCCGATGATGGAGGACAACGTAGATAAATAGCCCTGGGGAGGAAGACACAGAAAGAGTAGACAGAGTTTGTTATCATAAAGCAATTGTTATATGCCCTATAAACTAAGAGATATAAGGGCACAATGCAATGTTGTGCTGGAAGAACTATGTTTTGAAGAACTAAAGGTGAGCATTGTATGTAAATAAAGAGATTTGTTTCAGAAGTCTTACTTAAACTATACTAAAAGTTGTCCCAGAGCAACACTCAGCATCTTGTTATTTTTAAAAGAAAGAAGCAGTAGTTAATACATTGGGACAACAGAAAGCTTCCTTCTAGGACACGGTGTTACCACTTAGTTGCCATGTATTATATTTTATTGCTCTCTTCTCAGAGGTTCTCTGACAATGCACTGAAAATGCCTTAGGAAGCCTGAGCAGGACTTAGAGTCCAGCTGGACTCAGAGCAGTGGCCTGAAACAAAATTTGTGCAAACATCAAATGCACAGAAAGCAGCATCCCGTCTGCTGGTAGCAATCTGCGGGTGATTCGTTGTTCAGTTAAATGAATTAGACAAGTCAATGGATCATGATTTTATACAATCACATATAGGTTGGAGACAAAAACTTATTAATTAAAATTGAAAACTAATTATTTGTCACTCCTATCTATTACAGCAAGTCACAGAAGTTTTCGTAAGTAAACCCAAGGATTTTGCTATTTTCATTCATTCTAGTTGGACTGAAAAGTCAAAGTTGATGTTTTTGTGGGCTGTATTTGGGAATATGTCAGTATTAAATACAGAAAATAATATGATAATACATAAGTCAAAGTAAATAATAAGGATGAAACAGTAAAATCCGAATGTCTCATTTCCACACATCTGTTACAACTTTTTAAATTGACATGTTCTGACAATACACTTTGATTTTAATGAAGCTGTCTTTCCAGCTGAAGAATATTCCACTGTGGTAATTAAGATTCTCTTCGTTTTCCAGATAAAGTACTCTAGAGAATTACTTATTCTTTCAGTGTTTCTTTCCAAAGAAAATAAAAAATCAGTTCTTTCAAAAAGGTTTGTGTCTGTTAAATCTAACTTGGGATAAGTAACTCTGATGAAATCAGGACCCTTCTTAACATTTCTTAGTAAGGAAAACAACAACAAAACAACAAAAACAACAAAACCCAAACAAACAAAATAAATTAAAACAAACAAAAAGCCCGCAACAAAACAAAACCAATCAAACAAACAAACAAACAAACCAACAAACCACAACACAACAAACTATTCTTACCTTATTAAAATCCTTCCATAAATATTATAGGAGCATATGAGAAAAGTGAGACTGGTGACAGTTTGGTTTGTGGTTTGGTTTTTTGTTTGATTGGGTTTTTGTTTGGAGGTTTTTTTAACTAAACTTTAAATATCATCTTAAATCCTTTTTATACTTTACTCAGTCATCTAGCTATAAAAAAAGTTTCCATTCACTTGCTGGTTGATGCAGCTGTGAAAATTTGTGAACTGTAAAATCCTGACTTGCAATTCATCCCTTTTCCTTTTCTAATAATATTTCTTTATGTAGCAGAAAAGTAGAAATACTGAAAATACATGAAACTCAGTACCATCATTTAAACCAAAGAAAACAAATCTTGTCATTAAACTTCACTGGATTAACCCATTTTGTACTCTTAGTTCTCCAAATGAAACTTCAAGAGACAATACGAACCACTTTCTGATATTCTTGAAAAAAAAAATCACGAAGGAGATTAAAATATTGTTTTCTGCAATATTACCAGCCAGTGCTGTGTCCCAGTGCTAGCTGTGACCTTTGTGGGAAATCTAGTGTACATCATTGGAAGTTTCATTTGAGGGACCATCATTTGGCTTTTAAAAGACTAACCTGTTTATAAGAGAGAATACGAGAAAGATACATGAGCTACCTTATAAAGTAAAAGGTTCTTTTATTCTTGTTACCTATTTGCTTCCACAAGAGAAATACACCGTGTGAGAAGAGACCTCAGTGTGAAATACTCAGATTCTGTTTTATGAACAAAACTATCAAAATGACAGTTGCCTAAGTGAAATTGAGAGAATTAAAAAAGAGAGACTCTGGCCTCTTGTATAAACAATAGCCTTTGCCTATTACATCATCACATTCTAATTAGATTTATTACAGCTGTGCGCTCTTGTTTTGAGCAAGTAGAATCTGTGATGTGATTTTAATTGTCTTACATGTCATGCTGAGTTCACTAATGCATTAGAGTCTGCCTTGTCCTACTGGTGTAGGAATCATTTCCTGTAAAAAAACCCAGCCATCCACCACAATCTTTCAGAAATATTCCACTGCAACAAATAGCAACTTTTTCTAAATTAAATCGAAGACTTCACCCATCAATAAAGTAACTATTACCTCCTACCTTTCTCCTCTTTCTGATGATATTTGAGAAATAACTGTTGAAGTGTGTGCTTCCAAAACCTGCTCATCAAGAAGCACAAATTCTCTCTTTATTTCTGCCACAGGCTTCAGACTATTTCTATCTACTCAGATAATGAATAACACTGGGCAGCTCATTTCATCTGTCTGTGTCTTTATATAGCAGTTCTGTGAATAGAAGGAATAGTTCTTAACCTGTCTCTGAGATTTCTGAATGAGGTATGCAGTAGGAGCATAATTTGTGATGGATGTTATGGATACTCAGAAATAATCATATATAGTAATTTAATAAAATATTTGCCCATATTATAGGTCTTCCTGCATGCACATTATATGAACCGTATCACGGTAGGTTATGGTTAGGGAATTTCTCTTTTCCATCTACTTATAAGATCAATTGTGAGGTCTATTTTAACACTACTATGAATAATAATCAAGTCTAAATGGGATTTAAACATAAACAGGTAAAAATATTGGGAAATGTATTTAAATTTGATCCTAAGAAAATGTTCATACAAGTGCAAGAGATTTTGGAGATTGAAACCAGCTGATAAATGGTATGATTGTCTTTGAGGGATCTGTTATTATTAATATCAAGTGTTCTGTGCATGTCTGTAAAGACTTTTTACAAACTTCTCCTATTTATATTATATTATCTGTACAATCTTCTCCAAAAGTGGATAGTGAAGAGTAAATCATAGAAGTGCAAGTGTACACATTTAATCTCTTTAAATGATTAGTGGCAAAAGTTTTTGACAAATGCACCCTTACTCTTTGGAGAGAGAATTGATGGTAATTCTCCAGTTGCAGCCTCAGTTAATATAGTATATGGATTTTACTGTCTTGTAATCTTAGGAGTGGGGGATGACCCTGTATTTCAAACATGCAACAATAATAATTATAATAATTAAAAAAAAAAAAAAAAAGAAAACATTGAAAACATTCAAATATTTGTCTATATCTGTGAGTAATCTAGACTGAGCCATGATCTGACATCCTGTCTGGTCGGATGAGATAATTTGAGTTGTCTTTGTGCATCCTGAGTTCTAATTTCCCTTTTGTTTGAAATCAATAGACGTGTACGCATAGTGAAGTCCTGTCTGCTCCCTCCGGACATCCATTACTTTGGGGACTTTGAAAAAGAAACAAAAGTTAAGTCTTTGGTTTTGCCAGGTTACTTTATGATTGTGCGATGTATCTTTTTTTTTTTTTCTTGCTTACTTTAGGAAGAGAGTTCAGTTTCAGTGTTGATGAGCTCTAGACATAGCTCTGGCTGTGCTGTTTGTTGCAGGGTTTTTAAAAATATATACAGTTGTCTGCAGTAGATAGCTTTGAAAATGCTGTACTAATAAAAGATTTAAATAAGCCCATGAAATAACATGGAGAGGTATTTATTCTATAGATTACATATAAAATGACCATAAATTAAGCACTGAAATGAAATGCAATAATGGGTATAACCTGTTTAAAATAATATAATACTTTGTGTAGAACTGTTTTCAGTGCTATTTTGACTGACTAATAGTATTTGTATTTTTTTAAAATATTCTTAAAATAAAAGTATTTGGTGCCTGATGGTTTGTTATTTTCCTTTGTCTGCTTTGCAGGTGGTATAGTGTGATATTGTTAACTTCCAAAAATATAAAATGCAGTAACAGAAATGCCCTGCTGTTTGCTTTAGAGAGTCAATTATGTACAAAACTTGAATTGCTGTTACTTATTTTTGGACAAAAAGCAAATTAGGTCTTAAAGTAAAGAGAAATGTGTGCACAGGCTGTGAGCATTTGTGTTTCTGAGCTCTCTGATGTCAAGAGCATGTTAAAAATTGTGTATTAAAAGCGAGTTACCTATGATGCAATCAGCAATGGCAGATTTTATTTTAAATTACTCTCCTGAGTATTTAAATTACTCTCCTGAAGGTACAGGAACATCATCGTTGACTTCAGTCTATATGGGATAAGGGAGAAAGAAAACAGTGAAGTAGAGAACAAATGAGAAAACAATTAGATAAAAGAAAACAAATTTTAAAAGTAGGAGCTAACAAGGATGATTATAGGTCTAGCCATGTTCTCTGCAGGAAAATACAGAGGAAAAGCTGGAGGATTTCTACCTTTCTTTAGCACCCATCTTGCACCCTGGACATGGCCGGATCTGTGGTACGGATCTCTCTCAGTTCTGCAGTGGTTTATACATGACATTTTCTGAACAAAAAAAGCCATGGGCTTACTTGAAAATAAAAACTAAATATGCACATGCACCTGTTTGGGAAGAAAAAGTGGTTTTGGAGGTTCTTGTTGTCTTGTCTCCCTGCGTGGTCTATAAATGCAGTCTGTAATTAATGTAACATAGTCTTGTCAGGTGTTTGCAACCATACATTTCTATCTCTGAAAATCAGACCTGCCCTGAATCTTAGTGAAAGGCAAATGCTTTCGAACACACAGGAGGACTTGCTGCAGTTTTTTGAAATATGAAATGTAATTTCTATTTAAGGAAAGCAGGATTCATGAACTAAGTAATTTTTGTTGGTTTGAATCCAATGGATTTACATTAGGAGTGGATTTGGCCACTTATATGTTATTGTTTAGAAGCTGCCACAGCTCTTGTGTTCTTACAAAGCAATAAATTCCCATAAACTGTGCAATCTCTTTCATGCCAGACTGTGGATTTGATTTCCTGCTTCTCCAGGAAATAAAAACCTGATGTCTGGTATATAGGATAAAGCCAACATATGAAAACATTAAGCAGTACATCAGTACATCTAGAAAAATGTCTGACTGTTGGTTTCTGGCAAGGAATGGCATTATCATAGTCTTATTCTTTTTAGCAAATAGTTTAAGTAGATTTGTAAATTTCTCAGAGTTAATAGTACATAAATGGAAATAGCATCAGAGACCAGGAAAACAGATAAACATCTGAGGTTCTGCAAGTCTCCACAATGACAGTAAGACTGCCAATGTAGCTGATGCTCACCCAGAACTCGGAACCAGAGTGGGCGATATTTGTACATCTTAGAGTCTCTGCCAAGGGAGAAGAGATTGTGATGGAGATGATGCAGCTGAATATGTGGCTGATCAATTAATTTTGCTATTGTAAATGTGCTAAGTATTTCTCTTAGCAGTATCATTTTAGCCTTTACTATGTGGTTATTCTACGGTAATCTGTCAATGTTTTGTAATTATTAATCCCCTGAAGACTTTTTATGAAGTGTTTATGCACTTCTAGATTTACAGAATGGGTTTTTCGAAATGAGCATGTGCTTTTTAAAAAGAACTGTGCTCATGTAGGTGTAAAACAAAACAAAGTTCTTGGTAATCTTTCTTGCATGCTATTTCCCCAGATGGTTTACATATTAAAATAATAAATCCATAAGAATTAAATGATAAAGAAGAGGGAGTAGGGGGAGTTGGAAAGAAATGGGGTAAGTAGTGGTGAACAGTATTTTCAGTTGTGATTTTGGATGAGAAAGTGTGATCTACAGGAGTCTAATCCAGACAGCATGATTTACAGGGACTTAATTGTCCATCAGTATTTAGAGATTTTTTTTTTAATTTTTCGATTTCTTTAGTGAGGTTTGCATAAGGTAGGTTGGACAGGTAACACAGGTAACACAAGTGTTTAGAAGCAAGGCAGTTGTGTCTACGGATACCTGCAGACTTCTCAAACTCTTAAATATTTTGTGCAAACAGACTGAAAGTAGTATCAGTCAAGGTTTTGCCAAAGTTGCACCTTTGGAGCGGTTTCCTACCTAGAAATCAGTCAGTGATCTGAGCGATAATAGAAAATAAGAACACTGTAAATACACACGGTCAGTCTTGCTATTGTTATTTTTACTATCTGATGGTTATCCACCATCTGTAGCTGGAAATGTTTATGATTTTGGACTCAGCACATTTTCAGCAGCAGAAGGAATGTCAGTGTTCTAAATTTCCCGTTTGTCTATGCTAGAGTACGTACAAGCACATAGATACATGATCCCTTCAGAAGAAGGGGGTCACGGACAGGAGGTGGAACAGTGCTGCCTCAAGGATTACAGCAATGACAGCAAATATCTGGGGGAGAAAGAACTTTTTCCTCCTCACACTGTGCTCCAGACCTCCATCCTCAGGAGTGTGAGTTATTCAGGCTTATAAATTGGACCACACCAAAAGGCATATTTATAGCTCCTTCAGCTGGCCATAGACACGGAATCTGAAATTAGTCCTCCTTCTCCTCCTGAGTAGGTGGAAGTATTTTCAGAAATTATTTTCAGAGATTATTTTCAGAAATTATTTTCAGAGCAGTCAAAGTCTTTTAAAGTCTCAGGAGAAATATTTTTACGTGGCCAACGCAGAGTCCTTAAATGGAATTGCCTTCAGGGGGATTCACGTATGTTCCAATTGATTCCATATTTAAAATCCAACCTGATGAAAGCAGACAATCTTGTACGCAGTGGAAAAAGTTCAGAAAAGGACAGCAGGATGTATGTTTTAAACTAAATCAAGAATAAGGAAATGTTATTATGTGTTACAGGCATATTTTTATAACATACATACTTACAGGTTTGTGTGTGTATGCAACATGCATATCTATATTGCAGACAAATCTGTCATGTAAAACTCATCAATAATATGTAATATGCAAAAAATACCTCTTTCACCAGACCTTGTGGAGTTCTGCCAGATGATCATGAATGGAAAAATCTGTATATATCTTTGCAAAGGGTGATAAAAGCAGCAATGTTCTTCCAGACTTTCACTTTAAATTATCCATAATGAATTAATATGCAACTGCAGAGTGAGAAGACAGGGCTAAGATATCTTGGAGATGAGATGTATAGTCCAAGTGTTGAGGTTTACTAAAAATGAGATGGAGCTTCTGGTTTTTTTTGGTTTTTTCTGCAAAAGCCTGCCCAAGAAGAACAGCTCCACCCTTTCCACCTCTCCTTTGCCAGCCTCTCTTGTGGACATTGCATTTGCTGTCAATACACATCTTTTTCTCTGCTCTCAAACCTCGTGGTTAGCTAGATTCTGAGCTCATTTTCTCTCCCAACATATATTCTTGGTGAAAATAATCTGAACAAAAGTGTGTTGAGCACTGTCAGCCCAAATTTATTTGCACAGTTAGACAATAGGTGCTACTTGCTTGATCTGTCGCACATAACATGAACAGAGTAACTATAGGCACTTTAAAAGATGCAGTTCTTAAATGCTGGGTGCATGCTGGACATCACAATGTGTATAATCACATGACAAATGCTTCTGGGGTTGAAATGGTGTTTTAGGTGATCTTCACAATGAAGCACCAGCTCCTATATTCGCTACCTCTTACCCATTATTTCTCTAACACTGCGCGATAGCATGAATATACAAAAAATGGACTGCACTTTTCTGTTATTAATTTTTAGCCCGAATAATTTTTCTGTCCATCCTGGCATTTTCATTCTGTGGAAAGAAGTACTGAGTTAATAATTTTGCTACTGTTACCTACATAGTATAGTTTTCATATTTCAATTTTAGTTTTCATTTTCCCTTTAATTATCTCCAAATAAACTAGAGCAACAGGTTTTGGGTTTCATTTTTGCATCTTTTGGTACATTGCTAACCAGTCTGAAGTCTGGAATATTCCTGATGACATGACATAAAATGGTATAATAATTCATTTTATTGCATGAAGGTGAAATGATTTCCCTTCATGCTGTGAGTCAAATATAGAAGATAATATTGCAGCTGGTGTAGAAAATTTATACAATGAATAGTGGTTATGTTTCTGAAGGAACGAATGTTATGGGGAAAAAAATACTCTTGATAAGAAAAAAACAGTATATCAAGGAAGGACACTGGGTAATCAGTTGTGCCTCTAAACACAGTACAGGGAATGTTTCTTCTTCAGGCGTAAGATGCTATTTTCTTGTTCACCTTTCAAGGCTGAAGTGTCCTATACTTTAACTGATGTCCTCTGAGTGCTGCAGTTCAAATGTTTTAGGTAACAAATTTAAAATAATTTCATTCTTACATTAAATACTATATTGCTGAGTACGCAGTTTTATTAGTTGTATTGTCCATGTTTTATATGAACGAATGTCTGCACTGGGGCTTCTGTTGCCAACTTTGTGTCATTTTCTACTTTCTCTCATTTTTTGCAATATGTTTTGCTTGTAGCTTTACGCTGTGTAGTTTGCATTCTTTCTTTTCTCTGATTACTTTTTTTACTTAACTGCAAAAGTTACAAATAGGGCCTATATGAAATAATTAGGTATCTTAATCTAAGTTTTGGTGAAACATCAACCTATTTTATGATTAATTACATATTTTTCCTGCTGTTTATATTTTGTGTGATGAAACAATGTGAACTAAAATCATCTTGGAGCACTTTGGGGACTGCAGCTGAAAACTGTAGGAAATGAATTGGAAAGAAGGATGAAATTACAAGGAGATTCTTCTTTTTCCAAGTAGGACCTAATTTCCAAGCAGGAGCGGAATAGTACTCTTTCTAGTAGCCAATCTGTAGAAATCATTCCATAAATAAATATGACATAATCGTAAGTTTTACAGGCTCAGCTACATTATATTTATTTTACCTCAGTACAAAATGTCAGCAAAAATATTATCTCTTCCAAAAACAAAATAGCTGTGCATAAGCATTTCATTAAAAAAGCAAAGTAAGTTGTGCACTTGAAAATTATCTCTTCATATATTGGATATATTTTTATACGAAAACTGCTGCTTTTTAGAAATGTGTTACAGCCAACAGAATAATGGGTAACTCATCAAAACCTTTTCAACAGAAAGGTAAAATTCTCAGTAATGATCTTCTACAAACCTTCTTAAGTTCATCATCAAAGTATCTTGCTAAATAGGCTGTGGAATCAAGAATTCCACGCAGAATGAAAAGTTAATTTCAAACCCGTTAATTAAAGAAAATTAAAAAGTGTGTTGCCTTTGGGAAAAAGTGACTCCTTCACATCTGTACCATCATGGCTTTACATGTAGCTTAAAAAAAAAAGCGGAAATTACATATCCCCTTCATCTTAATGTGTTATAGAGCCACATAAGGTAAATGCAAATCCAGTCCTTATTCTCTTTGACAGCGAGAAATAATTTGATAGTAAAAAAATGGTATTCCAGTAAACCTGTTTATATTAGTTCTGTATTCCCTGATCAACAAAACTGAATCATTATGTCCCAGCACAAGGGAGATGGCTTTACAGGATGAGATTTTAGGTTCATCTGTCATCTGTGTCCTGTTCCTAATTATGAATATCATGTAACATGTCCTTGCATCAGAAAACATATATCTATACATTTGTGTACAATCCGTTTTGTTGGTAGTATCTCTTCTGTTAATACCAACTAACAAGGATGAGTTCCTGCAGGGCTCCTGCGGGGCTTTAGAAAAGTGCTAAAGATCTTAGGTTTCTTTGTTCAATAAACATTACTATGGTTACTTTTATGTAACATTTCACTTTTTATTATAGCACTGTATCTCTCAGCAGAAGGCAAATAGGTGTCATTTTTCATAAAGTAACAGATCATTCTTTAAAATACAATGAATTTCTCTTCCTGTTTTCACTCCCAGTGATTGGCTTACTGTAACCAAATTATAACATATTCCTTGGCTCCATTTTTACATCAGATAACATTTTATTGAATGTCTTCCCATTTGCCAGCAACTGGGGAGAAGAAAGCATAAGTGTAAATGAGCATTCAAGACGGACATGGCATTGTTAGTAAAAAGTATGCTACATGTTTTGGAAGTTGTATTAGACACTCTCAAGTATTTTAACTGGAAGGGAATAGGAATGGTCCCTCCTAAAGGCAAGTTTTGATTCTAGATTCAAAAGCATAAAACAGATCTCAAGCAAAGGCTGACGCTGCTGATGCATTTAAACTTCACTTGCAGAAAGGTAGCACCCTGCTGGGCATTTGTGATTGACTACCAGCAGCCACGTCTTGTATTGATAAACTGCATTATCACAGGATCATCAAATAATTGGTCTAGAAAGGACCTCTGGAGATCATTTGGTCCAACAATCCATTTGCAGCAGGACCGACTTAAAAGTTATATCCATCTTGGATGGTAGATAATTTTGCATATGACTGTCAAGCTGACTGCGAGCACCTACAAGGATACTAGTCTCTCTGGGCAACCAGTGTTTGATTACTCCTAATGTCTTTTTTTTCCACTCGTAATATCTTTATTGATAGTGTTTGATACTGCTTCTTTCTGCATATTTGCCATGATTAGGGGAGAGTTTAGGCTGAGGAAATTAGTTCCCCTGTTATTCTTGAATGTCTCTGGCAAAACTACTGTATTGGCAGATCCAGTTTCAGTTGGAAGCAGTAGGCTTTTTTTTTTTTTTTTAATGAAGAAAAAGACAGACCAGACAGTGATGGTTAGCAGTTGGCTTGCATAAAATATTTGAGATTGGTCGCCGATTCTTGAGCAGCATTTAGAAGGTTTTAATCTCTGGGTCCTGGCAGACTAGGAGCATTGCTTTTTAGTCAACTTGATCCTTCACTGGACCAAGGGATGTGACACCTCTGAACTAAATTATGCAAGGTAAGTGTCATTTGTCCTCCATAGACTATAATTTATCCCTGGATGGATTGAGGTAAGCTATTCATATGATTGGAACCTGCTGCTTCTGTGTCAGTCTCACCCATTTACCTGCCTTTGCTGAGAGGCAGCTTGAGGAAGAGTAGGAGTACTCTACCCAAAAATGAGCATGCTAATACTTCTGTAGCTAAATATATCACTAACAACATGCTGAATTCATAGAGTCATAAGTCCTACAGCCAGAGGGGATCCTTATGTTCACCTTGTCTGACCTCCTGTGTTACATAAATGATAGAGTTCTTCAACCATTTTTAATGATTAAGACCAATTCCTGTGAAAACAAAACCTTAAAGATACAGAGAATCTACTACCTGATAATAATTCAAATAGTTAATTAGCCTCTATATTAAAAACATGCATCAATGCTCAGCTTCTAGCTACTAGATTGATCTTGGTACTAGACATTTTATGAAGTGCATAATTATTCATTAAACTAAATGTTTGCTTTAAAAATATTTTATAATGGGAGACATCAGTCACTTTTCCGTAATGTAAAATTTGAAATAGTAATTAAAGCCCTCCATTGTGAGATCCTAGAACATACATGCCCTGGTCCTGCCTCTGATTTCACTTAATGCTCATCTTTACTCTTCCACCTTCCATTTTCCTGTTATCTATTTATACACTACTTGCTGTAGCAGAGTCAACATATTATGAGTTCATTTACTTTACATGTGTTTAAATGTGTTCCTATAATAGCACAAAATCTTTGGAGACTCCAGGATCATTTGGATAAAGAATGTGTATGTGATTCTCATAATTTTCCTTCTGTTTTCTGGTGTCTAGTACATTTAGTTCTAGTACATAACTCTATATACCAGGTTTTCCTGTACCTCTGTTGTCATTACCATTATAAAGAGAGTTAGTGAATATAAGTAAGATTGACATATGTTTCAGCCTTTGTTACATTTTGACTTTCAACTTTTTCAAAAAAGAGCAACAATAAGAGAACATTTATGGCACTGCTCAGGTTTTCTTTGTTAGGAGGACAGTTATAATTGCTATTGCAATGTCTAACAGTATAAACTCAGGTGACACTGTCATAAAAAATTAACACATCTATGCAGTCAGCAACATCCAAGGTCAGAGAACCAAAGAATGAAGATACATCCACATTGGTATAAAATAAGGCCTTCTAGGGTAGTGCTGCTTAGGATAATGGCAAATAATTTGGGGTTGTCTTGTAGATTTTTTTCCTGTTGTTGTTTCTTCCTACTGAGGATACTTTTGAATAAGTTTAGGACCCATTATGTTTTACCTTAAGATATCTTCTTTTACTTTTTTTTCTTTCTTGGGAGAAAAGTGTTTTATTTCATTTACTGAAATGTATTTCTTGTTAAGATGGCTACCATAAAAAAACAATTCATTTTGTAATACTGATTGCTCTATCTTCCTAACATTTTCATTGTGAAGTCTGTTGCTTTGTGCGAAACACTTGGACTTGTCTACATTTTAGATCGAGGTCAAATTTATGAATCTCATACTATTTACAGATTTTTTAAAAAAATAAGGACACATCTCCTCCCCAATACTCTACACAAGAATCCATGAAGGTTTAGCAGGTGATATAGTTATGCTTTCTGATATTACTGAATTAATTCAGCTGCAGTGATTTCCTTGAATTTACTGGATTATAAGATTGATAAATTTGCGGTAAGACAGAGAGTGTTATTTATTTTATAATTTTAGACTGAAATTAGTATTAAAGTATGAGGAAATTGTGCTGTGTGATTTATGAGCTTGATTTCAATTGCTTGGAAATGTTTAAAGCCACAGGTCGACTTCTTGGCTGGTATAAATCAATAAAATTGCTTTAATTTATGCTTGTTGCAGATATGATTACGTATTTTTAGTTTCTTCGTAACTGTATTCTTTTCTTCAGCTATTTCAAAAGAAAAGCCCCACAGTCACACTCCAGAACATCAGGAACTGTAGAACCGATTCCCATGGGACATTTGTTTCAGCTGAGCCCATTTAACTTGGTCATTCTTTACTTGTAGCTGACCAAAAATCCAACAGGCTATATTATGCCTTTACCTTCTTACATAGTGACAGTTTGGGACTTCTTTGAAGAGATAATAGACGCGTGTATATTTATTTAAAATTTTGAATAAATCTCAGGGAAAAAAAAAAAAGTGAAAGTGCTACAGAATTTAGATTGTTTCAGATACGAATATAACATACTCCCTCTAGTGATGAACTGGCAACTTCCAAACTCTTCAGAAGTTTATGATGTGACTTATTCAAAATGTTGTTGACTAGTAAAACTAGGAAGCAATGTTTTACATTCCAGTGGTCCATGGTATGCAATATGCTTTATTGCATATGTATTTTGAATAATATCTCAACAAGAGGTTGAAATGTTTCATTAGATGTACTTGAATGCAAGATTTCTGGACATATACCACCATCATTAGTTCCTTTTTCTGGGACGATTCTGTGAATCACAGAATGTATCAGTGGTAAATTAATTTTCTCTACTCAGATAAAAAAATTCACAATAAGGACAACTGTGAGTTAAATAATAAATAGACCAATTTGGACTCATAATTCTTACATCCTTAAATCTTCCTAAAGTGTCATTAAAATTCACTGTTCCTTATACAGAATGATGCACAAGCAATTGATATTGCAAAAGGTAAATTCAATGGATATGTAAGAGGTGAGTTTATGCAGTAATTATAGCATTACTTCATTTGTAATTATTATTTTTATTAAATGTAATTCAACCAACCAGTATAATTTAGATACACACATGCATCTGCTACTTTAATAAAAATATGCTTGCTACCCTTGACAGCTTCATGCCTTAAACAAACCCAATGTATTGAAAGCTCTACTTCATCATACTTTCTTTTTGTGGTGTTCAGCAAACACAAAGCTTTGTTGTTGCTGCCATTGTTTTATTCTGCTTTCAGGAAACTATTTACCCTAGCTAAAACAAAAAAAGGCCTTGTTTCTAGTCGGTTCCCTTCCTCAAGGTCAGCTGATTCAGCAACTAGTGTTCTTGACTAGGTTTTCAAAACCTAAAAAATTGTTATTAGATTTAATATTTCTTTCTTCAGGAAGCTTTTTATGCTGGAATTCAAATTAAATTCCTTGAAGTACATTCTTTTAAACAAACAAGGAAAAAACAGAACTGAAACAAAACAACACAACAAACCAAACAAAAACCAACAAGCAAACTTCTTGAAAACAATAAACATAGCTAATAAATCAATGGACTTAGTATTAAACTGTGCAGATTAGAAGTTAAAGTCACAGCTTGATGTGAGAGCTAGTTACTTAGTCACTGAAGAGATATTTTTGTGAAATGATTGACAAGGATGCTCCACCAGTGATACACCTATGTTGTCCCTGGGTTGATAGTTCTTTCTGGAGGATTTCTTCATTTCCATGCCTGTCTGTGGTAAAGTAGTTCTACAAAGTGAGAGTTAAAGTTGAAATTCAGTCTGGTAACCTGGCAGAGAAGGTACATGATTTGAATGTTACTCCGTGTGAGCTGGTTCAGCAGCTGAAAGAAAGAAGTCCTGCTGTGTGGCAAACCTGAGGCTTGTTGGTAGCTGAGCAGAGAAGTCACTTCCCAAGGTGTAGATGTCTTGTACCTTCTGCTGAGCATAGTGGCCCAAGAGTTGATGCTTGTAGTGTTGATGTGTTGCTGTTCCAGTAAAGACTGCAGCAGTGCCTCGTCCTTCCAGAACTCGTTGTTGTTCTCCCCTGCAGAAATAATTGTAACAGCGGTACTAGCTGAGGTTTGGCAAGTCTGCATACAGCAGTATATCCTGGCTAGCATTGAGTGAGCACAGCAGTATTCATGTTTAAACAGCTTCGTGACAAATGTCGTGTGCCGCAAAAACACAAGGAGGGAGCCTGAGGCAAAATAAACTGCCCGTCTTCCTGTTCTCCATCACAACGATACCAATGGTAGCAAGTCAGCCTTGCAGTGTAAGTGTAGGGACACCACCTTTTCCTAGAAAGGATCACAACGTTGAAAAGTTGTCCCAAAGGAGACAATTGTCCTGTACACATTCTTCAAATTAAAAACATTTCATTTCATTTTTATTTTTTGTTCTGCGGATTTTCATCATTATTTTTTGTGAGTGCAAATCTTTCAACTATATTCATGCTGTATGTCTGGACATTATTAATTGTTGGGCTTAAAAGTGATCTGAGACATTTTTATTTTTTTTCTTGCTTCTCTGAAGTACATTTCGATTTTCATATTACTAAAACTTAAGCCAAAATTAAAACTCCTAAATTATTTCTAAGTAATGGGCCAGCATTCCATGGGTTTTGGTGGAGATGCATCTTTAAGGTATACTGTATTGCTTTCATTAATAACACTAAAATGAGGTTTCTACTTCAGTTTCACTGAAGAGAAGAAATGCTCAGTTGTTATGTAAATGGCATGCACATCCATGACTTTTTCTTCATCACACAGAGAGCTCATGATTTGGTAGATACAGCACTCTGTATTGATGTTTATGATGTAGCTCTCATTTATTAATTTTTGGTCCCAATCATGCTCTCATTTGAGCAACTTGCAGTTTTGCTATTGACCGAAGGAGTTAGAAAGGAGAGGCCTATTATTTCAGTTGTTGACTTTAGGGAAGTCACTTCCAAATTATCAGTTTTCAGATTACCGATTGCAAAATATTGTGTCTAATGCCTCCTCTGCTGTCCAGAGGCAAAAACCTCTTTTGCTAAAAGAGTGAAAAAAAACCTTGACAGATCATTTACACGATCAGATACAGCTGATGTTCTCTTGGTCTTTAACTCTTCTCGGATGCTCATAAGCAGCCACTCCACAACATTAACCATGTATCAACGTATAGCTCTTGAGGTAAGTAATGGGCATCACTGAGAAAAAGTGCGAGGCCAAACACTCAGTGTGCATCCCTTCTTGTGGGTAAAATCGAAAAGATATGCCTGCTGAGGACATTTCGGGTTATTACATCAATTCCTACCCTGGTTAGAATTTGCTTTCAGATTTTAGAAGATAATTCATGTTCTTGTGGCTTATTGTTGGTATCCTATTTATATGCTTTGATTCAGACTCTTGTTAATGGGAAGATCTGCAAATGAGCTATTATCATCTGAGTCTATCAATAACAAGGTCTACTTGTTGGATTGGGCACTGCCTGGAAATTTGCCAGGTTTGTTAGCCATCTGGCTTTCAGATAAGAGTGAGGAAGCTTTCTCACTTTCTGGAACTTCAGAGATAGTTTGAAACAAGCAGAACTGATTGAAGTTTTCATTTCTAAGCCAGCAGACTAGTTGCTGCAATGATGTATTTGAACTCATCTACAGCTCATCCAAAGTATGAACTGTCCCTTCCTAGTAGCTGGGGCCATATTTCAGATAAATACTTTCCAGAAAAGTGATGTTTAGACAATTTGAGAAGCCTCTTGGTGGACTTCTTGATTATCTGTTGGGAGAAAACACCATGGATCTGAAGGGTCTGGTCTTGGCTGGATTTATCTAATCAAAGCCCCTTAGCAGGCACCTTGTGCAAAAAAACCCTTTAGATTAGGTTCATCTCACCTAACTTTAATCACATACTGGAAGCTAATGATTCAGGAGACTACTGAACCTAAGTGTCTTCTGAAGACAATGGAGAAGCTGGAAGTGTCAGTCTGATTGAAATCATCCTCTGCTGAATGCAGAGGAAGCCTTGAAGGTTTGGTTCTGCAGCACAGGCCTGCACTGAATTGGATCAGCACACTCGTGAATCTGTCAGTGGATATTAGTCATTCCTTTTAGGAGCTTAAAATTAAAATGGAGCAGCAGAGCAATATTGTGCATGTAAAGAAAAACACAGCAAATAATCAGGAATGGGACTTCCCTTTTTTCCCTCTTTTTTTTTTTTTCTTTTCCACCCTTCTCCTTTCTTGGGCCAAAAAAACCCCACAAAACCAAACCAAACCGAAAAGATACTTTGTCCAAGGCAGATAGGAGAATAGTTAGAGAAACTCAAGGGCAAGTAACAAAGCAAAGTTTTCCCAATGTTACTATCAGCATTTCCATGACAGTACACATAATGAACTAAGCAGACAAGCTTAAGTAGAAGCTACAGAATCAGTTTACAAGGGTGTGGGAATAAGCACTTCTCACAGATTCTCTGCTAGCGTCTTTGTAGTTCTAAGTGTAGATTTTCACTCTAACATCTGCAATCTTTATGCACATCTGAAATATTATCACTGAAAATTAAGCCAGCTTTCTGCTCTGGACAATTCAGAGAGGAAAATCAGGGTGTTTGGTCCAGTATCATTTGAATCAGTTGTGTAGACTTGGGTCACACATACATATAGATGTTGATTTAACACAGTTTTTCCCATACTGTTGGTAACAGTATCCCCTGAAAGTCCATGACATCCTGCTAGACAAACCACCACAATTCCATCATATAACCAGAATTCCCTCATGAGTAGGGGTAAGAACATACAGTTTTGTTAGTCAAGGCAGAGGACTACCTTCAACAGTTGTCAGAAACTGCTTCACCAATATAAACACTTACAACTAGTTACAACTGTGTTTTTTCCCCCTACCCTGAGAAACTGAGCAGCCGTCAAGTGTGTCCAGAAATCACAAGATAGGGGATTAGACTAAAAGGATAACAGCCCCCAAACAGTGATTTAAGTCTTCTAGGTCTACTAGATGTAAGAGAAATAAGTAAAAATACAAAGATTATACTGTATTTGTTTCATGAAGATATGTTCAGCTGGAGAGATCACCCACTGCTCAAATAAGGTGAAGCTAAGGCTGGCATGAAGTTTTCTAAACTGTAGGGTCTGAACGTGACGAGCACATATTTGAGTTCACAGAATGAGCTATTTAGCAGGCAATGTATTTATGTCATGTACACCACTTTCAGTAAATCTACAAGTTATAAATTCATCACAGATTTTACTTCTACATATTGGCATGAAGGGACCACTGCACTAATAATGTGGTGTCAGAAAAAAAAGATCATGGGATTTGGATCAGAGAAATGATTATTGCAAAAAAGTAATAGCAATGCTATATAGAGCTCATGAACAGGACTTTGAAGAAGCAGAAAGGCAAAGATACTTGAAAGGAAAGAAAGGGCATAATTATAAAATAAGGAATATTCACATTCTCTGATAGCTGAGAAGCTAGAATGATTGACCCACTCTCTTCAGGGAATTCAGTTTCCTGATACTAATTATTAGAGGTGCAAATTCTTAAAGAGTAGTTAATCACATCTATAAAAATAAAAGTAGTATAATTAGATATGTTTTGATTTGATATAGGTACATTTAATTTGTTCTGTTATGATCAGTAGCAAGAGATGCCAGTACTTGCTATCTGTTTGGAGCTAAAATAAGTGGAATTAACTCATCTCTAGTGACTACTGAATTGAATGTTGCAAGGTCAATTATTACATCATATCAGAAAATGAAGCCTCACTGTACATGAGAAGCAGCAATTTTAATTAGCCAAGCAGAGTAACACTTGCCACTCACCAACAACTTTTCTTTCAACACTGCTCAATACTAGAAGAATATCAAGGTCACACCTGCAACTGAAATCTTTCAGGTTGTTCCAAGCCCTTCTTTATTCAGACATAACTTTCCACATACCACTTATGTTCCTCTTGGAATAAGGAAATTGTCCATCAGTTGAAGTGTGTATTCTTCATTAAATCACCTTCACCAGTGCTGTAGTTACACCTCAGAAATAATTCATGTCGGAGATAAGAATAGAAGTGGGCTTCCCTGCATTCAGAATTACATGACATTTATTTCTTCACCTTCACTGTATTTCACTCCTTTGAAGTTAAATCTAAGCTTTTTTTTTTTCTGCCTTCAGAAGAATGATCAAGGTTTTAAAATTTCTTTTAAAAACTTGAAGATAGTCACAGTATCTAAATCTGCAGCAGGCACTTGTAAGTTTGAGAGTATGCTGTAAAATAATGACTTCTGTGTAAATAATTTATCTAACTTGTTACTGAGGAGTGATTTTATTTTTAATTAATTTGAGTTAAGCTGAAAATAGTTATTTACTGAAAACAGATGGGAAGAAATCTATTTCAAATAGATGGGTTTTTTAATGGGCAATCATGTTTTTAGGAAAATAATTTAATATAAAAACAAAGATGGTTTCAAAATAATACATTTCTCTTCTGAATAGCATAGTAGAAGTGTTCCATGATACATTCATTTATCGGAAAGAAGGAGAATACATTTTCTATCACACAGTTTTAAACTGGACTTTTTAGAGCAGAAAAATCAAACATTTTGTAACATGGAATTTACTGCAGAAGTTCATAGTTCAATCAAAACTTTATTGCCTATGAGAAGCCGTGGATGAAGAAGAGCAACAGAAAAGTTTTTACCAAGGAGTCCACATCATTATTGTGTATATATGTCCTACTTTTGCTATTTGCAGTGAAAAGTAAGAGGAGGAAAAAGGGAACAAGGTACTTTCTCTTACTCTAGAAGCAAACCAGAAAACGTGCTTGCTTTGCCAGTGTGCCCAAGAGGTGCAGCTTTTGCTGGCCTGCACCCTTCCCATGAGAAACGAGCATCTGCAGGGGCAGAGCAGCCCTGCCCTGGGCAGCAGTCCCACAGCGCGACTTCTGCTGCTGCTCAAAGCCTTCCCGCAGCATGTGGTGGCATCCCACAGTACGAAACCCTGTCTGGCGCTGACGGGATCCCTACTGAGGGAATGCAGTTCCCTGTGTCTCAGTTCAGCTTTTGCTCTGCTGTCTGCATAGCAGCTGGCCACCCGGCATCTCAGCTGGGAATCTGCTGGAGGTGTTGCACACAGTATTGCACAGCCACTCATTCATTTCTTTGAACTCTTGTTCATTAAAAATGAGTGCAACAGTAACTACTATTACATATGAGCGTGTTTTTCCACCAAACCAAGGTCTTGTCCAGCTGTCTGGTGAATGGTACAGAGATTTGGCTGAATATATCAGCTTTGGAGGTGAAAGCCAAGGAATAAAATCATCAAAACAAGCTACGGACAGGGCGATAGAGAAAACCAAGTAACATGTAACTCTCTTCTACCATTCAGACGCCATCCATTGCAGTTTTCTAAAGTACTTTTTAATTCAGAAGAGATGTGCTCTGGATTGGCTCTTCCTCCCTTGTTGGATAGGTATTGTTCAAAGATGCAGCAGAACACAACTATGAAGACTAGGGAGGGAGAATTTTAGACTTGTGTCTGAAGGCTGCCCTGGTTTAAGTAGAGATTTTTTTTTTTCATTCACACATATTAACTATGTGCCCTATTTTAAGCATAAACTCCCCTCATTTTTCTGTACATCACTTGCCCTAATCGGTAAATAAACCTTAAAGTCCTGTTATTGTTTCATGCTATGAATTCATTAATTAACTGTTCTATATTATAGACATAAACTTCCAAAACAGCTGAAGTGAGTTTGATTAGGAATACATCTGTGGATGGTTTCTATGGCAGCCTATTCCACAGTCCCTCTCTTAATGCCTCTCAAAGTAAGACTGTAGATTTAGAAAATCCATTTATAAATATTTTCAGAGATTTAGTAGCAACAGCTAACAACTTCGCAAATCCTTTTAAAATATGCTATTAAATAGACATTATACAGGGTGGCTGGCTCCCTAAGTTGGAAAAAATACATAGAATGAATAAGAATATCAGTATTTTTTCAGTTTAGAAGCTTTTATTGAAGGTATTGCAGAATCTTTCAAGGTACACTGTGGTTTAGGTATGATTTAAGCAGGTTCTTCACTTCTCTGTGGTAATGTGTACAAGCTGCCTAACAAACGACATCCACAACAATTTATTCATAATGTTAATAAAACCAACTGGTATAAAAGCATGTTCTGGTTTTGATAGCAGAAATGTTGTCCCTTAGTCCAGATATGGTGTGTTCCCAGGATTTCTGAAATTATATTAATGTGCAGTACAAGTAGATGTTTTGACATCACAGTTGAAAAAACTATCCCAAATCTCACTTAATATTTCCTTTGATGCTCCAATCATTTGGACCATCAGTAGAAATAATAGAATTACTAACACTGGGCAAAAATTCATCTGTAATACCTGACTGTTTAGCAGACCTACACATGCCAGCAGACTACTATGCAAGTAGTTCTTTAACTACGTCATCTAACTTCTTGGAGAGCTGCAAAAAAATCAGACATTTACCAGAAAAGGCTTTGAAAGTCCTTAAGAAACCATGTTCTAATTAATCTTTTCTGGCAGTAGAAAGCATTTTGCATGTAATTAGGCGTACCTTTATTTTATTAGTAACATCAAAAGTCTCTGTCTAGATCTCATTAGCAGAAGACTTTTATAAATCTGAAGGAATATATGGAAACATAAATGCTCATGCATACATGATTTTCTCATCAAAATGCCCTAATGCATGGCTTGATTCTTCTGATAGTGCACTTATATTCACTTTCATGTAAAAAATTGCTGTTTGTAGTTGGAATAAAGGTTTATGGGGGTGTAAACAACTTTGTGCAGTGGGAATAAAGCCTCAAGTTCCAAAAGGGGTAAAGATTTATAATACTTTCTCAGTTTATATCTTTGCTTGAAGGAGTGGAAATCCCTGAAAGAGCTACACTTAATGTGTAGAGCATGCACAAAAAAAAGAATCTTGGACTGTATTTATTAGCTCTACAAATTCCCAATTAACCAAAATAAAACCTCCAACTTCCTACCACCACAACCTACCATCTGTGTGTTAGATTTTCAAATTTTCGTTCTGAAATGTTTCTTTATAGTACTTCACTGCTTTCTTTCTTGTCTGTTTGTGAAGCTGATATGGTGCTTTAGTTTATAATAAGAATGAAATATATTGGGATATATTGCAGGGGTGTTTGCTAAGACATAACATGTTTTATGAAGAAAATCGCAGTGTCTTCTAGAGCTTCAGGGTTGGTACTAATTCTCAGTTGGTTTTGGTTTGTTTTGTTGGTTTGTTTGTGGTTTTTTTCTTTTGTGTTTTTTTTTTTTGTTCTGGTTTTGTTGTTGTTTCGTTTTGGTTTGGTTTTGGTTTTGGTTGGTTTTTTGTGGGTTTTTTGGTTTTTTTAAGAAAAAAAACTTTTGAGGCAATAATGTGAAATGCAGAGTGACTCATAACTTATTTTCCTTCTTTTCATCTGTTCAATATTTGAGCACTGAAAATCAGATTCCATTAGGCATGTGGCTGATCCCTGTAAGGTCTACACTTCCAATTGCCAGAATACCCATAATTTCCCAATTTGGTATTTTCCAGGAATTACGTAGAATTTATTTTAAGCATTGTTGATACCTGCATTACAAAAAGCTTCTTTGATTGTTTTTACCAGTACTTTCTGCAATATCCCATACCTAACTTGAGACAAAATATTCGCACTTCTCTGTTACTAGCTTTTACCTCTGAAATCTATTGTTTACATCTTAAAAGATACTCTTGGCAAAGATACTGAAAAAAGGATGGTTTATTTGCTCCAATGCTGTGCTGGCAATGAAACTTGTATAGCTGGGCTTAATGCTGGGTCAGAGTTGTTCTTAAAAGAAAGTGCTTTGCAAACTTAATGAGGAATTCACCAACAGCAGGAAAGTGACCCAATTCGTGCTGTGATTACCTGGCAATGAGTCTGTCTTTGTAGAGGAAACATCCAGTATATCAGTGCCTGCCACAGGATAACAGCATGGAAGCGCAATGATCAGATCTTTGCATGGTGTGATGAGTAGCTCCGGATATGTCACAGTTTATTTTAAAGAAAAGTCTTCAAGTATCTGTCTCAGCCTACAGCCCTCGTGCTGCGTTTCTTCTCTGTGTGTTGTGCTGGTTCCAGTGGTCCTCTCATAATTAACCAAATAAATAAACAAATAAATAATCTTCCTACCAGCAGTCCTCAGCTAAAACTACTGTCATTCCCATCTGCTGATTTTACTTTGCTATTCAGCTCCAATATGACTTAATTTTTTTAAATGCATAGATTATCTTTGAGCTATTTTTATGTGCATTGTACGCTGAACAAGAACAAATAGAAAACCTAGGCTGTGTTTAATCGGAAACTACTGAATAAATATTGAATATTTTTTTAAAAAAGTATTTGAAAGGATGTATGCATCTGGAGTGTAATAATCCTGCAAACCATTGGGCAGGAGTTTATCTAGCTTACCTAATGCATTGGTCTCAAGTTTAAAAGAAGTGAAAATCTACAGAAGCACGGGCTGAATCCGTATTCTTTCCATAAAGGTCATGGTTATCTGTTACTCTGTGCATTGTAGATCCCCAATCCAGGAAGTCACTGCCTCTGTTTTAAAAGAAATATAAAATATAAAATATATTGTCCTAAGAATTATGAGGTACTATAGAATGTGGGCACTATAATCACGTACACAGTCCTTTAAGACTGCTTTTCACAATCTTTTATTTCTTCAGGAAAAGTCAAAATTTAACAAACAATGTCATTAATCCCAAAGTATACTTTTTTTTGTTTTTTTAAGGGTTTTAGTTTTTTTTTTTGTATGATCCAAATTCTCCACCTAATTTTAGTGGATAGTGGATTGAGCCATATAGTTCATCTATCATTTCTGCTAATATCAGTGGATTCTGGTGGTGTACAGAGACTGGAAAACTTCCTTTTAATTCACAGGAATTAAACACCCAGTAATGAAACTATTAGTTCTATGATGAAGTATGGCTAAGTGTTTTTCCTTTTCTACTAAAACTTAGTCAGAAATTCCTGGAGTCAGTAAAAACCCTCTGCTTCTTCCAAATAGTCTCTGAGGTTTCTTTCTGTGTGCAGGTAACATTGCAAATACTGCTTCGGTCTCAGGACTCAGCAATTGCTAAATGCCTGGCTTTTCCTCACTGTAAAGCATTTTGCACCTTGCTAGTGGTGTTCGAACTGATTAACCTGGAGATCTTCTTCAGGATCACATTTGCCATCATCCTGCTTACTAAAGCAGTTCAAAACTGTAATAAATTTCGACTCCAATTAACTTAAACAATTAAGGTTTTATTGCCAAATAGAAGCAGGCTGCAATAAGCAAAGACAGCGCTGGGCGGCCCCCTTAATAGTGGCAGTGGCGCGCAACACGGGGCGGGTTCTTTCAGTTTTTATATCCTCCGGCCGTCCCTCCTGCGCATGTGTCTTCTGTTGCTAGGTGGTCGTGGTTGTGACTTTGCAATAACCTCGACACGCCTCTCCCGCCAAACGACCCACCACCCTTAGTTTTAAAACAACTTTCCAAACTGCTCATCAAGTACGACAAATAACAAAACATTTCAACAAAGGGACTTTAATGAACAAATTCCTTGTATTTATCACAACTCCCCCCTTTTTCTTTTTCTTACTTAATTTGTTCATTAAAGTGTTGTAATTCTTGGCTACTCAGAACAAGTAACTTAGTATTATCTTGACCCGTCAATTGTTCACATTTTGCTTTAATCAGTAATAAATGTGCCGCCTCTAACCTGCTCTTAACAACGGCTATAACTTTATTAAAAGTACACGGCCCAAACATTAAAACTAATGTTAAAAGAATTAATGGTCCTGCTATGGTAGAAGAGTTGTGAGCCAAGGTGATTGTTTGAACCAGGCTTCATACCAACTTTGATGAGACTCATATTCTTTCTTTCGTTTTTCTATATTTTCCCGCAATTTACTCATAGTGTCTCTTACTAAACCCGTATGATCTGCATATACACAACACTCTTCTTTTACAGCTGCACAAAGGCCCCCTTCTTTAAGGAATAATAAGTCTAATCCCTGTTGATTTTGCAATACCACTTCTGACAATGATCTGACCGATTTCTCTAAGGCGGTAATGGATTGTTCTATCTTTAAAAGGTCCTCATCAACAGCTAGTCTTAATGCAGTAAATTCCTGATTTTGTCTTACCAAAGAAGCAATTCCGACTCCTGCACCTGCTGTGCTGAGCTATTATGGCTCCTAAAGTCAAGGCAGTTATGGGTTCTCTTTTTATTAGTCGATGTGAAAGGATAGTCTCTAATTGATATCCATATTCCTTTGGATGGTACGTGATTTGGGGAATTATTACTACTTGTATACAAAATTCTTTTACAGTCTCTAGATAATTCACAGACACACAGGAGGTAAGTCCTGTTTTTGAACATATCCATTTAGCATTGTCAACTGGTATCACCCATCCTCTAAGTTTCTTAGATCTAAGAGTCTCATTATTTACGCACAAATGCCGTTTTTCAGGGGGTATTCGACCTATACATCTTCCCTGCCCTCGTACTTGTTGCAGCGATATCCCTTGAGTGTTTTTTTCCCATTTACAGGCTTCAGGGTTTAACCCATTGGCAAATTGTGGTCTGTTAACAATTCCGATAGCTTCAAAATATGGTTTGGCATTAAAGCATAACCAACATTCTGTTGTTAGATTCGGGGATGTTTTATTAATTACCCAGTAACTCATATCTAATAAAGTCCATAAAGAGTTGGAATTGATTCATCTACCTGAGTAAACGCATCTGTATTAGAGTTATTGGCAATTATTTGACTTGCGGTTATATTGGGGGTCTCAGATGTTTCTCTTGCTTTCAAATCCCCTGTAATCACTACATTGGGACCTATTGCTTGAGGAGTTTGTTCTGCTATTTCTTTCTTTATAAAGATAAGACCTCCTCTATCTTTCCCAGGTTCCCAGTATCTTATTCCCCACATTTTTCCTAATAACCAGGCAGGATCTGTAGGATTAGATACATTAATATATATATATATATATTGGCAATTTCCAAGTGATATAATCCCGCCGCTCCAATCCTTTTTAGGAGGAACACATTTATAGGGTCCCCTTTCTACAGATAGAAACTTATCTTTTCCTCCCCCTGGGGACCACCCTGACGCTATCGTTTCGCATCCCCAATAAGCACAGTAATACGAGCTAGGATGGTTACAGTACCCTTTTCCTGGGTTTGAACTAGGGCAAAAGTAAAAATCTGTGTAATCTAAACATGGGTTTATGGGTACCAGTTGGCACAGTGTTGCCTTAAAGCTGGGGTTCCCCACTACAGTTTCTTGGGCTATAATTTGCTGATCTTCAAACCTTATTAAGCTCCATCTATATGGTCTATGTGCAGTTTCTCCATAACCTAACAACAATAATAACGTTAAAGAAGTGTACCAGATTGGGTTGCATTGTTTTCGGCTTTCCCTTATTCCTTTTTTTATTTCTGTCAATTTTTGGGCTTGCTGCTTAACATCGTGGTAGCTCGGCCAGCACTTTGGTGTAATCTCACTCAGGTTTTTGTCTCTACTGCTTTTTATTCTTCTGTCTCGCCCGTCGACTCGGTTGCTTCGAGCCACGGGGTAAACCATCTTCTCGACAGCACGAATAGTCTTCAAGAGACCCTGAGTGTTTTTATTTTTTACACCTCTGTTTATATGCTTCCCAGTTAAGGTTTTTGATTATCGGAGAGTGATACGGTACTCCCCTTATAGTGGTTCTGCAGCATGCGTACTTCAAGTTTTAGTATTTGGTCTGTGATCTTTTGTTCCTTATCATAACATCAATTACATTTTCCTCTAGGGGAAATACTTCCTGCACAATGCAACCGTCAGTCTTTATGGCACAATATACATTTGGAACATACAAAGGATAACAATTACAATTTGTATTTATGCATTTGACCCTGAAGTCTTTGCAAAAGGGGGATATGCACAGATAACAGGCTGATTATTGTTATTCTGTACTTGCACGATACAATTTGATAAGCCATCTACTGCCTTCGTAATTTAATTTTTAAGGGATCTTCTGTAGGTTCCGCGGTCCATGCACCGGTCTTGACCGGGCCTTTAACTCGGCTGGCATGTGTCCATCCCCTTTCGGCGGTTCTGTAGTAAGTAAGAAAACATAAGGTACCTCCCATCGAGGGGTTAGTGATGTTTCCTTCCATGTTTTTATAAGCACTTTATCTCCTGGCTCTAGATTATATATTTTCATATCTAAGGGCGGGTGTCGTGTTACTAGTCCTTTCTCCCAGAGATATTTTCTCCGTTTTAATAACTGTACTAAATAATTTTGCATCTTAGGATCACTTATTTTTGGGTGATCGTGAGGCATTTCTAAATCAAATGGCCCAAAATCTGTCTCTATTAATACTAACAAATGACGATATCATCTGATTTTTGGTAGCTTTGTAAAATCAATTTTTATTTTTGAAAAGGGACGGTGTGCTAGCTCTCTACCGCCAGGAATCCATGTTCTTAACTGCTGTTTATTCACTTTCTGACATATTAGACACCCTTCAACAATAGTTTTAGCTATTTTATATGTCCCTATACAAGCATATTTAGTATGCAAATTGATCAGCTAGTGCCTGTGTTCCCCTATGTGTAATACTGTGCAGCTTGTTCATTATATTGGCTGCAGTTACTTTTGGCATTATTTCTCTTCCATCTTTTAGTTTCCATTGCTCACCCCGTTGCTTTGCTCCCAATTTTATTAATTTTTCCTTTTCTGTGTTATTGCATACGTGCAGGCTTGCATGTCCGTGGCTAGGACATCTTTTGTTTTTAGTTCTTCTAAGGCAGCTATGCTAACCACTATACCACTGATCATTCGGACCTAATCGATTTAGAAGAATATGTGGGTTTGCCACCACAGGGAATCGGCTAACTGTCCTCTTATTTGTCTCTCTTAGATCGTGTACTAACCTCCATTTCCCATCTTTTCCTTACAGGTAAAATGGGGGTATTAAAGGGAGACATGCATGATGCAAGTAACCCTTTTTTCTAATAATCTTTCTATTTCTGGTTTTAGTCCCCTTTGACCTTCCTCAGATATTGGATATTGCTTTACACGAATAGGTACATCCGGACTAGAGATTTTTACCTTAAAGGGTGCCACACTTCAGGATTGATTTTATCCTCATCCTCTACTCTGAGAGGGCATAGTTTTATTCGAATTTCTCCTCCTATTACTTCTAGACTAATGCCTAATTCAATTATTAAATCTCTCCCCAAAAGATTATTTTCGGCCTCAGGAACTAAAAGCAAATCTCCCACTCCCATCTTAATGTCTATTTCAATGATTACGTCTTTTATAACAGGGACCCAAAATGGCTCCCCTTTTTCCCCAATTACAATTCAATTTCTTGTTGCTGGGGTCCCACTTTTAATTTTATTAAGGGCTCTGTTCCTTTTTGGGTCCCCAGCAAGAAGAGTCCCGGACACCTCTATTCTGCTTTGAACATTCGCTCATCCACTTTCTTTTTCCTGCAATTTTGCTTTATATGTCCCTTCTTCCCACAATAGAAACATTCCACTGGTTCACCTCGTTTTACTACAACCCCATCACTAGGATCTCCTGGTTTTGGATTAAACTCTTTCCTCGGGGGTGCTCCCCATCTTGCGGGTTTCCACCCCTGCTGAGCTGTACCCTCTCTAACTGCCGCAACCATCATTCGTGTGGTTCTTCGCTCTCTCTCATCCTCCCTTCTAACGTACGCTTTCTGAGCTTCTCTCAGTAGCTCATCTAAACCCCAATTTTGCCAATCTTCCAATTTTTCTAGCTTCCTTCTAATATCTGTCCAAGACTTACCTACAAATTGCGTTTTTAATAACGCTTCCCCCACGGGGGTACTAGGATCTACTCCTGAATATAATTGTAAGCTTTTCCTGAGCCTCTCTAACCATTCCGTGGGTGTTTCTTCTTTCTTTTGGTATTCGCTAAACACTTTACCAATATTTTGACCTCTTGGAACGGACTCTCTAATACCTTGGGCCACTATAGTTCGCAAATCCTCCATATGACCCCTATGTATTGGATCTTGATTGTTCCACTCAGGTCTTTGCAGTGGCCGTTTTATATCGGCTGCAGGACCTTGCTGGTGCTGCGCGTCCCAAATTTGCATACCGGCCCTTCGAATCATCCCCCTCTCTTCTACAGTAAATAGTATTCCTATTATTGACTGCAGTTCATCCCACGTATAGATATTGGGCCCCAAGAATTGGTCAACTCACTCTGCCACCCCTAATGGGTCCTCTAACAAGCTTCCCATTTCTTTTTTAAAGTCCCTGACATCTCCGGAATTAAGGGGAACTGCCACGTATCCCATTCCAGCCTGTGGTCCTCCCATCGCGATTTCTTGCAGCGGGTAAAGCTGACTTTGTGATTGTTTTACTTTACTACGGGTGATTGGTCCTGTGGGTTGATTATCTCCTGAACTTTCTAGGATCGGTGCTGAAGGGGGTATATCGGGAACTGGTACGAGAGGTGGTGGTGGCGGCACATAAGGTGGAGGTGTTATTGGAATCTCCACTTGCCGCCTTTCTTTCTTTTTCTCTTTTTGGCGGTCATACACTTCACCCCCCTTTTCTTTTAACAGATATAAGTTAGTCCTAGTTTCTGATCTTATCCATAGTAGTGCATATTCGCTTTCTTCCTGGCTGAATGGTTCTTTTGAATTAACATAAATGTTCAGGGCCTGACAAACCCAGTCTTCAAATGACCCAAAAACTGGCCAATAAAGATGATCTCTGTGAATCTCCTTACCACCCCAAACTTCCATACAATAATATATCACTTTTGTTTTGTTCTTACCCTGCCTAGAAGGGTAATCTTCCCAATGCTTAATCATTAATCCTAACAGACTATCTGGGGGAATCGAGGGCAGCTTTCCCTGTGGCTCCCCCGCCATGGAAACAGAAGGCCTGCTCTTCTTCTGTCCCATCCTCTGAGATACCCTCACACACACACACAAACGCTCCCCTCGTTCGTGCCTCGCTCCCTCGCGGGCTAGAGAACTGCACTACTGGAGGGTCCGCACTCGCTTCGTCCGCAATTGGACGTCTCAGTCTCTGTATCTCAGGAATCCCAGCCCCGAGTGGATAACCGGCCTATACTCACGCTTCCTGCGTCTTCACTCGGGTCTTCGTGGACAAAGTTTACGGGACGTCCTTCATTAATGAGACTACCGCTCATTAATGAAATTACCGGTCTTTGCTTATTGCAAATTTGAAGTGTTCATCGGTAAAGGATTCAGTGGAAGGCTCCTGCAAGGGCCGCTTAGAAGGAAAAGTGGGGCGCCCCCCTCATAGGAGTTGCCACTAGAAATTCCTTTATCCGAGTCACGGCACCAAATTGTAATAAATTTCGACTCCAATTAACTTAAACAATTAAGGTTTTATTGCCAAATAGAAGCAGGCTGCAATAAGCAAAGACAGCGCTGGGCGGCCCCACTTAATAGTGGCAGTGGCGCGCAACACGGGGCAGGTTCTTTCAGTTTTTATACTGTTACCCCTGAAAAAAAATTTTCCAGAATCTAGGATTGCTTCCTTTTGCTTCTGCATTTTTATAGGCATGCATCAGAGGCATTGCTGGTATCACACACTTAGAAAGTGGAAAAAACTTCCTCTTCATGACCCTTGCCAAGAAGGGGCTTGTGGCATTGTGTTTTATGTTGTTGTTATGAGAAGTGTTATAAACACTTAAGAGCTTCCTGCATTGTAGTACATCTAAAATCACTTTAGTTGCAAATGATGTTTATTATTCTCTTCAGCAGGGAATTCAGTAGATCAAGATGAATGTGGCGTTCCTCTGCTTAATGCAGTTAGTAATTTGACAAGATAGGTATAATTTCCCATACATTTCAGTTCCTCACAGTAACAGTGTCCCAGAGTAATTTGGCAAACAAACAAAAGAGCTAATTAAACATTGTTGAATTTTTCCAAGGCAAAGTGTATACAAGGTCATACCAAGGGCTTGGCTGAAGTTTATTAAAGATTAGCAGTCTGTTTCTGCAGGAGGGATCCCTCCAGCTACTGTGGTGTACGACAGCCTGGCACACCGCTTTGCACAACAAGCTGTTGTACAATGCAGAATCACAGAACAAATTTTCAGTAGAATGTCTAATAAAAGGACTTTATATAAAAAAGATCTTCTTATGTTTCATTGTCTTTGGAACAAATAAGCACAATAAGGCCCTATTTTCTTCCATTCATTTGCAAAATGAATCTAGGAGTGGTTATTATGCAAAAAGGGCTAGGTATTTACTGTGTCTTTCATTCACACTGTAAATTCTTGTGACAAAGACACACCTTTGCTTTTGTGTTTGTCTCATGCAATAGGAACCAATCTGGGAATCCAAATGCAAATGAACTAAATAACAGTGAAGTTGTTTGGGGAGCAAAGAGATGTGCCATGTTTGCCCTTAACTTGCAATTAAAAAATGTAATAATGTGAATATTTAAAATATGCCTATAAGCTCGGAGCATTGAAACCTGTGCACAAAGTCTGTGAGTAGGTATCAGACCTGCAGGGACTAAGGCCTTTACTTCTGCTCTCCTCCTGATCATCATACAGAGTGTAGAGGAACACTACTCATGTGATATTATCCTTGTAATGCTGCCAGAGACTGTAAAACACAAATTATTTACTGGGCAAGGTTGAAGTGTTCTTGGAAATGTGTCTGTGATATTGAGCAGAGAACACCTTTCTAAGTCTTTCCCGTCATAGTTCTGGGGTTTTTAACTAATATTCATATTCCTACACTGACACGTAAATAAATTTGCCTCTTTTTCTATCATGCATAACTACATGGAGTTAGCAATAAAGGAAATATTGAGAGAGCATCTTTCCTGCACTTGAAAGTAGCAGAGCTGGATAGAGGCTGTGAAGAGTCAGCGCTTCTAAGAAGTGGAAATCTTTTCAAAGTCAAACTGAGCGCCATGTTCCCAAATAAGCACTATTGTGTTATAATTATACACTTGGATGCTGAGGTTAAGAAAGAGACATAAATTCCTAGTTGTTCTCCTACCTATACAAACTGATGTGGAGCTTTCCAACCCTGGAGTTCTTCCAGAGTTAATAATTCCATAGTTTTTTACTAATAATGGGAATCTGGACTGAACACTACATGAACTGATCATTTTTCCAATCTGCACTAGCAGTGAACATAAATCTTCCATATTAGAGGTTATTTATTGTTCCCTAAGCTCATACAAGCAGTATTTCAAAAATAGTTTATTGCTATTAAATTAACACACGCCTTTTCTCATTCATTGTGAAGATTTCTTAGGTGTCTAAATGTATACTCTCAGGTGCCTTTTACTCAGTTAAAAGAAAAACGTTCTTTCAAAGGCTGTTTTTGTAAACAGCACTTAATTCCTCTCCAGAAACATAGCAACATCATATAACCTAACATTGAGCATGGAAAGCCTGCACTGAAGTAAGTTATATCAAAGAAAGTCAGTATCAGTCCAGATCAATCTGCTGTAGTTTCTAAGGTACCTGCACATTGCATGACAGCGCTCACTTGTATGGGTCGGTCATGGTTACTTACAAGCTACTCCTTGTGTTTCTTCTGTTCAATAGCAACAATAGATTGCATTTGTCATAAATATGCATAGTGCAGATATCCTTTGTTGGTTTTGATCCTGCAAGATCTAAAAGTATAATGTTCTTTCATTATTGAATTCAAAGATTATTTTTTCATGTTACCATGGTAACAAAATGGTAACTGGGTTCCTATTTTCATTTTACATTAATAAAAGGCTAACTGTTGTAAGCAGTAGCAAGTGTGCCCTATTAAGCCTTGATGCTGTAAAGCAGGAGGCATGTTTCTGTAAAAATATGATGCTTGGAATTAATCCTTTGTTCTAAGTCTTGAATCACTATAGCTTTATGGGCTGCTTATCTGTCTATATGAATGTAGCTAAAGACAAAATCTATTAAGAAGAGTAATTCTACATTTGTTTAAAAGCAAGGAAAAAGAAAAATTGCCTATGGTCTAAAAGATTCCTATATATAGACCTTGATGTTCAGCTCTTGATGAGTGCTTAAGATTCTCCAGTAACTGCCTCCAAGTCTGTTAACCTGCACATTGCAAACTCTATGGTGCTTACAGAAAGGTATAAAGGACAGCAACTCAGTTCCTCCAGGGTGAAAGAGTAAAAGAAGCAATAACTATTGATTATTCCATTAGCCAGGGGATTGCATTAACCATTTTTAAGGTCTCAGGTCCTCCAGGCTGAAGAATTAAGAACAGATGCAGGAGGGAAATGGGACTCAGTAAGATTTTATCGAGGGCAATGAAGTTCCAGTGGGGATGAAAACTGCTGTACCTGGGGTAAGAGTCGCCCTGAATATGTGCAACTAGTGATCATGCTTTGCTCTTTTCTCCATTTTTCGAAGGAAGTGAGTAGTTGATATCTTACAGGTGTACAACTCTCAGTACACAATACAATGCAGAGCTCTTGGAGCAGACTCCCTAGGTATTATATGAAAAGAGAGTGGAACTTTCCACGTTACCATCTGTATTATCTTCCAGCATTGTAGGACAGACATAGCAGGCATAGGTAGAGATGGCAAGAAATTTTCTAGAAAATCCGCTTTTCCTTAACAATGTTAATTTATGTAATTTACCCATTTCAATTCAACTTAATGAGAAAGAATTCCTCATTTCTGTGCTGGGATATCTAGTGAAACCATGGGGTGCAAGACAAATGGACAAAGGAAAATGTGCCGTAAAAGTACCAGTAGCTATTTAGTTACCTAGGAACATCAGTGGGAAACTGAGATTCAGGGAGACTAAATTAAGAAGCTGCTGTATGCAGTAGCACACTGCTGATTCTAAAGTGGAGTTTTGGGTCTTTTGGTTTTGCCACACAAATCCAATAGTTTCATCTTGAAGCAAAATAGGAAATTTGAAATCTTGGAGTGTTAAAGAACAAGATAATTAATGCATCTGCTACTCTAAATACAGGGCATCTTATGATTACCTTACACGTAGGAATAGATGATGATCAATTCAGCTGGAGAACAGACAGGCTAGAGTTAAGCTGTGTGTTAAGGATACAGAATTAGTCTAGAATTAGACCATGCATTTCATTTGAAATAGGGGAAGCAGATTAGACAGAATATTCAATTCGTAGTACAGGGCATATGCAAACATTCTTATAGATGTACCATGTCTGAAAGAACAGGACTAAGTCACATAAGTGCAGAAAGGTTTGGGATGTAGCTTCCAATTTAAGAGAGGGATTCAGAACCTGAAATTTAATCCGTTACACTTTTCAAGGCAAGCTGACAGAAGACAGTGACAAAAGCAGAGAAATATATGGGGATATCTGAGTCTGTTGTTGGACCTCCTATGAGACTTTGAAGTCATTCCTGCTCAATATGACTGTTGAATATAGCAAACTACAGTGTATGAACACAATATCACAGAGTCATTGAAAATTTAGGTTGAGAGGGAGCTCAGTAGGTCACCTAGTCCAACTTTCTACTCAAAGCAGGTCTTACCTCCACATCTTATGCAACTTGTATTTTTGTCCGATTGATAAACTTCTTGTACATAAATTGATAAACTTCTTGGCTACATAAAAAATTATTGAAGAAGCAGTAAATTAGAGGTACCCATCTAATGTGCGAGCTTCTTCTCCATACCATGTCTAGGAACAACATGGCATTGATTTGCCAAAGCTTGCTTGTCCCTTGCGTTTTATGAGGAAGAGATAGTTCCTGTCAATGGACTTTGGGAGTAAACAATTCCTCAGGAGAGAGCATGCAGATCAAACATCTGCTGCCTGTGCTGTTAGCAGAGCTCCCTGGAGCTCAGGGGGTTGCCAGAATCCCTGTGCTTCTGCACAGTTCTCACAAAGGGTTGGAGATCTTCGAGGATGCTGCTGCATCCCCAAGGGTCACATATTCCATGGGGAGTAAATTCAACATATTTATGGACACTCTAAGTGTCTGAATGCTTTAACCATACCATCCCTGAAACACAACAGTAACAATCCTAGTGAACCCATTTCTGCAAATATGAAAGGCAGCTGAACAGCCCTCTGGCTTCCACCATTGATGAGATCTGTATTGACTGTAATGGTTTATACGGATGGCAGAAATGTAGACAACTACTTCTTAATCTCATGGTGAATCTCACACAAAATTATTCAAGAGGTTTAAATGCAGATGTCTGAATAATATACATCAAAAAGTAGATGAAATAGATTTTTTGTTAGCTGCCCTGAAGAGATGTCTGAATCACTATTGCGTAATATGAGAGACATAATACAGTGTTTAAGGTGGTGGATTAATAACTAAGGAAGAGAAAATATCTTCTGCACAATATCATAATATTAAACTTTTGTCCAGGAAGTGAAAGACCTGGTTTCTAGCGATGTCCCGGTGTCAATAGTCTTGAAACCAAACCTTGCGAGTATGATGCAATCACTACAGTATTGATAAAGAGTTGATTAATTAAGATGTTTCAAATACTCTGAAACTGTGGAGGACCTAAGGCTCTCCCATTTCCAAATGGAGTTTTGAGAGGTATTTAGTGGTTTCAGTCAATGTAGGGATAGCCTGACCACAATAAAATCGACCATTAGAAAACTAGGTCAAATTCAGATGCTTCCTGCTAACACCTTGGCTTCTGCTAGCTAAGCCGAGTTGCTTCTCAGCATGTAGGAAATACTGCCTTTTAGCATTTATGGAGTTCTGTAATCCAGAGATGAAAATAAAGGCCATAACTAAATGTAAGCACCTTTGTAGTTTGACAGCATGGTTAGCAGGTGATTTGAATCACTCAGTCCCTTAAGCCTAACCATTTATCAAGTCCGTTTAAGGGATTGAAACAAGCAATGTGAATACAACCCTCACAGATTTGCTTACAGATTTATTGTTTTGTGTACTAAGTAGGTGTTTAAAAGATCATGAAGCAGATTAATTGTGGACAAGACTTTGTTTGAAGCCATAGAAAATACACATCAAAGATTTGTGTTACCTCTGAATGCCTCGTGTCACTGACGGTCTTTCTAGCAACACAAAAAGAAAAGCAGTATGATACATTTTCATTAGTGAGAATAAATTATATGGATTCAAAGAACGTCTGGCATGATCTTAAACACGCATCTTGTATACCTCTGATAGCTTCAACAAATGCAGCTATGGTTTTGAAAGACATCCTCACAAGGAGCATGTGCTATATAATGTGTTGTGTAAATGGTTTACTTTGTGAATTTTCTGAAACTTTAAAAAAGATCAGTCAACATTTAGGTCATGTGCTTGACAGTGTGTCTTTTGTCTTATTAATAGGCACCACAAGGCCACATAAGGAGGGGGAAGTCCCTGGTGTGGACTATATTTTCATCACTGTTGAAGATTTTATGGAATTGGAGAAAAGTGGTGCTCTCTTAGAAAGTGGAACATATGAAGGTAAGCATGCTTTTACTGCTAAATCTGTCTCATGTTTCCACTATGCTTTTTTTCTAGTTTGATGGAATTGCACTGGGACATCCCATTACAAATATGTCATTACTACTGTTATCAGAAGTCTGTGAAGAGCCATGTGGCAATTATAAAAGTATTTTCATATTTAAAAGCTAAATGTAGATGGGTTCATTGTAATTTTAGAATATTGTACTGGCTCAGGGAAAAAGGATAATGCATTGCACTTATAGGAACGAAAAACTAATTCTTTGTGCCAAATACTTGAGGAGATTTCCACAAAACTTCAGCAAACAACTACATTTCTAACATAGGACAAAAAAGAAAAACTAAAACAGAAGTCAGTTGTAAAGCTGACACTTTTCCTTTGCATGTGTGATCCTGCAAATATCAATCTATGTCAGAGGTTAAAACCTCACTATGTAATTAAAACAAGAAGGATTTGCTATGTCAGGTCTTGTGGGCTTTGTAAAGTTATTGAAAAGAACTCATTAATTTTGTAATATGACAGAGGGATAGGAACTGTCCTAATGACTGTATTAGAAAATGTCTGTATATGGGGCAAAGAGCCAGCAGCTTATTGCAGAACAGTATTTCTCAGGAGAACTGATGATTCATTTGATTTTAAACTTATTCAAAATAAAGTGATCCTGAAAGTGAAACTACTATAAACGGAGGGGCAGTTACATAGTAGTGCATTTTAGTAACACCAGAATAATGCTATACTATTTTAAACCAGATGCTTCTTAGAGATACACTAGTAATTAAAGTAACTGAGTAATGGATAGGTCTTTTTACTGTAATCTTCAATCTTGAAAATAAAATGGCAGGAAACACCCTTTATATGAAAAAATTGACCCATACTTATAGGAATATGTGGGTGAGTAGAACCATTTACAAAGAAGCAGCCACACATTTTTACCCTGTAGCAAAAGCAGCAATGAAGACCTTTTTGTCCTGACTTTGTCCCTGTCAAAGAAAGCATCTGAAGACAAATAAGAAGCTATTCATCCCAAAGAAGATCATTAGCTGTGTTATAAATAGCAGGAAAGAAGGTAATTCTTTCTCATCTAATCAGCATGAAGTACCCATTGGAAAGTAAATAAATTTTCATAAAGAGATTTATCAATATAGAAATTGTAACAAAGATTTCCATTAAAGAAGGTCAAATAAAGGAATGTATGTCTTCTTTTCCTTTCCTAGTTTTTTCCCCACTGTCTGATACCTAATGGTAGAAGTTACCTAAACATTACTATTAAGTACAGCACCACCATTTCACATTTATCAGATACTCATTAAAAAACAAGCCTTTCTTGAAGTTCCTTTTTGTTACCTTAAGTGTTTGAAGCTAAAGGAGCTTAAGTGTAGCACACGTCTGTCATTGCTTGACCATGTAATTTCATTAGTTTGTAGCAAGTTTGCAGAGATTGAACTGCTAGGTTAAATTAATTCACAGCGCTCTTCTGTCCCTCGAGGTATTCTGAGAGGTGTCATTTAATACCAGCTACCAGAGCTGAGTGGACAGCAAGGTGAAATATTGGTTTGGGAAGACTGAATAGCTCCTTAAACCGGCTGAGGACCTTGCTGAAGAGAGGTCCAAAGACGTGACTGCAATGTCTGTCATGTCATTCGCTGATCACAGGTGACAAGTTCGCCAGAGCCAGGGAGTCAGAAACTGAAGGCAAAACAAAAGGAGCTCAACATACCAAATTCTGCATAAATCCTCTCTTTGATTCCCAGGTTTCCCAATCACCAGATGTGCATTCCGACAAATAATAGATAATATATTATCTGTCTATGTATTATGGAAAATAATAGGTAACACGTGAGAAAATACACCTTGTTCACAGACACTGTTTCTTATGTTCCCATGCAAGGGCTTTTGGACATGACCGCAGAAAGTTACAGCCCCCACTTCCTGATTAATTCCTCGTGACTGTGGTACCTTCCTGGGGGAAGGATTTTGCTAACCATTCCATCACAAGGTTTTCCTGAGCACATTAAGTCTGCAGTGATTAAGTTTACTGGTGACAATTATACCAATCAAAGCAAATAAATTTTCAATTCCCCCTACTAAGAGAAAATGATTTTTGAATCCTTCCATAGATCAAGCAACTTATGTAAGCACACATGTTCCGGCCTCTGACACGAATCAGCCTTCGTTTTAGTGATTCTCAATGTTCATAGATTGGTTTGCAGATTATTGTTTGGTTTTTGTCTCCAATCACCATTCTGTATTTAGTTACATTTCTACATTTAGCTGAGTCGGTCAATGCTGATTGTCTAACCACGGTCACTATGTACAAGTTTGTCTCTACCAGAAAAAAAGTTTTAAATAAGGGAATTCTCATTTAGTTGAGGTAAAAATACAAATTCTGTGTTTGTGTGTTGTTTTTCACCACTTCTTGACTAGAGGGTTGATTCAGTCAATTTACCTTCTACTGTATGAATTCCAAAGAGAATCAGAAATATCCAGGTAAACCAGAGAAGAAGGAGGCCAAGTGGAGATTTACCTGACACTGGGTGTTTATAGTGTTCATTATAGTATTCAGTATTGTTGGAAGGGGGGTTATTTTCTGAGAAAATCAGTGAAAACAATCCAAAACCTTTTGTTCTGGTGCAACAAAATAAGTCATGATTCCAACCTGGACAGGACATAATCTAAAAGTGAAACCAATATGCGTTCTTAGAAAAGTTCTATAATTATTTTTTGCTTTTGAAGCACACATTATTTTTTGAGTTTTAAAATAGATTTTTAAGTTGTAAAAGCTTCAGAATTAAAAATAGGATGCTCTGTGACCTCTTTACTACTTAGGCTTTGAATACACCTTTCTTTGTCTACCACTTTTGTGACAACTGTGAATGACTGTAGTATTCCAAAGTGCTGTAGAAAAGCAACAGTATGTTCATGATAAAAACTCTACAAATTTATTTTCTACAAATTTTGCAAATAAAAAAATATTTCGTTTCACAAGGACCAAATACATTAGTATTTTGACCATTTTTATTTATGGCTTTTTGAGAAACCGCTGGAAAGACCAAGCCATCTTTACACATATCAATTATTTTACATACATAATGGTACATAAACAGTTGCTGCACATTTTGAAGCTCGCCTGTGGTAGAGTTTCATGGCAATTTAGGTGACACTATTCAGTGCAGATTGAGAGAAAGAATACAAGGCTCACTTCCACTCTCACTCAAATTATCAGTCCAAGTCACATTAACTTCAGTGAAATTATCATTGAGTTCTGGATTTGTAATAAAATTTCAGTGAATTCCACCAACTTACTGCTATTACTGCAGGAAGTGTTTGCCTGAAGCACACCAAACTCATTTATTTGGAGGTCTTTGTGTAATAGGTCAGCCAAATCCTAAAAGTTTCACTTTGCTTCTTTTTAGCAGAATTCCAGTTTACTGCAATGATTAAAGGAATTCTGATTTGGCCTAGAATGATAACTTCATTGGAGATAAAACTTATTTCCAGCACTTAGGGTAAGGTAAAATAACCCTAGTTCTGTATCAGAGGAGCAAGTGTTCCGGGGCAGAGAGAAAGCCACCTGCCTCTGCTAAGAAGACTCAAGTGGCACAGGACAACGTGCCCCAGTAAAATAATCTATGTTGCTTTTCCAGTTTCTGAAATGAAGTTAATAGATGGTCTTTGAATTGGCATAATATGTGCAAACCTATAAAACGAGGAATGACAAAGCTGTGATGAACAGACAAACTGTGTGTATGTGTGTGCTGTCTTTTACGACTTCTCCAATGAGAGGGTTGGCTCAGTATATTGTCATCTCTCTGATAAGTCAAAACTTGTATGGAGACTTCACGGATCACTGACTTCAAAGGCTGTTACCATCTCTGTATTAGATCAGCAAAATTTCTTAGCCAGTGCAGCATATCAGTAGACTGAAAATGTACTGGAAATGTATATTGGTTAAGAATGCCAATGTTCATAACCAGAAATGTAAGAGCTTTAATACTATTTCCAAAATCCAGATAGTATTAATAATGTAAGAGTGTAAGAGTAATGCATGCAATGTGTAGACTTGCCTTTTAAAAGTAACATATGCAGTTGCAGTACCAGAAATAACAAGAATCGTCCCGTGTATAAAGAAAAAGAAACATATTTGTTGATAATCCATAAGGACATAAATGCATTTCAAATACACAAAAGAAAGAGGGATTTTAGTGACGTGGAACTCTATAAGAAATGCAGACATAAAAAAGCTTGTTCATAACTGTTAAAGATGAAGCAAAATTATGAAAATCTGTGAATTCAACAAGTATACCTATGAATAATACACTAAATAGAACTCTCTTTTTTCTATCAAATTTTTGTTTGCCTCAGAAATGCACCATAACAGTTATTTTATGAAAGACATCTGATTTACTATTAATGTAAGAATAGTCCTTAATTTTATCCCATGAAAAACAATCATTTTAGTTATTGTGCCGTTAATTTTGTCAAAAGTCCACTTTTTAGCGTTTGCCTGTTTGGAATTATCTCAAATTCACTCACTGTTTAAAATTCAAAGCTCACACAAGCTATTTAATGACTTACGTGATCATGGATTTCCCTTGGACTCACTGAAGTCTGTGGTAAAATTCCAGCTGGCTTAAATGGAGACAGAATTTCATCCATTCTCTTTTTTACTGACAGAGTGTTATTTGGCAGAAGGCTGAATGTTAGCTGGAATTTCGTTATTATTCCAGAACTCCATAATTATTAAATCTTTTTTAAAAAGGTTGAATACATCCCACTGGTAAAACTTCAGTGTTCTCTGTTACTTGGTTATTTGAGGACACAAAACTTACAGTTGTTTTAAGAACAGCTTTAACAGGTGAGCTTACACTGTTCTGTCACTGCTATGATGAGCTCCCATGGGAAAGTGAATGTGGGTTGAAGCTGAGGTCTTGCTGGTGACTCTTCCCACACACCAGCACATAAGCAACACCGGGAGGTGCTCTGATTCCATTCACCTGCAGACAGTCCTTATACCAAATAAGACATTAAGTTTTGCATAGGTTTTCATTCCGTCTCTCAAACCAAATTTAGCCTAAAACCTTCTAAATGACCTAAACCCTTCTGTTCAGCTAATGCATTTTCAATTAACGATTCATTTTACTCTCTGTAAATTTAAAATGTGAGCTAAGGGCTGCTCCACATAGGCAAAGGAGTTTTTAAACTACTGCATTGTGGTAACAATGGTTTTATAAAAGGCAGTGTTTCATTCCAGTAGTTTTTATTCCATTTTTCCATGTAAAAAATTGTAAGGAATTCAAAACTCTTCCTGCTTACTGTATGGAGCATTCCCTTATGAGTAGGACTGAAGACTCTACAGCAGAGGGATACAAAGGAAATGAATAAAAATAAATATAATAAAATACTACCCTCCTAAGACCTAAACACAGTAGTCAATGAAAGGTTCCAATTTAAAATGGAAAAGGGATCGTGAGGGTAGATGTATATAGATAAAACTAGAAGTAGTCTTTCAAAAGCCATGTCTTTTGACAGTAGAAATGTTTTCAAGGGCATAGACAAATGAAATGAGGTACTTTATAGTAAAGATCACATTCCTGTTGAAAGTGCCTCTTGAAGTGGTAGATCCCATATCAATACAATGTCGATTTCTCACCACTGTATTCAGAGAACATGGAAATGTGGATATGTTAACATTTAGGTTAAAAAATATGAGAAGAAATCTTAAACATAGTCAGTGACTTCATTATCCAATTGAGTTCTTCTACCTGTTCTATATTAGTAAGATTTTATGGGCTTTGTTTTGTTTCCCTCCTTACCCTTGGGGCAGAGGAGGAAATTGAATCTCATTAAATATGTAGTGCAAAGAACTAATGATTTTTTTTCTTAAAAAATAAAGTGGGAAGCATAGGTCTCAAAAAGGTAAATGCTCAGAAGCTCAAAAATGTAGTGCCAGTGGATATATCATCATGTATAAGGAATCTTGTCAACATATGTTAATGCATTTTAAGGCATAAAACATCACATTTACTTCTTTTTTTGAAGTTTATTTAAGTATTCTATCATTTTCTCAGGGAAGTAATAAGTCAGGAATCAAAATTTAATAAATATTATTTCCTTTTTGTATGATAAAAGCTGCTTTTTAAAAATTATACTATTTCAATATCAAGGGCAACTTTCATAACTTTTACAGTGCCTTTTTAAAATTTGTGAAATATAGGATTTGTGCAACGGAGTGTATCCTTCACCTCTGTTCTGAATTGGAGGCTGTATAAATGCTCATTATTTTAATAACTGGTATTCCTGCAAGGCTTGTGGTTAGAGGGTTCTCTCCCCCATGTGGGTCCTGCAGCAGGTCACCATCCTCCATAGCAGACTGGTGACACTTCAACCAGGCTGCTGGCTGGGGAAAGCTTACAGATACCCGAGGCTGCAAGCCATATCAATAGACAAATTCTATTCTTTCAGAAATATTGAAAGTATGCTCAGTTTTGGCCTACTGTGAGGATGCAAGCAATAAGAAAAGATGTCATCCAGATGTTCGTCATAATGTAGGATGAAAAAGTGGCACCTGGGCCATGTGTGTCAGTATAGGTCAAACCCACTCCCACAGGCGTCCAGGAAACAGTAGGTTATGTGACTATATTTTATGCATGAAATTAGAAGAATGGGACTGTTATTCCTTTAAACAAACAGCACCATGATGCAAAAGCATGATGGCTCCTTCATCCTGTGCACTTCCAGAGAAACTGGAGATTGACAGCTTCTCCATGGTTTCTAACAGGGTTCAGCTGAAAGAAACCCAACAACCATTGACATTGTCTCTGTTTCCACAAGCATCTTTCTGGTCATATCCCCCACCCAGTAGATGGTTGTACCAAGCATGGCCATGGATGGACGTGATCTGTGCATGGGCTGAGTGGGCTGATTGGGATGCACCTGACTGAGCTCTGTGCAGTCAGGTGCCAGACTGAACTCTCTGCCTGGCCTGTCGAGACAGCTCTGCTGCCTGAGTAGGGGCTGCTAGGTGACCAGAACAGTGTTCCTGACCATCCCAGGGTGCAGCTGGTGCTGTCCCTGAGTCAAAGTACAGTGCTTCTCTCAGTCAGTTGTGTCATGCACAAGGTCAGAGACCAGGCACTGTCCCATTTGGTGTGGTAGAACCCATAACTCTGCTGGCTGGTACTGAGTAGCTCAGCAGGAGTGTGCATGGAAATTCCATTCATCTAATTTGTATTCTCTTGAGATTCTGTGGCTACCACAAGCAGCAACTTGTTGCCAGGTCAGGGGTCCTTTAAATTACATCAGCTGGCAATTTACCTAAGAAAATCAGATGGATGTGTGTTCACCAGTCACGCAGTACTTTTATTTGCTCATGTGTGTTGCCAGGACGTAGAGCCAGACCAGGCGCCACAGAGCATCTATAATATGGGTCTGTGTGCTCCACAAACCCTTTCTGCTCAAACAGGCTTGCTGAAACAACTGTCAATGTACTTTATTTTGTGTCAAAACCAAGAGGATCTTTGCTGCAGAGAAATCATGAAATGACCTTTGCCTTCATGCTTTTTTCTGAGCTGGGTTGACCGTGCGTCAGCTCAGCCCAAGACCTGTCCTATTCTTTACAATTCCATGCAATCACTACCAGAAAGGTATTAACAAACCGAAGTGTCCAGACAAAAGTAATGCAAATTAATGGGAGAGCTGTAGGGAATAAATTTAGAGAACTTATCAGACAGAGCTTTGTTGAGTAATGACTGAGAAGCTCAGAGAATTTAAAATGTGTGAACCCAATGTATGAATAATTTAAAGTTGGTCAAATAAGTAACCAGTGCCGATGTGATGAATCTGGAAAAGATGAACATTTGGATTTAATATTGGGAACAAATTTTCTCATACTAATGTGGTTTAAATGTTAGAATGACCTCCAGAGGTGGAAATCCAAGTTTAATCTCTTAGGAAGTTTAAAAGTAGCTATTAGTAGAAATATTCCTGCAGTAGTAGAGGGATTAATTAAAGACTGTAGTATAGTATTGTCTGCTTCAGTATAGTATTTATTAATTCTGTGTCCGTGACACATTAGGTTTTGACTGTGGGGCTTTTTTATAAAACAGATCACAACCAGTGCATATGCATGTTTCAGATACATTTGTAACTGAGCTTTGGCCGCTATATAGATTGTGCTGGTTTTGTTTAAATGCAGGCTATATTAGAAAAACATTGTCAAACCCTGTACAGCCTGAGCTATCAGGCCATTACGCTGTTAGGCACATTTATTTGTAGCTATTACAAAACACAATAAAGAATTTAACATCTCAAATTACAAATCATAATGACGTGTCATTGCTCTGGAGAAATGTTTAGCTACATTGCTCAGTTACACAGATATCCTTTTTTTAATACATTACTAGAAAGACACAATGTTTGTTATATTATCTCCAGTTTACATGCAATTATCATGTTATTTTGTCTGTATGAAGTTCCTCTGGATTTTATATCCTCTTGGATACTAGACATTCGTGTTGGTTATATTCCTCTTTATTCAGCTTCAGATGAGAAACCATCACCTTCTTGTAGCAAATAGTGTTCTGCTAAATACCATAAACAGCAATCCAAAAAGTGTTTGGAAGGTTCTGCCTAAAATACATGGAGAAATCGCCATTGCCAGACGTCTTTTCATTTTGTCAATCTCAGAATTTTCCAAAAATATTAAAGCAGTTTCATTTTCTAAAGACAAGCTTCCATGATACCTTCCTATTAACATCTTGTCAGGCATTGGAACAGGCTGCCCAGGGAAGTGGTTGAGTCACCATCCCTGGAGATGTTTAAAAGACATGTAGACAGAGTTCTTAGGGACATCGTTTAGAGGTGGACTTGGCAGTGCTAGGTTAATGGTTGGACTTGATGATCTTAAAAGTCTTTTGCAACCAAAACAATTCTATGATCTTCCTATGAATCAAATGATTTTTTTTTTCTGAGTATGTTCCCTAAATCTCTCTTGACTTTCTTGAAAATAGTTTTAACAACTGCCTTCTCTAGTCTTTGCTCCCTTAATCACCACAGCTTTTCAAACATGATTGAGAATGGTCCCAAAATAACATTAAACCAGCTTCGCAGCACCTTCAGATGCATCCTATCCAGTCCTATGGACTTACATATGTCCAGATGACCTAATTAGTACCTAATTTGGTCCTTCTGTACTGTGAGCAGTACCTGTCTTTTTTACTACTACGACTACTACTACTAAGCAAGACCTGATAGACCTGGGAGCGAGCAGCAGAATTTGCCGGTAAAGGCTGAGGGAGTGAAGACATTGAGTCTTTTGCTGAGTTGTCCTTTTCCATGCTGTCCCTCATTTGGTCACCTACCACATTGGGCACCAGGCCCACATTCTCCCCGATCTTCCTTTTGGTGCTGTTGTGGCTGTAGAAACTTTTCCTGTTGCCCTTGATGTCTTTCAGCAATTTCAACTCTAGCTCTTCTTTGGCCTTCCTAATTCTACCCCATGTACCTGGGAAACATTTTGCTGTTTCTCCTTGGTTGCCCATCATTGCTTCTGCCTTCCTGAGACATCTACAGTGATGGAAGCAAATTTGACCCTTAGAGCATTTCCTAGTTTATGCAATGTTCCAGGATAAGCCATGTCTACACTAGCAAGGATTGGATCATATTTTCTGTATTCCTGTTCTTTCAGTAGAAATCGCTTTGCAGCAAGACACAAAAAATTCCTTTATTATGGCCTTGGGAGGAGTGGTGGGGTTTGAAATCTCACTTTGATTACTTTGTTTCAACAGCAAGGTATTGCAGGACTTTGCAGTACCACACGCAGCCCTGGCCACGGCTGCTCTGGTGGACTACGGACGGGTGAACAAAAGTGTGCATCTCGCTGCCTGCTGGCACAAATCAAGGCAATGGGCTGCTTCTTGGCAGGATGACCTTAAAATAATGAAGGACACTGAGAGAAGCAGGTTGTGCCAAGTGTGGAACAATGCAGTGTAAGTGTGGGAAGAGGGCCTGGATTTGTATGGTTAATTGAAAAGAAGGATTCAGCTACTGATAACAGCTTTTTCTGCAATAGAGTTACATTACTTCCCAAGTGAGCTAATTAAAACAAGATAAAAGACCAACAAAACCCAAGCACTAAAATAAGTGTTTGTGTTTCAAAGCAAGGCAGTTTCTGATTAAAAACAAAACCAAAAACTGTAAAGTTACAAAAAACAAACTAACAAAATCTTTCAAGTGTAGGAAAATCCATATATTTGGTTTACGCTGTTTTCAAAAAATAATTCCTTTCTGTTCTGCCTTGTGTGAATGAAAGACTAAATAGATCTACAGGGTTTTTTTGGCCAATGGAAGGCTCCTCTTGCATTTCCAGTAAAAGTAATGGAAATAAAATCAGAAATCAAGGTCAAATATGCTGGTAAAGAATGAAACATAGTAGCCCAGTTGATGACCTACATACAGAGTTATTTTATGCCACGCATACAGAAAAAAATAGCCAGGAATATAGAATAAGCTTTAAAAGATCCTACTGATGCAGAAGAAATCTACACTAGCCTAAGGAAAACACAATATATTCAGTGCACCAGCACTGAATGTGGTGAGGAGAGGTGCCACAGCATCTGGAAACTGAGTGGCTTTTCAGGATTTAAATTTATCTTTCCAGACTCATTTAAGTGTAAGTCTAAGCTTCTTCAATCGTCACCAGGAAGAGATAGGATGCGACTTAGCCATGACCACGGCATGTTGATATCTGACCTAGTTTAGAGCTTCCTCAAGGCTGCTGAGGATCAGAGGAATGCAAAGAAAAAAAAAAATCTTGCTTTGATCTTTGTTCACCCCCAAATTATGTTACGTACTCCATCACTGAATTCAGGACTCCAGGAGAAAATCTACAATAAAATACATACATATATATATATAGAGAGAGAGAGAGAGAGTGTGTGTGTGTGTCTAAGTTCTTTTGAGTTGCATAATGAGGTGCCTGATAAGAATAATGAATCAAATACCTTTTCTGTCCATGGATAGACACATTTGCAAGGTCTTCCACAGACATTGAGGTTGATTGTAGGGGAATGATACAGTTATTTGTGTTCTGTGCATATGAATGCTCTCCCTTAATAAGTCTAGAAGTTATAGGAGCTTTAAATGAAAGAACCAAACTGATCCAATATCTTGTTGCTATTTTTATTTACATGGTGTCAGAGAGTCTCAGGCATAGACCAGAAACCGTTGGCTGGGTGCTGCAGAAGCAGAGAAAAAAACAGAGAGCCCTTTCCCTTGGGAATTTATGATTGCAGCATGAGATGAAGGACAATAGATGAAAGCAGACACTAGTGAAAGCAGCTGAAAGTCAAGCAGTCAGTCTCCAGGGACCAATGATTGGATTGCTGTCACAGCTGTGCATAGGAACACTTAGAGAAAGATATGAAAGAGGTGAAAAAGAGATAAAGAGGCTATGGGCACAGACAGAAGCACAGGTTCCATCTGAGTATCAGAAAACACATTTTTACTGTGAGAGTGACCAAGCAGTGGCGCAGGTTGCCCAGAGAGGTTGTAGAGTCTCCATCTGGACATGGAGACTCTGTCTGGACATGGTCCTGAGCAACCTGCTCCAGGTGACCCTCCTTGAGCAGGGAAGTTGGATGAGATGACCTCTGGTGGTTCCTTCCACCTTCAACAGTTCTGTGATTCTGTGAAATCATAAACGTGGTGACATTATATTGTGGATATAAATAGTTCTTTCTTAGGGCATGTCAGTAGCAACAGGGAGATACAACGAGATTTTGTAAGAGCTGATGCTAGCAAGAACAAGAAAGGTGAAAGCAAATGCTGAGTTGAGTTAGGAGTTATGCAGGTGGGAAGATGGAGCCAGGATAGAAAATAAGTGAGGAAGGGAGAAGAGGTGGATGCTGTGATTAATAAAATGGTGCTGGTAAATTAGCCAGAAGTGGTGGAATGAGTGTTTAAAAGGTAGGCAAATACAGTGATGATTGCATGGCTCTTACAATGGGGAGTACAGTGTCCCCTCACTCTATGAAGGTGGAAGGTCCCATCTCTGGGAAGATCTGGGCATAGTGTAGCTCACAGCTGCCTTCTTGCCCAGTTTAACAAGAAATATGCTATATTATTTAAACACTTGCAAATGGAGAAGATGAATGGTTTCACAGCTTAAGGCTTTACTAGGAGAGTTAATGCCCATCTGAAAAACTTTAAAGCACAGCTTCTGGTATTTAACAATGTTATCGTCAGCATTTTTAACACATTTTGTTAAGGAGAATTAAATTCAGTTTGGTTCATAATAACCGCAAAAGGAATATTCTAAACCAAGCTAGTTTATTTTTTTTATATTACAGTAGGCTCTCCAGGCTGTTTACTATCACAAAATATCCCATTAACAGTTTTCTATGATGAGGTTTTGAAAGACTTTTATACAGAGACAAGGAGGAAGGTGCAAGTATTTCCTCCTCCCTTGCCCAATATGTGCAAGGCCTGTTAGGGACCCCACAGCAGCTGTGGAGCAGATCCCGCACCACCATTGTTTGGAGGAGCTCTTTACTTGCTACAGATGGACAGAGTGTGCCAAGAGAAGCAGGGTCCTCCTCACCAAGCTGACGTGCGCCATATGCCAGACAGAAGTTTGCTCTGTGAGTTAGACCTAACCAAAAGCTGCTGGCTGTTGTAACTTCGTAACTGAGAGTCCTTTGAGAAGAATTCTGCCTAACCTCCCTGTGGAGATTTTGGTTGCAAGTAGTTGTGTTGGTAATTCCTAGTACACCTTTCATTGTCATATTTTTCTCAGCTGTATTTGGGTACCAGTCTGCTGAGTATAAAAACTCAGTAGATAAAAGAAATAGAAATAAAATCTCCTATAGGCTACCGAAATTGTTATTATCTTTGGAAAACCTCTGCTCCTCTGTCTGAGAGAGGATAAAAATCTCTTGATTGATGGAAATTCAAATTGAAACTCTGATTGATTCAGCTGTAAAAAATATGAAAGGGGACAGATGGTATGAAGATGTGCATGATTATATGCTCAGTGGTAAAATTTAGCTGGAAAGAGAAAGGAAGTAAATAAAAGTGATGGAAATGAAGGAATTCCCTCTATAACACTATTTGACAAATTCTCTTCAGAACTTCACCTGACAGTGCCTTTGCCGTCTCAGCTCCCAGCCTTTGCTACCTTGTTGGAACTCCCACATTGAGGGGTTACTGTCCATGTCGGGGTGGGTTCTTATTGCTAATGGAAGAACCTAGAGATGAAGTGAGTACGCTTCGTTCATTAGGGTAAAGCAAATATATTGTTTTGCCATCCATAGGACGGATGAGGCTCATGCCTTCTCCCTACTGGGATTATACTTCCTCTAACAGGAACACAGTCAACAGGAGGTGCTTTGTGTCACGAGGAGGCTAAGCTGACTATGGCTCAGTAACCCTCTTGCCTCAATCTTTAGTGCAAGCTCAGAGAAGCAAGGAGGAAGATTTCTTTAGGGGCTGTGAGGTGAAAAGTGGAAGCTTAGGTTGAATCAGCTGAAGCAGAGCCTGCATCTGTGATTTTTTTGGGGATTTAAGAAGTCTCTACCTAAATTCTGTGTGCTATTTTGTTTTTATTGGTTATGAGTAAAGTATCCTAAACTGGTTTTGACTCTTGGTACTAGTGATTTTGTCAGTGAAAGTCACATGGGGGAAAAAAGAGTCACTCTAGGCATAAGGGTCTTAGGAAAGTAAGTCTGATTTTTGAATGTTTCATCAGCTCCTCATCTTATGTACACAGAGTGTGTGTTTGGAGTGTTTACCTTAGTGGCATATGGCTTGTACAGAGCCTAAATTTTGTGTAGTGTCTTCCAACAGTGATAGCAAGTATGAACTTTTTTTTTTTAAGTGTGGCAATCCAATTAGATAAGCACGATTCAGGAAGAAACCTGCATTACATAGACAGTACATTTTTTGCAACAGGTTTTTCGCCTTAGAAGTGCATTGTTCTTACAGAATGCTTTTAATTTATATATAAAAACTCAGGAGTGGTGTCTGTTTTGTTCTGTTATTTTAGTTACGGGTCGCAGTTTCCACTGTTTTCAGCACTGCCATAACTTTTCAGCTTGTCAGTATAATCTATCTTTGTAAAAACGAGTTGGGCAAAGTGTAGTGATATATTTTTACAGTGATCTTCATGCAGCTGAACTGCAATTTGCAGAATAATTACTTTATTTTGTTGATTTATCTCATTCTTTTCAATCTTCATTCTGAGGGTGCTCAGTAATACATTGGTTTGTGAGACAGCATTTACTTTCAGACGTGCCAGTCCATGTAAGTTATCAAAGCAAAAAAGGTAAAATAAACCAGCTACTTTCAATGATTTATTTGTGGTTTTTTATTAGGGGATGAAAAAATTCTGCACTGCACCTCTGCTTCATCAACTGAAAATATTTGCATGATATGTGTTATGAAGACACATAGCATTCAGATAAAAATAAATATTAAATACCCATCTTTCTCACTGAACTTTTTCCTTGTACATTTTCATTTTGTGAATTAATCAGGAATTTACCAGGAAAAACAGCATGTGATTGCGAGGTTACTTACACTATGTCGTGTTAAGTGTTTAGCTTAATGCTCTTAATCACCCCCTACAGGCATTCAATTCTATTCTCTATATTGAGAATTTCAATTCTTAACTTTGGGTGCGCTAAATTACAGGGCACATGCTGAAGGAGCTAAGTAGATAAGGTGAACACTCTTATACAGCTAAAGACCTGTTTAAGATGCCAGAAGAGGCCCTTAGCAGAACAGGGACTGTGTTTCAGGGCTGATGATCAAACAGAGGACAGTGAAATACATCAGGGTTTTAGTCTATTGGGTACAGATACAGAGACGAGCTATTATTTTCATCGGTAGCCCTGATGAGCATCAATTTAGAGGAAGTCAGCTCTAAAATTCCCTAGGATTGCAGAAGAAGCCTGACAGGTAGGGGTCAAGTTCCAGGTTTACTCATATCAGTAAACCTGATATTACTCAGTGCCAACCACTTTGATGTTACAGTGGCTATCTGCTCTTTGACAGACAGATTGCCACAATCTGTCTACTCTTCTTGTCTGGCACAGACTATGAAATGGTCATCTTCAAGATCACAGACTCACAGAATTACTTAGGTTACAAGGGGCCTCTTCAGATCATCTAGCAACTATAATAGCTTTGTGAATGAGAAGAGGGCAGCGAATGTTTTCTACCTAGGCTTTAGTAAGACTTTTGACACTGTTTCCAACTATAGACAAGCTTATGAAATATGAGTAAGTGAACAGTATGGTGGATTGAAAACTGGCTAAACAGTCAGGTCCAGAGGATTATGATCATTGACACAAAGTCAAGTTGGCGGTGAGCCACTAGCGATGTATCCCAGGGGCTGATACTGGCCCCAACACTATTTCTCAAACATCTTCATTAATGATGTAGACGATGAGTCAGTGCACCCTCAGAAGTTTGCAGATGATAGAAAACTGGGAGTGACTGAAACACCAGATGGTTGTGCTGCCATTCAAATGGACCTGGACAGGCTGGAGAATTAGGCTGATAGGAAACTCATGAAGTTCAGCAAAAGGACATGCAGAGTCTCACACTTGCGGAAGAATATCCCAAAGCACCAGAACATTGTGGTGCCCAGGCAGAGCTCCAGGCATTCCAGCTGTAGTCTTACAAAAAGGTCAATGTGCTCCCCTCACTTTCTCAGCCTGTCTTTCCAAAAAAGACTCTGTCCAACCATTGCAGTTGTGTGAGTTATGCCATGTTGTGTCCATTGGCTCAATGACTGTAACTGCACATAGAGTTCTAATTCTTCCTACGTCCATTAGCATGAAAGTATTTTGGAGAGGCACTCAAGCGCACTCCTTCACCGGAACAGTCTCAAGAGCTTTCCCCACAAGATTGTTCCACAGGCACTTCATTCTTTATACATCCATGCCTGAAATTATTCGACTTCAGCATTGTTTTGTTGATTGCTGTGTCCCATCTGTTCCCATCTCCCCTGGCTCTTACCTTGCCTATCCCATCCACAACTTGCTCACGTGCTTGTTAAGAAATCACTGCCTCTCCTGTAATTCCTAGTTTAAAGCTCTTGGTCTGGCCATCTTGTTGGTAGACACAGTATGCTTCTGGTTGCATGCTATGGCCACAGTAGCCTCCTCTCTCATTCTGCATCAGTAGGTTCTTACTGAGAAATGGATTCCAGCTTTCTGCTGTTGTGAACTTAACAAGATCTATTTCACAATCATAGAATATCTTGTCCTTATTTCATATGGAAATACTGCTCTAGAACATCACTCCCCATCTACATAGAAAATGATCTCTAATTTCGGGCCTTTGTTATAAGCCCACGCCATTCACTTTTATGTCAGTACTGGATTTCCTGTACATGACTTTATTTTGGTAGAAAATCAAAGGCCTAAACTTAATTTTTCTTTGCATTTTTGAGATACCCTCAGATATGAATGATATCCAAGATAGTTCTCATGTGGGACTGGAAGATTTTACATGTGACCTGTAAGATTTGCACTTTTCTGGAACAGTTTCTAGAGGCTACACAGCATAGCCTACAATGTCTGAAACAGCATTAAAAATTATGTTTAAGTACCAATGAATTTTTCATTTCACTCTTACCTCACTCCTTACAAATGTACCATCTTTGTCTTCCACATCATCCTTGTTCTGCTAAGCTGAATGAACCTTGTTATTTTAGTCTCTTCCTGTAAAAGGATCCAAGTAAAACTCTCAAACTGAAGAGAGATCAGGTTACTGTGTCACTTCTTCAAAGTGTGTTTAAAGCCTTGCATAGTTTTGAGGTCAGAATAATGGGTCAGTGTGTTCTTGGCTATTTCTCCCTCTTTCTTAAATATTGATATTTCGTTTGCTATTCTTCAAACATATGATTTGATAAATACATTAAATAGTATTAAATACACCACTAGTCCAAGAGGTCATGTGCTGGTTTTCTGCATTGGAGGTTACCTGTTACCCCTGTTTCAAGAACACTGAACTCTTCTTTGGCATTCTAATTCTTCACCCCCACATTGTGCAACATATAATTACAGATATGTTAATTCCTTTCCAATCATTGAACATAACTGTAAAGAATAATAAAGAGAAGAGTGAATTTCAATAGCAGAAGTGAATTAAGAATCAATTACCAACTTGTTCTCTGTGTTCTTTCCGTGTAAACTCTCTCAAAACTTAATGCTAAAACTTCTTACTCTGTTGAGTCCACGATGGCTGGAATTGAAGGAAAAGCAAATGAGGTATTCATTCCTCTGAATTACATGCTGAAGAACTCAGGGGAGCAAATTTAAGATGTCTTGCTGCTCAGATATGAATGGTTTCTACTGGCACTATCTTCCTTTCTGCTGCTACCATTTTTTCTTTGGCATTGCTCAAGGAGAGTCTTGCAAAGTTAGATATTTCAAGCAGTAGGAGTCCAAAAATAAATGCTCTAACCATAATCATTCCGGGTATAACTAAATCTTGTTTATGTTTTTGATTACCCCTGACTGGTTCACCTTCTGGCAAGGAAAATTCATCATTTTGGTAGGTGGAAAAGGCGAATACTTTAAAACAACTTCCTAAATAATAACACAAACCGGAGAATAGTTGAGTTAATCATTAGTTTTACCTCTCAGATGTCTGAATATTTATGATAGTTTATGTATTTTTCATTTGTAATCAGTCACTTGAGGAAACAAATACATGAGTGCTTCACAGAATGCTATTTTTTTCTCATTTTCCTTAATACGAACAGACTAAAATTAAATTGAATGATAGAAAGGAGAGCTAGTTAAGACTTGTCAGGTCATTGAGGTTGTCTGCCTGCCAACAAAGCTACATTGCCTGCGGTATATGCAGGTGCTTTGTTTCAGTCTAATTTTAAATGACTCATACAGTGAAGCTCCTTGCACCACCTCCCTTGGGAGCCAGCTCTGTAATCTGACATCCTAATGGTGAGAAAATGCTTCCTGATACTTGACTGGAGATTTCCTTTTGTGCAGTGTCAATCCACTGTTCCTATTTGTATCCACTGGGGTCATCTTAAATCATTTTTCTTCTTAATCTTGGTTTGACCCTCCTAAAAGAGGTAATGATCACATTCCTCCCTGATTTCTCCCACCCTGCAGTCTAACTTGTAATTATTTCAGTCTAACCATTACTAAACTATTCCTAAATACTTACTAAGTATTCCTAGAATCAGTGCATGTATTCTGATGTTATACTTTCCTGCTATGCTTTTTTTTTTTTTTTGACTCGTTTTTGGCACTTAGATGCTTCGAATTCTGGACCCTAGGTGTAAATTATCAACATGTCACTTCACTGCAGCTCTCCCAGTCAGTTCTCACTCTCTTTTCTCCACCAGCTTCACTACTTTAACATTCTCTTCACTAGCATGTGGATGGGTTTGCTGTATGTAACCTAGGACATCCTCACAAAGCATTACAGGAAGGGAGAAGAGGAACAAAGCTGAAAAAGTAAATGGAAGGACTAAAAGAAAATTAGGATTTGCTGATTAAATTAAAGAGAGTAAGGCGGTATTAAAATTAAGTATCATTTGAGAGTGATGGGAAATTGCAGGATATTTAATCTGGAAGAAACCAAAACTTCGAGGCACCACAAATTTATGTAGGATGACGGGAAATTAAGTAGATAATATAAGGTGGGAAAAAAGTGAATCTGGACTATGCATGTTACAGCAGCAAGTAATTATAATGTTGGGGTTTTTTTTCCGAAAACAAATACATAGAAAGCGATCCCATCCATGTTTTATTTCATGTTAGAATTGATTTAGAAAAGTCCTGTGTTCTGTGGCACAGAGGAAGATCAGGCGAATGGCGCTTGGGCCCCCCCGGCCTCTTCGCCCGGGCCTGCTGCTCAGCGGGATGTGGCCTGACAGCAGGGCTGCCTGTCCCCCTCCATAGGGCCAGGAAAAGGCCTCCCTGCCCACAGCGGCAGCTGGAGCTCCGCACTCCGCACTGGGCCCTCCTCGTACCTCAGCAGGGCTTCAGTACCAGCTATCATTACTTATTAATAACTTTGCTTTATGCCGGAAATTTTCCCCTGATATATTGTATTTGCAAGTCAAATCAAGTACAGCATATGTCCTTTCTCTCAGATAGAATTAGTTCATTTTGTCCTTTGCTGACACTATCATTTTCCTGCACACCTTCACTGACTTGTGGGTCCTTGTTCTTGTTTTCATTGCAGCAAATCTAAGTCATTCCTGGAGGAGCTTTCTTACCCATCTTTATTTTATTGGTTCCTCAGGGGTGATTCTTGCTTGTGCCAAGTATCCCTTTGCACCTTTCAAGCTTCTCCAGCCTTCTTCCAAGGAAAGGGTTTCAATCGTGCCTTATGAAGAACCATAAGGACTAAATATCTTAAATCCCCAGAGAACTTATGTCACATAAGTTAATGTTTTCAATTAATAAATGCAATCATTTATTTCACACTTTTTAATATTGTTATCATTTATTTCATGAAATATTCCAATTTTTACCAGTTCATTATTTCATATCTTTTAATGAGACCTATATTTTCTCTTGATTTAGTTATTATTTGTGCTTTCTAGACTCTGCAGTTTTCTGTTCTGGTACTTGTGTGGTATACCTGGCAGTGATATCTTTTGCTCTAGATAACTTATAAGCTTTTTTGAAGATCTGTGTTTAAGATATATTTTTACACAACAGATATATTCCTGAACGATCCCAGATGAACCATGAGAAACTAACTGAAAATCAGTGTCTTTCGACCTATATTTGGAGAGCAAGGATTGCAATTGCAGTAAGTTCGGTAAAGACATCAGTGAGGCTGAAATATTGCTTCTGAAGCACAGCAATAAAATGAGATTTCAAACACATGTAAAAAGGGAACTATATCTGAGCACTTTGTCTCCTGCTACCCAAGGCAATTCATTTAGGTTCCAGGCAAATAAAACTTGCCCTAGTAGGAAAACAGGCTTCCTTTTTCCCCCAAACAGCATAATTTTTAAATAGCTGAAATGACAACAGCGGAAGGAAAGGCAAACAAGGGACTAAAGAAAGGAAGATACAGAAGGAAGGATATACAGACACAAGCTGGAAGGTTCCAACATGGTCTAGAGAGGACTTTCAATATTAGAAAAACCTCCTTCTAAAAGAGACAAGATAAAAACCAGTGTATCTGAAGGACACAAAACACTTAATTCTGAGATACATATATCTTTGAAAATGTCAGGAGTTGGATTAAAATTGTGGTTGAATATGCGGTAATATTTTGCTATCATTAATCATAACTATGATATGTTAGTCTTAATTAATTTTAGAGTAAAAGCATTAAGGCTTGAATTGTATTAATTATTTTTTGACTTAAAGACTTCTTACACTAAAACATATTTGCTGATATGTTCAAATCAGCAAAAGATTCTTAAAAAGATGTAGCCTATGTTAGCAAGAGAGGTTTTATAAGGACAGAACTCCCACTGGTTCCTTGAATATGGTAAACTATCCCAATGAAAAGCATTCTTTGCTATATAAATATGTCCAGTCTGGGGATTTTCCCAATGCAGTCATGTTAGTTGAGGGGGCTAGATGGGATATTTTTTCACACTCTCAATCAAGTTACTGTGACAAGAATTCAATTAGTCCTCAGTCATTTCACAATTAAGGAAAAAACTAAGAAATCTAGGTGATCTTCCTCTGCCTGTTCTGCAGAAGATATAAGGAGCATCTGCTCTGTTTTGGATAATTAAGAAAAGTAGTTCTTGAATATTTTATCATCTAGAGTAAAGCATCTAAAGCTAGAAAAATTTGTATATTGCCTTTCATAATTTCATAGTCACTGTTTCTTAAACCAATAAGATGGTTAAAGTTCTGGCTAATAATTAATTATATATACCATAGCTAAAGAACCAAAGGCCTATTTTTAAACAATACATTTTATAAGTCTGCAAATGAAATGAATTTATGTTAGTGGAAACAACTGGACAACTGAGGGAGGAAGTGGGATTTGGTTCTCAGGAGATTCACAGGAGTATAATTCAGGAGATTCATATCCATAGCTTAACATTTGAATCATAAGGTGCAATTGCATCGCCAGTATCCTAAAGCTTTCTAAGTGTGCCTTGTACTGGAGAAGCTACAGTCATTAATGGAAGGTGTCCTTCTCTAGTCATCTTATTACTGGGGCAAGTTGTCACATATCTTTAGCTAATATTTTCTATGAAAAAATGTTAAAAGCGTCATGAGGTAATTCAGATTTATTCTATGCATGTTTAAAATATTAATTCCAAAATCAATACTTATGTTTTCACAGTACCCTACACTTAAGATGCACATTTTAACAAGGAATGGGTTGAGTGTTTCGAAATCAAATCATGTAGTATGTATTTGCTGAACGTATAATGACACTATAAACGTAAAATTTGTAGCATATAACATAACTTACAGGTTTGAGAAATAAACCTGAATGCAGTCTGCATGAAATAATGTGAAAAATATATTACTAGAAGCATCTTATTGCCAGTGAGAAATGGCTATCATAAGGCTAAGAAAGTAGTTCAACTTGAAAATTACTCATGAGATGGATTTAGATATTCAGGGTTTGGATATTATAGCTTTTATTTTCCCATTTTAAGTCACTTACAAAATCACCATGTTATCCAAATGTAAAGTTATGATGTACTTATCCAGGTCAGTTAATGAACCTGGAAAAGCCTAAATCAGTAGGTGCTGATTTGTGTTCCATTATCATTTAAAATTATATTTTCACTGATAGTTGTTAAAATTATATTTCACTGATAGTTATAAAAATTAGTTGTTAAAATTATATTTCACTGATAGTTATAAAAGTTACCTTAATGCATGCTATTTAGTCTGTGGGTTTGAAATAAATGGTGTTAAGAATGAAAATACAGTAAATAATATGACATCTATTTCAGTGGTTATTTGGGAATTGAAATATCCCTTCAATCTAATACACTACTAGTTTGTACGCATCATTTTACTGATTTTCTTATGGTTTATTCTGTGTTCTGGGTATTTGTATCTCAGCAGATACATCGACAATCAATGCGAATATTTGTTGCAGTATTTCCATGCTGTTTCATGATTGTTTTCCATTTAGGATTTTGCATATTATTATTTCTGTTATAAGCCAGAATACGTGACCTCTCTGTTCAAATCAAATCACTAATCATAGTTCGGAATGTTAATAATCCTTGAAATGAACTCATCCACAAACTAGTTACCCACATGAAAATACAAGACATATCTTTATAAACATATTGTTTGGTTTCTTTTACTTCCCATGAGTCCACACTCTTAGTATAGTGGAGGAAAAAAGTCTTTCCACAGGTGCTCAGGAGAAAGTCTTTGCTGTCTACAGAAAACATTTAATGGTGCTCATAAATTTTCTCATATACTTTCATATCCTCAGAGTTTTTTAATCATTACAGGAGCCTTTCAAAACTCAAGATCCTGTATTGGGAGTCACGTCTCTGGTGTTAAGCCGTTTTGTTATCAATTATTTCAGCACTAACTAAAATAATTATAGAATTTCTGAAGATTTATCCTAACTTTTGAATCCAGTTACTTTAGGTTAAAATGACCAGCACTTAAGATGATTGAAAATACTTGTAGCAAAAATCTTAGAAGTGCCAAGGTGAGTTAGAAGATTTTCTGTTGAATCCTGTTTAAAGTTTGCATTCAATTTAACGTTTACAATATTATTTTGGAAATAAATCCAGAGAAAGGAGTAAGCTTTAAGCAGTGTGAATAAAATAGATTGGGAATTTTACCTGATTACTCAGAGTATTTATGTATTTAATCAATTTAATTTTTAATCAAGTCCAGAGAGACCAGCATACTGAAAAGATTAAATTATCTATATACATACAATGAAAAAGTGATTGCAAAACACACTCTCAAATATTTGAAATGTGTAAATGTCCACAAGGAAGAGCGGTTATTTAAGATGTTGTGAGGAGCATTAGTAGAATAGCCAGATTAAATTTAATAAGGAAGGATTTCTTACAGCTCTTAGGGTTAATTTCTGACAGCAAAATCCTTTGGAGTGTAGAGTGTTTTTGAAAAGAAGCAGCAGAAAATTTCTCATTTAGGAAACTGAAAGTAAGCTAAAGCATAGACTGAGACAATCTTTTTGGGAAATTATTATCCTACATGTCTCTGGAACCCAGCTTTAAGAGCAAAGTAAATCTTTTGCATCTGTAATTTTGATCCAAAAAGCTAACTGATTTCTAATTGTTTATTTTACAAGACTTATCTTAGTATCACATGGTGAACAAGTGTTTTTTATTTACATGTTATACAAGATTTGAGCACCTTTTTTTCAGTGTTATGAATTAAAACTATTTTAAGCTAAAACGAAAAATCAGCAGAAACTAACATTGGCTACAAATAACAGAAATTTGGGGTTTGTAGGCACTAACCTGCCCCTGTGTCTCTTATTTCTGTCTGTTAGCTGCAATGCGTTCTCTGTTAATTAAACGTTTCAGCAGTACTTGATGTTTTGTTTAGGTTTCTTTTGATATTTAGTGTAGAGCTTTTGAAGGATATTGGATGTATAGACAAGAACATCAAAAGGCCCTGCTTACCTACCAGATACCCAAGATCACCCACACCACTTCAACCATTGCCGACAGACCACGTGTCTTGGAGTCGGATGTCTCGCTGCTGTCAGTTAATGAGATCCAGTTAATTAGCCAGCTTTGGGCTGAATGGAATCATTCCCTTGACTCCACAGAGAGCGTCAGGCCAGGGAATTTCAGTTGCTTAAACAAAGGTGTTTAGTATAATTTGGAAAAACATAGACTGTCTTTGCACTGGCAGGCAGTAGGGTAATGTAGGAGCAGATCTGTAAGAGAAATGCACGTGTGCTGTAGTCCAAGTGCCTGCACTGTGTATAATACATTCTGTGGGTTATAGTCTATCCCAGCTCTGCAGATTGAACACGCTTTGGTGGCCAAAGGACACCTTCTGTGTTGGTTTCGTCAGGAAGTACAGATTGTGTGCTGTGAGATGGCTTCACATGCACAACAATGCATGGTAAATAGGAGCAAGGGGGGAATTGCATCAAATGTGCACTTCTGATCCAAACTTAAATGCTAATGTGTATGCAGGCCTGGTGTACCTCACTGGACTTTCAGCTGCTCTTCGGGAAGGACACATGTCTCCTGTAGGTCATGTTTCAAATCTTCCAGTCCTGTATGAATGTCCAAGGTATCTTACTGAGTCCAAAGCTGCAAAGGCCACTTGCTCTTGGTCAACTGGATTGCAATCCCAATCTCTACTGTATATCCTGGGAGATTATGTGTTAAAGGTAGACACCTGAATTCAGATGTTATTGATTGCCCAATCCCACCCAACAAAATGGACCAAAGGTAAAAAATTCAGTGTCAGCCTTTGCTATTGTTAACAGTGAACTTTCTATTGCAGAAACTGATTTTTTTCCCCTGTTTCTGATATTCGCAATTGTTTCTAGGTTCACTTTGTGCTCTAGTTTCACATACTTCATTTTTCATTTATATTCATGTTTGAGTAATGTAATATTTATACATTTGGTCTTGGCATCCAGTGAATGCTAATGATAGTTAGATGTTCTCTCAGTCCCAGAAGAACCAGCAAAGACTTTTGTTAATTACACATTGCTTATCACATAAAATCTCAGACAAGTATTTGGCTGCGTGTCAAATGCCTCTAGCATGCCATTGTAGAATTAAACTATGGAAGACTTGGGAGTGCTCTGTTTTCTGCTTTATTGTAGACCAAGGTTTCCTGTTTCTATAGCTGGTGAGCTTGTGGTCTTTGTTTTATCCAACATCTGGCTACTAGCCAGGCTCTGGAGGGAGCTTTGGTAGTTAGTCATGGCTGGAGTTTGAGAGGGTTTCCTTTACACAAATTATACTATTTTTTTTGTTCTTTAGATAGACCTTTTCAGACACAATGCTGAAAAACAGGTTGATGTAAAACTAGCTGTGGAGACCACATTTACCATTAACATGCCCGGTATGGTACATGTTCCCACAGTGATATGAGGAAGAAACAGTCTTCATCACCTATACTTATATCAAAGATGCATATAGCTGTACAGCATGAGCCATCTTATAAAAGGTGAAACTACTCTGTAACCATAAATGCTGAAAAGATGGTATGAATGCTAAATGACAAAAACATACTGATAACACTCCATCCAAAACATCACAATTCGTTTTTCTCATCTTGTTTCCCTTATATTTTCCACAACATTCATAGCCACAGGAATAATCCATCTGCAGACAGGACAACTACTGCAGAATGAGCCGAAGTGTTAAGAGAAACCCCAAGTTGTCTAAATTGGTGCCTGGATGTAAGGTCTGGGGAGAATTCAGCCAGCCAGCCACAAACTGGTCCAAGCCTTCTTCAGAGCATTGGACCCAAATGGCCACTGCATTCTATGGTCCATTAATTCACTGCAGCTTTTTTCTCCATCTCTTGGTGGTATTGAAGGTATAACCCATGCTTCTCTTAATCTCCTATAGATTATAGTTATCAGATCAAACTGCTGGTAAAAATGACATGTAAGAATATATTGCACACAGCCTGACACAATAAAGTATCTCCTTAAATGACTCACTGAAAATAATATGAATAATTCCAAATGCTGGCGAACCTGAGTCATCTGATTCACTAGTTTATAAATAGCGCAGATACCTTTGCAGGCTTTCATGCTGTCTCTAGCCATTACAGTTCATTAAGATCAGATGCATGTTGCTTTTTTCTGCTATTTGGATTATTCAAGCCATTAAGAAGGCACAGCAGTGGGAGAAAAAATCATGAGAGCTTTTGTGTCAATATTGTTGCTAGGGAAACCACTTTCTTTTTGTTTCAGTGCATTGGATGCTGGTGTCACTTTGAGTCTGACTTGCAGAAAGACAACTTCAGAGGAAGGTATCAGGGATGAAAAAATGAATTAATTAAATCCTAAACTGCCATTATAAACTGAAAGAAGCTCTACAAGATATTTCAAAAGCAGTCTGAATTACTTGAGAGTTTAATTTATTTTTCTTTAAATCTGACTAGAATTTTGAAGGGAATGTTAAAGACAACAGATATGAGATACTTGAGGGTCTCTCCAGACATGTCTTAGATAATCTTCCATGCATTTTTCTGTACATGCACCATTGCGCTGCATCACCATTTAAGCAGAATGGAGAATATCTGGATGGAATGACAAGGAGTATTTCACTCTCGCCAGAACTGTCCTCCAGTGTCCTCCTCTGCTCGCAGCTATCTGTCCAATGTTACTTGTACTCTTGCATGCCTGGAAGGGTTTCCTGACTTAATCTAATCAGTCTTCAAAGTTTCTGTCCTTTAAAACCCTTTATAAACCACATTTCCTTTAAGAGAACCTTTCTATGTATTTTGTGAAGAGCAATAACAGTGAATTTAGAATTGAAAACCAGAACAGATGCAAATCCAGTCTAAAGCTACGAAGTCATATAATACATGAGAGATTTCACCACTGGATTGCCTTATGTCAGTTAAAGCTTATTTGCTATTCTCATACTGATCAGATCTTGAGAATTAAACTATACATAAAAGGAAGTTGAAGCAGCATCAGTAAAATCATTCTAAAAATAATTTTTTTAATTCATTCTTTAAGGAGAGGAAACCTTGGCAGCAAAGAACAACTGCAGTAAAGCAACCTAGATGGTTTTATCTCTTCCAGTGCAATAATTCCCCCCACCTCTCACTCTGAGGAGTAGGAATATTCAGCCAGTGACTGGATAAATAATGTGTAAAGTGCTCCATTCAAATAATGATACTTGTTAGATTCTGATTTCTTGTTTCTCAATAGAATTCATCTCAACTATAAACTTTTCTTTCTTTTGTGGGGTTTGGTTACAAAAAAGATTAATTAAGACTGATTTTATACCTTAATTATATTTAAAATAGACTCGGGAAAGCACTATAACTGCAGTGCAAGAACAAAACTCTGTACTGGTAGGGGCTGAACTAGATAATACTATGGGGTTTTTTTCTGCCTCTTGTTTGTGATGTTCTAGTCATTAAAGCTCCTGGAAGATGAATGGTACTAAATAAATAATAAGTTTTGAGCAATCCTTTGGAACACTGAAAAGCATAAAACTTTTTAGAGTGAGTGGGGATTGCAATTATTCCTAAATAAAACCAAATAGGTTCCTAACATCAAAGCCTACTGTCTTCACATTGGTTGTGTATCCTTCTTATATTTCTTCTTTCCGTTGCCTGCTCAAAATAAACATGAGAAGGGGAAGCCAATTTTTCATGAACAGGTATCAGAATCCGGTTACAGTCTGAGACAAATGTACATGCTAAGGCTTTTTCAGTCATTTTGTGAAAACTGTAGTTTTCAGCTACATTTATTAATGTGTCATTGACACAGCAGGTACTCAGTATAATCTATGAAGGTGTCTTCCTTAACAAGTCACATTAAACAGTTATAAACTGGACATCAGCATAACTTGCAGCAGGTCAAGGGGATTAAATGTCCAATTCCAGTCTTTCTTCCACTATAGCACATACTATAGTGTGCAAGTATGTTATGGCCTGGGTGGGTGTACAACTAGATGAATGAAAACTGATTGGATATAATTTGTGATATAATTTTTTATAAATGTAAATATTTGTATTAAAATATTTATTTCAATAAATCATAGGGGATAAACAGCTAATTATTTTGGTAGACTAACAAGGACCCAAAATAGGGAGCTTCTGTAACATGGAATGTTGATAAAAGCCTTAATAAGAATATGCTCAAGCATATTCAGTATGAATATGTTTGAGCATATTAAATTGCTTGAGCATTTGGAAAGACTTTCTTAAAGTGAGTGTAAAGAATTATATTTACATCAGGTAAAAGTCAGATTAGTTGAAATTTGACTTTGTGCTAGCTTGGTCAAGGTTACAGTGTTTCAGTAGTCTGTGATGCATTCAATATATTGTATATCATTTATTCTTCAGTTAAAAAACTGTAGAGGTAGATAATATCCTCTGGTGTAGTAGTTTGTCATGCAGCTGCTGTCAATAACAGGATAGAATCCATGCTTATATAGAGATATTTCATTGTTTTCTAAGGTTTTGACATAGGTCTTCCTGTTATGTAAACTTTTGTACATCCTGTGCTCTGAAGGTTTCTCAGCAGTAATGACTTAGTAGGAAGCAAAATATTTCAAAAAAAGTATTTGTCTGTCTGTGTTAGCTTGACACTGTTAAGCTTAATTCATTTTATTCTCACAGCTCTTTCTGTGCAACACAGCCCCACAGACATCTTACTTATAAATCAGTAAAAAAAAGTACATTAAAAATGTGTTTTTCTGATAGGCAAAGGCCATAACTTTCAGTGCTTCCACTGTGATTTTAACATGTGTTAAACTGAATCAAGCACTACACAGTCTTAGAAACCAGAATGCAAATATTTGTAAACAGATGTTTTACTGAGCGGGGGGGTGGGTGCTAAATGATAGATGACTGTTTCAGAAACACCTGCATTAGATGATCTAAGTAAATGACAATAAGTTGTAAAAATAAAGGGTTTTTTTGTGAAGGAACAACCAGTCCATGGCATATTTATACACGTCATGTGTGTTTTGGTTTTGTTTTCTCATAATTAGTGGCAGTTAAAAGGTATAAGAGCACAGCAAACCACATTAACAGTTTGATCCCCCACTATGATGTTAGGGCAAAGAGATAATATGACTGTAGAGTGAAGGACTAGGCCAGTAGGACCTGGGAGGTGACATGACCTTGTGTCTGAAGCTGCGTGAAGCTTTCCTGTCTGACTCTGTCCAGTTGTGGTTCACGCAGTTCGAGCAGGAAGATGACAACTTGGAGAAATGTCAGAAATACTGAAAAACATTATTTATGTGGGATACTGAGACCTGAATCTGTCTGGCTTAGCAAAATAAAGCTGAAGAGGGTGACTTTGTCACACTTTGCAAATACTTCTGCAGTGTTTGTAGAAACAGGTATCAGGTAACTGACAGCTCTTCAGTCTTGCAGCCAGAGCATAACCTGATCCCCTGGCTGTAACTTGAACCTGATCAGATTAGGCATAAAATACACGCTTTTAGCAATGGAGGCAATTAATGAGATACCCAGGGTTACCGTGTATTAAATTTTTAGAGCTAAGATTGGACTTTTCCTAAAAGGCAAGCAACAATTCAAATGGCAATTAAATCAGGGAAGTTCACAAAAGGATGTCACCACAAAGGTACCATGCTATTTTGCAGTCTGAGAACCTAGATATGATTCCCTCTCGCCAATTGATAAGATTCCTATAGGGAAGAAGAGAGGTGGCTTGTTTTGGATCACACTGGCTCCTGCAGAGCCCTGCTACAAGGAGTATTTCATTGCATTGGTACATCCCCAACAGTGACAAATGACAACAGCCTGGACGAGGTCAGAGTTGGAGTCGTCCCGTGGCAGGAGTCCTTCTCTCCAAGTGCAGGTCAGAAGTCGTGACTTGCCTGGTGCAGTGCTGTTGCATCACATCACAAGTGAATCTATTTCTGGCATTCTCTGCTTTCACAGCAGATGGGGCCATCTAATAGTTTTGGCATTCCCAGTGTGCTGCTGCCGGTGTGACAGTGTGGGGCAGGCAGTTTTGCACCTGAAGAGCTACCCTGAGTATGGTTAGGGGCTGGAATGGTTCATGGACATTGCCAGAGCCACTGTGTGAGGTGCAGGCATGTCCCATGCTGCCACAAACAGCTTTTGGGGGCACGGCCGTGTGCCAGCAGCCTACACCCAGCTCTGATGCAGGCGCTCTGCTTGGGTATTGCACAGCACATGGGGCATGTGCACGTGAGATTCTGGCTGCTTAGCAACTGCATAATAGGGCTGTCCCAGAAGGACATGCCGTCTTTTAGTCTGTAAATGTAAAATGCACATTTAAAATCTGCATTGTACAACCCAAAAGACATTGGACCGCTCTCTGCTTTTATAATGCCAGAGGTATTTGGCATTATCAGTGCAGCACCTTCCCAACACAACAGCAGCGCCAGAGGTTTCTGGTAGACGGTAGCTGTGCAATGCATTGACCTCCTCAACCAGTGAAAAGCTCCCTCTGGTTTTCTTCCTGAGTCACTCCACTTTGTAGAGAGCATCACTGCCCAGGAAATTGCTTCATTTTCAGTCAGCTTAAATAAGTATCCATGTTTTTAAAAAGAAAGATTCTCAATGTGTATAGCAAACAATTGTAAGTTGCAAAGCATGAGTGGGCAAATCAGTTCTTTAAAAATACGGTTCTTAACCTCAAATGTCTTATTTTATAATGTGTTCAGTAGGAAGCTATAATCCCAGTTAGAAAGACACAATATCAGGATGCAAGTATGTGAAATCTTAGGAACAGATTTGCTAAAACAATTTGCATCTGATTATTTTTCTGCTCCTTCAAAAGATGTTCTCAGTTCAACAATTTTTACTTATATTAAATTGTAATCAGCTGAATGATAAATACCTTCTAGCTTTTCTCATAGAAAATAGTTCTGCCTGTTAACTTCTCAGTTTCATCTAATGAAATGTTATGTCTGGAGACATAAGAAAAAGTAAAATAACATGGCTATTAGTGTGTTTAGCCTGCTATTCGGTTGGTGACTGACATCTACACTGGTAGTAGATAAGTTAAATTTAGCTCAAAAGCTTCCATGATAAAGTCCTTTTGCAAAAATGTAAATGCAAGGAAAAATATTTTTAAAGGAATTAGATATCTTCACTTTTCCTTAAAAATACAGTCAAGTGATTAATAAGCATAGCAATTTATAAAACATGTCACTTGGGTGAGAAAAACATCCATATTCATGGCAATCCATACTTCACTTTATTCAAATAAAATCTCTGCATGGATTTTGACCAAGGGCATCTAACCACTGTTTGAGCAGTTAATTCTGTTAAAAAGCTTTCTCTCCTGTAGTCTTGCTGTTTAGTGAACAGACAAACTGATATATGAGCAGTCAAGTTACCTGTCCTAAACGTCATTCTGAGTTACAGGAGGTACTAGCAGAATCAAGCACTCCTGATTTTGGGTTTTTTTTTGCTTTCCCCTCTACCCAATACAACTTTTACATCCACTTCCTACCAGGTTTCTGGATTTCCAGTTATTCATTTTTGCAATGCAACTAATGTACAACATTCTTTGTTTTACAGTCATCTGAAGGACATTTAGTTCTGCATTTAGGAAGCTTTTTTGACTACTAACCTGAAATGTCTGTATAATCCAGGCTTGCAAGAGACTAAAGGAGGTTTAGAGATAGAGTACAAAAGAGTTGGATGTCAAGGTTATAGTACAGCCAAAGAAGACGTAATAGGTTAAAATACACTCACATCCTTTATTTTGCAGTGTTTGAGTTGAATTAATTACATCAGCATGACAGCTGGATTTCACTCCTCCATTGGGGCACAGACAGACATCCTCCCTGGTACCAGCTGACCCAATGGACAACTGGCCACGCTGGCTGCTCATTGCTGCTTTCTCCCACCTCGCTCTTTCCCATAGTTCCCATTTGTCTGCCAGCAGAGTAGTTTGTACTTGACAGCTCTCTGGCTGCTTCAGAAAAATAAGCTAGGAGCACTCCTGTGAACCATCAATGAGGATGATGGTCCAGGAACATGGCAACAATGAGGGATGGGGGGCCAGGTACACATTCCACACACCTTAGGTTTTTCTCCAAACCAGCAACACTGCTGCAGTCCCAAAGCTATTCTGGGAACTTTACACAAAAATAGGTTTTGCTCAGCAAGGCTAGTGAATATAGTGACAATGAGATCTGTAAAAGCAGTAAATGTCATTCTTCTGGAGAGAAAATGTATGTAGAAATTCCACATCTCCAAACACAAAAACTTCGTACCAGGGAGGCACCAATGAGGTATATGCTAGCACAGCACTTTAATGGCACACAGCAGCAACTTTTAGGATCATTCTGAATGATGCTTTTAATGCGGGACATCCAGCTTAAAAATCAGAACTGACAGTAGCTCTGTAAGTTTTTCTTTGCAGCTTGCCCAGTAATGATCTGATCTTGCCTTCTGTCTGAGGATCTCGTTCTTGTGCATTCTCCGTGTCACCTTTGATCTTCTGACACTGTGAACCGTTAATAGCAAGGCTTATACCATTGACTTATTTTATAGTAGTAACTGCATATTCCTTTGATTTACTACAAATTTTGGTTAGAATATACCTATATCTATACCCAGAATATACCCCCTAGCAGGGGCCATGTCTGCATCACTTTGTCATTACACTGATGCTTGTAGTAACTTCAACCCGGCAAATCTGTAATTCTGTAAATTTTGCTGTTTGGACGTCCTGGTGTAACAACTGACCAAAATACCATCAAAGCTCTTTAGAACTGAGAAGAATTTGGCACACTTCATAATAAATGATTGATTTTGCAATTTTGGCCTGCCATAACTGTGTTTAGTACATGTTGAACCAAGTGCTAGCTGGCCGTAAATATGAACAAGGAATATATTGGTTTTAGAAATAAGGAACCCAGTTTTGTTGTCATTTATAGGAATAAAGATATTGGTTCCAGTAATGCTGTTCTGGATCTATATCTGAGTAAGAGAGTTCCATGCTGTGTTTTGTCTTAGGAAGGGATTGTTAGTATTGCCCAAATAAATGTTCTTCAAGGGCCTCTGCATATTCCCCTTGGCAGCTCATGGTGACCAAGTTAGAGACAAGCCTAGAAGCGCTTTCAGAAGTGCCTGAGAAATCTTTCCCAAGCATGATGTTACTACTATGTGTGTGTATAAACATATGTATTAATATATACATCTGCACACATCTGGCTGCATGAGTTGCCATCATTTCTGATGCTAACAGGAGACATAGGTTGCTCCATAAAGTATTCTTATCTTATGGGCTAATTATTACTTTCTGTAGAGGACTATATGCCATGCTTTTGCACATGTGATTTGCCCACAAGCTCACAGAGCAACACTAGAGTCCAGGAGGAATTTGTACCTATCAGCCAGCTGAAGACTGACTCCCATTTCCAGTCTCAGTCATGTCTAGTCCTTCTTATCCTTTGCTCTTTCGGGGACAGGAGTGAGACTCATGGTACTTCAGAGCCTCTGAGAGTATCAAGGCCAGCCTTTGCACCCAGCTGCTCTGGCAGGTGAAGTAACTGTAACTGCAACCTCCTCACTGCTCTCTGTCATGCAACAGAGGCTCTTCTTTACCTTTTGCCCCAGAGTTATGGGTAGAAATTAAAAGCGGTACCTTTATAGGCAACTCCTGTTATGCCTTGGTGGGTACATCCTTTCTTGTCGCATCACTGCTTGTCTGACACCTTTAACTTAGTGACAACTCAAGACCATCCTCTGACACTAATAGCTGTATGCCCAGTGCATACATGTGCCCAGCAGTTAAAAGCACGCAGTTAAAAAATATTTCTAGGAACTGCATTGGTAAGAATCCAACCTTCTCCATAATATCACATCCCGACTTTTAAGAAGGAAAAGCAGCAGTGGCCTTTTGAAAGTTCATAAGGCTTTTCCAGTCTTGCAAGAAAGATGAGGAAAAAGGTTTCCTGCCTTTCCAGTGCAGTGGAGTGTTCCTTGCTCCTTCTCCTCACTCCACACTTTTTCTTGCTACTTCTGTCTGTCCCTGTTCTGACTTCTCCAGGTTCAAATCAAAACCCCTTTGCTTGGGAGCTCAGGTCAGCACTAGGCAAGGCTTTGAGCATTACCGTTGCTAAGAGCAGCCCGTCCTCTCCCAGTTGCATTCTTGTGCGTTGACAGGGTCAGAGTGTGATTGAAGGGTGAGAGATGCACAAAAGCAGAGAAGGCTTGAAATTAAATAGTCTTTGAAGCTTTTTCTTAACTAGTCTCACTCTGGCACAGACCCCTGCCTTAGGGGGATGATCCAGTGGAATAGCAATGACCTAAAGCTACTGCTCTGCCCACTCAAGCATGCAAGAATGAGAATTTATCTCAAAAGTGGCCATATGAGAATATTTGGGCTGCAAATAAATGTTTGTAAAAGACGTCCATTAACAATAAAAGAGCAAGGACTAAATTTTTTTTCTGAATAAAACTTTTTTTTTTTTCTGAAATACTGAATGCTGCACAGAAAGAAAAAATGGAAAAATCCTGGTGGGTGAGACCTTTATCTCTTCTCTCATTTTTTACTAGTGGCAATGGAGTAGCTGTCCTAATTATAAAGAACTTGCCCTTTCAAACAGTGGAGCTGGATTCTGATCCAAATGGCCTTGTAGAAAAGAAATTGCTGAATGAAGTCATTATTCTAATTAACATTTATGCTCCTAATGTTAACAATGTACTTTTAAAAGGAACCAGTAGCATAGATATTCCTCCTTAAACCATCTAATAGCCTGGCGTGGGTACTGATTTTAATTGCCCTTTGGTTATCAGTTTAGACAGATCTACTAGGGGTGATTGCATTGTAAATCAGATATCTCAAGAAAGTCATTAATGAGCTAATGAAGGGTAGATGTTTGCAGTAATGAATGGCACAGCTGATAATGCTTATTTAGCCAAGTGGTGTACATAAGAGTTTTGTCTTGCGTATGGAGAGAAGTGACCATTCACTAGTAACTAGGTAATAATGTATTAGCTGTTAGTCTGCTCCATGGTTTTATCTTCCAGTTCCCAGGATTAGCCCAGTCCCCTGTGCTCTACATCCTTAAACCACTTCTGTGATTTGTAATTCACAGAACTGTAGTTCGAAGCCCTGCATCTCTGTTTGACTTTGTTTATATATTTCTTGTCTCCCTGAGCATAAATCATAACGACAGCTTAATTGGTTTATATTTCTGAAGCAGTTTGAAATGTGAAGTGTTGCATAATTCTTCAAGGTTGTTATTACTTTGTGACTCTTCCCAACCATTTTCTTTCCAGGATGAAAATGAAAGGGAAATTATTTGCCATTTACAAGAATAAATATGGTGAATCCTGTCATAAGTAATCACTCAGGAATCACCAAAAAAAACCCCCTTTTTTCACAGAATTGCACTTTTTAAGTGCTTGAACTTTGCATCTCCTTCATAACACAGTAAATCTATTAAGTTCACTGGAAGTGTTTGATTTATGCTCATGCGAATGGAGAATCAGATCTTTGATATCTGTGGCTGTGAGAGGGTACTTTCATGGCTGAATAAAGGTCCTGGAAAATACATGTCTTCTATCAAGGTTTTGGTACCGTTAAAACACAGGGCCATTTGATACATTTAGAATTTGAGATTATGACTTCTTTTTTTCACAGGAGGAACATGTATAATTGTACAAGTCTTTAAAGCACACTATTAGTGAGATTGGAAGATTCTTTCATTCAGAGGTGCATATTCTACCAAAAGAATTTACATGTACTAAACTCTTTTGTTGGTTTTGGTTGTTGTTGTTGTTGGGATTTTTTTGTTTGGTTTGGGTTTTGATTTGGTTTTGGTTGTTTGGTTTGGTTTTTGGTTTGGTTTGGTTTTTGTTTTTCCCATAGAGCAGTGTTGATTAGAGACTAACCCTCTAGTTTTTCCTTAGGACCTGGCCAGTGCTTAACATTGCCAGAGAATTTTATCAGTCTCAATGTTCAAAAAATAAAGCCACAGAGACAGATGTTTGTGCATTTATTCCCTTTGTTGCTTCCACTAGCTCACAGGGCAGAGTCAAGAGGTATCAATGACAAAGTAGAAAAGTCTTTTACCGCAGAATGGGATTTTAGGATCAGAAATGAAACAGCCAAGGAAAACAAGGACAGCCAACAAAAAGTAGCCTGAGGCCACACAATGTGTCAATGAGAACGAGAGAGATAAGAAACACTTGGACAGTTGTGCATGTTGGCTTCAATCTGTAATGACCGTGCAGACCACACATCAAAAACATTTGGCTGTCCTTGACCAAGAACAAAACAAGCCCAGATTTTCAGCTATTGCTATTTTTTCTTCCTGTGGAAATTATTTAAACGGTCGACCTGATGAATAACAATTCATTCACTCTAACTCTGTTTTTTGTTATTTGTCTCACTGCCTTCAGGCAATTATGAGATGTCATCTTAGAGACAAAGTGAAAGCTGTTTTCATCTTTTAAAAACCACCCTTTCCACTGTTGATCAGCTAGATCTGAAGCTCTGACTGGTGTAAACTCCATTTGTGTTGGTTTTTTCCAACATAAATTAAGGGCAAAATTTGAACCATCAGATGCAATAACAGTTCAATCAGCACTGACAGCTGCTGCCTTTCTCTGGTTCTGTGCATGCAGACCTTGGGACCAAAGTGTCTACCTGTGACTAAATTCTGTTATAGTCAAGAAATGAGTGGGAATCACCTATATCCTACACACCTCTACAGCAGTCCTATCCCTGCTCAGAGAATGCATAATATGAGCTGGACACATGGCAAAATGCCCAGGCTCTCATGGTGGTTGTGACACTTTCTTGGTAGCCTCATGGCCACTTTCTTGGTAGCCTCGTGGTCAAAGCAAAGAGGCAGTGGAAGGTCAGGGTTTATTTTCTGTCTCACCTTGTGCTCCCAGAGTGTCCTAGCTACAGGATGAAGGCGACTCTCCATGCCTTCTTTTGAAAGAATGACACTGTGAAGCTTGTAATTTGTGGTGTCTGAAGAAAAGCAAGCCAGAAGGGGCCTGCTTATATAGCTGAGGAGCAAGAAGACTCATCAAGTGAGGCCAAGTTAATTTGTTAGAGACTCCAGGACTTTCTCCTTCTCTACTCTGTTCTTCTGCAAACATGCAATGAATTTACCCCAGGAAATGCTGATAACATAATTCTCTACTATCTATTAATTTGTTTCTAATTTGAATTTTTCTGAATGACTCAAGAATAATTAGTTTTTAAGCCTTTTTTTTTTTTTTTTTCCCCTCTTGGCTGAAATTTGTGTTACAACACAGGTAAATTGTGAGGTTTTAGGATGGATTTTTAGGACTGAGGATTACCTCATCATGCATCTTTATGTAGTAACTGAGTTCTGAAGGAGCTAAAATTCGTTGTTGTAGCAGAAGAACTCATTGGGCATAAAGTTACAGATCAAAACTCACATGAGAAAAGTAAAGCTCTATGTCTCTGTCGTATTGGGACTAAGGTGGTAGACAGCAAATTGAGTAAAAATTACTGTATTAGAAAGAGATAACATACTGGCTTTAAGGGAAAACAAGAACATAGAGTCTCCATTAAATGTTTAGTTATTGTTTAGTATTTAGGATTTATAATAACAAATTACCCTAATAAAAACCTGATGATTTACAGTAATGTGGCAAAATAATAATTTTCTGTTGATGAAAAGAGAATTTATATAGTTTTTTTCTCTGTTTTTTTTTTTTTTTTTAAAGTTTCATTGTTTATTTTTTTACCTGGAATTAATGGGATTCACTGGGAAGCATTTTTATTTATTTTGACAAGGGAAGAACCAATAGGGAACATATGATTTATTCACGTTGTGTAAGATGACTATCCAGGACAATCTGCAGATGCCTTTTTAGGCACATAAGGCAAGGATTCCCTTCATACCTCTCCGATTGGCAAGATAGATAGCTTTCTCTGGTAGCAACTTGAATAACTGAATACAAAACTGATTGACTACAAGGATCTCTTTTTTTTCTCAAAAAGCAAGTTGAATAAAATGTCAGATGAGATTAACAGTCTAGAGTGCCGTCTTGAGGTTGTCGAGGAAGTTGGAGACAACAGGTTTCCAACTGTAACCCAGAGAAAATGCCACTGTAAAATTGTAAAAGGTGTCTATAAACACAGCCTTTAAAATAAGACTGAATTCCTATGAAAAAGAAGGAAACACGGGACTAATCAAACCGGAGGTGAGGGGCATTAATCCAGAATCTTGTCTTGGGCAAAAAACAGATCAGACAGTTCTCAGGATGATAAGACCTCTACGATACACATTTTTCAATAACCTTCACTGTGTCCCTTTTCCCCTATATGTAGCATTTTCAGATCTGTAGCATCTATGGATTGATTTAACATGCAGGTAAAAATTAAAATTTTTTTGTATAGTAACTGTGTGTTCTTGAAACTCATTCTCGTTTTTGACTCAAAACTTGATCTGAAACACTTCAGAAGTTCTACAGTTTAAGTAATTTAATTAATTTAATGAATTTCATTTTTACAACTGAAAGACATTTGATTTTTATTATAGGGAGTTTATAATTTTCTTTGCTTTACTCAGAACACCTTTTATTTCTGTAACTTTTTTCGCTAAAAAACTCTGGGCCAACGCTCTATGCAATAAAGTTCTTAAACACGTGATTGAGCATTTGCATTCCACATCATTCCATTCCTTCCATAAGCTGCCTTCTAGTTTACAGTTCTAGCTTTGCTTATTATTTATCAGGTAAAAGCTGCCACTGTATAGTGGGCTGTCTTTGGTAATGCTAGTATCTCTCTAGAAAAGGTAGGTGTTTTACAGCCCGATGGTTCCCTGATTTGCATTTATCAATAATAAATTTAATCTAACCTGATGTCTTCCCATACACTTATATTTTTTCTTTTTCTTTACTCCTTCTGAAGCTTCAGAAGCATCCACTTCTGTGGCCCAGACTAAACTAGATAAAATTTTGTCTAGAAATGCTCCTAGTATTTTCTCATATTTCCTTCCAATAAAATCTGTAAGGGTGTCAAACCATATAAGCACTACTGTCAAAAGGGCGGGACTCTGCTGCAAGCTGTTCTCTAATATGGCAAAGGACTTCTACAACCACCTCAGCAATAATGTATAAATTATACAAAATCAGAGTTGAAGGGAAGTAGGCAATCTCATAGTTTGCTAAGCTTGAATCTTTAAGTGACGGCAGAAAGCAATAGCATGATTCAATGTGTTGGGACCTTGCTTATTAAAGGTCTGAATCATGTCACCTGTCATTAGCCATCTATAAGGTGTCTGGACCTTCTTGTAAGGTCACAACGCAAAATATGTACATTTCCAGAGACCAGTTTATCCTATCTATTAATAAGATCACTACCCAGAGCAGGTGGGTAGAGGCAGTTGGTTACTTTTTTTAAGCAGCAAAAGTGAAATGAGTTAAAAAGCTACCTTCTATTACCATTCAGGGACCAGACACAATGGCAAGTGATTACTCAAGAGTTAAATCCAGACAACAGTCAGTTCACAATGAGAAAAAATGTAAGTGCTGTGGGAAGAAATATCTCAGTATCTCTGTGTAACTGCAGCAGAGAGTATACTGTTTAGGAATTGAACCATGTCTCTCTCACGGGAAAGCAGAGGTTTCAGACTAACTGTACCACTGCTTTTTAGAAGATGAGGTCAGATGACAGGATTGCTTTAAAATGTACAAAACACTATAAATTAGTGACTAATGTATTTATCAAGCTGTGTTGTTGCACAGTCTTGTTCCAATAAACTGCATTCATTCCTGTGACTATTGCTTGTGAAGTACAAATGCCCTCTTGTCTTAGTTATTAATTCCCATCCCTTTGTCCATTATTTTCCTTATCTAAGTATGAGTAGCCCATTAAAGGGCTTTATCTGGATTTTTCATTTTAGTGTGCTGTGGTCAGTGTAAGATCAAAACATGGAAGTTAAAGGTCATTACGTATTTGCTGGTGGTTGGGAGATCTGTGGAGATGTGCATCTGATAAGCAGTCTTCTCTCTTCCAGCACATTATCCACAATTGATTTGTTCTGCTTCTCAGAGAGAAATACAAACTTGAAGAATATTTGGGAGAAATAAGGTCAGGACCTTAATCTTTGAGGAATCCTAAAGCAAGACAGTTCCCTCTCCATAGCCACCTCCACCTGGACTTAGCGCAGAGCAGTTTATAGTTACTTTATCTGAAACGTATTTACACCTTCAGCCCATGGGATTCCCAGGTCTGACAGGAAAACTGTTATTTCCCAGCTGTGAGAGATTAAGGGCTCAAGAGGGTTGTATCTATTCACATGGTTTGGTCTTGGTAGGAATTAAAGGGATGATGAAAACTGTTCAGGCAGTATCTGATTCTGTAAAGGTGAAATTGTTCTTTCTATTTGCTTCTTGTACTTTTACACAGATTTTTTTTGGTGTGTGTTTGTCTTACTTATATGCCTAAATTTGCAAATGGGCTACTGCAAATAGCTAAAAGATTAATTAACAAAATCTAAGGAATTAAGAATACTTTTAAGATAAAACCACCCTAGTACTTTAAAAAAATAGTTAAAAGAATAAGCAGCTATGTAAAATGGAACTATGGAAACAGAGATGAAGAAAACTTAGAAGTTGGAACTCTCTGAAATGCACTAAAGCATGAAGTGACATCTCTGTGGAAATGTTTGGGGTTTTTTTTTACCTGAGAATTAACTTTGTATGCCTTAATTTTAGGGTCTTCAAATTTTCTGAAAATCAGAATTGGTTTAGGTCATCACCTATGCAGACCTGAAATACCATATCAGTATCTTAAGGTTACAAAAAATGGTTTGCTATTGATATTTATCTTGAAAAATACTATTTAAGAACTCAAAAGCAACTCATAGATCCTTCCTTTTGCAGTCTTTCACAGTCTGCCTGGAAAAGAGATGTTGTTATGGGGGGCAGCTGAACTTCAATAGTAAGAGAAGAGCAGGTCTGTCATTTTGGAAGGTTTGACAGTCTGTCTCCATTCCTGTATTTGTGAATTTAGAGAATTCCTCTGCTATTGCATTCATTGGGGGCCGGAATACTCCTGGGCAAAAATCCACAGCTATAATTAGTGATTTAATTTTAATGTAGATGAATAGACAATCCTGAAGCCAGTTATTAAAATGTCATTGGTTGACACAGAAGTTAGAATATCTGCCTAATGTGTGTTAGCAGAAGCTACAGAGACCAACCCAAATGAGAATTCTGCCTGGGGAAGAGCCGAGGCAACACAAGGCATCAAAAATCTCCCTGCCTCTGGGAAACAGCTGGACAGCCCCTGCCAGAAAATGCTCAAGTGTTTCTTGGGAATACACAGGCAATAACTCTGACCTCTCTTTTCTAGCAGAACCCTGAGATCTCTGGAAGATATTCCTTTTGAGTAGCTTTAGCCATAGGTAAAGCCCAATACAGTTAGAAAATAGCAAGGGTGAAAAACAGACTTTATAACTAGTAGCCCTGGGGATCTCTAGATCCAAGAAGTATGGAATTAGTTCTGTATATCATGTGTAACTCATTCTGACAGCACTCCCAAAGTAAATAAATTTTAATTCATATTTTCAGTTCAGACGTTAACGTAAGAGTGAGGCTCAGACAACTAAGCAATCTGGATTCAAAGGCTTAGTTAGAAAAAGAAGGGCAAAGACTTCTCTGGGTTCTTCAGTATCTGGCTGACCATAGAGAAACTAAAAGTAGCAGCAAAGATCTTAGTAAAAGTGTAAGTTTGCTCATAAATATTTCAGAAAACACAATAGAAGTTAAGAACTGTTGTTGAAAAACACAACCAAAAATCTACAAATTTTTTTCCCCTAAATCCTGAGAGATCTGTAGTATGACCTTTCCTGGCCTCTTTGCCATCTTAATGACACGAGATCATAAGTAAAAATAATACCAATGTAAATCTAAAATCTAAAAGCTTTAGAAGACTTCGTTTTTTAATTCCACAAATTTTGGCACCACACTGAGAGTTCTGCAACTTTGATTCATCAAGCAGCATTGCAAAACCATCATGAAAATGTGTGAACCCAAGAACAAAATCTACTCACCCAACCCTACAGCAGTGATTTTAAAAGCCCTAATTTTAGTATAGTCACCCGTCAAAATAAATTACTCACTCAGGGTGAATGGGTGAAAATAAGTTCTCTAGGCTTCCTTAAGGAGGTGGTAATTGTCTTGAATTTCGTTAAAATACATCATTAATTATATTTAGCAATATCTATGTACTGCTTTCCTCTTTGAGAATTTCATATAATGGTTGTAAGAATTTTGCAAGAGGTCTTTTTGAGTTTTAAAATATTCTATATTTGTGTATTTGTACTGCAGAACATGTTTCATGACATATGAAAGAGTGCTCTAAATGACATGTACAGGTGTCCAGAAATGTTAGAATAAAATAATTTCATAAGAAGATGGTAATTGTTTGGACCTACTTCCACAGCAAAGTGGTTGTGGATCTGATAGGACCATGAAGTGAAAGCATGGAGATGCCACATGGTTGGCTCTCGGAGATGGACACAGAGTTTAGGAGGTCCATGGAGCCTGCACTTAGGAATCCTTCTTGTCTTCAACATCCATTGCACACTATAGCAAATCCTTCAAAGAAGATGCTTATGACCCATTCAGCTGGTCTATGTCGGCCGTGGAAGCGTACTGCAAGGTTTGAGAGATCACCAACCACGTATGGTCTTACCCTGCTGGTTATACTGCCTCTGTGTTGGGCCTGCCCTAAGCAACACCAAAAACATGGGCTTTCTTTCCTGCTGTCTCCTGGGAGCTGCCAGAAACCTACACTTAAATTTGCATCCAAATGTGTGGGCTCTGGACTGCAGCAGATTTGAGCCTGACATCCCAGGGCCTGAAGGCTGTCGGCCACTGCGGATGGAGATATTGTTTTTAGATCTCCCTTCATTGCTGGTTCCAAATCTGTTTCTTTGTTGTTTTTTTTTTTTAATATAATTTAGATGATGTTCAGACACCTTCGTTATATGTGACAGGCCTGTAGTCATAAACAAATGCAGCTATCATCTTTGAATCGAATAATAAAATATACACATTTATTCACATTATTATTTTAATTAAAAATTAAGCTAATTTCTGCCTACCTAACACTATATACCATTGCAATCTGTTATTTTTCCATATGTATTTTTTTGTGAGCTGTTAAAATACCGAATGGAACTCTTATAGCGAGACAACAATTAGACTTCAGAGTTACTTTGCCCTTAATTTATTATCGCTACTGAGTGATCACAAAAGCATTATGTAGAGATTTAGCATTCATCATAACATTTGCAGTTATTGTTCTAATAACTGAAAAATAAGGTTTGTCTTTCATTTCCTAGAGTTGTGGCTGACTCACGCAATTTTGACTGATAATTCAGCAATTCAAAGTTGTATAAACAGTACAGACAGATCAATCTAAATGAGGGTGCTGAATAAGCAGAAGCAGGGGTGTGTTTGTTGCTGGGTATTGTTTCATCCCACTCTAAAAATAAGTGTGAAAAGGAATGTGCATCTCATTCTGGGCTCAGAATCTGAGTCACACCGTAGTTGGAAGTATTCACATTAAAAGCTTTTGGTTCTGGCACACCTCTCATTTTCCGATTATTCATTCTTACTATGATTTCCTAATTTCTTAGCACCACTTTTAACTTTTCATAAGACTTACATTTTTAAAGTAGACTTTTTCATTTCTTGGAGGAGATCAGCGAAGCTTAAGGAGCCAAGGACTCTCCCCACGATCACCACCGTCCTCCACAATCCGCTGGTTCAGGCTGGCTGGTGCCAGGAGCTACGGGAGCACGTTCCCCTCCACAGCCAGGGATGCAGACCTGGCAAAAAGCCCTTCCTTGCCCTTCCCCATGCAGAACGGTGGAAAGTGGAGATGTCAGCTCTGTGCTGCATTTTGGGTTCTTTCCTCGTAGAAGGGGAGAAGGGCTGGGGGGCTGACAGCAAAGGTGAGCAGCAAGGCCAAGCAGAGCAAAGTGTGTGTAGGTCAGTCCCTACAATGTGGTGCAAGGTGGAGCCCAACAACATGGGACACACAGGTGTAACTGCTTCCAGTAATCGTATAGTGACCGTCAGTAGATCTGAGTCTTGTTATCATCTCAGCATGATGATTCTTCTTCTTCCTTACTACCACCCAAATGCTTTGTCTTTTTTTTTCTTCCGTAAGGGCTTACCTTTTCTCAGGAAGCAATGTAGGATCTGTTGCTCCATCATCAAACACTTCACCGATAAAACAGAAGTTTTACTACTTCCTGACATAGGTGAACTCAGGTTAAGAAAAAAAAAATTAGCTCTTTCGTCTTCCTCATTTCCTCCTTCTTCTGAGTTTCTAACTTCCTGATCTGGTCTCTGTCATCAGGGCTAACCTCCCCAGTAATTTTCCTTGACCTCTTTGCAGAATCCAGTAGACTTTTTCATGCAGCTTAGTGCTGGCAAGGAATACTTGGTAATTGTAACTGTGCAATGGCTTCCAGGCTGTTTCGGCAGCAAAGAGATTGGGTTAGGCCAACTCTCCAGTGTTCAGCTGCATTCAGAAACAGGCTGGGAGCACTGGGGCAATCGGGCACAGCAGCAAGATGGATTAAGCTGTGGTGATTTTCCTGCAATTAAATACTCGTTCTGCACCGCCTGTCTGCGTGAAGGCTTTTAGTCAGATCCAGCGCAAAGAGCTTAGCTTAACCTTTGCTGACTTAAACTGCCCTTCTGACTTTGTGCTGGGGTGGCGGAGAAGTGTGCAGATATTTTTTTAAGTACAATGAGGTGGCAGCTGAGTAAGAGAGTGACTGCACTGAGTCAAACCAAGGGAAAGTGTAGCCCTGTACTCTGTCTCTACTACTGCCCCTCGGTAGATGTTAAGAAAAAAAATATATAAGAACAGGGAAGGCATGCAGAAATATGTTCCCCATTCCACCTATCTATATTGTATGGAACTCTTGATTCAGAATTTGTATTTCACATTTAATAAGCTTTCATGGGTTTTTTCTTCTATGACTTTGTATAATTGCTTTTTGACTGTGTATGTGATACTGGCAGTATCTGACAGTGAATGCCACTATTCTCCTGTACTGTGTGAAAAAACCCCACTTCTTTTGCTTGTTTTAAACCTGCTAATTTCATTGGGCATCCTCTTGTTCTCATGTAGTGAGAAGCCAAGCATCCATTCATTTATTTTCTAGGCATTTTCCCAGGGCTCTCCTGATTTTATACATATCTGCCATATCCCCTTTCAGTTGTCCCATTTCCAAGCTGAAAACTCCAAATCAATTTAAGCAGTTCCAAGCTCTAATTGCCCTTCTTTCATCCCCCATGTAATTTTTGAGAGGCAAGTACCAGAACAGCAGGCAGTATACAAAAGGGAGGGTACTATGTGGATTTGTATAGTGCTACAAAGGTGTTTTCTGTTTTGTGCTCCATTCCTTTTTTTAAAGCTCTCAACTGCTGATTTTTTGACTGCCAATGAGCATAGGATTTATTTTTTCTATTACTAAGATTTTTTTTTTTTTTTTTTAATTAGTTGCGGTTTGGTTTTGTTTGGTTGCTAGTTTGGTTTTGTTTGGTTGTTAGTTTGGTTTAGTTTGCTTGTTTGTTTTTTAAATTAAACACAATTGAAATTATTTATTTGTTATGCTTTGTGTACCTACAGGAAGCTGAATTTCAGTACTTTATGATTAGTGTTTCAACAGTAGCATCTTGAACCAGCCCTGTCCTTTGCTGAACAAGATGAAAAAGAGCTGTTTTTGTCAGAAATTTTCCAAACATCATCACAACAAAAGTTATGGTGTTTAAACATTTAGTCTCTGCATTATGCTTAGATATGACAATTGCTGAGGCTTTACGAGTGTCTGCCATTAGCTTTAATGCTAATTTCTAAGGCTTAGGTAAGGAATTTTGAGACACTGAGAAACTCTTTGATAGAAAGTTTATATCGATTCTAATTTTTATTTAATGGGGCATTGCTCCTTCATTGAACTGGCTGGGTCTCATCCTATGCATTTTTTCCTTTGGAACTGTATAGATTCTTTTCATCATTTTTATGATGCACCGATTATGTCAATATCTATGGACCAGTTCCTTATTTTTCTTTGCACTGCTTATGCATATATTTGAACTAAGGAGGGATAGATAGGTACATATATAGCAATTAATAATGCAAAAATCACTTTTAAATCAATGGTTACTGGATCATAAAGCAAATAACATGCTATCTTAGAGGACAGAAGTGGGGAATTATACTGCATTTTCAGTTGGAAAGTGAAAGAGTTAAATACTTTGTCTCCTAATCTTAAATGCACATTTTGCGTCTTACATTTTTATATATGTGATATTCATAGCAATTTTTTGTTATGAATTTTGTCTCTGTCTCCCACTAATGCATGCAGACAGTCAAAATGAAAAACTGTTTAATATCCAAAAATAGAATGAATATGTCCTTCATTTAAAACATTGTATCTTCATATCTTCAGGATATTAGCATTACTGCTAAGTACTACGGCACTCAATTCTGTGTGACAATGGCAAAACTAAGAACAGAGAAAAAAAGCCAAGGTACTGCACTTTTAGTTTCACAGTTTGGATCACACTGGTCCTATAACCCTGGGATTTGTGTGCTGATATTTACGAAATCAGTGGAAAACAGTGCCCTCTTCACAAGTTTTGTGAAGCTTGTGGCATCTGTGACACTGATTAACTTTCAGACCAGTAAAATGGCTTAGGTCAGGGGGGAATTTTTTAAATTGAGGAATCCTTTTTTTCAAAATATGTAATATTTCAGACATCCAATCTCACCAGTAAAAGTAACATGCTCTTAAGGAAATACAAAAGTAGACTTCCAACTGAGCACTGCCTTCAGTACTGTTGGTTTTCAGGTACTCTCAAAATACCCTGCAGTGTCAGAGCTTAGAAGCTTGACTGTGACCAGATCTGATTTTTACCTATTTTAGAAGTACAGTTTGTGAGTGGATTGATGCAGATTTCCCTTCCCCGCCTTAGATCCTAAATCCTGCTCCCTGCTTTAACCTGGGAGTCAGAGAGAGCTGCAGGCTTCAGGAGGGATGGTCACAAGCAGCCATACAAAGTCACAGCTCATTGCTGTACTGGCACTGGGGCTCTGTGGTAAACCTGCTGCCATCTCGTAAAATCCAAAGATCTTCAGCAAGTCAGTTTTTCATTGTGCCATCCCTAAGCCCAGAGTGAGTACAAGGGCCATTTAACACAGCAAATTTTTCTAGCGTATTACAATTACAGAAACACCTGTTATGAATATCATTTTGCCAAACCACTGGAAAGAAATAATTGAGTATTCAGTAGTTGCAAGACTGCTCAACTACTTGCCTGTATTGGGGTGGTTTGTGTGACACAGGAATATTAGTAACACAAATAATTTTTACTGTGCCTGCAAAATGCATCTTATGATGGTTTACTGTGCAGATATAACATAATTCTTTATCTGTGTCACACTCATATGAGGCTAAATTATTTTTTGACAGTTGCTAGTATTACTTGATCGCTCAGAAGCTCTTGTGGGATAAAAATTTTAAAAATGGTCATATGGTCTACAAAGACCTTCAGGAACTTAATATCCTTACATAGGTTCTTTTTTATTTGGAAAAGTTTCTCAGAGCTGGACAGTATTTTTAGTTTCCCATCCTACCTGCTGCAAGTCTACTTGTAAGGCAATGTGTTCGCTGCCCTTCAATTCAACTTGCAAATGAAAAAATGATAACTCTGCATAAATATCGTGGTTTTGTCTTTATGTCTTATATTACTCTTAATGTTTGCTACTAGAAAGGAATTGCTATTTTTTTAATGTATTCTTTTATTTAATGATTTTAATATTTTATTTTTAACATTATTTTTAAAGATAAAGTTGAGGTATCAGTAAGAAACCAGTTTTGAGATTAGATATGCTACAAGTGCAAACATTGATTGGTAAGTCCAGACCATGGTCCATCTAATCTAATAATCCTTCTGACAGAGGAGGTTGCCAGAAATTTCCTGAGAGACAAACAGAGGGTAATCTGTCAGCCACCTTAAGTCTTCTCAGAACTCCTCCTCATACTTTGAGATAATTTTAAGCCCTAAAGCATAAGGTTTCAACTTTCTTTGAAAATACATTAGCATTAACTATTATAAATTGAGAGCTCATGAACAGCAAAAATCTGACAAATATGAAAATGAGAAAGTGAAAGCTTTACTGAAAACTGCAAATCTCTGAATCAATGAAAGAGTATTTACTTTCTAAGCAGTTGAGAGAATTTGGAGGGTGGTGAAAATGACATAATATTGTCAATAGCCAATACTTTTATGGTCCTTCTGATCCTTGAGAAGCCCTTGTATTGTGGCATAAATATTACAAAACTAATTTGTCCTAACTAATGGTCTGAAATAAGAAAAGAGCTCTGGTATGTGGCCTATTTGTCAGGTATTTGGATGAGAGAAATGTTGACTTACCTTGTTAAATTTTCAGGAAGTGTTAGTATGGTATAGCCTTGTGGGCATAATTTGATCACTAGTGCTACCACTAAGAAAATCGATTACCATTTTATGAAAGGTGAATATCTAATGTTGCACAAAACGTTTTGAACTAATCTTCATATTAGCTGATTAACCAGATCCTACCTTAAATAATCCAAATAATTTGAGACAAAAGAAGAACCAGAAGTATATGTATTTCTGCAAGTTTACGTGTCGTTCCTTTTGTTTCCTTTCCAGACAACTACTACGGCACTCCAAAGCCTCCAGCAGAACCAGCTCCATTGCTGTTAAATGTGACAGATCAGATCCTCCCAGGAGCCACTCCCGGGGCTGAAGGCAAACGCAAGAGGAATAAGTCTGTGAGCAATATGGAGAAGACAGGTATTGAACCACCGGAGGAAGAAGAGGAAGAAAGACCTGTGGTCAATGGAAATGACGTGACAGTAACACCAGGTCTGTTCTTCCTTCTTACTTTGCAATGCATTTCTGTTATTCACAGAGTCCTCGGTTACCTCTTTCTGCAGTGAGAATATGCATGTCCAGGTAAGGATGTTCTTGCAGAAGTGAAAGACGGGAATCTTGGATACCAGGATTTCTCTCAAGCCTTAAACAAATTACTTAACCTCCATTTTGGGGAGTCATCTCATGTCAAATACCATAAAGATATCTGTCTCTGAACTGGTCACTTTGAGCCCTATTTATAGGCCAAAGAGAAAAATATCTGCTTTCTGAACACAGTTCATGTGATCTGTTTGAGATTTCTAAGTTAGGAAATCAATCATGAGTGCCTGCTTCTCTCCATTGACTGGAGAGGGAGTCTAGAGAACTGTAATTTGGTCAATTGAATGCAGTCTCTGTGTTTCAGATCTCCTTTTTCTCAAGTGCTAATACTCACAAGAGAATTCACTACATTATAAAGTGGACTTTTGTAAATTGTTATGAAATTTAGCAGTATTGTGGAAGAATAAAGTTATCGTCATATTAATGAATTTGTGGCACTGCCAATGAAACTCAGCTGGCCGTACTATCAGGAAAGACTCTTTTCAGCAATGTTCCAGACCTTGCAGAAAGCTGATAAAGATTTCAGATGTCTAGTCCTAAAAGGCAGCTGTTGCTTTATCCCTTGGATCACAGCACTTCAGAAAAAAAGAGGCTTGAAACAGAATCATAGAATCATAGAATGACAGAATCATTTTCATTGGAAGAGACCCTCAAGATCATCGAGTCCAACCATTAATAAAGATACTGACTGGTACCCTGCATAAGAACACTCCAGCCTTTTTCAAAGCAGGGAATCATCTTCTCCTTCATCATTTTACAGTATTTAATAATTTTTATTCTGAAATACCACTTGTTCAAGTAGGAAATTACAGAATCCAGACTTTTCTATATCTCTGAGAAAAAAACTCTGTGAATCTTTTTCATGAACTTCGAAATTCTCAAACAAATTATTGAAGTCTGTAGTGACAATCATACGGTTGAGAAGATAAAAAGGAATATTGCAAGTTCTTTAAATGTATAGGTTAATGTGGAACAAAACATCTATTACCTAATCCTCTAAGCACTGTAAAAAGGATTTTCATACTGCAGGTTCTATATATACTTTTTTTTTCTCCCACTGCATTAGAAAGTACATCAGATTGAATATCTCCCCATCAAGGATGTATTTGCAACATGTTTTTTCTGTAGTTGTTGCCTAACATTACATGTAAGGGCAAATCCCTGTGCAGAATCCATCCCCGTGTACAAGGAGGGTAGCAGGGAAGGTGGGGTGGATCTCGTTCTCCCCTCTCAGCTCATCAAAGGTCTGCAGCATCACTCCCTGGCCATTGCCATCACAGGCTGTACGAGCCTTGCTCATCCCTTCCACGCAACATTGCATCTGTCGGCAATGCCCTGGTGCTTTAAACCTTTCCTATACAGCTAAGCAGAAAAGGCTGGAGCCCAGAAATCCTTACATAAAGCATCAGCACTGGCTCTGTTGCCAGGATACTTCCACAGCGAAAGAGGCAAAGGCAGGATTTGCTCTTTGATATGTATTGTAGAAATCATTAGAAAGATCGTTCTTTGCAGTTATTCGAAATGTGCCACATAACAGACCATTACTGAGAAGCGATTTCCAGGGCAATATGTTTCATCTCAAACTGGATCAAATGGCAATGTTTACCTGCTTTTCTCCTTGCACTGTACACCTCTAATTCATTTCTCCCAGGCAAATTCTATGTGAACGATGACTAGGCAGCACCCAAGAAACAGTAACTGGCATGTGCTGTGTTAAAAAATGAAATAGATGAGCATCGGTGTAAGAGAGCCCCCCCTCCTCCCCCTTCTTGTCCCCACAAAGTAATTCCTGTAGGTGTGGCCAGCAGAACAAGCAGCGCCTGTGTTGGCTCTCATGGTTTCATAAGCAGGGTTTTGTTGTTCACTTACACTGATTGAGGACTTCGGGGATTGTAGCAAAGCAGCTCTGTACATACATGCTGTGTTGCCTTTGTTGGGCGGCGAAGCTCCCACGGACCCTGTTTCTGCAGTCATTTTCTCTGTGAGCTGACAGAGTCTTAACTGCCTCTAAAATGTGTGTTCCTTTGTAGTTTGTGTCTTTCAGCAATCAAGAAAACCATACCATGTTAATTCTTTTCTTTTTTTTCTTTTTTTTCTTTATTTTTGTGTAACTCCTGGTGGAGGGAGCAATCTGGTTTTTATAAAGAACCAACCAAGGCAGGATTTTTGTTATTTCCAATTCTTTTAGAAAGTGTATTCTATGTTAAATGTTTCACTTTTAATGGGAGTCTTTTATTAAATATAGGACTCTTGGGACATCTGAAACATTGATACATTTTTATAGATGCTCAGCAACGTAATGACTTATTAATTACCAAAGGCATCAGAGTGCTTGCAAGGCAAAGGACTGCTGTAACACCTAGGACTGCTAGGTTGAAATAGTAACAGATCTAAGATGAATCTGAATAAAATAAACCTGTCTTTGTCAAGCCAATTAGTGACATTTGTAGTTGCAGAGATCTTTGTGGTTTGGTCTTATTTTTCAGGCCACTTTTTAGTGTCGAGAAAATCTGTGCATCTGTTGAGCTTTATTAGTAGGAATCAATTTTTCATTAATTCACTTCCACATGCCTTGCTTCGTCGGCCATCGGATTTCTCTCGGACAGTTGTATTTGGACAGCCTGGAGATCTTCATCTGCGCTCCATAATTGTCTTCTTGTTAATTTGTGCTGCCTAATGTTTTTATTTTTTATGATTGTCACCTGTTCTCATCCCAAAACCCAACAAGAAGCCTTCTCACTTCTTTAGGATGAGGCTTTTGGCCATTTTAGAATGAACCACACTCAGTCCTTCATCCTGGATCAAGTTTTCTCAGGACACAATGGTATTAGTTGAGTGATGGGATATATCTCATTCAATTTCAGTATTATATGCCTGAATTACTTACTTTTTGTTTGAGCTACTTGTCTCTGCTCTATGTAAAGTAAGGAGAAAGAGGCAATTCCAAAGAGTAAGAGAGCATACCTGTTTTATATACCCATTTGAGAGTATCACCTCTGCAATATAGAATGCTACAGATGCACAGGAGCCTAGATTGTTAAATTTGAATGAAGAATCATACTATTTCCCAAGCAGTATATGAGAGAGACAATTTCTAGATTGGCTGTTAAGATGGCCAAGTCTAGAGTTAGCACTGGGTTTCCCACACCCAGTGCAATTGCCCACATTACTGGACTTGTGGCTGCTCTGGGTTGGATCTCTGCCATTCACTGAGATATCTTGTATCTGAGAAGCCTTTCCTGATGGACACTGCATTGAACGGAACCATTTCTGTAAATCCCAAGCTTTAACAAAAGAGGTAGAAAGACTCTTGGTTAAACTGCAACCTACTTGTCAGACATTCAGTTTTCACTGCAGTTGCAGTTTGTGTCTGCAAAGAATTAAGTCAGTCTCCTTCGCAACCAGAATCATTATTTGACACTGTGTTGGTCATGTCACATTTGCTTCACACTTCTGACTGATTAAGTATTTATCATCCAAACTCCAGAAGAACCAAAGAATGCTTACGTATGTGCATTAATCTGACATTACTTGAGCAATGATAACTTGCACGCAGAGAATGAAATTTCTGGCAGGCTCAAATTAATTGGAGGATAAGATATGACATAGAGTTTCAAAATGATCGTTCCATGCCTTAGGTTGATAATGAAGCAAAAGGCTAGAGTCCCAATGCCGTCAATCACCACACAAGGTGCAGTCGTCCCAGGCAACAAGTTGAGCTTATTATTTTATTTTTACACAGCAAAGAGCCAGAAGCATGAAAAAAACACACAAGGCATCCAAGAGCCTTGAGATTTTACGAAATACAAAAGTTGGTATCCATTCATGTTTCTGTTGTAGCTGTATTCTCCATTTATCACAGCTAAGTCACAATCTATGACCTACAGAATACCCCATGCTCAAACAGTCTCCATGTCTCCTGATTTTCTTCCCCTACATCAGCTCCTAGTTCTTATTGTTAGTAGTCAGGGGAACCATGTCTCCATGCAAAGCACAAAAACGCAAGTGTGGCTACAGCACTGTGGAAAGGGAGAAGCTCCAAGGCTGTAGCATGATATTTTCACAAGAAAATAGATGCACATAGCTTGGCAAACATGAGTTAAATTACTCTTGTATCCAACAGTTATTTAAAATGGATGGGCTGTTTCCTGTGGAGAATTTAACAAATTAGTCATTTAGATACAATAAGGGTAGAAAGAGCTGCAATATTTTCCTTCAGAGCTGCTTAAACCACTCCATAAATTAATATTTAATAATATTTCCTTTAATTTGTTCTCTGATGATATTGCTTAGGTCATCTGAGTTTTGGAGGAAAAGAATAAATTTTTAAACTTTACTGCATGACTAATCTGCAGCATTAAAATAAAGGAATAAAGTGACAAGGTCTTATTACATGTTTAGATGGCAAATTTCAAGAGTTATGCTGTGAATAATAGAAACATTTTAAAGTGCAAACAACAGCATTGATGAGAGCTCAAATTCTGACATTATTTGTCATGGTTTAACCCCAGCCAGCAGCTAGGACGACACAGCCAATGTCTCATTCCCTTGCCAAGTGGGATGAGGGAGAGAATCAGAAAGGAAAATAAACCTCATGGGTTAAGACAAGAACAGTTTAATAGGACAACAAAATAAGATAATAATAATAATAATAATAATAATAATGATGGAATACACAAAACAGTGATGCACAATGCAATTGCTCACCACTCACGACAAGGATAGGCTGTTTGATCTGGAGTGCTAGTATTTGCCCCCTTGGGCAACTCCAGTTTATATACTGAGCACAACATCGTAAGTTAAGGAATACAACTTTGGCCAGCTTGGATCAGCTGTCCTGGCTTTGCTCCCTCACAGCTTCTTGTGCATCTGTCAGAGCATGAGAAGCTCAAATGTTCTTGACTACCCTGCAACTACCAAACCATTGGTGTATTGTTGGTATTCTTCTCATACTAAATCCAAAACACAGCTACTAGAAAGAAAATTAAGTCTATCCCAGCTGAAAACAGGACGCTATCATGACATAACTACTGGAGGGTTTTTTGGGTTTTTTTTGGTTTTTTGGGTTTTTTTAAAATGGTCGCCATATTGGCTTAGAACTGTATAGAGAATATGTCATATCAACCAGTAATATTTTAACTGCTGGTATTTTTCTACAGAAATGAACTTACCATATTTAATGATAAGTAGGTATTTTTAACATACACATTATCTTGTTCTCAAAGTTCTTTGTATTCCACATATGCAATAACTTGATGATGCTTTACTGGTGTCTATTCTGTCACTTCCCAGGACGCTCTTGAAATACTGTGCTAAACTGCTTTTGAAAACTCGACCATGTAATTTGTTTTGTGGTGAGATGGCAGCTCTACTAGACTATTTCACTTGCCATAAAGTCAATTGATTAGGTCTTTTTAGTGGCTAAAATACTTCTGGACACATATTATGGTACAGTTTTAGGATCTCTTTTATATCATATTGTCTGAAGATAAATATTTGTGCTCAAAGTGTATTACTGTGATATTTCAAACTTTATTTATACGTTTAAGACACTGCTAGTTTTTAACCAGAACTCCTATTTTTTTTTTATTTTATTTTTTTTTTCAAATCAAGCATTATATAGGAACATATATTAGCAGTAAGGTGAATCTACCTTGCCTGGAGTATGTGAATGGCAGATACATATAACAAAAAATAAGACGATACCTTACATCTGTATTCCAGATAAATGTGACTAGGCTGTTCTTAATCTTATTAAATGGTGTTAGGCAATTCTACCTCAATTACTTGGGCTTTAGTCATCATGATGCCTTCTCTATTATCAAAGTAAGCTATTAAAAGATAATGATCCAGGAATTAATAATTCATGAGATTGGCTTTAAAATAATTATATTTTAAAGTTGTTAAATAAGCATTAGGTTTCTTTTTTCCCCCACTATATTTTGATAACAATCTCTATCTCTTCAAGCTCAGAATATTTTTTCTAATCCTCAAGGCTTAATTTTCAATTTTTTTCTTCCATCATGATGGCTCAGATTTGTTAATATAGTTACTGAAAATCAAGAATCTGACCGCATGACACCTGTTGAAAATAAGGTCTTGAGAAAGAAGACATATTGCAAATATCATGGTGGAATCCCAAGACACAGAAATGTCACCACGTCTGTGTTCTCTCAGCCCAATTGACTGATCATTAGCCATTGTGTGTGATGCACCTGTGCTCCAAATTTACTTGTTCTACTGCAGTCATATGTGCTGTGCGGCCTTATGTCTTGTCTTCAGTGTACAGTATCCTTCCTATAGCAGAAATGTGGTCAAGACTGAATGTATCCTCAGGTATGCAACTTATAGATCTGTCAATGATGCTTGAGACAGATGAGACCTTACTTTTGCTTTGCAGAGATAAGAGCAAAAAACCCAAAGAATTTATAGCAATTACATTGTGCTGTTCTCAGGCGAAGTGGAGACCATATATATTCTCTGCTTTGCAGAAAGCTTTTACATATTTGAAAATGCTTCCCCTCTCCATCAGTCTTTTTTCCTCAAAACTGAAAATATCTGGTTTGCAATCTTTCATACTTCCAACTTTTTCTTTTTGGTTTTGTTCTGAGTTTTTGTGGGTTTCTTGTAGTTTTTTGTTTGTTGGGGGGGGGGGGAGTGTTTTGTTTGTTTGGGTTTTTTGTTGTTGTTGTTGGTTTTGTTTGTTCGTTTGTTTGTTTTTCCTTTTCTATCTTCTAGACTGTTTCCCATCTTCCTTGAAATGAAATTCTTGAAACTGGTCACAGTACTCCTGATTAAACATTACTGTAGCTGAAGGTGGAAGGACCTGTATTTCATATGCCTGCTCTTCTTCCCTATTATGATCCTTGTTTTTCTTTTGCAATAATATTATTATTGACCAAGAGTAATGGTTAGACATCCCTTACACATCCCCATACCTTCATTGTATTTTCAGTAGGAATTCTGCCTAGGCATTTGCTCCCTATCTTGTACTTTTACAGCTGAATGTGGCACTTTGCACAAGACAGGTGCTACATATTTTGGAAAGACAGGGCGGGGTGGGGGATTTAAGGAGTAGTAGATAAGGAGGAGGTTACTTCAGCTCCCCTGGGATCATACAGCACTGCTGTGGGGTGCAACGAGGCAAAATTTGCATTTGCCTGTCTTACTATTTTATTTCTTCCCACAGGCAGATTCACATTTCCAAACATCATAATATGATTGTAATACCACATAGTTCAAGTATGAGTTAAGATTTAGCAGCATGAGCTGCATATGGCTGTAGAGCTGTAGACCATCACCCTCTTCAAGGCTGGACCTATTTTTTGTCACATTATTCTAAAAGGCTATATGTGTCAGTGTCAAAAGTTTTTTTGTAAGATCATGAAAGCTATATCTACTATTTCTCCCCAAGGAACAGCACCTGTTGCTCTGTCATGAAAAGAAATAAGATTGGTTTGGCACGGTTTCTTCCTGAAAAACCTTGACAATTATTTATCACCTTTGAAGAGCTTACATTAAGTGGTTTGATTGCTGGTACCAATGTCCACCTAGGAATTAAAAATAGAAAGAAATGAACTTACAGTTTTTTGGATCCTTCTTTTTTTTAAAAAAAGACATAATATAATAGTCTAATTGAGCAAATTATTTCAAAGGGAACTTAGATGCTCAAAAATTGGGAATATAAAACTATCTGAAAACCTAAATCATAGATACTTCGCTGAAACCAGGACTGTGTCGATTTTTTTCTAAGTTTCTTTTCTGCATCATCTCACAGGTGTAGCCATTACTAGCAATGAGTCGGCTTCATTGGTTCCCTCTGTAGCCCAGGTTTCATTTAACCGGGCTCTGCTAATTGAGATTAGCTGCATCATCTTAACTGTACCTGACCTGTTCTCTGCCCACTCCAAGTTCTTTAGCCCTATTGCTGACGCTAATTATGTTAGTCATTTAAACACAGGTAATTGTTTTGCTGTAGTGACTGAGGCAAAAGAAACACTAACTGTCTTGGTATTTTTATGTGTCAGATATTATTAGCTTTCCTTCCTTCCCACAGAGTGGAATGAGTCTGATTTTGGTCTTCTTATTGATGCACTTACAGAAGTTTTTCTTGTCACCTCTAATGTCCCTGACTGCATCCCACTTTCTAGACTGACTGTTCTGCTTTGCTGTTACATGCCCATATTGTTTTTCTGTGTTCATCCTTAACAATTTAATCTGGTTTTCACTTTTTGTACAATTCTATATCAAGTAGTAAACCATCGAAAAGTCATGGCTTAATCAAAATGATCTCTGATTATAATTACTATTTTTCTTTTTCATTAGAACAATTTGTGCTTGCACTCTTAGTATTGTTCGTTTAATCTTTACGAATTCTCCTGAACTCCTTTTCCCTCACCATTCCTTGCCAGAACAACAAATTAGTTAATTCTGTAAGTTTATTAAAATCTGGGGGGTTTTAACACCGTTGTTCTTAATTTTTTGTTGTTCTTTGTTCTTGCTGTCCTAAGCATCACAAATTAGATCCTTTAACCCAAGTTGTCTTCTACCTCCAACATGTGTCATAAAAATACCTGCATAGCTCTGTGCTCTGGATGCACTGTTAGTTCATTTAAGAAATTGTCATCTTTTTGAGCTTTATTGTAGACTATGTTGTTGACTTCTTTTAAAAACATATTTTCTCCTTTCTTTTTTTTATAATTATTGACAGACTTCAATACAGTCCATATAGTGTTACTCAGAGCAAGTGTATATACATTTTTGATGATACAAAGCCACATGTACTTCATTTTTTATGTATCTTTATGAAAAAGCTATAGTAGTCTCAATATAGTCTTTATTATGGCAAATACTTATCCTTTTGATTAAATACAGGTATACAAGTTCACAGTTTGTTCTCAGTTCTCCTCTGATATTCATTGTCTGTGTCCCTACGAATTTTATCTGTCGGTGAGCTTATGTCATTAGCCTTCATGTAAGCTAATGTAAAGCCATGCTCACTAGGTCTGAGATTCATCTCCCCTCATTTTAACTATCTAGAAACTGAGCAACTAGCCTAAGGAGGACTGAATTTGGTTTACCTGCCTTAACATGTAGGGTTGTTTCAGCCATCTGACTAGTTGTAGAGATTCAGTCAATATATTAAAATTGTGAAATTATTTTAATTGCAGTTCATTTGGCCGAAAGTAGGGGTCTGATTAGTTTTTCAGTGAGATCAGGCTTCATCAGAGTGCAACAGAACAAGAGGATCCAAGGATGAGAGCTTCTGTTGTCCACTGAGGCAAAAGATTCCTGCCACATGTTTTCAAGAAATAATTCCTACATAGACCATATGATAAAACACAGCTTACAAATGCATACCTAATAGACTGGTCAACCACATTTATTCACATCAAGGATGAAGGACTCTCTTTAATTGGACAAGTTCTCTGGAGCATCCTGTGTTTGAGCTAGTAGTAGTCAAGAAATATTGTGTTTTCTCCACTGTCTATAGTTGTGTGCATGGAAGCCATGCTACGTGATACTCATTCATGTAGAAGAACATGTAGACTCTGATGCGTGGAGTTAAGTGTTCAACAACGTGGACAAAGCACATTTAGACTCCTAATATTGCACACCTCGTCCTTAGTTAGCTGGGTCTTTCTGAGGTATCTTTGTGGTTTGGTCTTATGTTTGTGTTCAGCAGATGTTTTAACAAATTTCTCTAAATTCTACCACACTTAGCTAAAAGTGTCTGGACTGGACTGTGGGAACTGATAGTGGTAGAGAGACTCTTGGACACCACATACTTTAATTGTGACTTTATGGAAAGTAAAATCAATAAAAAGTGAAAGATCAAGTACTGAAGAAGAAATAGGAAAAGAAGACTCCTTTCTGAATATTTTATTGGTGAAAGTGAGACACAATCACATGGAGTACAGGAAGCATTTGGTTTCCACAGATTATATCAGTGATGAAATCACAACCACTTTCTATACAGTTAATATATTGTTACAAGTTATGGGTGTCATATTGATTTCTTTGATGTATGGATATAGGTAAAGCAATTAGTGTGGGTTTTTTTTAGTTGAAAAGGACCTGTTGTCTGTAGTAAAACAGCTGAGTACATGTTTTATGGGTGTATAGTTTGAAAAGTTAAGACACAAGACAGTAGTGTTGCTGGATATGAGGCTGCCTTCTGCTCAGTGCTAATTGCTGTTCTGGAAGGACTCCTGGGACAGAACAAGCCAGAACTCTTTGGCTTGTTTCTTAGCTCTTTATTAGTTTCTTGTTTCAGTTTGGGTTTATTGCTTTATTTTCTTTTATTGTGTTCCAGATAAAATGCATCATCAGAGGTACCCTTGTGTAAACCCAACAGAATTTTTCTCTTTATTTCAAGAGTTGCAGTTCATAGAGTATTGCTTGGAGACTTGCACCCAGTAAATTATCCACCATTAACTTGGGATATCCAAAACCTGTAATTTCTCTTCTCTTGTAGAATCAAGTGAACATGAAGAGAAGAGCACAGGTGTCTCAGGTGAGGTATCTTCCACCCAGCCTTGTCCTGCGCCAGGATATACTCAGCCTGAAGATGCAAAGGAGGATATGGATGTAACAAAGCAGACTAAACCTGAAGAGAATGATGACTTGGGCCCACTGCCTGATAACTGGGAAATGGCTTATACAGAAAAAGGGGAAGTCTACTTTATTGAGTGAGTCTTATTTCTTCACTTTTTAATAGCTATGTTGTATTTAACTGGGTGGGGAAATGGTTTGTGTGGTGGCGTGAAGCATTGCACTCCTCGTTAAAACGACAGGAATGTTCTGGCTCTCAAGGCTCCTGAGAGCTGGTGGCAATACCTACGTTACTGACTTACATTGAAGCATGCCGGGTTTTAAGATAGGTGACTGGACTGCTTAGCACTTTGATGAAAGTAATTAAAGCTGTTGTTCTTTCTGTTGAAAGCAAGGTTTTTCAGCTGTTCTGGTGTTTATGAAAAAGTAGCAGAATTGCCGATTTCTTCCTTCCTTTTGTGGACAGAGGTGGAGAATGTTGAACTTTTTGCCAATTTAAGGAAAGATTGGCTAAAAACTAACTAGTGAACAGCAAACAGAGGCCACGCTATATTTAGAAATAATAAAAGAGATAAATGGACAAGAAGGAGAATTAATTATGTGTAGAAAATGTTTCCTGTTGATAGGCTATACATACCTATTGCTACTGTTGCTAATTAGCCAACTCATTGAACAAATGGATGTGAAAGTTCTTTCTTTTCTAAGTGCTGTCATTAATACACGTTACCAGAATAAGAACAAAAATGAGTGGGTTCATATAAGGTCATGTTCCACAAAAAAAAAACCCTGAAAAAGGAAAAATTAACATCTTCATCAGCAGAACACTACTACAGAGGTAGCAGTAGCATTAATGTTTGCTTTAAGGAACTGTCTCAAACAATTTGGAGTGTTAGTCATTATTCTGTTTATTAGCAGGTAAAAATAATATTTGGCTGGGGCACTTCTGCTTTAAGTCCTTTATTTCGTGTAAAATTTTATGACTATTAATGAAGTGTAAACAAATTATAAGAAAAAAGTTTGTGCACGTGATTTTTCATGAACATTGGCGTTACCACCTATAGCTTCTGGCATATACAAGGCTGAAAAGATCAGTAACTATTAAAACATAAGTGTCTTTGCTGAAAAGGACAAAAATATGCTTGTTCTAGAAAAAGGGTAATTATAGTAACTTTGCCCAAGCAAGCGGAGAAGAACTAGGATGACCTCGGGGCTAGCTCAAAAACTCGTTTCCTTCTTACCTCACTCCCAAATTTAATTTTTCTGTGCAAATTGAATGCTCTGACAGAAAGCAGACTGAATTATGTGGTAGTTTTATTTTACTTGTGACAAAAACCTGTGATATGTTTGGAGGGTGAAGAACGTGATGGTGGGTAGGTCACTTACACACCAAACTGACAGCGGTAAATAATGCAGCAGGCATTTTAATAGGAAATAAGTGTGTATTTTGTAACAAACACAGTGAATGCAAATAGCCCTGCTGCTCTACAGAGCAGCCATTCCACTCCACAAATTCGTTTGATGTTACAACTTACTTCCTCTCCTGGAAATGCTCTGGTTTACACTGCAGTTCTGACAATGATCATCATTCACTTCCACTAAGTGAATGTTATGTAAAGCAGAGAAATCAATCAGAGGTGCAGGCTGGATAGAAAGACTGTTATAAGAGCTCCTTGCCTTTGAGATTGTATTATTAAATAATGTAGTTGCAAAAAAGTGCAATTACACATTTGTAAAAATACCAGTTATTTACTAGAATCTTAGCATAGGAACAACTCTTTGATCATTTGAGTTTTCACATTGCACAGTCTTCACAGGGTTAAGTAGGAATGTAATGCTGTGGGGATGCTGTTAAATTGCCTCTTTGTTTACAAGTCACTTTGGTTAATGGCATGAAGAGACTCCATTTGCTGTCGCAAAAACCAGAAAGATAAAAAGATAACAAAAGCCTATTTGTCTAACAACATCTCCCCGAACAGTAGTAAAGAGTGTACTAGATTATTAAATAATAGATGAAAACCAAACATTTTTAAAGTGTACATCACAATGGGTGAAAAGAAAAGTCATACTAAGCAGCATCTTTTATTGCTTTATTCAAGGCTCCTGTGAATTGTGCCTTTAAACCCTAAGGACTTTAAGCAGTGAGTGATCTCAATCAAGTTCCAGGTTATCACAGGTATATCCAAAGGTCTTAGATTTCATGGCAGTATTTTCATTCATTCACCTCAAACTAACCTTTAAAATTTGTATGTGAGCTCATTTGTCAAAACTGCCATCAGCAGTAACGTGGCAGATTTACAGTGAGAGAGTGACTTTGCAAGAAGAAAGATAATTGTCTGTAGACAGTATTAATTATTTGTTAATCATTAATGGCCCAGTTAGCATTTTGTAAATCACACCAGAAGGAATTTCCTGTGCCTCAAGGTCTGAAAAGAAGAAAAAAATGTGTACGAGATTCACTGGATGATTCAGAGGACGGTTGTGTTTTAGAGCATGGCTTGATCTGTTTCTTCCTTTCTTCCCCTTGTTTGACATAGGTGCATGACCTAAGTGTTTACCTATATTAGCATTCACAGACAGAACAGCAAGAGAACCCTTCTTACTGCATAAAACTTACCATTGTTTTTCAGGAAGAGCTACTTAAGTACATTTATTGGACTGTTTCCAGCCTCCCTTACATACAAATCCAAATTTTAAAATACAGGCGCACCCCACACAAATAAGAGTCCATCTTCTACATCTGCTTTCATTGAGAACATATGCTAATGAGAACATGTAATAATTAAAACACTGTATATAAATTGGAATACCACCAAAAAACCCCTCCAGTTCTGCTCCTTCTTTCCTGCTTTAAATTGTGTGATAAGAGTGACCTATTTTGGCGTGCCTAAATAAACTGTAGCCATCACTGGCTTTCAGTTTTTCCCTCTCCCAGGGCTCAGAAAAGGTTGCAGTTCCCCATAGCTTCAGACTTCACCTTGGCAGCTGCTCTCAAACCACGTACTAGAGATGTGAGTGTGTTTTCCTCGCAAAGTCAGCAGATGTTAGCTGTGTTGGATCCTGGGCAATCGATGTTTGCTGTGTGGGTCCACTGCAGTGTTGAAGGGAATACAAAAAGGACCGATACTCTTGGTGCATCTGCTATCACATGCAATAAGCCTTAAATGTGGCTCTCACCCAATTCTCCAACTCCATCACATTCACCATGACATTATAGACTCCTCTGTAGGGAAGGTTACACATTACGATACTTATTTATAAAAGGCAGAATTGACTTTGCCTCTCTTTCCAGCCTTCTCTCCACCTGTAGGTAGCAGAGCTCTCTGGAAGGTGTGCGGGGAGAGTAAGTGATTAAACTAGGAAGAGCTGCAATTCATTAAGCTGAGCTACAGCTGAGCCTTGATGAATAGTCTCAAGGACATTACATAGCCCATAACAAAAGCTATTTATACTGTTCAAAAGTACATATGGTTTCTTTTGCTTATACTACATTAATACTTATTTTGTTAATGTGGAAAAATATAGAATAAACACAAACCTCTGTAATACATCTTTAAAGGAGCATCTTTGACTTGTGGTGATTTTTAGGAGAATTTAGCCACATGAGGTTTAAAAAAACCAATTTCCACTACATCTCACAGACATTCAGTCTCTTCCTACTCTGAGCAGCACAGTCAGCATTGCTTTCTAGACCTGTTGCAGTATCTTTTCTAGTTGTTAAAGCTGCTTTTTTTATGAGAGCACTGTAAAAGACTACAAAACAGCTATAAAATGGGTCTCTGCCAAGGACTCTCCTTTTCGCAGTAAAAAACAGCCATTAAGTTTTTGAATACAGCTGGTGCTATTTCAGGTGTTACCTGAAAAGTACAGCTACAAATTGGAAAAGTAAAATCCTGACCTAGTTTGTTTCTAAGGATATTGCTGCAGACTTCAATGGGATCAGTATTTCTTCTTAGTAGTTTTTAAGGTAGGAACGTCTTTTGATTGCAGGAATAACATATTTATCCTAACATCTTGCTTACTTGAAGAATCATGATAGTTTTAGCTGTTCCTGGTTGCTCCATTCGTTCAGCATCAGAAAGCAGGATATATTAGTTAAGCCTGGTTACACCATTACGTTTAATAACTTTATCTTCTCTACTAGAAGATACAAAAAGTACTGAGGTGGAAATACACCCTTCTGTCTGCTCAATATTACTTCCATATCCTGCAGTGATTGCTCAGTCTCTTATGAGCTAGCCTGGCACTTTTGCAAGTATGTTCCATGATCAGCGTATCAGTGCACAATACTGAAATTCACCATGTTTTGGTTCTATGGTTATTTCTGCTACTTTAATTAAGTAGCAATTAAGATGAAGGATTGTGGTTTTTGTTTCACATGCAGTTTTAATATTCACGTCTGATGGGTTTTCTTCTTCCTTGGGAAACAAGCCATCTTGCATCAGTATGACTTTATTGTGTGGACAATTCTAAATCATCAGGGCTCATGTGAATTTGATCGTAGATGTCCATCGTTCTTTTTCCTTGCTTATATATTGTATTGGATTTTCCAGTTTTGGTCAGCATAACGATGATCAGATTTCTGATGCTCTTTAAACTTCGATATGATTTAGGGTGGGACAGGCAACAGAAAAGACCTCTCTTGGTTTCTTTATCCTAAGACCATTTCCTTGCCTCATGACAAATTAATTAGGAATGAGGAGATGGTAGAACTGGAAAGAACTTGGACAATGCTGAATTTTTTTCTTCCCTCACCTTTTGATGTTATATAGACGTTCTCAGTCTGTACTAGTGGTGCATTGTCCCTTGCTCTCACTCGTTTTTATCAATGCTGACATCCAGGTCAAACTGCCAGCTCAACACCTGTTGTCTTTCCTCACTTTCTTAGTTCTTCTCCCCAAAGGTCTCTGCTGCTCTGCTCTGCAGAATTTCTCTTCCAACACCTTTCCTCTGATGTTTGCAGTGGTATTATAATTTTTCTCCTTTGTATTTACTGAACTAGAAGATTCAGCTCACCTGGCTTGCCATATAGCATTAGTATCTAGTATAAAGCAGTTGCCAAGACTCCTATGGTCAATGGAGAGAGATAATTACCTTCAGAGGCTGATTCATCCTGCCTGAAGATAAGGGCAGAATTAGTTTGCCTTAATGTAGGTGCTTCTACCAGTAAAGATGCCCTTGGATATCCATGGGTACCTCTGCAGTAGTATGTAATTTGTGTCAGGAACACACTTTTGAAGCAAATCTTTTGTCTCCATGCACTGTGATTTGGTTCACATTTCAGAGTACATGAACTGGATTCCTTTCAGATGAAACTAAAAAGAAAATTCATCTCTAGGAGTGCACTTAATTGTCTCCAACCCCTGAACCCTTGAACTCAGTCCGTGAGACCAGATTTTAGCTAAAACCAGCCTGAATTCCTTCTGATCTAAACCGTGTCCATATCTACTAATACATTTGCAACATCAGTAGACTGCAGAGTGAAACATTTGGTGCTGATGACCCAGCATCCACAGCTACTAGATCTTTTCAGTTGCCATGGGCTTCATGCCTGTGAATGGTTCATAGTGCATTAGGTGAGCTCTTGCTGTGTATCATCTCGTTTAAATTCGAGCGTGAGAATCTTACAAGTTGGGAGAATATTCAGTGTGTAAATGAAGATAACTGAGAGATTCACTTTGAAAGTGACCTCCTTATCTGAGCCAAAGCAGTATTGTAGAGGTATACCGATAGACCAAGACATCTCCATGAACATGGCAGATATGACACAGATCCTGTCAAAAACAGCGCCCTTCTGGAGTTTCAGCCAGAAGTCACTTGGGACATGCCATAGCACCTAGTATGTCACTAAGAGCATATGGTTAGGTCCCCAATCCCACCAGAAGATAGGCAAGATAAATTATTCTGTATAGGTGCCCCTCCCTTGAATAGACAGGAATTCTACACAATTATCTGTGTAATTTCTAGATGGCTGAAGTCACATGAAATGAAGCCCATTTTTTATCAGAAGTTAACTCCCTAAAGGAGAGTAATCTAAGCAGCAGAAATTACCATAGAAGGCTTTAGGCATTTATATATTCCCCAAAAAATCATATATAGGTACCTAGAGGCATCACCACTGTATTTTGGCTGAGCAGTGCCCAAGGCCATCTGGGATTCACAGGACAGGCACCTCCAAACCTGCGTCTCTTAAGGACCCTGTATTCCAGGCACATCTAACAAACACACTGGCAGTGTGAAATGCAGCACAAACTACCAGTCATAGCTGCTGCCATCCAAAACACAGCCAGAGGACAACTCCCTTTTGTATCTGGCCCTACATGTGTGCAAGAAGTTTGGGTAGCACCCCATGAAGGAAGCATTGCAAAATTGCCATTTTAATGCTCTGTTTTCATGTCAGTGTCCCCCTGCACATAAATTACTCGAAAATAATTACTGTGTTATCTGAAAAGCTCTGCAGATCTACAAATCTTAGGCATACGAAAAGGAGGGAGCAGTGAGCATTTTCAAAGTGAGGTGGCCTATAGTGCACTTCGTCTCATGTACTCCCTTTGCTCAAGCTGTTATATTGAGGACCATCTTGAATGTAATGTACTCACAATAAAAACCCAAACAAACCCAAATGTGCTATCCCCAAATACACTGAAGCAGCAAATTGATAAATACCCATTTGGAAATGCCTTTCACAATAACATGCAAATTACATATCTTGCAAGAGTCACATTTTAGAATAGGTTTGCAGTGTTTTCAAAAGACATTAAGGCTATTACTGTCAGTAACTACTTTCTATATTTCCTTCAAAAATGTTTCAAGAGATCGTCGGAAGGCTTTGTTAGTACAAGAAACTTTATCTCTCGAAGTGCTTTAAACTGACAGATTATTAACACAAATCCTTTATATGCAAACCTTAGGTAAAATAATACACTGTCTAGCAAATATTATAATAAAAAGATAATACACGGTTAAATTAGGCCACAGTCCTGTTGTTTTTCCTTCCTAAAGGTGTGGATAAGTGTACAGTGAGATTTCTGGAGAGGCTCTGGTTCTGGTACCAGGTTCCAGTGGTGATAACGAGGAACTGGGGCATAAACAGTCTCTGCAAAGTCTTAAAAGCAGAGCTACAAAGAAAAGCTGCAGAAGAACAGAGTTGAGTCAGGGTTTCTGGGAAATATTCTGAGCTTTATTTCACTCTCCTTAAACTGGCTGATTTTTTTTTTTTTTTTTACGTATGTTTAAAATTGTCTATAGTTGGTACTGGAGAACTCTGATTATAATAAATTATTTCCGCTGAATGCAAATACTTGGTAAAGAGGGAGGATTTGTTAACTCAGCAATAATTATTTTATTGACTTTTTGCTACAATATTAGGCTCCACTGCTTTACTGGGTAACTTCTTTTTAATTATTTTTCAAATTTGCAATGCACTTCAGGCCTGTAAGTGGTTTCTATTTTGTTTAGTGGGTAACAAATTAGGATGAATTTTAAAATGTTATGCTATTCCTACGTTCCACCTGCTTGAAGCAAAACAAAAGGGATCTTTCCTTGACTGCCTTCAGACTTTCCAAAATTAGGAATTTTCTAAGACAGATTCTAAGGCATGCATGGCTAGTTTGCCAAGATCATTGAACTTGTGTAAGGATGGACATTCTAAACCTGCCCTTTTGTGATGAAGTATGATTATTGCTGAGTAATGAAACAGTGGCCAGTGGAAAATGCTGGTGGAGCCACAGCTGTATTTCTAACAGAATGCTTTTGTTGCATGACTTCACTCTCATTCAGTCAGTGACAACTGCTCCAACTGCCTGTTTGTGCATTTATTTCACAACTGCCTCTGCTATTCATCTGAAATTCATTCATAATTAATCTGTAAATTCCCAGCCCCTTTTTCTTCTGGTCTGTCTGTAAGACTTCCCAAATGGACACACATGATTACACCTAATGTAAAGCAGGCAGGTTATATACTGTACGTTTTAGAAAGTTTTTAGTGCTTAAGAAGCATTAACGTGCAGTGCTTATGCAGCAGATACGTGTTAATGTTACTTTTGCCATTGGTGTTAATTTGGCTATTTTACTGTTTCATCTGTCCTCTTTCCCATAGTTAAAGTTTTCATGTCAAGGCTGCTTCTCAATTATATTAAAACCTGTTTATGAGGTAAATATTGATCCCCTTTAGCTTTTACAGATTCCAGTCCATTGCAGAGCTGAAGAGGGAACAGCCAGAGCCCTGAGACACAGGACATCTGTCCTGAGATGTCCCTGCAGCCTGCGCTGGGACATCCAGCAAGCTGGCACCACCGTGCTTTTGTGATTCCTCTCGTTCCCTACATGTCCTATCTGTGTGGGAAAGAATCTGCCCCTCTTTTGTTTCTATGGTTGGCTAACCCAAATTCTAGTCCTTGCTGGAAGATAGTTAACAGAGGCTTATTCTGAACAACAAAGGATAGTGCTAGCCTGGCACCAGCTATGGCAAGAGCAGCATCTCTCCAAAACCCACACCTTGCAAACAACACACAAGAGGCTGGAAGAGTACCCTGCCAAATAAACCTCCTGCCTACAACAGAAGTAGTCATATTAAAAAACCACTACACTGTAATCCGGGGCTACTTATTTCCCTCTTTTACCGAGAACAGCACAAGAGTAGTTGTGTCTGTCTTCATTGTAGGAGTGTTTGTGTGTTGTGTACCTGGCTGCTAAGGTGATTGAAGCAATCAGCACTATGCAGCACTAAAGAAGATATTGATGGTACTATAGAGGTGTTAGAAGACAGATAGGGTTGATTCTTCCTTCTTTCAAACAGGGTTTGTCTTCAGAACAGGAAAAGATTTTTTACCCACTGGAGCACCTGTCTAGAAGCATTTAAAGTCCCGTTGCAAGAGGTAGTATGCATGTTTAGTACAGATAATAAAGTGGAGCGTCAGGGCAAGGGAGCAGGCAGAGCAATGGGTAAGGAGGAAAGAGGTGGTTTTCAAAAGGTACTTTTTTTCTTCAGTTATTTGTTATGGATAAAAGTTCTTGTGGATGAGTTTTGCTTTTACTAAGTAGCTGGATGGGTTTGAGAGACAGTAACTAGAAAACGAGAATGAGTGCTAGAAGAGCTGATACAGAGGAGAAACCCTCTTCATACTTTGAAATTTCACTGTAGACTGAAGGATCACTCTTCTGTTGGAAAAGCTGTTGACTTCTTAATTTGTTTATGGTTTTGTTTAGAATGGCCACAGTGCACAAAACTGGCAGACATCAGTTCTGGGTTTATGGAAGACTCATTTGTACTAAAGGGAAGCATAACCATTTGCTTGTTGTTATTCTGTTTCAGCAAAAGCCTTGGAAGGTGTAATTCAAATAATTCACATTTTTAAACAGTAATACTGAATTTGGCTTATTTTCAGCTTGGCACCTATCTTTACAGATGCCTGACAACTCATTTCTCAGTCATATTCTAGAAGTGTCATAGAGATTTCTCAGGGCTGGTGAATTGGTCTGGTCTGATGTTGTGTGGTATTGCAAGGAAAACACCGATCGGTAACTTGCAACAGAGCTGGCTTCTAGTGCTGGCTCTGCCGCTGGCTTGTTTGGTGTTTGTGGACAGTGACTTGACAACTCTGTGACTCCGTGTTCCCACCTTAAAAATACGGGTGATGATTTTCGTTTCCTTTGTAAAATGATTTGAGATGCACTTTATACTACAGCAAACATTACTAATAGTAGTCATACATATATCGCTCCTTTAAAGCCATCAGAAACTATTTGTGAATCTGACCTAGTCCCTGCAACCAGCGGGGGTCCTTAAAATAATTCTGAATTAGTAGCTGGGAGAAAGTGGCTGTTGTGCAGACATGCCCACGCTCCAGAGACGCGGCAGCAGCTTCCACAGGTTCGTCCAAGCTCACCCTGAGCTCTGGCACTGCTAAGGGGGAACCCACGGTAGTGTGAAGCTCAGTGTGGGCTGCTGGATACACCCAAGTAGCTCAGTAGATGCCGGGGTGATGAGCCCCGCTGAGCTGCGTGCTGCTGCAGTGACATGGTTGCCAGTATCTCCCCTGGTTAATTTAAAGCTAGCTCAAGTATGTCTGCACAAGCTGCAGTTAGGCTGTGACTGTGGTATAAAAATAAACCCTACAGGAGACCACAAGCAGCCGGAGCTTCAGAAAAAGCCTCTTAGTTACATTTGCAATCAGGCACGAGCTGCTGGCATCATTTCAAATTTACCTTACCTTTGACTTATCATTCTTCATACTCTGCAAATATAGCCTTTTTCTCAAAGTAGGGGAAGGTTTTGTTTATCCTCTTCACCTGTCGTGAATGATATTCTAGACTGGGGCATGCTTAAAATAGGAATTTCAATGCCTTGATTTTCATTTTAGTTGCCACTTTATCCATACATAATTCTTATCTGCCTTTTTCCTCATCCAAAATGTGGAGGAAGCTTTAATATTATGACAATACTGAGAAGTAGGTAGTAGAGAAGTGGGTAGTATCACTCAGTTTTTAAAGAGAGAGAGAAATCGAGGCAAAGTTATCTGCCACGGACTAAACAGGGAGTCAAGGTGGGAGAAGGAATTGGCTCTATATGTTTATTTTTCCCTAGGTGAACCAGTGGTGTTTGGACCACATGGACTGTATCAGTTAATTAGTAACTCACTAATTACCAATTGCATCCTAATCCATTGTGTGTCAGGTCCCCTGTTTTTGTACACCTTATACTAATGTTTAGAAGAGAAGACTTAAGCACACTTTACGATGACATAGCAAATTAATAATAAAATAAATAATTCAGTACCATATAAATTGTATGGAACAAGCATCCTCCTAGGATGTATCAGATAAATAAAACATGGGTTAGAAGTGACTCTGAATGATGGTATTGTAGGCGAGGCATCTCAAAATATAAAGCAGTAATGATCATATCCTTTTCTGGTTTATAGCCTTCCTTTCTTAATATATTTAAAGAATTTTGCTCCAAATTCAAATGCTTATGGGAAAAGTATACATTGAAAAGATCTCATTAGCTCTGCTAAGTATCAATTCATTTGGCAAAATATTCTCCCAGAAAACACTTTGTGCCAGTTCAACTCTATTTCATGGCTGATTCCTTTAAGATCTATTCTGAGTGTAGAAAGGAGCCACATGATTCATTCAGCTTGTGCATATCTATTTTATCTCGATAGATTATATATGGAGAGATAAAGGTTTGTTAAACAAAGTATCATTAATCACTCTGTCCAGAGATGTAGACTTTGCAGGAGCATGCTGTAATTTGCATCACTTTTGCTATGCCTAGCCAGTGCTGCTGGTGAGAAATAACAAACCTGTATTTATGAAAAGGACAGATTTAAGATGAAAATAATTCTATCTGAAAACTGTGAGAATGCTACAGAATCCTGTCGCCTGCACTCGTTCAACGAGAGAACACTGTATTTGTAATAAATTCCTTTTGCTCTGGATGAGTTCTGCATTTTCAATGAGGTTAACTTGGCAACATTCTAGTTGATTTTAATAAAAATAGCTGCTTTGAGGACAGGGAGCTGAGGTTGCCAAATTTACAGCTGCCTTGCACAATTACTCTTACACCTCCTTCAGGGCTACTTAGAACCAGTAAGCAAATTAAGTGTATCGATTGCAATTTTGTTGGACTAACCCTTTTTTCTTAAGGAATAAACTTGATTCCTTTCAGTATGTGTCTGCTCAGAGTGATCTCTTTTCTTTTCAGCCATAACACAAAGACAACATCATGGCTGGATCCACGACTTGCGAAAAAGGCTAAACCTCCAGAAGAGTGCAAAGAAAATGGTAGGTTATTAAGTTTTCCTTGCTGCTCAGAGGGGATTTGCCTTTGTGTGTGTGCGTGTCTCTCTCGGTTCTTTCAAAATCAGGCATTTGGGGAAGGATGAAAGGTGTTTAATTGCTGCTTTGGTTAGAAGCCATGAGTGATACCAGTTCTCAGTGTGCCATGTGTTTCTGCTTTTTATTCCCCTTTCTGATGCTATCCAAAGCTGAGGATCACAAGTGTGTTTTCTGCCTGTTGTGTGTGTGACTCCGGGACTGACCCTCTCCCTCATCTCCTACAGAGAACTTTGGTCTGCAGAACAGAATCCCTTTTCAGATTCTGAGCTTTTAATCTACAGGCGATTCAATGCATAAGGGAAACTAGCAGCACCGTGGGAATATGAATATTGTTTGATTTGTATTTAAAGGTACAGTGCTATGCTATTTAGTAGCCAATTTACACAAAATAGTGTCTGATAAAACCGGGTTTGGGAGGGAGAAAAGAGATCAGTGTCTGTCAGAGTTCAAGACTGGATTTGGGGGGTACTGCACTGTTAATGGTTTAGAATTTTAAATCATAAATGCTATTGAGGATGCTTAAAGGAGCTGTAGCTGTTGTGCAGGAGATATGACTATATTGGTAGATACAGAGATATGAAATGATACAGATCTTATTGAACTAGCTTATATGCATTTAGTATAATTTCTATTTTCTCTGGTAAAGTTTCAGTTGTCAAAATCATTTAACAAAGCCAAAGTAAAAATATATCGTAATAGATCTTTTTCTGTGGAGGGGTTTTTTCCATTGTTTTTTAGTTCAGTGTCAGTTCAATTAGCCAGTTAAGAAGTAATGATTTCTAAAGACTGCTACTTATTTTATTATTGTGAAATATAGAGGATTAAATGCATGCATGCTATGTGCTTTAATTAAAAGCATTTCTGAATATTTTAAATGTGTTAATGGATTTTCATATACTGCATCTCGTTTATTTTAAATTTTCCAAAATACATTATTTCAGTTAATGGAAATACTATTAACAGAAATAAAACTCAGTGCCGTTTTGGGCTGATAAAGAGGTCACTGAGGAGTTGCTGGCTGTATGAAATGCAGGGTCACTGGTTTGGTTAAGAGTGTTCCTGGTTTTTTTGTGAATGACTTCATTCTGAAAGATTGCTATATTCCAAAAATCCCTTCATTATTTCAGCAGTAATTCTGACGTTCTCTTCTGACATCAGAAATTACATGTCTGAATGATTTTGTGAAGCTTATTCTAGCACTGGCAACTCTAGCTCTCAGAGTAAATTCTACAGTGTATACCACAGAAGTGTTACTGAAACAAAACAAGGGCACATGAGTTTTGCATTATAAATCTCTCACATCACTTATATGAAGCTATATCTTTGCCTGCTGCTTAAGGAATACCAGGGGGAAAAGCAGAAGAAAAATCCACCAGTATCTAAGGAGTAACGTATCACAGAGTTACTTGGAATAAATACATGTTGCCTTTTTTTTTTTCTTTTTCTGTTAACTGTTGTATACCAAGATCACAAAAAAACACTGAAATATGAATAAAAAAAGCCAAAGTATCTGAAACAATTAAAAATGAAGATCAGTGCATAAAAGAAATAGCATTATTTTGTAGTTATTTGACTACCAGATTATTGAATTACTATAATATGCTGGGTCATATTGTTCTTTTAGGAGTTTCCCATCTCATTAATGCAAAGTACCTGAAGCGAAGCATAAAATACTACAGGGAGAGTTCTATTCTTACAGACATTTTTCTTGCAACATCCTATCTTTTCCTAAGGTTCTTCGGTTGTTCAAAATTATGGCTTTGTTTTGTTTTGTTTTTTAATCCAATACCTGCAGAAGAAAAGTTCTTAAAAATCACTGATATGCCTTAAAATGACTGTACCTTGCCATTGAGGTCCAACACCAGGGACTTTGTTATAGGACATGGGGATTTGGAATTTTTCTTTAATGTCAGAACAAGGATTAATTTCACATGCCTTTCAGCTATGGCTTGGTAGATGGTCTTTTTAATACCAAACATCTTTTCTGTTACACTTTATGATTTATTCTGGCACATGTCACTCAGAGATACAAAACTTTAGAAAGATATCAATGTTTAGATAGGAAATGATACTTACCTTGCTTCTTTATCGCTACCTGCATAACTTGTGTTTGTCATTGACATTCATTTTGTCACATCTGAAACTTGTATTGATTCTCTGAGATACCTTATGATGTCCTTATCACCTATCAGATTCTGCTATCAGGTTTTCGTTCTGAACAACCCAAATTTTGTGTTCTCCTTTCAGTGCAAATCCTGCCAAATCCTCCTTCTTCATTCTGCCACCGGCACGCAGTTTCCACACCAGACAACGTCCAAGCAGCATACAGTATTTGAGTCCTGATGTTCTGGGCTAGCGATATTGAGGGCCCCCTCTGCTCTAGGCGTTTCTTCTCTTCCACTTTCAGCTCTTCATACCATACTCCTTTGCCAAATATGATTTCTTAATTTTCTCTGGCTTCTGTGTCTGCAAATCCCAGTGCTTGCTCATTTCTCTTTGCAAAATCTGAACCAATCTTCCAGCACAACCCTCCTCTTGGAAAAAATTTCACATGCCTTTGCCAAGAGATTGACAAGCTCTACCAAGTCAAGCTTTTGTTGCCTCCGTGCTGTGGACTCTTTCTGTTTTCCTTTAATGACATCCACTGCTCCAAAACCCTTTGTAGGTCAGGAGGTTTCAAGGGCTGATCTTTAGTTCTGTCTCTGTCATTGAAATTCTGTGTGAGATTCTGTAAATTACTTTGACTTTTGCTCTGTCAGATATACTTAGATGGTAGGTCTTTGAAGCAAGGATACCTTTTACTGTCTCTTTGTATGGTGCCTATGTATGTTTCATAATAGCAATAGGCAGAATTAGCTGGCAATTTTTCAATAAGAACTAGAATTTTTTGTGCATTTCTGATTTCCTCCAGAAAATCTCAACTTCATTAAAATTAATTGTGTTTTGTCTCCTGAAAATATGAATTAATATTTGGGTTTTCTGAATTGGAATACTTCTCTTAAATCATTATCTTTCTTTTTTTTTTTTTTTCTCATCAAAATGGGTTAACCAATTTTTGTCCATAGAGTACTATAGAAGTTATATTTCTGCCCCCTTGGTTTCTGTGAGCTAGATTTCCTGGTTGCTACGTTTTCTGTAAAGTCATATTACATAGCAGACACACACGATTTGCATGATTACAGGCATATTCTGTGACTGGTCTGCTCACAGAGTCCATTCTTTTGGAGAGAATATGAAAAAGAATGACAAGTCTCATAAGGCAGTAAAAAATGTAGTTTAATATTGAAAGGCAGTTCAGCCTTAATGGCATTAATATCTCAGGTTTTAGAAAGTTCACTTTTTGTTAAACTTTCCATTCTGGAGAAAAATAAACATTTACTTTTTTATCCGATTTGGTGATTAAACAGCTGTTGAAATTTCCAGGGATCAGATATGTCAAATTTCATTGATTTCATTACTACAAATTTCACTTATTTACTAATCCATCCCAATCAGCAATCTCCATCACTCTTAACCCTCTCTTTCTTTTTTTGTCAAGCTCCTTTCTCCTGTCTCTTAGTTTTCAAATACAAGGGGGCTTACGACTATAAATAAAGCTTTGATTTCACCTAGCATTAATCTGTCATCTGCCTTTCTATCTCCTCTACACCCACCAATTTGACTGCAAAATATAGATGTCTGTCTAGGGTAAGATAAGTTGCCTTTAAACTTCATTGACTGTGAAGATCAGGTCTATTTTGACAATTAGAGGGCACAGATATCTGGTTCACATGTAAACGCACAGACAGACTGCTACATTTAGGTGTCCTCATCTTAACGGAACCCCACCCTCCTGTCACGTTTTGTTGGATTATCTTTTTCCCCATTCCTGTAGTCACAGGTGATAACTTCTGGTGAGCTTGCTGGCACACACAGCTTCCATGCTCTTCTTGAGCCAGCGCCCATTGAACATCTCCCATCTTGAGCCCTCCAAGAAAATTCCCTTTTGCTAACAGCAGTACTTTCCACCTCCATGTATCCTTGTTCTGTCTCTTCATGGCATATAGGACTTTTCCCTTTTCCTTGTTACCCAGACAGCAGAGTTCTTCCTCAGGGCTTTGCATGTCACAGGCAGTGTGCACATGCAGTCACAAATTCAAGAATTCAGCTCCCTTTCCTTATTTGAGAACATGGTTGTGATCTTGACCAATCATCTCTACACATTTCATAATTTCTCAAAAAAAAAAAAAGGAAACTGTAAATTTATTGCTATAACTTAATTTTTAAATATATATATTTATATATTTGATGTGATTCTTGCTAAAAACCAACCAAACAAAACAGAAGACAAATGTTAAATTCAGAATTGTAAGGATGATCATTGATTAGGCTATCAGTAATCTCAAGGGTATAACTATCTCAAGAAACCATTAGTCTTTCACATGAGTAAATAAGCCCCCTTTTCCTTTTTTCTGAAACTTCATTTAGTGCATTTTTAGCTGGACACTTCTCTTGTGAGACACAGGGTCACCTTTGTTCACTGCATGTTGAGTTTGGAAACTTTTTAAAATGTTGCTGAGATTTAAGAAAAAATGTTTTCAAACCGTTCTGCATTATATGAGTCCCTTAATGCTGAAAAATGCTTCTTTCTCAAAACTTCACCATTTAACATACAGTCTCTCTTCATGTTCCTGCTCAAAGCTACTGTTTCACCATTTTTACATTCCCTGTACTAATCCTGAAATGACTGAAGCCAAGCAATTCGTCTGCAATCTTGACTATTTTTCTTGTTTCCAGCAGATGTTCCTCCTCCCTACCTCTGGTAAAAATTAAACTCAGGCTTCCAGTGAGGGAGGAAAGTTTATATGGGCACCTCTGTTGTTATATTTGCACAAATGTAAGCAGGAATCCCAAACAAATATTTTCTCAAATTTCACCAAACTTTGTTAAAATTAAGTTTTTCATAGCATCATTAGTCTGACCATTAGCATGAAAGAAATAAAATCTAGGACAGTCGTTTTCATCTTGCTTACATTTGATATATTTTAAATTTCTCGTTAAGAGTTCAAATCGCACAATGAACCATTGCATAATGCATTTTGACTTCAGCTGCCAGCAAATAAGACAGATCATGTGGATTTATGAGGTATTATTCTTATAAGGCATAAAATTCCATCTACTCTACTGCTTTTAAAAAGATTTTACATTCATTGTTCTTTGCTAATTTGTTTCTTTGAGATGATTATTTATACAGAATAAAAAGAAATAATGAAAAGAAAGAATAAATAATTGGCATTATCATTAATCTCCATAATACCCATTTCATTATGAGCATCCTAAAAATCTGTTTGTGTTTGAAACTTTGTTTGATTTATAAAAATTTTTTCTTTTCCCTTGAAAAGATTTTGCAAATGAACATATGAGTAAGAAATGGTCTCAAAACTGGAGCACTTGGTTTCTTTTTTTATTCCATACTGAATACCTATCAATATTTTTTCATCGAAAAAATAGATGTGACTCAGACCGCTTTATGACACAAGCATTTTTTTCAGTACTTTTAGCTAAACTTTTTTTCTTATTTGCACAGAATTTTTGAGCATTTCTGTCACGATCAGACTATAGAATGTCTGTCTGTGTTGTACACCTCCTTCCTTTTAGTAAGTGCAAGCTGCTCTATAGTTAAGCATATGTGCAACTTCTATCCAACATTGCAACTTAAAGTAAATCACAAACCCAATAAGAAATAATTTGTCATAGTTTACTTGATTCTTCGCTATGCTGTAGTAAGACGTATCAACTCTTCATATGTTTTGTAGGTGCATTTGGACATAGGCCTGCTGGTTTTATGGGTAAAGCATTACTTCTTGATTCCCTTATGCATATTTTAACTGGAAACCAAGTACTGAACTTTGATCTTACACGGATACCATTTATGTGTGGCAATGTCCATTAGTGGCAACTTGTAGCAGATGAATACTTACCTACAAATAGGTTTTCATTTTACTGAAGTAGTATAGTAGAGTAGTAAAGTTTGAAACCAAATCTTTCAGCATTGTAGAGTACGAAGGGGTTTGGGAGTGTTTTGACTGATTAGGGTGAATCCGTATCAGAGACTCACATGTGAAGCTTGGATGGAGCAGTGCTGTACATGGTTAGAGGAGGACATGGAATGAGGAGGAAGTGCCCTCCACTGTTGAGTGGACAAACCATTAGCAGGACATTCTTGCAGCTTCAGAACAATCCCGTTTCTGTTGAATGAATGGATCCCAGTATGAACTGGGAGAGAAGCCTAGCTTTTGGGTTTTGTCTAGTGCTGCGTGACCCTGAGCACTATGTCTCTCAAGATGATATTCTGCTCATTGCTTCCTACAAGTTTTTCTCTCAGTGGCTTGTAAAAGGCTTTTTTTTTTTTTCCTTTTTAAGTTGTCTCTGCAAACCAGATTAGCTTGTGCAGGCCAGACAAGTACCTGCTGAGCTCAGGATATAAGATCATCTGATCCAGGGGCAATGTACTTATCTTTGACATGGCTATGTCTCAACTAAACTTAGTTGAAAACTAAGAATAGATTCAGACTTTAACAGAGGGAAATGGTGAACAGACAAGCAGTATAAAACCATAAAGTTCATTTCCACAGGGAACCAAAGTAGAAAGACAGAACATTTTCAGGAAAGGAGTTTTTCTCTTCATCAAAACAAGAACTCCTATAACTTACACCTGTCATGATTGATATCGAATGCTGAGTGCTAGTTACTTTATATATTAAATGGTACCACTTGTTCCACTTTAGTTAAGTGTCTACCAGCATTACTATTTTAAACTTTGTTTCCAGGCGATTATGTTGGAAAAAATGTTGAGGAGAGCCTCTTTTTTAGATTTCATAACAGCATAGCTTAATTATTTTCCTCAAATGCTAGAATGTTGTTGGTTACTAAATAGATCACCATATAAAATAATGCTTTTTATATAGAATAAGACATGGCTATATATAAAGAGACCTTTGCTTATTTTATTAGCAGTTCATATATGCATTTTTTCAGGAAAGCTGTCCTGGATAATTTTAGCTTAATGTTAATTTATAACATATGAGTAAGCCACAGATAAATAAAGGCCACAGAAGTATCTGTCTCTAATACAGTTTTCAGTCCATGGCAGCCATGCAATTCTATTTATTATTTCTGTTGGCCTCAGTTAATAAAAACCAACTGCCAACCACATTGGAAAAACTTTCTGTGTACCAGTCCATCTCACATTAAATTTCAGAACCATTTAAAGTGAGCTTAACTCTTCTTCACTGAAGCCATTTGGAGTGTGGAGTCTAAATGCTAGTTAATATTTTCTATGAAAAATATAGAATCATTATGTCTCCATGTGGAATGCTGAGCCATTTCAACTAGGAGAGGAAGCATAGTGTATGATTATGATGGTTTGGATATGGCTGAGAAGGTGCTAAGAAAACCCCATCATAGCTGATGTGGGCACCTGATGGGTACCTGCTGCACCATCTGATATGTGGTCAGTCAGCGTCCAAAACGGAATCCGCGTCTCCATGTTGTGAATTTATTTGTGGGTAGGGAACCGAGTACAAACAACAAGCCAGAAAGACTGCAAAGTGAAGGGGGAGATAGGTGAAGAGAGAAAAGAGGAAAGGTTAGTCACAAGCTTGCATCTTGAATCTTGATCCTCTCCAGAGCTTAGCAAAATATTCAAGGCTCTGAAGTATCGCATCCATCTAAGAGCCAGAGTCTGGCCTCTTCTGCATCCTGTCTTGGGGATGGGGCTTATATGTGTTTGTATTTTAAACAACAACAACAACAAAGAAAAACCCAAACATGTTGGGACTCATTTCTTTTATTTTAAAACACAGCAACTTTCTCTCTTACAGCCTGGAAAAGATACTGTCCTGCAACTGAGAAAAACATGTTGAGTAAGCTCTTCTGCCAGGTGGAGTGCAGAATATAATGTCAGATTAATCAATCCAGAGGTAAAATACGAGAGCAACATAGAGCATTGCATTGTCCCTAGACATTTTAAACCAGCTCCGCTGGGATGGTTTGAGTTGCTGTGCCAAGGGCTGTTGTGGTTTTTTTCCCAAGGGCAAGTAAGCAATGCTTACAGAGTTCAGCTGAGAGCGCCAGGCACACATGAGTAATTTTGCTGCAAACTTTTGATACTGCTCTGCAAACGCTTTTCAATTCACACATCAAAACCCTCCCTGTGCCAGGCCTGAGTCGCTTCTGAGTAGGGACTGCCCATCGCGCACTCCTGCCTGGTGGCTTTGTGATATGAACAAATGACTAGGAATTAGGAAATCGATTGACAGACTACCAAATTCATTTCTAGTTTTGACTCAAATCCAGGTGTTTCCAGATGATAAGAATACTGCACCTTTAAACTACAGGGTTTTTACTTAGAACTCACTTTTGCAAATTATTAACCTCATTTTTAAGTAGTGTTTAATGCCACCAGTTTTGTAATGGAGCTGGCATTACTTGTAATAATGTTGATCGCAATTATTTTTTTCTGTCATTTAAGTACATATTGGGCATGCTTTTTTCAGCTTGCATTTTCAGTTTTGGACTAATTAAAGAACAAAATCTCTTGAACTGTCATGACCTTCGGAAGGTCACTTTGTGCTGGCAACACCAGCTGGGCATTAATTGACCAAAAAACCCTTCGATGCCCAAGTCACAGAAATCATAATAAGAAAGGGGGCACCTCATCAATGTTTCTTCCTAGGAGTTCAGAACACATTTCTTTGGACAACCTGGCTGCAGTGACACAGCTTGTAAGAGTAATTCTTCTTCATCCTTGGATAAGATTTAGGACAAAATAGCTGTCCACATGTATGTACCTTGGCTGCCTATGTCTTGAGGCCAGCCGTGGGCAACCTGCTGGTATGTCCCGAGGGGAACTCTTGGGTGCAGGGGGCATTTCCTTGGAGCATACTTGTCAGTGTGACAGATAAATCTTTTAAGCTGTAATGGACTATTAAGTATTACTTTGCTTTCAGAACCATTACGGTTTCTCAGAGTCTCAGACATACAAATCCCTGAAGAGTAATAACCTTAAATAGAGTTGGTAATTGCAAGGACAAGAATGAATAAAAATCTAGAAAAAAATGTCTGTTTTACTTGATTGTTCACGTAGCACTTGGCTGTCTTGCACTCCCTGCTCACCCAGGTTGTGTTTAAATGGGGAGATGCCCAGGACCCGGCAGCATCCTCTGTCTGCTGACACAGCACGTGGGCTGCGAGGATCCCTGCCTGCGCAGGCACTGTCAGCTTGATAGCAACTCTTCCAGCGACCCCAGGATATTAAAGGTTGCTAAATGCAGGCTGAAGAAGCTCCTAACTCCCCCCATGGTCCTTGATGAGGAAAATCGCAGGCTTTTATTCTAATTAGTTCACGATGTTAAGAAAACAGATCGCTTAAGTTTCAGTGTTTTACGAAAGGGGCTCGTGCAAACACACCTTTCGTGTGGCTGTGAAACTTACTTGCTTGTCAAATGCTTTGAGGTTCTCAGCTGACAAAGTCCACAGAAATATGGAGTATTTTTGATATGTGGCCCTTTATAGTTTAAGTCTTTACTGTAACTTTTAAATACAGTAAGGAATGCAGCATGTTCGTCAGTAATGTAAGATATAATGAATAATATGTTTTAAAACGGGAATTAAGGCTGACCGTTATTTTGTGACACTTTTTCAAATTATAATTTAATTTTGGAATGAACACACCTGTGATGTACCTTAAAGCAGAGCCAGCAAACTGGAGCTAACATGATGGTATGGTTTAAACCACATTGCAACTGAAAGATGGTCCAAGGCTACATGACCACCACAAGACGGCTATTGTAGCTTGAGTTTGTGCTGGCGCTGCTGGAGCTCCTCACGTCCAGTTTCTGATAGCATCCATTTCATTTTGCTACCAAGTTAACTGGCTAAGCCTAAGTCATTTTCAGCTGGAATGTGTAATGAAATTTAGAAAGAGAGGGAAAGAGATGTTTTTAAACTCATCAGGAGAAACAGGGTGAGAGTTTTAACAATTCACTTCTTTAATGAGTTATAAATTGGATTCCACTCACCACTGAAGCGAGTAGCAGAATTCTCACTGGCTGCACGAGGTCGATTTTTGCCACTAAAATGCAAGCATTGTGCAGTAAGAGAATAGAGAGAGCCTGAAATATTCCTACAAGGACCATTGAAAAGAATGCTCCAATGTCAAAAATTCTGAAATAAAATCTTTTCACACCACAATATTTAGCAAAGATCATACACAACGCCTTGATGCCAATAAAGAACAAAAGATTGAAATTCCTTCTGAAATATTTTTTAATCATAAGTAGAAATCAGAATACATTATTTTAATTCCATTCTCTCTATAGCCTTAATCCTTCAATCCTTGACTTCTAAATGGCAATGAAGCATGATGCATTTAACGAAGAGGGGCTTGTGGGATTATAGTCATTGCAATATATGCAGTTACCTTCATTTTTATTATTTCTCCTCCCTCTGACTTCTTTATGAAGTCTCTTGTTTTTGGCAGAGATCATTAATGAAAAAGGAATGGCAATCTTCTCCTTTTTCAAAATTAATCTTCATAACGGCCTCATTTAAAATTTCATCTAGAAGGTCAGCAATTTCTTAAAATTTAGAAGTTAAAAACAAATTACTGGTTTTTGGTGGAAAGTTTGCCTTGTTCTGCAGACCTGTTGGGCATTTCGAAGTACATTGCTACCAGGTAAGAAATATAGTAACTTGCTAAAATCTCTAGTAACGCTCACTATTTTTCAAATATTTTTAAAAGTAGATTATTAGGAGGTTTTTTCAACGTTACTTGATTGTTCTTTGCTTATAATGCAATAACATTTATAGGCAAGTGAAGATGAATCCAAACTTTTCTGTACCTTTAGCAGCTGAGCTTCACAAATACAGCTACCTCAGAGTTTCTTCTTAGTATTAACTGAATTCCTTATACTTACAACTTCCTGGCTTCCATTTTTTTTTTTTATTTTGTAATGTGCTCTAAAAAAGGTCTCAGTAATTTTCCCTTTGTGAGACCCAAGCTTTGATTCTAGCCTAGCCTCCTCAAAGTGGGTGGTGGAGTCCCTGTTAAATAGAGCTGGAAAATCCTGCCTGAGCACAGATGTCCTGTATTTAAGATTTGACAGGTAACGCAGCACTTTAAAAAGCCACTGTCTTTCGTGACTAATGCCTTTGCAGACCCAGTGGCAGATAAGCACTGTTTGTGGGAGAGAGAAAAAAAAAATGTGGTAAAATTTCATGCTTTTTAAGAAGAGTATCTGCTCAAGTGGGAGGAATATATAGGTATTTAGTATGTGGATGGTGGCTGCCACAGAACAGTTGGGAAGGGCAGCACTGCATTTACAGAATTCATAGCGGAAGGTTTTGGGACAGAATAAGTGGCTTATAAAAGGTGGAAAGCATAAAAAGCAGAGATGTGGTGAATGCATTGCAGGCTATAGAAAAAGAGATTTGGATTTGTGATGCCTCGAAACATTAGAATTATTTCAGCACAGAAAGATAAAGAGGGAAAAATCTTTCTGGATATGAGAGAACTCTGCACCTAGTAAAGAGAGGAACAAAGGACTCGTGAGGCAAATGGGCAGTACTATGGAATCGTGATAGGAAATGTTAGAATTTATTTGTTTTAACCATCAGATCTTTATATGTAATTAAATTCTACAGAATATAGTCTAATGTTTCGTCAAAATAATAACTTCCGATTACACATTCTGGTGAAGTGTTTGGTCTTTGTTGTCTATGCAACTGTAAAAATGAAAAGGCCATAGAAATGCAGAGAGATTCCAGATAAATGTAGTCATTTGCTATAAACAAACACAAATGAGCTGTACTTAAGTATCTATATATGTGCAGATTTCTGTAGCCACACAGGCCAGATTCTGATAAATCCTGAGACTGGGAGGCTGCCCAGGGAGCTTCCCTGTACAAAGGAGTAATTCCTGGTTCTTCCACTGGATCCTTTTTTACTCCTTAAAAAAAATGTGATGATCCCAGTTTTCTTATTACAGAAATCCAAACATTCTAACCCTATCTGCAAGTCCTGGGTCCTCCATCCAAAAAGCATACGGAATAATTGTATATCACTTTGATAATTAAACAGAGATACTACAGGAACCTCTGAGAGATTCAACATGACCACGTGCAGCTACTGAATCTGAAAGTGTCTGCCACTGCTCTCACAAGATGCTCATGCTCTTCATACTGTGTCTTTTGCTTCACCACCAATTTATCGTCAACTTATGTCAGTTTTTTAAAAATTTTCACCATTATGAAAAAGATGAACTAAGTCAGCTTTTGTTTTTCTGGGACTGATATATTTTGTATACTCAAGCATTAATCTTTTAAGGGTTTCTGTCTGGAATTGGTCCCATGGTTTCTTCAATTGGACTAGACGAATCATTTAATTTCTTCTTGGTACAGCTGTGGAAGTGGGAAAGCTCTGCCATCACTGGTGGTTCAAGGGGCAGGTGATTTTGTAGACTTTTCAGTCTCATTATTGTTTTTTTCAGTAGGCTCGATGGGGGTCATTAGGCTATTGCAGGATGTAGCCTCTATTGGTATTCATTAAAGCTGCCATTTTCCTTCTGGTGGTCCACTTTATTCAAAGAGACAGATGCTTCCATGTACTTTTCTACCCCTCGGTTCTCTGTGGGCACTTTCTATGCCATGGTAGTTCTGCTTGGGCATTCTGTCCCTACCAATATTTGGCTTTTCCTGCCACTTAACAACTTGAAGAATGTTTGCAACCTGTACATAGGTATACAAGACTATACACTGTTGCTCTGATGCGTACTGGAAAGACCTTAAATTGTATGGCTTCCCAACTATTCAAAGGCATGCTATCTAATACCTGTTCACTACATAGAGGATTTTCAAAGTCGTTTGAACTTTCTGTGGTTTATTCTCTTCATGTCTTTGTTTTTCAAGTTCTTGAAGAATTTTATCACCTTTAGTTTCTTCTCTCCATCCTTCTGTTCTCGTGCTTCCCTATGACAGCTGGTGTCCTAGTGCCATATTTGACATCTGATGAGTAGCTTAGATTATTTGTTAAATGTGGATGTTAATTTTTGAGAAGCTAAAGTGTGGTTTTGGACTTTTGTTGGACAAATGAAATGGTCGTGGTAGGTAGAACAATATTGGCTACTTGTTGCTTGCTACACTGTTTGCTGGAATTTGCTCAACACCTTTTTGTTAAGAAAAATCTTGATCATAGCCAGAATATATCTATTAACATGTAAATGTCTGTGAATAAACTAAACAGGTTATCCATTTCGGTAAATGGTATTGCATTAAAATTTTGTTATGCTCGGCTTGAATTCTCTGTTGTTTTGCTGACTGAAATGGAACCTAATTCATGGTTAAAAAGAGTACAATTCAATCTTTTTTCCTCTGATCTTAATTCTGCAAGAAACAAAGTTGTTAGTGTAAGGAACATTTCCTTTAGTAAAGAACTGAAGTATTTATTCTATTTGTACTATCACTAGGTGGGCAAAAGCAGAATTAGAATTAATTGTTATGGATAAAGGAAGGTAATAAATATGCTTTCATCTCTTAAGAATCAGTAAGATTATGAGTTACACTCATACAAGAGAAGAAGCAAGCTAGCAAATTGTGTTGTTGCTAGAGTTTTTTTAGGTTAATGTTGAAAGAACCCTACAGATTTATTATTTTTTTTGAAGATGCCCAAATAAACTCTGAATTAGTGAAAGGTGACCCACTGAATGGCTTCTGTTGAAATCCACTGAAGAGCATTGGATTAGGTGGAAAGATATGTCATCTGTAAGAAGGAGGTTTGTCTTTTTCTCAGTGTACGCTTCCATTATTGATTGACCCTCATGGCAGACGGGTTGAAACTAGATGATCTTTAAGGCCGCTTCCAACCCAAACCATTCCGTGATTCTGTGATTCTATTCTATGATTTCCTATTTCAGATGAGGAGTGTGCTTTTTGAGATTTTGTTTATGCAACACCAAATATTGTAATTATGTCTTCATTAATATTCTTTCCAGAGAGAAAAAATGTGTACTCTGGTGGCAATGCAATCCACATTTAAAATTTGTGAGCAAACAATGTTTATTCTGGATTGTGTATGCTTTTGTGATATGTTTTCCTTCTCTCACTCCTAATGGCTTTTGAGTGACTGTGGCAGTGGTCCCTAACAATTTAATGGATTATGGGCAAATTGCTTGTGTGCTGGCTTTCTCCCCATGATTACTAGCACACTTAAAAGAAAAATCAACCCCCCCATACATTTCTCTGCCAACCATCATCTCTGAGTTACTGTTCAGTTCATGTTTTCTTCACTTTTTTCGAGGAGATTCACATAAATGTAATAACTTTTTCTCCCCTTGGAATATTTTTTAGTAGTGACCAGTTTGGTAGAAAGTCCAGCTAGAATAGGTAGTGTGTTCAGGATATTTTTTTTTGTTGCTTAGCTTTTAATCTGAGAAAGAGGCTTAATGGGAGATTCTTATTCCTTTCCTGGGATAGAAAATGTGCTCCGTTATTGCCATAGTAATTACGTAGGCATTGCCATTACAAATACAGTAGACTTTGAAAAATCAATAAGAAAACTTTTAAAATGTTTGCCTGGGGGAAAGGTGGAACCGATATTTGTATAATGTCCTGCTTTGCAAAACAAGTACCTGTGTTCCCAAAAAGACAACTTGCATTAAAAAGTTAATTGTGTTTTATGTTCCTGTTGCATGTGCAATGTCTTACAGAGATAAGGACTTTGCACATATTTCAGATTGTATTTGCTGTTGGTAGTATGGCCAATTTAATGCCTATACTTTGAGCAGTAGGGAGGCCACACTTATCCCATGTCCTATTGACCTAATCTACCTGTGTCTACCATCCTAATCACCATAACTTCTGAGCTGCTGGTTCCCTGTTTTGCCATTCTGCTTTCCTTATGTATGCAGATTTCCCACTGATGTTGCTGTAGGGAGCTATATAAGGAAAGCAGAATATCGAAATTCATTACTACCATGTGCAACTGAGAAGGGATGTTTGAACTGGGAATATTGCCCTTCAGCTTTTGCTGTTGTACATTGCCTTTCATATGACTCAGTGCCCATCAGCTGAGATTTTGTACAGACTTGTGCTGAATTTGAGGTTGAAATAGTGCTACCATGGATTCGATCCTTCCGAGGGTGAGTCCCAGCTCTTATTTTAAGCTCTAGTTCAGCTTTGCATATATTCATGCACACATAATTTTGCACCACCAAGCAAAGCAAGATAAGCTTTTAAACTAGTTGAAAGAATTGTGGATTTCTTCTTGGAGTTTCTCTTTCTATGTAATGTATTCCCATCACTGTAAATCTTTGAGTTTAATGCCAGAGATATATTTTCTTCACAAACTTAAAACATTGCCTTTGGGAATTGCTTGTCAAAGGAGTTGAACTGAAAGGATAACTGTGATCAGGTGTTCCTAGGCTGCATATCTCATGCAATGTGGATGTTTGTCCTGCTGTGATGAGAATCCCTGATGAGAGATGCCAAATTCCTTGCTACTTTTAAAATGAAAATCATATATGGCTAACACTCAATTGAAATGAGTATGGAATGCCTAGCTCAGCTTGGACTTTTTAAAATGTTGCTAGTGTGATGGGCTTTATCATAGTTTTAACTTGTATTTTTCTTTGTAAAGTGCTTTGGCATAAATATTTCTTTTCTTGGAAGATAAAGATGACTTGCTCAAACCTTCAGCAGCAGAATAATGCACCAGGGTTGTATAAAAGCAACTCTATATATTGCAGTTCTTCCACGCATATTCAATGTTGGTAGTTTTTATGGACTTCAGTCAGAACTGGGAAAGTATAGTCCTACAAAACTTTTATTACATATCTAGATGATTAGCTGTAGAAGTCTTTTTGGTCTAAACTTACGTGTGATATTGACTAGAAAAAACAGAAATATCCATAGTTTATAAACTGCTTTTATTCCTGGACAAATGAAACTTATTTTTAATTCTTTTTTAACAACTATTCAAACTGTTTCTAAAAATAATACATTATTAAGTGTTATTTGTTTCTATTGGGAAATTAGAATTAGAATTTTGGAGGTTTTTATTATGATTCTGTAGCTGAAAGAAAGTGAGATCTTGTGCTGAAAAAAATGTAAGTTTCTAATTTACACGTAGTGAAGAAAACCTAGTAAGAACATAAGGTCTGCTTTACTGGCTCAGAATAGCTCTCTGCCTAACCTGTATCCTGTCTCTAAGTACCGCTTGGAGCAGATGGCTGGGGAAAGACTACAAGAAACAAAGCAAATGTAATCTTCTCCATCTCACACCTTCCTACTTCCTATCTCTCAATATCTTAAAGAATCTCTAAGCTGGAGACTGCCTAAGGATCATTTGGCTTAACTATCCTTTATAAATGCATCTAATTCCTTTTTAGGGCCATTTCAGCTTTCCCCTTTCCTCGCCTCCTGGATCAATGAGATCCAGAGTTCAGTTATGTGTTCTTGAGGGGGAAGGAACAAAATAAGAAGAAAAAAATTCTTTGTTGGGTACCTGTTTGCCGATATATTCACTAGGTAATCATGTGGGGGGTTTTTTGTTATGAAATGTGCTAAATAATAATTCCCTTTGCACTTTATCCATACCATTACTAATTTCATATACCATTATCATATCCCTTTACGTGATATCTGTTCAGCAGGAGAATCCTAGTCTACTAAATCTCCCTTTTGCAAATCATAGGATCATTTTGGTTGGAAAAGACCTCCAAAATCAAGTCCAACTGTTAACCAAACACTGCCAAGTTCACCTCTAAACCATGTCCCTAAGAACCTCATTACACTTCTCTGAAACACCTCCAGGGATGGTGGCTCAACCACCTCCCTGGGCAATTAGGTCTTCCAAGCCTCTGACGACAGTGTCTGTGCCCCTCTGCACCTCTGCTAGTTCCGCTGTTTGGGCTGAATGACCAGAACTACACGCAGTACTTGGGATGTGAGTGCACTGTTGATGGCATAATGGTGTTTTCTGTTTTAGCCTTAATTCCTTTCTTAAGATTGCTAACATTCTGTTTTCTTTTTGAATACCGCTGGGCTTAAACTGGTATCTTGAAGATCTTTTCCCTGAGTGGTAATAAGTACTTTAGAGTCCATCACTAAGTATGTATGTGTATGCATGATTAGGGTTATTTTTCCCTTTGTGCATTTCTTTGCATTTATGGAGATTAAAATTCATCTACCATTTTATCACTCAGTATTATGAGACTGTTCTTCACGTTCACACAGACAGCTTTAATTTGATTATCCATAATAAGCTTTCAGAGTCTTTAATCAATATCTCAGAATTAAGAAGGTGACTTTAGAATCACATGATCTTGAGAAGGAATGTGTGGCAATTTTTATTTACCTTCGTTTTGCTTGATACTTTAAGATGACTATTTGCCTACTTTTATCCACTGGTGAAATGGACTAAAACCATGCTAAAAAAGCCAGAAAGAGAGTTAATACAGTCATCTCGTTTCTGAAATGGAGGCTTTAGGAATGCATGGTAACAGCAGCTCAGTTTAATTAGCTAAATTTAATTACTCCACAGAAATGAAACCAGCTGGCCCAACTTAACAATGGAAAAGTGGGATGTTGAAATCCAGAGCTGGACATCATGGGCTCTTTGTAGCTGTAGGCACCTCCAAAGCGTGTTTCATCTCAACCTTGGCTTTTATGCTAAATCAGATGGATTTTCCTTCTGACAGCCCTGTCCTCCAAGGCAGCTGTGAAGAGAGTCAGTGGGGATTGACCCTGAGTGAGAATGACATGGAGGTCTTTGAAGTAGGTGAGGTGCTTCCCACTTCACTCTTGGCAAGCTCCATGGAAAGCTTTCCCATTGATAGGTCCTGAGGCGTCTAACCAGGGCAGGGCATTACCAGAGAAACTGGTTTACTGCAGTTAATTTAGTTAGTTTAGTCCTGCAAAATTGGCCTGATGCAGCAGCAACAACAGCCATTACTTTCTTTTCCTTTCACAAGACTTTTACACATGTACATTATCTCCACTCCCCTGTAACCTCTTGTGGATGCTGTGCTACTAAAGAGCGCTGTATGAGGTGGACAATAGTGAAATTTGTTAGGAAATAGGCTGCTGCCTTCACTTTGTTGCTTTGAGAGGATTTTCTAGAATCTATTGGGTATTATGGAGGCTCTAGATTCATTGCTGTGTTTGATGGTTTTAAACCCTGCAGGTAAAGGGGAAAATTTGTTACATGTATATATATATATATTAGCTCTTAAAATAATGTGAATAGATATTATCTATTTATCCAATAACTTTGAAGACATTTCAATGAAAATATAAAAATTTGGGATTGAATTTAAGCCAACTTCATCTTGTGATGTGTTTTGAAATGTGAAGTGTGAATGCTGTAGTAATATTGAAAATGTTAAACTGTTCTTCAAGATTAAAAACTTTAAGAATTCCAAGAAATAAAACTTGCACCGTTTAGAAATTTTTGCTACTGTGTTATATCTCCTGGGTAAACTTAAACAACAATGACAAAAGGAAATACAGAAAACTGTATTAAAGGAACTAAGGAACTTTTCAAGAGGTAATGCTAATGTTTAATTGCAACTTGGTGACCCAGTACATGGGTTCTTTTGACTTATTAGGGGTATATAATGCTCACAAATTCAGATCTGTTTGTGATATAAAAGCATCACACTTTAGCAAAACTCTCCTATAGCTTAGTAAACTGCAGGACACTGCATCTGGGAGTTTCTGAATAATTTATCTGAAGTAATGAGTATCATCATGTGATGCTGTATCAAAGCAACTGCTCGAGTGAAAGCCAGCTGGGTACAGCCGTTGTATATCAAATAGTTGCTTGAGTTGTCTCTCTGGAAAAATTAGGCAACATAATGAGCAAAATTAGAAAACCTGGGGAGCAGCCTCCATGGATACCTATTAGGGAGAAGTAATTTGATTAGTGTGAAATCTGTGGAAGATCATTATTTACAAAGTTTGCTGGCATTATAAGAGAAATGCTTGTCTACATACACACATCCATTTATACAATATTGACATACAAATACATAAGTATGAGATGAGTACTAGGAGTGCTTATTTTTCTATGTCAGCTTCATGAGACACTTGTATTTATTTGCTCAGAATCTAAAAGGAACTCATTTAATGACCCAGAGAAGCTTTTGGTTTGAGTTTCCCAAAAGGCTTTATATGGTCTCAATAAAAGTAGATGCTTCAAAAACAAGATCTAGGAGAGGCTGACAAAAAACATTTGCTAAGGGAAAATGCACAGCTCTGTTAAGTATTAGATTAGTGCTTTTTTGAGGCAGGTATATTTAAAGTGCCATTTGTGCCCACCACGCAACACTGACTAGGAGCGCAGCGCCATGAAGTGCAGAACTGAGAGAGAAGGACAGAATTTTCAGCAGAGTCAATGGATGCTGCAGCTGTTCTGCATCTCTCAGGATCAAGTCCTGCTTAAACATTATAACTGCCTTTACTAGGCTGTCTCCTATTAAGTCTAAAATCTGAATGGTTTGACAATGAAGTCATTTATGACAACTTTTGGATCCACCATTTAAGACTACAGAACCAATCCGATGATATATTTGTATCAATGGCTTTTGTAGCTATGGCTAATTGTTTGGGGTTTTTTTTTCCTTATAGACATGAGAGAAATACTTCTTCAAAAGGTTGTCATTAGCCTGGGAAAAAAAGAGGCCATTGATTAGAGGCATGAATAGAATGGCTTGTAAGCTAAATTGCCGGTCGGGGATTCCCAAATGGCCAAGGGCACAGCCTGTCTGATCTTAGCAAAACTCGGCAATGTAGTGGGGAGCTCCCGAAAGGATGCATTATCTTGTGATGTTCACCTTAAATCACACTTGTTGTTTGAAGGAAATAAAACAGAAGGCTTTTATTTTCAATAACAGGTTTGAAGTGTGCTAATTCAAATATGATACAAAACCGAAAAAGGCTCTAGCAGTTTAGAGAGACAGACATAATTTTTTGACATATTTGGGTGCATTTCTGTAGTGTATGAAAGCAAGAAAAGTATTCTATGAAAGTGCATGAAATGTGACCATTGTAGCATTATTCTATTACATCGGAATTTGAAAGTGGTGCACTGCATAACATGTCTCTAATATTATATACTAGCATAAAGTAATGACGTTCTTAAATTTTAAAAATAACTGGAAAAGTATTATGTACATCCAGCCAATGCATTTGTTTCTTTTGATGCGAAGATATTTTATAAAAATCTTGCTTTTCAAACTGACAGTGCCCTTTGACAGACATTAAGAATGACAAAGTACGCTCTTTAGTTATCCAAATTCAAAGACCTGCTGTTATCCATTTTAATACAGTCTGCTATAACTGTAATGTAAACATGGTAATGTGACCTTAAATGTGAAATGATCTCTTGCACATATATGTACAGAGATTTGCATCATCAGTACATCAGCTTATTTACAAGTTAATGCAGAAAGATAAAATAAAAAAACTTCAATTCATAAAAGCAATTTACAATATTTACATGCTGAATTAGGCATTTTATTCTTTTCTGTCTTTTTACTTTGCATGTCATGAAGGTTCACTGAGCCAAAATGAAGAGAGCAAAACCAATTTCTTACAAAATCTAATCTGTCCTACAGTTTTTGGACAATTACAGGAACACAGATATTTGTAGCGAGACCTATAGTATCGTGATTTCATAGAATGTCAGATTTTTAATTATTATAGTTAAATTGCTGAATCTGTGATGAAAAACCAGAGTTTTCATTTAGCATTGTGAATCTCCTCCATTTAACCCTTTCAGACAGCTTACATCTGCTAGCCATGAGTAGCACATTCTGGCACCAAAACCCTCACTGAAATTCTCAAGTTAATTTCTGAAATTAATAGTCATCATAGATGGGTAAGTGTCAATAAAGCCCTTTGAGAAAATACTTTCACAGGAGCTTCAAACATATTGCCCTGAGAAACACAAAGCACTCATCTAACTTCCCTTTTGCGGAAGGTGAGATCGGTAAATTGTTCTGCAACACCTCTGTTAGTGAATGCTGTTTTTTCTACAGAGAACTGCTGCAGTGGTTGCTGTTTAAGGAGCCTTTACCTGTTTTGTTTTTCTCCTGGATCCCACAAATGTTGTCTGGTTCCACCTCTTTTGCCTTTAAACTGGATTCTGAGGATAAGTACTCCCTGATTCCCACTCTCACACCTGGCAAGGGAAGGCAAAACAAAGATAGAATTCAGTCCCTGATGAGTACTGGAATTATTAGTGTTAAATATGTTATCACTACTGGCCTGAAAATGGAGTTATTTATTATCAATTGGAATGCCATTCTAGAGTTCCACTACAGTTAGCGCGGCGCTACTTTCATTATAAAATCAATTTCCTGGAGATGCCTATCTCCTTTGGTTTAATGTATAACAGATTGAAAGCTGGCAAAGAGGTGCTGGTGCTCTTCCAAGGTAGAAGTACTGGCTGCTGAAGAGGAAGTCTATTTAAAATAGGAAAAACAGGTAGATTTTCCATGTTTTCCATTTAGCATGGCTGGTTTTCTCCAAGCCTAAAGGACACAACTCAGCTATTTTTGTACTTAAAAGTCCCCATTCCCACTTTAGCTGTATGGGGGACAACTCTCATTCCATCCTGGCTGTCTTTTGAGAAGTACCTCTTGATTAATCCCAACTGTCCTTTTTGTCTCACCACTCAGCTGTCCTTGAATGGGTCTTTTCATAAGGTTCTACTCTAGACTCCAGCCTCAGTAACCTTCACTACACCAGTACTGAAGAGATGGAAGAGCAGAGCTCCTACTGGGATCGTAGATGTGGGCTGCCTGGCTCAAGAGGGACCCGTGTTTCCCTGGAGTGATCCATCATTTCAGGCACTCGCTGCAGTGCGGAAGCAGCAGCAGCCAGGTTTGTGTTGCTGCCAGCACGGCCGTGCAGAGCTGGGCAGGCTCAGCCGCCCTGCGGTAAAAACAGGATCACCTGTATCCTTCAGATTTCAGACCAGAAAATCCCCATAGTAGCTGAGACCATAAAACTTATTCAACATGGAGAAGTTTATGGCTGCCCTTGCTTACGCTCTGGCAATGTCACTGCAATCATAAGGTTACAGGAACAATGAGGGCACTCCATCATGCTATTAATACGTCTGTGTTCCGACCATTCTAAGAGGATTGTGCAGCTTTAAGAGTTTTATGTGCGTACAGATACTCTTAGTCACAGATTTATTTGGATATTTTTTCTCTTTAAGTCTTATTAGATATATCTTCAGAGATGAGGTTTAAACCTGTCTTTATTGAGATAATTTAGCACATATAAAAAGCCCAACTCTCCTTCCTCTTGACTAGAGGGCTACTTCAAAAGTTGTTAAACTGTTTATCAGCCTCATAACCCTGCTTTGCCTCATTTCTAGTCATTCTATTTCCTTTTCCATCTCTCTCTCCTTCCTCATCCTTTATGTGACCTTAGCACATGCTAAAGACATCAGCCTGATAGCTCTGCAGATACAGGAGTAGGCAATGACAGTCCTAGCTCACAGATTATCTGTCATGGACTTTACCCAGGCCCCTGTTAAGAGAAGGAAAATCTATACAACACGTGCTTTATCTTCTTCAGTGGTGGCTGCTGAAATATTTGCAGATTGACCACTGATGATGAATTAATAGGTAATAGGTGTATGTTAATTTGCATAATGTCATTGTGTCAGAGGCTCCATGTTTGCTGGCATTTGGGCTACTAGCCACTTACAATCATGCTTGTTTAGTATTTGTACCACATAATATCCCAAATAAAAGCACGAAAAATGCAAAACTGAAGGCTTCAAACACTGAGCTTGTTAGAATAAAATCCTAAACAGAATGAGAAAAGAAGGAAACAGTGCAATTTTTTTTAATAGTTTATTAAATTCTGCTCTAAATCCCTCTTTTTATAGTGGTTTAACCTTTACATATTTTTCTTTTGCTGCGTTGCATAAACCCTTCCTATTTTCTCCTGTGTTTTTCCTTTTTATGACTTCTGCCTATTTGCTTTCTTGATTTTTCTTTTTTTTTATTGAACTCCTCTTTTCTGCCCATGTGTCCTTTAGTTAGGCATTTGCCCATCATCACTCCTGGAGTTCATCTGAACTCAAGCCCCTAATTCTGTAGCCTGCCCTTGGGTCTCTGCAGGCAGGTGCCTGTGCCCAGGGACAGACCCAGTGAGCTACAAGGTGTTGGGGATGTCGTTAGTCTGCCTTCTGTACTTCCGTCTGTACGGAAGTTGTTCTGTTCTCTCTGCGGTTACTTTTTTCCCTAGATCCTGTTGTTTTTCTTGTCAAGTTCCTCAGAGACAGGATGTCTCCTGCAGACAGACATCTGTAAAGCCCTTCTGTAGGGGAGGAGGCTGCGTGCTCGTGGTGTCGGGCATCTAGACCTGACTTCCACTCAATGGACTGAAGTAAAACCCAAAGGATGCTCTTAGCTCTCCTGGCTTCCAATTCCATCATCTGGGTTTAGGTCGTCTAACAAAAATGTTACCATTGCTTATCAGCTTAACATCTCTAAATTCAGTATTATCACCCTACGAGAAATGAAAACCTACAGACTATTTTTGCTCTTGTTCTAACAAGACTGATATTAGTACACTGGTATGTGAAGATAAACCTCACCAGCTCATTTCATTTATTTAAAATAGCTATTTAAAATCGTCACTATCAAAAAGGCACATATCACACTTTTAAGATTCAGCTGTGAAGGGTGCTGGGCCATCTTATCTAGACCATGCTTTTTCAATAAAGGTTGGACCAAATGATCCTTGCAGTTCCTTCCAACCTGGTATTCTATGATTCTGTGATCAGTTTACAAGTTTGAAAAACCATTTTAGACATCTACCATCATTTTAGAATCTACTGTTCAGGCACTGAAGGCCAAAATAAAAGCTGTCAGCTGCAGAGCAGGTATTATTATATAAAATAATAATATAAATTTAAATTTAGGTCTTGGCAATTAACATAAATTTTCATTCAGAGGTTGGGAATTGGCATAAGAGAGTCACCTATTTGGCTGTTATGCAATGACATGTCCAAAGCTATTAAGCTGTTCGTTTAGACATTTTCTGTTAGGATGTTGATAATGAATGTAGTAATCTTTGTGAAAGTTTGCTGTGTGATCTAAGGTGGAAAAAATATCCATGTATTATATTTTTGTTTTATATTCACATTTTGCATCAATTTAATTCTGTGAGCACTATCATCTTTGACCAGTCCTAACCATCTAGTCCTACCTCAAGCTCATTTACATCAGCAGTTGAGAGTCTCCTACATGAACATCCTTGCAGCTGAAGGAATGGCCTGAGCCCACAAATTCTTCTGTGGTTGCAATTGCTAAATGCATTTTGTGGCTATTGTCAGACATAGTTTTTGGGGTGACATAGCACTAGAAAGCAGCTCCAAAATATTCATGGTACTGCAAATACCGCTCTTCAGCAATTCCAATTTTAATTGTCTCTTAAGCTTGTATTACTCATTAAATGATCAGCATTGAAATTTCACTCTAAGTGCTTGCACAGCCATTTTGGATGTTTCTACCACATTATTTTACTTAAGTGGATGGAAGGCAGAGATAAGCAGCTAAGTTATTCATCTGTTCTTGATGGTGCAATCAGTCCTACTCTCCACTAAAGATGATGACAGTTAACTTGGTGAAATTTACTCCTATATGGGGGAAACTGTCACCCAGCAGAATCATGTCTGAAGCTGGTTCACAAGCAAACATCTGACTGTACCTTGAGTTGCTGCTTCCCTCACCAGCATTGCCCAGTGCTTTATTCTCTACAGAGTGTCTAAATATACAGCTCACACTCTCTCTGAGTTGGACAGAGTTTCACCTTCCCGAGAGAAAGGACTTCATCAAATAATTGAAAAAGGCATCCTGGCAAAAGCAAAGGGTTTTATTAAATGGACAGAGAGTGGATATTTTGTCTACTCTGACCTAGACTTCCAATATTGTGACAGGGAAGTACAGAGAGTTTTGAGGACCAGATCTTTTGTACCAGTTTCTTCTTTATTATAATGAAATGCTAATTTAGTAACTTATTATTCATCTGAATGCATATTGCAATGCATAGTCAATCATTTTTCATTTAATAATTTAGCATGTCGTTTTTCCAGTTTGCCACTTGCAGCTGGCACTTCTGCAATACATTTTATTTTTCAGACATCTTTTAGTGAATCACCAGATAGAGCAGCTGTGACAGCTATCCATTAATTATATCTATGTATTAAAGGCTGATGAAAATTTAACTTCCAAGGGAAAGTCTCCAATAATGCCTAAGTAGTGGTAGTTAAACTACCACTATCTGGTAGTTGAATTGTTGGTTGATTAAATATTTGTATAGATATTCATATAGTTGTATTAACCTCAAATAATATTTATGAACAATTTGCCTTTAGGATTAGAACAAAGAAAAGCAACAGAGTTTTTATGGCCCAGAATTAATTAGTATGGCCTTGATGCACATTTACGCTGTGACAATCACAGACAATCCAAAACCATGAATGTGTGCCATGGCCTTTCACTTGATTAGTCTTAGCCAGACAGAACTACTACCTTTCAAATACAGGGAACTAGAAGCTGTGCTGCCTTATTCTATCTAGTGCAATTTATAAAAAATGAAGAGAAAATACAGAATGACAGTCCAGAGCTCTTTTAAGATAGTAAAAAGTGAGTGATGTGAAACCAGCCGTTTTGCTTAGTCTAGAATCAGAAATCAAAATCAGAATGTAATACATAAATGCATTCATAATTTTGTATCACAGTTCTCCATAGTCTTGTGACTCTCCCAAATTCCCGGTAATAGCAGACTTGTGTAGAGGTCAGATATAGGCAATTTGCAGACATGTTATTAACCTAAAATACAGACTTTCCGTGTTGGCTGAGGCTGGAGAGACCCCGCAAGCTGCAGGTGCTAGAGGGGGGCATAAATGAGAGGCATTTAATTAGGCAGACACCTGCACAAGAGGTGGCTGGGTCTTGGGGGGAATTCCCAGGAAGATACGTAAAAGCCCAACTCATTAGGTTTGTATTACAAGCTCATTCAAGAGTAGATAGATAAAGCTTATGCTGAGGAGGGAGACCTGTTTTATTATCAGAACTTTCTCATCATGCGTTTATATGATTTTGGCCTTTTTAAATGAAATGGAAACTTTTCAGTTTTCTCATTGAAAACAGAGGCAAGTGCTGTCTGTAGTAACCATAGACATACTGTTTCTGTCAGCTTTGTGATTTTTATGTCAGTTTTTTCTTTTTGTTACTAGTATGTCGTAATACTGACAGCTTTTATTCTTTCAACAAAGCCTAGCAAGGAAGTTTCTGTTGAAATGTGATTATTCCTTTCACTGACACAGATGGGGACTGTTCCCACTTCTGGTTCTGTAACTGTGCTCTCAAAACTGTTGTCCTTCACCTTGTTAGGTTTTTTCAGACACCAAATATTTCTAGGGCCTGGCAGCATTCCAGAGAAAGAGCCACTCTGCTCTTGCTGAAATCGTCAGCAGAAGCCCTGTGTAATCCAGCTGCAGCACATTCAGGAGGCAATTTTTGCTTACCAGAAATACTGAATATTCTTTTACCTTGTATCCATTTTTTTCCCCAATGAGCTACAAAAATGAGCTTCACTACAGTTACATTTAGAAGCTATTTCTCTTTAAATGCTATCTTCTCTTAGTGCTCAGGAATCCTCACCTCTGCATTTCCTAGACTTTTGTTATTTCTACTGGAGGTATAAGGTGGAATTAGTATTGCAGATTTATTGCCACCGAATTTAATATTTCCCAAGAAAGAATATGTCTGGTAGTTGTTTTCTTGGAAACATAGATGCTCATTGATGGTTTTCAGTATGCCTCAAATGGTCTACAACATGCAGCATTCACCTCATTATATGGCACCCATCGCATCTCTAGTAAAGCAATTTGAAGTTGTCAACAGAGGGAGTAGCTATGAACCTCACTCTTCACCCTGTCCCAACTGGATGCGCATGAACCCATCTCTCTGCTCTGTTCTGTTAACTCGAATTTTTCATGGCTTGACATCTTGCTTTTGCACAGGAAATAGCAACTGCAGAGCTTTGGTAATCTAAATGGATCCTGCCTTTTTCCTTTTCGTGGACTGCAAAGAAAGTCCTAAGACAAAAAATATGGTGGGTTTCTCTCCATCCCTTATCACAGTAAAGATCAAGGAATCCTGATGCTGATACAGTTGAAAAACATTGATAATGAATGAATCTAGATTAACATATGATTCCTCATACACAAGACACATGATTTCATCCCACCATTAAGCAAAACGGAACAGAAGAAAAAAGGGATGGAGAGATAGATAAACAAATATAGAGGGGTCTGTCCAAAGGAAGGAAGGGAATCCAGATAAGCAGAGCACAACAGTGGGAGCTGAGGCCTTGGTTTGGGAAATACCCACATCTACAGACAAGGAGGCATGAAACTTTTCTGTGGAGAGTTGGTTGCAATGAACTTTTTCTTGCTGTTGTTGCTCTGATGACTTCTAAAATGCTGGATATTTAGTGGCAGATGAATCCTGGGAAATTCATTGACAAAAAATAAGCTTATAATTCAGCTGAAGTACCTCTCACTGCAAATCTCCAAACATCTGGGAAAAGGGATCATGGCCATATATTTTAACTCCCTCCTCCTTAAGCGGTGTCCCAATATGCCCAAATGTTTGCTTGGTGTATGGAATATGCCATGAAGCTGTCTGATATGCATATGCAGTTTAGAATCACAGAATCACAGAAAATCATAACCGTAAGATTTTACTACACCTGTTTAACCCTAACCCTCTTGCTAGCACCCTACAGGGAGTTAACCTCCATCTTCTGCTACTGAACAGTATGAACAATTAAAAGTTGACTTTTCAAGGGAGATGAGTAAATTTTTCCTCTGATCCTTGAGAGTTAATTAAAGACACTTGATCCAGCAAGATCATGTCAGTATATGTCAACTTCTTCTAAATGACCCCTTGACCGGTTAATACTTTCTACTGTATAGTCACCCAACACCTGGAGTGGCTCTAAGTTGCTGCCATTAGCTTTTACCACTCTATGAAAGACAAACTTCATGGAAACAATCTCCTTTCAGATAGGAACATGGGCATTAGAACAATATGATTTGTATCTCATTCACTCCTAATATGTACCCACTAATTCATACCAAAATTATAACTAACAAAAATCAAGACAGTCACCATAATGATTCTATGTCATAAATACAGTTACTTGCGACTAGATTTAGGAAAAAAATATACTAATGCATAATGTACTCATATTCTTGTCAGTTCATTTCCTAGAACTTTTAAGTAATCCCTAGACTTCTTTGAAGATTTCTGGTATTTAGAATCATAACTTATATTCCTGCTCTAGATTTCATCTTCATCAAGGAAGTCTTGATGAGTATAAGGTACCCCTTTGTAGTTTCCTCTATGTTCTTTCACCTAGGTGAAACAAAATGCAGTTCATAATAAAAGACAATAGCACAAAATTTTTTTTAAGTGTTTCTAAATGCTAGTACTGTCAATGCTTTTAAAATAAGGAAAGTAACATTATTCTTAAAATTAATTTTCTCTGGTTTAGTGCTCTTTCTGTTTCTTCTACCTAAAGTATTAATCCACTACTCTGTGTAGCTGCTGTTAAACATAAGCTATGGATAGCATTACCACATTCAGCTCTGTTAACATTAGAATACATGTTACATAGGCTGTCTGGAAGTGATATATGTCCTTTTCCTCTGCAGTCTCAGAACCCCAAATCTAATCAAGTTGCTAGAGTCCTAGGGGAAAAACCAGGATCCAGTAGCACTAAGAAAGATGATGGACAGGAATTGTATAAAGGACGGTTTATTAGTTAAAATGCTCACTTGTATTCATTGTATTAACTGTTAATACTTGCTAAAAGAAAATGTAGAGCAAAAAAAAAATTGAAGAACTTACTCCAGTTCAAAAAATTAAAGTAGACTTTCTGCTATGATTCTCCTAGTGCTTATTTTAGATTTTGAAATTTGAAATCTGCACAGCCTGCAAAGTAGAAGAAATCACTTCACCTTTATAACTTTTCTGTAGGTCAGTTCAAAAATGTAGTGATTCACACTGTTAAAGGACAATGAGAATTGATGACTGAACAATGAATGCTCAGGATTTTTTAGCAGCTTCACATATTCATCTTAAATTTTCTTCTACAGAATTGGTTTGATGTAGAAGAAAAAAATGTATCTATCTAATGGCAAGAAAGTACTAATAATTCAATGACTAATTCAATAGGAGTTTTTTAATCCATTGGACTTTTGTTGTTTTTAAAAAAAAAAAATCAGCAATGCAAAGAACTTTAACACAGTAAAACAAACAAAAAAAAAACTTAAAAAATTATACAGAAACACATGCAGAACATTTCTGTTTATGTATACCAAACAAAAGATAAACCTGTTTGTCCATTTATGCAGGAAAAGGTTTGGATAAAAGAGCAGAAAAAAATATTTTCTGCTTTTTTCAAGATGTTGTAAAAGTTAAAAACCAGTTATTGTAGGTTTGCAAAACCAAGGCAGTACACTGATCAGCTTAATTTTTGTTCCTGATTTTATCATTACAAATGCTGATTTTATTCAAAATATATTATCATTTACCTTTTGCTGGGGGATTGAAAAGTAGTGGTTCTAATATTTTTATGTTTAATTGGAAGTGGCATAATAAATCTTTTTTTGGTGAGCGAGCTGATTTGATTCTGTGTGGAAATTCAGTTTGTCGGATACTGTTATAGTTCTGTTGTCCTGAGCTGTACAGAGAAAGCAGAGAGCCCGTAGTTCATGCTGTTTGCATTTTCTCTCTGGAGCAGAGCACCTTGGAAATTTCAGTGAACTTTCAGTAAGAATATATTGATAATGCAAGGTATTTGAATCACACTGTGCATTCTGCTCTGAGCACGATACACACAATATTCAATACCGTAGCCTTGAACTACCCGTTTTCTTAAATTCTGCTATGTGGACCTAGCTCTTCATGCCTATACATATGGGAAATTTAATAACCAATGGTTCTAGATGAGTCATCCATCACCACAAAACAGAATTCATTTGTCATTTGCATGCAGCATTAATAACAGCTCTGTCGTATGCAGACATCAAAACCAGGAAGTTTTCCATGTGAATTTGTGCTTTGGATAGGTCTGAATGAATAGATTTTAAAGCACACACAGTAGATGACTTAGAGAAGAATTCAGTGTGCTTAAGAAAACTGTGTATTTTTTAAAAACACTGGAGGAATAATCTTCTTTGAGAAATAAATAACTGGAAATGGAAAACAAAACATATGTAGTTCTTCGCTGTGATTGTTAACTATAGGTAGTATGCCATGCTGTCATTAATACAGAAAAAAAAAAATTAAGTACATTACAAGCAACTTGCTTTTCTGCTCTGGTGAACTTGCTGTATTGTGTCCTGCAGTCTTTATTAATACACTGCACAAAGGATAATGTTAATGTGTTGTCTGAACTTGTCATTTAGGAGACTAAAGCCACAGATAAGAGAGCAGATTTACACTGACTCAAATATGCCGAAGTTTCTGCATTGTTGCCCATAGAAGCATACCTCTCAACTTTGAGGAAATATTAGTGATTTACTATTCCAAATAGTGAATATTAAACCAAGAAAAATGTTCTGTGGAATCTTTGTTTAAATTTGAGTTTAAAATGGGGTGAAGAATAGTAAGTATCTTACGAAATACATGCATCTTGAATCAAGGTGTAAAGCTGTTTGGCTGTGCAACCTTAGGAATCTGTAACATGCCAGGCTGGGATTCCCACTCTTGCCATATAAATAAGATCCATGGGTGTTTTCTAATCTCAGTGCAGAAAGAGGTCCTGATGGTTTGTTAGAGGGCACGTGTTTTTTAGACACTCCTGACCCAGTGCCCAGCTTAATTATGGGGATACTTTCTGCTGAAATTGTCAGAGACGTGAGACTGGCCTTTAAGAGTCCCATAGCATTTATGGCAAGGGTAAAGGCACACCGGTGTATTTAAATCCCGTTCATCCCAGCGCACAGGCTGAAGTGATAAGTGTGAAAGAGCTTCATCTCTTATAGCATCTTCAGTACTCCAGTTCCTGACCGAAAATCACGATTTCTTCAGGACCAACTGTGAAGAGAGTGGAATAACTGACCAAGGCACATCACCAGCTCCTTGTCTGTGTTTGGTCATCATTCCTCCAGACTCCAAGGAGCGTATTTGAAACACCTGAGGAAAGCGGTGCTCTGCCATAAGGATCCACATTTGCTTTTCTGGACCTCTTCCCATCCTCTCCTACACACCTTCTCACCCCAGACTGAAATGTTGTTGGCTCAATTTTACGCCAATGAGAAAGCTACGTGTCTGTCAGGGGACAACTGAATGCACTCAACCTACTAGATAAGGTTTTTGGTAATGTTCTTTAGTGTTTTAACAGTCTCTGCAACTTAGCCACAGCAGGAGACTCTGTCAATGTACAGTAAACAAGAGCTGATTGATTTTGTAATCTCATGAGGGAGGCCTGCCTTCACATTTGACTAAAACTCTCATTTCTTTTGCTCTAGTAAATCTACAAGCTATAGAACAAAAAACACTCTAGTACTTCTTATGTTTAAAAAAAGAAAATCCTTTTCCATCTTCCAAAAGACAGAATCGCAGGTGCAGAAGGTCAGCACAAGTTCCCAGGTACTCTGTAGCACTGTGCTCTTGAAAAAGAGACAATTTTAGCATCAGCTCACCTGTGGCATGAACTGCATCTTCCTTACTGCATTAACATTCCTTTTCTACAATTGTATTTCTATGAACAGCAACAAATACCTTTTGTAAAACTGGAAAACAGGAGTGAAACAGTCTATAGGTGTTAGAAGGTAATGTAAAATTTGTGATTTTACAATGAAGCAAGATTTCCGTAGATTTTTTTTAGTGTGTTCAGACCTTTCTTGTATGCTCTTCGAGGCCATTAAAACCATTTTCTATGGCACCTGCCAAGGGTTTAGAAAGGGTGATCACTTAAAGGCTGATGCTTTTGGACATTCAATAGTTTACCTTTCACTCTCGTTTCAGTGCTATTTTAATGCCTTGTAATTATCCGATGCTTGCAGGCTTTTAGCAGTGCAATATTTTCCTCTTACCTCCAGATGTATTTTTTTCCATTATTTATGGTGCGTTTAAGAATATTAGAAGTCTTCAAAAAAATCTACTAAGAGTAGCTTTTCAAATATTGTGATTCTAGAAAAATATTTCAGTTTTGTTTTCACACTGAGGGATCACCTTGTGCATTCCTAAGGAGCTGAGAGCTGCAGCATCGGAGCTGAGGAGCCGGGAGCTCCCAGCGGCCCCTGAGTCCACAGCTGGGGACACCTGCCAGCTTGCACACTTCCTGGGAAATTCTTCTTTCATGGGAAGCCGGTTTTCATAAGCCAGTTTTCTTTAAGTTCGATGGACTAGTTTTGTTCTCCAGGCTGCACCCTGGGCCCCGTGCTGTCTCTTTTGCAGTAAAGTCCTAGTGCGGGTTGTGCACACCACCAATCCCAAGATTAGTTTCAGTTCCTTGTACGATTCAGGCAGTAGATGTGTCTCTGAAAGCTCTTACTGAATTTATACAGCTCTTAAATTTACAATTACATCCAATATGAATACATAAAAATAATAAACATTTAACTCCCAAGGTAAGAAAACATCAAAACTTAGGCTGCATTACCAACTCTAGTCCAATACTTTTTGTGTGAATTGAGATACATGTTAATTCCATGTTTTTATTAAACAGGATTCCTGGTCTCGGTTATTATGGTAGACACCCAGCACTTAAAATTTTAGGTTAAATGGCTTTAAGATTTACAAAATCTTTAAGTAACTAAAAATTATTTTAGAATGGCATGTATCAGGCATCTTAAGCCATCAATAGCTGTGCTTTTCTTTTTGCTGTCATTTATTCGTTCCACTTCTTTACCCATGCTCTTCCTTCAAACTGAAGTCCTGCTGTCTTAGCCTAATTACTGAAGTTGAGCTTTACCTTATTAAATGACACTAACATATACATCCTTGTATATGCATTTTAACATGTCCAAGTTCTTTGGGAGAAAATGAAGACTTAGTATTTCAGTATTTTCTCTTAAGTGCTAGCAAGTTTCACTCATTTTACTGACAAGAAAAAATGTTCATCGTGAAGAACAGCAGATAAATATTGCAAGATATTTTGAAAGGAAGATCATAGACTTTGAGTTAATTGACAGCTAAGTTATGGTCAAAGGAAAGTACTTTTTCTTTACCATTTAACAAAACTTGCATAGCTGCAATTATATTGAAAGATAATATTAAATTCTTTAACTTCAGCCTGTCAGAAACTCAAAGCGCTCAGTAAAATGGTGTTCTAGCAACTGAGGTGCGGTTTCTCAGGTACTGTGTGTCCCATCTCTTTCTGGTGCCATTGGGAAGCACGGTATTTTTCAAAACACTTTATTGCGGTTTGTCATAGAACTGAGGTACCTTTACTGGTATTTTCTCTTCGTATGCCAACTGCTTCCATTTTCAGCCTTGCACAGGAAGAAATGGTAATACAAAGAAGGAAAAGGAATATCTTCAGTAAAAATGTATTCTGCGAGTGAGTAAAATAAAACTTTAATATGTAAACATGTAATTGCAAAACAATTTTTTTTTCCTTTTGGAGTCAATGACAGTTTCAAAACCATAAGAGAAGTAAAACAAACAAACACACACACACAAAAATTAGGCAGTGTTAGGTCCTTAATTTTCAGGTTTTACTCCTCCAGGCTGTCATTACTCATTGATAGTCTGACTGATGTGAGCTGGACAACTTGCATGATATTCTGAAGTACTGATTTTGATAAGGCAGAATTAGCAATATTCGTGAAATGCTCAGCAAATCTCTGGTATATCGCAAAGGCAACATTTATTTCTTCAGAATTATTTTTCTGAGCCCTAAAACTAAGGATGCAGGATCCCAGGAGAGGATAATTCCCTTCAGAGATAAGTTCATGTCAGCTTTCCCTTCAGATACGTGGATGAATTTTAATTGGGTGCACCTGGGACTTCCCCAGCCCCCCAGCGAGTCTCTCTGCTGACTTCCAGCTCTGGCAGGGTCAAGTCTCCACAGCTGTAGAGTTTCATCTGATCTTTTGAGAAAGTGTCAGTTGAGATTTCATAAATATAGCTTGAGAAAAAGTGCCTCCATCTCCATATTTACAGCTTTAACAAAGCCACATCAGAAGCACTTATGTAAAACACACGAGATATTGAAATGGAGAAAAGGAGCAAGTTATGCAACTCTTTATCTGCTGAATTTGGAAAGCCCCCAAAAATTATGTAACTTCCAAAATGACAGAGAAACTTACTTGATCCTTTTTTTTTTTTTTCCATTCAATACGTATCCAGAAAGAGTTAAAAAACACTTATGAGCGTCAGATTCCCCTGGGCATCCCTATCCCACACTATCCCGATCCCCTGGGTAACCTCTGTCCCATGCTTTCCAAGCTCATCCATCAGATTCTTCCTGGTTAGAAATATTTGCAGTAAATTTCTCAGTAAGTCCAACATAACCAGAAGCTGTTTCTTTGTCACATATTTTGTATTCCAGATTTGAAAACACATATTGATTAGCCATGATCCATAGTCCTTCCCATGGAGCTGTTAGATTTTAAGGGAAAATTACATTATTGATCTAAAAATTGTAGATTTGACTTAGTTTATAACAAAAGCAAAGGACAGGTTTTCTTTGAAAGTAATGCCAGTGATTGTACAATTCTGGTTACCTCTCAAAAGGAAACATTCTTCCAAAGTCTATGATCCTTTATAGCAATAAAGTCTCATCTCTTTGTCCTTCAGACAGCCTCGCATCACTCCAGTAATGCATTAGTAACCTTCCCCACACAGATCTCACTGAAACATCAATAATTATCTGCCATCTAGAAACCCAGTACTCCGCAGGAGGCTTGTGTCGCTTCTGAGAGTGTGTCTGAGTGAGGAAGGAAAGCAGAATCACGTCTGCTTGCCAAGAAAGCAGAGGAAAGTGGTACGACCAGCGAGAGCAGAGCACTTGGCAGAGGGAGGCTGGAGGGTGTGGGGCGGCAGGAGAGATTGGGTACCTTGCCCTGAACCCAAGGTCAAGCTGAAGGCAAGGTCACAATTAGTTCTTTTGCCATGTCTTTTTTATTATTCTTTCAGTTCATAGTATTTTTTAAGAGAAAGGTATCATCAGATGGGAAATGCTGACCCACAGAGCAAAATCAGCTACTACTTTTAAATATATACCTTAAAATATATCACCCAAATTCTCTGTCTCTGATCTGATGTCTTCCTCCCTGGCTAGCTGGAAAGGACATTTGAGAAAAATCACCATGCTTGAAAGTTAGGGACGTCATCAAAAGACTGCAAGTGAAAAAGATGATGCGAGAAATGCAATTTGGCGTGTACACTATTGAAGTTCAACCTATATAAGGCTGCGGAAATGCTGAAACTTCATTACAGACATCTAATTAATATTTGTTGTTCTTGATGTTAATAATATCTATCTTGTCACTGGATGCTCATGGTATGTCTGTGTCTAGCTTCATCAGATTTCTGTCTCTCATCAGTTCTCTATTGAGACAGCCTTTGATAGAAACCGACTGAAGTTACTCCACAACATGAAAGCCTGTGTCTCGGTGATACACATTTTTAATTGGTCAGAACTGTTGTTTATGTCGTACCGGGGAGTTCCTTTACAATCTTGTGTTCATCATTTAATAAGCTATCAGGAAGTAATGATCATTTTTAAAAAATTTTTGTCGGATTGGCTGCAATACTTTTTCATTAAGGATTAAAATAAATTTTAAGTGTTGAATTGTGTATACTGTCCAGTTTACGACTGTCAAAAGTACATAGTAATATAAGATGCAGAAGAGGAGTATCTGTTTGCTAAGGGTGCCAAGTAGCTTCATTCTTAAGTGATAACTTATTTCTTCTCTCTTTATAAATGAACATAAAACAATTCGTATACTTAAGAATTGTGGTATGTCATTAATTCTATGTAGAGGCTGTAACCGCTTTTCCATTTGAACCTATAATTTAAGTGAGGCTTTGCACTTGGTCTGTATGAATGCAGGAGACAGATACCATAATAGCTTGCAATAATTGACATGGTGGAGCCATTTTGGAGTCATCTGAGAGTAATATACTTGATCCTGCAACCTTTCCTCCCACAGGCAGTCTGATTTCAATCTTACAGTCGCAACACAGGCTATTAGCATGGCCTCATCTTTGATTCATGGGACTATGAAGAATGAAAGCATTATCTATGGGAAATAATATTTTGATCTCTCAGCCTCAGTAGTATGTTGGAATGGAGAGGGATCAAGATGCACTGCCTGAATCTTCTGGCTGAGATCATGAGGAGTCATCAACATGGGTGCATAGGGGGATGGATGCCAACAGGTTTCCCTGTTGCAAACTGGGAAATTTAAATGTCTTGCCATTGAGTGGGACTGTCTGAACAGGAACATTTTTGGGAAGGGGAAATTCCTCACAAACTGACGAGTATAGTCCTTTCCTGACCTTTGCACTCTTGGGAGGCGTAATTTAAGGTTAGGACTGTGTTCTCAGAGGAAGCCAAGATGGTGACCTTGTTGCATTTTCTGTCCTGTTCAACAAGAATTTTAGGAGTAACAGGAGAAGCAAAGCTGGGTCAGAGACAGGGACAACCATGGGATGAATTTGGTGGTAGACCTAAAGAATACAGTGTATTTGGTGACAGAATAAACTGCTTGGGCAGCAAAAAAGGAAGATGTCAAGTAATGATTTGTCACATCACTACCACCCAGCTCTCTCCTGACTCCTCTCAGGGTTCTCAGCTGTGATGAAGGGATGAGGGGTGCTGGTGCTTGTGTTTGCCACAAAGGAAGAAGTCGCTCAGAGCAGACCACAGTCTGCCCTCTGGGGTTCCTCACACCAAGGACTAAGTGAATTGGAAAGGTAAAGCAATGCCCCTTTTCATAATTTCTTGGGCATTTTCTTGTCAGGGCCACCAACAGTTCCCAGGAAGGGCAATAGTCAGGTGAAAGCTGGAGGCTGAATGGAGCTCAAAATATACAGAGATTAAGAATTACTGAAGTAGTCTATAAGTCAGGATGGGAAAATCAAGCTAAGCATGTGGAGTGACATTGCCATTGAAATTCCAGAAACTGGGGGTTGTTGGCAGTGGTACCAGGCCAGCCCCTCTGCAGACCCCATGCCCAAATGGCTGGTGTGGCTTTTCTGAGGTTTGGTAGGTGAGGCAAAACTCATTCCCCATGGATGCCAAGGGCTGTCTTGCGTTGGACTTAGTGATGTCATGGTTCTGCTCCTTGTCGACAAAATAACCTAGACTGACTCTAGAAAAGTAACTGGAAAGGTGGAGGGAATGAGCATGGAATCTTTAATGCTTTAGATCTCTCAGCATCTGATTAAGTGATGTTTCCTTAACAATGTTGGAGGGGGGATGGGAGGAATTAGTACCCTCAGATAATATCTGAAGCTTCAAATTGTCTTCCTTTTCTTGTCAGCAAAAAAAAATAAATCCCTGCTCCTGCAGAACAGGTATTAGTGTCAAGCCTGTGGGAGCATGGTGAGACAGGTACTTCTGTAAGGACTCTTGTACTTTTAAGTGTCTCTGATTATTTTTGAACAACTAAGTGGAGTGCTCATTAAGCATTTCCGTTAAATGAAAATTATGACCTACAAGGTCATGTTAATTAAGAAGCACAGTAAAGTCAGTGTGAAGAGGTTCTGTTAGCCCAAATGGTGTGCCAAATCCTGCATAACACTGTTTACAATTATTCCAGGTTTGTATTTATCCTTGTAATATTAAGAATTTGTAGAACAGGATCATTACGCAAATAAAAAATTGCTGCAGGTCAGGTCAATCTGACAGCAGCCACAGGCTCATTATGTGATCGTGAGCTGTGTCTGCCTTTAGATAATTCTGACCAGAGAGCTCTTGGCTTGCTGTGATCAGGAGCAGTGCCAATTTACCCTGTTGAGAAGAAAAGTTGATAGATTCCAAGACTTTTACTCACTTTCCAGAGTTTTTCATTCAGATTGGTATGGTGCAAGATCATATGCAGTGCTGAAATTTTACAGTTGAATCATCACATTTCAGCCACAAGTCCCATTAGCTGCAGGAGTCCCTAGCTGTCAGACACCCTCCAACGCCAATTAGTACAGCAGAGCCCAGGTTGGGGCATGAATTTCTCTTCTGTGAACCAGTTTAGATGTGCTGAGCTGAGTCTCACATGTTCTTGCGATACATTTACTAGCTCTCACCTCCCATTGCCCCATAGCTGCTCTCTCAGATTTCTTCAGCACAGCCTCACCATGTCTAGGTGGGAAAACCATCCAGCTGCTGGATCTGGGATACAGAACATTCCAGTGCAGGACAAGGCTGCAGAGCTGTGGTTTTGCCAAGAAAGACTGGACCAGATGATTGTTGTGGTCCCTTCCAACTTGATATTCTATGATTCTATGAGGAGATGCATTGCAGCCAGGGGTTCATGGTCATACACACCCCTGTGCTGCAATGAGTCCTCCTGGGCAACACCTTGTTGACCAGCTGCAGCTGCATCCCGTTCCCTTAACACGACATACCACTCCTATGACTACTACTGGTGTACCCATATGCCCCGTTATCTAACGTCAGTTCACAGGAGCCTAGACAATTCACAGGATTTGACACATGGCATCCCAAACATTTGAGTTTTGGCAAAGATGAAGCGTGCATGCTGTTACTAGGATGACAAAAGCTTAAAATGAATAGCCCTCTCAGAGGATATATAAGATTGTTATAACTAACAGACGTCTACAAAAATGGAAGAAAATCCTCTGAAATAAGGATTTGCCCCTAAAACTGCAGAAAATAAGCTTTGAAATTTGGGTCTTACTTTTGTAAAACAGTTAAAAGGCTCATTTTGTAAATGTCTGTACACAGCAGTACTCTCCACTGAAAAATAGCAGAGCTTGGAGCATTCTCACTCATCCTTGTTTAGAAAGCAGTTTTCTTATTGTTAATAAAACTTTGTTAATAGTGGAGGAGTTATACTGTTTCTAAAACGTTTATATCCTAAACTCCTTACTTTTTCCATTCAATCAAAGAGAGTTATTAATTAAAAGGTGCACATCAAAAAAGAAAAACAAAGAAAATAGAAGAAATCTGGAATTAGTTAGCAATTTTCCTCGTGAAATATTAAGATTTTAAGGTGGAATTTTGTGCCTCGTGTTACAGTATTGTACCTCTTGCCATTGCTTCTAAGTTAAATACATGGCTACCTGCTTTTTTGTATTCAATATTCGAGAGCATATCTCTGCTGATATAAACTGTAGCAGCTCTGTTGAAGCCAGCAGAGCTCGGACAATATCTGCCAGCTAAGATCTGCCCCTTAGTATTCACCCCCATCTGCTGTGTGACTCAATCATACCAAAACTGCCGAGCACCTGCTTGCCTGATGTTTTTTTAATGAGTTGAACTCTTCGTGTTGGGTTTGTGTCTCTGCCAGGTTCCAGTTTAATCATGTGTAATTTTTAGTCTGAAGTTTCACCTTGGGCTTTGAACTAGACAGAGAACAAAAAGTCCTGTTTCTAGAGGAACTTGTGTAGTGGTAATAATAATAGCTAGAATACAAGGCAAGTTTTTAATTCGTAGGTTATGACATTCAGCTTTTATGAACAGGAAGGAGGAATTATCCTCAGTAGATAGGAAATAATGAGGTTGACCCATATTCCATAATAGTGTGTGAAAATTAACTAAAGATTTGTGTAGCTAAGATAATGAGCACTTATATTTAAATTTATACCCTGGCCTAATTGTGTAAAAGTTTGTGGGAGAAGATGTGTGTGTACACTAATAGATTAGTGGCTGTCTCTGGACTTTCCAGTCAAATCCTATAAAGTAGTTCAGTATGTAATAGGTCAAGCTCAAAGGGCTTGCTTGTAAAATGTTTGGCTAAAAGTATCCTAAAATGCATGAGACCTGCTTTCCCAAGAACCTGATGTTCTTTTTTAACTTTCAGATTAGAGTCAATATGTGATACGTGTTTTGCAGTAGACTGAAATACACGTATTTAGTATTAAAATTTATTTATTTATCAGGAAGTAAAACTGTCAGTAAGAAAGAAAAAAAAAGCTGTGACATCCTGGAACCACTAATGTAAGCCTCTGATGAGCTGTCTGAAAAAACACTTACAGTGGAGTTTCTGAAATTGTTTGACTTTAGGAAAAAATATTTTAATCTTCAAAATTCTAGTTTTGGAAAAGCATTGTAAAGGAGAAAGTAAATGGACACACACAAACTTGGTTTTTAATGTAAATGGTTTGTTAATTTGTTAATTGTCATAGCTATAAACTGACTTAGGAAGCATTTTATTAGTCCTAATTAGTAGTATTTTTGTAGTTTTGTTCTACCAGTTTTTTGAGAATCTGAGTGTTTTCTGTATTCTCCCACTGATTAACAAAATAGAATAGTTTTCCAGTCTGGGATAATACTGAAAGGTACATTAGAACATTTTACTGAAATATAACGTTAGTAAATAAACATTTTAGAACAAGAAGTGTAGAGAATATTGCTAATCTGCTGAACTGGCAGGAGAAACTTGGGGTGACAGTTTGTCCTCCCTTTACCAAGGTAGGAATTTCACTGAATAAGCCGCATTCACATTGTCATAAGAACACAAGTAGCCAAGCTCCACTGGTTGAAATATTATATATAAATTTTGTGTGAAGAGAAAGATTCTGGAATATTGTTTCTGTAACTCACAAAGGACAGCCATCAGAGAGCAACGTCAACATGATTATTTAAAAACTGAATACGCAGCAAATACTCAGATATAGAACCCTTTAAACTGCATGTCCTGGTTTGTATGTAATTTATTCAAAAAGTGAAAGGATGTTTTCCATTGCCCTGTTGCTGTTAAAGACAATCATTTGGGACAGCCTGACGAAATCATACCAAAGAAAGTCAGGCCCACGAAGTTTTCTTTTTCTCTCCATCCTGCATCCCTGCATGCTCCCTTTTCTGTATTCCACATTTTGCTGTAACTGGCAGAGTGTTACAGGTGAATACTCTTTTTCTTAGTGGCTTACAATAGAAATTGCAGTGGTTTTTTGTTTTCGTTTGGTTTTTTTTATGTTAGTGGTCTTGCTTTGCAGAATGATACATTGTGAGCATAGACACTCCTGCTGCCGATCAACACTGGCAGTGTCAGATGCTTCAGAGAAAAGTACATGAAACGCGGGAGCAACAATTAAAGATTAATTTGAATGAGAGGAAGTTTCCTCTTAACCTTCATTAGCTGATGATATGACCTCAGTCTGAAGGACGTTTTTCCTTCAGTTATTATCACAAATATTAATTATGCTTATAAATTGCTAAACCTGTTTTAAATCCTGATAAGTCTCAGTGATACTCTGGTGATGGTGAGTTCCCCAGGTCTTATGAAAAGAATTTGTCTCTGTCACTTTTAAATTTACTGCCTTTAAATTTCCTGTTTAGAAGGGCAGAGGAAAGATAGCCATGTCCAATTTATTTTCTATACACCCATTTGTAAAACAATCCCCATTTAAAACAGTTCCAGTCTTTACAGCCTCCCTTTATATAGAATTCATTTGCCTTTACCTTTTTATTTAACATTGGTAAAATTCCCCAGTGTGATGCTGAGGATCAATGGCCTTGTCAACATCTGGCCTGCATTACCGAGAGCCCTGGACCACAGACAGTCTTCCAAGCTATTTCTACACCCATTGCATTGTGTAGGCAGAAGTATTTGTCCATTTAACCTCTTTCAGCACGCAGAAGTTGGAAGAGACAGCTATGAAAGCTTTTTCTCTCCTCTCCCTGCCGGCTGGGTTTTGTGGTGGATCTAGCCCTATTGTTGGGCTTGGATGTTTCAGGGAAAGGATTCCAAGAGGGGGTCGCAGTCCAACTTCTCAGGATATTTCTAGAAATATTTCCAGACCTCATAGGAGGAGATAGGAGACAATAGTGCCGATGCTAGAAAGGTTGGAAGCATCTGCAGCAGTGATGCACCCTTGAGGATACCTGTACTCGTGAGAGCTGATGGGCAGTAGCTCGATGTACCGCAGAGCAGCTGACTGGCAGTGAGTGGTTCCCGGGAGAGCTTGCGTCCAGATGAAATGTGAGAGTGGATGACATGGTGCTGGGCTCCCAGTTTCACGTATGTGCAGAAGAAAGGCAGGAATAATGGAAAGAAAGGAGGAAGACTTTAATACATGCATCCCTCCGACAGGTGATGCCAGGATCTTCCTAGGATGGATGGTATGCAGTCTAGCCTACCCAAACTGGCAACTGTTGCTTTACAGGCCAATGGCTTGGTTGGAGGCTCCTGAAGCAGTTGCTCCTGGACCTGTCCTTAAGGCTTGTTTGTAACTGTGACAACATCAGCAATACTCAAAAGCACAAGATACATCCAAAGCTCCCACTCAGAACAGTAACACCTGAGTTGCCTCAGAGCAGTCATGTAGAGCAGGGTTGTCAAATGTAGGAGTAGTTACATTTATACAGTCCTAAAATTACGTTCGGCCCTTTGAAGGCAGCCCCCGGTGAAAATGAGTTTGACACCCCTGATTTAAAGCATTTCTAAAGGCAAAAGAGATGGGTGGCTGGTGAATTTGATCCCAAACATTGCCTCACACATGCTCTTACACTGCATTGTAAGTACAAGTGGTGTGGATTTGGGAATATTACATTTTGCATAAGATGGAGATCTTTTTTGTTACAGAAAAATCCTATGATGCTTTCACTGAAATTCTGTCCAAATTCCAAAGCAAGTAAAAATGCCAGTGGCCATAAGTTCCATTGCACTTGGAGTAAGATCATTTTTATGTATCCAGATAAGATGGTGGGAAAAAACATTTTGTTGTCCAAAGCATTTGTTATAGGATTTTATTTGCAGTGATTTTTCCCAAACTTTACAAACACACAAACTAGAACTATTTCTACAAAGTTCTAAAACCAAATTAACCAGTAATATTATTGCAGGAGCTCAAGGGAAACTGCCTCATTAGTGCTAGTGAAACTGCTGTAACAACTGTGTGCCTTTGCACCTATTCAGCTGAGAAGTAAATATCCAATATCAAGAAGACATTTTTTTTAGCTAACTGTACTGTGAAATCACTATTGCAGCCTACACATACTTCTCCAGTATCAGAAAAGAAGCTAGAATGGTACTAAGCATTAAAATAATTAATGCCTGGGGCTACTTATGTAATTACTTCTGTAATAAATGTGCTAACTACATTTATATTGTTGGTGGTTTGGTGCTACTTACCTGCTAATCATGTTGCTGAATGAGATTAATTAACAATATTTCTATTCAGAGGTCAGATCACCTTATTTGGATCTCAGGAAGTAGAATCAGTAAAACCTTATTATTTAGCTGTTGGATTTAATTATCAGATGGAATCTCTAAAGAGTTTTAGTCCACTATCTCCTTTTTCCTTTTATTTACCTGTTTCAACTACTCTGTAGTAGTGTGGTATTTAAATGAGTTTAAACTTGGTTAAAACCCAGTTGCTGATTTTAATATACATATACAAGTGATCTATTAATAGTTGTCCAGCGTCCTTTTCTGTCACTGTGCGTATAAATATACAGCTATTTCTTCCCTTTTCCAGCTTTCATGACTCCATATTCTGGTCCCTTCAGAGATGCATACTCTGTCTTCTAGGTGCTTTAAGAACTTGTGTTCTTGCTCAGAATACCATTATTTCCATGTTGCTGTGTATGTTAACTTACTTACTAAAGTATCTTTATGCCACCAAGTAATCAAAAACAGAAACCACAATGGTAATCTGTCCTGATTTGGCTGGGATAGAGTTAATTTTCTTCCTAATTGCTGTTATAGTTCTGTGTTTTGGATTTAGTATAGAAAGAATGTTGATAGTACACTGATTATTTGGTTGTCATTAAGCAATGTTTACACCAAGTCAAGGACTTCTCAGGGAGGAGGCTGCAGATGCACAAGAAGCTGGAAGAGGGAACAGCCAGGACAGCTGACCCCAACTGGCCAAAGGGGTATTTCATACCATATGATGTATGCTCAGTGTATAAACTAGGGAAAAGTTAGGTGGGGGACTGCTGATCGGGAGCTGGCTGGGCGTCGATCAGCAGATAGTAAGCAGCTGCACTGTGCATCGGTGATTTTGTATATTCTATATTATTATTATTATTATTATTATTATTATTATTATTATTATTATTATTATTATTATTATTATTATTATTACTATTATTACTATTATTAGTAGTATTAGTAGTATTAGTATCATTATTATTATTATTATTATTATTATTATTATTATTATTTCCCCTTTCTGTCCTATTAAAATGTCTTTATCTTAGCACATGAGGTTTACCTGTTTTTCCCCATTCTCTCCCCATCCCACTGGGGCAGGGGAGTGAGCAAATGGTTGTATGTGGTGTTTAGCTGCCTGCTGGGTTAAACCGCAGCAAATCTCACTCTCTGCATTCCATTTGAGCTTTTAGGAGAAACAGTGTTTTTATAAGTAGATTGGCTTTTCTGTGGGCATATCAGTGTGAAATATATGTTGAAAGGAATCTCTGGTATGAAGAAATTGCCATCTGATAATTGTCTTCCTGAAGCTTATTATACAACTGGAGACAGAACAGAACTTCAGCCTAGATGATATAATTCAACACATGAACACTAAAGAAAAAAAAAAAAAAAGAAGACATCAAACAACCAACTGTAAAATAATCCTGTTAAGATGGCAGAAACGTACTCCTGAAAATCTGAATGCATTAGAATTTGGGTTTCTTGTGCAATTTTAGTTTGGGTCTTTTGTTCATATAGACTGTGACATTGTCTTTTTGTTACATGGGTATGAGTGTTTTTCACTTAGACTCTAATTTCACTGAGTGCAGAGGACAACCCTTTGTATAGTCTGGCATGAGTCAAAGTTCTGTAGAAGATCAGACTTGAGGCTGTGTGATGGTTTTGCTTTTTTTGCAAAGTGCTCAATGCAAGGAATTGCAGGAAGAAAAGGCAAAGTGGAGCAGTTTGATCTGTCTCATCAGATGACAGATTTTTCTGTGCTCAACATGGACAGAATCTGCAGAAATTTTACCTGGACAGGACAACAGCCACGTGCAAAGTGCAGGTTTTGAAAAGTTAAGTGATTTTTTGAGGCTACAAAAGGCCCTTCTTGACATAAAGACATTCTCGTTGTAGGTTTAAGTTCGGTTCCTAAGCAGATATCTCCTTGGAACATTTCAAAGTCAAGATATAGTGATTTTTTTATTGTTGTCAGAAATATTTTTCTCTGACCTTATTCTAGGAAAGAGCTGGACCGCTTTGACTTCAATTTTCTATCAGAAAATCCAAGCGAGTAGAAGGTTGTTACGGGAGGTTTCTGGCAGCCTGATGACAGGTGGCAGTTGTGGCCAGTGCTGCCGACAGCGTGCGGGAACTGCTCCCAAACCACGACAAAGCAGCTCCATGGACACCTGATCTTCCAGACTGATGTCCTACCCAGGAATGTTCTGTTCACCTGCAAAACTGCCAGGAGAACCACCTAGGTCTGGGCACATATTTTTATCATCAGAATTGCCACAGAATCGTGGGCTAGTTTCTTTAAAATACAGTTGCCATCTGTTTGAGGGCGAATATGGCCCTCATAGGACAGACAAATCTCTTTGTATGACAAGTTTCCTGGACAGTTTCTCTTTTTCATTGCTTGACTGGAGAGTGATGCCACAAGAATTAATTAGATCTGTTGAGCTCTATCTCACCCCACTGCAAGCAGCAGGAAACATCCCTGTTTTCATTCGCGTAAAGTTTGTCCTACCTCCGCTCCAGAATGTCTTTGGCTGAAACTCTCATTTTATTACTGATGGTTCTGTGTTGCATTTTTTTTTTCCTATGCTGATCATTTTGTTTGCAAGACCAATTATTTCTTTCTTTCTAGATCCTAAATTGAGGTGGGTCACACTGCAGACCATAAGTAGGAAATCCTTCTGAATTTAGTTTAAAGGGGCGAACCAGGTAGATTTCTGTCTTCTAAGAAAATATATTATGGAGATGTTAGCATCAGATACCATGGCAGGATTTTATTTCTTTTGTTGGCTTATTCCATGTGGTTATATCAAAGTTTGAAACTACTAAGTCTTTAAATAACATTGTTTTCCAGCATGGCTTTGCATTAAAAAATGGCTGCAAAAACTCAAGTGCTGTTTTTAGCTGAGGTTATTTAAGAATTTAAAGATGAAAATGCTATGTTGTAACTTTAAACTTAATATATTCTACACTAAAATAGTTAAGACTCAGTCGCTCCCGCGCTAAGATATCTTTTTGACATTTTGGTTTGGTTTTCCATTTGATTTAGAGCTGTTCTGTGCTAGCTTGGAGGAGGAAAAAATGTCAGTGTTAAAAAGATAATACTGTGGAAAGATCCATTGAATTATGAAATCAGGCATCATATGTCCAAAGGTTCAAGAGTGAGACCTGGAAAGTATTGAGTGCCTTTAGATCCACAAAATCAGAGGCATATTTATTTGGGTGCCTGCTCTGTTCAGACTCCAGTCAGGCTGCTCTACAGTCAGCTCTGCTCCTGGAGCTGGTTAATGGCATTACTGGGACCCTGAGCCCAGCTTAATACATTCTAACTTTGGTTTGAAAATGTTTATCATTTTTTCCATATTTTATGTGCTACACTAGCAATTCAAGTGCCTGTACAGTTTCAGAAGCCCTTCAAGAGATTAATTTATTATAATACTGTTGTCATAGTTTCATGGGTCACCTGCCACTCTCCAAAATCTCCACCGTTTTGTGACTGGTGCTTCAGTATGTCAGGCTGATACTGAAACTAAATGAAATACCATATTTGTATTATACTTTCAAAGCACCCACCAGGGATTGCTAGTTTTAAGCATTCTGCGATACTGTGTGCTGATGATGCCTGTGCACCACGAATAAAATATTTCAATAGTTAAGGATTCCAGACGAACTAAAACAATTGCCACAAAGGCATTGCTGTCCGTTGCATCACTCATTGTTTTCAGATATTGATGTGCAAGAGTTTATTAAAATGCTGGGATACTGTTGTTTGAATTTACAATTTTTATATCCAGCACATACACAGTGCTTTTTATTTCCACCAAGCACTTTAGTATAACTGCAGTAAATGTGTAATAGTATCAATAAAAGATTTAGATGCATGTCAATATTTCACTGCAAATGATTAAAAGTGAATCATATTATATTTTACAAGGACTTTAGAATGTAACGTAATTGCCATAATAGGTTGGGGAAAGGGTGAAGATAAAGTCAAAGACGTGAACAAGTGTAAAGCTGGGTTGAAACATTTCTGCAGTAATGATTTTATCTACCATTTTCTGCTTTAAATTAGGAGAATAAAAAATATATATCAGAATTCATATTTTTGAAGTGTCTGTTCATAAACATTGGAAGTTTTCAGCTATTCTAATGACAGAATCAGCCCAATATATGTCTTGCTGTGTTTCAAAGGTCTATTATAAAGAATATCATTGTGGTAACTTCTGGTTTCATTACTTGCTTTTGATTTTCACTTGGACAAACAGATTCCAGTGTAATAATTTTAAACAGTATACGTAACTAGGGCTCAGAAGATAATACCACATAGTCAGCAGTTCTCTAATGATAGTAGTGAAAATAATTGAGCACCTAATTTAGAAGTTATATTTTGCTGCTTGCACAATGTCTGTAAGTAGTTTATAATTTTTCATGAAATTAAATATGTCAAAAAGTACTTTTTAAAATATTGTGATTCAGCACTTAGAAACTCACATGTTCTGGGAGGATGTTTGTTTCCAACATTGCATGTTAGAGGTCAATTTTGAAATTTTGACATAGCATAAAAATTTATCCTTTTTCCAAAATTTTACACATAAAATTTCTACTCTGTGATCGGGAAGAATAGCTTTCAGAAACAGCGCAGTAAATCACTAAATTGTCTTAATTACCTCTTTGCATATATTCTAACCTGACCTTATCATTCGTATAGATGTTCCTGACCACCAACTCCTACACTGGCAAAAACAAAGAAAAAGCTGATGTGAACATAGAAATTACACATGTTTACATATCCACCTGTTCCAATAAATCCTGAGTGTGGTATTTTGAGACACTGAACAGACATTTTGTCAACCACGTGCGTCATAATCATCAAGTCTCAGTGTGGGCACAGCTTTACTCAGTTACATGTTTAAGCACCAGGCCCTTGTACATAATTGCTTTCTTAATCCCTCCTGTGCTTAATCCCTGATATTTTTTACACAGTCAACCAGCAAAAATACAGATTATGTGCAAGTTTGTAGCCTAGTGAAAAGGATGCCCCCTTTATAGGAAAATGCGTATACTCCAGGTTCTACCCTGTTAAATAAATAGTCATAATAAGTGAAGGAGAAAAAGCACACTGGTAAGGCTATACTTCTGGAAAGTGGTAAATTTCCTTCAAATCCTCTCTGACATGAAGGCCACATCATGGTGGGGAGTACTTGTACTCTGCATTTAAATTAAACAAATATTATCCCTTATGAATCTCATCCAGAAAAATTATCAGCAGCCAAATCTATCCCAAATCTTATTCTCATTTTCTGAATAGTTATGGAGTGACCAATTTATGATATTTAGGCAAATTTACTTTTCATCCAGCTCTATTCAGAACAAATATGGTCAATCTTAAATCCTATCTTTTTCATATTTTGGTCCCTGGTTATGGATTTTGTTTTCTTATAGCATTATTACAACTTTCAGTGACAAAATTAAAATTAATGCCTTAGTAAGTTCTCAATGTACAATATTATTGTCCACATTATTAATTGTAATTAGCATTATCTGATCCATAATTCATTTTTGACTGAAACTCAGGGTTCTCAGGAGCTAATACCAAAGCATATTGCTAAGTCAAAAAACTGGGAAATAGGATGACTAGAAAAAATTGGAATTACAACTACTGCATCTGAAACCCTGCTGAGAATCTGTTGCAAAATTATATTTTCCAAATCTATCTTCTGAGATTGAGGGTGGCTCTTTCAATCATGGTGAGACATAGCGTAGTCTAGTGGTTCACAGAGAGTCAGGAGTCCTGGACTGACTCTGTCTCATGCGTTGCCAGTAATTTAATATGTGATTATGAGAAACTCCATCTTATCACACTTGAATATTCCCATTTGCAAAAATAAGCATAATAATATTTGCTTACTTCCTTTGAGATTTAAAAACATTGGTTTATTCTGAAGAAAAGACACTATAAAGCTGCTGATTTTCCCATTAAATAAAATGGAAAAATATTCCATTTTTTTGGTTGAGCATGGCTGCCCCCCCATATGACCAAAATATTATTAAAGGGAATACTTACAAAGAGAATTTTAATAGGAGCAAAGGACATGAATGCCATTTGTGCCTTTGAAAGTATCCCTATTTTTGCATTCCTGCAGTTCTTATGATAATCATAGCTTCTGCAGGTAAAGCATCTGTGCTTTGAGAAAACTAAGTAGCCAATATATACAATTTTGCCAGCTCTAAATGTCATGAGTTCATTTCTGATGAATTTCAGTGCAAGCAAATCTCCTTTCCATTGACTTTAATGTGAGCTGGCCCAGATCCAAGGGATTTAGTACAAGCTGTAGCTACCAATCTCGAAGCAGCTTTAATGATGCCACCAGTAATAACAGCTCCACATTCAAAACCAGGTGCAGTCATTTCTTCAGATTTAATCAGTTAATCTGTTGAGTTTAATATCATGAATCAAAAGCACAGTTTAGCCTATCATATCTAAATACTTCTTAACATAATGTTATTGTATTTTGTAGATATTTTGGAGTAATCTGTAAACACATATCTGTAGCCATGTGGAAAAGGAAAGCTGAACACAGTAACCAGATTTAGCACTTCATATAGAAAATACTCTGCAAAGCTGTCAGAGAAATTAGTTATTCAGCTACACATTTGAAAAACAAGTATTGCTTTGGGCAAGTAATTTAAAGAACAAACATAAAATACCTCAGTAGTGAGGATGATACTGTAGAGAAATATGATTTACCTGAAGTCAGCACATAAACTCTTGAATATAAGAATCCTTGCAATTCAATAAATGCTGAGTTGTAACTAGAGGCAAAGTCGGCCTTAATTGAATAGAAACATATCTCCATGTCCTGGAAATCTCAGAAAAGTAAAAATGTTGAGCAGTATGGCTCAGAAGCTAAAATGCCATCCATCCCATTTTATATCATTTTCTCCATCTGCTTCAATCCCAGCCTGCTGATAAGAATATAGCATTGTTTTCTGGTTTGCTGTTTATAGTAGCTAAAGCTCTTTTCATTATATATATCAGATAAAAACTTTTACGACATCCTTCCTGTGTTTCTTTATTGTGTTTGCTTAGAAGTTTTCCAGAATAAGTAATTTTAAATTACTGTGGGGTTTTAGGAAACCATGTTTTGTCACTACTTGACCTGTTGCTACTATTGCTTTATGATTCTTAATTTGTACTGTCACAGAGCATGAAAGACAGCCTTTTTTTGTAGTTACCAAACAAACTAGTATTAGCTGATCTCTGCCCAGAAGAACTTCCAGTCTAAGAAATCTCTTGACAACTCCAATGCAGTGAACGGACTAAAATCAGCTTTGCAAAACATGTTGAGGGGATGCCTGACTAGGTCTTAAGGGTCTTATTCTGCATCAGAAGCAGCAGGATAAATTTAGTTTGCATGCAACTTTGTGCTGCCAAGTCTATGAGGTCAATGACTGGATATCCAAATGGAGACTAGTGATGAGTGTTGCTCCGCAGGGGTCAGTATTGGGACCGGCGCTGTTTAGCATCGTTGTCGGCAACATGGACAGTGAGACTGAGTGCACTCTCAGGAAGTCTGCCAACAACACCAAGCTGTATGGTGTGGTCGACATGCTGGAGGGAAGGAATGCCATCCACAGGGACCATGACAGGATCGAGAGGCGGGCCCAGGCAGACCTCATGAAGTTCAACAAGGCCAAGTGCAAGGTCCTGCACATGGGTTGGGGCAATCCCAAGCAAAATACAGCCTGGGCAGAATATGGATTGAAAGTGAGCATGAGGAGAAGGACTTGGGGCTGTCGGTTGATGAGAAGCTCACCATGACCCAGGAATGTGAGCTTGCAGCCCAGAAAGCCAACCATACCTGGGCTGCATCAAAAGAAGCATGGCTAGTGGGTCCAGGGAGGTGATTCTCCCCCTCTACTCTGTTCTCGTGAGATCCCACCTGCAGTACTCTGTTCATCTCTGGAGCTCCCAACATAAGAGGGTCATGGACCTGTTGGAGCAAGCCTACAGGAGGACCATGAAGATGATCAGAGGGCTGGAGCACCTCTCCTATTAAGACAGGCTGAGAGAGATGGGAGTTGTTCAGCCTGGAGAAGAGAAGGCTCCAGGGAGACCCTGTAGCAGCCTTCCAGTGCCTAAAGGGGACCTACAAGAAAGCCAGAGAGGGACTTTTTACAAGGGTATGTAGTGATAGGACAAAGGGAAATGGCTTTAAACTGGAAGAGGGTAGATTTAGATTAGATATAAGGATGAAATTCTTCACCATGAGAGTGATGAGGCACTGGAAGATTGCTCAAAGAAGTTTTGGATGCCCCATCCCTGGAAATGTTCAAGGCCAGGCTGGATGGGGCTTTGAGCAACCTGGTCTAGTGGAAGGTGTTCCTGCCTCTGAACTCCACTATCTCATGGTCACTGCAGCCAAAGCTGCCTTTGACCTTCACATCCCCAACGAGTCCCTCCTTGTTTGTGCATATGATGTCCAGCAAGCCACCTCTTCTCCTTTGCTCCACTGTCACTTGAGTGAGAAAGTTGTTGATGCACTCCAGGAACCTCTGCTGTGTTGTCCCTCCAGCAGATACTGGGGTAGTTGACGTACCCCATGAGGACCAGGGCCTGAAACTGTGAGGCTTCTCCTGTCTTCCTGTAAAGTGTCTCATCTACTTGTTCTTCCTAGTCAGGCAGCCTACAGCAGATACCAACTACAGTGTCACTCATACCTGTCTTCTCTTTAATCCTCACCTGTAAACTCTCAGTTGGCTCCTCATCCATCCACAGGCAGAGCTCTGTGCATTCCAGTTGTTCTCTCATATAAAAGGCAACTCTACATCCTTGTCTTCCCAGTTTGTCCTTCCTAAGGACAAACAGCCCTGCTTCCCTGACTAGAAAATTGGTGTGGTCAGCACAGTCAGGTTTGGCACACTGCACGCCAGATCAGTTCACAGGCCTGGGGGGGGCTCTAACGTCATTACTTTGGTGGAAGAATGCCATATAAATGACTCGCCTGGAGAAGAGGAAACTGAGAGGAAACTTCATCGCTGTCTACAGCTTCCTCACAAGGGGAGGTGGAGGGATAGGCACTCATCTCTCTGGCAACCAATGATAGGACCCAAGGGAATGTCAGGAAGATGTGCCAGGGTGAAATTTAGATTGGATAATAGGAAGAGATTCTTCATGCAGAGGATAGTGGAACACTGGAACAGGGAGATGTCATGACCCCAAGCCTGACAGTGTTCAAGAAGAGACTGGACAAGGCCCAAACACCTGGTATGAATTTTGGGGTTGTCCTATGCAGGGACAGGAGTTGGACTCAATGATCCTTGTGGGTTCCTTCCAACTCAGGACAATCTGTGATTCTGTGTTTCTATGATTCTATGGTTCTATGACTAATATATTTGTCTTATGTCTGCTTCAAAAATCAGTGACAATCACACCTTGCTGGGCTGAGAAGCGCACCTACACCATCATCAAGAACCAGCAGTCCTGAGAAAAACCTCTCTTTGACAAATTTTGTGGAAATCAACACTTCTGAAGGTTTCTGATTCATTTCCAAAATTATTAGAGATAGCATGTAAAGAATTTTTATTAAAAAAAGAGGGAGCACACTTGTGGAAGTCATATGAGAATGGAGTGGGTAATTTGGAAAAAGTACCTCTTAACTGTGACTGGTTGGAAACTTCAGAGAGAAAAGAGGGCATGGGGAGAAGCAATAAAAGAAGTAGAGAAATGGGAATTACTTGAGACGAGTTATCCACATTCCTACATTCCATAATCATTCACGTTACCAGTTATCCTTAGAATCATAAAATGGTTTGGGTTGGAAGGGGCCTTGAAAGATCATCTAGTCCAACACTCCTGCCATTGGGCAGGGACATCTTTCACTAGATCAAGTTGCTCAAAGACCTTCTTCTTCATTTCAAGTGAAGATTGCAATTCCATTGGAGTTTGTCATGTAGTTATTAACGTATAGGTAATTATTCCTTCTTCTTCTGAAGATAAAAGGGAAACTGAAGTATCCAATACATCTATATACTTTGGAAGCAGAACATTGAATGCAAGGACTTTTCATCCTTTTCATATTTCTAGCTCATTTTTAACATTCCATCCTTGTGTATGTGTAGAAGTGTTCAGTATTCAGCTGAAGGTTAACCTAGTAAAAGATACTCTTATTCCAGAATAATACCCATGCATAGTGAGAGCTATAGAAAAGCAAAGCACAGCCTACCTTAATCCCAGACTGCTTTCAAATGGAAATAAATTCTGATGGGAAAAAGAAATGGAGTTGAAATGAGAAAATCTAGGCTTTTATTAAAATGCTAAATTAGACAAGTTGCATGTTTCATATTGACAAAAAAAAGGGAATTTTGACAGACCAGCATATATAACACTACAGTTTGAGGCTCTGAGGACCACTAACATGTGGGCTGGGATTTTTTGGTCTATCAGACATAAGAAGCTTAGACATTCTTGGGCTCTCCAAACTACAGCTCCTGGAAGATTTAACTGTAAGAAAAATAAACTTGGAGCTACTGGTCAAAGATAACATCAAGATGTCTAACAATAGTAAAAGGAACTAATGAGACAATCTGTACCAACAGGAATAATGGGAAGAGTGAAAAAAGTAGAGGAATCTTAAAGGAAAATGGGAAAAAAATACTATTTTGTAAATTTTAATTTAAAACTATTACCTTACCCATCTTTTTTTCTTTAGCAGATATTTTTTTAGGGAACATTTATCTTTGCAGCCTTTTTATATGATAGTGATGGGGTGTTAATGTACTATAATTTGGTTCTGTACTGGAACATATGGCCACACTGTCTGGCTTTGTTATTTTGATCATTTTCATCTTTCATCAACTGCATACAAATGGGGTTACAAGGTATTTTCTTTGACAAATGTGAAAAATAATCTGTAGGTGTTGTCAGTCTACTGTATGGTTTGGAATGGACAACAGAGACTATCCTAATTGAAAATTACACTTTTTTGTTTTCGAAGTCTGCTTATGCCCATTTGTTTCATTTCTATTGTTCATTTTATTAGCTTATATCTCTTTGAAAGGCAACAGGACATGCTAGAATTAGAACTTCTGTCAGAGATTCCCATTTTCTGGCCTCTAGATAACTCTAAGGTTAGCATAAATGTCCATTAAGATTGAACAAAACAAAACAAAACAAAAGTGACACAGAGGTAAAAAAATATTTAGGGAAAATATTAAGGGCCTTTGTGTGCTATCCTTAATAGATCATCATCTTATTTTAGGAGGGAAGGAAGAAGGTTATACATTTTATTCTACTCTCTTTTCTTTTTTCCAAACACTTTATTCTACTTAATAAGATTTGTATTAGACATGAGGCTAAATCAAAAAATGCAGACATACACTTTTAGATAGATGAAAAATTGAATTTTCTATTCATATTTGACATCTCAAGACCATTCATATTGCAGTAATTGAATGAGTTTTCCCTTTCTTTAATCCAATATTTTACTCTCACAAGATCGAGTGCTGATGTCCTTGATTTTGTTTTTTTTATTATATTTTTTCCTTTTATTGTCACAGTCTTTAATTATCCTTAATAACAGAAATGTTTATCAATTCATCAAAAATTGAAAAGATAAATGGAGAAGTCTACTTATGAGGCAACAGCAATAGTTTCTCTGAAGGATTTGACTCCTTCTGACCATTAGAGTAGCTAAAATAAGACAGAAAAACCCCTTCATCAAGAGTCCTCATTTTCTTTAGATAAGATAGTGGATAATGAATGATTACCGTGGGTTAAACACTGCTGCTTCCCTGAAGCAGTGAAACTGGTGGAGGTTCTTTGGGAGAGCAGCAGATGATGCTGTGGGGCAGGGGTTGCCCTGTTGCCTCTGCAGAGCTGGATCCCACCAGGGCTGGGCAACGTGTGGGTGCAAAGACCACTCAGGGCCAGAAAGCCATTGCGAGCGGGAGTTGCAGATTCCTGTGTCCACACACAGGAGTGTTTCTACTGTGGCGACTTCCACGTGATGCATGTCTGTATTTCCTTGGTCGTTCTGCCCTTTTAAATATTCCTTCTGTTAGTGTAACCTTGACTTGCAGAAAACTTAACAATATCTGTACCAAAGTCGTGTGCTCTGCATCACAGTTGGAGCCCATTACTGAGAGCTTCTTCTCATGAAGGGCAAGTGTGATTACAGAAAATAGCACAGTCATCAATATAGCCAGAGCAAAATTTCCAGTCTTTTGAAGATTTTTTTGGATGTTTTCTGTTGGAATGAAAATAAATAATCTTCTTGCTATTAACAGTTAAAAGAAAGACCCTGAAAGGAGATAGCAAAACTTTCATTAAAATAATAGTTAAAGAGAACAGAGCAGAAACATGAGCAGGGCTGAGTACAAGTCCCATCATTCAAGGATAGTTGGAGCTGTGAAATGGTGTCAATTTTTGTCTGGTTGCAGTGAATTACTTTTGCTACAGCAAAGAAGGTGCTGTTGCTGGTCATTTTTAGGTCAAAACAGACTCCAGACTCCAGATTTTGTTGTGTGAACAGACAGGATTGATAATTGATTAAGAATGTTTCAAAATTACCAGTACCTTGATACCAATACAATATTCTTCGTTACTTTCATTGGCTATTTCAATATGTTTTCCCGCTTGCTGTCACAACTAACTGTGGATGAGGATGCTACTGATTGATTCCTATGAATAGCTGGTGCCTCGATTCACTTTATTAAATTATTTCAGAACCTTGGTAATGTCTGCACGGCAGAAGTCTGACCTGCAAATCGAACAGTGGGCAGAGTTTAGCTCAGAGATACTATCTGGCACCAATTGCTTTTAGCAGCCCTGTTCTGAAGGGACATGGCAATGACCTTGATGCTTGCAGGACTGCAGCTGCTCACGAGGTCCCCGTTTTTCTGAGGCAAACAAATATTGTCATACTTATCATAAGAGAATTGTGAACTTCAGACTCTTTAGCACAATGTAAAATTGACAGACCTGATACAGCCCATAATTATCCTGTTCATAGTTATTGTCCTAAAACAACTGAGTGGCATTAACTACCTTTATAAAAGGAAGACAAGGAAATGCAAATATTCTCAGGAGAACCTTAGACTGGCATGTGAATGAGTTTTAATTTTATAGAATCCTAAGTACTCACTAGTGAGTTATATATCACAGGGTTTTCTGTTTTTTAAAGAGCAGCCACCTCATGATCTTAAAACCATGTTATAAAATCCCCACTCTCTTTTAGACTTGGTACCGATATCCAGACTCAGCTTTTGCAAACTCAGAGGTTATGAACACAAACATTCTCCGTTTTTTAGGCTGTGTGGTACAAATCGCATGAGCATTTTTCCTGTTTTAACTTGCAGATGATACCATTGTTGTACATCACTTCCAGGAAACCAAAAGGTATCCTGTTTGTTACTGACTCGAATAATAAAAAAAAAAAACAATGGGGGAGGGAGGGGGAAGATGCTAAAAATAATTTTTTAAAAAAGGGGGAGAAAAATGGAGGAAATAGAACTGGCAAAAGAGAAGAGATTGACAAAGAAAGGATGAGAGAATAAGATGTGGAGGGAAATGAGCAACTTCAGGGCCAGTCCACGCAAGACTTGCCCAGCTATCGTGCCAATAACAGCAACGTATCTTCCTCCCCTCGCTGTCACACTGATGCATTCTCTCACTCATTTCCACCCATCTGTTGTACTCTTCTTGTCTGTTTGCCCTTTCTCATCATCCACTCATTTTAAAATGGCAGAAAGAAGAGATTAAAGAGAAAAAAGACACAGTTGCAAATCATCTTCACTCCTTCCACTTAAATTCCTTTCCTTTTAAACGTTGTGGATTTTCCTGGAGCACCAGCTGTATTGTGTTATAAGGACTGCAACTGCGAAGTGGAAAACTAATACATTTTTATCATTTCACTGTGTACTAAGAGGCTGGGAGAGGCTGCCTCTGCCACAGGTGCTGCAAGTGCTCAGAGCCAACTGTTCTACAAACAGTTGCACAACTGAATTTGTCAGTGAAGCAGAGAAAAATATGCACCTGAAATGCATGTAGCATTCAATTCTTCACATTCGTAAGACTTTTTATAAAAGATTAGAGCTGCTTTTTTCCCACGATACAGAAATAATCTTTCTCGGTGAGAACAGACCAATGAACCAGATGTAAACCGGGCCTGTGAAATGCAAGCATCTAATTACATATCAAAGAAGAAAATAGACACTTGTTTAAATCCACAAATCCTGACTGCAGCTCAGCACAAAAGGCAAACTCAGGAACTGAGCACACATATTCTGTAAGCGTTTAACATATTCTTCCAAATAATTAAGGTTCACCAAGGCAAAACATAACTAGCTATTGATTCGTGCACACAGTGAATATATAATAAATTAAATTAATTTAGCCTGTTGTGCTGCACCTGAAAGTTATGGAAGATAATCCAAACATTACATTTTACAGCAGTCATAGCAAGAATTACTGTAACAATGTCAGGAGCGTCCATCAAGAGAGATGTAAAATCAATCCCTTCCAGTTCTGCTTGACTTTAGACAATTATAGTCTCAACACCTGTCCAGTAAAGAAGTCCCAATAAAATTCTCATCCTCTGAATTCTGTCTGTAGATGGCCAGTAGAGCTTATTAAATTATGTGAAGACTGCAGATGAATGAAAAGAAATCTAACCAGCCACTAAAAGTTGTTCTGTTCTGTGCTTATTTGCTCTTCCCTGATATATATTAAAACTATACTTATCTACAGACAATGTCAACAAAGTCGGTCCTAAAATCCAGATTGCCACAGCCTAATTGCTCCATTTCTCCTGCTTGCAATTTCTACAGTTTATGTGTCTGGTATCTTCAGGCTCCTTTCTACTAATTTAGGGACAGCTTTGGTTGAACAGTAGTTTTTATATTTTCTTTTAGGCCTTCATACCTGTATTTTTGAAGTAACTGAGGCTCTAGTCAGTAGGGTCATGCTGCTGCCCTTCTTACTGAGCCTTCTGACCAGGGTGTGCTGACACTCATGTGGCCCAGCCTCACCACTCCATCTGAATTGTTCTCATGGGCCAGAAGGAGAAATCCTCAAATAATTTCAAACACGTATCACTAGGTCAGTCTGTAAAAGGTTTTGCACACCTGTATCTGATTACTTCTAAGGTGGCTTACAGAGCAATTAGAAAGGTATAAAATAGACTCAGGCAAAGGTGGGCTGAAATGAGATACTGCAGTGAGAGATCTTTTCAAGCTTCACGTTTGGTGTTCCTGTAGGCTCCCTGTAGGACTTATTCTGTACAAACTTTGTACAGACCATCCATCTTTTGAGATAAGTTGTAGGGGAAGCAGTTTGCAGGGTCTCTTTTTTGTAAAGAACTTGTAGTGACCTTGATATTTAAGGAGCTGAAGAGACTGGAGAACAGTAAAGAGCAAATATTAAAAGACTAACAGAAAAAGAGGAGTTGAAATTTCAAGATTTGTTTATTATGCTACTTGGTACAGATTCAATTTGGAGACCTACCTTCAGCTATTAAGTACAAACACAATTAAAAGTAATTAATTTAATTGAAGTTATTGATCAATGTAATACCTGTGCAAGGGCATACACTGAGGAAAAAATTACTTTCTGCAGGAATAACTCAAGTAGATCAGTTGATGATTCCAAAAGTTTGTACAGCAGTATCATGGAAGTCAGACACCTCATTTCTCTGGGTTGATGCTTACGATAAAGGCGGTCAATATGACTGAGTAAGCTGAAAGTCCCCTGACTAAGGCAAATAGGCTATTGCTGCACTTAAATGACAAAAGATAAATGAGCAAACACTCTCTTCTTCCATTATCTGTCGTAGATATGCTTTTTCTGAGGTAGCTACAGCAGTCTTTTGGTTATCTTTGTAATCTTATTCTCCTCAGAAGTTCTGGGAATGGGCAAGGTTTGAGCTTGCATATGGCAAAGGACGTGCTCCCGTCCAGCACAGTTTGGGGCGGCTGTGTCACTGGTGGGGCTGTAAGGAAGGACCCTCAAGGAGGCAGGTGGAATAACAAATTCTTTTGGTAAAAAAACTACTAGGTTTGGGGAGAACTAGGAATAGACTGCAGGTTGTCTTTGAATGAGATTTGGCTTTTCTTGGGAGAAAAGGCTCTTTTCCTTGTGAAGAGAACCTGAAAGGGTTTGGAGTTGCTTAGTAATAAAGAAGAAACACGAAGAACCACAGCCTGCTCTTTGGGTTTTTTTCCATCTCTCTGTCCCATCTTCATCTCCGTCCTATCCCTCTAACACAGTAAGAACCTTCATAGTCCCCTCTCTAGTGTTTGGGTTACTACTCTGTTCACCTTCATGAAAGTTTTACACTTAGAAGGAAGAGAGGAGGGAAAAGGGGAGTGAAAAATATGTGTGTTGTCACTTTTCATGACATTGCAGAGCACCAAAATGCACACGAAGGTACAACTGTTACTGAACATTAAAACATGAAGAAAACATCGGTAGATCTTAATTGTTTTATTATTATCCCACACAGTTAAAATTCTTGAAGGAAAAGTGACTTAGAAACCTGATTTTGTCATTGTCACAAATTGGTGTTTTAATTGGACACTACATTTGCAAAGTTCCCTTTATGAATGCAAACAAAATGTGTCTAGTAGCTTAAGAAAGGATGACACACCTATTTCTCACGCAAAGTTCCTTTCTGATGCTGTTACAGAACCAAACTGAGAGTTTTGGCAGATGGCATTACGATTCAAATACAGAAAAATAAGCTACTGAATTCATATATTGCTTTTTCATTCAAATGCCAAGGGATTTTTAACACAATGGTTAAAGTATGGAGTGACTCAATTTGAGTGTCCTTATAAATATAACTAATGCATAATGATGAATAACTTATGACAAGAAGTTTTCGAAAGCAGTTACATGCAACTAAAGCAGCTTTTTATCTGTTGTGCAACAAAGTAAAAAGTAGTAAAATATGTGACTTCTAAAATTCTAACCTTTGAGAAGGCAATGAAGCCACTGAGGAGACAAAATCAGATTCTAATCTTACTTCACTAGTACAAATCAATAATTGCTGCCTCAGCAGCTGCAGTGTTAAACTGAATTTTCCACAGTGCGATGTAATCTCCCTCATCAATTTTATTGATTTATCTATTTCATCAAATACTATTGAAACAACTAATGTGTCTGCATTACATATATCCAGCTACTGTTCAGAACTGTGAAAACACGTTATTAAAAAGCGTGGTAGTCATGGAAACAGATCATGTAGGAAGTACCTTGGGGAGGATTCTTCTGTCTGATTACATACAACTTCATTGGCCACTTGGAAATAAAATATAAAAATGTAAGATGTCTTGTACTTGATCAGAGCACTAGTTTATTTAATCTGCTCTGATATTTCCATCCAAGGCCAGTAGCTGATGCTTCTGAGGCAGTTGCAGCTCATCACAAATGAGTAATGTACCTGTGCAATTTTACAGTCTGGGCAGGAGAGCTTTTTGTTTGCAGACCACCCACAGACAATCAGTGCATTGTAAGCATACAAAGTATTTCTTGGCTGGTTTTTTTTGTTTTTCATTATCACTATAGATGCTACATTTTCCTATCTCTTTTCATAATGTATCTATCCATTTGCCTCACTGGCCTGTCACATAAAATAAAGCAATTGCCATTTGGCATTACAAAAAAGCAGAAAAACAACAAAAAATCAGAAAGCATTATAGTGTATGCTTTACTTTGAAACATTTACTTGAGACTCTCAAGGCCCAGTGAGACGAATGAAGTCATGAAACAAATGATTTCTAATGTTGACAGAAATTTTAATTAGTGTTGTTATTTTAAAAATAAGTCAGAAACAAGGTAAAATAACCTGTTTGATCAGGAAAGATCAATAGAGGAGAAGGGAAAATGAGGAAAAGGTGTTGTCCTCTATGCAGAGGAACAGCTTAGATGTACAGAGCTTTCCTATGGGGTGGATGGCTGACTGGTGAGGTGTCTGTGGCTCAGGATCAGAGAGGCCAGTGAGGGAGACTGTGGTGGGTTGTTGTTACAGACCCCTTGATCAGGGTGAGGAGGCCTTCTTTAAACAACTCAAAGAAGTCTCTGATCACAGATTCTGGTTTTCATGGGGGACTTTAACCTCCCTGACATCTACTAGGTGGGCAGCAAGCCAGAAGACAAGCAGGCAACAAGATTTATAGCAGTTTTGGGGGATAATTTCTTGATACAGGTACCAGATGAGCCAATGGGGAGTGATGCACAGCTGGACTGACATGAACTAACAGCAGGAACTACCAGAAGATGTGATAATCAATGGCAGATTTGGCTCTAGTGACCATGAACAGTGAAGTTCAAGATACTATGTCAGAGGATCTCAGGATACTGGAAGGTCTCAGGTCCTGACAATGTCCCTGATGAAATAATGAAGCAAGTCCTCTAAGAACACATTTCTGGACACCCAAGGGAGAGGGTGGTGAATGGCAACAGCCAGTGTGTATTTACTCAGTGAAAATCATGCCTGACCAACTTGATTGATATGCTAAAAGGACTGGATTTGTGGATGAAGCAAAAGCAGTAGTTGTCGTTTACCTTGACTTTTGTAAGATTTTTGCACTGTCTCCCACAAAATTTATGATTCATGTGTAGGGCATTAAAAATCTGCATAGCTGGAGAACTGTACAAGTAAATAACTGGTTGGGTGGTGAGGCTCAGAAGGTAGTGGTTAATTGGCTTTACTATACCAGAAGGCCTATGCAAGAGGAGTACTACAAGGGTTTAGAGTGGAATCTGTCATGTTAGACATCTTTATGTATGGCCTGAAGGCAACAAAGTCAACTTTGCAGATGATGCCAGGCGTGACAAGTCAACATGGCCAAGGGCAGGACTGCCACTGAGGGACCTAGCCAGGCTGGAGGAACAGGCCAACAGAAACCTTGCAGAATTCAAGGACAAATGCAATATCCTGCACCCAAGAAGGAAGAAAATCTTGCAACTCTACAGGTTGGGATCTGACTCCGTAGACTACATCTGTAATACTGCATCCAGCTTTGAGACCCCCAATACATGATAAACTGGGTTGATGGAGGGGAGCAAGTTCAGCAGAGGGGGCCACCAAGGTGGTCAGGGACACTTGCTCTGTGAGGAAAGGCTGAGGGTAATCCTGTTTCCCCCTTTGCAAAGTTTGGCACTGAAAACAGCATTAAAATGTGTCGTTTGGGTTTGTCATAGAATAATAGGCTTTTTTTCATCCATACCAGAGGTTAAGAGCTGAACAGCTAGCTAAAGTATGTTGAAGCTTATATATGAATTTGAGGCACTAGTTACAGAATACCTAGCTGCCTCCCATAGGGTCTAGCCTGCAGTATTAGTAGCTACATACTTTTATAGCTCTTTTTAGGTCAGTAGCCGAACTTTAGATTTTAGGTTATATAATAACAGTAAATTGAATAACTCCATAAATTCACGGCTTATGTTGTTAAACAATTAACAGCAAAGGAAATAATATAAATAAATTAAGAGACTGAAAAGCAAATAGAAGAAGAAAAGCCTAACTTCATAAGATCAGGCAGTTATTAGGTCAAAAACACTGGTTTGTAACAAGGCTGAATTGATACAGTCAGTAATGAGGTACAAGCACTGAAAGATTTGAACATCCAAAAGATCAAAAAGATCAAAAAGAATGTTTCTTTTCAGCCTGTTTTCTTCAAAGTCTAAAGCATATAGCATAAAAAAGCTGTGTTAATAAAATCAGTTTCAAAGGCAGAATCTCCCTCATTGGAGGTATACACGGCGTACGGCAAATCTGCTGACTATCAGGAATACAAATAGATAATGCAGCTTGCAGTCGATGTACTTGGGGCTCCTTTTCCACTGGTAAAACGAGTGTGCCGGTGGCAGCCCCTTTTACGTGCGTGTCTGAGCTTCAAACCAGGCGGCAAAGCCATCGCATCTCCTCGCCATGTGTGTGAGGAGCTGCTGGGGTCTGGGCTGAGCTCCAGCAGGTCCGCGTTCTGCACCGAGGTTCACCCTGCAGTGACTTCACTCCTCGGAGAGCCCACGTTAGCTACTCGAAAGGCAGCATCTGTGACGACAAGGATCGCAGTGACTCTGTTTAGACATACCCTTTGGTATATTAAAAATGAGATAATGTGTCATTAACACAGAATTCAGAAAAATATCTGAAATTATTCTTGGAAGCTGAGGAATGGAACTGTTTAATTTTCCATGGAGGCCTGGAAGCATTCATATCCAGCCTCCTGGGCAAGAACTTGTGGCTAAAAAATGAGATTTTTCAGTGTTTCCTAGTGGTCTATTTCCCCAGCAAAACACAAGCCACTTTAGTTGAAATTATGAGACCAACAAGGAGCTGGTTTAAGCTTCTTTCTCCCCAAACATTCTGTAATACAAACCGAGTACTCAGCACAAAAAACACAGGAGTAAGGACAGAGAACAAGACAGAAGAATAACATGATTTGATGAAAAAAAGAAATAAAAAATGTTTAGTTTTAATAGTAATTGTTTTGTGTAATTGTGGAGTCTCCTTCTCTGGAGACATTCAAAACCCGCCTGGACGCCTTCCTGTGTAACCCCATCTGGGTGTTCCTGCTCTGGTGGGGGGATTGGACTGGGTCATCTTTTGAGGTCCCTTCTAATCCCTAACATTCTGTGATTCTGTAAATCAGCATTTCTGCTTTCCTTAAGTCTATATATTTCTAAATACACTGAAAAGAGGATTTTGTTGGGGTTTTTTTTAATATTATAACAGAAACTCTAAGCTTTCTCTAGAAAAGTTCCATGGAGGGTACTCAGACTAACTTAGGTTGTTGCCCAATAAACTCTGGAGAACTGAGTTCGTTGTTAATGCTTTATTAAGAAAACTAGCTCAGGCACTGCCTAACCTAACTAAATTCTCAATATTTAAGATATTTGTTCCCCTAATTTCTTTTTAATTGTTAGTGAGATTTTTTTATTATTTTTGTTTGAATTAATAGCTAACAAGCCCTTCGTAAACTTTTTTGATAGTTAAAACTCAGTAATTCAGTCAGTACTTTTTCACTGTATTAATACAAATCTTGACAGATGTTACACAGTTCTCCATGTCAGAGGGATCAAGTACACCTAATGTTAAAAATATTCCTACTGTTGGCAATATTTCACTTGATAACGATTGAATTGATAGTAATTTTTAGTAATCTACATTCTGCACAATTAAGAATGTCACATCACATCACAGCACATCAAATGTCACAATAAGCTGCCCAGAAGGAAGATGATGCATTTATCAGATGTGAATGTTACTTAGACATTTGTTTCTATTGTGCAAGAAGAAATTATCCATAATGTCATTTTATTCATAGGAATAAATTGCACATGAATGGTTTGTGATTACAGACAGAACATAAACGCTCATGACTTTCTGAAATTTGCTGGTATGAGAATGGCAGTTGGAAAACAACAAGTTTAATTGAAACTGAGCTAACATGGCTTGCCTTGGAGTTGGTACATTCCCTAAGTTTTCCTGGTCTTCCGTGATAGGAAGAGTGATCTTTTTTTTTTGTTGGGGTCGTCCTTCATGCCTTTGTTGTTATTTTCACTCAGACAGTGAAAAATTCAATGTGCGGGTTTTTTTAAATCTTATTTATTATTCCCTCAGCTTTTAATTTGTACACTAACATAGAGAAGTCCATGTTAGTAACTGCATTTTCCAGCTTAGGCAGTGACACTTGAAACATGGCTAAGTGGAAGAACCTGTTGAGGGTAGAATAAAGGATTTTACCATAGCTAATACCTGTTGATTTTTTTATTGTTTTTTGGAGCTCCCAGATGTTCTGCAGATAGGTGACCTAGCAGAAGGTATATGAATAGTAGGTTAAATACTGACTTTCAGTGAGTAATGTTGTCCTCTCTTTTCTTGTGGTGACCTGTAACAGAAGGTTTCAGGAGCAGTAAGGCAACTACTGTATCTGTTTTATGTATCAGCTGTGTGATGTGGTCAGATGCTAATCACAGAATCACAGAATGTTAGGGATTGGAAGGGACCTCGAAAGATCATCTAGTCCAATCCCCCTGCCGGAGCAGGAACACCTAGGTGAGGTTACACAGGAATGTGTCCAGGTGGGTTTTGAATGTCTCCAGAGAAGGAGACTCCACAACCTCCCTGGGCAGCCTGTTCCAGTGTTCTGTCACCCTCACTGAGAAGAAATTTATTCTCAAATTTAAGTGGAACCTCTTGTGTTCCAGCTTGAACCCATTACCCCTTGTCTTACTGTTGGTTGTCACCGAGAAGAGCCTGGCCCCATCCTCGTGACACCCACCCTTTACATATTTATAAACATTGATGAGGTCACCCCTCAGTCTCCTCTTCTCCAAGCTAAAGAGCCCCAGCTCCCTCAGCCTTTCCTCATAAGGGAGATGCTCCACTCCCTTCATCATCTTTGTGGCCCTGCGCTGGACTCTCTCCAGCAGTTCCCTGTCCTTCTGGAACTGAGGGGCCCGGAACTGGACACAATATTCCAGATGAGGTCTCACCAGGGCAGAGTAGAGGGGAAGGAGAACCTCTCTCGACCTACTAACCACCCCCCTCTAATACACCCCAGGATGCCATTGGCCTTCTTGGCCACAAGGGCACAGTGCTGGCTTTGAAAGAATTACAACCAGTCATCTCCAGCCCTCTGCTCCTGGGAGAGCAGCACAACATGCCATGGGTAGCATCCTCTCCCTGCTAATCTGTGCACCATGCTTCAGGGTATTGTAGGCAAGATTTTTTGTGTAGGCTAAGCAGTGAGGAACACTGGTTTAGACTTGCAGGTAAATATTTGCAAAGACTATACCTCTCAAAGAAACTGCAATAGCGTGCAACTGCATTGGCTTGTGGAGCTCCGTGGTATTTTGTATCTCTTAACCCAGCTCTTTTGATACACTCTGTGGTAGGTAACTGACTTGAAAAAGCAAAACTGAATTTGAAACAGGGAGAAAGAGAGAAAGCGAGAGATAAAACAAACACTGGCTGTTGAGTGGAAGGATGCAATATTTTTCTGAAAAGTTTCGTATATAGCTTAGAAAAGGATTCCTGACCTGTGCCTGGGTGTTAACAGAGCAAGTGAACCACACTCATGCTGACTTCCAGAGCTTACACATCCCTATTGACAGCATTTTCAATAACAGTAGGCATTATATTTTCTTTTTCTCTCTCATACTATATTCTTTTGTACTATACAAATATTGTGATTGCAGCCAATTCAAGAAACATACTCTCGTCTTTCTTTCCAGCCTGTCAGTAGGGTAGTGACACAATGCTGGCTGTTGTTCTGAAATCTTGAGAGGTTTTTATGACTCTCTTTAACACAGTACTTCATAAACTTCAGAAATATTAATTTTGGGGTTTGGTATTATGCTTTTTTATCTTGGCACATTGAGATCCAAAATGTATTCCTTCCTTCATCCCCAGGGAAGGTTAAGTGGCACTATCAAAAATCATTCTGAAACCCAACAGCTTTCACAACACAGATTAAGAGCATCTGGACCATTAGCATAAGCAGGCTGTGATGAAAAGACACTAATATTGATTATTAAAGTGACTTGCTTAAATTCATATTAGTCTTTCATTTCTTTCCTTCTTTCTTTCTTTCCTTCTTTCTTTGTTTCTTTCCTTCTTTCTTTCTTTCTTTCCTTCTTTCTCTCTTTCTTTCCTTCTTTCTCTCTTTCTTTCCTTCTTTCTTTCTTTCTTTCCTTCCTTCTTTCTTTCTTTCTTTCTTTCTTTCTTTCTTTCTTTCTTTCTTTCTTTCTTTCTTTCTTTCTTTCTTTCCTTCCTTCTTTCTTTCTTTCTTTCTTTCTTTCTTTCCTTCTTTCTTTCAAAATAAAAGGCCTTTTGTTACCATTGGACATTTAACTTTTAGAAATGCAGCTCCTTCTGTGTTTAAAAGCTTACCCAGATGCACACTAGCAAAATGTCTTAGTATTGGCTGTACCTTTTAGATCTTTACATATATATAAAACTGCTGCAGTGTTAGCTAGATGCTGTTTCTCTGGTAAGGAATAAAGCACAAAATGTGAAAACTAGAGCATATATACATATTATACAGATTATCCAGCACCATTCTATCCACTCGTGGTATCAGCATTGCCAAATGCTGCACAATTACTGATTTTTAAATGGTGATTTTACAAATGTTCCTGAAGAGGCCCTCCCACAAGAAGATCTGTGGGAATGCAATGTTAGATATTGAAGACTGAAAATAAAGGATAGTTTGGGTTTTTTTTTCCTTCTATACAGAGAAATTCTCCTGGAGTCAATAGAATTGAAAGACATGGATGACAGAAGTGTGGAGCTCATGAAAATAAAGATTTCATATATAGCATAGTAACCATGAATTGATTGGTTGCAGAAATTATACATGAACTAGCATGCTAGCGATACCAAATGAATCTCAGAGATTGCTATGATTTATAGCTCCTTTCCCAATTCAAATCATGGCGGCCAACAGTACTCTTCACAAGTGTGTTATAGCAATATTCTTTTATAAATATTTACTGTTCACGCTCATCCCTAATGATTATCCCTGGGCACAGTGAAACAAAAAAGACAAACTGTAATGCATTCACCACTAATTTGGCAAATGCTTTGCTCCCTATTTTATGAAGCGCTAAAGTATTTCTGTCCTGTAATCTTTCACTTCAGTAGTGAAAAATGGAAGAGATGCCATTATTTAATGTAATGAAAAATAATCACAGTTCTCCTGAAAGCAAATGTAGCAGAAGATTCTTCTAACAGAAGCTCTGTAGTAAACTACACTTCACTAACCTTATCTGCCATACTTTATGGGGATTCAGGGGGATGAGGGTTTGTGCTCTAGCAATTCCATTTTACTGGTCAATACAGAATTTTAATTAAACATAGCTTATAGGCTGCATCTCAAATGGAAAAATGAAATTAGAGCATGGGCTTACATGGAGTTTATATCTATTGTGGTGCACGAAGGTAATTTTTTATTTCCTTTCTTCTGAACCCATGACTATTTTATGATGTTAGATAATCAGTGGTTTAATCCATGCATTTAAAAGTGTGTTCTACGTAATATGTCCAGTTCATTAAATTTTTACAGAATTTTACACCATAAAATGGGATTTGCCATTTGCCTTTTCAATAGTTGTGCCAGTTCATAACCACAGTTATGCATCATTACTTTAGGAAAAAATAGGCCAATAGGTTAATAGTAAATCCTTAGATTATTTCAGATTCTCATCAATTTGTAAAATAAAATATGTCCTCTGCATCTATACACTTTAAAGTGTATATATTTACAGAAAGATACCTACTTTTAAATTTGGGTAAAACATCTACTTACTTTATTTAATTTCATAGTTGGAAAAAACTTCATCTACTAATACATTTCAGGAAAAGGACCTATGCACACATCACTGTGTGCATGCATGTGTGTGTCTATTTTGAAGTACATACAAATTTTACGGGTACCTTCCTCCCTTTTCTCTAAGGGAGTGTAATTTTAGATGACCAGATATGAAAGCAACATTAAGTTGGAAAAAAACTGTGTACCCATAGGATTTAGACTAATACTTTATATTTATTCTCTGTCATAGGGTGAGGTGAAAGCATCATTTTTTCATATTATTGCCTTATTTATCATTTATGCATTGGGAATGAAACTTCCTGCATGGCAGTGCAGGATTTGTGCATCAGCTGTTTTCTTTTGGACTATTTATGGATTACATTCCATAGTCTTGTCTCAGGATATACAGGACTTTGTGGGAACCATTGTAGGGTCAATCTCCTACAGATTTTACTGAAGTTCTGGGCAGGTCTGGAAAGAGCAGCACCAGGGCTTTCTAGTGCTTGGTGGATTGACAATGACCCAGTGACATGTCCTTGCAACAAAGCAGGGCTGCAGCCTCCTGGGCTGTATTTGGTAGAGAATTGCCAGCAGATCAAGGGAGATGATCCTTCCCCTGTACTCAGCATTGGTGAGACACAGCTGGAGTTCTGGGTCAGTTCTGGGTTGTATCCTTCATTGCAGTACTGGAAAGGGCTGAGCAGGAACACCCTCTGGGGGCAATGTGACATGAAGACTGCAGCAGTCCAAGCAGGTTCGCTCAAGAAAGGATAAGATATTACAGATGTGTTTAAAGGGGAAGTAACAAGCAGAGGTGAAGCAATTTCTCAACATTGTTTTTTAACTCTTTGATCTCCCCGTTGCCAGTCAGGCTCTACTTTCTATGTGCCTTTTACAGCACACAAATAATTGTCTATTCACATTGTCACTGGATAAAAAAAAAAAAGCTCAAATCATCCAGGAATACTTCTTTATGGCCAGTTTAATGTGTTCAGTATGAGTTATATCAGTTATGCTCTGTCTAGTTCAGTATTCTTCTGTCTCAAAAAAGTTACTTTAAAAGTGCAACTGAGTTTGAAAAGGAAAAAAAAATCTGAGCTAAGGAATTCCAGAATCAAATTTCCTTATAGAATCTCAGTACCGCTCCCTGTGTGTTGTGCCATAGTATTTAACTGCACAAAAATCAATACCTGTGCATGATGGTAATGCCCATCCTTTTGTGAGTCTCCTCGCTCCAAGTCATCACATCTGGCACTGAGGTATTTACTCACTGTCAACATCCACCTGGTGCGTTTTAAACACAAGACGAAGTTCTGTTGGCAGTATAATAATGTGTTAAGTGTTCAGTGTGAGTGATAATAAAATATACGTTTATGGATGTAGATGGATATATATATGAGAGTTTGCTTGTACATGAACACAGATTAATTTTCAAGATCATTAAATGAATGTATTTAACATTTTAATTGTTCATACCTGAATGGTTTAGGTATTATCAATTAGATGTCTTCTCTATTTCTGCAAAATGTAATTAGTTTTAAGGCCAGAAGTTGCTGTCATATCTTTTTTTGATGTATAGTACTATGTACTATGTACTATGTAGTCTGATGTCCCTGATATTTAACTCAGCTTTGGAACAGAATGCCTTTGGAGGCTGTGGAATTGCCATCACAGTAAGATAAATAGTACAAACTTTTCAGTAACATTTAAGTATACTTACTGTACTTACATGGCAGAAGGCAAACTCTGTGTTCCTTCAAGGCAAATTTTTCCAGGTTTCCTAGCAAAGAAAAAAGCTCAAAAAGCAAAGTACTTTTTTGTGTGTACCTATCTGGGAAAACAGAGTGCGCTCACTTCCTCCGGCAGTGATGTCACACAAGATGGGCTACAGTTGACAGCTGGCACAGCTGTTGGAACAATGAAATAGTTCAATGAAAATGTGTTGTTGTAGAGACTGAGATCTGTGTTTGCATGCCAATTTTCAAGTTACTGCTACTTGTGGCTGCCATAGTACATGTTCAAGATTTGGCATTTGTTTTGGTCACTGTATCTAATTTCGCTATCAAGTTGTTTCCCTCAACGCCCAGCAAAGATCCACAATTTTGTTACTAGAAATCATAGCATTCTGTACTGCATTTACTGAGAGGGATAACTCTTTGTTTTTCAGAGCTTCCGTATGGCTGGGAGAAAATTGATGATCCCATTTATGGCACTTATTATGTTGAGTAAGTTCCCAAGTTCAATATTAAGTTGCTGTTAATATGTCATAACCTGATAGTAGCATTCTCTGCAGTGCTTAGCCTGGCAAGGCATGGGTATGATCACTTGGCATGTTAAACTGAAGGTATACAAGTAATTTTCACTCATCAATACAGCTAATGTGTCCAAGAATATTCAGTATGTCTCAAATCAGTGACTCAAGCATTCAGTCATTCTCTTTCTCCAGGGTCTGATTTCATGGTGTCATTCCAATGATACTTGTACAAAGATCATATTCATTAAAGAAATATTTTGTTTTCTGTGTAAGGTTTGGATATCCAGTAAGGTAAAGATATTATTAATCAATAAACAGAGCAAAACATAATACTTTTAGCGCAGCTAAGATCCTTTTCTGGGTAGTCATTCCTTGCTGCAAATCTGATGTTCACACTGTTTGTACCAGAAGGCAGGTTATTTATATTTTTATATAAAATCTTAGGGATGTTGTGTTTTATTTTTTACTTAAAAGTGCAGCTGAAAAGAATAAAATATAAATTTCTAGTTTCACAGCACAATTCTTGCTCTCATTTTTTTCAGATTTTTTTTAGTCATGAAACAAGAAAAAAAGATTCTGTATAAAGGGCAACAGAAAGCTTTTGTTTGAAGTACTAGGTAGAACCTGTTCTGGCCAGTTCCTACATAAAATAAGTAAATCAGAAATAATATTTTCTCTGCTTTTTAGCTTAACACAGTAAATGAGACTTATGCAAAGTGAATCTAGATGCAAAATTCTGATACCTGTTTAGAGTGGTCCATTCTCACTCTCTGCACTAAGTATATGGCAAAGGAGCGAGAAAGCCTCTCCCCATCACTGTGCAGACAGCGCTTTGAAAGACTGAGAAGTATTTACCCATTAGTTCCTTTTATTAAAGAAGAGAGATCTTCAGAGATGATGGCCCCTTCTTCATTTCAAATCCTGGCATTCAAGCAGAAAATTTATTCTAGTTGCTTCATATAGAAGATTTTAATTTGTGCATCACGTAATTCACTTTGTCACTCAAATCTGTGCCAACACTTTGACTGCAGGGTCACTCTGGATAGATACTGGGGCTATAGTTTTTCCAAACCTCAGGATATGCTACTATTAATACACAGAGGGTAGAGCTGGACATACAGCTCAAAAAAAGATCTGATTTCTGGAGGGCTGGAAGATTAAGATTCATTTTCCCTTACTGCTGTAACAGCAGCACCTGTGGATGCTCATGCACCTTCCCTAGCCCTCCTGCAAAACAAATAAACAAATGAAAACAGTGTTTGGCCACTGCCCTGCTGAGTCCTTCTGTCCCATTCTCCAAATGCAGAAGCACCTGCTCTGCTACTTTGTCCCCAGCTTGTTCCCTGCCCTCAGGTGAAAGAGCCAGCAGCCCCATCTGCTTTGCTTCTCAGCCCAAATCAGCTTAGTCAGTCCAGATTCAAGCAAAAATATAAGTTTTTGAAGTCCCTATGTAATACTATTAATTTCCCCTCTGTCTTTATGCCAGAGTTCTTCTATGATGTCCCCAAGTAGCTAGAGGCTGGAGTTCTTGTATCTCTTTGTACTTAACCCTCCCTGAATATTTCTGCATGTGCAATTATGCAGCTGCTGGGTGTGAATAAGTCTTCTGCCCCGGTGGTTTTTAGTGTATTTTGGTGAGTAACAGGTGTTGTGCAATTTCTGTGTGTTAATCTCTTACTGAGACCCCACTTTGTTGTTAGCATAGCCCAAGGCATTCTGGCACCAGTGAGGTTCACGCTTCACTGCAGTCAGAAAAGGAACAAGTATTTGTCTCCATTTAATGTCCATCCACAGGTAAACAGACACAAGGCACCGAGCCCAGATGTTATTATGCAATTACATACTTTAAGGCTGTTAGTGCCAAATTTATTAATCCTACCACAGCTAAGAGTTTTGAAAAGATATATCAAACCTACTGCAGGCTCAGAGGTTTTTAGAAGTAGAATGGATGTTCATAGGATGGCATTAAAACAGCAGCCATGCTAAATTCATAAGGAGTTTTATAGTCAGTAAAATGTAGCTGTACTTTAATTTGCTGTCTGAGCTCAATAAGTTTGAAATAAAGATTGCTTTCCATTTTTCATGCTAAAAAGTGTCAGTCGCACCTTTTTTATTACCAGTATTCAACAGCCAAGTTCACTTTTAACTAGATAACATCAGATTACAATAAACTCTTTTAATTATGTCATAAAAGTGAGTAAATCATGAAAAGTTAGGTTATGAACTTTCACACACTCAAGTCCAGTCCAACTTTACATGCAGGCCTTTAAAACTGTCAGTGAAAGAAGGGTTTGTACTCAGTTCACTGAAATATTTGTATCCCATGGGAAGTTTCTAAGGATGAGCAGTGAGACAGAGTCAGGTTCACCTTACAAGGACAGCCATGCTGAGCTCCAATATTCTGAGATGAGAGGAAAAGCTAAAAAAGAAGCAAAGAAAAACCTCAAAGGTCTTTCTAGTGAAGTTAATAAAGACTAATCTATGTTGTTGCAAATCTATGTTGCAAATTCTATTAAAAAATAAGGTCTTCAGTATAACTTCCTCTCTTAATCATGCATGAATGTAGGTGTGAGACATTATTAAAATTTTCATTTGCCTTTTTATGCAGGTCCAGGCTTCATTTGTAAGGTGTAGACATTTGATATAAATGAGAAGTGTTTGCTATACATGCGATTTTCTCTTAATTTATAAACCAAGAACTAGCAGCATTTAGCTGTGCAGGGCTATGGAAAGAATGTGGTTGTTAGAGTGCACTGGGTCTTTCGGCATTCTAATTGCCAAAAGATTATTTTCCCCTTTAGGGATGATTAACTACAACACAGAGCTCAATTTCCAGACATGGTGCCCTTAAATAGAACAGGTATGTTAGCAGTACAGGTATTGTTCTGAAAAATATACCCCCTTCACATACCATTTCTGACAACACTCTCTTATTACGCAAATAGAAAAAGTTATTTCAGGTCTTTTTGTCATTATAATATATTAGTAACTGAAAAATGTGAATGTAAAGAGGAGTTAGGCACTAACAAGTTATGCATCAGAATGTGCATCTTTTAGGCATCCTGATCCTCAGATTTACTTCGGTGCATTATAAGCAACAATTTCAAAAGTTAGAGCCACAACCTAGAAAAAACCCAGTATGTTAATGTAGCTAAGGAGATAGATTAAGCTCCTTCTGCTGATGCACCATTGTATCAGAGCTCGTTATCTTGCTCATCAACTAAAATTTGCATACTAGGCATTGCTGCCCATAAATCTCCTAAGAATGTGTTTCAGTTGTCTTAAGCACGTCTAATGTGAAACTCCGTCACAGAAACAACTTAGCCTGGCCACACTCACTGGTGAGATTGCAGAACGGTGCCAATGTCTTACAGGCTGGCTGGTGGTGACGGCACCTAGTCATAACACAAGAGACAGTATTTCGACTTCACAGCTAAATGCAGCCCAGAACCAAATCCTGCCTCGAAGGGTTGTCCCCAGTTAGTATATGGTGAGCTAACAGAGGACAACAGCAGCAACTACCCCTTCTTCTCTGCAGGGGGAAATTCAGGGTTCCTAACATGAGAAAGCAAACAAAAGGCAGCATGATTCTTCTGTACAGCCACAATGGCATGAGAACAAATTAGCTGGATTCTCATCTTTGGATTAGGCTTTTATATTTCATATGCATTGCATAAAATAAAGGAAGAAAAGTGAAGATAAAAATGCTCACTGAATTAGATACTACAAGCAATTAGCAATACATTTTTGGATCACATCCAAAATCTATTTTAACCACAAAAGCACTTATTTGCAACCATCTCTAAAACTCACATTTGGCTTGCCTTATTAAGGCTCGGTTAGTAATATCTAGTTTATATGCAGTTGAAGTAGCTAGATGAAAGGCTAGAATGTCCTTTCAAGGGAACTACTTAGCTTAATAACTTCTTTTTCAGGTAGCAATTTTTCTGATTTAGCCATGAAGCTGTATAGCACTTAAAATTGCATGAAAGGGAGGTGTTTCATGTCTCATCAGTCTGGGAGCATAAATCCAGTGTTACTGACTGATAAAAACAACTGATTATCAGTGTAATTTTCTTTTCTTTGACTCCTCTTGGACACGATATTTAATGTAGTTGCTTGAAATGGTTGGAATTCTCACATTGTGCTTTCAGGACTGCACACTACCATAAGACAGTCAAAATACATTAATAAGTTGGAGATAAGAATTATTAAAGTTACACCAACAACCTGAGTACCTCTGCTAGTCTTCCTGTCTGATCTGCTAGGACAAAAGTCATTTTCAAGACAGCCACTACTGAAGACATTTATATGTAAATGGACTAAACCACAACTTAAACTCTGCCTGGAAACTGTAGAGAGGCAGTGCATAACAGATTCTAGCTGTGATTTCAGTACCACAGGAGCTGATGTTCCATGAGCCATGGACACGTCCTATATTAGCTAAAATCCCATCTTTTTTATTATCACAGAACCACATCTATTAGAAGTTGTAACTTAGGTTTGCAAGAAGCCTCCTGTGGCACTGAGATGTGCCCTGCAATTATAGCATGACAATGAGCGCAGTTCAAGGTCCTAAATGCAAATGTGTGGTGTGAACTTGGGTATCCATTATATCTGTGTGAGATGACACAAAGGCTATGGGAAACCTGTGCTCTTCTTGAAGGGCAGCTGAAGACCAGGGCAGGATACTTTAGAGCCTCTAAAAGAAAACCTGATATGTATCTTGAAGCAATTGATTCTAACCACTGTGTGGCAATCCTGTCTTTAACCTTATCAAATGCTAACATAAAACAAGCTAGATACTTTACCCTGTATTTGCTATTGAACCTGCTTCATAATTTCACATTTCTGCTTGTCAGAAGACTACAGATTCCAAGTCTGAAATCCTGACATCTTTAATACATTATAGTATTTCTTTCCAAATGTATTAATGGAATGTAATTATATATCAGAATTAATTCTGCTTGAATAAAAAGCTAAAACTCCTTTGGTCTTCTGTCATAGAAGACTCTCCCTGTCAGTGGTCTTTCTCTAAAACCTTTTCTATGGATTCATTTTATTTGGCTGTAGGGGATCAGGACCTTCGATAGTATTTCACATGATGTTTCATCACCGTCTTTTGTAATAGCAAAAGTAGCATTGCCATTACAGTACTGAAATACATCACATGATAGGTGGTAGCATGAAAATTAGCTTTTTCATGCTTACATTAGTGATTCATAATTAGGCTATTTAATGCCTGTAAGTCTTGTCTTTCTCCATGTTTAATCAGTGAAGTTTGTCTCCCCTCCATCATACATTTCCAGGTTTACAATAGACTAAGGTGCTGAAGACCCGTGATGTAACTAGAAAACAAAAGTCTAGGAAAGGAAGGCCTACAATCTTAAACGGCCTGTCCAAAGAAAGAAAGAAACAAAAAGGGCTTTCTCTGTCTGCACCATAGATTAAAATTTACAAGAAAACTATTAATGAAACTTTTAGGGTACCAGAGTAAATTAGCAGACACTTTAATGAGTTATAGCCATGTTAACAAAGTAGCAACTCTAGGATTTATCGCATATACTTCCTCTCATTAAAACAAATATTCTTTTATATGACTGGAAATCTTTTCATTACATTAGCTCTGTCCACTAAATCCTGATTTTCCAAGTGTATTGCACTCCCATAGGACTTGCTGCCTTTCCTCTACCCGATTTCTCAATGGCAATTCCACTTACTTTCTTTGAAGCAGTGGTAGGATCTGAATCCCAGGGGACCTGAAAAGTGCTTGACGTGGCATAAAAGGTCATTTCCATATCAACTGAAGGTGTTCAACACTTTTTGGGATCTCAGAGTTTCAAAAGTTCCCAGGTCACCTCTCCATGACTGGGATTGGATTTCAGAAGAACTCAATACATAGTAGCTCAGTGAGAACAAATAAAAAGTCACATTTGAAAACCTGCCCTTTTGTACATGTGTTTATTTCCCCAGAGTAACGTTTGCAGCACGAGCTCCTTTTCTCAGTTGTGGTCTTATCATGATCCTATTTTGAGGAGTTGTTCAATGCAGCTTTTTAAACTGTTTTGCCTTCTTCAGAAAATATATGAAACATATCACAGGACAGGATTGTAGGATTACTCATTGATGATAAAATGTATGCTTTAAATTAAAGATTTAAAATCAAGGATATTATGATACTGTGTAGTTCAGATAGTTCCAAACACAATACAGAAAACTGATCGTGTGGTGACAGATGTACTTACTGATCTGTTGCAGGAAATGTAAAGCATCAAGAAAAAAATGTGTACATTAACTTTTCTTATATTTCATATATTTATCTATGTAGTTCTAATCTACCATCTGACTTAGTTTACACAACATCCAATTTTTCTCTACAGTTGAGCAGATATATAACATAGAACTAAAATGAAATCATGTTCATTTTATTTCCTACGTTAGATGTATTTCTAAGCTGTGATCATGAAACCACTCTGTGTTCTAGACTTTAACTTTTCTGTAAGTGATTAAGTAATTTCACTTAACAGCTGATGGATAATGATGCACAAAATTGGTGCAGAACCTCTGAATCAAGCACAGAACAACACTTGTGCTAAAGACATGAAAAACTGCTGCTGTAGCATGCTTCGGCAGTACTGCTATTTAATATATAGTCCCAAAGATCAAAACCATTTGTCTGTAGCAGAGTTCAGCATATTGACACGATAGGACACTTCTCAGTGCTGTTCATTACGCAATGTGCTAGACTGTCCATTTCTCATCCCCAACAAAACCGTGTGGAGTATAAGGGACATGCTCAGGCCCATTGGGGATTCGTAAGAGTTTTGCTCTCAAACCACATACCTAAGTCACATACAGCATCCTACTGTGAAAATGATAATTTTCCCCAACTGAACCCAGTTTTTAATCAAAACCAAATTTTTTCCAGCCACATAAATAGAAGAACACAATTTGAAAACCCTGTCCTAGAAGCAAAAAGGAAGCTACAACAGCATAACATGCCCAACGCAGAACTTGGAACAAAGCCTATGCAGGCCCAAGGTTTCCGAGGTACAGTACCATGTCAGCTGTCTTAGTTAAGATGAAGGATCCTGTTCTCCTGTTTATGTGACAATGATTTTGTCATAGTCTGATTAAGAGAGTATTGTTGCCAATTCTTACAATGTTATCACCAGTCTCCTAGAATTTTCTCCCCTAAATGTCCGAGCTCCCAGAGTTGCGGGACTCATGAGCCACCTAAAATACTGTAACCTTCAGAGGCACAGAGAAAACACAGAAAAGTTGACCCTAATGTTTCCTAAAGGCTGAGAAACAGAAAGCACAATAAGAGCCCCAAGGTAATTTTCTAAATAAAATCATAAATTCCATTCTTGGGAATGTACGACTCTTTCTTGAGCACCCGAGGTTGGCAACACTGAAATAATTAATTGTACTTTCTCTAAATTACCATTAATTGATGTTTGGTGTGTTTCTAAGCTAGCTCATCTAGCAAGCATCAATTAAGTTAAAAGCCTCAAGCACTGTGTTGTAGGGGTTTACAAGAATACAGCCTCTCAGTAACATAAAAATTAATATGCTTAAAATGAGCTGTATAAGCAGCAAACAGTATTGGTAGAGACGAATAAACTTTAACGTAAGGTTCTAGCCAGAGAATGAGGCTTTTTCTCCTTTGTAACAGTACAAAGCTCCTCATCAACCTTACCTAGACCCAAATTCGCCCACCTGCGCCCTGTTCCCAAGAGATCCCGCAGCGTGAGTGACCTGTCCCAGCGCCCCGCCGGGACGCGCAGGCTGCACGGTACGTCCTGCGCTGCCCGCCAGCCCAGCCCCGCTGCGGGGGAAACCACAACCCGTGCACCTTCCTCCCACCCTTCCTCACCGAGCACAGCACGGGAGAGACACGCGGGGAGCCCCTGCCACCCACACCCCACACCGGGGCACGCAGAGAGGGGACGCGGAGGTTGCACAGCCGTTACGTCTGTCACTTGCTGGATGCCAAAACCCCAAGTGTTTGGAGAGAAAAGCTCACAAAGCTCACCTTATATTTAGCACTGCTTGTTAACAAATGGAATGAGATATTCAGGGGATATTTTCCTTGTTGCGGTTGGGGGGGAAATTATGGAGAATGTATGACTTTGTAGACAAAGCTGAATTTATAGGTTAGGAAAGAGGTTTTAAAATTACCTCACAGATCATTTTTATTGTTGTAATTATTTTAGCCACACAATATCCACTTTTAAATGTATTTCTAATATGAAAGAATATTTTTAACTCCCCACTTATGGCTGATCTGCCATAGATAAGAAATACATTCTAAGCTTTGTATTAATACAAGAACTCACAAATATATTTCTCTGGAATGCCTGCACTCTTTATTTCCTTGGTTTTCATACACTGTCACCTGCTGTCAGCCAATACTGTTATCTGCTGTCCCTGCTGTGTTGTAACTAGATCAGAACTTTTGTCTTTCTTGTTTGTGTTGACTGATGTAGAAAAACCACTCTTCACCCGTGATGCATCACAGCTGAAGGGGACTTTCCTCAGCACAACACTTAAAAAAAGCAACATGGGCTTTGGATTTACCATCATTGGTGGGGATGAGCCGGATGAGTTTCTCCAGGTGAAGAGTGTAATTCCTGATGGGCCTGCAGCACAAGATGGGAAAATGGAAACAGGTAATTAAGATGGTTCCCTTTGTTCTTTTATATGAGAAGCAGAATGATGCATAGATTTCTGAGTCTCATTCTCTGCATAAATACATACATTTTTCCATATGACTTTTCGTGATAATGTGTAAAACAGCTGGTCTGTAAGAAAAGCTTCTCAGATAGCAATTTCTTGTAATTTTTCTTTTTAATAATGCCAAGTAGGTTATTTTCAGAATATTTTAAGGGAAAAAGTTATCTGCATTCTCCTACAAGAAAATGGGATTGAATGTTCTTTAGTTTGTAGGCTGTTTACTCAAGAAGAGTCTGTGCAGAAAGAAGAGACAGGCAGAGAAGGCACAGACCACTAAGTGCAAATTTATTTTTTTAGAAAGAATGTTTTTGCAAAATAATCAGTGGAGTCTGCTACAACATCGTTCTCATTAGAACCATCAAGACAAGAGTTTTCAGTGTGGCATATGGACACATAGACATTTGTGGCCTACTAATAAAGAATCTGTGAGAACTAACTAAATAAAAGAAACTTCCTCTGAAGAGATTTAAAGCTGCTCTAAAGATCTGGACCACCACTGGAAATATTTTCACATCCACAGATTGATAAAGATTGCAAACCACCTTCTTAAAGGTTTGCAGGGTCACATCAGGTCTACATATGGATGAAACATTTTTGGATGAAGAAGAACCCAGTTTCCAAGCCAGCTATCATCTCCTGTAGGATAAGAAAATCAGAGAATAACAAAATAATCTCAGTTGGCAGGGACCTCCAGTCACTGACCTCCTGTTCAAAGCAGGGCTCACTTTGTCATTGGATCAGATTGCTCAGGGCTTCATCCGTGGGGCTTTAGAAAATTTTATAGGACAGAGATCCCACAGCCTCTGTGGGCTTCTGTCCCAATACTTAACCACTCTCATGGTGAAGTTTTTTGTTCTTTAAATTCGACTGGGATTTCCACTGGTGCAAGTGGTTACTAGTGAGTGTAGCTGTGTATTCTTGAAGCTCTATCACTGTGTACCATCTCACCCCAGCAGTCCTTGTTCCTCAGATAACAGCAAGGCTGCACATTAATACCGGGACATGTGCACCATTTTTCCTTCCTTTTCACATCAAGACTTTACAGAAGAAATGCTAGTTTGAGGTTTATGTTGTCTCTGCAGAAAACCAAGCTCATGGTGGCCAGATTCACTGTGACAGTAAAAAGATTTCCTGGCCTGTGACAGATCACTGTGGATGGACCACAGCAGCAGAGCAGGATCCTTTTAGTGTGTCACAGTACAGGAGGCAGACACATAAAGACACATGGGTACAAATAATGTGGATGGAATAGTGCCAAGTGATTCTTCTGGAAATTTCCTTTCATCCTTCTTTTATTGCAGCAAAGGAATGACCTGGACTATCGTTATGTCAGAATAAATCACCCTGAACAGTAGTTTATTGTGTAGGACTCTCCAGGACTTCAGATGTAGGAAGTGTGAAGGTTGTGAGAATCATTATTTAAAACAAACAAACAAACAAGCAGTTTGCCTCAAGTCTTATATTACAGCCAGCATGATATGTCTGATATCAAAGAGATAATCTATATGAAGAAGTAAAATGTAATAAATAAATAGAATATAGATTGTTGGCATTGGTTTTATAAGAAAAAAAAAGCTTTTTAATTCTCAGTTCTTGCTGCCGTTTTAACTTAATGTAATTTGGTTCCCAAAGGCAAAATTAAATTAGCTGATTAAGTGGACAAAGGATACAACAGACTTCCTGAAGTTCAGGAGATTTTAGTAACATGAACTTCAATTCTCCTTGTAATTTTGTATTACATAATACAGTGTATGAGAAATGTTCCTTGTTTGTCATGGTTTAGCATTCTCAGATCCAGCACTCAAATATAGTTACCTGCTAATCCATCTAAAGTGTGGGCTGGTTATTGGTGAACTTGTTCATATGCAGTTATTTTATCTCAGAAAGAGAATATCCTTGCAACTTACTTATACTTTGATGTTGAAATCGAATATGGGTGTCATAATACTATTGGTGGTGATTATTGTAGGCATGGGTTGTGATGAGAATATATAGGAGAAATGTGGTTTAAAATGCACAGAAATAACTGGGGTTTTTTTCTGAGGTAATTAATTCAACTATATTAAGAATGCAAGACAGAAATGTACATTCAAATATGTAATCACTCTATAATTATGTGAGCCTGATATGTACAAAATTACATCTCAGAATAAATTCTGGCCTCAAATGTCTTCATTTTTGAGAAACGTGGCAGAGTTCTGATGTAAAGTAATTGGAGAATCTGAAGCTCATTATTGTGGCATCTGACATGGTTTCTATGATTATTTGAAGTGATTTCTAAAAATGATAATGGTAAACTGAAAAAAGATAATTAAGGTCAGAATATTCATCAAAGTATTGTTCAGCAAAGTGCTAGTACTTCCTGATTTCAAGACTTTTGACACTTCCTGAAGCAAGATTTCTCTCCCTATTCAGCCATATTACGATCTAATCAACTGGAGATACAAAAGTCTCCTAGGTTCCATCAATGGCGTTTTTTCATAAAGCTGTTAAAATCTTATGTTTTAAAATTATTTGAAATTACATATATAGCTTTTGTCTGTTGGGTAGGCATCACTGGATGATGAATAGGGCTTTTAAAATAGAGTTTATGTATTCTTTTGACACAAATTGTGTGGTGTTGTGCAATTTATGTGCACTCCAGCTCTGATCACAGTCATAGGAGGCTTTGACAAATGATAAAAAAAATATGGTGGCAGTAGGGCATCACAGTAGAAAGCTTGAGGACAATGGCACTGTGATCTGTGAAGCAACCTGGGTGTAACAGATCACCACAGGTACTGGTGCTCCCAGCTGTAATACAACTCTGGAGTCTTTCCTTCGCAAGGCTGGTACTTGTTTTTGGCCAAGTGGTAAACAAAATCCTATTGTTTCAGACCTGCAACAGATATGAGGAAAAAAGGAAGAACAGGCATCATCACCTTCATCTCACGTGATCTTGGCCACAGGCTGAAGAGACCAATGCTGTATTTTATCCTAACTGTTAAAGAAACAAGCTCATAGAGAACTAATAGTGTAACTTGGGTTTACTTCTCCACCCAAAATCTAATTTAGGGGTCAGGTACAAATGCTATTCAAAGAGAAGGGTGAATCTATGTAAGATGTTATTGTCACCCTTTAACATGATCAAAACACAGTGATTTCACTTGCAGGTTTCAAAATGAAACAATTTTGGATTTCATCCCTTGGAACATGGAAGCAGCTGCCCAACAGTGACTTGGTATCACTGTGATGCTGTGAAACAATTAAAGCAGTGAAGCAAACTGAGTAGTACACTGAGATGCAACAAGAGATATCTCAAGTCCTGCTGATCTAACACCACCACTCAGAGCCAAGTGCTGGGCCTTAAGAGGTAGCTATAATTGTCCCAGACCCACAGCAAACCTCACAAGCAGACTCAGAGGAACCACATCTCAGTGGATGAGTCAAAAACAGCCAAAATTACATTCCCGATCCCATTTGCCAGATGTTTCAGAATTCGTAAGGGTTATTATGCCCGCGTGTAAATCTAGCATCTGTGAGCTAATGGCTGTTAATAATACTGCAAATGCCTTTCTAGGATGTGTTTTAGCATTTGGAGCTCAATCTAGCTGCTGGATATGAACATTACACTCCACAGCATCTCTGTCTACCTCAAGACAGCCTAGGAACTGATACCACATTCCTTCCTGAGAGGTTACATTGCTTAGTCTTGTCTGAAGTCTCACACACTGTCTGCGTTTAAGAGGCCCCTGTATCCCATTAAAATGCGGAGTGAACGTCACTGGTAAAAGACTGCATCTACATGAAAAGATTTTTATACAGTGAGTGATTGTGAATGACTGCTGTTCTAAGGCAAACAAAGATTTAGGCCTGCGGCTGAGTTAGATAAAAGCTCAAGCTGTGAAGGGAAAAACTTTCCTACAGTTCTCAAGGTTATTCAATGGACTAGATAAACCTGAAACACTCCCACATAATCAAGCTTGGGAAAGATTCTCACTCTCTGCATTTCAGCAAGTTCCAGTTCCTTTGGTGAAAGTTTCCAGGAAACAGCTCGAAGACATGGTGTACAAGTGATTAATGGAGTCTGTTGATGACCGTCTGACTGATGAATAGCTGTGGTCATTGCAGGCTGAACTTTCCAGAAATGTATCCGTCTGTGGTAAACTGTCATAGCTCAACAGTGTGAATCAAGAAATGAGGAAAATGCTCTTTCATTTAATCAGCCAAGCATATATTTGACCAGCTCCAAGATGCTAAATCATCTGTAAACAATGCAGACTTGAGCTTTTTTAGATTCTATTGTCTTAGGAATAGTAGCTTCACTATATTAGTTAACCTATTCTAGAGATAAAAATTCATAAATGTAGGATAAGGTTCCACTAACAAATATAGATGTCCACAAGACAGAGCTCTACACCTACTATATGAGTAGACATCTACCACTTCTAGATGACTGTATTAGGGTGAAGCCTAGAGACTAGAGATCTAGAATCTACAGATCAGTCCCGCATCTACCACCTGAGAGATCTCCAAGGGGAGTGAGCCAGCTGTTAGAAATACTGCAAGGAGTGACCCGTGGCCTTGCTACTCTCTGTTGGCCTACCATCAGGACCCATAACAATCTTCTATGAATGATGAATTTTTCATGAAGCTGTTACTCTAAATGTAAGCAAAATGGAGAGACTGCACACTTATTGATCTACAAAGTCATAAATGTTGTTATTCACTTGAATAAGAAAAAAACTAAAGCCATTTATCAGGTAGCTGACCCTAGAATGTCACTAAGCTTAGGGAATAATTATCTAGTCATCATTCCTGCATATTTTGCACAGTAAGGCTAATATCTCACAACCTCTGTAAAAAGAGTACTCAAGACAGAAGGAACTGAGGACATCTGCAAAAGGATGCATTTTTACAAGTTCAGTTAGATTCTTATTAGTAGTTTGTTTACTGTCTTCCCAGTCAGTTCAGATGAACAAACCATTATCTCACCTAATGTCAGACCAGATGAGATGCAAGCTGTCCAGTTTCAGCAACACCAGAAAAAGTGAACTCTGTATGCACAAGGAATGCCTTCAATCTGAAGAAAGCAAACATGTTAAAATTTAAAAACAAAAAATATTTTGGCAGTCATCTGAGAATGTGAATACTATCAGAATATCACTATAGGTCTCAGCGTATCATGACCACACGCCACTGTACCTATCTTTGTTTTTCAAACAGCTCAAGTCTCTCTCGCATGCAATCAGTTAAGATTGATCTGACAGTTTTCCCTTTTACAGTATCTGCCTCCATGGTAGCTGACTGTTTACCACAGTTGTCATCTCAAGAAGTTCACTGACCAGGAGCTCAGTGAGGAACTGGTCACACACGTACATAGGATTTCATTTCCACAATATCAGAAGCTGGCTGAAATTTAGTTAGCTCACCTCCCCAACAGCCTATTACCTCTTTATCCAGACTTTATCCAGTGGCACCAGGAAGACTGGCCTCCCAAAGTTAAGGCATTTCATTAGGAACATAGGAGATTGTATTGTTTAACATCTTCATCAGTGACACAGACAGTGGGATTGAGTGCACCCTCAGCAAGTTCATGGATGACATCAAGCTGAGTGGTGCAGTTGACACACGTGAGAGATAGGATGCCCTCCAGAGGGACCTGGACATGCGCGAGAAGTGGGCCCATGTGAACCTCATGAGGTTCAACAAGGCCGATTGCAAGGTCATGCACATGGGTCGGGGCAACCCCCAGTGTCAATATAGGCTGGAGGATCAACGGATTGAGAGCAGGCCTGAGGAAAAGGACTTGGGGGTGCTGGTGGATGAAAGACTGGATATGACTCGGCAATGTGCGCTTGCAGCCCAGAAGGCAAATCATGTCTTGAGCTGCATCAAAAGGAGTGTGGCCAGCAGGTCGAGGGAGGTGATTCTGCCCTTCTACTCTGCTCTGGTGAGACCCCACCTGGAGTCCTGCATCCAGCTCTGGAGCCCTTAGTACAGGAAAGACATGGGCCTGTTGGAGGGTCCAGAGGAGGCCACAGAAATGATCAGAGGGCTGAACAGCTCTCCTATGAGGACAGGCTGATAGAGTTGGCGTTGTTCAGCCTGGAGACTAGAAGGCTCTGGGGAGACCTTATTGTGGACTTTAAGTACTTACAAGGGGCCTATAGAAAGACAGAGGCAGACTTTTTAGCAGGGCCTGTTGCAATAGGACAAGGGGAGATGATTTTAAACTAAAGGAGGGGAGATTCGGGCTAGACGTGAGGAATAAATTTTTTACAAAGAAGATGGTGAAACACTTAAACAGGTTGCCCTGTAAGGTGGTAGATGCCTCATCCCTGAAGACATCCAAGGCCAAGCTGGACGGGGCTCTGAGCAACCTGATCTAGTTGAAGGTGTCCCTGCTTATTGCAGGGGGGTTGGACTAGATGACCTTTGAAGGTCATCTATGATTCTACGATAATGCCACTGGTTGGACTGCTGAGAAAGGAGTATCTTTTCATTATCCTTATGCATCTTCAGGCTAAAACACTCTTTTAATATATGCCAAGGTTTCAACAAGTATCAATCTTGCAGCTGCAAGCTTATGCTACATGGCAGGTCTGTGAGAGTGGAGCAACATACTTTAAAACCAGCTTGTGTTATCGACCTCCCTTAATACAGTTGCTTTGTTTGGAAGCAAGGATGTTTCACTGCAGAGAAGAACCTGGGAGTTCTGGTCACAACAGGTTGACCATAAGTCAACAATGTGCCCTTGTGGCGAAGAAGGCCAAAGGTATCATGGGGTGCATTAAGAAAAGTGTGACCAGCAGGTCGAGAGAGGTTCTCCTCCCCCTCTACTCTGCCCTGGTGAAGCCGCATCTGGAGTTCTGCATCCAGCTCTGGGCTCCCCAGTTTAAGAAGGACAAGGAATTACTGGAGGGAGTCCAGCAGCAGGCTACAAAGATGATCACAGGTCTGGAGCATCTTTCTTATGAGGAAAGACTAAGAGAGCTGGGTCTGTTCAGCCTGGAGAAGGCTGATAGGGGATCTTATCCATGTTTATAAATATTTCTATTGTGGATGTCAAGAAGATGGGACCAGCCTCCTTTCAGTGGTGCACAACGATAGGATGAGGGGCAACGGGCACAGACTGAAGCACAGGAGGTTCCAGCTGAATATGAGGAGAAACTTCTTCACTTTGAGGGTGCCAGAGCCCTGGAACAGGCTGCCCAGAGAGGTTGTGGAGTCTCCTTCTCTGGAGACATTCAAACCCACCTGGACACATTCCTGTGTGATGTCCTCTGGGTGAACCTGCTTTAGCAGGTGGGTTGGACTGGATGATCTCCAGAGGTCCCTACCAACCCAAACCATACTGTGATTCTGTGATCTGAACCCGCAGTGGTCTTTGGTCTCTCTTCAGGTGTTGCTATTAATCCCACAGAGTAAAGAGAAAGAAAATTAACTGTTTGGAAAATAACTAACACAAATAACAAAAAGTATTTCAATCATCATGGAGAGGGAGAATTTCTCCCGTCAGTATTAGCCTAGTCAGTGTGGAATTGTGTTATGTTTACTGCTTGTGTTCCTACTCTCCCCAGTACAGGCAGCTGTGCAAAACACAGCAGAAACAGTATATTTGCATTATGTACAACCAAAATCATTGCATTCTCTGGTCAGCCATGACACCTACAAGTTCCTTTCACCAGTGACACTGGTTACATTTTCCTTTTTGTGAGCCAAACCAGGAGTAACCATCAGGTAAAAACCTCAACCTGGATTTCTAAAACCAGTCTTCTTTCATTTCACAATTTAATTTAGCTTTCCAAGGAGAGGAGATTGAGAGGGCATTGAGACTGGAGTTGCAGTGTGAATGCTGTGGTCTTTATACCCTACATGACGATGGAGCTAATGAATGCCCTGCTAGTTCATAGCTGAGATGAATGGCCATCTAGGAGCTGCACTTGACTTTTTTTGTTTGTTTTTTTGGTCCAGTACAGAGCATCCTGCTTCATTCAATCCACTTTATATTTCTCACCATAAAAGCCTCCATATCTCACGTAACTAACGCGAGAACTGTTTAAGAGGTGTATGGGTAAAATTAACCCTGAGATTGAGAATCTCCCCAAGGTAGACTGATGCAGTGTTGCTAGTCCTCACAATTTTATCCTGAATATCAGGATTCTTTAGAGCTCAACTTTTTTTAAGGGTGACTAGGTGTGAATCTTGGGTTAAATTTTACAAGGTGAAAGTTTATATTCCCCTCATTACAGGGGAAAGCTCTGAAGTATCACCATATTATACTTAAGAGGTTTCAAACAGAAAGCAAATTAAAAATGCCAATTTTACTGTTTATTTTTTATCATGTATTGTGACTGTCACTTTAGCTGGGGGAAGTGATGTGGCTTGTGGTTTTGAATGCTTGATGGTGACAGTAAAAATAATACTTGCATTTTAGGAATATTAATAGCAATGAAGAACATGGTAACACAAAGATATTATTTTTCAGTCTCCCTTTCCTATTTTAAAGTATGCAATTTATTGAATTCTGCATGTAAATATATAAACCAGAAGATAGCACTTAAGTTGCTAGAAATGTTTATTACTTTTGTTATTTTTTCTAATATTAATATATCATTTTGTTTGTTCATTTGTTTCTATTGCTTTCACATAAAACAAACTTGCTACAGTGGTCACAGTAATATCTGTAAATTGCTTTTTACATTAACCAAAGACCTGGGAAAAGTGTCCACTTCTGTCAAAAAGGTACTGAATTCTAATCTTAATGAGATTCCTATTTTAGTGTTTTCTTCATATTTTTATTCTTTTGGTACTCACTAGATTGTTAGGTACTCATTGAGTGATAACCAGGACAGAGACGAGCCTAGACTAAAAAATTCGTATGGATATTTTGTATACCACACTCTGTTGCTGTCTGCATCTGAGGTCTTTCTGTTCATTTTGTCAGATTTCTTGGTTGGCTGGTGTGATATTCAATAGCCTTGTGTTCTCCCCGAGGTGCAGAAAATCCTTATGTTGCTATCTGTTCTGCCTGATATGGAGTTAGAACTTGAGTCCATGTTGCCTATCTATCAAGCTACTGAGCATTCATTAAGCACTGCATACAAATCTTTCCTGTTAAAACCATTCCACTTTGCATGAATATTCCTTGAGGTACGAAGAGAGCTATTGATTCTTTATAGCCCTGTCACTTGGCTATTCCCTTGCAGTCTTGAATTAAAATTATTTACGTAAACTGGAAGAGCAATTACAGCAGAGCATCTAACTTGGATTTCAAAATACTTCTGAAAATGAACACTATGTTCTTTAAGTCACAAGAATAATTAGAAAAAAATTCTTAGGAATATCTTGTTTTCACCTCACACTCTGTCTTACTTCGTGGGATGATTCTGTTTCTGCATTACTGGTACAAATGTGACTCAGTGCTTTCTGACTCCATATCTTGGATTTTAGCCCTGAAGTTTGCCATAATTTAGAAATTTTGGGAAACTTTACGGTTAGTAGCTTAATTCATGGTGTTTCAAAGCATCACATCAAGGAATAGATCGCCAAGTATGGTGTCAATAGGGAGGAAAAAATTGCCTACAGCACAAAACTGAGTCTATCAAGGTTTGGGCTGTAATTCAGTTGCACAAACATAGGTGTCCAGCGCCAATAAAAGTGCCAGAGATCCCACCCAGCCTCCTCCTGCCCTTCCAGGCAGTAGACTTTTCTAAGTCCTGTGTCTGCAAGTCCCATCTGAACATCTCAAATGCCCAAGGCTATTGTAAATGACATTAGATGCCTATTTAAACAACCACATTTGTCCTTCAATGCCTTACAAGAATTGTGTGCTAACAGACTCCTTTTATTTTCCTCATCCTCCATTACAGCAAGCAGTGACTGATTCATGACTCTAATAATAACCCTTTTCTGACAATTTTAAGGATATTTGTTTCCCCTAGCCTAACTCAAAGCTCATGCTTGTGGTTTTGTGAACACTTAAAAGAAACAGCAAAAACCCTTTTAAACTTACTAGTCTTAATTTTCTCTCATTTAAGCATTCAAACAACAACATTATACAAAGTCTGATGGTTGAGTTCAAACATATACTGGTGATTATAAATTCTTTTTCATCTCCAACACTTATAATATTTTTGTTCAGATATTATTGGTGCCCGTAAAATACATACAAATATTAGGACTGAATAACATATGTCACTTGTTCTCTTTCCTATAGTGACTCTTCTTCAAAAGACTTTCATTTTGCTTTGATAAAATATATATACATAGGAGACAACTCATAGTGTAAATGGTTTGTGGCACTTATTTCATTTTGAAATAAATTCACATTCGTTGACACAATATTTTGAACTACATTTATCAGTCCTAAGAATTATATTAGCTTGCTACTAGCAACAGCAAAACATTGGACATGTAAATAGGTGAAATCCAGGGTTATATAAGTGTGCCACATAGTCTTCTGCAGGAGAGAATATATAAACTAATCTGTCTACATTATTAAGTTAGTTAATTCTGATGGCTAAGCCATTAGAGCAGCTCTTCCAGCACTCACCATAGAAAGCTGAACACATTTGATTAGAGGTTCTCCTTCCCCTCTCCTCTGCCCTGGTGAGACCTCATCTGGAATATTGTGTCCAGTTCTGGGCCCCTCAGTTCAAGAAGGACAGGGAACTGCTGGAGAGAGTCCAGCGCAGGGCCACGAAGATGATTAAGGGAGTGGAGCATCTCCCTTATGAGGAAAGGCTGAGGGAGCTGGGGCTCTTTAGCTTGGAGAAGAGGACACTGAGGGGAGTTCTCATTAATGTTTATAAATATATAAAGGGTGGGCGTCACGAGGATGGAGCCAGGCTCTTCTCGGTGACAACCAACAGTAAGACAAGGGGTAATGGGTTCAAGCTGGAACACAAGAGGTTCCACTTAAATTTGAGAAGAAACTTCTTGTCAGTGAGGGTGACAGAACACTGGAACAGGCTGCCCGGGGGGGTTGTGGAGTCTCCTTCTCTGGAGACATTCAAAACCCGCCTGGACGCCTTCCTGTGTAACCTCACCTAGGTGTTCCTGCTCCGGCAGGGGGATTGGACTGGATGATCTTTTGAGGTCCCTTCCTATCCCTGACATTCTGTGATTCTGTGATTCTGTGATTCTGTGGCTGAGGTCTGACCATGTCCAGCCAGACCAGATTCCACATGTACAGCACTTAATGTCTTTTTAACCAGCTGGTTCACCTTTGACCAGATTTTCACTGCAGTTATGTTTTTATTTAACCCAGAAAGCAAAGGTGAAGCAATTTGATGGGAAGAGAGGGCATAAGACAAATGCAATCTATGATAATATAATCAATCCTGCCTCTTGTGGACAAATACAACACAAACCATACACACCAGATGTACACACTCTGTTTAACATAAGCCACCAGTCTAGGTCTCTGTAGCAAGAGTAAATGGAGATCTCCTGGTGCTCAAAGGAGCTGTATTTTTAGCAGAGAATGAGGTCATACAGAAATCAAGAAACATGGTAAAGGAAAATATAAAAGAGGAAAGGTGAAAAAGAAGAGAGAGTATTTGAAACACTAATTATTCAAATATGTGCAGCCTCACTTTCCTATTAATTCAAGGTCTGACTCTATGGAAAACATGGCCACAAAGGCCAAGAGCATAGACAAGGGTACTAAAACTATGTCATACATATTGCAGTATGCAAAATACAAAGGCAGTTGAAATATTAACTGATTTTTCTGTCTACTACCACATACTAAGATACTTTTATCCCATTTTACTGTTCATATTGTTCAACACCAAACCGGTGTGTATGACAAGTCTCAGAAGCCCATAAATTCATTCTTCGATCTAAACTCCATCATACAAAATCTGCAGATTCTGTTATTAGGATATTTAGCATAGGCCAGGAAATTATAAATATATTGTCATAATCCTCACATTTTTTAAAACAATGTTTGTAAGGTTTGCAAGTTGCTAGTTGAGTAAGCAGTGTGCAATGAACTCAGTGGCTGCCGAAAATGCTGCAGCTGCAGAAATAACTTTTCTCCTGACAAATGTAATTAACATCTGTCTTGCATGATTTGAGTATTTGTATGAACAGACAAGAATATACATTGAAAATAATAGTCATCATCTTCTCATGTACCATTTCATAAAATAAAGAATGACATCTTATTGCTTAACAAGAATGATCTGGGAGAGGGGAAAGAGCTTCTTTCTATGTAAAGAAATGACAGGAAAGTGAGTACTTCATATTGCACTAGTGAAATAATCTAGAAGTGTACTTTTCAATATCATCCATGCCAACTTTGATCTTCTTTTAATTTTGTTGTTTGACATATAGGACTTTATTACACAATTCAATTATCAAAATAAAAAGCAAACATTTAGCTGTTTCAGATTTTTGTTCATTTTATATTAAAAATTAAGTACATTAAGAAAGCATAATCTCCTCTCTGCCTCCACATTTGTGCAACCAAATACAGTCTCTATGTTTAGTAAAATTTGAGAGTTCAGAAATTCAGCTCTTCATTTGCCTTTAACTATTTTTGAGCACAAATTTTAAAGCTAAAATTTGAAGCAAATTTTAAACCCTTTGAAAATTTAAGAAAAAACCTAAGTAATGACTTTTAAGATACAAGTTCTGCCGTATATTTAGAACGGGAAATATTTTTCCTGACAGTTAGCAAATATTTTACTTGAAAAAATTAGTTAACATCCCTGTACCTGAATTTCCCTATCCAAAAGGAGAAATAGTAATTTTAGGACTTTGTAAAGTCCAACAGTTACTGCAGTTAGCAACTCTCGTTATAACTACTACGAATGTTAGTGAAGTTGAGCTTAAGATACTTAGGCTGACTACTGTGTATGTCCCATTGTGTGGTATACACTAAAACAGAAATCTGTGCTCAGTTGCATGTAGATCAATTTTTTGTTTGTATTCTGAGTTTCTCACTTACTTTATGCATGGCATAAAGTAAAAACATCCAGAGTTGCATTAGAGATGAAGAAACATTTCCAGGCGTATAAATCATATTCCAGGAGCTTTGTGAACCTTTAACTAATTGAGGTTACAGAGACATTTCAGGCAATTTTGTTATGATTTTGCTTCTAAAGCATCTTTCACTGTCTATGGCTGGAGTCAGGATATTAGCATGACTGCACCTCTCATCTCACCCAGTTTAGCTCTTCACATAGCCTTTGTCAGAAGAGCAAAGTTTATTCCAGCACTTATGCAACTGCCTCTCCATAACTGATGATTCTGACATTTTAAAAAATGGTTTGTTTGTTTAAAAACCTGTGATGAAATTTTCTCAATAACACAAGGAGCACTTTTCAAACTGGCAGGTGAGCATGAAGCTAATCCTGATGAAAAGTGAGAAGCCCCTGGAAAATTTCATCCAGCCTTTCCTCTCTCCACCCCACAAAAGTCTTCTCCCCTCCAGCAGTCACATAAGTGGGATATTTATTCTGAGCTGGTGAAATGGAGGTGGAGGGTCAGTGGAGCTTGAGCTGCAATGCTACTACATGTGCTCTGTGCATGTGGCAGCCCAGACCTGCCCAGGGCAGCACTCGCTTCTGCTCATCTCCCCTTCCAGGAGGTACCCCAGGGGAGCGGTGGTGGGAGAGCAGAGCCAGGCTCCCCTAAATGCCGCTACTCCCTCTTGCCGCGTAAGCCAGGACACAGAGACTGTGTACAGGAGCTAGACAAATACTTGGTGACTGGAGCTCGGGGGTTTTGCCAGGTCTCAGCTATGGGTCTCAGGGGATGACTAGGTGGGGGCAGGAGAAGAGGGTCCCATCTCCAGAGCCTGGGTGCAGTACTGGGATGGGAGAAAACGGACTGGACTAGGATTTGCTGGAGCCGAAGATGTGACAATTTGTTTTTCTTCTGCAGGGAGGCAGGGAGAAAAGGCAGTAATTTTATGCTCAGAGGTGGCTGGAGAGTGGGTGTTGTTTCTATGCATGTGTGTGCATGTAGAAGGAGGTGGGAGAGGGGAGAGCAAGGCACTAAAGAAGAGAGGAGCTCTGTGAGAAAGGTCTGAGAGTAGTGATGTGAGTATAGATCTTTTAAACACTGGCACTTTCACTCCTTTTGTATTGTTTCTTCTTCAGCTCCTAATGAAAGTAAATTAAAATTCTTTGTATTCAACTAATTTCTTCTGCATTAAAATCAGCATCGTTGTATGCAGTATTTACTGGGACTTTCTTTGCCATACTGCGCATCACCTGTGGTACTGCTGAGAAAAAGTCAGATAATACTGAACAACTCATCTTTTCTTGATGGGTTCGTTCCTTGAGAATTTATTCATAGGCTAATAGTGGGTCATGAAGCATGCTGGGTTACGCTGCTGCTCTGTTATTCGTGATCTTTTCTATTCCAACTCTACGTACACAAAATAACAAGTCTCAATAAGCAAAGGCTATCCGCAGTTGATGATTATTGACCTGAAATCACACTGCTGAATCCTGCACACCCATCAGCTCTGCAGAAGCTGGCAGGGCCGAGCTGGGAGTACCTGTAACATGGTGAAGGATGGAAAGAGCACAGAAAAAATTGGTGGTTTTGCCTTGGGGCAATTCAGAGAAAGCAGGCAGCAGAAGGAGGTGGGAAACTGGAAAAATGAGGAAATTGAGGTAGGCATATCTGACAGTGCTTTCGTATCTTGAAAAGGAGAGATGCAGGTCATAATTTAACAGAAACATCATTGTGATTGTATGGGAAGGAAAGCCATTCTAGATGTGCAGGGTGGCATTAATCGTACCTCTGTCACTAGTGTGTTACTGGGATTATTCCCCTGATATTGGCCAGAGCCCCAGCCAGGGCTCTCGTTACGCATCTCTTTCAATGTAGCCTGGTTGACTTTCGTACACTGAAACCTTTAGAAAAGTCCATGCTCCTCAAGGCTCGGACAGGTTGTCCTCAGGCAACTGGAGAGGAAGCACAGACACTGCCCCCCATCAGACCTTGTCACTGGCACTAGAAATCACACATTTATTTAACCTCGTTTAATTAATAGGTGGGTTTGGGCTTAGATTCCTCTGTAAAAGTCCACAAGAAATTCATGCGATACTGCAATACTACACAGGGTACTAAAATATTTATCACCTCCATGTGTTCATACTTTTTGTATCATTTTAGAAGGTTGCTTTATTTTAAGGAGATTTTGTTCTAATATAGACAAGAGAAGTTAAAAATACCATCTTTTTACCTCTGGTCATTTTCCAGACCGGTTAGAATGGCAGCATCATTACTCAGAGTTCAAAAAAGCTTTATGGTTTTTGGTAGATTGTTTTCAGCAATCTGTTTAGCCTGTCTTATTCCAATTATTTTTAGTATATCAGACAGAGTATGCTTTTTAGGCCAAACTTGATTGCATCAAAAGGAAATGCAGTTGACTATTATATAAGAGATTTGAGTGTTTCTAGTGCAGTTCCTACTTATTTAAAAAATAGCTCTGAATTGTTTTGGGAAATAGGGATAATGATAAGAATTGCACTTGAACAATTGTTCATCTATCCAAGGTGCCAAGCTGATGGATTTTTATTTTAAAATGTACAGTGTTGTAAATATTATCGTTCAATAGCATGTTCAGGTCTGAGTGCAGGATGGTGATATTTTAAACATTTCATTTGCTACAAAAATATTAGTTCTGCTTTTCTAGAGTATACCATATGTAATTTCAAGTCAACTGGAAGTAATTTTCAAAAAATGTTGGCAAATAATTTTTTTTAAAACAAGTTTGAACTGAAAATAACACAAGTTTAAGAAAATTCAGTGCAGAAACAAAACCACAATGTTTCTAGTTTTTAGTCTTTTAAATTTAACTATTTCAGCAAAATTGGCACAAGCTGGCAATTTCTTCTACCTGACCCCAATCTAGAAAAAGATTCTTAGAAAACACATAGTTCTTTGTTCAGCCTCTTTTTGCAAACTATATCTTATCTGTTCTTCAAGGCTCCTAATGATAAGAATTTTCTTGTAGTTTGTTAACAATGTATATGTTAGCACCCCAGGTGTTTTTACAGCAACATCCTGTATAACCATTTTCAAAGATATAATCTCAGCTGAAGTTTCACCTCAGTAGTTTAATTCTCGGTCGCACTTCCAAATGTATACTTTTTCTAATCACATTCTGTTAGAGGAAATCCATTATAAAACAATGGTATGCATATGTCGTACAAGTATCTGGATGTATATAGAAGTGTTAGATAGTAATATAAAATTGGTTATAATACTAGGAAATGTTGAATGTTTATGATAAAGTGCTTTTATATATGTATGCCTCTGGGTAGGTGTGTTGAAGGTGTATCTCTAAAAATGCACAAGTGCATGTGTGAATATATATACATTTATATATATATATAAAGTAAATGTAAAATTGAGTCAATTTCAGAAAAAAAATGCAGTTGTTTCTAGGAACCAGGGGAGAGAGAGGAACTATGATATTGTTTCATCATATCAGATATTCTTATAGACATATCACTGAGGGGCTCCATGCCATGGATCAGTCACTTTTACAGGGATATGAATTTTGACTTTCTCATGTAGAAATACATCCACGTGTAGATATTAACTCATTTTACATGTGTGTATTAGAATTGGGAGCTAATTTTCTTTCAGTATGACTTTTGTATGACTTTATCTTGGGCTTACAGAAAAAAACAAGCTTTCCCTGATTTGGGTCTCCTACCAGTTAAGTGCAGGAGGGACACTGGCCACAGAAATCAACACCAAGACTCTTTCTCTCTCTCACACACAGACATAACTGGAATGCAGCTGAGGGGAAAAGCCAGACCAAGTGCAGGAAAAAGAAGGGACTGGAACAAAGACACTAAAGCACAGGATAAAATATGAAGTATCTCAATAAAGACCGTGTCAAAATCAATGCAAACACATCAAATGCATGTAGACAACCTTTAATCCATCATTTTCCAAATTCAAAAATTTTCTTTTGGGGTATATAGTAGATATCATAAGAGACTTGAAACAATCTCTCTCTGAGTCAAGACTGGAAGGGGAAAGTCAGTGTGTTTAGTCAGTGCGTGATAATCTGCCTGTAGATACCATGGAAGTGGCCCCATCCCATTGTCCAGCACAGTGGTGCATAATCTCTTGTACAGTGTAGCTGCATCTGCTCCAACAGATTTCAGCAAGGTTTCTACTCATTGCAGTGTCAGCAAGTTCTTCTTCCAAGTCTTACAAGTGACATGGGCTACCATGACTTCTTTGTGACCTCTGTGTCTTGCAATAGTAGTTTTTAGGGACGGGCTATATATTGAACCTGCTCCTTCAGGGTAATTTAAATTTTTCATGCACTGTAGCCTTACTATTATATTGCGATCAGTGGTGGAATTAGATGTTCCTTTAAACCTTCATTTAGCTGGAAAACAGAGAAATCACATTAAGCTCATACAATTTTTATTCCTTTTTCTTTCACCTCTTTACGTTTCAGTCAATTTGTTGCAACGATATTAATTTACCATTAGATGAAGGCACATCTCGTATTTTTGTGTATGAATTAGGTAGCATGTCTGTTTTTTTAATTTGGGAGAGTGAGGGATTTGAGGAAATTGCAGAAAACTCACGTAACTAATTTGTCTTTTAATGACGACAGCTTTTAATCTCTTTCACGTCTTGTTGGTATCTGAGCACATCTGTGTCTTACTTAGGTATTCAAAATCTTTGTTATGCCTCGAGAGCATCCCTCCCAAATGGATTCTATTTGTGCAAATGAAAAAGAAGAATATATTATCAGTCATCTTAAACAGTCTTGCTTTTGCACATTCTCTTTAACTACACAAAAATAACCATGCAGACAAGTACACTTGTTCTACTTCTTTTCATAGTTCAAGGGAGTGGGAGAATCCTTCAGCAGAAGAAATGTAGAAAGTGGGTAAGAACCAAATTGGGAAAATATGTAATTAGAATGCTAAGTAGAACCTGACTAGACTCCAGTGGAGGAAAAGCACATCTGTTATGTGCAAACAGTTCTTCCCTCTGCTTGCAGAAGACTTGCAATTGGACCTAAACCTCATCTTTGACATTACTTATTTTAATGATGGTATCATTTTTGAGTGCTAAGACACAGTTGTTGATAGATTTGGGGGACATGCTGTTTGTAACATTATCTACTGATAGTGCAAATACAGAAATGCCTTTCAGCTTCTTTGGCCAACGTGTGGGACACTAGCCTAATGTTGCAGGGATTTATCCTACACTTTACCCACATGATAATGTTTCTTCCTCCATTGCTGCCAGTATTTGGTTTTTTCTTTATTTCTGTGTCACTTATGTAACATTATCAGTTCCAATATTCCCAGCCCTCTTGTGCTAGGCTGGCTTCCAGGGATCTCTGGTGCTATGGAACTCTTTCTGATAGCAACAGCCTAAAGCTGGACATGGAGGCAGACGGTCTCAGCTCCTGCAGAGTAAATGCTGCCCTGTGCCTTCCGGTCCAAGTGAGCACAGCTGGAAGAGAATGTGCCACCTGTGTTTATCAGCAACACTGCACCAGAGAAGCTTTTATGCTTGCTGTTATATAAATTCAGGATTGCCTCAGAATCCAAAATACACTCCAGTTTTTAGACTAGATGGACCATTGATTCTCCTTCTAAATCACTACTCCTTTTGAAGCTGGCTGAAGCTTTATGAATGTGAAAAAATGCATACCTCTGTTTTCCAAAAGTACCATGTATATGAGTTCTACTAGGAGCGCTTTATGGTATTCAGCATTTAATCCTCAGGTCATTACAATAAATCCTGGAGGACAGTGAAGTCTGAGAAAGAAAATGGGTATGGCTACCACAAATAGCAGAGTTCATGTCCTCTCTTTTTATTATCTTCATCGTATAACATCATATAAGCAGGCTGAGAAGCATTTCGCATTAGTTATCCCTAGCATATATTAAGTCATTCTTAGAAATAGTGTTAGTAATTGTACTATACTGACATTAACAGCATGGTTTCAAACTTTCAGATTACTCTTTGCCATGAGAATAGTAACAGTGCTTTTACCATAGTTCTCTCATGTGGGATAATAATATACGTATTTATGGAGTAACAGGGAAAGACTGAAGAGTTTCATTCTCAATGGAAATAAAATTACAGAACTTTTCAGAATTTATTTCTTCACAGTGTCTAACTGTAATTCCAGTTATTAATTGACCCTGAAGATCCAGTCTTGACAATGTTTCAGTAGTACTTTACAATATTCCAGGTTCACTAGACATTAAATTCATCAATTGATTGGTTCATCTTTATGTATGTAAAATTTGTCAGGGCTAAACAGTTTTGCGATTCCTTGCTGAGAAAAGCTAAAGGACTGCCAGTTTGGAAATGCTGTAATTCATTATTCTAAAGGTTAACTGGGAACATGACATATAAACTTTCACTAGTATAAAATAAGAAAAAAATACATAATTATATTTTGTAATTATAATATCTAGTACATTGTTTTCAATTATAGTAAATGTTTGTTGTATTTTACAGTTTGGTTTATCATCCTATGAACAGGTACATGTTCTCCCTGCTATATCCATTGTAAAATCCATGAAATCACAACATGCAAAGTTAGTAAACCCTGAACTCATTCACCCAACCATGCTTAACTTCGCTGGTAGAACAATATTAATTATAATGATGTCCCCCTCGTTAGTGTCAGCAGCCCTAGATTCGTTTTGAGTGATTCATAAAGACAAATTTGGGTTTGTTTTCATGCACCTGTATCTTCTCGATTATATAATATTAAATGCAGAAAGAATTAAAATAGACAAGGAGCCTTGCTTTCATTTTTATACCTCGGGTTGTTTGATTTTTTTTAGTTTAACCTTAGGTGAATTTCTTTTGATTGTAACCCCCGTTGGAATTAATGACTCTGTCATTTCACTTTATTTCAAAAAATCACTCATATATACAGTTGACACCTTATTGTGTTTTTTTGTCTGGAAATTGCTTTCTGGCAGGGCGTATATGTGAGCATTGTGTGCACGCAAGACTGAAAAATTAATAATTTCATACTTGAACTGTCATAAGAAGCAAAAAGAATAAAATCAGTTTTAATACAAATTGCCATCCATTTTTAAAACATTAATTTTGGAGGAGGATTCACCAATAGACTCCAGGCTTTTTGTGCCTGCCTGAAGTAGGACAGGGCTCTTAGACACGCAGCCAGTTAGGATATTTTTGAAGACAGGGAAGAACAAAGCACTCAGCACACATCAGTTTTCTTTCTGCTTTCTCTAGCTCTCTGCTGCTGGTGTTCGCATCCCAAATTCCTCCTGCTCCTTCGTTCGTGTATCCCACAGCACATACGCTCATCCATTGCTCATCCTTAGTTATCTCCTGTCTCTAACATGCTGCATCCCTGCACGTATCTTACTTTTACTCTTCTTCGTGCATTTCTTTGCAGTAGATCTTGGAAGTTTGTGAAATGGCTGTCTCATTTCCCAATATTTTCACAGGCTTACCAAATGTGGATAAGTTGTGCATAAAATATACTTGAGATTAATTTTCCATTAATTGTCTTCTGTCACTCTGGTTACTATTTCCAGTCATATGGGAGACCACAGCTTGCTCTCAATTTTTGATGGACGTAGAAGGAATACACTCGAAAGAGAGATGGTACCACCTACTTTTTCAAGAGCAGGATAGAAATATTGTATGGGAGAAAATGACAATAATGGTAGCCTTTTGAAGAAAAATTAGACATAATGATCAATTTGTGAAGGGCTTTTTAACTGCCAGCCACCCATGGGATGATTCACAGTGACAACATTAGGAGATGGCAGGCATGCTGTGAGACTGCTTTTTCAGTCTGAACAAATAGTCTGATACAGGATCACAGTTGTTCATAATAACCCATTTTAATGTACTTTTATTCATTATCTAATTAACAAATTAATAAATTCAAGCATCCAGAAAATTAATTATTTCCTAAAGAGGAAGATATGGTGTGTTTTCATACACAACAGAGGATTAACATCCCTTTATATATAAAATCTGAGATTTGACTGTTGAGCAGTAATTGGTGCATCCATAATGCACCTTAGTTTTTTGCAATGGTTAGGATCCAAGCATTAAGCTGAATCCCTACACTGCCCTGGAAAATGATAGAGTATTTACACTGCAGTGGTGTTATTATTGTTCAAATATTTACTGTAGTGGAAATGAAGTCACAATGAAATTGTGACTTAACAGTGTTATAGACTGTACAAGAGTACTGCAAATTCTTGTCTCTCTTTCAGGGAGCTTATAAACCAAAACAGAAAACAGAGAAGGTGCATGAGACATACAAGGAGGCAGAACAGGTAGTGGGAGATTGGATAATCCTCCTACAAGGAGAATGTGATTCATAGCCATGCAGCTGTAAGGGTGACAAGTGACCTTTACCAAACCACCATAAGACTGAATTTTCCCATGTATTACAAGGCAGTCTTAAAAAAGGGGCTTGATGGGACTGTTGTTAATAATTTTGCCTCCTTTATCTCAGAAAAAAATTATTATGTAAACTGAATTTTGTAGCTTAGACTCAGAGTAGGATTCAGGAATGGGCTGGAAAAGAAAGCGTAAATTATTCAGTGGTGAAGGTGTTAAATTGTTTTGCAAAGAATGAAAATATATTGTCCTTGAAAATGAGTGCTTGGCAGTGAAAGAGGCTCTGGAGATATTAAGATAACATTTACTTGGAAGGAAGGTCAGTTTGATAATACATTACCCTCTATTAACCTGGAAAAATACAGTAAAATCTGAGAGTACCAAAAGGAACTCCACTATTTCTCTTTGCTGTACAATTTTAAAGCAAGTAATACACTTATACATTCCTGAGAAACTATTGAGTAGTTCTTTAAGTATAGAAATTATGTGAGAAGCTTTCTGAAGTAGATGCAAGTTCTATGTTGATGATTTTACTACCAAAAAATACAAAATAGAGCTAATACATAAGATAAGCATGTATCAACCTAAAGGCTGAACACCTTTATAAAGCTCTTAAATAGAAAATGACTCATATACTAGCCATACATTTGTATAAGATATTTGTTCATGAATTGGTAATCAAAGGTGACTCCATCTTAAATGCACTGAAGTATTTATATATACTTAGTATAATAAAAATCTACTTATTTACCTGGAAATTATTTCACTGCTTTGATACATTTAAATTCTACTTGATAAAATTATAATGCTTCCTGTCTTTAATTTTGCATAAAAGCATTAACCTGCAGTAATCCAGATTTCTTTGGAAGGTACTGACCTTGTAAATCCACTTGGCTGCTTTCAAGATACAGTCAGATTTGTGGATTTATATGTATGTACAAATAGGAATGCTCCTATAGATATTCTGAATTTCTCATTTGGCAAGACAGTGGATGCTCTAATAACGGGGATGAAGCAGTGAATAGGCACGTTGTTAGTTACAACTGGCAGTATTATGGACACAAAATGTTTAGCCAGAATCAGATTCTTCAGCATAAAGTTTGGGAGTGAATTAATAGTGTTAACAGCAGTATCTGGGACAACAGCAATTGCAAACGTTTCTCACAGGAAGCATTTGGATGCATATTATAGGAACAGATTGAACTGCTAAATTGCTAAACAATACATCACAGCAACATCTTCAGATTTGGTGCTTGGCATTTGGCTCCACATCCGTCTTTGGCTCTGAAATAAGCTGTTGATTTTCAGAGGTGCTGAGTGCTTGCAGCTCCCATTGAGCTTGGTCAGCAGACCGTGGACCTGAGCAATGAGTACACAAAAAAATCCACAAATCAAAGCTTTTAGTCTTAGCTTTAAATTAAATTAATGACCTGACTGGTAGTGAAATCAGTTTTGCACCTGTCTCAGAGAGTCAGCAGCTGAACTTAGGCACCTGGATGAGCACTCTTTCTGAGTAGAGCAAGAAAAAGAGTATTGATCAAGGAATGACAAGAATCACAGTCTTAGTGAAGAGATAACAGAGTTATAAAACTGTCCCTGTTCGGGCAGTAATGCCCACTACAATTACAGGAAAAGTCATCAGAAACCATAACATCTCTAAAATCAAAATGAACTTTCAAGTTATACGTCTATGGATTTAAAATGGAGACTAACCCTACTCTTTTTTTTTTTGCACACGCTTTTAAGTGTCCAACTAACTGCTGTTACTTTCACTAAGTACTAATTTAGTGTGTGACTAGTTATTGTTTGTCCTCATGGTGCTAGCATAACTCAAAGAAAGAAAAAAGTTCTATTAACCATTTTGGTTCACAAGTAAAACATGCCTGCCTATTACTAAAAAATCCCCATTACAGATATATATTTCAACATATAAAGGCTTTTCCCTTTTTGCTGCAGCCTCTTTGTAAATGCTCCATCTAGTTCCTCACCTCATTCATCTCCCTCTTTTCTTCCCAGCAGTTTAGGTCAGGAATTCGCAGCTGCAAAGCTGTGTAGTTGACAATGCTGCTGAAAATGTCTTCCACTGGGGACAGGTGGCACATGGCCAGACTTCCCAGGTGGGGACAGGGGCTGCTCAGCATTTACATCATGCTTTGCCATACCCTTATGCCTTTAGGCTGCCGGGAGGCTGGCTGGGCTACTTTCCTCCTCCTGGGAGACATTGCCTAGATAAATGTGATGCTCTGCATACAGAAATAAAATGTTGTGCGTACAAAAGCAAATGTGTTGTAAATTTTGACCTCCTTTTTCTGAAGAAGGAAACTGTTTCCTTTCTACATGAGCCTCTGCACACAGCGACACCTTTCAAAGTGATCCCAAATAGCTGTGCAAACACAGCATACATTTTTTATCTTGCTCTTCAGGTCCACTGATGTTTTGTCACACAGTTCATTCACACCAGGCATTTCAGGATGTGCAAGTAGCTCCTGCAAGCAAAAACCAGACAGAACAGGTTTACATAATTTGTAAATTAAAGGCTGCCTTGAAAATTGGACCTTTTTCTTTGTAGGTGGTCTTGCCTCCAAATTACTTATCTTTTAAATAATTACTTCTTTGTAAAGTGTCAGTTTTAACATCCATGCTATGCTTTCAGATGCTTGAAGAAGTGAAAAACTGTCTGGCTAAGAAGAAAATTTGCCTGCTCTTTGGCACTTTCTAAGCAGCATTCATTTAAATGTTCTTTTGCTATTGCTTTACTTACTTTTTTAATCTGCAATGTTTCATGTGTACTAGATCAGCAGATAATCAAGGTCTTTAGATTTTTTTGGAATGTATTTTATTCCTCTCCCCCCAAAAAAAGTTAAATGCCTCTATTTAAATAGCTTTTACCACTCTATGCAAAACACAAATAAAATGGAAATAGTTTCTTCTACTAATCCACATCTGCCTGGATGTAATTACATGATACATGCTGGTTAAGCACAAAAATTTTGAATAAACAGCTTTTTAATTAAGCATGTGCCTTGGGTCACAGCAGAATTAAAATGGGTTCTAAAAAACTGATCATATAAAAATGGCACCTGCTTAATCAACAGATCTGGTTCTTGGTAAAGTTGCAGACACATTCTTCCATGCCAGTCTGAACAGACTTGTTTTATTGGGTTGTTCAGTGTTCTCACATACCAGTAAGTGGTCCTGAAATTATTTCTGAGTGTGGAGGCAGCCGAGCGTTATGTCTCTCAGCAGCTCTTTTCACTTCACTGTGGCTGCTGCTGTGCTATCTATCAGATAAAGTTGTGATAAAGCTAATAATAAAGTGGTCAGTTTTGAATTTAGCTCTTCCAGTCAGTATCTGTGGTTATCATACATGTACTTCTCCCCAGATTACATTCTTGATACTTTTTAGCAGTTAATTTAATGTTCATTTTTAAAAGGAAAAAGTTAGAATTTTCTTGGCAGGTGTTTTAAGTATTACAGTATTAATATGCAATAGTCATCTTACACTGCAATCTCCTTTAAGAAGTTATTATAATTCAGTAATTCTTATTTGAAAGAATAGGAGTAATTACATAAAGAGTATTAACAAAAGGCAGGGGCAAATTAAAAAAAAAAAAAAAAGAAAGAAAAAAAAAGATAAATCAGGCTACCATGAACCACAAGATCCTAGGGCTTATCTTTTGTCTATAAAAGTTATACCATGCAGATGTTAACAGCTAGAGCCAAATTGCTTTCACAAGGTTCTGTGGCAGGTCAGACTACAAGAAAACAGAGAAATTCTGTTTATGCAGAACCAAACAATTGCCTCTACCCACCCATAACAAAAATGATTTATTCATACACTGGATTAACACCTATGGCAGACAGAACAAAGTTGAGATACAAAGTTTCAGAATATAATTTGTCCGCTACTGTTTAAATAAATGATTCTTCGCACACTAGTTCTCTGTGCTGCTACTGGTAACTGTATAAAGTTCCTCACCTATAAAAATACCTCATTTCTAAACAATCTTTGCTTCTTCCATGACCAACAGTCATGTGCCTCTGTTATTAGAATTACCCCCATGTTTCATATCTCAGTACTGGAAACATGCTAACACCTCTGAATTTGTTATTAATAGGCTACAGTGTCAGCAATGTTGCAGCACTTTGCAGAAAGAGAAGACAAGGTCACTGCTGAGAAGTGACAGAAATAGCTGGTAATGACAGTAGATAGTGTGGGTGGGCAGGGGAAAGGAAAACTTGAACAATAATCAGGTGCTGCTACGTCTGACGCTCACGCAAGAATTGAGAGTATGTGGTTGAGAAATGCGAGTGGGAATAAGTAATGCTAGAGAAGTTACTATAGTAGAGTTTACCTGGGCTGTAAATGCAGAAAGGAAAAAAAAAACAATGCAGCCTGAGTCTTACAGAGCTGGAGCTTCCTGCACTGACTAGAGAGTGTTGAGAAGAGGGCTACGAAGTCTACTACAGGCCACCTAGCCAGGGTGACGACACTGATGAGTTATTCTTTAAGGAACTAAGTGAAACCTCCAAATCATCTGCCCTTGTCCTTATGGGGGCTACGAATTTGGTGAAGGGTTTGGAGGGGAAGCCGTATGAGGAGCGGCTAAAGTCACTTGGTTTGTTCAGCCTGGAGAAGAGGAGACTGAGGGGAGAGCTCATGGTGGCCACAGCTTCATCATGAGGGGAGGACGAGGGGCAGGCGCCGAACTCTTCTCTTTGGTGACCAATGACAGAACCCGAGGGAATGGCAGGAAGATGTGCCAGGGGAGGTTCAGGTTGGACATTAGGAAAAGATTCTTCCCCCAGAGGGTGCTGGACACTGGAACAGGCTCCCCAGGGAGGTGTCCCGGCCCCAAGCCTGACAGTGTTCAAGAAGAGACTGGACAATCCCTCAGACACATGGTGTGAACTGTGGGGTTGTCCTGTGCAGGGACAGGAGCTGGACTCGATGATCCTTGTGGGTCCCTTCCAACTCAGGACATTCTATGATTCTACGACTTGACAAAGCCTGGGCTGTTGTTGGTTCCATTGCTGCTGCCTTTTGCTGGCTGCAGGGGGATAGCAGCTGTCTCTGCCCCCCACCAAATCACAGTGTTCTGTCATCTTTTAAGCACATGAGCACTAAGAGCTTGATCCTAAACCCATCAGAAATAATGGAGACATTTCTGCTAAACTTTGAGTGTTATCATAAATTAACAAAACAGATCTAATCTGCATTTTTTCCTCTGCATACAGACTTCAAAGTTTCAAGGATTCTAAACAAGAAGGACTGCCCAATACGCAATTCAGTTCACTGAGATACTATAAAAAATTCCAGCCAGGAAACCAAGTGAACAAGAAACAATAATAAGAAGAAATAAGCAAAGTGTTTGTATACAAGTGGTGGGAACATGCATAAGAAAATGGAAGAACTTTATGTACTAGTGCAAAATGTATATACAGACATCCTAGGGGTAATAAAAACAAAGCAGAAACAATAACTGGAGTCACTGAATCATATAGCTTCTTCAGAAAGGAGGGAAATATTGCTGGTAGCATGATATGATACATTAGGATAGTTTGGAATGAAATGAGTTATGTCAATAAAAAAGTTTATGTTTGGATCAAGCACTTCAAGCATGGAAAGAAAGGGGGGAAAAAAAAAAAGATATTTTTCCAGAATTAATGCCAGCAAAAAATCTCCAAGCTGTCAGACTTGATTCTGTAACCTTATTGTAGAGAGGAATGCAAGTAAGAATCTGTCATGAGAAGATGTTGAATCTCACTAATTTCTTCACCAGTAACTAAACGAACAAAAGATAATAATGGTTTAGATCTGTTTTCTTTCTTTGAAATATGTAGATAACAAAACATAACCTTTAACCAAGCATTCAGGTGCTGATTCCATTTAGATAACATGACAAAATAAGTAACGATCAGCAAACTTTAATAAGCAAAATAACTAGTTAAAGAAGTTAAATATTCTGGGAATTCATGGCAAGAGCCTTAAATAAAGCAGTTAGTTGTAAGACAGTTTGACAAATTTGTTCACTGTTGATATTCTCTGACATTCTTTGACTCAATGCTGATTGTGGACGTCAGCTGCTAGACAGCAGAATCTGTTCTTGTGACGATGTAGATGTTTGAGATGTAGGACAGAATATTTATTGTCTGCTCTACTGCGTATCTATCAAACCTGCCACTTCATCTTGAGACTCTCATTCAGATGCCTTCTCCATAGACCAGCCCTCCTGGTCTCAGTCATCCCTGAACTGTCTCAAGTAAGATAAGGTTGGCAGGGCATGTGCAGAGTTTGTACAGGCTAGTGAGGAAGATGAAACTGGGGAGAACACCTGATAGTGAGAACGTTGAAGTACCTGTTCAACCTGGAGAAGAGAAGGCTCAGGGCAATCTTATCAATATATGTAAATATCTGAAAAGAGTGTACAAAGAAGACAGAAACAGGGTCTTTCCAGTGATGTACAGTGATAGGACAAGAGTCAATGAGCACACAGTGAAACACAGGAGGTGCCATCAGGAAGCACTTTGTCACTGTGAGGTTGACTGAGCACTGGAACAGGTTGTCCAGAGAGGTTGTGGAGTCCCCCTCCTTGGAGATATTCAAAAGGCACTTGGACATGATCCTGGGCAACTGGTTCTAGGTGACCCTGCTTGAGCAGGGGGGTTGGACAAGATGACCTCCAGAGTTCCTTGCCAACCTCAATCATTCTGTGATTCTGTAAGCAAGTTCTGGTCTTTTAGTAGGTTTAATTCTAAAAGCCAAGAAAAGTTTGATGCTTAATATAAATGTTCTACATAACTTCAAAGATACCCACTCACTGTGAAACTGTGATTTCTGGAGGCAGACCACGGCTTACTCAGAAAAACAGGCAAAAATTATAGAAGGGATGGCTATTATGCTCATCCATATACACCCATTTTTATTAGAATTAGCAGGAGAGAATGGGCAGAAAAGATGCTAAAGGAACCTTTCCGAGAGTTTTCCTGAAGTAGAGAGGGTTTGAACTTTGCATTGGCGTGGCACTGGCTCTGTAATGCTCTTACCTCTCTCTTCCAATCAAATGCTGGGTACTTCTCTCTGTGTCAGCAATGAGGAACTCTCAGTCTGGAAAATGAGTTACATTGAGAGAAACACCTACAATCCAGTGATTTATTTGAAGGACTTCTGAAATTAACCCCTTTTATTCCTCTTTCATGTCTCATGATCTGAAACTGTTTCTTCCCAGTTTAACGCCACTGTAGCTATTTCTTTGAGTTGAACTTACTAAGTCATGCCACTTTCCCTACCCCCTTAACTTTCAGCTGTGTGTTCTCCATATGACAGTACAGCATTATGGGTCCCAAACAGTTCAGCTGTGAGCCTAGATGTTCATGTTGTACCTCAGAAACCACAAAGACCTTGGAAAATGTTGATTTTTTTTTTCTGTTATTGTGAGGGATAATGCAGGGTCATTATTTGAAGGATTTCTTACCCAAGACCTTCTAATGCTCAGTTTTGCCTGGTTAGTGACTGGGAGAGGCGCTACTTGGCCTATATGTTTCCTGACTACTCCTTGTGCACAAGCTAATTTCTTTTCACTGGACACCTATGTAATGACAACTAGTTTATATGATTTCCGATTTATGAAAAACATATTAAGTTTGAGATCACAGCTAATGCTGTAGAAATGTATAAAGTGAAGCGGTGAAAACAGACAATGATTTACTTGCCCACCACAACAAATACATTGTTCCTTTTGCACGCTGCTTAAGTATTGCAAGAGAGGATGAACGAGCAGATTGGTCTCCTCCCACCACATATCTGCATTGCCAGCACTCAGGGAAATAAAGACTGCATGGATTAAAAAGTTGCAAGGGTACTATTAAGGCATAAGCTACTGAAACAGGAGCATGCATTGAAGAGATCTCAGTTCAAGAGTTCAGTCCTATTATGAGCAATGTCAGCCTCACTGCTAATGAGGAAGCCAGGGATGAGAATGCAGGTAAGATCTTCTATACCAGGGCATGAGCAAATCACAATGATAATTTAGTACAGTACATTCTTTCTCTCTTTTAAATCTTGATTTTTGAAAACTGTTGTGCTCTCAGCTGCTTGAAACAGAAACACTGGAGTTCTTTCAGCACTGCCTGTGAAGTGACCTTTCTGCTTTTGCTTATAGTTTGAAATCTATTTATTATGCAATTTAACACAGTATTTGCAGCTCTTAAGGTTTCTGTGAATAATATGCACAAACATTTAAACAAACTCTCTCAGCTTTTTTTCTGTAGATGCCCTCTGAAGAAATTTTTTTCTGAATCACAATTTGTGCATATGCCATTAATTACTGTCAGGCTGTTAGACAGGCAGATCATGTGGGAACTGACCATTTCATTTTCACATAGAAACAGCCTTTGCCTTTCATTGTCATCTAGATACAGCCCTTGCACTGGCATCTTGATGATGTTCTTTTTTCCTTAGTTTGCTTGATTAGATCTTTTGACTGAAGTACTTGAAAGACGTAATTTCATAAATACACTGAAAGCAATTCCACAGAAAGCACCTCATCCTCCCTAAATCATTCTCATTTTATTGCTGAATTTTGAAATACCATTAAAAAACATTATGTTATGATAGGTTAATTATTGAACTGTGTACTTTGTAGACACCTAACAGTGTTGTCTGTATAAATGATTTATTCTTCCTAATTAATGGTTGGATAATAAGATGTTCTTCACTTAGAAAAATACTTGAAATTGTGGAGTTCTCTAATGAAACATCCTTCTCCTTTGTTATAAAGATGCAAACTTTTATTGAAGTGGAAACTGACTGTGGGTCATCAAACTATTTTGAATATCATTTGTACTGATTACTCATTTTTATTTTAATAGGCACCTTGACAGTACCATAAAAATAATTTATGGTTATAAATATATAGATCCATTCTAATGACAAGAAGGAACTTATTTCTGAACTTTTCAGTAACAGAAGCTGGTTAGTGCATTAGCAATATGGAGACCCATAAATAGCCTGTTGACTAAAGTATTCTACTTTCATATATGCTCTGACTGGCAGCTCTGTACTATACATGAGACAAGATTTGGAGGTAAAGGTAGTATCTTTATTTTTGTTTAACCAGCTGGTTTAGTCGGAAATATTAAACTGATTTTCAGACATTTGCCTAGATTTTTCTAGTGAAAACCTACTATACCTCCCAACAAAATCTGTCCTGTCATTGTCCTTGAACCAGGATACAGTTTAGTTCATGCCTAGAATAGGAAATGACTGTAGTAATCCTGGATGTCTGATGGCAAGTAATGACATTTAATAAGAAAATGTCAATACCATGATCAATGCAAAAAGTATTTCCTCATACACATGCATACACTGTCTTGCATCCTGTTCATTGATTAAGTCCTTGAGTATTTACTATTTCGTTTTATTTTTCCTTGTACTCTTCACAAAACAATGGTATTTCTTGATAACTAATCTTCCAAATATACTTCCATTGTATCTTATAAAAAATGATCTGTGGACTACATTGATAGTTAAGAAAAGGTGTATGTCTGGATCCAGCTTAATTCTCCATTTGTGAGTTTCCCCAGAAAAGAAAAAGTACTGTCATTGTCTATTTGTATTGCATTTACTGGAAGACAAACTTTAATTTTTTGTCTCCGCTATTTGAGTTGGCATGCTAATCTAATTTTTTTTTTTTTAGTAGAGTTCTATCTAATAAAAAAAATTGCACTGCATATATAGTAGCTGAAGTTGTCCATGTTGACACTATTTTTTCTTCTCTTTCTAGGTGATGTCATTGTCTATATTAATGAAGTTTGTGTCCTTGGACATACTCACGCAGATGTAGTCAAACTCTTCCAGTCTGTTCCTATTGGTCAGAGTGTCAACTTGGTGCTATGTCGTGGATACCCTTTGCCCTTTGATCCTGAAGATCCTGCCAACAGCATGGTGCCACCCCTTGCAGTAATGGAGAGGCCTCCGGTAGTGGTAAATGGAAGACATAACTATGAAACTTATTTGGAATACATTTCTAGGACTTCTCAGTCTGTTCCAGACGTAACAGATCGACCACCACACTCCTTGCACTCCATTCCAGCAGATAGTCAGCTTGATAGCACATTCCCACCACCTGCCCATGATGATAATGTATCAATGGCTTCTTCTGGGGCCACCCAAGCTGAACTCATGACCTTAACCATTGTGAAAGGGGCCCAGGGCTTTGGCTTCACTATAGCAGACAGTCCTACAGGACAGAGGGTGAAGCAAATTCTAGACATTCAGGGATGTCCTGGTTTGTGTGAAGGTGACCTCATTGTTGAGATCAACCAGCAGAATGTACAGAACCTGAGCCATGCAGAAGTAGTGGATATACTTAAAGAATGTCCTGTTGGAAGTGAAACTTCTTTGATTATCCATAGAGGAGGTAAGTTTGGAAAGTCTGTACAATTACGAAAATGTGTGTAAAAGGTTCTAAACCGTAAGACATACATATACTCACTACATCCTTTTGTGCTAGATTGGAAATTAATTTCCATGTTCCGGGAGGTAAAACCGGTGGTTCTGAAAAAGTGTATCTGCAATCCTAGGCAAAATCTAACAATTTATTGTACATTCCTTTTTGTGTTTTGAGTGTCAATGGTCCCACCTCTGTGTAAGGATAAAACTAAAGCAGTTTTAGGCCTTTCACCCCATAATCGTTTGTATGGTGTCTGCAGCAGATTCTTATAGTCTCAAAGCAGTGCTACAAGCTTTAGATATGAATGTATATATTGACTCATTAAGGTAGAATCAAAATCAGAGCAATCTATCATCGCTTTACAAGGTTAGTAGTTTTGATAAGCCATTTTGCCTCCATTTCCTTCATTGTAAAAGTATTGTACAACAGTTGTTTTGCTTGTTTCTTGACAACAACGATCCATAGTACATGTTTCTCTGTTTTGAAAAAATAGCTTCTAGCAACTTGTTTTTTCTGACCAGCCTGACACAGTAAGCTTGAATATACACCACCGGAAGTCAAGACTTGCCTGTAAGAAAGCCATAACAACAGAAGAAGTCTTAATACCTTGACAGTGATAAGTAATTTTATAGCTTTTAATATTTTAGCCAAACAAATTTTCTTCAATGTTTTGAAATAAGCATCCATCACAATTTATTATTACCTGAAGTGAATAATGATTGAATATCCTTAATTAAATATCTTCATTCCTCTAAAGGCATTCATATGTCACTGAATGTACATTACTCTGTGCTTCAAAAGAAAAAAAAAGGATTCTATACAAAATTTCTAATTACTTTCCTTCTGAAGAGCAGAGGTTGGAAAAATAACCTTCAGTATTTGTCTGTGCCACATTTGTTATAAGAAAACCTACAAAGCCTTAGAACACAGAATCATTTTATCAAATTGCAGAAATAAACACAAGGTGTTTATCTGCAGATTCACATAAAGTATTTTTTTGTATCTATATTTAAAAGAAAGTTTTATAAGAGACAGAATCTGACATTTATTTGGAATGAAACCAGATTAAGAGTGATAAGTAAAGGCTAATTGGTGTCACTATAGTATATGAACTTGGAGAAAGTTAATTTTTCCAGAGGTGCTATATTAGTTGGTATTAAATCTGGTTTTATGTAACATCCATTAAACATCTGGAACAGTGGAGTATGCAACATTTTTTTCTGAAGATGCTGACGAATTGGGAAAAATTGTGTAGCAAAAAGAAGAGTATAAAGGGGATTAGAAGGGTTAATGTAACCCCAAATTGTGGGATTTTATTTTGAAAAATGCAAGCTAATCCTCCTCTAGAGGAAAACAATTCAGAACACCAATCTTCAGAGAGAAGTGGAGTGTGAAATCCGGTGTGCTGAACAAGCCTGAGTGACAATAGACAAGAAAATAGATATTTCTGCAATCAGTGCAGGACAGTAGCAAAAAAAAAACCCAACAAAACCAAACTGAAGCAGCAACTTACTCAAGCTCATGAGGATAATTCCTCTCATGAAAATTTCTTCTTGGAGCATCGATTCATGATCAAAACATGTTGATCAACATGATGATTTAACAAGTTCTGATACATTAACCAAGCCGTGGTTATTTTCTGCACATGGAAATAGGAGATACTGCACTACACTAAACTCAACCCTCAATAAAAGCAGTATAAATTTACACCATCTTGAATTTTGTCAGAACAAGCATGGAGGTCCATATAGTTACCCTAGCTCAGCTGACACAAAATACTAGGTCCAAATGCAGTGACGTGTTCCTGAGTCTTATCCCTCTGTTGCTGGGGAAGGGGATGGTTGGTTGCTTTAGAGAATGCAGAGAAGGGAACAAAAACATGTTTTGTTCATGGTAAAACAATGACTAAGACTTAAGCAACTCTTTGGAAGTACTACAGAGTGATTAAGCTCAATGGGATGATACAGAACAAATGAAAGTTTACTATCAGAAAATTCTGTACATCAGAAATAAGGAATATACCTTAATGGAAGTTTGTTAGGCTGTGAAATTAAAGAAAAGGCTCATTTGTTTGAGTTATTCAAAATAAGTGAAAAAATTCAATGTATGAGACAAACCTACTCTATCTGAGATGGCTAATTCATAGCTTAGCAGAAATATGAAGACTGTTTTAAGGTGACAACCTTGGTTATTTTCATAAGTTTATAGGAAAAGGGAATATACACCTATAATGCAGGTAATTTTATCTGTACTAGTCATCATGTTTCCTTTTATAGTCCCTGGGAAGAAATAGGCCTTTCTAGGGTGCAATCCAAATAAGTCAGATATACCCTAAAAGTACATATTCTGCTTGACGGACTATAAAGGGAATTCAGGATGACTGGTTCGGATGTACGTGTCTATCCCACACAATATGAATAAGAAACAGATTATGAGATTTGGTCATGTGAGATAATCTGAATACAAAACAAAATTCTAGTACTTAGGGAAACCTGCTATGATTCTAAAATATTTAATCTGTGACACTGGTGAAGCAAGGCAGACTTTCTCCTTACTCATGGATCCAATTTTTATTTTATTATATTTGATGTTTATTGAATAATACCATCCTTTTCCATCACTACCCTATGCATCCTGTCTTTAGCGTCTCATTTTTAAGATTAAGATCAAAGTACTGTTCCTGCCTTTGGAAGACGAAGGCTATGTTTTGCATAAAGTTGTGTTTTGCCTTGTAATTTATTCTGTCTCTGATATGAATACAGCCTGACTGCATAGTTCACTGTGGCAAATCCATTTTTGTAAATGACTAAATTCCTCTCTTTCATCCAGCAATCTTATCTACATTGCAGACAAGAAACAGATCAGCATTGGCTGAGATATATTCTCACTATAGCTAAAGAGCATCTTATACAGGAAAGAGCGCTCTCTCATATGCATATAGTGTGCATGCTGCAGCATTTAAAAAGCCATTGTCCCTCAATCTTAGATCAAGAGCCAGAGTATGCATTGGGAGGAAAGTTCTGCATATTTCAGAAAGGTGGAGGGAATAGCAGTACTCAAATTTGAAGAGGCCACTGAAGAAAACAACCTAAAACAACAGCAGAGACTTGTCATGAGGTACAATCTAGATGGAGGAAGTACTAATTTTAAAATTTCTCCTCAAAAAAAAAATCATGGAAATAATATAATTGTATATCTAAGAAAATACTGAGCAGCATTTGTTTAGATGGCAAGGCTAGAGATCTTGCAAACTTTCTGTTTGTTAGTCAGGGTCTTTGCTAAACACAGATGCACTCCTTAGTTTGATTTCTTTGCATCTGTTTTTGCTGACCAGCCATATAGTTTCCATCGATTACTGTAAGCTGACAGAATATACATAGTGAAAAAAAAAAAAAAGGAAAAATGAATAGGAAAAAAATTAATAGAAATATATGAAAGTGTTTGTTACCCAGATTTACCCCTTTCCAGCTTTGCTTCAGCCTTCATACTTCATCCCCAGCTTCTGCAACAGCCTGCACTGAGTATGGACTGCTGAAATAGTGTGGAAGAGCTCTCAAAAATCAGTCTTTCTGAATGTGGATAGAGCAGAAATTCTTCATTAGTCCAGAACTACTGAAAAACAGCACTAAGTGATTGAATCAGTGTGTACCAAATTTATGTAGATCAAAATATTCACTAATTAGGACATCAAAAATTGGCTTTGGCATGTTCTACTAAAAGAATTATCCAAGTACCTGACACATGCCATCTCTTTTGGAAAATACCTTTGAAATATATGAACCTATAGACAGCAGCCCAGCCCCAGAAGTATTCCTGTCTAAAAAAGAACTGACACATTCAAATGTAGAGCCATCTGAAACACTGTTGTTAAGGAAAACTGAAGACAGCTTAGGATTGATTCATGAAGCTATGGCGACCCCTAAACAAGTGCTGTGAGTGAAACATTAAATGCAAAAAGTGGGAGGGAGCCTGACAAAGTTCTTACCTCAGGTGGCTATTTTATATTGGTGGAATCCAAGCAAGCTCAGGGACACTTGGTATGAAATGGAGCCAGAAAACTGATGCATTGTCCATACTGGTTAATTGTTAGCCCAGTCCTGGCATGGGACTGGAATAAGCCAGCAGCCAGTTTCACCCTGACACAATATGGGAGATAGTGTGGGCCACATGCAATGCTCTAACAGTCAAGATCAAGGCAGAGAATTTAACTGTGTAGATGTAAACTGTTAGAATAAAAGGATGGTGAAGTATCTTGCTCAGATTTTACATTAAACCCAGTAGAAGTTTGTAACTCTTTAAGACTGCTAACAGATACCAGTACCTCACACAAAGCATCAGCAATTTCCAAAACAGCCAGAAATTTCACAAAAACCATGTCTGCGTATTCTAGTGAATAAGCCTAGCCCCTTAAAATAAGCAGACTTGAATGGAAGGAATGCTACATCCTCGGTGCCATTTCCATGAACTGATCTCGGATTTCTTTTTGTTTTATTTTTTTTGTCCAGGCTTGCTATAAGATGTCTTATAAGATGTCTTTCAATTCCTCTGGTCAGGAAAGCTCATACTTCTCTTTCTCCAAGTTGTCCTCTCTCTCGGGAAAGCTGCACAAGATAAAGCTGCAGGCAGCACCATCACCCTGCTAACACAAGTCTGGCCCAGGCAGTTCCGATCTCCTGGTTCCATGGCCTCAGTCCACCACTGAGGTCTCTAGAGCTTTGACTCTGCTTCTGAAGTTCTTCATTCGAAATATTAAGACAGTACCTGGTGCAAACTGCAGACCCTACATCTCATTGCTTGCTCATCTCCAGTTCAGGACTTTTGACTTTCTAGTCAACATTGCTGAGGATTTGAAGAAATAAAATTGTTAGGAGAATGGTGTAGGTTTTTGATGTGAGATTTATGGAGGTTTTCTATCATTGTACTGTCTATTCTTTTACATCCCTGAGTCATTGGTGATTTTTTTCCTTCCAGTCATTTCCTAAAAGGACCCAGTCTTGGTATAGTTGCTTCTTATGGGTACTGTGAAGTAATAGCAGTCTATTCATGCTTACTTTGTTCACAAAGGTGTGCTTCTTTCTGTTGTCTCTGACAAGAGATATTGGGAGATACAAGGTCTGCCAGCTTTCCTGCTTCCTGCTGTACTTTCTCCTTTCCAGACAGTTACTCCAACTGTATATTTGCTCCTGATCCCTTTTCTCCCATTCTTGACAGTATTCTAATGTTGACAGCAACTTAGATCCATTTGGCAACATCTGCATTTTTAGCCCTGCACATATATCTCGTTTGTGAGTCTAAGGGACATTAAACCCAAAAAGGGAATGTGCACATGAACCTAGTAGTGAACCACTGACCCATTTGAAGTGAACCACGTGAACCATTGAACCCTAGTCAACAACATAAACTTCTTCTGTCCAACATGCTGCTAAAACATCCTCTTTTGATTTTCTCTTTCTGATTTACCACATCATTTTGCCTTGCCCTCCCTCTATGAAGTGCTTTGTTGTTCCTGGGTCTGTCTGCTTTAAAACCGATGGAAAACAAAGGTTCATAGCTGACCTTTTTCCTTTCCATCTCAAAATTACAAGCTTTTATACGATATCATGAATTCTACAGTTTCCTCAGCATGAGTTCTCTGTAAACACATCCTTCTCATGCTGGCTTTTGAGTTGTTTCATTTTTTTTCCCATTTTTGTTGCTGTTCTTAGCTAGTAATGCCAGAAGTATTTAGTCATCAAAAATATTGTGAGTCATGGTACATTGTCCACTTCATTGACTTTGCTGTTAGCTGTCATGTTGCCCTTTCCCCACCCCCAGCCTTGGCCACTTGCCCCTGTCTGCCTTCCCTACACAGAAATCATTATTTTGTGCCAGATAGTTTCATTACAGCCTTGTGAGAAAGGCCTTTCCTATGTTAATTCCAGAAATAAAATCATAAAATCTCTGAAAGATTTTTAGAAATACTGTTACCATGCAAGAAATAGTGCTGTTATATTAACATAACTTCTGGAAGCATGGCTTTCCAGATTCATTTTTACAAGGCGTTTCTCACCTTATGGAGTATCATATTTTTAGCTGTTAGATATGTACCTTCCTAGTAACTTTCAAATTATTTACATCCTTTTTGTCCCACACATTGAGACTATTTTATGCTTTGGATCAACTTGAAATATTTTTTAAGCATCTTGTTGTAATCATCTGGTATAAAATCTATTTTAATAAATATTTTACATGTTACAGCAGGTAAACTAAAAAATAAGTTGCATATGTAGCCTAGTTTATTAAGGGATTCAATCTAAATCTTGTTAGTAAGAGAAATCGTAACCTCTCAGTAGTGCAGGAAATGACAAATTTGAACAGAGGGAGTCATGGCAGGAGACTGGTTATCCGAAAATTCACACTGATGAGACTTTCATATCTTTTCTTGTATGGCTCTGATTAGCAGTGAAACAGTGTGCAATTGCTTCCATATTTCTGAATAAAAGGAAAGGAAACCATAGACCTCGTTAATGAATATGGATTCCTGAAAAAATAGACATCAATAATAGTTAGTAGCTATTACACTGTGTTATTGGAAGTAGTATTAATTGCATTGCATTTCAAAGCGGTAGTGTTACGGTTTTGCTGCTTCTTTCTTATTAATGTTTGTGCACTGTGTGGTACATTTGTGGATAATTTTGCAAAGCATTAGATAAATCTTTTTTATGTGTATTGCATAGAAGGTTTTTAATGACTATTAGCAAGCATTTTGTTTTGAAAGTACTTTTATTATTGGTGCAACCGTTTTCTAATGTAGGCTTATATGGTCTGTATTAAATTTGAACAGTGCTTCTATTAAAACTTATGAGGACACTTCTCCTAGGGATGTGTGTGCCTAACTCTTGTTGACATTAAGAGGAGTTAGTTTGCACACTGGAGAAATAGATTGCTGTAGAAGACCTTTTAGCAAAAAGAAATACAAGTGTGTACACACAGATTCTCATCATTGCATGGCGTGAAGAGGTAACTACCATTGCTCCAATGGCTATTTTGCCATTAAGTTCCTCTGCCCAAGATGAGGGTACACACAGTAAGCCGTCAGACGTTATCATCATTAGGTCTACGCAGAGACTTGCCATGCACGTAGGCTTTGTGCAGAGCTGCAGGAACTCTGCCTGTGGGACAGGCAACTACTTGTCTCTGCCGAGGAGTCCAGGGCACGTTTGTGTCTGGCAGCTGCAGCCCATGTCACTGCTAGAACCCAGGAGCTCCACTGGCAGCATTGCAGGCTGATTTCAGTCTTACTGATATTAGAGAATGAATTAATACTAGTTGAAGAACAGTTTATTTGAGGAAACAGACCTTTTGGCTTGCCTACACTGGAATCTGGCCAGACCAGAGAGGTTTCTCCTCTGTTCTTGCAAGCAGTATTATCAGAAAACTAACCAGATTATTTTGAACTGTGTATCTCAGCGAAAAAATGGCACCTTTTGAAGCCAAATACCTCCCAAGTGCAGTACATGGGAGAACCTACGTCATGAAGAAACTAATTTTTTTTCCTAATTGCCCATAGTCTAGCCTCTGGGTGAGCCTAGCCTTCCTCAGAGGAGGTTTGGGAGATCCCAGCCTAAGGAAGGAGAACTACAGAGCTGGACTCTAAAAAAGTACAACATAAACTGTGCTTGTGTACTGAGGCATGTCTAAAGTTTAGTCTGAATGTGTTGAACAATGTTTCTGTTGGTTCAGTATAATGTAATGTCCTATTAAACAACATTTGTTGGGTTTCCAAATCTGTTGTCAAAGTACATTGTGTAGACGTTGTGACGTGGTGATTTGTAATATAGTGCAATATTTTATAGTAATAAAGTAAGCTAATACACTATGAAACAAGTGAGTACATTATCTATTGTGCTACAGACATGAGATACAGCACTGGGGAGATGGGAAGGTGTGATTTTCAGGCACTTCCCAAGCCACTTTCAACAGCCACAAAACTCTCTTGGCTTCTACAGTTTGCCTGTGAATTAAAAATTCAGAAACTAAATTAGTCTTCTAGATGAAGTATTTATACCTGTACAATTCCTTAAGCGATTTTATTTCACGTTCTTAAAAGGGGAAGGAAGGCTTTGCAATGGCCACGCTTACCCTCTGTGAGTAACGCTCAACTTTTTAATTTTTTTATAAACCAAGAGCGTGCATTTGTTAAATACAGCACTGCCCTTCCCAGGAAGCCTTTGGGTGACTCATAATTCAAACACAATCCAAACAAACACCAGGATACATACATCTTTGCGTGTCACCTTCAGAATACAGTATAAAAAAGGACATGGAAGCCAAAGCTGTCAGGCACAAACTCTGAAAGCTGACTCCCAAGTGTGTCAAAGCAGATTTCAAAAAAGTAAATTTCTTTCCAAAGCCAGATTTGTCATAACTCGGAACAGTATTTCAGTGTATAAGAAACATACCATGCAGTTTTCTTGTTTGGTAAATGAGAAAAACTTTGACTTTTATTTTTTTTGTATTTTTTATTACCATGAGCCAAAAATAGGCAAGCTTTTTGTGCACACACTCCTAGCGTCACCTTATTTTTAGTGTATATTTCAGTTAGGCGCAAGTTATATTTAATGGACTTTTCAGAATATTTTTTTTCTATTGTAAGCATTTTTATTGCATTTCATGTGTTCTAGATAGAGAACTTCTAAAGATCCTGTGATAATTAGAAAAAGACAGTATATGCATGAATAAAAGCACAGACTCAAAACGTCTGAATGAGAAAATAGTTTAATGATCTTTAGATTCATTTCATCAATTAATTTCCATTTCCACAATGAGTTGTTTTTTCCCCAGCAGAAAGCTTGCTAATATTTTTAAAGGATAAATGATGATGATGATAGCAATAATAATAGTACACTTTTCCTTAAAGAATTTTTTAAAATCATTGTGTAAGACTTCAGGGATTAGTTAGCATCATAGACAAATTGTCAATTATGGGAAAAAACATAGTATGATCTGCAAATATTTTAATAGCTTAACTAAACGTATTTGTCAATACAAAGGCTAGATCTTTTTTTACTGTTCATGTGAAATAGTTTCTGTATTTTAAAATACTTGTTCTCAATAGTGTGATTATCTTAGGCACCTGGGGCCAAGCAGTGCCTCCCTATAGTAGTATAAACACTATCATATCTGTGAAGTAGTGATAAAGCCAAAGACAGTCATCTCCATCCAATTTCTACCCTTTTTCACAAGCTTTTTCCAGGTTTTACTCAGTCTGTATGTTTACTGCTTGTCATTCTGGCTCCATTTTCCTTCATTTCAGCAATTCAGAGAAGCTGTCATTCTTGGATGTCAGCTCAGTCTTTGAACTCAGCCTACCTTTGAGCAGGGGATTGGACTAGATGAATTCCAACTGTCCCTTCCAATCTAAACACTTCTATTATTCTATGGTTCTCCATCTTTCTCATGTTTGGGGGCCCAACCTGCTAAAAGAGAGGGTCTCTGACTGGATGTAATAAATCACTATCTAGATCATTTTAAATTTCTTTCACAATACTTCTCAGAGAGAAAAAGAAGTTATTTAATTTTGTATATATATCTATTTTATATAACACATATAGATATGACTTTATATATGAAAGTTCTTTAGAAATCGATGCAAACAGAAAGAATGAAGATATACTTTTTGATTTCAGCATGCCAGATGTGTTCATCGACATTACATACAGAGCAAATTATTCTCACACTATAACTGAAAAATCACACAGTGTTCATTTTTTTTTAATTATATAATATTCCTTAGAGATCTCAATGGCTTATGAGGTTGGGTCTAAAATAGGAGCAGCTAGATAATCTGAGCCAGCTAACATTCACTACATGGACATCAACTATAATGATTATTTCTACTAAGGTTCACCTTCATTAAGGAAGAGGTTTATCTTGTAACATGTTCATTGTATACCAGACTTCCAACTTTATCAAGCTCTTTATCCTAATAGAAGCACAGTAGTATGCATTGTACTAAAAGAAGAACCAGCTATAAACAGTTTCAGTCAAAATGGCCCTTTTTAAATAGTCAGGATAATTAACTGTGAATGTACATTTTTATAGGTCCTTAAAGGCAAAGAGGCTGGAACTGTTTTACATGCTACATACTTCAGCCTGTCTTCCCAGGCTTGCCCTGCAGTGCATACAGGTACGTTCAGCTCAGATGTTGTTATCAGGGATCCTGTGCAGAGCTACAGGGCATCCTTCTTCACCTGAGCTGGGCAGCAAGCAGGGATCCCTGTCTGGTGAAGAAAATAGGCACATCTCAGGTGCCATTCAGCTACTGCAAACATCTGAAGTAGCTAAAATGAATAGTATTCCAAAAGAGCCTATTCTTCCCTGTTGATTATTATAGTTTTTAAAAGCTCACCCACCAAAGTTTCATATTTGAATTTCTACTCACATTTGCTCAGATGAATCCCAACTTAACTGTAAAAAAGTCAGATTTGTAGTCTACACTAGTCGAAATAGTCCCCCCTGCAGTTAGTAGTGGAAAATAGGCACCTGAAGAAGATGGGTTATGTCATTTTATTCAGTCGTTGCTTAAGCAGCTTCTTCTCTGAGTTTGCCCATCACACTCCACTTATTGCAGAGAAGTCTGGCCAAGGACCATAGTTTAGCTGACCAGCCAGACAAGGGTGCATAAGATGAGTCCTGCACACACACCAGAGGCAAGCATAGAACTGAAAGAATTTAAAAAAAAAAAAAAAAGTATTATCACAGAAGTTGGAATCTGCCTTGTGCACTATACCTAAATCTGGAATCCCATTTATGCTACTTTAGAAAGTAATCTGGGTTTCTTTATAACAAGGGAAGTTATTAATGTGGGCTTGCAAAAAATAGATTAGTTCTGATTAAATACATATTAATATCTTTATTAATATTACAAGTTTGATTATAAATTTTAGTTGTTTTTATATAATGGAATTTGTAAAGCTTTATACGTGACAACCCCACTCTTTATTTAAAAATGGAAAGAAGTAAAATTAGTATGGCTGACATTGAATTGAAAAATTAGTTAACTGATTGATCTTTTAACATAATTATAAGTAGGAAATTAGTGAGGGAATATATTTTTAATGAGGTTCCCCTAGGATAAGTTCTTGGCTTTTGCCTATATATTATACTTCTGTGAAGATCCTGTAGAAAACAAAAAATCAATACTGATGAAGTTTGTAGAAGGCAGAGAGATTGGTCCCTGTCATTGGACAGATGACACATTACTGATAAAGAGCAATTTAGAATACTTCATAAATTAAGCATCAGCAGACAGGGACCATATTTATGCAGTCATTGTAAATTAATTCCTGAAACAGAGAGAAAAGAATGCAGTCCAAATTTGCCAAAGTGCTTTTGAATCATTACATATAATCAACTGAGCGTAACATCACCATAAAAAAGAAAATTCAGCACAACTTCTTAAAATAAAACATTGTTTATTTTTTCTCAGTAAGATATCATTGGTAAACTATTTTATTGCATTTATTATGAATGTTAACAAAATCAATGAGATCCTGTTCCAGATCATTTCTCTTGCTTCTTAAATTAGTATTTGTTTTTCCATCTTTTTTCCCGTTTTCCACATTTATTTCATAATTATTGCATGACACTTCCATACACGATGCAATGATCAAGACTCTTGTGGGAGTCTTATCTTGAACTAAAGTTTCTGTTATTGTTAGCAATGACCTGAAATTTGGGATTTCTCTAGGATTTTAGAATCATAGAATCAGAATTATTTGAGTTGGAAGAGACCCTCAGGATCATCAAGTCCAACCATAACCTAACTCTGGCACTAAACCATGTCCCTAAGAACCTTGTCTAAACACCTTTTAAACACCTCCAGGGACAGTGACTCCACCACTTCCCTGGGCAGCCTATTCCAATGCCTGACAACCCTTTCCGTGAAGAATTTTTTCCTAATACCCAATCTGAACCTCCCCTGGCACAACCTGAGGCCATGTCCCCTTGTCCTGTCACTTGCTACTTGGGAGAAGAGACCAACACCCTCCATACTACAGCCTCCTTTCAGGTAGTTGTAGACAGCACAGAGTTCTTTATTAACAAAAGTAATGGCTGATTCAATTGTCCATGTGCAAGGTAGATGGAAAGGTGTTTCCTTAATACTCAGATCCTATAATATGTCTCATTTCCTGGAGACACTATGAAGCATGTAATTTCAAAATTTACTTTCTGTGAGCAATCTTGCAAGCAGTTGTTCATTAAATACTTATAGAACTGGGAGAAAAACCTGGCTTGAGAAATCTGGTCTAAAACAGAGCTGGTAAGATAGAAAGCAAATAGTGAAGAATTAGGGATTCAAAACTCAAGTAATCGGTTCTCTAAGGACTCATGTTGGAGGATTTTTTTTTTTCAGCAAGAGGAGGCACAGTCCCTGACCTACAACACTCTGGGTATATGAGTCTGCTAAATATAAAATTTTTTGATAGACATTTATGGTTAACATGAGAATCTGTTTACTTAAAAGAGCTACTACCATCCTCTGTGCCAAGGACAGAATAACAGTCTGATTCGGAGAATCTATTTGGTTTCTTCCAAGTGTGTATGCTACCTTCCTTCCTCTGAGAAGTACCTGGTTCAGGCAGGTCCTCCTGCAGTGAAGGCAGATCACTCCTCCCTGATGTCCTCCTCATGGAGAGACATTTCCAATGGTTGTGGGATCTGAGCAAGTGGAAGGAGACTCAGGAAAAAGAGCTGGACATCTGCAGCCTAATCCAGGAACCAGCTGAAATCAGCAGGGAGGAGACACACAGACCTCAGAGGGAATGGGACAAAAATCTTCTGGGAGCTGGCAGGAATGATACAGAGCTTGTTTTAACAAGTCGTCGATTTGACTGGAAACAAGAATCTGTAATGTAGGGAAATAGTGAGCAAGAAAAGCTGTTCACAAAACTCTTTTGCTTCTATATTCCAGCTAATCATTTTACAGTTTATTTATTTGAAAAAAGTTACGTATTTTAGTTTTGTTATAGTAAAGTCTGGTGATTTGGGGTTTGGTTTGGTTTGGAGAGCCTTTGGAGCTGTCTGGAAGAAGGAGTCTAGGCAGATCCAGCTTAAAGCTTTGGCTAAACTGTGATTCCTTCTCAAGCAGAAAGGAAACACCAAATCAAAACTTGCTACATTGCCACAAAATAAAAAGTAATTTCTTCATCAACATCCCAGGTTGGCATACTCTGCACATTGCAGATCAAAGGCTGGAATGCTGGAACTAAGAAGTGATTATGTTTCTCCTCCTGAGCAGTAACTCTGACATAATTTCTGTGGCTATTTAAATAAGATTTAGTAATAAAGACACAAAATTACAGAGAAATTCTAGGGGTTTCAGAGATTTTTACAAAGGAGCAAAGTACCGTTACACCAGTTTTATAATTTGTGGTGATAAAACACAAAGACCACACGCATCATTGTAATGATGAAGTCAGAAAAAGAGCCATAAATGGAAATTTACTACTACTACTTTTCTAAAATTCTCCCTTTTGCTATTTACAACTACGAAGGTTATATTTGGAAATATACACAAATCTTAAATAATAGTGGATATAAAAATAAGTAAAAGCAATTTAGAGAGCAATACAATAAATAAGATTTTTTTTTCCAATTCTGTATGGGAAATAATGTTGCAAATTAAACAAATTGTAGAGAGAAAAATTAATGCTTCTGAATTTCTGTGGATGGAGAATTAAAACTAATCTGAGAGTGAGGATTAATTCTGAAGTATTCACAAGCTTTTTTTCTGCTCCCCTGTGTTGTCTGAGAGATAAAGAACTGCAGTGTAACGAGATACGTATTTTTGACATTAAATCAAAATGCATCTAGTGCAGAGTGCTGGTGTAAAAGTTGTAATTCAGATGCATTTCTAACTCATTCATACTAGGAAAGGGATGAATGAAAATTCATTACTTGCATTTGTGCACAGAGGTACCCACTTTTATTCATTAATATGTGATAGCTACTTGCACACTGTTTTTTCCAGTTCTCATTAACAGTAAATAATCTTTACCAGATTAAAGGTGTTCATTATGTCTCCCATTTAGGGTCTTTCTTTGTATAGCAGAACACTTACATAACTTTCAGAACATTCTTCATGGAAATGCTGTTCAATGGAGGATCTGAAGATATTTTTACTTGCTTTCTGTTTTATATTAGCTAATATTTTCAAATTTAAGCAATAATTTCTGAATTATTAAATTCTGAGTAGCTGGATGTATAATTTTGTTGAAACTAGTATGTAATTGTAATTAGTTTCCTCTAGCCTATGAAATATTATTAAGCTTAAAACACCTCCTAGCAAGATTGAGTCCCAGACCTTTTAAAAAATTTCACCAAAAAGAACACCCACTGTGAAAGCGAGCAATTTAGTCTACAACAGCCAATTGCCAGATAGATCAAGAACTTTCTTATGTTATAAGAAACAAAGGCCTTTTAATAATATGGTAAATTAGTTCAGGCTCCATGTTATCAAGAGCATCTAATATTTAGTGCTCGCTATATATTAGGTGGTCCTGCTAAATATTAGATGACTGCTAGGTATTTTATCTAGAATTTAACTGGAAATTAATCTAAGAGCTGATATTTTTTTATTTTTACCAATTAAATGTTTTGTGTATTCTGGAAATGCAGCTACTTTTCACAAAAATGGCTTTAGTGAATCACCATCCACCAATGAAAACAAGCTGTAATTTAAATCAGCCTTTTCCTTCCCCTGAAGTAGACATTTTGTTGCTGATCCCTGTGACCTGAGTTATACTTTCAAAATTAGCTTGTAAGAGTTAAAATCAAACAAACAAAGCCAGGGGCATAACCCCTTACAAACTATTTCCTATCCTAGCTGATTTGGTTTATAAGCCAGCAAAACTGTATGGTGACTGGTTAAAGAGGATACCGATCTACCTTTAGTGTCTTTTTATTTATTTGTTCTTGGGGGAACTACAAGGAAAAAATATGTATCCCGTCTGATTTGAGGACCATCACTGATTAATTGTACTGTTTGCTTTCTTACGCAGTAAACTCTGGTTTTAAAAAAGGAGTGGCATACATGCTAGGTACCCTAGCAAGTCTTTCTTAAAATGCTAACTTTTAAGTTTAGGCCAGCTGTGAGGTCCACAAGGTGCTTCACGGTTGTCAGCACGATAATCTTCCCTGTTTAACTTGTCATGTTTATGTATTGTTCCAATTTTCTCAGTATTGAGGGGTTATTTCCATTATGTTAGGCATGTCGTCTAAAACTCAACAGTCTGAAATCAATTTATGTTCCTCTGAGAGACAGAGCACTGTCACAGGAAAAAGAAATACATATTCACGGTTTTTCTTGCTTCTCCTTGTAATACATTGATTTAATACTTATCATTTCCCAACTATCTTGTCAGGATCCTTTCTCAGCATCATTTTTCAGTGTTCTGTTCATTAACTTTTTAAAGTACCGCACAGGACTACATGTGACCAGCACACAATCTAAACATTATAAAATTCACATCAATACTGTTCCTCTCTCATCAGATTTAAGGACTCAGTCCTTTTTTATGTTAATTTCTCATCTTTGAATCTTAAGGAATTCAGAAAAATGTGACATTTCTCAACCTTTTTCTTGCAAACCAGGTCATCTTGATCCATTTATCATGCTTCATACTCTTTAGCGTTCTCTACTGCAATAGTATCACATCCATCAATCATTATTTCTCTCTCATTTTTTTCTTTCAGGCTTCTATGGTCTTATGCTAAATCTTCTGAACTTCATGTCATTTCACTGTTATAATTTAGATCGCTGCAAAGCTTTTACTAATTCAGCTTTGTTCTTCTTGATAAGTAAGTCAAATACTGAGAATTACCCCCTGACTGAGTGAACAAGAAAGTAAAGGTTTATTTCTACTAGGTACATGTCAGTGTGGACAGTATCAAATCTTCAGCAGTTCAAAGCAAAGTGAATTACTTAGAGGTTCCACCACGGAAGTGAGAGTTTAGAAATTCACTCTTTTCTTCACAGTTTTGTTACTCCTTGGACACTGGCCTCCCACTAACATCCCTTGCCAAATATTCTGCTTTCCTGCACTAAACAATAAACCTTCCCAGCTAAGACTCAACCATGTAAAACTGGAATCTTGTGATAAGTTTTCTTTCTACTGTTAGTCTTTTCTCCTAGTGTTTGTCAACCTTTCTGTTTTGTCTGAGTCCTTATTACCAGGAATGAACTGGTCCGTCAAGTTGGTGTGAAGGAACAGTAAATTGGAAAGAAATTATTATTTTGAATAACATCTGGATCTGAAGAATGAACTAAGCATGCTATTGCTTATTCCAGTTTCCACCACTGTGGCTAAGTGGCATGATTACCTTGTCATTATGTTGCCATCAAGCATTTATGATTTTGCCATGTGGTATGAAAATGAGCCAATTATAGTTAACACACCTGAGCTCCTGACACTTCCCATTGTCACAGAAGAGATTTCAAAGGCAAATCAATAAAATTCAGAACCACACTGACTTCTTAGTGCATATTGAACACAAAATTCTGAAGTTACTACAGTGTAATTTAATAATGACAGAAAGGCAGGCAGGTGAAACCACCAGGCTCTCTCAGTCTCTGTAATTTAATTTAGTTGTTGCTTTATGATGAACTTTTGTCTAGTCCTCTCAAACCTCAAAGGAATCAAGAGGAGTGAAATTCCAAGCTCAGCTCTGAGCTCAGTAACAGACATCCAGGACTATCTGAGATGCACTAGGTTATCGAGAAATCTTCACTGGAATGGCAGAGACAGTGGGAGATTTGAGATTGCCCAGGTTGAAAACTTAAGCTCTGAACTCTGCCATATATCCTGTGTCATATCTTCCAATCCAGCATGGACTTCTGTGTAACAGAAGGCATAGCGCCCGTGATACTAGACCCTTGATATTAAACCTATGGTTATGAATCTGTGTAAAGTTCCAAATTCACAGACTATGACACTGAAATTTAGATGTCTGCATATAGGTGTCTAAGTTTGGTGCAATTGTCTATGTGTCCATTACAATTGATGGGAGCTTCAGTAGACAGCATAAACTTTGGCATTCTATGCTAATTGAGATGCCCTTGGGTATTCCACCTCACCTCCCACCTATGGGTCCTCTGTCACTGCTGGCAATGCCATGAGGATACATCTTCCAACCCAAGAGACACTAGATAGTGACACAATTGAGCTGACATCTGAAAATCTATTCAGTACGAACATCAGAGTCTGGACAGTTTTTCAGCTCACTGTGAGATTGTCATCTCTATTTTGTTGTCTGAAATCTTTCTAGACTCAGTTCTTGACTGTCCTACCTCAATTGCATGATTCACCACTACTTCCAATGTGCTGGTTTTCTGTCTCCCACTTAGAAACAGTCACGGACACCAAGGGCGTTTCCCTACATTTATCTGTTCTTATTCTTTTATTAGGGATTCTTCTGATCACTGTTTCAGGGATAGGATTAGCTGGTTTTCAAATTGAGATGAGGACACAGAGAGAGAAATCCTGGGAACAAGGAGGAAAAGCCTGTGAGAGTCCAGGAACAGACATCTAAAGAACAGGGAGCTGCGAGAATGCATGGATGTGATGAATGAATTTATAAGAGGAGAAACTGGTAGCACAGATGTCAATACTAAACATCTGGTGACCCCTTTTCATCCATGCCTTAATATGAAGCTCACATGTAAGCACATCAATGCATTTATTACTGAATATTTCCCATACACACTTGCTGAAGACTTTTTGTGAATGTATTTTCATTAAAAGGACTTTAGGACACTGTGTACAAACAGCTTATGCTCCATCTGCATTTTAACAGAAAATATTGGGAACATGCCTCGATATTCATCAAAGTGACATGCCATAATGTAAACTGAGATTTCTCTAATGTGCTTAGAAACTGTAAAAGCTTAAATGGGAGTGAATTCTAAACACAGGAAAGAGCAAACACTGGCATAGTTAGACTGTCTGAGAGCTCTGAAAATATGATGCAGTATTCCTAAAAAGTTAGTTTTGAAGCTTAAGTTAGCTTTTGGTAAAGTCAGGCTGAGTTGTCAAACATGTTCTTGGTAAGTATACAAAGTCTTTATGGGTATGGAGGCACTCACTGGCCCTTGTAGAAGTGACAGTCATGAGCTGTCAGGACTCTGAAGACTCGATTTCTATTCTAAATTATGCTGCTGATTCAGTGTGTGTGACATATACCAGTCTTTTCACCTTGCTTTGTCTGCTCTGCTCAGGAAGAGTTGCATGTGACGATTAGTTTGCCCAAGACAGTGCATTATTTGTATTACTAACTCTTGCAGTATCAGAGCAGTACAGTAGAGAGCGTAATCCCTCACCTGGGCACGTGAACTAGCAACACCGATTTTAGCAGCAGTGATTGGAGAACACACATTAGCAAAACTGGAGATTCTTCAGGGAAATCTTCCTTCTGCCAAAGAAAAGGTTCTTTTTCTTGTATGTACAGAAAAATAACCTTGACCTTTCCAAGGTGTTGGTAGAGTTTACAATCTGTGAGCAAACTTCTGAGCTCTCTTTCTCCATTCATTGTGTGTTAGTACCTGGGCATGCAGACTTTTGGTAGTTGGGTTAGTATTCACATAAAACGCATGTATTAGAGACCTCACTGAGGAAAACGATGGTTCATCCAGTACTACTTGCAGTTGCAAATCGTAAACCAGGACATAGACCTAATGACTTGAACTTTTAGTAGGAGCTTCTGTAATAAAAGGCAAAAGACAAGTGTCTTCTTCCATTCTATAACATATCTTTTTTTACTCCAGGTCAAGTTATTCCAGGAAAATCTATTCCAAATTGTACTGTAACAGCATTTTATCTATTCCAAGACATGGTTGTCCTTCAGATAATACAGTTTGCTACCAGCAAGGAGATAAATCTGTAGCACTGTGCCACTGTTCTGGTAATAGGTGCCAGAAAAGAGAAAAAAGTTTGTTTAAATTGGCACCCAATGAGATATTGTATAAGTGTTTAGTATCAAAATTCATCTGTGGAAAATAATCTGTTCTTGTTGACCGCATAAAAAGCTGCTTGTTCCAAAAATATATTTCTAATTTCCAGAAATTGTTATAGATTTTTATTATTTTTCTCAACTCTAGTATGTTTAAGTATCCAAAAAGTGTCACTGATAATGTTGCATCTACCTCTGCACTATTTTAGCTATGATCCAGAAATTCTCTGATTCACATGCAGATTAATCAAGAGAGGATATTTAATTTGTTGCTTTTTTCTAGTTTCATACATTATTTTAAATCTCTGACTGATAAGCAATTCACAGAGCTGTAGCAGTCAAGCAAAATAAATAGCTGTATATCCATTAGAATGTAAATTAACTCATTACTATTCCAGCTTTTGACCTTTTCTGATAGTGGTATTCTTGCTAACAAAGACTCTTTGCTATTCATGAAAGTGAAAACTTCATGGTAGCTTGAGATTCTCTGGTGTATTTTAGAGGATATTCTCATCAATGTAGGTGACCAGTGAGGGTCCCAGTTTGAACAGCAAGTACTTCTGTCATTCCTAACTTTGAATAGCTATCCTTTTTCTAATTATTCATGAAGATCTGAATATTACTGAAAAACTGTTGCTTAAGAAGGCTAGGTCAGTGAAACTTCATGAACTGCATAAAAAGTGCTCCTATGTATAAAAAGATGAATATTGATTTAGTACCTGATCTCACAGTCAAATAAGTTTTTGTATCAGTTCTATAGACTTCAGTGAGACAAAATCAGTTTAGTTTCCCAAGGTACTCCTCTCCTTCCACACAATTTCTGATAAACTTCTCCTCTCACTTTATGTTAGTCATCAAGAAATCTGAAAGTTTGAAGGGAAGAAATATAGGTTTGGACTCATGATGCCCCGAGGTCATCTGGAGAACAGGTGAGCCAGAGAAGGTGCTACCCCAGTGGGGTCTAAAGCTCCAGCTGACCTTCCTGTGAAGTGTGTCTTCTCTTTGCCTTGCACCTTCATAGAGTCATTGTCTGTGGGCAGGAAAGGAGTTGTTCTTTGGAGTCAATTTTCACAGGTGTAGTAGGCCGAAGATAATGAAAATTAGTGCTGATTTGGACTGGAGCACTACTTCTGTGGCAGTCTCACGTGGATTGAGATCAGGAGCAATGGAATAGTGAAGCATAAAGCAAAATGCCACCACAAGCAACTGGTGAGGATCAGTTTGTACCGTTGCGAGTCTCTTTCAGGCAAAACTGGCTAATAACTTCTGGGCCTGTGTTATAGGCCTAAAGAAGACAGGCATATTTCACAGCTTTATTAATCTGAACCTGTATTTGATATAGCTGTTGTCTGTGACCAGCTTTCATCCCAGTGCAGTGCAGCGCTACATCAGTTACTTGCCACACTGCCAGCGTGTAGCCTACTGCAAGGGAAAGATGCTGAGTCTGACCTTTTATAGTGTTGTGGGCCTGATCAAATGTGACGGCTCATTCGTATCACCCTGATGTGGGCTGTGTTGATTTTTGACCCATTGCATCGGGTGCCATCCCAACCAAAGACCAATGGATCCTCCGCAGCATGGCATCGTCATTCTGAAGGACAGCTGACAACAGGACTAGCTAACTATGCTTGAAGAGTTAGACTCCCAGTCTTCTTACACCTTCTCTTTATTTCAAGGTAAATCAACTTTTGTTGTTGCTAGAGTAAGAGCTCAATACTTAAAGGTGTTTGAAAATACAGACCTTTGAAAATATATTATTTGGTAATAATTGATTTTATTAGAAATGGAGCTACTAATTGCCATTCCCTATACATCATCTGATATTTTAAATATGGCATGACCAATTCAAACTTTTTATCACCTACTGTTTTCTTTCCATCTATTTTGAATCATTGTTTCCTTTTAGATTTTCTTTATTACAGTATATAAATTAATTGAATTTACTTGTTCTCATTGTTTTCCTGAAAAGGGGAAAATATTTGAAGAATAATTGAATTAATGCTATATATTTGTTCTATGCATGCAAAAAAAAAATTATCTCTCCCACCAGTATTTTTTTAATTTTAGCTGGAGGATATTTTACATCCTAATGAGTGAGCCCAATTTTAGCTTGAGTTCTGTGCACCTAATCCAGCCACACCTAGCATAGCTCAACAGAAGCAAAACACACAGGAGGAGAAGCCAGATATAACACGAATGGTAAGAAACAGTTCCCTGCATCCTGCTAGTGGTGTACACCGTGAGTCTGAACTCTCAAAGAAGTTCTCCATTGTCACATCCATTTGAAGTTAATGGGTATTTGACACCTCTGGAACTGAGGCCCCAGTGTAGGCAATTGATAGACATCTCAGGAATCCCAGTAAGGGAAAGAAAAAATACAGGAAAAAAAAAGCCAAAGTACTGTGACATTATATTTATACAGGAACTTTTCCAGGAAGGAAAACTTTTGTTGAAGCGTTGTCACATGGACATTGATAAGATGCCCATGGAGTCAGTTAATGCTTTGGGAGTGCTCGTCAGCCATCTGTTCATTGACTTCCAAGCATCTATGTGAGAAAGGTCTGTGCAGTGCTTGGGACAGCTTTGCTCGGGAAGCCATATGCAGCAAAGCTTTTATAGCCCACACACGCAAAATAAGAAGCCCAGCAAAAGCTAATGGGCAAAACACTTGCTGTATCATCAGTGTGACAAGTGGTGTGCAGGGAAGTTGGTGTGCACTGAACATTGCTTTGGATGAAAGGGCTTTATCTTTGACGATGTTGAGTTCCTCCCTGCAGCACTACCACACGCCGTCTCTGCAGAAATCAAACTGTTCCTGGGCTTCAGTTTAATTATACATACACATCTGCCACAGAGGTGAACATCATTAAAGGTCCTGTGGTTGAGCAACACCTACGTTAGTTACTTGTGATTTTACAATGTCATAAGAACTTTTCCAGGAATCAATACAAAACAGCAAGGATATTGGTTTATCTAGTGGTAAAGAATAAAGGAGATGAAAATGTAATGAAAAGCATGTACATGGCAGCAGACTAATAACCAAATGCTGGTTTCGTATTACTGATATTGCATAATATGCCAAATTCAGATTGTTACTGAAAAAAAAAACCAAAACCAAACCAATCAGGACTCTATCTTGCGAATGCTCTAAGTCCTGTCTGATAAGCTGCTTTTAGAAAGCTAAACTTTCCAACAATAAATACTGACTGATGTGTAAGGCATGTGAAATCTGTAAGCATATTTTATGACAAAAGCATACTTAAATTTGTGTATAAGAAGAAACAGGCAAAATGAATGTGATGTCATTTGTCTTTTGTTATAGGATATCTTCATCAAAAAGGAGAAGTACAGTAAACTGAAGTTGGAATTTGCCTTGATGTGAAAAAAAAGATTTTTTTTCCCCCAAATACACTTGAATCCAAAATCTGTTTTCTTTTACTGGTGGTTTTTAGTCAAGTTACAACATTGAAACCATCACATCTCTGATTTCCAGGGAAGCTCATTTTGGAAGGTGGTGAATATAATGTAAAAAGCAATGTCAAAAATAATTTTTCTAACACTTCTTTATGAGAAAATGTCATTCTGATTTTTAAAAAGCATAGAGTTGTTACTGCACCTCATCTTATTTATTTAAAATGAAATATTAAAATTTCAATAAAGGTGTCGGCCACCAACTGCTGTACCGCATTACAGTTCAAGTGGTCAACACTGAAAAATAAATCATTGCATTCTCAAAACTAACTTTGGAGAAGCATATGAGGTTATGTATTTTATCCTCACATGCTTACACGTAATATTACAATACACTAGATTGTAACTATAGTATTTTCCTGCTGGCATCTTGGTGAGTGGTGGTGGTCACTCTTTGACAGAAGCCAGTGACCCCACTCTCCAAAATGAATTCAGACCTGTACTGCTGCTTTTACACAGAGTGTTAATAGAAAATTATTTAAAACAAATAGAAAGATATGGGAGTCTTCAGAAAGTGAGCCACGACTTATGTGGTGAAGCTGCTACGAGAAGGAGTGGCTGTCAGGCACATGGCTGAGCAGAAAGCCACTCATGGGAAGAACAGGCTGCATGAAGTATTTTCAGGTGGATCTAAGTTGGCTTTTATTATTTCAAATTTTAAAAGTGTATGTGAATAAGGAGGCGAGGATTGTTTATATGTACATGTATATAATATTCTCGGCTACTCATGCTCTTATAGAAGACATCAGAAGTCGAACAGTAGGGGGTTGGGAGTCTGGGGAGGGAAAAGTGGAGGTCTGGAAGTGGGATAAGGAGGTTATAAGAGCTTATCCAGTATGTGTGCCTGGTTAGATGTGAATTGATTAGAAGGTTGAGCAGTATTAGTACTGGATTAATACCCGGCAGAAGTTGAAAACTGCACCCTTCGGAGCACAAACTCCAGTCTTGCCTCTAAGTCAGTACTGAATTGCTGCCAGTCTGCTGGCGGCTGTCGTTCAGATGTGGTCTTTCTGTCTCCGGCCGGGAATTCTCACAGCACGTAATGAACCAGTGCCAGAAAGTCAAGGGAAAACGTGGTGTTGTGAAGTGAGGTCAAACTAAGTGAAAGTCCACTGCTTCTTGTTGCCAGCTGTAGATGTGGCTGCAGGTGGCCAACACTGTTGAGTATGCTCTACATACACATTATTAAGATATATTCTACGGGTGCGTTTCCGAGCCTTAATTTTCTACATGTAGCAGATTTGATCCCGTACAGAACGCAGAACAATATTTAAAGGTGAAAGTTTGAAGGGAGCATGCAGAATACAGAGGAAAGTGCATTTTGCTTTTATGCTTTTTCATATGATGTTTCTGTTACACTTACAATGTACTACCTATGCATTATGCTGTTAAATTCTTGAATTTGCAGCAATGGTTGCATGTATTTAAATACTAGGGATTATTTTGGACATGTTGAATGATAACACCATACATTGTCTAAAGGTCAGTTTTGTTTATATTGGGAAAAAGGGTGTTTAGTTTGACTGAGAATAGAGATGTAAGGCAAAATTAAAATTGCTGTGAAATACATGAAAGACATAAGATAGAGTTTGCTTAATGGAACTAGTCCTTCATCTATTTAGTCTAGCACCATGTCTTTGACAGAGGTGAGAGACCATCTCATCTTATGTGAGGTCTTGGTCTAACAGCTGAATTTAAATCTGAAGAATGGATTTCAATATCAACTTCAAGGTTTGTTACCTTTAGCAATTTTAGCTTCTAACATGCTTTTGTACACATATGGATATCCAATACTTTTTTAAAAAATTTGCTTTGGATCTTTTACTTCTGTGGCATCCTATACCTATTAGCTTTCTTAACATAATTTCATGCTGTGTGAATAAATATGGTCTTTTATTTGTTTTGAGTGTAGATGTTGTCATTTATATGTTGCAGTCTGTGCCCATAACCTCCAAGCTAAATATAAGTCCATATTCTCCTTATTTGGGTGAATAACTGAACTTTTTAAATTGAGAGGGTTTTAAAAAAAATCTTGATATATATCTCATTATGTATTTGATTTATGAATATACATCATATTTTTAATTGATGGCAAAAAATTCTGATAACTCCAGGAAAACATATTTTTAGGTGGAGACAGTAAATCAACAGGAAAAAATGGTAGTTCAATTTGACCTTGAGTAATTTTTGCTGACTATGAGTTATGGGAGGCACACCAGAACCAGTGAGGAGGGAGTGTTACCTCTACCAGTTTTTCCCAAACACCAAATCAGTGTAGTACGTTGATTTCAGATACCTTTCAGCAAACCTTGCAAGTTTCAAATCTTATCTTTAGCTTAGAGAGGGAAAATACTTTTTAACTTTCGCTCTTATTAGCTGTACATAACAACAGCAGGTAATATAAAGGTAGCCATCTGCCATCCAAGAAGTTATCTAATAAGTTTCTACTACAGAAGCTTTAATACTAAAGATGATTTACAAGCCTTGATGTCTATTATCTCAGCTTGAATTTGTAGATGAAATCTGTCTACTTTCTAATATAGCCATTTTTATCCAGATACTGTAGAGTCAGTAAACATAAACCTTTCCAGGATTACTTTTCCCAATATACTTTTCATTTAAAAGCACTAATAGCTTATACATCAGCATTAGAAAACAGCCAGTGTTTCTCTGCAGACAGCTCAAGTGCTTTTTCACTACAAGATTTTTTCAATCTAAATCAATTTGCTATCATGACAGAAAAAAATACCTCATTATCACCCAATTCTAGGAACCTTACATACTATGTACGAATATAATTCCTATTGTGATTTGTCTGTAGAAAAAAACTTCTTTAGTGTTCTTGTGATTTTAATTTTTTTCTAGACTCACCTTAGAAAAAGAAGTAATGAAGCCAGTACTACTCTTACAGCTTCATTCATTTTTTTAATGAAAAAGTAGCCTTCCTGGTAGATGTCTCAATTTAAGCCCCATTTCTGTTTCTAACCAAAAAAATGAGCTCTTTGTTATTAGCTTTTTATCTTACTTAGGAAGGTCCACAGACCTTTTTTTTTTTTTTACCTGCTATTAAACTGAGAATGAGTTGTTTAATGAAAGCTATGCTGAAAGCTGATATTTTAAAAAATGTGACCCAATATCCTTTGAAATGCTTCTTTTTATTTAATATGTTCTAAGTTTTTTAACATTATGCTGCACAAGAGCAGTGTTTACAATGACTGTTTAAATTATCCCCTTTTACGAAAAGGAGAGTTCTAAACATTTGTACGCTACAATAGTTGAAATTCATGAAAGTCACTAAAGTAAGTTATCAGTCACTCAATGACCAAGGAATAGGAGATAACCAGTTGTGTAGAGGTAGTCATGTCTGACCACTTGCTAACTATGACAAAAAAACCAGGACAGTATCAAAACAAGCAACCCTCCCAAGACTTGACTACCTTATCTAGACTGATGAAACAGGTGGGGTTTTTTTCCACGTTTTTCTTCTAAAAAAACTCTCTTGTATTATTAGGTTTTCTTGATGGGATGATCTGAATTGCTTCTTCTTAAAGGTGCAACTGCATTTGACACATCAATACCAGGTCATTTGGTGTCTTATCCAATGTCCACCAAGACAATTGGAAGTCCTTTTTTTTAGTTATTTTAATTTCAGCCTAATTCCATGCTGTTTGTAAAGTATGGCAATGATCTCAATAGCTCCACTTGCATATATATGTGTATATATATACAAATATATATATATTCATATATTTTCTTAGAAATTATCCCCTGTGTTTTTCGTTTTCACCTTTTGTGTGTAGAGAATTTTCATATATATCAATATTATCTGTAGACCTGAATGATAATGGGAGTATAGGCACCACTTAGCCTTCACTCTTTATGCATCAGAAAAACCTGCTAATGTTATTTTTTGTTTGTTTCAGGTTTCTTTTCTCCATGGAAAACTCCAAAGCCTGTAAGTTCCCTTTCAAAATTATACACATCGGCATAATATGATGAGTGTCATTCAAAGCAAATTTCTGTAGACTTTCATATAACCCTCCTGTTCCCAGCTCATGAGATACCTCTCAGCAATGCTCCAGCTCTAGGTGAGACAGCATCAGGGGTGGCCTCACTAACAAGCTCTGCAAATCTATTGACTTGGAATCTGCCAGCAGCAGTCTGGAGAAAGGAACATCTCGCTGTTAAGATGGGCGTCAAGAACCAGAAATGCAGTGGATCAAAAGTGAGGGGTCTGGAGGAGAAGGCAGCAGAAGGCCCCAGCAGTGAGGCTAGTCTAGCTGGCCTTCTCATTGGCAACCTCTTTGCAATGGACAACCTGCCTTTTTCTGGTTTACGAGTGGATTGAGCTTAACGTCCTTAAAGTGATTGTTACTCTTTCCTGTGTTAGTAGTTTTAGAGCTGGAAATAGTCACACTTCAGGTGAGAGCTTGGACTAGGTAACTTACTGAGGTGCCTTCTAAGCAATATTTCTATGTTTCTATGATTTTGACATTAAATCCCAAGCTATGAAGACCTTTCCTACTGTAAGAACTGTAAGCAATGACTGTATGTATTTTGTTGATGCCACATTATATCATTTTTGAAGTTGTGACAACATTCACAGTGTAAAAAGAAATCATAGTCTATTTTTTCTGGTTGTCTGGTTTGTTTTGGGTTTTTTAATTTGGCTTTTTTATTTAAATGTAAAGATCTTAAAGCAGTTCTTGTCTCTCATCAGAGGTACGTAAAGGACAAAAAAAGCCCTGTCTCTGCCTAAAGGCTTCTAAGAAGAATAGGAATAACAGCAATATTTTTTACAGGATTTATACCTTTCTTATATTTTGGAGGGGGAGTGGAGTGGTATGTTGAATCTGGACAACTTCACATTCTCTCATATTGGATCATAACACATTTAATGCATACCAAAATAATTTGTGTAGCCTGTCAGATATGAATAGCAACTAATTAATCAGCTGACACAACTGTCAATGCTCACCTTCTTTATATATGCATCAAATATATAAACATCAGCATATTGTTGATGATTTTTTGCACAGTTTTGTTATATAAACAGTATAGTAGTTCATATTCAAGTAGCACTTGCCAATAATCAGAATCTGGAGAAACAACCCAAGTGATGCAGTTTTTCATGCAATAGTCTGAGGAAACCAGGGCCCACAGAATAACATAACACCATCATTTGCAGATACCGTACCTGCATGCAGGCTAACCATTCGCAGCTAGTTTATTTGGGGTAGTCTCAGCAGGGGAGTTTACAAAGGTAGTATGCAATTCCTCTGTCACCACTTTAACTAGAGAAACGATCAGACATAAACCTCTAGTGCCCAAGATGTGAAGATAAGATGGAAACGAGGTGCCCCTGAAGCACTGAGTGTCTGCAGATAGTCTGAAGTAATCAGGCCAGCACTGGCAGGTTCAGAAAGCATTCCCAGCACCCCAGAACAGCCCTGTAGGTGTGTAATGGGAAAGAAAAACTGTAGATAGCCCAAACGCAGGTTTCTTTTCTGCATGGGTGACTATTGCTGCCCCCTCACTTCTCTGGCTACACAGAGGAGAAGCACCCACCATTCTTTATAGCAAAAATGGGACCACGGGCCATTGGCTGGAAGAGGAGAAGAGACAAGCTCCTCCCCCTGAGGCAGAGGCTCAAGGATGGTGTTGACTGCATTCTAGTGTGTTCAACATCCCAGAATAACCTGGATTGACAGAAATTTTCTGTGTTTTCTATGTATATAGTGCATATATTATATATATCACACGTAATACGATTTGATTAGTACAAAATGAACTTGAGCAATGTCACCAAACCATTACCCTGACTTAGAATTGATGCCCAGCACTCAATACCATGCTTACTCATTTCCAAGAGCACCTTCCTCTGTGAGCTGACATTATGATAAATCATAATGCAAAACACTACTAAGTGACTATTTAACTATTTGATACGAGTTTGGGAATATATAATTCAATTTGTGTTTATCTGTTCATATAACTATCTATGCTAGCAGTATTACCCACAAGTAAGAATGTTTTCCTTGCTTTTTAATTTCACTCTTGAAGATGCAGAGCTAACCAGCAAGCAAGAGTTAGACATATGGGACCCAGTAGGGTTTTGCCAATTGATCTCCAGTTTCTTGTTCTTCCTCTAGGGAAAAGTTTGCTCATCAAAGATAATTATATTTTCCTTTCTCTTTTTAAAGCATTCTTTAAATATTTTAATTTTATTCGGTTTCACATTTTGAAAGAGGTAAGTGTTCTATTTCTCTGGCACTGTCCAAGAAATTAGAAAAACTTCACTTCTAGATAGACAGGACCCCACATGTCTTTCTGCTTCATAGCAATAAGATAGATAGTTTGGTTTCACTGACTTGTATTATTTTTTAGATTCTTCCAAAGGTAAAACCTAAACATAATTCTCCATTATTTTCCTTGATCATAAGGAGCATATATTGAGCCCAGTTCTCCTTTCCTATTTAGACATAGGTGTCATAATCAGGTTTGTTTCTGTAGACCTTTGAGTTTACACTTCCACGATACAATGATATACTTGTATATATACAATGATATATTTGTATATATACCTGAGATAATTCCTTTAGATCCAGAAGAGCTATCAGAAGTATTATAGTGACATTCAAGTGATTTGCAACATAGGCTACTTTGCCCAACAAAGAGGATGAGTTTATCTTGGTATAAAGGGTACCTGAAGGTACCCTAGGTACTTTCCTGTACCTAAACTATTTTGATAACTCAGGTATGTCCATATATCACTGTATCACACAGGATCCGCATATCTATAGTTCCCTCTTATATCACATCCTAGTTGCCATCTTGTGTATCTGATTCAAAATAAATGTGTCTTTCTCGAACAACATTGGTGAATATTGAATACAGTATTCCGTATCTTCATCATTAGCACTTCATAACACTAATACTTTCTCAACTTAAATATCATACCCAATGCATACTATTGCATGAGAGTCATCCTATGATTGACTGAGATACCGAGATCTTTCTTCATTGTTTCTAATGAACCAGCCCTACTTACTGCTGAAACTCTGACAGAAGCACAGATTGATTTATAACACTAATCTCTATAAAGAATGAGGTCCTCAACAATTAAAAATGGTCAATATCCATATTCTATTTATTTTGAAGTATGAAGCCAAGGGTGTCAGATCACCTGTTATGTACAGAGTGATAGTTACTCAGCATGTTCACCAGGAGGACTCTAAAACATCTGTAGTCCACACATATTCGGTATGCAAAAAGCCTGGTGCTGTTAATCATCAGAACAGAGAGCAAAGCCTGCCCGCTGAGCCAAACATCTTCTGAAACCCAGGAACTAAAGGCAAAGGTTAATCACAGAATTTGTGGAGCAAACTTACTGTAAACCTGCAATCATCTTTGATAAGGCACTGCTGATAAAACACTAGAGGTTTGTGGTACTTAATTACAGTTCACTTTGTTTCCAAGGGTCATTTTTTGTATAATTAACTGATTGTTGGGTTACGTGCAAGCACATACTGTTCTGAAGCCTTTACCATGCTTTGCTTCTGGAGGGATCACAGCAAAAGGCAAATCTTCTTTTCATGGGATAAACATTTGTGTTTTGTTTAACTTAGCCTCTTCAAATATATTTGCTAATGCAATTTAATTAGCAGCCAACTCCTTCAGAAAGAAAAATGCAGATCCCCAAGTCATCTTTTGTGTAATCTATTGTATTATGTCTTTTCTGCCTTGACGTACTTGTGAGACCACTAAGTGCATTCTTGGAGAAAACATGGACTGAAGTGGCTTTCATGCATAGATAATAAACTGCTGCGTACTTCTCTACTCTAAATGGTCTGAAAGAGTTGAAAAGCTTGTCCCATGCTTGGGAGTTTAGTTGGATGGCGCCAATGTCATTTTTTGTATAAGAAAGAAACAGTAAGAAATGAAAAAGATTTCATCAGATTAATGCTCACTTTTTTCTCATCATGTTCTGTGTTTTACCATTGAATTTTCAACTATCACTACATGCTCAAATACCTGCTGTAATAATTTTCCTTTTTTTCTTTTTCTTCAACTGAAGCTGTGAATTCTGCTCACAGTTACAATAATCTGTTTCTCCCTGGGCAGCTAGCTTTTTGTGTGTGTATTCTCAAAAGATATAGCATTAAGATCATTCAGTTGCTACCCAATCTGGCCATTTCTTTGTTAAACACTAATTTCAGTTATGTATTTTGATGAATCTGATAATTATATCTTCACAGACCCATAGATTCTGCCATTAGCACAATAACTTCCAATAGCTCAGCACATGCTGGTAGAGGCATTAAACATGCCTCAAGGGTAACGCTCGACCCTAATCCATATGGGATCATACTATCTGAGAAAGACCACATCTTCTCATGAGCGACAAATTTAACTACATCATTTTATAAACAGCACAACACACACCTTTCATCTCAAAAGGCAGCAAAGGGATTTGCTAATTTTACAAAATATATCTTTAACTTAAATCAGTGTCTTGGCTGTCACTGTGGGAGTCACAGTTTTGGCAAAACTTTATTTTTATTCCCTGTATGTTTTTATTCCAGGTGATGGAACGATGGGAGAATCAAGGCAGCCCTCAAACAAGCCTATCGGCTCCAGCTATGCCACAGAATATTCCCTATCCACCTGCTCTTCATAGGAGTTCATTTCCCGATTCAACAGAGGCCTTTGATCCACGAAAACCTGACCCATATGAGCTGTATGAGAAATCAAGAGCTATTTATGAAAGTAGGCGTAAGTGAAAGCACTGTTCACCCTGCTGACCATTTAATGCTTTAAGTTTTTGCCTATGAATGTGTCACTGCTGACATAATTTCTGTCATTATCTTTTGTAATTTAAAGAAAGCAACTATAATCCCAGTAATAGAGGCCATTATAAATTATTCAAAAATTCTACACTTATACATTTTCCTAGATCTTGCCTAGATTCCAAAGGTATTTTCCCTTATATTTTTACTCTCCTCATTTTGATTGTTAAATCCTTAGTGAAGAACAGTACATATGCCACCACGTTTTCTTGTGCTATTTTTCTTCATAGTTAACCAATAGGAGGATGTGAATTTATCAATACAGAATTCCTTCTCTTACTTTCACTTTAAAGTGAGATTTATTAAAGAAATTACAGATTTTTTTGTTTTTATGAAAATTACTTTGGCAAGTTTTCACATTGTCTTCAGTAGTTAGAAGGAAACCCATAGCACTAATAAGTACTATTTGAAGATCTATACAAAACGGTTCTGAGCCATCAAGATTACCATCTTGATTTTATTTTTCTTGTTTTTGAGGGGCGTACCATATATCTTCCACAAGTGTAAAAGGGGTTAAGCTTATCTACTCCTTATCATAAATAACATTTTAGCTGAAAATGTTATTCTAAATTGTCCAGAGATTTTACACTTATTAAGATCAAAGCCTCAAAATTGTTTGTTTGTTTGTTTGTTTAATTAAAACTTTCTCATAGCAGTTATTACTTGGATATACCACCTTTCAATTCATTTCATAAATTACTTCAGCCTATAGACCAAATTACTTTATAAATTATACATAAAATATAGCACTGCAGCTGATCCAGATTAGCCCATTAATGTTAGTTGGTCCCTGAGACCTAAACTATCATAATCCATGATCTGCAAGGTACAAATTTCTTGAATGTGCAAAGGGGTAGGCAAAGCTGGCAAAGGGTCTAGAGCACAAGTCTGACGAGGAGCGGCTGAGGGAACTGGGGCTGTTCAGCCTGGAGAAAAGGAGGCTGAGGGGAGACCTTATCGCTGTCTGCAACTGCCTGAAAGGAGGTTGTAGTGAGGTGGGTATCAGTCTGTTCTCCCAAGTAACAAGTGATAGGACAAGAGGAAATGGTCTCAAGTTGTGCCAGAAGTGGTTTAGATTGGATATTAGGAAAAATTTATTCATCAAAAGGCTAATCAAGCATTGGGACAGGCTGCCCAGGGAAGTGGCTGAGTCACCATCCCTGGAGATGTTTAGAAGACATGACAATGTGGCACTTAGGGACATGGTTTCATGGGACTTGGCAGTATTAAGTTTACGGTTGGACTCAGTGATCTTAAATGTCTTTTCCAACCAAAATGGTTCCATGATTCTGTGATTCTATGTTATTGTCCCAGATATGGGGTTGGTGATGCTGCTACTTCCCTTGGCTCTTTAACTACAGCATCAGCATCTCCTGATTGTTTTTGGTATTTCCAGTCCCCAGCAGGATGGATAGGCTAGAGGAACACCAAGTTTTGTTCTCATCACCTCTAAGTTAATTCTAATGTAGTCCCTGAATTGCATCTCTTCCTTGACCAACACAAACTCCAGTCTTTTACTGATATAATCTGCTGTGTTGAGGACCATATGCTACACCAAGGGAAGAGCTGTTAACTTGTAGGTTGGAGTTATGCTACAGGCTGTGTTTAAATGGTTTAATTGCATTTGAGTTCTGTTCAAGAGGCAACTGGAAATAGTACACAAGCCTTTTTCAGCCAACTATCCAGACAAAATAAGAATTAAAAATCATGAAGCTGTTAGGCCCAAAAAAAGAAAGTGAGAGATGAAAAACAAGAGTATGGTATCCACTCCTCCTAGATTTCCAGCAGTGTCCTGATCTTTCAGCTAATCCTGAAAGCTTTAATTTATTGTCTTCTGACACTGGTATCCTTTGAACATTTTCTCTAATTCTCAATTCCAACCAGATCTCTTCTGCACTTATTCATATCCCTTGGTCTTAAATAACTGCCTCCAAACATCTCTTTTCTCCCTGAGATTTTTGTTTCTTGAATGCCATAACCACACATTTTAAAAAATTCAATTTGTCAAGCCTTTGATTGCTTTTATTCTCTACTTTGTGCTAGTGTTTCCTGAAGTGAGAGGAACAACAGGCAGAAAATCCATTACTGAGTCAAGAAATTGTCATCTAAATTAAGTATATGGGAGGGAGAGTTTCAAGATAATACACAGTTTCCGACCATATGGCTGTGTCAGGTTTGTTATCTTCAGTAAAGACATACTCTTAATGTGTACAGAAAAAGTTCAGCTACTTTCGGATTTTTTTAAGTACTTCTTATCTCAAAGCAAGTTTGCTTATCTCCTGGCAAGACCAGAAAAGAAAGAGGTTCATCTTTTAAAAATAGTGCAAAGAAGTGAACAATTATGACCTGGAAAACTGAAAAAGAAAGACATAGTGCTAGATTTTTTTGTTTCTTTCACAGTGAGACTGTTACTAAACAGTTCCTTTTCATACTGCTAGTCCTCTGAATTTCTATAGATCCTTTTATCAGAGGATCTCACCACAGCACTCACCAGGACCTTATCAAATCCTCCTGCTTCTGTGTCAGGGAGATGAGTCAGTTATGCATCATAGCATAGTTCTGTGAGGAGCACAAGCCACACGACTCAAAGCAGAGCAAGAAGCCCTAGGAGCCTGATTCACAAGCTTTTGCTCTTGCCACTAGGTATGCTCATCCCTACCTAATGATAGCTAGAAAGGGGCTTCAAGCACAAAGTCTCCATGGAAAGGGAAGATTTTAATTGTACAGGAATGTGTTTCCACCTCAGGCATGTCAAGGACCTGCCTGACCCTGTCCAATAGAGAAATTTTAATTTTTAATGATCACATAGGAATTAAAAAGGACTATCGCTTCCTCACTGGAAACAGTTCCATAGAGGCAGTTCTACCGATACAGATTTGAGACAAATCAAATGATCCATTAGTACAGAAATGGAGTGCAACTGTATTTTGTAAGTCGTAGCTCCTTGGAAAATTATTTGTCACCAGTTAGCTATCACCTGTCAGCTCCTACCTGTTAGCTCTCACCTGCCCCTGCTGTCACCCATCAACTATGCTCAATAGCTCCAAGTAGCCAAAAAGGAGCATAAGGTGTTTCCAAAGACTGTTGAAGAACATCACATAATCCAAACCAGTTGCCTAAAAGAAGGGAAATTATATTGTTCTCTTTCTTTTCCGGACCTACATCTCTCCCTCTCTCTGATTCTTTTTGGTTGGTTGGTTGGTTTTTTCCCTTCACTTATCTCTTCTCTTTGGTAAAGAGAACCTACCAAGCTTTCTGCTGTTACATTATTTTGCAAAACTCAGAAATAGAGGAGGAGACCTGCTCGAACAACTGAATTATTTTTCCTTTTTCCATTCAACTGTAAATTTTAGATGTCTTAAAGGCAATCCTTTAACTTCTTTCTCCTTATGACAACTCTTGGGCTGTAATTGACAGTGTGACTCTGCCGGTATCCATGGAAGCTAGGTACAAGAGCTAGAAGATGGAACATCAGACCAGGAATTTCGTATTAGCAAAAAAAAATTATGAGACTTGATATGCACCAGTTGTTACAGCTGTAACTGGAGCTCCACAGTTGCCATTGGCAGAACTCATTCTCCTGAATTTAACATTTTCTTTATCCTGTCCTATATTTTATATTGAATACTGTTTGTTGTAAATACACAGTTTATAACAAACTTTGTTCAGGGGCCTGTGTAGGAAGACATTAGGCAAACAGGGACACAAAGCTGTTGGGAATCATAATGCTATAATATTTCTCTAGTTATAAAATGTATAATATAAATTCAGGTTTATATTCCTCCAAAGAAGGCAATAAAATAAAAGCTTACATTTGTCCTTCAGTGAGTGTAGTAGACCAAGACTGGTGATGTGACACAGAAATGCCAGTAGGAAGAATGAGTTAAGCCAGTGATAAGCTCTCATTAAAAGCAAAAACTGAATAATTACAGTTCCACCTTTTACTGGAATAACAAAGGTTCCTTCCTTCAAAATCTCCCATGTTATTTTCTCCTCTGACCATGGTATCACGAATTCCCCAAATTCCTTTCTAATCCATCATCTGTCTTATGCTCTGTACATTTTTTTCTGCCAGATAGTTAGACAAATTGGAAAAGAACCAAAACCACAGTCCACCAACAACTGCGAGACATGTTAATAGCCCATGTATTAGCATAATGCGTTATTAGCCTTCATAAAATAAGGGTGTTTTCTTATGCAGACTTATGAATAACTTTCTCTAAGGGTCATAGACAAGTATTTCAATACATATTCACAGGATACCTTTCATAGGAAATACCACTGTGAGTATTCAGATCAGGTATTAAAGTATCAAAAATAGGAAAGATTTGTCAGACAGCATTATACTTACTCATAATCTGTAACTCTGAAAATACCATTCTTGCAGAAGAATACTAAGACCATCAGGGTTTCCTAAACATGATACTCATGGAACATAAAAAAAATGCTAGCACTGAATGAATTATCACCTGAGAGGTTCTATAGCATGGTCTACAGCTAAGCAGGATTTTCTTGTCAATGCCCGTTGGCTGAACTTCTACACAGTTACAGTCTTAAAAATTGAAGGGAATTTTTCACGTAACTGTTAATGCATTTTTTTCAGACAGTATTTTCCTGACAGAAATTTTGCCTGTAACAATTTTTCCCATTTTTGCTCATCTCTAGTCTAAAAAAATTTCACATTTTGGTTATGGTGCTTTAAAAATGTATATACATATGTGTGCATATGTATGTATATGTAGCTATATATGCTAGTGTTAAATACACAGTATTCTGAAGTATTATAGAGGTAGAAAGTATTTATTTGAATGGGTAAAGGGTTCGGGACTACAAATTTAGAAAATTAGGTTCTAGTTTCAAATATTCCTTGAGCTCAGTTTGCCATACTTTCAATACTTCTGTTCAGCAGTTACTGCCCTTTGTACCAATAAAGACATGCCTGTCTTCACTTAGTAAATAAAAGAGTATTGGGAAATTACTAATTATTACATATTATCATCAAACTGCCCCTTGACCATGAGCAATTGAATTATACGAAGGTAATTTCTCAAAGTAATTTCCAGACAGTACGAGTTGTTGTTTGCCTTGCATCTATTGCTATCCCAAGCAATAGCATAGAGAAGGTCTAAGAACTTACATTACTAAATTAATGTAACCTTTTTTTTTAATAAGGTATGATACATAACAAAAGGAGAGAAATTTTAACAGACCACCATCAAATAATTTTGTACTGTTCACTGCAGAAAGAGTTACTCGCCATGACAAAATGGTTTTGTTGGTTATAAGAACTGACAGGGAAACCGAAAGCATTTTCAAATGAAATCATGAGAATATCATCATCACAGTACTGTGGATGTAAAGTGATTTTGATTGCTGGATTGCAAAGTAGGTCTCAAACAGCCTACACTAATATGAAGTGTCAGTTTTACAACTCATGGAGGTATTAAAGATGCAGTATTCCTTTCTCTTAAACAATTTACGCTTTACTACAATGTATACAAATAGATTTTCGTCTGCAAAGCGATAGGGTGTACTTAAGAAGTCAAAATAACGATTTAAGAAAACTAACGTGCAAGCATTGGGGAATTGGTCACAAGTGCATGAGACCAATGGAAAATTCATTGCCTGTGTGCTGTTTCAAACTGCTGCTTGCCCAGGTTTGGAAATGACGTTGCAGTATGATCGTATTCATTCTGCTCATTTGTAAAACTCCTATTTACCTAAGCACGGCTAGGACTGAGATACTGAAAAATAAATGCTTCCTAGTACTGGTTTTGTTCCTCCAGAGAATACCAGTGACTCCATTTTGCAAATAAGAATACCCTTGTGTCATGTTGTAGGTGAACTGTGCTCCTAGGGCTGTATCTGCCAGCTAAGAAGTCTGATATTTTCACCATTGGTTTCAGTTGTCAGGATTGTATCCCAGGTCTTGTTTATTGTTTATCTGTTTTCACAAATATTTTGCAGCTTTCCGTTTCAAAACCATGAGTGTAATTTATTGTAGATTAAGCATGAAGCCAAATGTGCAAGCTTTTTACTATTCTGTCTTCTAATGGCAAAATTAACCTTGACTTTGTATTCATCTGATATGGAAGAAATCTTGATGTATAGAAAGAACCTTTGAAATCCACAGCTGCATCCTCATTCTTCAGAGCACAGACAGCAATCTCCATGGTTAATTTCAGTTACAGTTATATACAAGTAGCAGTTCAGAAGAAGGCTTCTCAGTTTTACTTTCCTGATTCTTGTTTCTAGAACAGGTTAGCTGAACTAGAAAAATTAATGCAGCCATTTTACCAGATATTTTGTCATTTATTCAAGCTCTACTTTGCAATTATTTCATTCCTATTTCACAAAAAAGACTACAACTACTCATGACAATGCCGCCACAGAAGTTCAACTGAAAAGGCTTTATTTGGAGATTACAAAAACCTTATGTCAACATTTTAAAGACTTCTGCACTTCTAGTGCCTGTTCATGGTGACAGTGTTGGGTAGCCTGGGTCTCTCCAAACATGCCTTCTGCTGCCTCATTTCCTGAGAGATGAGGTGTAACTTAGTCAAAGTTTAGAAGATGCCAACATGAATTTAATAATAAGTAAATGGAAAGTTTCAAATTGTCTTGTGTAAAGGTTAGTTTCCTACAAAACCTAATTGACAGGTTTTTTATAAAACAGATTTTGCTGGAGTGTCTCAGTATTTTGGTAAAGTCACCAGTTCAATCAGTTTGTTCTCAGCAGATACAAGGCACCAGGGTGTGCACAAATGATGCGCATTCTGCTTGGTTGAGGACCATTCCAAGGGGTCCTTCCTCTTCACTTGGAAGTTGCTGTTCCGTAGGGTCTTTCAGCCCAGAACTATGTCAGTTTTGAAAATAACTACCTATATCTCAGTATTTCATATAGGAATATATTGCTAAAAAAGCCCCTTTTTGTATGTTAAATGTTCTTCACTGATCTTTCCACTTTTGAAGTTTTCAACTAGCTGCTTACAGTTTGCCTATTAAGTGAGCCAGCAATTTAGAGATTATATTCTGTTTTTCAAAGTGCCAGTGACATAATTACAAATATCATGTACTGCACACAGACCCAGACTGCTGATAGTAGATTCTTCCTAAAATGAACATTGCTTTGCTGTATTTACCAAAAATACAGGTCTGCACTTGGATTTTATGTTTAAGAACTTTAAGGCTTGATTCAACATCTTCAGCATAGCAAAGTTCCAAGCTCCGTATGTGTGAATTTTTAAACTGCAATGAAAAAAAATGGTAGATTTCGTAATGGTTGATTATGAGTTGATAAGTAACACCATGAGACACTACATGAAGTTCTGCAAGGCAAAGAAAAGACATCTCTTCAAGAGCAAAAGCCAGATCAAGCTTAATGAGATTAGCTTTGAAGGAAACTACCTCATTGACAGGCACTTCTGCTTGACCACAAAAAACAGTTTACAAAAAAGATACTGCTAACTCACTTAAGATATGTGGCTATCTTAACACAGGAAGTTGTTCCTCGATTTGTCACAGTTTGAGCGTACTTGTGCTTCTTTCACTTTGCTGCTTGAGGTCAGTTCTGAAGGATGTTAGAGTGAGGGGCAACGGGCACAGACTGAACCACAGGAGATTCCATCTGAATATGAAGAGAAACTTCTTTACTTTGAGGGTGCCAGAGCCCTGGAACAGGCTGCCCAGAGAGGTTGTGGAGTCTCCTTCTCTGGAGACATTCAAACCCACCTGGACACATTCCTGTGCGATCTGCTCTGGTGAACCTGCTTTAGCAGGGGGGTTGGACTAGATGATCTCCAGAGGTCTCTTCCAACCCCAACCATCCTGTGATGCTGTGATTCTGTGAATGCAAGCAGAAATGGGAACACAGAATGAACCAATCTTACAGCAGCTCAAAAGAGTCATTCCAGTTGGATGACCAACAGAAAAGGCTTGGGTCCTTTCAAACATAAAAGCTAATTGAGACTATCAAAATGAATTGCTTTCTGTACATTAAAATAATTCTGTCTCTTTTAAGGATCCCACTAAAATCATGAAAGGATGTGAGTAAAAAAATCATTTCTCCAAGTTTCCAGTGGAGCAGCATCAGTTTCAAAGGCTCTGGTTTTCAAGAGTTGTGCTGGTGCAATAATTTACATTTAGATATCACCTCTCATCTTGAAGGATCTTAAATCGCTTTGCAAGATCTGTAGTGTGTGAAGAAATTAACTCTTTTAACCACCAAAGCAAAGATGTGCAGCCACCTACAAAGTAAAACACCATAGCCCATATGACACCACACCTAACACAGCAGGTGAAAAGTAGGTTAAATGGGTTTACCTGCATTTGCCTTCACTTACAAGCAGTTGTTGTTATTGGCAACGTACATCCTTCTAGCAAAATCTTGCTCTTCTTGATAATAAAAGACATTTTGCATTTGAATTGAGTAAAAGCAGTCATCAAGTCATCTAAACACAGCCATTAAATTTTCCCTTTTATTGCTTTACTTCAATAAGAACAAATATTGTATTTAACTTACACAATTTTAAACACGCTAACAGTTTTAACTTCATCATAACCTATGTCATGTTAAAGGAATGTTGCCATCTCACCATCTGTTTCCCTTCACATAGAAATGGACAGGAGGTCTATGTCTAGCCAAAACACATACATGTACCACCGAGGAAGTCAGGAAGGAGGGGAGCAGAAAAAAAAAAAAAAGGCAATAAAAAGTAGAAATTGCACTTCAGTAATTCAAAACACGGGAGAGAAAATGATGCTGCATCTTTAAATAACTTGAGAAATGTATTTCATCTTTAATTCCCCATTTTCCTATTCAGAACAAGTGCTGCCCAGGACTGGTTTTCGAGTGGATTCCTCTGGCAAGTATTCTTCAGCCTTCATTGTTCTGTAAACTAATTGTCCTTCATTTTATGTTTTAGTTATTCTTCTGTATTTAATCATTTTTCTAGATAATTGCCAGTCATGACTGCTCGGTCACCATTTTATTTTTGTATGAACTTTGTGGGGTATAGAATAATAACTATAAATCTTTTTATCATAGATTTGCATTTTGAGCAAGGAAAAGTATTTCTTTTTCTTCAGCCAGTCTTTGTGTATGTTTTACAATGTTTTATGTGTGCTTTCATACCTTAGTCTTCACTTTTTTAACATAAAAATATATCTATACTTCATACCCAAATTTAAACTTAAGTAATATTTTGTGTAAAACTGAAATTACTTCAGTCTTTATTTGTAAAAGAACAGAATTCATGTATTATGCAGACCCAGCCATTCCTTGCTCCCATAGCTGTATCTTGTTCTGTAAACACCTAAAAGCAAAAACTTTCAAAAATAGAAGCTTTTGGGGTGTTTGAATCAAGATTGGTCTTGTAAAGTGGCAATGGACCTGTTTAAAATCCAGCAGTACCTGATTTCCCGATCTGATCATGTTAAGCGAACATTTAAAACAGGCTGTTTTGACAATCCTGTTAAAGTTTTTCCTAGTCCTACACAGGTTGGACAGACATCCCAACTTGAATATGATATTGGGCTGGTTTTGCACATCCCAGTAGGGTTTATATGTTGAATAACTCTGTTATCGCGCCAATTCTTTTTTTTTTTTCTGAATTTTATGCCGAAGTCTTTATTTACCAGTTTTCCCTCTCTATGAATACCAAGAGGAAATGTTTTTTTAAAAAGCTACTCACGTCAGAGAGCAGCAGACCCATCACTGTTTTCAAGCTTTTCACATCTTTCAGGAGCAACTGAATCTCAGATTAAAAGTTATTGTAGATTTATGTCAACCACAATTCACAATTCACAGTAATAATTTATATGGAACAAAAATCTTCATCATCTTCAGGAAAGAAGTCCAAATTAATTTTTATTTTTAGCAGGAAAGTAGAGTACACCCAGAAAAACTGTAAAATTACTACAATAAAGCTCTTCATCCTTGTTTTAATTGCAATATAGAAAGATTTCATAATAATAAAAAATATCAGAATTTACAGCATCACGCCAAATACCAGGTTCATCACTATAAAAATCACATAGCACTTGTGCAACTTGACTCATACAGGAAATGAATTAATCATCTTCAGGGATATATTTTCTCTGCATACTTTTAAGAAACAACTGCATGTACACTTATCATTGCATAATTCACCTAGGAATCAAGATGAATACAGTACAGAAATGTAGCTAAGAGTGGATAATCACGTCTTTACCTATGAGATCTCACTATTGTTCAGTAACAATCTATTCTGGTACTTTTATATTTAAAGCACATTCCTCACAATTCAGGAAACAGAAAACAGAATTTCCCAATGCCCTTTACCATCCTCACTGTGCAACAACGGTCAGATCACAACTTATCCAATGCCATTCCCAAATTCATGGAGGAGCCAGCTGGTTTTGTAACATAGCAAAAGGTTGTATTTTCTTTTTCTCTTCTAGACCAAATGATCAGTTAAGAAAGTTTTCCTTTACCAAAAAAAGAAGAAACAAAATGCTATAACTATAAAAAAGACAATGAAGTTACTAGCAGGCAAATCTAAAATTCTTTTACTAGTATAAATGTACAGGTAGGCAAGGGAGAACAGGGAACATTGTTATTCTTGCACAGGATACCCATATTATATGATCAGAAATGTTGACTTTTAAGCTGAAACTCTCCTTTCAATGAAACTTGTAGGAGATGAGACATCCAGGTGTATTAAGCTGACTCATGGAAGAGCAAACTGTCCAAAAGACTATACTAACTCTAGTCTTTGCTTGACTCCCATGTCTGCAAACCTATTCATTTCTTCTTGCTTGGCATGAATTACAAGGTGCTAATCTAGCTTACAAACAGGAAAAAAAAATAATAATTAAATATATATATATATCTTTCATAATGAAGTTATACTAACTAACAGTTTGCAGTATATTGCAAAGCACAAGAGTGTCATTTTCCTGTTAGTATAGGTTAGCATTTTCTTTGTATGGTCAATGGAAAATCTGTTCTGGCAAGAAAAGGTTTAGTTTACCTAACAAACCTTTGTGAGGGAAAAAAAAAGGCATCAGAATCATAGAGAAGCAAGAACTGAAGAAATATCAGAGGAAATGTCATTATTTATATGAATGAGAATACTTGATTGATGTACATTCAGGAATATTGAAACTGCTGCCACATACTAGTGGGGACTTTTACTAAATCTACCAAGCATGAGCTTCTGAAGTAAAAACACATGGTAGTGAACAACTTGTGTGTCTTTAAGAAACAGGAAAAAAAAGATAGTTCATCATCAGCGAGGCTTTAAAACATATTTTTGCGTAAAGACTAACTACTGATATAGAGATAAGCTGAGACCTAATGCAAAAGAAGTCTACCAAAAATCAACTAAACTGGTAACAGGTTTTTTGCACCAAAAAAGTGATGCATGGTTAGTCAATCTAGACTTCAACTTGACATTTTACAAAATTCCAGTTATAGTTGATGGACTTCCATGCTAGCCTTGAGAAGACATGTAAAGAAGAATGGCTAGAAAGAAGATAAGCAATTCTACCAAAAGAACAGTTTCTGGACTGAAAGGGTAATATTAGTGGAGAGCCTTTGCCTTTTTGTTAATGTCCTAAGCACAAAATCTAAGGGTAGAAGTCAGGTCTGCACTCAGACATATGACTTCAGGTATCTATGGTATAGTTTCCTCCAGACCAATGGAGAGCTGGTCAGTGCAGCCAATGGAGTCGCATCATACCCAGCACGAAAGCTGAAACAACCAGCAACAGCACTGGAGGAAACACTCTTAAGTGTACTAGTCAGTCACTGGAGATAGTGCAGTATTACTGTCAAAAAGTAAGTAAATCATGGTGTGCAATCCATCAGTGAAAATTCTGAATGAGGCAGGTGACCTAGTGACAAAGGCCACAAACAACGTCTTCTTTGCCCGTGTCTTTGCTGGACAGGTCTGTGTGCTGTTTGCTGGCAGACACATTAACAGGGAGCTAGACTAGATGACTCAGGGATTCTTTCCAGTTCTATGTTTTGTTTGCTAGGTGGGACAGAAAATAACATTTTTTTTTAAAAGCAGTTTTCGATGGCCTGATAAGAGTTGGCAGAAAATGGACTCCATAGTCTTCCAGCTCTTTGGGAAAGAAGGCCCTTCTGAACAAGCGTGATGGTGTAATCGGTTTTTCCAAAGGTTTCCAAACTGTGTTAGAGCTGATTAAAAAGTATGCCTACATTCAGTATTTTTAGCCTAAACCTTTTCATGGTCAACAGAGCTTACCTGTTCTTTTCCATGTAGAAATCAACCTCTTTTTAAAAAAATGGTACCTCTTATTTTGGTGTTTGTTGCCAATGTTGGTTTGGATCAGCTTTGTCAATGCATGTACATGTGGGAAGTTTTCATCTCAGTGTGCCAGAGTATGTATTCTTCACATCTTAATATTCTCATACTTTCTTAATGTGTTCCCAACTGTGTATATTAATTCATGTGTGTGCAAATAGAGGTAGTGCTTGGTTTGTGACACACTGCTGGAAGCAGCGCCTTCGAGTGTTAGACCTGGGCTATAAATGATGATCCTACCGTGTCTGTCTACAAAGCCCTCTCCCTAGTACTGAGCTCCATCCTTGTTACACCTTGGCACAGCAAATCATGTAAAGATAAAGTATTGCTCTCACCTTAAAATTCCTTTGCCTCTCACAACTTTGAAACAATCTTTACATTAAGTTAACACACTGTACCTGCACAAACTTGTTCTTCTATGCGCTGTTGGGACACTTATCAAATAAATTGGAAAAAACTCAGGGTAATAAGCCGTTAGAAATTTTTTTGCATTTGTCTTCTAAATATATGAGAAGCAAGTTGGTAGGGAAAAGTAATACTTTTATTTTTCCAACTGAAATATTTGTGATTCAGTCTCACTCATACCGATATACATTGCTGAAACAATGCACTTTCTAGTGCCAGATAAGGGGGCAACCCAACAAGCATTAAAACACAAGAGCATCACTGTGCTTCTGTCCAGAGAGGATTTTTATTGCACAGTCATGGTATATTGACATTGCATGTAGTTCTGTGTCTGCCTTTGGAAGACCTGACTAAAACTGAATCAGCTTTAATCCCAGATTAAACCTGGGATCTGCCCAACTCTGCGGTTTGTGAGGTGTCCACTGATGGTTCTGAGAGGTGTCTGTAAATCAGTCACTGAAATACTGTGTTGCAGCCATCGGTAGTCCCTTCCCTCCTGAGTAAAGAAGGCACAACAGGAGACACTACAAACAGTTTGCTGAGTAAGCTCATTCCGTTCTGTCTTTTGGGTTTAGCAACCAGCTGACATTGGCCAAAAGCTGTCACAATTTGTAGGCCAGAGTGCAAGCTGTACCAAAGGTCATTCTTGTTAATCACTGTCCTGCTTTGGGTGATGAGTCTAAAGCATCTCTGAACATGCAGACAAAGCAATAGTCAAAATAGACCACTTCTTAGTCCTTTAGCTCCTTACTGTTTCGCTTTATATGATTTGAAATTTTATTCAAAATGTCTCTTTTGTATTTTGAGAGTATCAAGATCCAAAACAATGGTCTCTTTCAAATGAACTTAAAGACACTTTTATAAGAAACTGACTTTTAAAGAGCAGTACATTACTGAACAGATATATTCCAGGGTAGAATGTATGTTTACAGGCAAGTTACACAGGCATATAGAAGCACAATTTTAATGATTCATAAAGCTGTTGAGACTTAAATTGAGTAGCATTAAGGAGTTCAAGTTAATGATGTTAGCTTTCAATTTAAACCCTAGGAGTCAGAGGCTTATAATGATAGCTTTCATCAAAACTCTTTATTGAAGGTACTACCTGCAACTGGAGTACTTAAAAGTTACATTACATAAAAAGACATACTGGTTTTCATCTGTATGTGAAACTAAAGCAACTTGTAATGATTATTCATCTTTTCCAAGTTGGACTAATAACTTTTCAATTCATATTTATCTCCCATTTCAGTTTATTCTCTTTAGGTTTTAACAGACTTCAAGGAAAACACAAATTAAATGCCAAAGGTGGATGAACAGCAGTATATTGTGAAGTCAGTTGTAGGAAGAAGGCACCTTTATAACCTCTGTTTTGAACAGATGTTTCCAGTACTGTTCTCCTGTGAATGTGTTCTAGCTTGGTTTAGTATATTCTACTGAGCATAATCATCCTCCAAGACAGCTACATTTTCAAGTCTCCTCCTTGTCTGTGTACAACACATCGTGTCCCATTTGTTTCCACCAGCTCTAACCAGGATGCCATTAGTCACGTGCAATGAAAACAAGGTGGGAGGGAAGATGGTGCAAATTCTCAAGACAAAGCCAGAATGCTTTGCTCAGTGGGATTTCCCTTTAAACCAGGTCCCGATTACAAGGAGCTGGATGTTCACCTTCGGAGGATGGAGTCTGGGTTTGGCTTCAGAATCCTGGGAGGAGATGAGCCTGGACAGCCTGTGAGTTGTTTCTTCCTGACTTTCCTTTTCATAACTTTATAAGCTGTGTAAAGTTCAGAAAAATATTGCTACATAGCTGAGCCCAAGTGAACGCAATTTTAAGGCTATGAGTAAAATGGCTTTTTTATTCATCCATAGAAAAAGACAGGACTCTCAGCCCTTTGCTGCAGAGTGTGACCTGGCATCTTTTAATCCTTACTTTCCAAAACCAAGTTTAAGCAGAAGGTTTTAAAAATCAGATTACGTAAAACTATGCATAACTGTGTTCAATATAGGCAGACTATATATATGTATCATGTTATAAGGTACTGTTGACAGTGCAATTTATTTCCAGAAACAGAGAAGGCCCCACCAGGGAACAGTAGTCCATATTCTAGGTTAGATGACAACATCACATAATGCATTGGGCATAAAAATGGTAGCTTTATACCATTAAGAGGGAGACATCCCCATAACCAAATAACAGGTAACAAAACCAACACAAATGCATTGCAGGTGAAATAAAATATAAAATAAAACATATACACAATTTTAAAAATAAATTTGTACATATTTTGGTAAATTAGTGATATGTATAAATACTATAGTTTTGAGAAAGCAGGCAGAATTAGTACTCCTTCAAAATAACTATGATGATGCAACTATGGTTTGTCAGCGAGGACTAATCCCAAGTGGATAAAGATAACATTTTATTATCACAACCTTATGCATAGTGCAAGTCCTGTGTTATCACATTTCTGAGATAATGTATAACTAGTTGGTAGATTTATTTATTCCATATTCAAGTTCATACAGAATAATATAGTTGTCTTTCAAGCATTAATGTTAACCAACACGTTGTCAACATCTGTCAAAGTACTGGTAAATATTGTTTATCGATGCCTCCTGTAAAAAGAAACAAATGCAATGTATTCTAACAAAGGTGCTTCAAGTGCTGGTTTAAATGTAGAGACTCTATTTTAGAATAAGTGTTTTGAATGGATTTTCAAAGCTAAATAAGGTGAAGCTGTACAGGTGAACTTCAAAACAACATTGTTTCATCATCTACACTTGCAGTGTGGCTGAAGCCCCTCTGGCATCTGTCTTCTATGGAGCGCATCCCAGCGCGCATAAAATGAGGCCACTGGGCCACCACCTTCAAATTCTCCACCCGAGCATTTTTCCTGTCATTTCTGGATGGCCCAGCCAGTACAGGTTCTCAAAGCTCACCTACTGTGTGAAATCAGAGAGGAAATCTGTTAGGAGCTAGAGGAAATGTCCCGTTTTAATATTTTACCCTGCAAAGAATTGGCACTAGTGGAAGATTTGGAAAACTCCCTTTACCTTCTTTGGACAGTACTGTCTAGTGATATTTCCCATCTCCCAGGAGAGTGTCCCTGGCTACAGGGCTGCTCAGTATTCTGGGAATGTGTGTCTTGGTGTCTTCTCTAGTGTTTTTTTTAATTATAAATGAATAATTAACTAGTCATAGACCTGGTGTTTGACTGGCTCTGCAGTTTGGGGGTTTATGACATTCTCATGGGGAAAAGTGCAGCTCAAATGCCTCATCTAAAAGAAGATTATTTCTATAAAACAGAATTATTTCAACCTAAAGGACTGTGAGAAAACTGGTTTACAATATCTAATATTCTGATGGTTAAGAATACATGCTGGAGTTGTGAAAGACCTGAATTTACGTTTCTGCTCAACAATACAGTAGAGTGGGAATTTGGAAACGAGTTCCTTGCCTCCCAGCTACATGCATTATGCACTGAACTGTTACAGAGAAAGCAGCTCTTTCTGGTTTCTTTTCAGCAAAGGACTGACCTGGCTTTACTGTCCAAAGTCAGAGAGTCACAGCTGGATACCAAGTGCAGAGATAAGCACCTTGCTATTTTTGGAGAGCGTGACCAAAAATTCTGCCTTCTGTGAACCACCTTCTAAGATGCTTCAGTGTCCTGCTGAACAATTGCTCTCAGCCTGTACTTGGCCTCAGGGTTGCTATCTCTATTTCAGGTCTTGCAAATACAAAAGCGTTTTTCCCCAGACATATCAATCTAACAGGCTTTATGTCTCCCCACAAGCCATGTCTCAAGGTCCTCAAAATGAATGAGATCCTAGCTCGAGGTTGAGGATCCTACGAGGCAAAAAGACACCTTAGAGCAAGGTGTCGCAGTGCGGAACCTCTCAATTCTCGCTCCCTCTTTGTTGTCCTTGTACTTGTGTTCACTGCTCAGATTCATCATTAATAAAGACAATAGATGCACTCCACTCTTTTTAGTTTCTATCTATTTTGTATTCAAAACACAAGATTTCTTAACTCTGTTTTCTCTACTCCACTGCTTCCCTGCTCCCCCATGGACAGCCCACCTGCAGCCTCCTATTTCTTTCACCCCTGGAAAAGGAGAGGCAGTTTCTGCCTGTCCTCCAAACCCCCACATTTCCTGTGAAACAAGAACTGAAACGCTTTGAAATATTTGTTTCAGCTCTCCTGCTGTGCAGTCAGGTAACACAGAACAAAAGGAAGCTTTCCTTGCCTTTTGTCTTTGTGGTTTGGTTTCTAAAAAGGAATATGGTTCCTTCAGAATAAGGCAATAAGTTTTTCAAAGAAGCAGAATCCACATGAAGTTTTTTTTAGAAGGGTAATACTGACACTGCAGAGGGAATGTAGCTTAAGTTTCCTTCTAGTTATATCATCTACCTGGCACCTTAGAAGGAGAAAGTGCTGCTGGGCTACTGCAGTTTCCGTATTTGTAAGCATAAAGATACTTCCCCAAGGACTTACATTTATTAAGAAATTTCAAATATCAAGACTCTGGGTTGTACCACATCTAATCATCTCTCAAATCTCGTGAGATCATACCACCACAGGTATTTATCACATCTCCCAGTTACTTGAGGAGTTAGGGATAATCTGACTCTATTACAGTGACTTATAATATCACTGAAAGGTTGCAATATACATAAACTGGAATTTTACTGAAGTTGCAAATTGCTGTTGCAAAGCGGAGAAGTATTTCAGATACATTTGTGCAGCTCAAACTCAAAATCATGGGATATATAATTACACGGTTTCACCTTTTCAACACAGATTGTCTGGGATTCTTCTCCAAAATGCCTGCAAGATGTATTTCTATATTCCTTTTATGATCAGTGACAAGAAACAGAGAGTGCTAAGACATAACAGATATCCATAGAGTAAAACGCTAGGGTAATGTGGGCCACTACTTAGGGGCTCCTAGTTTTAGCAGTGATTAGACAGATTTCAGATTATTAGCTTGGATTCAGACATCACAGACATTTAAAATTAGGTGAGATGAATCACACATTTTCTGTGTATTATTGAAATTTTACTATGTGCCTGTGAAGTTACTGTATTATATTCAGAGAAACTGAAACTCAAAGTCAAATAATTACCAAGCATCACAAAGAAACTCGGTATCAAAACAGATTAACATGTATGAATTAATAGACCCAGGCTTCAATTTCAGATTATGGTCTGTCACAGTCTTCCTAATCCCAGTATTTCTCATTATTAATTTCAAGCAATAGGTGAAACTTTCCCTTTTCTCTACAACACACTCTTTATGGCCTACACGTCGTCTTCCTTTTCCTCACGCATTCAAAGCAATCTCATGGCAGGATGAAACTGCATTACAGAAGAAATACAATCTTGATAAATATTTTTCCGTTTGTGTTTTGCTTATAGAATTTGTAACTATTACGGAAACTACTCAACCATGAAATGAGAGCAGATACTGGATAAGAAACAAGTTCAGGCACAGAAAATTAAAAAGAAGGAAAATTAAGTTATTCTTGCTATTAAATATAACCAATAACATAACAGATATGGTAGCCATCATCTTGACAAACACACCTACCTGAAGCATTTCAAGTAGGACTGTGCTGCTTATGTTAGGAGTCTGTTCCACCACTGAGATGAGTAACACCATTACATTCCACTGTGGACATGTGAAATATCAGCAACAATTACTTAATTAGTCAAAACTAGAAAGAGTTTTTGCGCTTTGCTGGACATACTGATGACCTACCTTGCTATGAGCTGCATTTCTGTTTCCCCAAATGGTAAGGATGCACAAATCGTTCAATCCTTCGGCAGCCAATTATAAAGAAACTGCAAATTATCAGTAAAACCAAAGAAGGAAGTCATTCCCTACAGTCTTCCAACCTGCAGAGGGTTATCACCCATCTCTTCCCAAGATAACTAGGAAAAAATTCTTACTCATTTAAGATGCACAAATGTAATGGTTTTGAGAACACTTTGTGGAGATCTGGATAAATGTAGCTTTGGACAGCTTTTTTTTCTTGTCTAGTAAAGGAGCATAAATACGTATTTCATAGTTTGATTTTGCACAAAGTATTTTGCAAAGCCTTGAGATATATTCTTTCACTGTTTGAAGAACAGAATGGAGAACCCGAAAGAGTGTCTCTGGCAACTCAGCCTGGCACTGTTTAACAGGATCCCAGGAATACCAGGAAGCAGGAAACTGCCACATCGTGTTCTCTCTTTGCTAAGTTTGGACAGCAAAAGTGAGCCAAAGGGAGACTAGAAACTGGGGAAAATTCTCCAGGTTCCATGTGGAGTTTCATTTAAACACACTGCTGGGATAGTTGCTAAGACCATGAAAAACCGTAAGACTACCTGCGTGACTACCACATCTAGCCTTTGCAGTTCATCATGAAAAGCAATACTTGATAGCTTTTATCTTTTATTATTTAAAGTGGATTGTCACACGGCATGTCATATCCATCATTCTGTACTTACTCTCACACTGAACAAGAAAAAGGAAACTTTGGAACACACTCTGTGAATGCTTTAATATTCTTTCAAAGAAAGCAGGTTCTGTTTGAATCAATCTCAACTGTTCTATCACTTATTCCTCAGGGAAAATATATATGTCGTCTTCTAATAAATTATGTGAATTTATGTGCATAGAAAGTGGAGAAAGTCATTAAAAGGTTTTGAACAGATTTTTTACCAGTTTATATGGCCCATAGAAATTACATTAAAATGTCAATTTGAGAAAACAACATCTGCCCAGAGTAAGCTGACATTTTCCCCTTTTTCCATTTTGTTAATCAACCACTAGCTGAGCAATTACTTATTATGAGCAACAGCATTTGATATAGCACCTCTTTTCCCCTAAAGAGTCCCAAAGCAAACTCTGTGTAGTGGGGTCACTTCCACTACTGACTTCAAGTGAAGGTGCTTAAATCACACAGCAGTGAGGAACCTTGAATAAAAAATACTCAGACTAACTAATTTTGAGTCAAAAAGACCTGTACATGGAATTAATCTGTTTAGATCTTCCGCATAATGTAGTCTACATAAACTCAACACTCCTTAATAGACAATCTTGATTTGAAGATATCAGGTAGATCAGGTAGATCATCCATTCTCAGGTGTATCACTCCTACGCGGGTAGGAAGCATCTTACCTTCTTACCAAAGGCAAGGAAGCATCTCCAGTCATACCCACAGAGAAGGAGCAAAGCTTTCAGACACGCACACAGGTGTCTTCACCTGCGCTAAATCACTAGCTTCATTTTGAAAGAAAGGGACAATCACTGCAACATTCTAAATTGGAGGCTCAGTGTATATGTGATGGGATTTTGTTTCTTTGCTGCCTAGATTCTCATCGGAGCTGTGATTGCCATGGGCTCAGCAGACCGAGATGGTCGTCTCCATCCTGGTGATGAGCTGGTGTATGTAGATGGGATTCCAGTGGCTGGCAAAACCCACCGATATGTGATTGATCTTATGCATAACGCTGCCCGAAACGGGCAAGTGAATCTTACTGTGAGGAGAAAGGTGCTACCCACGGGTAAGTGAAGGCTGGGGAAGGTGAAAGGAGAAACAGATCTCAATGCTTTAAAAACTAGAGATACATAAAATCAAACTGAATGTTTGTGTCATTTTGAAGAGAGAATAATTGTAAATATGTATTGCTTGTCTCCGTGAGAAAAACACTACAGCTGAGTGTTGTTTCCTTCAGAAGTGGAAACAATTTTGGCAAGCCTGGTGTCGTGATCATGAGTGCTCTGGATTTGTTCCATGCTGTCTTGGTCTGTGCTGTCTCCTCTTGTCCATTTTTGGGACAAAACGTTCACCTAAGTCTAAGGTGTTAATGCTGACCATGTCAATAAGCAATCAGAGAAAGGCTCAAAGACTATTGACCATTTAGGGCAAGAACTCATTTCACTCTCGTATGTGTTAAAAGCCCATTTCTGGTCTCACTGATGTCACTTGGAGATTTCCCCCTGACTGCAATGACAGCTGCCTGAAAACCATTTGTATGGCACAAGCAGCTCCTAGGAACAGGGCCGGATCCTCTCTTCAAACAGACACGGTCAGAAAATAAGCCTAAGACAATGTGAAGTATCTGAAGTAAATTAAATGTTTAGACTAGCTCAACCTCAATTATTGAAAAACACTGGAACCTGGAAAAACGCGTGGCGGCATCTCTTAAAGCTTTAAAGGGAGAATCTGCTGCCTTTACATTGCAACCTTTACTTACACAAGGAAAAGAGTTAATTTCAGAACTTTTAAGACCTTTGTGGTGAGTACACTTCACTGAGGCACCAGAAATGAGCAAAACCACCTTCCCAGCCTGCCGTGTCTTCTGCCTCCCCGCGCCCCAGATCTGCTGTCGCTGCCTGCGCCGTTCTCCTTCGCTCCCCTGCCAAAAAAGCCGCCCTCCCACTCACCTTCGTCTTCCCAGTCCCCCTCCCACTGCGGCACCGCAGCTCCCTGCCAGCCGCGCTCTCGCGGGACTGACTTTCTTCTGTTACTGACTCCAGAGTCCTCCAGCCAGAAAGGTCCCCCTCCGCCCGGCGCGACGCCCCCTCGCAGCTCCCCCAGCGCTAGGAAAATGGCCAATAACCAAGGTAATCCGCCGAGCGCTTGCGATTTAGCACCTTTCCCGGGTCAGGCGGCTGTACAGGCTGCAGGCAAAATTAGCACGAGGGGTAGCACAGAGTGGATGCCAGCCTTTGCTGCTGCTTGTTAAATATTAAATAAAAGGGTCTATTAGACACTCTGGTCTCCTGGCACAGAAAATGAGGCAAGCTGGTAAAACACCTGGAGTCATTCTTGGGCCTCGAGAGTGCCACACCGGGGAGTAGAGTGCGTAACTCATTAATGTTTAAGCATTTCAAGAGCTGAACAGGATTTTAATTTGGTGTGTTACAACATAAGCTTTGTGGAAAAAAAATTAAATGACTGATGCTGGGCATGACTGAAAAATGCACTACTAATTCATCAGGTCAATTGATTTCCTGTGAATTTCTCACTAGTGTGAATGTATACAGCAGAGGGATCTGGGGTTTTCCTTACCTGCCTGACAGCTGATGCACGTATCTTAGCCCTCACCTGGAATCACCATTTCGCACAGATATTTACCCAGATCTGGAACAGAAAATCACCATTCACAAGCTCTGGAAAACAATTTGATTAGGAAAATGTGATATTCAGAACAATGCAGATTAAAATGCCATTTTTTCACAGGCAGAAGCAAAACATATTTTTTCTGATGAATATCTATTGCACAGCTGACAACTGAATAGCCATTTAAACATTTCCTCCTTTATCTTTCTTTTTCTGTGCTTAATGGCGTTCAGTTGCACTCATTTATGGCCAAGCCAGCTCTTGGTCATTCTGCAGGGTAAGATAATTTCCTTTCTGTTGCAGCCACACTGACGTAAACAGTATTCAGTTTTCTGAAACATGACAGCCAGAAAATGAGATTTCTCTTGTCACTGACTATAGCATTTAGTTGCAGATTTGGTTCAATAACTCCTGGAGATTTTCAGTTCTGGTGCAGGAGTATAATAATTGTTTGTTTTTCTTCCTCTTTATTCTCTCTAATCACTTTATTTCATAGTTGCAGAAGGACTACTAAAGGACACACCTGACTGAGGAAACAACAGCTTGTCCTTGGATGATGTTTATTTTATTAATATATACATACTGAAGGTCTAATTTGCAGGCTCTCTTCCTAGGATCTATGTGTGTATGCGTAAGCTCTTCACATGTTCAGTAGAATGACTCTGCCGCTCTCATCACTCCAAATGGAAAACATATTACTTAGATTCATCTGAAAGTTCTGTATTAAAACTGTCAATAAATACTGATTTGTGTAAACAACTGAGATCTGTGATGAATATAAATCTTTTTTCCTATCTGGAAGTGTAACCTTACTATTTTCAATTGCCAGAATGCTTGTACTAAAAAAGTGTGTAATCCCACAAGATTTAACTTGTTCCCCATTCTTGTTACTACTACAAAGCAATAGTGAAGTGTGGATGGACTCCATTTTCACTTCTGCTCTTTCCAACTCACCACACAAGAGCATCTTCAAAACCTTTAAATGAGTACTGCTTCTGTCATGACACCCACAGAAAACCTATTTGTGAATATTTTTCATTGTATAACTATCTGTATCATGAATGTCTTTTGAGCATGCTAATCAACTTGTAAGAAGAACATTATGCAGCTAATCCTAATTACTCTATGTTAGCTGACTGCTTAAATTCTTCTAATCCAAACACAAATAATTTTATATTGGATTAGACAGTCACATTTTCCTCTTGATGACAGATCAACCGGCAGACAAGGGAACAGTTCTTGCTAATGTTTTTGCAATCCAGATAGCCACTGTTTCTTACTTTCCTTTCCTCTCTTGTGGATAGCTTAGCAGTGAGTGTTCATGCTTGCTTTATCTGATTGCCCTTGAATGTTTTGCATAATTGTGTAGATCCCTGTCTCTCTGCATCTATTACAGCTCCAAGTTTAATACTCACGGTAGTTTGAGCTATAGGCAGTCAACTGTATTCATATTGCATTAGCAAATGTAGTGTAAGTCATAGAGCCGCTGAGCTAGTCAGACTGTAATACTGGTGTGATTTATGTTGTAGGAGAACCGTGCCCAGAGAATGGCAGAAGCCCAGGCTCAGTGTCTACACACCACAGTTCTCCAAGAAGTGACTACACTACTTATGCTAACAGTAATCACGCTGTCTCTAGTAGCAATGCTACACCGCCCGAGGGCTTCACTGCTCACAGCCTGCAAACCAGTGACGTTGTGATCCACCGCAAGGAGAACGAAGGCTTTGGCTTTGTTATCATCAGTTCCCTGAACAGGCCCGAATCTGGGTCCACAATAAGTAAGTAAACCACATTTTTCAGAGTATATTTTTCCAAGTGCACCCCAAATTAAAAAAAAAAAAACACCAAAAAACAAAAAACTGCTAATAATTGCTGCAGAGATCAAAACTGAAAGGACTCTCAAGGTTTCTTCCAAGGGCACCATTTTTCTGTCCGTTGTGCCTTGGACACAGGTTATTCTGGCCTCTGAGGCTCTGTGCTTCACACACTCATTTGGCTGTCAGACTACTGCAGGATTCACCCACAAAGTAGATTTTCTCTGTTCCTCTATCCCAAGGAGACACGCTGCAGGTAACCACCAGGGTTACGTGAATAAATGATTGCCCCGCAGGCAATTGAATTACACTTTTTTTTAATCAAGATGAAGTTCAGGAACTTGAAATAAAAGCTGAGATCACAGCAAACCCCATGACAGCAGCTGTCCAATTAGGGCACTACAGAAGCTACTGAAAAATGGGAAAACTGGTTACATGGAGATGCAGGGAGCTTGACTTTTTAGCTGCCTGGACTATACACAGTATAAAAGTTATGACTGTGTACAGAGAGATAGTAAGTATAGTGGCAGAATCTGCCCTTAATGATTATAGCCTAGTTTATGTCCAGAAAACTAATGTTTATTGGGGCTCAACTTCAGTCATCTGGTGCCATCTCAAAGGACGTTCTAGGTACATCTAGGGAGAAGTCAGGCAGATGTGACACAGGACCTACAGGAGACTCTGACCCTTTGGTAGTGGCAGCTGCAGCCACAGGGGCACCCTTGGGTGTTTCAAGCGGCATTTAACTAACTGAGAGCTGAGCCCCCTGGAAGGAGGAAGAATGAAAGGCTTTTTGTTGAGAGACATCAACATCTCCCACCAAACCCATCTGAAGTTGTGAATGGTAACTACAGCTCAAAAAAAAGACAAGGCTGGAGAGTTGGGCGGGGAAAAATTTAATGAAATACAAGAAGGGAAAATGTAGAGTCTTGCATCTGGGCAGGAACAACCCCAGGTTCCAGTACAGGTTGGGGAATGACCTATTAGAGAGCAGTGTAGGGGAAAGGGACCTGGGGGTCCTGGTGGACAGCAGGATGACCATGAGCCAGCACTGTGCCCTTGTGGCCAAGAAGGCCAATGGCATCCTGGGGTGTATTAGAAGGGGGGTGATTAGTAGGTCGAGAGAGGTTCTCCTTCCCCTCTACTCTGCCCTGGTGAGACCTCATCTGGAATATTGTGTCCAGTTCTGGGCCCCTCAGTTCAAGAAGGACAGGGAACTGCTGGAGAGAGTCCAGCGTAGGGCAACAAAGATGATGAAGGGAGTGGAGCATCTCCCTTATGGGGAAAGGCTGAGGGAGCTGGGTCTCTTTAGCTTGGAGAAGAGGAGACTGAGGGGTGACCTCATCAATGTTTATAAATATATAAAGGGTGAGTGGAGTGTCACACGGATGGAGCCAGGCTCTTCTCGGTGACAACCAACAGTAAGACAAGGGGTAATGGGTTCAAGCTGGAACACAAGAGGTTCCACTTAAATTTGAGAAGAAACTTCTTGTCAGTGAGGGTGACAGACACTGGAACAGGCTGCCCAGGGAGGTTGTGGAATCTTCTTCTCTGGAGACATTCAAAACCCGCCTGGACACCTTCCTGTGTAACCTCATCCAGGTGTTCCTGCCCTGGCAGGGAGATTGGACTAGATGATCTTTTGAGGTCCCTTCCAATCCCTAACATTCTGTGATTCTGTGATAATGTTTGTCATTTTGTAAATCACGGCCTAATGTGGTCCTTTCCCTGCATTCAAAACATGTTTTGAAGGAACTGTTGTTTTGCCCAAAACTGCTTCCCGAGGAAATAGCTATTTCAACTTTTAGGGCCAAACTTCGCTCTTCTAAATTCATTACAGAAAAACAACTAAGAGCGTACTGGGAAAGCCATACCACACGACAGCAAATGATCTCAGAAAACCTCTTTGCAGTATTTCATGATCATGCAGTTATTAGAAGAGTTGCTTTTCATGTCAGCTCAGCTGAGTTTTAAAATTCCATGATTGCCAAAATTAATATTGTAACAAAACCATGGATAATTAGCCTCTTGGGACTCTGAGTTTTCACTTTATTGAATATAATAGCCAATTGGAAGTTCTTTGCAGATCAGACAGGGAAAAGAATAATCCATAGAGGACATCGAGACATACATATTAATCAGTTATGTCAGTCATGAATTTTTCAAGAAAATTATTTCACAGATAGGCTTAGTGGTTGGGGAAGATGTAGAGGGAAAGAGGAGAGGAAGTAGAAAGAGAAAATGCCTAAGCAACCAAAAGTTCTGTGGCTGGAGTATCCTGCTGAGGAGAACAGACCCAGGTTCAAGATCCTGCTTTGCCTCCTGCCCTCCAACGTGTTCTTGTGGTACTTTTCTTCCTCCCCAAGAAACTACATAGGGAGCCACTGTTGAACACCTCCAGTAGTAAAGGAAAATGACAGTCTGATGCAGAAGTGACAAGCGAATTTATTCAAATAATAACTGCACTGATTTTCAGTCATCCCAAAGAGCACCCAAATCCTAAGTTTAGAAGAACAGCAGTGAACCAAAAAATGACATTTGCTGTAGACAGTGACGGCACAGAGAATAAAATACTGTTTCTATGTGAATTCTGTTTCAAAAATGTAGTAGGAAAAATAAGCTTAAAATGACATAATCTGTCATCAGTGATAAAAACAGCCTAAAAATCATTGGCCATTTGTAGTTTAAGGGTGGTTCATTTTCTTCACTTAATATGTATTTGGGCTATATTAACAGGAGTATAGATGATAGATTGCAGGGAAATTACTACCTCCTTTTTGACAGTATTCATTAGCACCCATCTAGAATACATCATCTGAGTTTTAGGCCCTTCAGTACAAGAAAGACAAGAAAAAGTTCAGCAGCATCCACTGAGACCACCTGAGGTCCCTTCCAGCTTGAATTAGCCTAAAACCCTTTAATTAAAATGCACAATAAGGGATAGAAAGCATACAACAAGAAGAAAGTATCAACTGGATGTAGGAGGTGTAATGTCCAAAATATAGCTTCCATCAATACAGAAATAGGGATCTGCATGGCACCAAGTACCTTGGTAGTCACTTCTCATAACAGCAGTATGTTAATTTCGTGAAATGTTGTACAATAGTTCAAGTGTTTCTGGCTTCAAAGCCAGTGTGATTATCTCCAGCTCATGCATCCCAGCATGGCACAGAATGATGCTGTGCAGACATACCATAAACATACACAGTTAAATGTTGATGTAGTAATTGCAAGGCAACACTGAAAGAATCAGGAAGGGAGCCAGGAGACCTGCGTGGTTAAACAGGGAACTGCTGGGCAAACTCAAGTGGAAGAGGAGGGTTTAACAAATCATGGAAGGAGGGGCTGGCCACTTGGGAAGAATATAAGGCTGTTGTCAGAGGATGTAGGGAGGCAACTAGGAAAGCTAAGGCCTCCTTAGAGTTAAACCTGGCGAGAGGGGTCAAGGACAACAGGAAGAGCTTCTTCAAATACATGGCAGATAAAACTAACACCAGAGGCAATGTAGGCCCACTGATGAGGGGGGTGGGTGCCCTGGTGACAGAAGATACAGAGAAGGCAGAGTTACTGAATGCCTTCTTTGTCTCTGTCTACTCTGCCGGAGGCTGTCCTGAGGAGCCCCGTACCCCTGGGGCCCCAGAGGAAGGCAGGGCAATGGAGGAGTTTGCCTCAGTTGATGAGGACTGGATTAGGGACCAGTTAAGCAATCCGGACATCCATAAATCCATGGGTCCAGATGGGATGCACCCGCGGGTGCTGAGGAAGCTGGCTGAGGTCATTGCTGGACCGCTCTCCATCATCTTTGCCAAGTCTTGGGAAACGGGAGAGGTGCCTGAGGACTGGAGGAAAGCAAATGTCACTCCGGTCTTCAAAAAGGGCAAGAAGGAGGACCCGGGCGACTATAGACCGGTCAGCCTCACCTCCATCCCTGGGAAAGTGATGGAACACCTTATCCTTGGTGCCATCTTAAGACATATCAAGGATAAGAGGGTCATCAGGGACAGTCAACATGGCTTCACCAAGGGGAAGTCGTGCTTGACCAACCTCATAGCCTTTTATGAAGATGTAACAAGGTGGATTGACGATGGCAGAGCAGTGGATGTGGTCTACCTTGACTTCAGCAAAGCATTTGACACCATCTCCCACAGCATCCTCACGGCAAAACTGAGGAAGTGTGGACTGGATGATCGGGTAGTGAGGTGGACTGCAAACTGGCTGAAGGAGAGAAGCCAGAGAGTCGTGGTCAATGGGGCAGAGTCTGGTTGGAGGCCTGTATCTAGTGGAGTGCCTCAAGGGTCAGTTCTGGGACCAATACTATTCAATATATTCATCGATGACTTGGATGAGGGAATTGAGTGTACTATCAGCAAGTTTGCTGGTGACACCAAGCTGGGAGGAGTGTCTGACATGCCAGAAGGCTGTGCTGCCATCCAGCGAGATCTGGACAGGCTAGAGAGTTGGGCAGGGAAAAATTTAATGAAATATAACAAGGGAAAATGTAGAGTCTTACATCTGGGCAGGAACAACCCCAGGTTCCAGTATAGGTTGGGGAATGACCTATTAGAGAGCAGTGTAGGGGAAAGGGACCTGGGGGTCCTGGTGGACAGCAGGATGACCATGAGCCAGCACTGTGCCCTTGTGGCCAAGAAGGCCAATGGCATCCTGGGGTGTATTAGAAGGGGGGTGGTTAGTAGGTCGAGAGAGGTTCTCCTTCCCCTCTACTCTGCCCTGGTGAGACCTCATCTGGAATATTGTGTCCAGTTCTGGGCCCCTCAGTTCAAGAAGGACAGGGAACTGCTGGAGAGAGTCCAGCGCAGGGCCACAAAGATGATGAAGGGAGTGGAGCATCTCCCTTATGGGGAAAGGCTGAGGGAGCTGGGTCTCTTTAGCTTGGAGAAGAGGAGACTGAGGGGTGACCTCATCAATGTTTATAAATATATAAAGGGTGGGTGTCACACGGATGGAGCCAGGCTCTTCTCGGTGACAACCAACAGTAAGACAAGGGGTAATGGGTTCAAGCTGGAACACAAGAGGTTCCACTTAAATTTGAGAAGAAACTTCTTGTCAGTGAGGGTGACGGAACACTGGAACAGGCTGCCCAGGGAGGTTGTGGAGTCTCCTTCTCTGGAGACATTCAAAACCCGCCTGGACGCCTTCCTGTGTAACCTCACCTAGGTGTTCCTGCTCCGGCAGGGGGATTGGACTAGATGATCTTTCGAGGTCCCTTCCAATCCCTAACATTCTGTGATTCTGTGATTCTGTGAAAATGGGCAAAAGAGGTCAGAAAAGGTAATATCTTGTAGTGCCAGACACTACTAAGAACAGCATAACCTAAGAAGTCTGCTCACTGGGAGCATCCTCAGGGCAAAGTGAAGAAAAGTTCCTTTGATTTAAGAATGTTTATTTTGATAACTCTGTTCCCCCCTTTACTTTCTTGTAAAAGCAAAAGACTTGAGGACTTGGAAGTTAAGTATCATAATTGCTTTTTCTTAAGAAGGCAATTAATTGTGCACTGTATTTACTGGAAGTATTTTCCTTGTTCTTGAAATCACACTTATAAACTGTGTTTTACAACCCAACAAATTACAACAGTTTTTGCTCAGTACAGAAGCATGAACCTTGTGTCAGTAGGCGCTTGTGCTTCAAGCACTGTTAAAAAGTGAGGCAGTAGTTCAAAAACAGCGGCTACCAGCCTCAGAGCTGCAGGTTCGTGTGTTTGCTGCTTTGCAGTTGGCCTGAAGCTCAAGGGGTTGCACAAAAGCTCAGCCTGTGGGTGTTTGCCAGGGAAGATAAAACCAGCTGTGGCTGTGAAGCTGTAGGACCACCCCATTAAGTCAGAGGAGCAGAGCTCCAGTTGAGTCTCCCACCCTTTGTGATGGGGTGTTCGCTGTGCTGCTCCCACGTAGCCCCTTAGGGGTGCTTCATGCTCCCCCTGACCTGGCAAGGAGCCATGAAACCCTCAGGAGCTCCCAGAGTGGAGAATGTTGTTCTTGTTCCAAGGTTTATGGTCTTGGTCAACTTTTCTCTTGACATGCTTGCAATGGGTTCATCATCACCGTCGATTTACAGACCTGCCTTTGCCTTGCAGAAATTTTCACAATACTAAGAGTGAGGGCAGACTACAGCCATAATCAGGGAATAGACTATTTTTTCACATTTTGTTATAGGCATCACTGTAGTAGCTGTCATTTAAGTAAATTACTGTTAGTTAGGAGCCAGCCTTTAGATCTGGATGTGATTTTGACTTACTGGTACTCACTTAAACATTCAATACTTGTGGCACATTTTTTTCCTGTGTTTTATAATGGAAGAAATTTTTTCTCCCCTTTGTCAAAGCATTGCTCAAGACATTCTCTAATCCAGCATAGATTATTATCTTGCACCAAACTACAGTTCTGATGTGGGACACATCAGGAGTGGAAAATGAGTGACAAGGTTTGAATGAAAAAATTTCACAGGGCAAAGCAGGGGTGTAGGACAAGGTCAACCATGCTTCAAAATTATATCAGTAAAAGAAGATAAAGTGTACAAATGAAAAACTGTATTTGAGTTGTATATCCAGGAGCAAGTCGTTTTGGCTAATACAGAATCCAGAGGACCTTAGAGTGCTAAGAGATTAAAATAAAAGAAAATTCACCTGACCTGGTTCCTAACCTGTTCCTAATGAAAGGATCAACTTCCATTGCCCATAAAACATATTATCATACTTTCCCCAGACCCCATCCCAGCGTTAAAGGTGCTTTGTCTCTCATCCTGACAGGCCACCTAAATTTGACCTTACTCTGTGTTTTCTTTAGCTGTTTGGGCTACACATAAATTATCAACATGTTATAATCTCCAGTGGTATTTCTTAAATGGATTCAGTGTCATATTCCCAGCTGAATGATTGGAAGCTACAAACTCTATTTTTTCACTTTTATTTGGAGTAGATCTGGAATGCTTTAACCTCATGGCTCTGTGGAGACCTTCCCAGGCAACTGCCTTTGCCCTCCAAATTATTAACATCTTTTAGATGCCGTGGTTCGGTGGCAGAGTTAAGTGTCTAAACTGAGCAAACTACAGCCTGTTTCTGAAATCCTGTCCCAAGGAATATCTTCATGATTCCTCTAGTAAAAATACTTGCAGCATATGTGATTCTGCAAGGAAGGGCTCCTCCTGAGACTGTCACCTCTGAGTCCCCAGTGTCCTGAAGCCACACGGGAGGCTATGGAGGTGCAGCTGTCCTGGGGTGACGTTGCCTCACATGACAATACTGAGTGTCACATTACAGCTAAAACACTGAACTAATTAATCTACTCATTGCATTACGTTCAGGATAATACTCAATAGTGTGTGTCCAATAGTGTAAAACTCCATTCTTGTGGAGACTTTAGGGTATCAAGATAAGTTCACTATCTGCATCCAATGGAAATGTGCTTCCAGACAGCTGGAAATGGCCAAAAGGAGACTTCTGCATTAATTTGTCCCAGAGGTTTATGGAGTACACTTGTCCCTGCCTACTTCATCTCTTCCTGCTGCTTTTTCTTTGTGTGTTTGGGATGCAGCTTCCTCTAGGACAACTTGTTGTCCCCTTTAAATCTCTTTAACACCCTAATTTCTGTAGAGAAAAAAAAAAAAGTGTTGCAAACAGGTCTCATTAACTGGCAACTTCCAGTGAAACTAGAAAACTGACAATATTTCCATGAATTTTATTGTAGCAAGTAGTGTCAATTACCACAGTTATAAAGCGTAAACAAACTGAAAATACAGGCATAATCAAAAAACAATTTTTTAAAAATTAAAGGCACAAGACTGTGCATACTTGTTATGATCTTCTTTCTGTTTATCAAAAGAGGAGTTTTAAATTCAATTTACCCCTACACTGCATATGTCAGTGACTGCTGGATTTTCAAAAAATTGTAAAACGGAGTCTAATGAAAGAAGTTTCTCTCACTTCTCAAAACATGCAGTCTTAACTAAAAACCATAAATCCAAGATAAGCCTCTGCTGACTGCAGAAAACAGCATTCTGAAATAAGTCCCATTCAGTCCCAGGGTTCTTTGAACTCCTTGCAGTTTAGAGATAAAAACCAGCTTATTGATCAATGATAACCATGTGATCTAAGACAGTTATTTGTGCTGCAATTTCACCCATGCTGCTTCCTGGGTAAGAAGGTGCCTGGGGACACAATTTTCTGTGACCAACCTGCAAATGCTAAAGAAAAAAAGAGCTTTAGGAATCAGGATGTCCACCTACCCCAGCTTGGAGGTCTTTGGAACAGAGCAGTGAAAACCCACCTGCAGCATGAGTCCCCTGTGGCAGGTACTTGCGGGCAAAGGATCTGGTTTCTCATTTCTGCTTTGCTTCAATATTCAGGTTTGAGCTGTTCTCCTGCCTCCTCAGCTGCAAAAATGCACTTTCTAAGCATGTTTAACTGATAGTATAATTTGGAGCTAAAAGAAATTGTTACCTGATTAGTGTTTCAAATCTATATATAAAATTAAGAATAATTAAATAATCTTAAGAAGTGAAAGAGATTTTTTTATATCACTGAAAATACATTGCTGCAGGTTGCAGGCATGAATTATTCAATCTGCTACTTGATATTTTTGAGGAATAAAGCATGGAGGATCTCGGCCACATCACTCGTCTCTCTAGGCGACTTGTGTCCTCCAGCTTGTTCCTGAATAGGTTGTTTGGATCTAGTGGGGCTACTCTTGCGTTTTCTGAGATCAAGCTCTGAGAGTTTTCTTAGCACAAACGTGGGAAGGGAATCAAAGTTTTTCTAGTGATTCCACAGGGCCCATTTTGCTTTCAGGAGAAGCCTGAATTAAGGTACCAAAGTTTCGATGATTTTTTCTTAGATCTTTAGATTTCTAAGTGATACGCATTCCTTCCCACCTGTCTTCTTATGCCTGTGACAAAATCATGCTCTGCAAGTAAATATGCTCTATATTGGCATAGGATGGGATGTTTCCATTCATAGGTTCATTAACCTTATAAACAAAAGGAATTATTGTCATCTGCAACTATGCAGCATGACACAGATTTATATTTTCCAAATGGGTGTCACATAAAAAACTCATCAATTTCAGGAAAATGTTTTACCTTAATTCTAATATTAGCCCTGACAGAAAGTCCACTGTACACAAGTTTCCCAAATTATAGATTATTCAGTAACAGTGAAATTACAGATGTTTACGTTTAATATATTCTCCCAATTAAAATCTGTCATGCTGGAGTCTGCTGGTTGAATGAAAACTCTTGCACCTTTTGAGAGTTGAATATATAATAAATATTCATGTGATCAGCTGCGTAACATTGAAAAGGACAGCTGGCTCAGGAAGGTTCATTTGCTTGGTTTACTATCTATATCCATTAACATTAGAAAAGATTGGAAGAATTTATCTGCCAGAGGGTTTAATAGATAAAGTAGAGGTTTGATTTTTTTTTCCCCTTAACTGATCCTTTTTGACATTCAGCTGCTATAAATGGAAAAAACAGGAAAGGTACTTTTTACAAAATACACACTCAACAGCTATGACTAGAAAAACTGAATGCATGTAAAAAAATTATTGATGTAAACCAGAAAAGCATTATTTGTTGGCAACATCTTCTTAGAAACAGCTATTTCCATCTTATGGGTCTCCCAAGTGAGGAAAAATCATTTTTATTTCCAAAAAGCAAGAGGCTGTTATAGAAATATACAGTGTGTATGCAGTATCTGTATTCAGCAACTGCTCTGGCTTTGTGTACAGCTGACCCAAGCATGTGGGCCCTCAGTTGTAAAGTCACAGAGTTTACTCTTTCTTTTCTATGACAAGAAGGTGTGGGAAGGATGTTAATTTGGACCATGTAGAGTAAAAGTTTAATAAAACACACTGCAGAAAAATTAGATTCCATCATAAGATCTGTTGTTACAAAATGCTTCTGCAGCATTGATGTTCTTGGCTAGGTTTTTTTGGATCTAGGATTATGACTTCTGCCTTGGAAGGACTTTTTTTCTGAAGGTAGATATCCGTATATACCACTCTTAGCTATCACATTTTGGATGACTTGATGGTATTAGGAAAAAAAAATCTATATATCTGTTTTGAAGGACTGTATGTTTCATATATATATATATAAAGTGTATCTCACTAATTTCCCATATTTTCAACAGTTAAAAAAAATCTTTATAAATCCCTGTTTACCAAAATATTTTTCCCTTGCAGTCTCATCCCTTGTGTAGTCTGAGAGAACTAAGAAATGAATTGTCCTGCAAAGGGACAGTTTGTTTTCTGTGTTCATTCTTAGTGTGAATAAAGGGATTCCTAGGGAAAAAAATTAAAATTAAAAATTAAAAAAAAAAATCCAAGTGTTTCTGTATAGCCTGCTAATATTAAATGCTGCTCAGGCAACTCTGTGTTTTGAAATAAGTGGATTAAATTCTCTGCAGAGTCTAATCTGGGCACGTGCTGCCACTTTTCAAGATGTGCATATGTTCAGAGAACAGCTTGTGGCGAATTCTTAAAAGAGGTGTGACTAGATTAGTAAAAATTTTTTAAGGGCGAATGGAATCATTTATCAGCAGTCAAGTGATCTGGGACTTCCTTTAAAAGGCTCCATTATTAATTGCTCTGGTTAGATAAAAATGAAATACTGAAGATGCAATTTAAGAAAAAATACGATGTGCTAACAAAGCCGTAATTAAATGCCAAACATGGAAGGTTTCTTCCTGAGGAGATGTCTGTGATGCCATGAGAGATGAAAGAGCTGTGGAGCTCCACGCTGTCCCTGGTCATGACCAGCAGAAGAGGACAGCACCTACAGCAGACAGAGACCTTCTCCAGGCATCTCCTCAGCTTTCATAACGACCAGCAGTAGATCCACCCCTGTCAATTTGTGTAATTCCTTTTGGAATCCTTTCATTCTTCTGGCCCTCCAGAAGGGACCAGACCCCTTTCAGAGGTGCCCAACGATAGGATGAGGGGCAATGGGCAGAGACTGAAGCACAGGAGGTTCCATCTGAACATGAGGAGAAACTTCTTTACTTTGAGATGCCAGAGCCCTGGAACAGGCTGCCCAGAGAGGTTGTGGAGTCTCCTTCTCTGGAGACATTCAAACCCACCTGGACACGTTCCTGTGTGATCTGCTCTGGGTGAACCCGCTTTAGCAGGTGGGTTGGACTGGATGATCTCCAGAGGTCCCTCCAGCCCTGACCATTCCTTGAAGGCTGTCCCACCTTCTCCAAGCTGCAGATGGCGAGCTCACGGACTACTTTGCGCAGAGGCTGTCCTGTGCTTCTGACTGCCACGCCGCCTTTCACTGAACCTTTGCTGGGTCAGTGCTGTGATTTTTGAGTGGGGATAATGGAACTGTCAGCAATACTCAGGTGCAGAGTAGTAACTAACAATGGTATGTTTCGTTTGATATTGCTTTCCTAAATCTTTAAATTCTCTTTACTGTTTTACTAAGTTTATGTTTTTAGAAAAGTAGGCAAACATATTTCAAGATCTCCTAAGTGGTAATAATTAATTTAGGGTCCATTCCTGCTTAAGCTTAGCCAGGGTTATTTTTTCCCTACGTGCATCATCTTGCATTTCTTTTCATGAGATCTTGTCTGCCACTTCACTCAGCCCACTCAATACCGACAGTTTTACAGCTCTTCCATGCCTATTTTAGATGTGGCCATTCTGAAAGTTTCTCCATTATGAAAACTCACAGTTCATTTCTACCTTTTCTCCTTAGCTTTTACCTAATTAATTCCCTCTGAAAGTACCTCCTTGTCCTTTCACAGTATTTCACCACCAAAGACTCTTAAAAATTAAAAGCTTTCTAACATATTCTGACATGTTCATCTTTCCATGAGCAACCTGCATATGAGATAAACTACATCCCTTAGAAGCACTCATGCTTGTAAATAAATCTTTAAAGAAATCCTCCCCTCCCAAAGGAGCAGCAGGGACCATGGTGGCCAGGGTGTTGTGGCTTAGGAGGAGACTCAGGTGGAACTCCACTGGGGAGAGCAAGCAGAGACCAGGCGCTCCTTGGGATATTACTGGGAGAGAAGGAGCCAGGAGGTAAACTTCTCATATCATCTAGAAACGCAGAGAAACCAGCTTCTGCTGAATTGCTGTGAGTTTCATTAGTAATTCACTGGATTTGCCAATAAAAACCTGATATGGTATACCAGTGGTCTCTTTTGCAGACTCTGATAGAGTTCCTTTTGCAGAAGCTTTCCACACGCCGCTCTGCAACAAGATCATACAGCAACACATTGCATCAACACAGCCTCAGAAGAGGACCATTAAGTCCTCAAAAAAACAAGTGCAGTGGAAAAGGTACCTTGACACACATGAGCTTTGTTCTGAAGGTCACACTGTTAATCCTTTCGTAGCATGGCAGGATGAAGGGAGTGCGGTGATACCAAAACATTTAGAGTAGTTACCTTTATCAGGAAGATGAAGGCCTAAAACATTCCTCGTCTTTCTCCCCTCTTCCCTTTTCTCAGGATTTGGAGCTGGGTCAGACTCTCATGGCTCTCCCACCTCCACCTCTGAGTTAGCAGGTATCTCAAACATGCAGACATCTGCGCCTTCTCGTCAGCCCCAACAGAAACTGTGCTGGAAAATTAATAGAATTTCCCACCCCCCTCACCTCGCTACTGAAAGTATGTTCCTACTCAATTATTTAGGCTAGCAAAAACATCTTCTTCAGGGTTAGAAATGGCAATCATGGGAATTTTTACTATGACATATCGGCCATAATACATCCCCTTGTTTCTTCCTGCTAAATTTCTTGCTCTTTCAAATATGGCAGTCTCGTTTTCACATCTCCTCTGATGTATACTATAGGCATGATAATTTCTTGCATTACGTATACTGGAAACAGGCAAGTTTTAGTCTTAACTTAAATGATACTTGGTGATGCTTTAAGATTCAGTAGAAGGCTCTGTGTGAATGTGAACTCTTTCACTGTCGAGTTCCTCTTTTACTTGTTTCCTTACTGATATGCATGCGTGGTAGTTATATATTTGCATCATGGTCAAAATAAATGCAAATTTTGTATGAAGTGTGGCTATTCATACTTAATATATATTTTTTTTTAAAATAGAAAGGTGACATAAATTGGGTGCCTAAGCAGCAAGACATTTCTGAAGTATACCTAGCTGTGTCCATATTACTAAAGCTGTAATTTAATCTGTATTCTTGCCTGAAGTATAGTGGTAAATAAACATGCAGTTTGATTATGGCTTGCACTTCAGAGTACTCACATTTTTAGTTCTCGGAAAATTAATTTTTAACACTGTAAACAACACTTGCGTCCATACTAGAAACAAAAGTCACTTTGAGGTGTGTGTATTGTGACTTTGTATGAGATGTGCAATCTGCGTTTGTCACCATGACCTTCAGGGAATGTTTATCAGAGGGCTGAGAAATTTGTTCTGTGGTGATGGAGTGTTCCGAACACGTCTCCTGTTAGAGCTTTGTTCTATACGAGCATTGATAGCCTATATATTTCCCAAAAAAATGTTTGATTAATATTTTATTTCACCTTTTCCAAGTTCTCTTTAGATGTGAGAATTTTAAAGGTTATATTATTTCAAAGGAAAAAAAAAAGGAGGGGGGGAGTTAAATAAGCCAACTGGTTTTAAACACCAGTTGGAGGAGGATAGTGAGGCCAAGCAGCTTTGTGCTAAGTTTGCCAAGACTGAAATGTGCGATTGGTGAGGAATACTCAAACACCATTATGATACTAATAAAAAATATTGTCAAATTAAACTGTGATAAGTGTATTTATGAATAGCAGAGTGAAAGAAAAATAGCATGCTCTTTGGGCAGCCTAAGTAGAGAGAAGAGTCAGCTATAGTATATGCATGTAGTTAAAAAACACAGGAAAATAGAGATGTACTGGGAGAAAGATCAAGAGTAATATTTAGAAAATTCATTGGGAAATGAGGGAAAAGACAAACCAAGAGAATGGATGGAGTACACAGAAAGACTGAGAACCACAGAGAAGAACAAAAAGGGAAGAAAAGTTTATCTTTGATGTTTTGAGAATGCGCGTGTGTGCATGTCTAATTGATGTAGTAAATGTGTAAATTCATGCTGGTGTGTATCTAATTAGAAAGCCGCACATCTCTATAAATCTTCAGTATGATTTCTGTTTATCAATTAACTTATTTGAATGGAGGAGGAGAACAATTTAGTGAACCCTGGGAATTGTCAGTAATAGCATCTATTTGTATATAAAATAAATCATGTTTGCAGAGCCTCTATTGCAACATACAAATAAAGAAATTCTGTAAGCTGGGAGGTGGGAGGCAATTTATGACTACTACTTATTGCGCAAATTTATCCCCTTCATGGTTTAAAAGCCTTATTGTTCTCCTGATCTGTTTATTATCTTGTTACATGCCAGGTTTGCAAACTAGCTGAACCATAATCTGATTTTGGACTTCATATGTAATGTACATGCACATCTGGATTCTGAATTCTTAGCGAAATCTGTACTGTGTTAAAGCAAATCATGTTGTATAAGAATTTATAGTCTTAAGTGTTTATACACAAGCGGGTTTTTAATTCATATAGAACTTTCTTCCAAATGAACTAGTTTTCTTTTGCTTGTGGACATCACCATTTGTTGCAGCATATGTTAACTGTGACTATTTTTCCTTGTCTAGCTGTACCCCATAAAATAGGACGGATAATTGATGGAAGTCCTGCAGATCGCTGTGCAAAACTTAAAGTTGGAGACCGGATCTTAGCTGTGAATGGCCAGTCTATTATCAACATGCCTCATGCAGATATTGTGAAGCTAATTAAAGATGCAGGTCTCAGTGTAACTCTTCGCATCATTCCTCAGGAGGGTAAGTCAGTAGCCTTTAAAAACAGGAAGAAAATTTTAAGTAGCCTCCAATTAGCTTGAATTATGTCACCGCTTGAAAGAACATCTTTTGTTTCACTTTCTCAGCTGTAATGTACAGCACACCAAAATTACAGCCTTACGACTAACTGGAATAATAACTGAATTCTTGAAAAGGCTTCTAGTTATGAACAGGATATCTAAAGCAAACTTGGATAAACCTGAGTGAGAGCCAAGTACTAGAGAGTCAGTGTTAATGTCTTTTGGAAGAATTGTTTTCTACATGGAAAAGCACCCTACAAGAGAGCCAGGTTTTGAGTTCATTCCCTTATATCCTACTATAAACCAAACTAAAGTCTGACTTACAGGAGACTGCAATTGTCATCGCCAGGCATCTTCAGCCACCAGATACCTGTGACAAAGTTATGTGAAGGAAGAGTTCAGATTTAGTAGTTTCTTCCACATATATCACTATAAATGCACGAAGCAGAAAAGATCTAAACCCTGTATTATCTCATTTGTAAGGTGAGGGTAAGGGGAAAGACTCATTAGTTTGGTCATTACTCCACAGCTCATCAGTGAAGATCTTTTGATGTTGGCTTCATGGGTTTCAGGGCTTTTTTTAGTTTAGTGATGTGCTGTACCGGTGTATGAATTATACTATATTAATGAGACTGTGGCTCTATATCTCAGAAATACCATTAGAGCTAGGAATGTCACACAGCAAGTTGCGTAATTGCTTAATGATCCATGCTCCAGTTAGACGACCTTCACCTACTGCTGCATCCAGCAACGGGACAAGGAGACAGTCTGACACTGACCATGGATTGCAGCTGGGGGAAGTTATCTGCTTTGTTAAATGAGTTCAGTGAAGGGAAAAATACAAACATACACAAGTTCAGAATTCGCACCAAAGAGCTGCTGTATAATCACTGGAGGTCAGCTTTGCAAGGATCTGCGAAAAAGTGTGATGTGCAGTCCGTGCAGCTTATTTAGGCCACCCTGGTATCCAGATAAATTCATAATAGCAAACTGCTAATACTTCAGTGTTAGAGATGGATACTTTAAATTAGAAAGAAAGCAGAGGTGCGTCTGAGATGCAGTGCTACAAGATGTTCTCGGATGGTGAGAAATTATGTGTCCAAGTCATGGCTTCCCTGTGTGACACTGGATACCTCATTTACCTCCTGATATTAGCTTGCCAGCTTCTAAAATTGGGAAAAAATCTAATACCTCTGTAATGTACTTTCAGGTGAAAAATACCATATAAATGCAAAGCAGTTTTAGAAGCAGCTTATGATTTATCTAGTTCATCCATAGTTATGAGAGTAATGTAGAAATGAGGGACAATATTCCCCATCTTCATCTCTGAAACTTTGCAGTACAAAAGAGACTCATAGACGCAAAATGGGCAATTAAAGCTTTAAGCGTAGTAATTACACAGACAACTATTGTTTGTGCCTGCATGAGGAGTGTTTTAAGTGCAAATATACAAGGTTCTTGACAATTAAGCCTAAATTGGAAAGATTTTTAATAAAGTAGACAGGATTTTTAAAATAATTACAAGCATAAATAAGTAGAGAGCCATGAGAAATGTGCAGCCATGGGGGACAAAATCACATGTTAAAAATAAAAAATAAAATCATTCAAAATTCAAACCAGATTCAAATATAAAACTAGGCAACACCAGGATGATGCATAGCTATTGCTATTAGGAACGCTCAGCCATACACATGTCCATTTGGGACACTTTGCACCACATCATGCTGGCCTCACTTGTTCTGTTGCAAGCAGAAATAAGAAAAATATGAAGTGTACCTTTGCGGTTGATAGTGCGTGAGCAACTGCTTCTGCAGTGCTCTGTCGGCTTGTGGGTGGAGCCTCCCTCATTTATGCTTCTTAATAGGTAAATGATGAGCAACATAACTGTTCTAGTGCCTCGGGAGAAATTTATTTGATATGAGCTCAGTGCTAAATGTGTCTTCCCCCAAATACAGCAGGAAGCCTGAAGGAAGATTGACATTCCTTATTTGCATCAAGGCCACAGGCCACATTTCCAGCCTCTCTGTCTTTTTGGAATTTATGTTGTTTTTTGAAAGAAGGATTCTGGTTTTCTACAGTGTTCCAATGTGAAACCCTGGTCATTTGGCACAATACAGTGAAATAAAACACTGGTTTAGCTGGTTATTCAGAATTTATTGAGATTGGTTTTACTGTTCACCGTCCCCAAAGATTTAAAAAAGATACAAAACTCTTGTTGAGCTCAAAGCCAGCAGGAGTTAACACAAGCATCGCAGAGTTTTAGCTTTTGTGACAACAGTCTGTCATCCTACAACAGTGGTGAAAGCAATAAAATTTTTCATTCTCTCAAAATGGCAAGTTTTCAAATATCAGTATTTCTACTCTTTAAAAGAAAACGCGAAACATGGAAGCCATTTGCCTTGTTCAATTCGCTTTTAAATAATGGTGGTGGGAGCTATAGAAGTGACCAAGATTTCAGATCCCACTGACTATCAAAATGAGCCCGTTAGGTTCAGATGTCTTAAAATCTAATTATAACCCAAGCAAGTAAAGCAACAAAGCATAAATTTTTCAGAGGTAGCGTGTGACCCAAAACGATTATTGTCTACCTTTGCCCTTTATTAAATGCCGTGCTGTGACAGGTCTTTAATCTCCAGCTTCCCAATACGCAGAGCTGAACAGCCCGGCCTCGGCCCCCGGCTCGGAGAAGCAGAGCCCCATGGCCCAGCAGCACAGCCCCCTGGCCCAGCAGAGCCCCCTGGCCCAGCACAGCCCCGTGGCCCAGCACAGCCCCGTGGCCCAGCCACCGCCTCCGCAGCCCCTCCAGCTGCAGGGACACGAGAACAGGTAAGAGCGGCTCCTCCAGGCTCTGCCTCCTGCCAGGACCACGGGACAGCCTCCTGCTGGGTCTTCATGACGTTCCCAGCAGCTGTGAGCCACCGCCTGTGGGGCTCTGGCGCCCCACAGCCCCGTGATTGCCCTTGCAGAGCATAAATTGTGCGTGCCAGGATGATCTGAAAGTCTTACTCGGGTGTGAAATACGTCTAGCTAAATTTCCTCAAGCGTCCGTCAGGATCACACGTTTGTCAAGGAACTAAACACTGAAGTATTCCTCACTAATAATTTCATTGCTAACATGCTTTCTTATGTCACTACAACTTACAAAGTATGGGTATCTCAGTGTCTGATCATGAAGTGTCCTTTTTTTTTTTCATTATCTTACTTTTTTTTCTTTTTGGTTTATTAGAGTTCTGGACTCAGGAAGATATTTTCATAACAGGCTTAGTCTTTGTTGTATCACTTTCCAGTAAATTTCTCTTGCGTAATTTATGCATATGCATTAACAAACTTTGTGATGGCAATTAAATGGCAGACAGATAGAAATTTTGTGACCAGCTGTATTGAAAGCTGTATATATAAAAAGCACACTCAGGCTGTGAGAGGATACGAGTTTCTGTGATCCTCAATCAACACTATTTAGTCTTTGGATAAATTCTTGGGATGCTAGATGAGGCTGATTACACTGACTGTCTTTATGCTAATGTTCAGTAACCAACATACCACATCAAGACCCTCTTCCCCAGATAGGAGATGCTGGTTACATTGGAACTTTTTGCTTCTGGAGGTGCTTGAGTTCAGTTGTGATTTAGGCACTCTGCTCTCTAACTCTCCTTGCTCAACAGATGCAGCACTTTCACTTGCCTGAAATTATTTTCTCTCAATTAGTCACACTTGGCAAATTTCTTTGTCTTATATTTCTTTGAGTACTTTATCCAAAAGCGATCATCTCCTGGGAGACATATGTTTATGACAAAATCCAATGCAAAGCTTTCACAGAAGTCTCTCTGTGCAGTTGTCAGTCAGTATTAAATGTCTGTTGAATTTGAAATTTTCAGAGGGGACCACTAAATTCTATTAATTAAAGTTCCAAAAAGAAATTCTGTGACAGTTTTACTGAAAAGCATAAGTTATAATCCATCATGTCACCATTTACATATTCACCAAAAATTACAGTGCCTCCAACTGTAAATAAAAATGCCATCTTCTGAGATACAGCTGTAGATGTCCATGTATTGGGAACCTGCCTAAGGATGACTCTTATTCCAGAAAAAGCTCCACTATTGCTAGTTCATACAGTATCATTTTTCATTAGATTTTATACGTCAGATTACAGCTTGTTTCTATAGTCACATACATTGTTTCATAATCAAAATACAATAAGATGTTTAAAAACTAGAATTTCTACTTCCAATATTAATAAGATTCAGTATCACTGTAATCCTGTTCATTCTCTATCTTCTTTTTATAGGATGATGATATTGAGTAAAGAAAGTAAGAGGATTGCATGTATACATGCAGGTCTTATTATAGATGCCATGTACAGGTTTTAAAAGAACTTGTGGCAGTAGACTATTTTCATCTTCTCAGAAAAGCCAAAGGGAAATAGTTGTGATATTCTGGTGTCTGATTAGACATTTAGCTAATTAAAGCTAGTGTGTAGGAAGATTTGCCATAATGTTACTGTAACTGTACTAATAAAGTAATGAAGTTGTGAAATATATCTGAAATGTTTTGAAACTTTTAGATTATTTAGGTTATCTTTTCATAGATAAATTAACATGATCAAAAGCAATGCTTTCATTTATTCAAAATGTAATTTTTAAAAATCAGTAAGTACATTTCAAAATCCCTTTCATAGTTTATATGAGTTCGTGTATCTGTATGTGTACATGTACATACATGGTCACTTGGTTGACTGAAAACTTCCAGATCGATACTAAAGCAGAGTTCGAAGTCTGCATTTCTCGTACAGGAAAAAAATATTTCCTTCGTCACTTAGGGGATGCTGTAAAAACATCCACTATGTGAAAAATTTTGTTAAATCTAACTCAAACCACTGTTACAGAATTACCTTGCTAAAAATGTTCAGAACTTCCTTTGTGCCCTTTCAGCATGTTACACGGCTGAGGCACAGAGGGTTGCATTAAGAAATACTCCATAATTCACCCTGAAGTGTGAAATGCCATTATGCACTGATTTCGGTGTGGTAAGGGAGCCACTCATTCCCATGAGTAAATTAATGAACTAGTTGCTGTACTACAGAAAGTCACTTTTCTTTGAAATGTTAGAACTCATCTTCCCGTAACCAGTTGCCAATTAAAAGAAAATTTTATTCCTTACTAATTCCTCATAGCCAAATTTGTTTTTGTTTCACTCTGTGTTACTTCTGTGTATAACTCCTGATATGACCTGCTATGGGCTTGTAGACAGACAGTGTTACAGGGAGTGTGTAGAAATAATACGAACAATGCACATATCAAAGCATACCTTCCATCAAAAAGATAACAGCTGGTACAAATAATATATCCTTATTTAATCTTCAGAAGCTCACAATAAAAACAGTTTACGTCAATGAAAGAGGGATTATAAATGTCTGCACTGATGTTTCATTTACTCTATAGAAATCTTTATAAACTCGGTGCATTATTTTGTAGCGAGTATTGTGGGTGTTTTCACATGTAGTTTCATCTTCCAAGCAGGCAAGATAAGTGGGAATCAGGATGCTTTTCCTGTTCTTGCCCCTTTGAACCTAATCCTGATCTCACTGCTACGAGCTGGAAAATCACACAGTATGACCCAAGGGAAAATTGCTTATGTCCATGTTTCAAAAGCACTCACTGTTTTTGGATGCCTCGACAATTTACTCTTGAAAGTTTTGCTTCTCTGTGAAAATTTGTTTTATGCAATTTTACACTCAGGCAGTTTGCTTTCACTCCTCAATATTGCACGCGATACATATTTTTAATGTTTTGCCACTTTCTGAAACTTAGTCATTTTGTCTTTCTCAGTTATAGGTCAGAAGTAAAAGCCAGGCAGGATGTGAAACCTGACATCCGGCAACCTCCATTTACAGACTACAGGCAGTCCTCCCAGGACTACCGACAGCCTCCGCTGGACTACAGGCATCCTCCGGTGATGGATTACCAGCAGCCACCACCGCTCGACTACAGGCAGCCACCCTTGATAGATTACAGGCAGCATTCGCCTGACACCAGGCAGTACCCTCTGTCAGAGTACAGGCAGCCCCAGGTACAACCTGAAACACTTAGAGCACTCCTAAACAGAAAGCTTTAGGTTTTGTTGGGAGTGGTCATATATATTGGTTGAAAAGCTGACATTACAGAAGAAAAAGGCACCTTAATTGTTTTTACTCCTGGTAACTATCTTTCTGTAGAGGAAATGAATTCACAACCATTAATATTAGTAAAGAACTATGTGATCTGACAAATAACACTATATTTATAATTGTGCAACTATAATGTTAAACAAATGCTATTTTTAAGGTACTGGAGAGTTAAAATAGAAGTGCTAAAGTAAGCTGCCCTTGCATCAGCAGAGATTTTTTTTTCCTAGGAACATAACACTGTCATCAAACAGTGGATGTACTAAGGTCAGACTGCATTTCTACAGCATTGTTGAAGATTTTTATCTAATATTAATAAACAAGGAAATAAATAGAAGTTAATCCAAACTGAGAAAGTTACATTTCTGTTGGTGGTAGTCTGGATGAGGACAAACTACCTTGTGCAACTAGTTTCTTTGACATCAGCCATGACCTTACAAATTCCAAGAATAAAGAAAGAATAAAGAAAGCTTAGATGAACAGTTATGTTACTTTGGACATGAGTCTGCTGATGACCAATATTTACTGACAGCTGAGAAGATCTGAGGATTTAGCCCAAAGTTCAGACTTTCCAAAAAAATATTAAATAAGGGATTGTAAACTTCTGGACACTATATGCCAGAACCACATGTAGTCTTTCTGTCCATATTTTCAAAGCCAGACACATAAATCATATCAATGAAAATATCCAAATTCTTTAATGGGACCCAGAGAACCCCAGAGAAGCCTCTGAAAATGTTATGCATTTCAGTAGCTAAATAGCAAATCCCCATCCCCATATACATACCCTATAAGATACTTCTTGGCATCTACAGAGATGCTTAGATTGCCTGTTTCTCACCATTTCCAGTTTAATTCTCTAACCACAGGGTTACTCTCATTTTCCTCATGCTCCCATAGCTCTTGCATTCCTGGCTGCCAATGGATCAGAAGCAACAAAGCAAGTTCCTACCCAGAGCTCTCCATGGGGTGGTAGTTAGGGTTCACCAAGGAAAAACTGGAAAGACTAATCTCAGGCCCTGCAGGACACAGAAAGGGTGAAACTCGGATCTCCTACTTCCCACTTCCTCCTCAAACACGTTTTAACTGAAGTGATGAGAGTCACTGTGACTCCATGCCTGCTGATCATGTTAAGTTTTGCTGGAAATTTAGGAGGTAGAATCATAGAATACTTTGGGTTGGAAGAGACCTTCAGAGGTCATCTGGTCCATCTCCCCTGGAATAAGCAGGGACATCTTCAACTAGATCAGTTTACTCAGAGCCCTGTCCAGCCTGACCTTGAATGTTTCCAGGGATAGGCATCTAGATGTCTCTCCTACTACTTTTTAGTTGTGATGGTATTTATACAAGAACTGCCTGCTACCTCACTTGTCAAATCAGCACTTCTTGCATAAACACACTTAGGTACCATGAATGTATTGAGGGTGAATCCAGAAGCCATCTAGAGAGCTTTTGGTACCAGGCAACTGCTGGATGACACACTCTCAGGGTGGTTTAGACTTTGGCATTTACATTTTACTAAAGTCTTTTCAGAAATGGCCAGTATCAGTGCAGAAGCATACTTTGAAAGTCCGTTTGCTTGGATCAGTTGGATAGATGCATTTTTGAAGACGTGTATTTTAAGTTTTCTTGAATGTATACCATGGCATTCATATGATTGTCTTTCATTTTGTGTTTCTCTATACAGGACTTTGATTATTTCACTGTTGATTTGGAGAAAGGAGCCAAAGGTTTTGGGTTTAGTATTCGAGGAGGAAGAGAGTACAAAATGGATTTGTATGTGTTGAGGTTAGCAGAAGATGGACCAGCAATAAGAAATGGAAGGATGAGGGTAAGTAAAATGTACTGTAACATTTTTTTTGGCCTTTACAGATATGTTTGCTGATGGGGTCAAAGAGAAGCAGTTTTTTAATCTCTGATTAGATTTTAAAGAACCAATGTGAAACACCTTTAATATTATAAACTTGTCCTGGAAGAGCTGAAGAAATTACTTGAAACATATAGTAGGCCTGTGTAGTTTCTTTGTGGAATAATTGTATTACTTCTTGTTGTTAGTACCTTTTACTGTTTTATACATTTTTCTCATTATTCTTTCACTCATATCTAAGCAACTTAAAAGTCTCTGACAAAGAGTTCGGTATTTCTTTTATAATATCAGCTAAAATAACACTTATGTCTCAAATCACAAAAGCGAAGTGGTAGCTATACGGCATTTATTGGATAGCTAAAAAACCTAAGACTTGGTCTGTGTTATTTTACTAATTTAATGAAGTTGCTTTCATAGTATTTGCTAAGTTTGTTTATTGATATTATTGAATCTTTTTTGTAGGGATCAGTTTTAACTATTTGTCTATATAGGTCTTAGTGCATTTGAGTCCTCTATTGGTAGAAATCATCATAATACCACATCCAAATACTAAATGTAAAAGCATTCACCTAAGAAATTCCTTTATTTAAAAAAAAACACATTGTCACGGAGGCACCCCAAAAGTCAATTTAGGAAGGCAATAAGCTCCAAACAGACTTTATTCCAACCAGAACTGTTTAACAGAAAACCAACTAGAAATGGGGTTTATCAAAATTATTAAAACCATTGACAATGTTATAAAACACAGGTTCAGATACCAATTAGGAGTTCAGTTACTACATAGGTGATTCAGACTCAAAAGGTCAGATCCCAAAACTCTAGAGTGATGATTCAAAATGTGCATCTTCCCACTTCTACAAAGTGAGGACTCTCAAAGATACCCGGAAGATCGCTTACCAGTTTGGCAAGGTGTCTCAGTCCTCAAGGAATGTTCCTTAGTTGGCCAGTCTAAGGAGGAGAGTCTTCGACTGCAGACGCACTGCTCCAAGGAAGACCAACTCAAGGGAGGTCTCCATCAGCTCCATTTATACCCTAGTTGAATCTGAGCTGTGGTCATTTATGCTAGTTGTCCAGAAACTTCTCTCAACCAAGGCATCTCATTGGTCAAGGGCCCTGTCTGTTGACCAAGGACCATATACATGACCACAGTGGTCTATTGGTCGAGCAGTTTTTGGGCAGTGGGGAGGAAGTGGATCTATCACATACATGTTCTGTTTAGGAAAAATAAGCTGGTTTGTGATACTAACAATCTCACCAAGTTTGACTTCATGGTGAAAGAGCATTGTTATCCGTCTAAATATACAGTCAGAGACTTCCTGTATATAACTCAGGAGTTTTAGTATGCTTCAAATCACCCTTAACTTGCCTGCTTTGTAGAATTTTAGATGTCAGGTAGTTCTCAGTCATACCACGGAGTGCAAAACCCTGGCACTGGGAGCTTGCACAGGGGAGCAACGGCATAAACAGTCCCTGTGCTGAGGAAGCCAGGCAGGCAACTGGGATCTGAGAACTACTCCCACAATATTTGTTCTGTGAAATAAGGTGAATTAATGCTGCAGCTAGAACTCCAACCCAAGAATATCTTATCTGATGAGTGTTTTCATTCTTTACTGTAGCACTATCACAGTCAATTGTTCTTGGTGAAAAACCGTAAGCGAGATGTATATTATCAGCCTTAACGCGATTAAAGTTGAGGAAAAAGTTGTGCTTTTAGTGAGCTCTGGAATCATGTTTTTGGAAACATAGAGCTAAAATGATAGAACAATGCCTTTAGAGAGGGTTCATTTCAAATAACAACCTGCATCAGGCAAAAAAATAACCTATTAAAATGTGTGCATCATTTGAATAAACTAGTACCAGAGAATAAATTTAGACTATCCACTCTAAGTATACCAAGTGTGTAACACAAGTACACAGCTTTTTTCAGGTTCATTAGGAAAAATACTGTATCTTATCATGAAAAATGTTAATATATTTTCTAAAATAAGTTATTTTAAATCTTTTTGGTGATGTGGCCACAATATACAGCCAAATGTTATTCTGGCCAGACAGCGGTAACTGGATTTTTTCTCCCCCTTAAAAGCATCCTTCTCTGGAATCAGTTTTACCCTCCAGCCTTGTCACTGAATCTTGTGTTGTATCCTCTTGTTTAACAGCCATTTTAACCTGACAGTCACAAATGGGTTTGGAACTTGCAAGACTTTTATCTCCAGTGACCTGTAACTGATGGACAGCAGAAGCTTAAGAAAGACCTTTTTCTAAACAAAAATAGAAAACCAAACCAAAACAACAACAACAACAAAAGTAATTGCTGAAAGGAATAGAGTATATGGGAAGATGAGCAAAGGAAGCAGAATTCTGTACCCATATCTCCTTTCCTAAATTTACATCTGCTGTCAAAAATGCAGGTTCATTCCCATTTCTTGGCTGCGACTGCCAGTCTGCTTGCTGCAGTTCTGCATCTCTCTGTTTCACAGATGCATCTCTGTCACAAAATATGCAAAAATCTGTTCGTGACTTCTCATTTCGCGTACCATCATCTTTAAAGATCAGATTCTCTGATCCTAGGCTTTCAGCACTGGGGATAGTAAACCGTGCTTACAGAGTAGGATCTTATCAGGAGCACTTTCCAGCTAATAGTCCTCAGGATCTACTTATCTCCATTATTGTTTTGCTTCCTGTTTCCTACTCCTTCAACAGCCTTCTTTGACTTAACTGAAGCCTTACAGAAAAACATGAAGCAGATAACAAAAGGTACAGGTCATGCTTACAGAAAGAAATAATGTATAGAACTCCAACATCATTCCCACTCAACAAGCCAAGAAAAGAAAAAAATAGCCAAGCTGTTGAAAATAACAGATCATATAATGAAGCATGTTACCTGTAAAGCATTTAGGTGTACTAAATAAATGTATTTCACAAATAACATCTTCTTCACAATGTAGTATAGCCAGCAAAAGCCCTGATAAAAGCCCCGATAAAAGCCCCACATTCATACAGAAATAAATAAAATAATATGAAGTACTTTAAGGTAGCAGAGCTACATCTATACTAGCGGGTTTATAATTTTGTATAATTGAAGCAATGCAACCTGTAACTGAAGACAGCTCCAAGCAGGCAAATCAAAATCTGCAAGTTGTGTTACTGCAAACCCTTAGACATGGGATGAGCCCAGCAGCTATATTCCACCTGGACAGGTGCTAAAAAGTGTGACAATCTATCAGCACACATTCAAAAGTTTCTGAGGTCTAAATACATTCAGAAATGTATATATTTAAAGAAGCAAAACTAAGATTATAGGAAATCAGATGTAAATAAAGAACCAGCATGAAACTACCTCTTGTAAAAGAAAACAGTAGATCCATTGCTGAGGAAGGTAAGTAGGAAAGGAATACGATGTACCTATACAAGGAGCAGAGAGAAATTGAACAAAAAGGCAATGATGGAATGACATGAAGACAGAAGGGCATCCTTATGGCACTTTCAGTTTGATCTTCAGGCTTTTATGAACTCCAGTAAACATTGGGAGCAGATGAGAGACACAGACTCATAGAGCAAGTACTGGATGTGATGGTTTTCCAGTGGCCTTGCAAGAACTTTCTGGATTTGAAAAGACTAAGGGAAGGGGGAAAAAGGTTTAATGACGTTTGTTATCACATCGCCCTTTCCAATCAGAAGTCTTGGTCTTCCTTTCCACTGGGAATGACAAGCTGGGCATTTTGTGGTTTTGGAAACAAATCCACTGAGGAACACCCCATTTTAGGATTACAAGATCTTAAACAGTCTTTCATTGCCCTTTGTGACTGATGGAACTTTCTACTTTGATTTTCTGTGGAATTGTTCTGGGAACCAGAAAGGTGGAAGACTGAGTCAATGTCATACAGAGTTCATTAGTCTCACCATCATATGGCTTTTCTGTTCAATGTTCTCTTTCTGCCAGGCTATATAGACACTGCATTATATCTTAAGGTTTGGCAAATTATTCTGTTAAAAACAATTTAAAAACTCTTACAGTTTTATTACACTGTTCTTAGTCATGGCACTTTTACATGCACTGATACTTTTATTTGGGCTCACAGACTCTGCTTCTGCAGAAAGCCCAAGCATGCTTCCTAGTTTAACTTGGATTCATCTGTCACTAGACATGGGAAGGAGATGTCCATCAAAGGACCCAGAAGTCTACAGGAAGAAGTGTTTCTTCACATACATCCTCTGCCTGCATAGCTGGTAAATTATTTTCAACCAGTGTTGGAGAGCCACAGCCATAATAGTGTAACTTCATATAAAACCATAGGTCAGGTCATACACCACAATTAACTTTGACAGGATTTTAATGTAATTCATGGATAAGACATACGGAGATTCATCGCAGAAGACCTCTGTAGTGGGGAACCTCGTTGCTACACTGGAACTAAATACAGATCCCTCTTAATTCTGACAGCTGAGCAGAGAGCAAGCTACAATGGTTAATTGCGAAAGGCCTACTCCAGCAAAGGTTTACAGAACTTGAAACATGTGACTCAAAATACTTCCAGAAAACTGAGTGAATTTTCACAAAGAGCAAGATATTTTACAAATTAGGAGTAACGAAGAGAAGCTTCATTAGATCTAAAGAAAATACTGCGAATGAAAACATGACTATCCAAAACTTTAAACGGCAGATAGACTCGCTGAGATCTCAGAGTTCTAAAAATTCATCTCCACCTTCCTTTTTTCTAAAGGACAAGGGAGTACCAGAAATATAAGATTCTATTCACATAATGGCAAAAAAGGACTGAATAGGACCATGTCTGTGTTCCATAAGACAAGGAAGTATTAAAAGAACCATGAGAAAATTCTGGAGAATTACTAGTGCCTTTGATATCTTATCCTGAACTGGCTGAGGTCTGAGCACATCAGGACTCCATTTCTCAAGTAATCCTAATATCAGGGAAAAAAAATTAAAACTACTTGGCAATGGCAATATTGGAAAATAAAGCTGCAAGGCCTGGTCTCAGAGAAGGGCAAAAATATGGCACACACTGTCAGTGATTGCAGTATTGGGTTGAATCAGTCATCAGAGATGAAGGAGACAACACAGCCAATGTGGAGCACAGTCCACACAGCCTTTGAAGATTCAAACACTACTGGCAACAGTTTTAGGCCTATTTACATAAGGCTGACGATAATTCATATTTTATTCTTGTCTCACATTGAGGACAAGGATCTGCAGAGCTCTGCCTGCAGATCTCTATCCCTTCCTGCCTTAGAGATGGGGAACTACTCACTTCTCTCAGGAGAATTGTTAAGGATGGTTGTAGCACTTGCTAGACGTGTGAGATATGATCAACAGATCTCTTATTGCCTTGAATGATATCTCCTTGCAGCCAGTGTGTTTATTGAAACCGGCGTCAAGCAAAGAGCCTGTGGCTGAGGAGTGCAAAGTTACAGAGTACCTTGCACAAATGGGTTTAGTGATGCCAAATTCATGAAGAATGAAGGCGAAATATGCTTTTTTATACACAATGTGCATCTGTGTCATTTTGTTACTTCGTGAGTTACAATCTTTTTTCCACATCTTCCATAAAAGTCATACTTCTCAACTCTGACATTTCTAGTTTCATTGCCTTGTCAACTCATTATTCTCAGGCCACGTACACCAGCTAGCCCTATCTCTAGCTTCCTCATATCTCCTAATACTACCTGATTTTTCTCATTCCTTTGTAGAGTTTTCTTATATATTTGCAGAACAGACATCTGAAATACAGGCACTGCAGCATTTTATATCTTTCATGCTTTGCCTTCCTCCTTTGACTCCAATACTTATTCCTGTTTGTTGTTTTTCCTGCAATCTGTGCCCCTCTCTTTGTTTCAGTTGTACACAGTTGGAGTTAATAGACACAAAGGACAGGAAGTTCCTGCAGTGTCAATTTTGAGCTTTTGTGGTGTTGTTGCATAGGAGTCTGCGTGGCCTTGCTTGGTCTGTTGTAGCTTGCAGAGTGAGCAGTGCAGTGAGACTCACAACAGTAAGCGACCTGTGCTGTGGACAGGTTCACAGCATTCTACAAACTTGCAGTTTGTGTATTTCATCCTGTCCCATGATAACAGAGTCCACACCAATCTTATTTGTGGTTGTTCAGGAAACTTTATCCACCTACACCAAGAGCCTTAGCAGAAATGAAGAACTCAGTATTCAAGAGCCAAGCATCAAAAAAGGCAAGCAGACAAGAGGGACCCTGTCTCTTATTACTATCTGGAAGGAAACAGAACTAAAGTTTCAAATCATGGAACTACTGTCAAAACCCATGCGTAAACATTCAACAGCATTCAAAACTGACATTTCCCTCTAAGTGTCCTAAATACAAGGTCAGCCAACTTCTGACAACGTGACTTGTGCATTTATGTTTGCAATAAGAGGGACAGAGCATATATGAAACTCATAACCTGATATTAAAGCCTTCTCTTGAGCCATAGGAGACATAATTTTAAATCCTCTTTGAAAATCCTGGAGGCCAGGCTTCTGAACAGGAGGTTGTCATGTAATAGCTGGCTTTTACTAACTATGTCTCCTGGAAGAAATTAATTAGGATCAAGACTAACTCTTCAGGCTTCTCAAAGGACTAGGCAGTATGTAGGCAATTATCTATCTGGGCTCTGTAAACACTGTATAGCAGTTGAGTTTAACAAAGGAACATAAAACTGTCTCCCCAGAGCAGGACACTCGCGAATGTCCCAAGTCAGGCACCCAGAAATCACTTGAGATATTGTGGGTTCATTGGACAGATAGGCAGAGCTGAAAAGGAGGCAAAGTTTAGAGCAGCTATAGCTTGTTATGTCCCTGCCGTGTTTGAAACAGCTTTTATACCATGCAAAGCAGAAGTCTTTCTCTTTTGTCTTCATTATGGGTTTTTTCCATTTCAGCTTTCTTGATTTCTTGTTGTTGTACACATTTAGTTTGAAGTTCATCTAGTCACTTTATCACTGTATCAATTTTTAGCAGACCTTGATTTCTAGGTTTTTAAAAGATCAAAGTCATCCATTTCCACCAATTAAGGAATCATTCCCCATCTGAGTCTTTAACATAATACAGCTTCCACAGACACTTCTTTTAAGCCTATATCATCATGTATAAAGTTTCATCATTCTTTTTAAGATGTATTTTTAGTAGTTGTTTTCTTGCATCTCAGAGAAGAGAAAATCCAAGAAGAAATGGCTGGGCTGCCATGTATACTGTTTTATGAGATTCCCATTCCACAGCCAAATTTTGCACCAGAAATCACATACAGTTCCTGTAGCTTTACACACAGGGACGTCCCCCTAATCTTTGTGATTCTGCTCTCCACACATTACTACTATTTCTTCAACCCTCTACAGTAAATGGAAATCTTTAAGAGCAAGTTGCCATGCGGACCCCACCATTTGCACTGGCTCCTCACTGATATGGAGCCTCTCCTAGATGTTCGGAACATTGAAGAAAAGTGGATAGGGTTGTTGGAAAGCCTCTCACAAGTTTACACTAGTCACAAGCAGCATGAAGGTGGAAGGAGCAGTGGCAGGTCCTAAGAGACAAAAGAGTCTTTGCAGGGTGGTGTGCTGGGAGGCAGCTGCTGAGCACTTGACATGAGTGTGGGCTTGAGAAGGCTGTCAGAAACTCCACTAAAAAGTCATTAATATTTAGATATACAATATTGACGTTATGTGTGCAGATAAGGGACAGAAGTATACTCCAGGAGCACACAGTGCTCCACCAGCCCCTGACTGAGGTCTTGTGCAGACATCTGGAAGACAAATGCCTACTGAGTGATTCCTGACAGTTAAGTAGCCAATCTTTTCTACCTAAGTAGCACTTACTCTTAAAACTTCCGGCATACCTGGCTTACTTTATGCTGTAATATAAATCTTACCTGCATAGTAAGTGTTCAGTGAATGTCAATACTGTCATTACAATGGAGCGCAAAGATATTCTTAGTCTCATCCATTTATTCCGTGATTTGTGATCCATCTGAACAGCACGGGAAGATGTTAGCTATGCTTTCCCACCTAATTGCACGTCCCTTTGGGGTAATCTCATTCACACACCAATTCCCTACTACATACATCACTGTCCAACCTCACTTGTGGTGAGAGTGGATGTGATTGATCTGAACTCCAGGAATTCAACTGGGATACTCAAGTGTATGAGCTGTATGCCAGCCTGTGGCAAGAGGAGCTCAGTGCTGGGTCAGTGTAACTGCCAGAAAAGGAAGAATATATTGACAAGCAGACATAAAGCTGATCAGCATTCTTCTGTTTGCACAACAAAGAAGTGTAAACTGAAGTCCTCAGGGATCCAGAATATTTTGACAGTGTAAAAGCTTAATAAATCAAGAATGAATTAACCGTAGGTGAACTATTATTCAGCATTTCTCCAAAAAGCTGTGTGTGTTTTTTTAGAATTTGTTTACAGAAAGGTAAGGAGAGAGAATATTCCTTTCACACATGTAATTAACATCAGTCTTGCAAAAATGTACTCAATTTGACACATTCAAAGCATCCTGGTAACTCTATGACTAATAACAAAATCCTTCAAGCCAGGTGTGAAGAAAAAAAAAAAGAAGAAACACCAACTAGTTAATAATCTTACTAAAAATAGCTTACTATGAAATTTTAAGACTAAAATAGGTGGCAAGCAGGCACCATATTTCAATCTATATTCTATGGAAGGTTTATAATGGTTTTCAGGTCTAAAAAATAACTTTAAAAAAAGTTCTAGTTCTAGTAAATGGGGATATGACAGGCTGGTGACCAGTCACTAGAGGGGTTCCGCAGGGATCCATCTTAGGGCCAGCACTCTTCAATGTCTTTATAAATTACTTAGACTCAGGACTCGAGGGATTGCTTAGTAAGTTTGCTGATGACACAAAATTGGGGGGAACTGTCGACACTCTCGAGGACAGAAAGGCCCTGCAGAGGTGTCTGGACAAACTATAGAACTGGGTAATCACCAACCCCATGAAGTTCAACAAGGACAAGTGCCGGATTTTGCACCTGGGACACGGCAACCCTCGCTGTACATACAGACTGGGGGACGAGATGCTGGAAAACAGCTCTGTGGAGAAGGATCTGGGGGTTCTGGTCAACAGCAAGTTGAACATGAGCCAACAGTGGCCCTGGCAGCCAAGAGGACCAACCATGTCCTGGGTGCATCAAGGACAGCATTGCCAGCGAGGTGAAGGAGGTGATTGTCCTGCTCTGCTCTGCACTGGTGTGGCCTCACCTGGAGCACCGTGTGCAGTTCTGGGCACCACAGGATAAAAAAGATATAAAGCTACTGGAGAGTGTCCAGAAGAGGCTACGAAGTTGGTGAAGGGTTTGGAGGGGAAGCCGTATGAGGAGTGGCTAAAGTCACTTGGTTTGTTCAGCCTGGACAAGAGGTCTCCAGCTTCATCACAAGGGGAGGAGGAAGGGCAGATGCCAAACTCTTCTCTCTGGCAACCAGTGACAGAACCCAAGGGAATGGCAGGAAGATGTGCCAGGGGAGGTTTAGGTTGGACATCAGGAAAAGGTTCTTCCCCCAGAGGGTGCTGGACACTGGAACAGGCTCCCCAGGGAGGTGTCCCGGCCCCAGGCCTGACAGTGTTCAAGAAGAGACTGGACAAGGCCCTCAGACACATGGTGTGAACTGTGGGGTTGTCCTGTGCAGGGACAGGAGTTGGACTCGATGATCCTTGTGGGTCCCTTCCAACTCAGGACATTCGATGATTCTATGAAAATAAGAATCAAGAGTGTTAGAAAAAAATGAACACATCAAATGATGCCACTCTGATAACAGAAACATTTTGTCCAGCAATAGGAATGACAGAGGCAGCCTCTCTTCTGTGTTTTCCCAAACCGTAACAAGTAGAAATTGGGAGAGATCACCTATGAAGGTAAAAGGATACAGATACTAGACCCATTCCTATGGCCCACCCAGGCCATTATCCTCACTCCAACAAGGACAAGTAGAGGATGCTTAGGAAAAGTGGGATAAGTAGGATAAGTATGAATTGATTATTCACTGAGTATAAAAAGATCCAAGACACTGGCAATCAGCAGTTTACAGAGTTTTTTTATGCTAGAATTTTCATACATAATATCTCTTAACCATTTATTTGAATTTGCTCATGCTTTTGACATTCCTAATATACTGTGTCAATGGATTCCAAAGATAAATGCTTGCGTTGTTTGAAAAAAAGCTCTTTTTTCATTTGTAGCAACATAATATGTAACAAAATAATAATCTTGTGATTGCTTCCTCATTCTCCGTATCAGTCCTTATTCTATTGACCTGTATTATATCCACCTTTTTCCCACTGGAGCTTACCAGTCTATTTCATCTTGCCTGACCAGACTCTTTGACCTCCTGTGAAACATTTCTCAGTCTATGACATTCATTTGGAGGTGAAAGCACCACAACAATCTGCAGTTTTCAAGATATTGGTGCTCCTATATAGCATAATGATGGTTTCTCCTTTTTTCTCTATTCTTTCCCTAACGGTTAATGTTCTGATTGCTTCTTTGACTGGGCTGACATTTTCAGCGAGCTAACCACAGGGACTGTGAGATCTGCCTCTTCAGGAGTAATGGTTAATTTAGACTGATTGTGTATGTAATTTTCCACCTGTACTGTACTTAGTGTTTAGCACTCAGCATTACTGAATTTCACTTGCTGCTTTACCATGCAGTATTGCACTATCCTTTTACAGCTTTTAACTTCAAATTTAGATTTGATAATCCTGCATGGTCTTGTGTTGCCTGCAAATCTCATCACTGCTCAACTCTCAACTTCAACCTCTTCACCATGCCATTCACAAATACGCAGAACAGAATAATCACTATGGTAAGGTCTTTTGATTGTGAAAATTGACCACTTATTTAAAGCATGTTTTCCTCGAATTTAATCTCTTATCTAGAAGACTCTGTTCTTTCTCATCCCACAGCAGTGCCTTTACTGAAGGCTTTACTGTTAAAAGCTTTCTGAAAATGTCAGTGTACTAACCAGATCACATTTATCTATATAGTCATTGACAGCTCCAGTGACCTGAAATAGATCTGTGAGGAATGGCTTCCCTCTACAAAAGCCACACTGACCCTTCCCCACTATATCATTATTATCCATGTGCCAACTATCCCTCACCATCCTTACTGCTTCCTTCCACCTGCTCAATTGAACATGAGACTCACTTGGTTACTTTCCAGGACCATCTTTAAAGACTGGTGTCACACTTGCCACTTCCCATTCCTCTGCTACTGAGCAATTTACTGATTTAGGCAGTATATTATGTCCTGTAGCTACTAGTTCAGCAGCTTCATATCCAAATTCCATTAGAGTTGAGGAGGAAAGCCATCTATTTCTGTTGGTTTCTTACAATCCATTTCATCAGTTTGTTAAAAAATCGTTGCCACCGACCCTGCCGTTGGAGTCAGTTCCTCAGACTCACCCCTGTGGTGAGCAAACCCTCTGCAGGAGTTTTGCCTCCCTGCTCTTTACCGAATATTGATGCAAAGAATTCACCTAAATGTTTTCTGTGGTCTTTTCTACCTTGTGCCCAAACTATCTCTTGAGATCTTGGTTCTCTGACAGCCTCCATAACTCTGGTGTGTTTGAAAGTATATTCTTAGCTCCTACCTTTCAGCATTTTTCCTCCTCAAAATCTTTTTGCAGTTTTATATGTAACTTGTCAGAGTTTATGTTCTCTTCTACTTTTCTGTGTGGATGCAACTTTGGGCAAAGCAGTCTCCATGAACACTTATGCCTAGGCTTCTATATAGGATCTATAAAATCGAATTGTCAAGTCTTGAATTTGCTTTGCTTTTGCCTAATGGGAACTGGCTGAAGACACCATCAAGAAGATACTAGAAAATTTTATTCTTCCTTTTTAGCAGTCTTTACTTGTTTCTATCAATGATTGTGGTGGTGAAATAGGCAGTACATGCTATTAATGTTACATTATGCTACAATAAGTAATCCTAGCTCTATATAAAAAAAAAAAAAAAAAGATGGTATATCGATTAACTCCAGTAAGATAACAAATTATCTTTTTATCTTTGACATCTTTAATTCACATATATATGTATTATTTTGCAGCAATGATGCAGAAGGCATCAAGTCTACTGTAGTACCAGAAGTCCACTTTGCTGTCTTGTGAGCCACCTACCGCTGCAAACTCCATTTCTCTCTCCTGCACTCCCCACAGACACTTGGTCACGCACACTTTCCACTTCCCAAGCTCTCTTTCTGTAACAGCACTTGTAACGTTTCTCCCTCTCTCAGGAAAAGGTGAAAATAAAAAAGCTAGAGCACCTGCTGAGGGGTCAGTCCATGTCCCATGGCCCCTCTCTTCCCCGCAGCGTGTCCCCCCGTTTTGGGCAGGAGGCAAGAGCAGCTCCCTGCAGGAACAAGGAGCCCGGCATCTCCAGGGCTAAGAAGCCTCAGCTGCTTAAACAGCTGATTGGCCACAGAAAACACCTTTGTGGGTGGTTGCTTCAAAAGAGGCATGGGACATGTTAATGTAATTCTTGCAAAGAGAAACGCCACGTGTCTTACTGAGACACCCAAGCTCACATACCTAAAATGCACTGGACTGAGTCCAAGGCTAGAAATATCCCATAGCTTTGCTCAGGCCACACGTTACACCTGGGATTTCCAAGCAGTACAGATCTCTGCTGTGAGGAAATTTGCACAGCAGATATCCAGTCTGTGCCTGACTCCAGGCAATGATATCGGGACTGGACAGTACTTGGAAATTCACCAAAATAGATATTCTGGAGTTGCTATTCAGTCTCCAAGTGCAGACAATCTCTCAGCCTTTTGGACTCATTAACAATAACAACAGCAACAAATAATATGCAAAAAAATGTTTCAGCTATAAAAATAGAACACCTTTATAAAAGGAATTAAGTGTAATTAGTCTCTTTCCTGAGGTTTAATTAGAAAATCCATTAATAAAATGACAGATAGATAGTGATGCCCTCTGTACAAATCATTTGAGGCTGCTTTTATCATTTGATTTCCTCATTTAACATAGAAAGAAAATATTCATACACAATTAATTTTATTTCCTGCAACTGAGAACTGTACACCTGCTTAGAGACCGTTCCTTATGCACTGACAGAGACAAACGTACACAAGGCTATCATCAGTAGTTTAAAAGTACATTTGAGCAAGGAAAAACCTTTTTACTACATTAAAGCCATATGTATTTCCTTCCAATTTAGCCTGTTCCTGAAATTCTGCTTATATGTATGGTTGGGCTTTTTTAACAAGACAGGTGATAATTACTATAAAATATGTCCAGAACGAAGACTCTGCAGCTAAACTCACGTTTACTAGAGGCATTTAATTCTAATGATTCGGAGAAGCTTTACAATAGTCTTTCTAATTAACCTATCAATAGTGATGTCACTTAAACACTCCTTAGGAATATTATCTTCTCATTAATGCCAGAAAACATGCTGCCCAATTTTATAGCTCACTTGATCTTACACATGGATGGAGCATCTGAATTAACTTGAGCTGAAACAGATTTTTTAAGAGACGTTTCCCATACACACAAATTACTTTCATAATTACACTTAAATCATTAATATTCAACTTTAAAAACATTAAGAGGGGGGAGGCATTTGGTGTTTACTTTGTGCTTGCACATCGTAAGGATATAATAGAGGAGCATTCTCTTTATCAAATGTCATCGGGTCAGGAGGAGAACCGGTGGGTTTGGGTAGGCATTTATCCCAAACAGCACGGAAATTCAGCCAGGGCACATTCTGTCAGAAGAAAGAAACATAATGCAAAATCAAAGTGTGTAAAATTGCTAGATTCGTAACTGCAAAGAGCATGTTTCTTCAGAATAATTGCAGCTCAGGCAGCAGCCATCCAAGCTTCCCTGGCCAGCTTGCCAACGCACTTCAACCTGAAGCTGCTGGGAATGTCTGGAGGGTGTGGAGGCCAGTCAGTCCGGCTAAGTAGTCTTTGCTGAAGGCTGCCAGGAATGTTACAAATCAGAGCTGATGCCAGTTTGGGGGGTGTCCTGCCTGTTGGGAGCGGGAAAGGGTCCGTCGGTTCATTTTGCATGACTGGCCACCAGACAGCTGCCAGCCTTGCCAAGGGACGCGTCCGTCACTGCCCCATGCGCTGATCCCGTGTAACGACACCTTCAGATTAAAGTTTATTCCAAAGGGCCGAAGGCAGTCTGTGGCTTTGTGAAATTAAAATACTAGTTTTCAAGTTATGTGCTCTCAAACGCTTTCCCTGCTACTCATGGATTTAAAACTTGGTGATTCGGATACATGCGCCCTGTCAGGCTGTCCTGTCATGCAAAAATTGTACCTGAGTGGCATGGGAGCTGAACGTATCATTTTTAGTGATGGCTAACTCTCCAGATTTAGGGAATTGGTTTTTCTGTTAATTTCTTGACAAAAATGAAATCCATAAAATGTAAAATGACAGAGGACCTAAATGCCGTGCAAAACAGTAATGTCGTTCCATTGAAGTTTACCTTTTATAATATTCTGGTGTTTCATCTGAAAAGCTTTATAACTCCACAGCAGGCAGCTTGTTGAAATGCCTCTTAAAAGTAATGGTCTGATATTCAAATGTGTCACTTTCCATGAAAGGAGCTAAAGCCACAGGATCATATCCAATAAAAGATTTAGACACTCAAAGCTTGATGCTGCAACACCTGTTAGGTGGCTGGTGTCCCTCGAGATTCAGAGAGAAGATTAAATGTGTCTGAATGATATCCAAGCAGCCCCCAAGGAAAGTATAAAAGGTAACAAGAAAAAGTAACATAAATATATTAAAAGAAATACAAAGAATGGGAAAGAAAAGGTCCATTGCTTGCTGAGAATGTGGAGAATGAAATATTCAGTGCTTTCTTTGTATTAGTCTCTTTGAGAGGTTCAGGACCATAAACTCACTACATCAACTTCAGGAAAGAGAAATTAGTATAAATCAGTGTAAGGAGACAACTACTTAAAGCGTACTTAGATTCAAGTCAACTGAACCTGCTAATGTTCATGTATGCTCCATGACTAAGAAAAAGTAATTTATAGACTATTATAAATTATGTCCAAGAATTAATGGAGGACAAGAAAGTTAGTAGCGGACCAGAGAAAGGAAAACATACTCCCTACTTTTAAAGTCAAATAAATGAGAAAAGTTCCTTTAACTTTCATTCTCAGAAATCATCTGTGACAAGTTATCAAAAAGTTGAAAAAATCCACCAACATCTAAAGAGTGGAAAGCAAATCTCATAATATCAGTCTAATTTTCATTTCTGATTTTCATTTTAATTCCTTTGTGAAAAAAGGGAGAAGGAGAATGTATGAGGCATCTTCTTTTGACCTTTCAACACCAGCTTGTATGGAATTCACAGAAAGAGGACTTTAGGTAGAATCACTGTCATGTGGTTACTGAAAATAAACCCTCTCAAAGGGTTTACTCCTGCCTAGAAATTCCAAGTGTGAAGTTACAAGTGTGCTTCTGATGGGTCCAAGATGAAACTATCTCTATTCAATAATTTCATTAATAACTGGAGAGCTATTGATAAATACTAAAATAAAATTTGCTGATTCCAAGATGTCAGTATTCATAGAGGGTTTAAAAGAACTTTGAGGAACAGACTTAGATTTCAAAACGGAAGATTCATATTAATGCAGTCAATTTGATAGAAGTCACTGAGGTGCCCTGCGCTCGGTTTAGGGCAGAGAAATCAGATGCACAATGTGAAGTGGGGGATAACTGCCTGGACAGTACTGCGGGGGGTAAATTCGCAAGTTGCAAATCTGGTGCGTTACAAAAGGCAAAGGTGTAATTCTGGGGACATTATTAATAAGTGTTTCTCCCACATGGGAAGAATGTTAGCATTTGGTCTGTTCTGCCTACCCTCAGCTTAGTATTATCTCCAGTTTGGAGACTGTAGACAGACTTGGAAGGATCCAGAAGAGAAGTACAGGGAAATGTTGTGTGTGGTATAAAACTGCAGGAACTGACTTTTGATCCTGAAAAGAGAGTAATGAGGATCCCATATAAAAAGCACTAGGTTCTTTTCAGACGTATTCCTACGCTGACCATTACCTTTGGCCTCACCCTCATGCATATTCAATATGTGGATATATCTAAGTTTCTTTTAGATAATCACTGGATTTTAAAAAGACATATATAGCCTCACAGTTTCTAAAAATCTGTTCCACAATAGAAAAGAGGACAGAGTATGTCTGAATGCCTGGACAGAGAGAAAGCACACTGCATGGTTTCCTCCCATATCAGACATCAGAGAATCTACATTGGCAAGGGGAAGGAAGGGAAGTTTATATATGTTTAACTGCAGAAAAAATTAATAATATAATTTTGTACCTTATTAGACACATGAGGAACCACTCCTCAGCTGAGGTTTTCTCTTTTGTATGAATTCCCCAGATATGAATGTAAAGTCTAATTGAAGTTTTTCTCAGCGTAAGCGTGTTGGTAACTTTTCTGTGTTGTTTTTCTTATCTAATCAGAGCTGGTCTTGTGCTGCAAAGGCGATACAATTCAGTTTTACGTCAGTCAGCCACGAGACACAAATGCATGGAATATAATTAACCCTCTGCTCCTGCAACTATTCATTTTAACTCTGGTCTCACACCTGCTGTAAAATTCAGAGTTCCTAATTTTTGCAAGTTTGTTTCTCTCCCCTCCTTCAGTCACATAAGCAAGATGCTGGCCTTTTCTAACCTTTCCAAGGTTGTTTGCATGTAGAGTTTTATATTAAAAGTGGGAACTATCAGATCAACTACGTGCTGCCTACAGAGAAAAAAAAATATTTTAATCCACTGAAATACAGTAAAGGTTACATTAATACAAGATAGTTCCTCTATATTGACCAATGAGAACAGAAGAAACACAAACAGTAAGGAAAAAATGTAACATTAACTTAACCTTTTTACATATTAAACTGTATTAAAATCTATGTGTTTCTGCTCTGAAGTGCAGGGAGTTTTATTTGAAGGACTGTACGTGCTCTGCACAGCTTTCATCAGCACTCATTTTAAAGGCTATTTATCAAGGAGTGTGAAAAACACCTCCTTCATTTGATCTAATCTGGCACTTCTTCTCTCAAAGCATGATAACAAGATCATTTTAAATACCTTCTGCAAAACATTGTCTATCCAGGCAACATGACACAAAAAGGAGCTGTCTTTAAGCTTTGGGAAAATCTGAATTTACCTTTATAGGATTCGTACCAGGGTTAATTTGTTTCATGACATTTAGAAACAGGTTTTCCCAAACCAGTTGAATTTTGTCTGTATTTGGCCTGACTAGTATCCTTGTGGGGATGTTACAAATTCATCTTCTGTCTGTGTTACAGAAGTGGTAAAAGAGATTTTCCATTTTTTTGCTCTGTGTGCAGCAGCTACATCCTACTGCCCACCCCAAAAGTCAGGGTGATGCAAACAGCCCTGCGTGGCCAAACCTGGGGTAGATCTCTCCAAGATCCAGAGAGGACCTACACTGTGTGTCACTGTGGCTTGGAGGTCGTCAGAAGTGTCTGAACGTGTGTACTGCATGATACAACCAGACGCATTCTACCTAACAGAGAAAATCTGCTAAGGAAGAAATTTGCGCTGCAAAAATGAGGCCTTTTTGCACAAAATAATCCTGATTATTTTCCTCCAGTGTTCAGTCTGCAGTATTTACCGTGTGTGATAGCAAGACTGAGAGGTTTTATTTGGATCAATGGCTTTTTATTTCAGTACTGGCATAGATTGTGTACAGGATCCTGAGAGACTCCTTAAAATAGGCTGCAACCCCTTTTCACAAAGTATGAATTCCTATTGAGAAACACTGTCATAGTGATTTTAGTAGCATCCTTTCTGTCTCTGAACAAAAGTAGGGACTAGACAACTTCTTGACATCCCTTCCAGTTTTCTTTGATGTTAGGAGTCTTGTTGACACTTGATATTCTGCACATTTATTTGGTAAATACTATATCTCAAACTTGGGAAGGAAGGAAAGCCTCTGAAGGATTACACTTTTAGTTGACAGAAATACAATAACGGCAAAGAAAACATACAAAACAGAAAATATTTCAATGTCCAAGGCCAGCAAAGAGCTGGTTTTGTCAAGACAGGCTTGTGAGAGGAAAAGGAAGTGCCTGTCATCCTGACATCTGTATAGTCTCCTTAAAACCCTCTCTAGGATGCACGCGGCGTTGCTATTGTAGTGCAGTAGATATGCACAGTGGGGAAGCCGTAGATGCAGACTGAGGCAGGTGTGACCCTCCTGACCAGATGTGCTCCTCTGGCTCTGATAAACAAGTTTGCTGAACCCACTCACCTGAGACCCTCACATACCCCTCCTGGCTGCCCATCACCTGGATTCTCACTTCTACCAGTGCCAGGAGATCAGCCCTCCTTCTGGGCTTCACCTGGGCCACCCTGTGATGGAGCTGGGAGGCTTCTGCAACACAGCTGCAAAACATGAACTTCAAAGGCTGTGGTACTGCTAATACGAGGCTCACACATTGCCTCACTGTGTTGCTTGTTTAACTTTCTCACAAAAAAAAAAGAGTGGGTGGCTGTGGTACTGCAGCACCAAACAAGCTGTACAGCTGCTGCGTGCTACATGTACTGTCTGCAATGTCAACCAAGCATGGCAGAAAGTGTCTGCTCCCCTGCTCGTGGAGAAGGTTTCCAGCTTTGCAAGTCATCTCTTCTCACGGAAAGAAGAGCAGAACCAAAACATCTCAGTGGGAGGCAAAGCCAGGAGGGAGATCAGGGTGGATGGGAGATGCAGACATCAGTACCGCCTTTTACAGCTGTAGAAACCGAGGTGGAAAAATAATAATGAAGCTAACTCTGCCTGGAAAAACAGCGTGGAGATGAGTGGCAGAAATCTGTAATCAGAACCTTGGAGTCAGCTATTCTGAGTAGAAGGCTCAGACAGAGGCTGTGCTTACTCCAAGCAAAAACCTTCTATGGATAAATATTTCAAAGCATGCTCTCGTAAGAACTCCAGCAAATCTGTGTGATCTGCTCCATGGCCACTAACCTTTCTTTGTTTAATAGTTTGCTTCGTAGCAATCCTTAATTTGGTGTGAAACTTTGCTACCAAGATTTCTATATTCAAATGGTGGATCTTTGTACTTTGAACCTCTTTTTTCTCTATGAAAACAGCAAGTCAAATGCAGCAACAGTTTTCTTGGGCTCATAAAATACTGCAAATTAAATGATAGCACAGATAAAATTTCCAGTGATTCCAACATACAAGCAATTAAAAAAACCCACCAAACTGTTATGTGTAGAAGACATGAGACAAGTTGCAAACTCATTGCACTGATTTTGGCAGAGGAAGAGCAGCATTTGATATACCACATTCAGAATCCACTTTGGAGGTTATTCAGTCTGCCAGTAATATCCTTCAGACAGACAGGAACAAATTTACCTTGATGTGTCTGTCTGTCATTCAGGTAACCTGTGATCCATTGAATATGTCTTTTTCTGAAATGCTCATTTTACTGCAATTCTGTCTGACTCAATATTCTTCTTGCCCGACAGGTAGGAGATCAAATAATTGAAATCAATGGAGAAAGCACAAGGGACATGACACATGCCAGAGCAATAGAGCTAATCAAGTCTGGTGGCAGGAGAGTGCGACTGTTGTTGAAACGTGGAACAGGCCAGGTCCCAGAATATGGTGGGTTTTCATCTTTACATTTTTGTATGTGCATGAACCTATGTAAATTAATTACATTGCTTTTGAGTTAAGTAGCAGTTGCAGATATTTATATTGTAATGTCCTGAGGCTCATTAATTATGGGCCTAAGTGCTTATCTGAGTAGAGGTGGACTTATTTGTGTGTTTAAGTGCTTCCTTGGCTCAAGACCGTATATGTGTGTACATCACTGTCATCTGTTGCCTTCTTGACACAGGCAATGGCCTATAAGATGTGCATTGGAGGAAGCACTTTGAACTCTTTAGGGGACATCTCTGAGTGTGCTGGGAGTTGCTGATTTGCCAAAAAACTGTCCTTTCTTCCTCTGTTGGTACTTCTCTGCACATTTTGAATCACAGCAGATGATCTTGTTGCCGTGCAATTCAGTGGCTCAGGTTTAAACTCAAAGCATTAACAGGAATGTACTTCTTTGACAGCCTCACTCATTATATTATCTCTGACAATATACATGGATAATCAAGTAGAAGCCAACTCTGAAATAAAAAGGAGACTTTGCTCATTGTGGTGAGAAAGCAGGATCCACTCTGCTCATGGTTTTTTTTCAGGGTGACTTCTAGGACTTTTTTTTCAAGTATTTTAAAAAGTATCCATCACTTAGAAACCTTATTTCACTACTGAAATGACAAGAAGTAGAAATAAATTATCCAAAGGTAATTCAAAGACAAAAAGCTCTTTTTAAAATTGAAATCAGGACTTATTCTAAAATGTGGTGTGACAGTGTCATATATTTACATAAGTTCTGTGATGTGCACAGCTGGGCCTGAAATCTCACAGGAAAAGGCTTTTTTTTTAATTCCTTGACTTCCTTATGCTAGGAGGTCCAAAACTCTATTAAGCTTCTCTAACGTTATTTTTGAAGTTCCAGCATCATTTCCCATGAGAATCAGAAATTGCAGTAGCATATGAAAAAATCAAAGTAACGCTTAGGCTTAACTGTAGGTTCAGGTCAGTCTTTGTTACCAACATAAATTCATTACCTCTGTCGAAGACATTAAAGTCAACTCCACAAAAGTCAGTGCTTTGCCAACTGTCAGTATACGTGGTAATTGCAACATTTTCTTCTCTAAACTAGAGGCAGTTCTGTGGCTGGAGCAATGCTTGGGACAGTGCTTGTTGAAATTTTTCCAGCTTTCAGGAGCTCCTGAATAAGAAGAGCAAGGATGGGCCATAGCTCATCCATCTGGTGATAAAGTTAGTGAGTTATACTTCTAGTGAGTAGGAACAAAGTCAAAACGGCTTTCAGGGATTATTGATAAATTGCTATTAGGACATTTAATATCAACTTTAACCAATGTATAATCCTTTCAGGGCGACCACGAATGGAGATTCAGACCACATCCAGAACTCTTTTGCAGGGAAAGGTGCATCAGTTTTAATGAAAGAACAAACCAACCTCTGGGACTGATACAGCAGTAGTAAAGCTCAAATAGCAGAACCATGTATCGGCAGTTCTCTGGTTTGTCAGCAAATGATTTAATCTAAGGAGGGTCACAGGAGGTTGTTATGAGCAAAGAATCGATTGCAGTTCAGACCCATTTCAAATCTGACTTTGTTAAGATCCCAGTTCTGGATGGCACTTAAAGCTAGGCTAACAAGAGATTCAAAATAAATGTCCATATTTATATAGTCTTCTAAATCTGTACTTTATTCCAGAATCACGAGAAAATGTAAATAGATGTAAAAAAAGTTCAGCGTAAACAGCATTGTTTTGGGGAAAAAAATCTCCCAGAAGGTATAAATGTGCACGAGCCTTCCCTTCCCCAGAAGAACCTGAGTAGAAAATACTGATAAACCACGACAAATCTGGGCACAGTTTACAATGATAACAGAAAGAAACAAGACAACTTCACAGGACTGTTTAAGGCCATGCTCACCGTTCAAAATGCATTTGGAATTTTCAGCAGAAAGGCTGTGTAAAAATGCAGATTACTGTGATATAAAAGTTGCTGCAAATTAGTGCTGTCTAATCAGAGCATTTTTGTAGCTGCATCCCCAGCCTACAGCTCTCTACGGGAGGAGAACTAAGTAGCTGTGCTTGACAGCTGTGTTGTCCTACTGCACTGAAAAAGCAGTAAAAGTGTTCAGGATTTACTTTGCAAGGTACACACAACCTAGAGAAAGCATCACAGCAAAGGATAACATCCACATGTCTGCAGTTCTTAATATGTGCATTGCACAGGCAGAGAAATATCAGTGCTGTACCCAGTGTGCAGGCAGAACGGAAGCAAAATAAGAAGAAGCCTGTTGAAATTAACTGAGATGTTAAAGTCCTCTCTAGGTCATTTCCCAAAGCTATGAGAAATACTCTAAGAACAAACAGAAGGTGCACATAAAAATCAACAGCAACCTGCTTTAGAAGTTAAAACAGAAATTAACAAACAGAAATTATTAAAACTGGAGGGCACATCTCTAGAAGGCCAGAATCTCAAGGGGAAGTAATTGTGCTGCAAAGAACATCTGCCAGAGTATTAATGACAAAGACTCCCAGAAAAGAATGTCCTTTCCAAGTAATGGAAGACTGAACACAGAGAAGATTGCGACAGAAAGCTCGAGGACAAAGTGGCCCTGAGGACAGTAGACAAACTAGCCAATATTTAGTAGTTCCCTCTTCTTCCCACCACAATTACATGGTTGAGATGTGACAAAACTAAGTGGAGGGTGTTTTTACTGAAAGAATTTGCCTTTTTTTTGTTTTCTTAGCAAGTACCTGTCGGAAATAGTTCTTATTCTCATCAGGCTCCAGCTCTGGAGACCATCAGTGAGAAATAAGACTTAGATGATTATAACAACGCAGGGCTGGAGGACTGAGCTGGTATCCAGATTTCAACAGTGGTGTGCAGGAGAAGCCTGGGGAGGAACATAAAAGCAGAGCAAGTATACCAGGGTCCTTTCCTGGATATTCTCAGTCTCTGACAAGTGAAATGGTCAGTCTTCTCAAGTCTGTGTTTAAAGACCTTTCCAACAGCGGTGCCATTCAGATTTACAGCATTAAAAAGAAGAAAGGTTACTGAGAACAACTTCAACCAACCAGCCAAAAACCACCACATTATTGTCTCTCAGTCTTCAGCTTTTTGATTTTCCTCGTGCAATATAATCAGTGCTTTTTATAATTTTAGAGTCATATTTCTGTTAGTACAAAATATGAACTCACATATTTAAGTGCGAAGTGTTTGAATGATGATGTGATTGACATCATTAAAAGCAGCGTTAAGAAAAAAATCATCAATGGTAAGAAAGTGATCTGTGAAAGAAAAGAATGTGTATTGAAAAGAGGAAAACACTGAGTAAAGAAACTAAGAACAAGCTTCTGGGAGGGTGTAAATCTCCTGAATGAGTTATGTCAGCTTATGCTGCCAGGAAATCTGTCCCTACAAGTACATCTCAGAAAATTCTGGATGAGCTGAAGCACTACTTAAACCTAGGGCAAGAAATAAAGTGTGTTGCAAACGCATCATTTACTTCAACTCCAGCTGCTGATTTTGCTTGAAAACAAATTCCAGCAATCCTTTTTCAGAGGGAGAAATCCCCTTGTAGCGTGCATGGTACCATCAGACTATATGGGAAGGAGCACGGATATGATTAATGCTCCAAAACGGTAGCTGATTTCACAGCAGGGTGCAAGAAAAGAAGCTTAGAAAGCAGATGTTTTATCACTCAGCATCTCAGAACATGTTTGCTGAGGATAAGGATAGCCAGAGGAACTGAGCTTCCACTGAAGGTGAATTATCACAGCTCGTCCAAACCCGAAGAACATCAGCATCATGTTTCATAGGAAATAGTCTGCCAGCCATGTTTTCTGAAGAACCAAGTCATAGTAAGAAATCACATTACTGTGCAACAAAGACTAGAAGTATTGTTGGAAATCCTGACCTCAAAAGGTACTTAATGCCCGGGGAGTCCAGCTGGAGGGAGTACGAGGTTTCATAGATGTCACAGGACACGAAATTCATGGTCATCACTGTAGCACTGAACACTTCTCACCCTGGCATTGAATACAATTTGCATAAAATGACAGATCAAGATTTTTCTTGCAATAGCTGCCTAATTCCCTGTGTGGGCCTCCACCTAAGAGCTTATTGACTTCAGCAGGAGCTACTGGGTATGCAGCACTTCTAAAAATCTGACTGCTCGCACTGTGGGAGTCTAATTACAGATCCTCATATTTTTCAAGCCTTAGCCATAGCTGTATAAACACTGTGAGAAGGACATGTACATTGTGCAGCCAAACACTGGAATGAAGAGACGTCCCTAAAGGCAAAAACGTGGGAAAACGGTTCACAAAATCCCAAAATAGTAACATTAAAGATCAAATAAAACTAACAAATCAAAGCCTTTCCATCCAGCAATGAGCTCAGCAAGAGGCAAGTTAATTCTAATGACAGATCAGCCCCAGGAAGCTACAGTTTTCTCTGAGAACAACCACTGTTGTCTCTAAATATCTATGGAAGATGGTCCCCAGGAAAGCCAGGGACGTTTCATTCTCAGTCCCAGCAGTCCTGGCAGCTTGCTTCTTCTGGTTTACTTCTTCTAGCGTTTCCCAGCTGGAGCTTTCATTACTCAAAGCTACATTAAAATATATAAGTTCCTAGAAGTATGTGAAAGCAATGAGTCATAACCAAATAACTGCAAACAGAGCATGAAGGTGGTGGAGGCTGAAGCACAGTTAACACTTGCAGGTTGACTCCAGGCACAACCTCCTTCCCCAGATACTTTCTGTCTGGCACTGCAGAGGGAGCAGAAACACTGAGTTTCACCCATAAGGAATATCTAGAAAAAAGCTAATTCCTGCTTTCTCAGCGGTACTTCAAAATCATACTTTCTATCAAGTTTGGTAGTTTTTTCACTTAGTTTTAAGTTGCTTGAGAGCTCCTGCAGAAACTTTTAGAGACTCCAGCCCATTCACACTGAGATTTTGGAAAAGTTTTCCATTGCTCTGCCTTGGAAATCTGGATCTGGCCCTGAGCGTGCTGGGTCATGGTACAACAATAACACACACAGAGCTGCTAGAACCAGAATCAGTGAGACTTGCTGAACAAAGAAATCTGTGTCTCGCGGGCTGGTTAATGCTGTATGGATTTACGCAACGGTGGTTCTTTCCCTTCATCCCCAGCCTTGTTTGACTTAATTAAAAGACATGTCCTGGGGTCGCATTGTGCATTTTTGGAATCTCTGTTGCTTCACACGATGCTGAATTATGTACAAAACTCATCCCATGGGTTCATGACATTCAAGTGATTTTGTAGAACTAGAGTTTAGATTCAGTTTTGGCTGCTTAAGGGAGGAAGAGTTCTGTATGCAACAGTAAAGTTTCAGTATACACAAAATCATTGCTGGTTAACAGATAAAAGCTACAAGTTATTTAGCAGTAAGTCAGGACCTTGAAGAAATTCTCAGCTCATAATTCAACACTGCACCACTAACAAAACCAAAAAATGTCAGAGTTGATACCAATACAAAGATTTTTCATACAAGTAATTTGGCACAGTTCTGAAATGCATTAAACTCTTTGCTTTTGATTTGTTATGACTCCTTCAGAAAGCACCTCAGGATGTACTCCACATCTGTAGTCCAGGCGAATCTATGTCCTGAATATATATGCACAGTAGTTCCAGTCATCCACTAATATTTAGACTTACAGCATGCTTGTTTGTCTTAGCTTTACAGAAATACTTCTGTCCTGTTACATATAAGCCTTTTACTCAGTTGTTCTAAACTTACTAAGAATTCTCTGCTCTAACAATAGTGAAATATCTGTATGTCACTGGTTCTGTTAATTCTAATGATTGGTCCTAGGCTGTTCCTCCCCTTCCTTTAGGAATGGTACCTTCCAGTCTCTCCATGTGCATGAAAAGTGACAAGCATGGGTCCCCATATTTCTACTTATTGGGCCACCCTAAAGACACGGTTTGTAAACTCTGCATGTGTATTATCTTTCTCTAATATGACTTTGTTTCTCACAACTGTTAATAGACTCTTTTCCAACTTCTTCTTACAAGCTAGCTTGCTTATTAGTCTCTACAGTATTCAACATTTCTTTTGTAATAAATTATCTTAGATATCAAAGCAGCTATGCATTTTACAAATGTCTTTTAATAGCCTAGATAACTAGTTTATCATGTTACACTGCTTCTAGTGCAAGAAACACAGCCATAGGTCTGCTATATATCTGCTTTTTCTCATGACAAAAATTTATACTCTGGATATGACTTTTCAGTTAGAAAATCTTGAACTTTTGGGAACCAAAGCCATAATTTTCCCCCTTATTATGGTATTTGGCTCGCAAAAATATTAGTAATGTGAAGGAGGAAGTTAGACGCTGATCTCAAACAATATTTATATGCATCCTCTTGAAGAAATAGCTAATGTAAAATTGAAGACTTTTTGGAACATGCTGTAAGGCAATACCTGTTTTTTAAACCCAGTGGCTATGCTAAATTTACACACAGCACTTTGCACTTGATTTCAAGCTATTTTCATCATAAATCAGATCCAACTGCACAGCTTGTTCAGATACAGCAAATTCGTAATGCAGAGTCATGGCCCAGAAATGATACCTGGAAAGCAAAGGAAAAGAAAAACTTATTTTTCCTATTTGGTTATTGATTGCTGTCACCACAGAGAATGCAAAAGTGTTCAGATGCACTCAGTCTGTCTGCTGTTGACTTTGCACAATGTTGTATATTTCCTAAAATTAGAAGGCCAGTATCACACTATTGAAGTAGACTGGAAATAGAAAGAGATTTATACCCAAAGGTATCTCCTAGCCTTTGGGCTTTGAGCAGCTCCTCCAGTGTGACAGCCACAGAATTCCTGCCCCAGCACCCAGGCACTAAGATGTGCTTAAGGTATCAGTCCTGTGCATGCAAATTCGGGTAACCTAATCGATTGCTTGCATGTGTTGCCAGTTACAGCTTATTTCCAATTTGTGTCTATAAGTAAGAATTTTCTTAACACAGACGTGTCCCTATACTTTGCTAGTGCAGAGCTGGACACATCTAGAGGCCATTTGAAAATTGTACCCATGTAGTTTAAGCATTTATGTCACCATCCGAGACCTCCTTGCAACAAAGAAGTTTCTGCATTCTGTAGAAATCTGAATTGTGCCACTCCTTGCAATCATTCCCACCTTACTTATGCTTTGTTCTTCACCAAAAGTAGTTCAGCGATGTCACAAGGTTAAAAATCCAGGCTGACATTAGGGCCATTTTGCAAGTTCCAGTTGTCAAGCATAGCAAGTTCAGTGAACTGCAGTTCCACTACAACTATTTATAACCACAGCTTTCTATGCGTTATCTTTATTTTTCCTCCTATAGCATAAAGGACACAGGAAATGAGTATTTTTTTTTCCCTGAAATAAGTAGAAACATAAATCCTTTATAAATACAGCTAAAGTTAGTTTTGCACAGTCACTCAGCTGTGAATAGTTCTGATTATTTATTTGGCAGGACGCGTTAGGACAGAATTATTTTTCCAGTAAAATATAACCAGAAAATCCAAAGCCATTTAGTTTAGGTCAACACTAAAACTGAAATAGTTGATCGATAAAAAAGTAATACCAGGTCAAATGAAAATAGGTGTGTTATAAAATGTTTCCATTTCAGGTGTTTTGAGGGGATGGTTTTTCCTAAAGAGCTAGTTTTGCAATGGGGCTTTTCCCAACCAAAATTGTGGCTGTGCTACCATTCATAAGAGCACTGTTCAAGGTTGTAAGTCAAATTTCCTGATGTAGAACAGATATATTGACCATTCTAGCATGCCTTAAGAGGGCCCGCTCCCATAACATCACAGTGTGGTCTGTTATGAGTCCACATGTCTCCCACTGGAATTATTCACTTATGGAAGATCCATAGGCTGACTTGAAGTTAGATCTAGCACGGCAGAGATGCAGGTGCCAGACATCAAGTGATATGTGCCTGTGCTTTCTTGCACCACGGGTTTGTTAGCTCTTACTAGTGAACAATTGGGATCTTGTAGTGTGTTTTTATTGTTTGAACACAGTTAAATCCCTCCAAAATCTCCACTCAGCTGCAAAGTGCATTTTTCTAGTTCTTCAATTCTGTTAGTATGTCTGAAGCTTTTATGTTTGTCTAATAAATGGCTAAAGCCTCTTGGCCTGTACATTCAAGCCAGATACTCCTACCTGTTCAGAGTACTGATCAGATCATCTAATTCATGCTATTTTTAATGCTCATTTTATAAATCACTAGAGCTGAGGTTGAGTGTTATTCGAAACTTGAACTACCCTACATATCATTCATCTGATGTGAGTGCAAAAATCAATAGTCATTTTGGAAAAGTGCCCTTTCCGTCTGTGACCACCTTGGTGGAACTGCAAACGTTCATTCATATTCCTGCTGCATTTCTAATACCACCTTCTTCTTTCTAGCAATACCAACCTAATTTCAGGAACCTGTGGTGTGTAAAAAAAAAAAAAAGGGACTAACTAAATGAATCAATATACTAGTTAACAGAGTTGGTCTAAAAGCATCAGGCAATTTGAATATGCGCTCCCAAAGGTTCTAGCTGCTTTATTGCTATGGGTAAAAACTATTCAAGGACAAAACTGAATATTAAAATTTGCTTTATGAACATGTCTTTAGTATTTAATAAATATGTAGCAGCTGGCATGCAAGTAGAACAACCTTCTGTTAAATAACAGTGTCTGTGTATGTATATCTGGGTGTGCGTAGTTATTTTTGTCTTACAGCAAATTTTTATTTTAAAATATATGTAGACCTTTTACATAGGTATCCCTTGATGTAGAAATAGAAAACATGGTTTTGAAAGAAAGAGGGACACATGGGAAGGCATTTTCAGTTCTGTGGCAATGTTGAGCTTCCAGGGAAGTGATACCTTTTCCCTACTTTTTAAATGCAAAAATGCTAACATTGCTTTGGCAATTACACTCCCAGTAGCTTTGGCCAGTCCAGCTGAATTCTCTAACCCACATTTCCTCCATCTGTGTAACAGGGATAGTAATATTTACTTACCTATCTCATGGAAGTGTTATGGGGATTAGTTATTTAATGCTTGAAAAGCACTTTAAAGATTAAAATTCCTAGTTGACTACTCAGTATTATTATTAAAGCAGAACCTTGCTAATCCACACACATAATCCACACCAAAATTGGCAGTGTCCCCTCACATCTGAGCAAAGATTTAATAATAAGGCTGTTGAGCAAGTTCTCTTTTTACTAAGGCTTAATTATTATAATGTAATATTCTGGAGTAGATTTACTAATATGGTGTAAAGTGTAGATAATTACAGCTAAACTACAGTGAATAAAACAGATGAACAAACATTATCCCTGGTTTTGTTCACATGAACTGGCAAGCAGACTTCCCAGCCAAAGAAGGGAAAAGTCCCACCCACAAATGTTTTTCTAACATTTTTTTGTGGCTTCCTGTATTTCCACCCAGTTGACAATATTGGAAAATAAGCACCTGAAATACAGGGCCTGAAAGAACACAGTCATCCCCCAACTCCACAGCATCCGTTTTTCCTTTCTTCATGTAATCCAGAGAAATAGGGAAAACAGGAATTCAGTGGTATTTACTGTGTCTTTGCAGTTTGCCATAGGATTCAGTCCGGGATTCTGCTCTTGCAGGGTAACGTCCCGTAAAATCCCTCTCCTGCTGTTCATTTTGCAGTTCCTCTCACTTGTAAATTTGCAATGTGCCCCCAGTTAATAGCAAGACTGCATCACTCCAACTTGTTCTTAACCAGAGTCAGCTTCCCTACATGTCTGTGATGGTATCCTCACCATACAGAGCTCTGCATCGAAGGAGACGGTGCGAAAACACAAACCATTGCTCTGGTGGCCTGGCCCAATAATTCTCATCACAAAGGTTGTGCAGTTAACCGCTTCAATGGCCAGACTTCAGGGGATCTGAAAGGAGTTCCACATCTCTTCAGCACAGTCAGTTTTCTGCAATGGCATGCATTTCCCCAAAGGAGAGCAGAGACACTCATCTACATTTTTAAGTAAATAGTGATTTGGAGGGGCCAAACTTCATACTCTTTAGAAGGATCCAGAAACTATCGTGTGTCCTCTGACTTGACAGAAACAAGAGTATTTTTTCTTTGTACCACCCAACAAAGGCACCAGCTCTAAGAATATCAGCTGAGCTTCGGATACAATAGCTTTGAACTCATTTACGTGATTTTTTTAATTGATCTGTGGTCATCCAAGTGTAAAAAGTCTGGCTTTTTAGCCTGCTTTAAAGAATTCAAAAAGAGCCATCAGCTCTTTTAGGGACAAAAGCACAGCCATGAAAGTATGAAGAGTTATATAAAAGTACAAGAAGGGGCAATCAAGCTGCATCTGAAAAGCCTTGCCAGCAGCCTGGCGTTGTGTTACCCAGGACTAAATCAGACTAACAGGGCCTCTTATGACTCTAGCCTTTGACATCTGAAATTCGATGAGTCTAAATGGTCACATAGAGAGTGACATAAAAAAAATGTAATTCCAACCGTTAGAGAGGAGCAGGGTAAGATTTGCCCACATGGGGACCTGCAGCTGGTCCTGCCTCGGCTCTTCTCACTCTGCCATCCTGTGGTGCAATTCCTGGCTGGTGCTTTGTGGCCTGACCAACAGAGAGAGGTTAGAAAAGCTCCTGGCCTCTGTCATATTCCTTATGGCTTCTTACTCCTAGCTGGGGAAAAAACCCTGAGAAAATTAAACACTTTTTTTTTTTTTCACTTTGACAATATGAGATAACTGTCACTCTCCAACAGACAAATAATGAATGTGACCACAGAGCATGTTATATTTTGTTGAGCTACAGCAACACACATGCAACTCAGGATTTTAAACATCTGGGTTTTCTAACATGTAGTTTGTGTTTACTCATTAGGATCTGAATACTACAATGTGACATTCATTTATTCAAGCACTTCCATCTCATTATAGAGTTTACAGAGAAAATTGTTTCAGCATCCAAAAGATATCAGATACCACAACATCCCCAGCAGCGAGCGCGGTCCCAGGGCCAGCTCTGCACCTTCAGTGCCCAGTGGCCACAAGTCTGAAAAGAGTTTGCTAAAGAGAGACTAAACTACTTCTGCAGCCTCTGCCCTAAGCAGGATGGGAATACTTATTAATCAGCTTTGTAAATAAGGATGTGTTCAAACCAAGTTACATGTTTTGCTTAAGATCCTGCTGAGATCTTAAGTGAGAGCTGCCAACACTCAGCACCTGCCAGGAACAACTTTCTAGGGGCATTTCGTACACAGTCAAAATGCTCTGAATTCCTCACTTATTAAATAAATGTTATACACTATTTACGTACTTTTAATAATGGCAGCTATTTATTGACCAGACAGGATGTGAAGCCTACTGTTAACATCCATTTTAGTGGTGATAATTAATAATTTTAATATTTAAGTTTAATTAAGTGTGTAATATCCAACTCTTAAATTATTCAGTCTCTGCAGAATGTTTTTCATTAATACCACACATTCTATTAACATATTTATGAACACCTTTTATGACTTAATGTGGCTTAATTCTATTAATAAAAACTAATTTAAAAGTCATTATCTTTTTTAATTATACAGTAACTTGCAATGTAGATTCTCCAGCTTCAACATGGAAGAGAACTACTGAGGTTTCTGCAGCTTCTACAAAATCCTTCTTTACTGAAGGGATGTGGTCTTTTTGCCTCAGTAGCTCTGATCTGATAGATACGTGACGTGCTCAGCATTTCAAAAAGGATTCCAGACCACCCGAAGGACCTAGTGAATGATAATGCATGGTTAGAGCAACATCACTCAAGACTAGCACTTAGGCTGTCCATAGATTTAGCAATGATGGACCGGTGAGGAGTTTGCTGTGGAGAACAAAAGGACTGTACAGGCTGCAACTTTTCATTTCAGCTGTTCACAGCATTAGTGAGTAATCCTGTAACATTTATGCAGATACATTAACTTGATGCAAGGGAAAATCAAATTTACCAAGTTCACTCAGATTAGTGATCATGATCATTGGTTTAAATATTTAATGGATAGGACTGTTTACTAGATCTATATCTGTTGAAGAGGCTAAAATGGGTCTCGGTATGAATGATAAACTGTGTACTCATAATCAATCATCTGGCCATAAGATTCACAGCCAGGAGACTATTAGAGTAAATTAGCTCAATTTACTTACCTGTTTCAGGTCTGAATTAGAGCCTGTTTCTAAGTGTGGCTCTTGGTTATTTTTCCCTCTCCCATTCTGCGCTTTAGGTATTTTTTTCTGCATAAAACAATTACTATTTTTTATTCTTGCTATTGTAAAAGCGGTGTTAAAATTACCTTGCTCCTGCTGTAAGATGTGACTGATGTTGGAGAGAGCCAAATGATGAAGTGCCTAGGCATTATTTACAAAATCACTGTGAATTGCTTACAGATATGATTTTTATTTAAGTGGAGAACTGCAGGGTAACCAGGAGAGAGCTAAAATTAGATACAGCACCCCAAGTTCATTCAAGTCCTGGAGACAATCCAGTCCATCCAGGGCAGAAACCCTGAGTTTTCTGAACTCATTAGTCATCTCCTGTATTAGCCTGAAAGGTCTCAGGCCACTTACCTGCAGTGGCCCATGTCTGCTAAAAGGGACCTGAGGTGGGGCAAGGGGTGTGGATCTTCGTGTCCCTCCACTCAGCTTTGACCCACAGCCTCTGCAAGGGCTTCCCAGAAGGAGCTCCTCAACATCGGTGCGTACACGTTCAACAGAAGAGCAGACATCTATTTCCAGAGGTCTTTGGAGACACCTCTCTCTCTCTGACTCTTCAAGGCAATTAAATTATTATCTCAAGTGATTAGAACAGTAAAATACTGGTGAAGCCGTCCCATAATTAAAGAACTAACTCAGGGAAAGGGATTTACTGAGGATGCACTGAGTATAGTGTAGGATCAGAAACAATGCAGAATAAGAAAAGGAACTCTCCAAGTCAGATCAATCACTTCCCATGTTTCTTTGCTAACCGTCTTTAAAGAATAGGTTACATAAAAATCTGAAGAGTGCTTTTATCTATAGCACTTTCTAAAGATTAAAGCCAACACAAATCAAGGTGTGTGACTTTCTTGTTTCAAGAAAACATTCAGCATTTTTCTAAAGGTTTTTTTTAACTTTTTTTCCTCGCAATATGCTGTTTTGCCCTCTCTGACCATGTTCAAATTTTCCCTTTCACTGTGTTCCCCTATTTCCCCCAAAGCAAGAGCTTCTGCAGATTTAGTCTTCCAAGCATAACTAACAATCTGCTCTTTCTGAAGTGTTTCAATAGTTCTCCAGTTAGATCTCTTAACAAGAAAGCACATTTTCTAACAAACCTCCATGCAGAGCACAGAAATGGTGACAAAAGTGAATTTTACCTGAGTTGAGATCATTCAAAGTCTCATCAGATGGCCCTTGCGAGGACTTTATGAACACCACCTCTGCTGTAAAAATACTTGGAGCATCTCCCGTTTAGTGTCTAGGTAAAGTATACAATGGAAGATGGATATAATGAACCCAAATGAACTAAATTGTTGCTCATCAATAACAATTAGTAGCATCAAGTAGGGCTTCAGAGTATGAATGGCACTGGGAAGGGAATAAAGCAGGGAGTAAAGCAGGAGTAGAGCTATGCTTCCCGGTGTTGGGATAGGTCAATGACTGAATTTTCTGAATTTTTTGCATGTAAAATTAAGCATTTGAAGTTTACAGAGGAGATAAAACTATTCCTCATCTACCCTACCTTTACAGTCACATCTCTTCATTTCTTGTGGACACCTGCAGAAGTAGTAGTGCCCCCCGCTTCCAGTGTTAGACCAGCAGTGAAAATAAAAATCTACGACGACTCAGGTCACAGAGATACAAGGCATGGCATTGTGTCATACTCCAAACATCAGTCTTTCATAACAAATCATTCTTCTTTCCTGAAAACACTGAGCACAAAATTCAGAAGTAAAAGATGCAGGAACTCAGATGCATGTTCATTTTCCTGTAATCCTTCATTACTTTGTTAACTCACTCTCGTTGCCCTGACTCAACCTTTGCAAAAACAAATGTGCAAAGTAAAAAAAAAAAAAGAAAAAACAAACAAACAAAGAAAACCCGCCAACCTACTAGAAAGCAGAAAGATTCCAATTTTAGCAAAGTTACATTTACAGGCTACTATAAACAGTCCAAGTCACCATGACATTACTGAGTATAAACAGGTGAGCAGTATAATGAATGTGGTAACATTAAGATAGCAAGAAATTAGATTAGGTTTTCATTGCGTCAGCAACAGCACTTTACAATACCAAACAGATCACTTAACTGCACGTGTAGGGAAGGCAAAGTAGTTCTATATCAAAATAACTAAGCATAACCTGGATTTATTTTTATAAATGTATATGGCATGTATGTCATTTTTGTACACAGGATCAACATTTTGCACCCATAGCACACTGCCACCACAGCATTAAAAAAACATGTAAGGGCAATGCTAATGATGACAAGGCTGTCCCGCCTGGGTGTGCCCGTGGTGACTGACCAAACAAAGGCCACGAATCCACTGATGTTTATTCCAGAGCTATCGGTGTTGAGTGTTTTTAACATGGATAAAAGCAGTGGAAGGGGAGCCAAGAAAAGTGAAATTTGTGAGAAAACATTCGCATAGAACTCTTGAATAATTAACAAGAAGTGCAAGTTTGTAGCCAGAAGTACAGGGGGCCTGTGAAGTGAGGCCAGAGCCCATTGCCACTCGCTCTCTGGAGAGGCTGGGAGAAGGGGTGGCATGTCGTGTCGTGTTTTCATGAGGCTGACAGCTGCACAGAAGGTACCAAGAGCTTTTCTAGCCATCAAAACCCCAGAGAATCATTTCTTTCAGGAGACAAAGGGTGCTGTATGTCTGGGCTGTGGAAGCTCCAGGATGAAAGATTAAAGATTCTTCAAATATTCTGAAATATCCTTCCTTAGTGAGTGTTAAAAACAAGCTGCAGGAGACCAATGCAATCAGGAACATCACAGACATGTCAAGCTATGATGAGAAAGAGACAAATGCATTCCTGATGTAACACTGCCAACATTAGTGGATACTCACCAGGGGACATTTTTCTTTATTAGCAGCATCTGTAAGAACTGTTTCCCACCTTCTGGCAATACATAATTTCACACAAAAAGTGGGGGAAAAAAATAAAGTACCGTGTTGGGTTTTTTTTTAATCAAAAACTCTTTGATTCCCTAGGGAAATAATTCTGGGAAGATCTAAAAACATTAGCTTAGACATTTCAGGAAATGGTTCATTCAGACTACCTAAAGCATTCAAAGCTTTAATATATTGTTTGTTATCCATATAATTTGGAAATTTAAAAGGCATTGAGATTTTATTGTACTTCAGTAATAAAATTTTCACTCTTAACGTTACTACTAAATAAATATTAGTACTTTATAGTTAATTTTATCTGATGAAAAATCCCACATTCTTGATAAACTATCAAGCAATTATTTAAAATATTTTGATGCAAAAGGAGAACCTCGTCACAAATCTGAGACTAACCTCTCTGGACCTGAGATCTTGGCACAGCAGATAAGCACAGCAAGACTAGACTTGAGAGAATCTTAGAATGGCAATCTGTAAAGAAAACATAAGTATTGCAGAAAATTAAATAAACTTATCAGTAGGCTGAGCTCTTTCCTCTGACAGTACCTAGGCAATGCTCAGAAAGTAAGACAGGCAGTCCTCTCTTCTCTGTTAGCAATAAAGCCAGGTTTCTTTTGCTAGGGGTTCAGACATAAGCCATCAGCAAGTACAGGATCCAAACAGAGGACTGGGCTTTAGTTGAGGAGCAAGTAGACTCATGAGAGTAGTACCGTCAGTTCCAGTACATGTAAGCTGACATAGCAAAGCAAACAATTTGTGTATGTGGCAGTTCTACCTCAAACAAAAAAGTCTTTAGACAGAAAACTTCTGCTCCTGATGTTTTCCCCTTGTCACTCATCCTCCAAAGTGGCTGTGTTCATCTCCTACTTGTCCTCCTACGCACTCAAGATCTTGTGTCTGTGGTGTCTCTTACTCAGTTAGCAATTTACCCCTCGCCTGGGAGTTATGCGAAACAGGTCGTAGGTTGAGTCATTCTTACACATCCCATGGAGAAGTACCGCCAACCTGCATGTCAGTAGCTCATGGAAACTAAAAGCCACCCAGAAAACACCTACTAAATTACCCCAAATCAAATGCCATCACAGTGACAGATTGTAGTGCTGCTCCCAGCTCATTTATCTTGTCTAAATTAGTAGGTCAAGCGAGATTTTCTCCCTTCAAAAAAGAAAGGAAGGCATCTATTAGCCTTCAGTGAGATCTATACCTTTGAAAAACAATTTCTCCCAGAGTAAGGATGATATCCATAGTGACAAAGTCAGAAACAAATTTAAAACTACATCATCTCTAAATGTCTCCTGCAGTTTCAACTGAATGCAATAACCTTCGCTTCTGCTTGTAAGTTGTTTGGGCATTAGTAGTTCATGCTCTATTAAACAAATACTGTCTTCAGTTCCTACAAGAGGTGAAGGAGGAAAAAAATAATATCACTGCTCTCTCTCTGGCTTACTATGTTTGCAAAATGTTTTGAGTAACTTTGGAATAACAGTAAAAATAGGTTATGCTCACACTTAACACATAGGTATTATATAAAGCTTAAAAATTACAGGAAAAAATATTCAGAATTATTAATAACTCTCTCCAAAATGCAGCTATAACCCCAGAATAACCATAAAGAGAAATCATTAGTTTAGTTCCTCTGCAGAATAAAATTTTGCCTTTTTCTCATGTTTATATTTGTCATGGAAAAGCAATCACTTTAGTGCTGGTTGAACAAGTCCAAATGAACCCTTATGGCTTGAACACAGCCCTTTAAAAGGCTTCTCTTTCAAGCAACAGATTACTCACATTACTGCACTTCGCTCTACCTTAGTAATTTTGATATTTTCCCATAATGTTCAAACATTAGAGGAAAGTCGGTTACAATACCCTCCCATCAGTATTCTCTGCACTAGCCAGTGACATATGGCAACAATGGCTTGTTGACATTAACATCTACCAAGGCTGTGGATGGCTTTCTACATAATTTCATTTCATTTGAAAGAAAAAGCAGGTTAGGCTGGGTTTTGGCTGTCTCAGATTGATGGTACTTAAACCTTATGGAAAGTCATTTTTCAAGTTCTTACTTACAAGTACAATATTGCCACAGAATAGGAATGGTACTTTTATTTCCTGGCAGCTTTTTCCCCCGGCCACCAGAACTACAGCCTCTGGAGGTGTCTCCCTGGCAAGAAGACCAGGCCCAGTGTTTTAAGCAAACTGCAGCCAACCCTGGGGTTCTCCCACAGCCAAACTTCCCTTTAACTGTGGCTGCAAGTCTTCTTGTGTAGCTGGCCAAGTTTTCTTTTTCTTAAGGTTTTCTGAGGGAGAGGCGGTAATCCAGTAATGTATATAACAATGCATGTTCAAGTTTACAGATACGTATATTTATATATCATTCCATGTAACAAATATGTTGATTCACTTCTGTTGAAATAGTTTCTAAACTGCTACAATTTCTCACTGCAAAAATTGGTGGGTTTTCCCTCCCATTCAAAGGAGATTTTTTTTTTAAATTTAAATTGTCTAGGGGGACAGACCATTAATAAATCAGTTCTGTCATCTCCAGGGAATAAAACAGCAAACCACTCACCCCTGGGTCTCCTTCCCTGAGTGTCTCACGAATAACTGGCACAATATTGCCCTTCATGCCTCAGAGGAGCCATGAGAGGTGTTTGCCACCCTGGTTTTGAATAGTGGCTACCTGGCTTGTGCTCCTGGATGAGAAACAGCTGAGTTGAGCATAGTGGCACCTTTTGCACAGAGGCAGTCTTGCTACCTGAAAGCATCTTGCTGCTCCAGGCCATTTTATGTTTTTACTGGTGTGTAGCTGATACTTCTGTAACTTGGGATGCTGCCAGGGCCTCGCACAAGATCTGGTGATGGCCCCACACAAGACCTGGTGATGGCCCACTGCTCTTCACTGCTACTCAGTGAAAAGCACCGTCCCATGGACAACTGGAAAAGAAGACTGTAGTTAAGTCAAATACGTTGATCAGGGTGATGCTCGGCTCCACCTCTACCCTGGGGAGGTGTGACAATGCCATAAAAAGCACAAACTTGATTTTCTAAGGCCCAAAGTGGCTGGTTTAGTGCTGGCTCGGGTACCTCGCTGGTGTACACAGGCAGCTTACTGCTGCTTCGCGAAGTCAGGCATAGTTTGAGAGAACCAGGCAAAGTGACTTGGACCCCAGGCACGGTCCCTGATTCAAGTGTTAGCCAAAAGGGGATCCACTGGATTTCAGATCCTAAAAGAGCCATGGTGGGATCTGCATCCCCCTTGTTGGGCACAGCCTGCGGTCCTGCACCAGGGGAGTGGCGATGAAGACCAGAATTAAGAACATCCTTTTTGTTGGAAATCTCCTAAGAGCTGATCACTCTACATTCATGAGCCTTCCTTTTATTTTTTCTCGCTCAAGTGCCAAGCAGGCAGCAGATGGTACATTACTCAGCCTTAACTGGAGGGTAAGAAAGTGTGATTTAAAAAAAAAAAGAGAAAATCAAGATCCTCAGCCCATTTAGATTCCCAGCTCAAAGTTTATTTGTCTTACACAGAACTTATACTTTCTCCCCTCTCAAATGCTAATCCTCTCTACACATATGCTCATTATGCAAAAGCATATGACAAACACCATCTGGGAAAATAAATAGTTCCTCAGCTAACCACACTGCTCTCTCCCTTTACGTCACCCACCTCACTATTGTCTCTCCTATTTTTATCTGCAAGACAGCAATCACTCAATCAAGCTATTAACTTAAAAGTGTCATCTGAGTCAAGCAAGCTGCAGATCTCAGGCTGGGCACTAAAACCCATTCCATTTTTCGAGATGATGTGCATCTTCATGATAATTTGAAGGCAGCCATAGCACTGAGAAAAATAAATGTATCTTTTAAAGGACAGTTGATATCACTGAGAGATACTGGTCCTGACCTGCAGAAGTCCATGCTTGTCTTTCAGCTAGGAGGTTACATTTTCTCCCCCCATGAAATATGCGGCTCTTGCCATGAGTCCCACCTCGTTTCCATGGATCCCTGAGATAGCCCTTCATCTCTGACAGATGATTGCTCATACCTTTCAGTGCCAGGCAATGGTGCTAAATAGGGAATGACATTAGCTAAGTTCAGTGATTTCTCTAAGCTCCATGTAGATGGGCAAGAATAGGACCCATGCTGTCATTAGTCATGAGGGATTTGTTGTCTGCGGGAACGTTAATCAAAAGAAACGAGGATCGCATATGCAAGAGAAAAGGCATCTCAGAATATTCTGGTTTGTACCAATGGATTAGGAAAATCATCATGATTCAGCAAAGGAGATGTCTATTTAGCTAAATTAAACAGGTTCTGCACAATCCAACCATATCGTGTTCTGACTAAGTTACCAGGAGAAATTCAAAATGCACAGGCAAGACACTCAGAGGCTGATGCTGTGATATAAAGGCAGAGCTTTGTAAGTACCCTGTAAGAATTGTGGGGCTATAAACACTGTAATATTACATCTGTTTAGAAAAGATATGAGACAGAATTCAATGATGACCTTATCTTAGCTACAAATTCTTGTCAATTATTATACGCTTGTAGGGACATGTTTAAGAGATGGCAAGAAGTCCTTCTCATTTGTCCTCAGAGACAGCACTGATATTGCCCAGCTAAGAAATCCTTTATGAGGCTGCAAAAGAGGCAATTTGATTTCATGAGCATGTGCTTTTATTATTTTAAGAATAATTTGACGAAGGCAGAGTAAGGTAGAATCTATATGAAAAAAAGATCAAGGTTTTCAGCATTTGAAGTTACTAGCCCTGTGGTTCTTGCTTCTCTTGGACTTGTTTTTGGGGGGGAGGGATGTTATTTTTGTTTTCCTCCCCATTGGCTCCCCTGGGAGTTTCGCCTTGTCTAAGACAGAGGAATTTAAGTTCTGTGTTTCTAAAACAGCGGAGTTTAAGTCTGGTGTGTGGTTTGGGTGTTGATGTTGCTCAGAATACATACGCCTGTGCTGTCGAATATGCCCTTGACTCCCTTCTCTTTGTTGTTACAACAGACGAACCAAACTCCTGGAGTGCTCCCTCTGCCACCTCCCCAGGTCTGCCGGAAGTAGCGCTTTCCCTCGACGACATAATCTCACCATTATCTTCATCACACATAGCCCCACCCTCTGACCCTTCTCACCAGATAAGCCCAGAGCCAACATGGGATATCAAGAGGGAACACGATGTAAGGAAACCAAAGGAGCTTTCGGTGAACGGTCACAAAAAGAAAAGGTTAGGAGAGCAAAGAGAAAGGTCAGCAAGTCCTAAAAAGGTAGACAGGTCAAAGCATGAAGAGGCTTCTTGGAAAGGATATTCAGAAGGCAAAAATAAGACCGCTGATGGTGGCAGGCCCACCTCAGAAAGCAAAGTGGTGGGACACAGCGTTATGATCGAGGCTGGCGCAAGAGAGCACGTGTGTGCTGGAACCAGTGATGAACAGTTTGGGAGGCTGAGGAAGCCGGAAAGCAAGAGAGGAGGATCTCTTGGCAAAAGAGAAGATCACAAATCCACAAATACCAGTGAGAAGTCAGCTGCAGCATCCGACCATGTCAAGCTTGATCCAGGTGTTACCAAGACGTATAGTAGCAACCGCTGCAGCTCGCCTGGAAGTGATATGGACCACAGCCAGAGGGACCCTGATGGGAAACCCAGCGAGTTCCCCAGGAAGGGACATCTCCACTCCATCAGCACTCGCAGCACCAACACCACAGTTCGAAAGGCAACCGTCTCCCCGGGGCCGTGGAAAATCCCTGGCTCGGATAAGCTACCTAGCGTCCTGAAGTCTGGTACTTCTGCCATGAGCAGATAAGCAAGGGACTGTTGCCCTCTAACTGTCTCAAACTGACGCAGAACATTCTTCTTAGTTTTTGTCTCACATTGATTTGTTTTAATTTATTTTTAACTATCACACATATACACAAAGCATTGAGGGATGAAAACATTAGTGTGTAATTCCATGACAATGTGCACAGTATCTAATAAGTTCAAAAGCATATAGTCAACACGGAGATTTAAAATCGACCCTAAAGTCCCAGTTCCATTTTAGGGACTTTGGCAGCTATGGAAGAAACCAAAACACTACGAAGGACAGTACATCAGAGAAGAATAGTGCAGTGTAGCTTTAGCATTTTTTTTCCCACTGCATGAAGGACTTGGATTTCATTCAAACTTTGTATCAAGAAACTGGAACAAGATAGAGCAATCACAAACTGGAACATCGCCTTAAATAAAACTGCACGGAGCAAGCTGAAACCGAGAGAGGATCTTTTCATGGAGCTAAAATGTTGTAAATAAATTGTTCTCGACATATCTAGACAGGGGTTAAAGGGTTTCTTTGAAGCATCGTTCGGAACTGTACACCCATGACACGTCTCCACTGTTAACGCTTTGGGATAATCCACATGATACCCTGTAGCATGGTTCACTGGGAGCTACGGGAGGAGTGGGGAATCCAGTGGATTAGTTTCTGTGATACCATTTCTACTGCCATTTTTGTGAACAAACCACGTTTCTGTACATTGGAAAGGAGTTAGAGTGGAGTTGTATTTGCAAATTATTCTCAAAAGTGATTTACTACAGGTTCCCCAAGTCCTGCGAGGTAGCACACAAGCCAATTGGTCAGGCTCAAAACACAGACATCTGCAAGGCCCTTGCAAGGAAAGGAAGAGTGCTACAGAGAAAAAGCTGCAGTTTCCTTAAGGAAAGGCCTTTCCCTCCTGCAGAACACGAGAGCTTCACTTATCAACAGTGCTATGTTTCATACCCATCTGCATTTAGTTAGGACACTCTCACCTTTCATCCCCTCAGTTTGGCAGAGCAGGTGCCTCTATGGCACGCATTAACAATGATTAGACTGGTTTCTGAAATACAGTTGTCAGTGTCCTCATTCAGTGAATTCGATATGTTTCCATTTTATCATTTTTTCCCTACCTCCTTTTTTTTTTTTTTTTTTTTTGGTCTTTTTGTTTTCATCTTTCTTGCTTGTCTCTTTTGAATTTCAAGCCTTAAGTGCCAGGTAAACATTCCAGTCTGCCTTCACAGGAAATAACTCCAAGTTCAGTCAATCAGTCATTATCCTGTTTCAAAAAGACGTGTGTGTGCCTGTGTAAGTGTGCATATGCTTATTTGTCTGTCAAAATTAAAACAAAATCCTGGGCAATAATGCATTGGTGATTTAAAAAAAAATCATAAAGCTAAGTACTGTCAAAAATTCATATTTAAAAACTATTGCTCTCTAGCAATCTTAGTTCCTCACATGCTCTGCTGAAAACTTAGATTGAGATTGGCTTTGTTCCAAGAAATTAGCACATTACTGTATGTCTCAAACATTGCACTGAACTGAGAAATTTATAGGCATGTTTCTTCCTGTCCAGTTATTTGAAAAGCCTCAAGTCAAGGATTTTGCAGCTTTCGAACAATTTTTTTAGAAACAAAAATCCATTTATAATTTCTAAAAAAGCACAAGTCCATGTAGCTGTTTATAAAACTCTTATTTAATGAAAAAAAATCTTTATCCCCTGAACTAGAATCCAATATAATTTGCCATTAATTTATTGAATCTGATTTTGGACAATGCTTCTGTAGTGTAAATGCACGTCCCAGTATCTTATTTTTATGTATAAAGAAAGCAAACAATGAAATCTGAAAAACAGTTGAGATTATGCTTGCATAAACTCTAATTTGCACAGTTCACAGCTACTCCTTGTGCAGTAATTGCTTTATGCGGCTGTAATCGATAACCTGTGAAGACAGCACATCATCTAAACCCCATTCCAAATAATATTTCTGTGTAGTGTTAGCTGTGAATTTACCCTGTACAGCTCTATCTCTATAAATATAATTCCATGTATTAATAGTCACAGAAAGGCTGTAAGTGAGCAACTATTTTTATGAAACGCACCACTATGGATAAATTAACTTTTACAGAAATCTTGTTTACTGTATGATATTCTAAACCACTGTCAAATAAAATATATATCCAAAAATCTTTTTTTTTTTTCAATTGTACATAGTTTTTGTTAATTTTGAGCGACAGGTTTCGGTGTTACACCAAGAAAAAATCTCTACAAGCATATGAGTAGAATTAAATAACTACTACATTATAAAAAATAGAATGGCCCATTTTGATTTCTTACTCCGAAAAGGGGTAAAAATTACGAATTTACATGTAGGTGACCAAACAAATTCTGTACAGGCAAGTTATGAGGTTACACAGATGCTGAGAAATCTCTCCCTTGGTGGAGAAGCCTGACCTCTTATTCTCCTTCCAGCCCCAGGAGACACAGGACCAGGGTGGCCAGACTCCCAGCACTGACAGACAACTTCTGGGCATGCACCATATATACAACTGAATTTGGCAGCTCTAACTAGCCCTAGAAAGGTTTGTTTATGAGCTGAGTGAAGGGGGCATAATATGATTTCCAGTTTACTTTACAGAAACAATGTCTCAGAAAACATCCTAAAGGTGTAAAAATAATTGTATCCGGACAGCCTCTTCTGGAGCCTAAAGCGTCCCCCATCAAACAGAACAGAAAAATGCTCCTTCCTTTCAGTTAGGCAAAATAAATCACCAGTTTACAGTCTGTAGACATCCTAAGATGTGCTGGCTGGAAAACTACCAGTATTTTTCATATGAATGTGACATTATTTTAAATAAATACTTCCTTTTTCCTTAAAATATAATTTTCTTCATAGAATACTAATTTTACTTCATGCACCCTAAGTCAGTTTCTGCAGAGCCTTGTTTTTCAGAAGATTAATGTTCCACATAAAAATTTCAACCAGCTGAACTAATAACATCATTTTTCATTACAATAAACACATAAGAAATTTAAAGCATCTTTAATATTGCAAAAATAGTTGCTGCTCTTTAAACAGCCATCATTTTCATGGTCAGAAACCTGAGTATGGGCCTGATTCAGACAACGTGGTATGATGGGGAAGGGTGTTGAAGCTGTATAGCCTCACCTGGTCTAACTTCTGTTTGTAACATATATTTTCTCTGTTAAACGTAGTAGTACCGTATCTGCACTCCTCCAAGGTCTTGCCAAATATGCCATCCTTTCTTCCAGAAAGGTGCTGGACTGATAGCACTCTTCATTTAGGTGCAACACAGCATAGGTTGCACTGGTTTCACTACACTTGCCCTCCCCTAAACAGGAGAGACATTTGTAGCCCCTATATCTACCTACTCCGTGGCCTCGGTGGTAAGACTGCCAACAATTCAGCACTGGTATGGACAGCTGTCTGCTAGGAATTGATGCAGAAGTTCAAGAACGGCTCTGTTTCTTACCTGATATTTTTCATTTCCCGTCTGAATGTGCAGCCGACCACCATTGCCAAGAATTTCTCATCTCCATCAAAGATCAGCTTCAGCCTGATTTGCATAATCTCTGCTGAATATGAACATCTCGCGCCTAGCCTCCTCTACATCCCAGCTGCCCTCAGCACCACCATATCTCTCCTGAATCTCTTCTCTTTCACAGCTCCCCACTGCTTGTGCTCTTAATCCTATCTCTGAGTCCTGCTGTCTTTCAGTGTATTGATTCTTCTATTCTCCATTTTCCTCTTCCATCCCTCAGAACTTGGGCTTCCTCTTTTTCCCTCTTTCCTTCCAGCCTGCTCTCGCCAGCTGACATCAGTTGCCACTCTCAGCCTCTACCTTACCTTTTTACCTTACACTCTCAACCTGTACCTTACCTCAAACTCTCAGCAGCTCCACCTTAGACACCTCTGTTAAGAGGTGGCGTGACCAGTTACTGACACTGGCCAAGTCATTAACATACTCCTACATGTCATATAAACATATAGACACACCCAACACCTTGTATTGAAGCCCAATGCAAATCGTCTACTTTGCACACAGAAATCAGTAAGCGGTTGGTTACTGATTAGACATACTAATTCTATGTGAAGTCACTAACTCCCTTTGCAAGTACAAATAACGTTTTTTTCTTCGATGCTATTATAGCTAAATGTCTGTACTGATAATGATCCAAGCATTCAGGCCAGGTTTTGTGGCTGGAACATGCTATGGTCTCTACTGGAAGTCTCCAAACTCATTTTACAAAGGCAAGGACAAGCAAAGCCATGGGCACATTTCTGTCTCAGCCACCACATTCTTTTTGTACACCGCTGCTGCAGCAGAAACACGGGGCCAGAACTGCAGAGGCCTAAGCAGAAGAGCACAGCTCAGCTAATGAGGCTGTCACCCTCCATGCTTCTCCTTGCTTGGAGGGAAGCTTTGGTGTGACGGGGAAAAGTTTCTTGGTACACTGCCATGGAGCTCAAAGTTAGAGAGGGCTTTGACTTGCCCAGGGATGACGGATCTCATTAGAGGTTTACTTCACAGTTCAGTTCTGTAAGTCTCTAAAAGAGTCCTTTCCCTCTTTTGTCCCCTTGACGCCTAGGATATTTTCCATAATTGTTGCTATAAAGGCCACAGAGGCAAGGCAGGCTGCCTGCGCTCATGACTAACGAGGCCTTGGAGAGAATTTCCCTGGCTGTGTCATGCAGGGCTCCCACCCCCACGTCTGTTAGACTCAAGGACTCCCAAGGCTGTGTCTCCATCTATCACATCAGAGCTGAACATCACGTTTACCTTCACAGCTGTCATCAAAACAGCGAGACACTTTTAATTAGCCGCTACTCCCAAAGGTAAATCCAGTGCACCATCTGGACAGAAACAGCTGTGCTTCGGGAGGGGCCAGGACTCAAATGTCACCTATGCCCCGAACCCCTCGCTGGCCACCCTGCAGGTCCCCTGGAATGGCCTCTCCCCTGGAGCAACAGCCTCTTCCAGCTGCCCAAATAAGTATCCAGAAGCTCTGTGTAGACCCTCACCCTCCCGCAGCCAGCACAGGCACGCTCAGTCCAGTCTTCCCAGTCCCCAAATATTTTTCTTGGTAAAATGACGTGATCGCACATTTATCTCCATAGCTGGCTCCTAAGCTTAGAGTAATTTTTTAAAAAATATATCTTCAAGACACAGCAACCTAACCAATACCTCTGAATTATAGCCAATCTAAAAAAGATGTTCTGTCCTTTCCTGCCTTTAGTGCCTGTATGGCCATAAGTTACTGTGCCAGTTCAATTAATCAATAAGGAGAGTTTAGCTTACGAGGTACAAATATATATCTTTTAAACAGCTGGGGGAACACCACTGCCCAAATACCCACACAGAGTCCTGGAGCACCACCTTCCATTTCCACTCAGGAACTTCCCAAATATCTGTGTCTGATATGGGTGGCTGTCTTTCTGAGAAAAACAAAAAAAACCCCAACAACAAAACCACATAAGGATGCTGACTGATAGAGAAAGCTATTGGTCTTCCACAAATGAACTGCTGTAAGTGTTTTAAATGTCGGAAATATTCAAACGGAAAAAGGAAGAAAGAAAGGGAGTGGTGACAAAGAGGAGTGACAGGGCTTTTTGTGATGTGGCCACTTGCTGACCTGCTCTATTTTCAAATTCTTCACGCTTAAAAATGAAAAAAGATGACCTATCGAACACAACAAATGTTGCAATAAAGCACTGCAAGTTTTGGTGGCGGCAAGAAAAGATATTCCGTGATTACATTTCCAAAAAAAAAAAAATTATGTAAGTAAAATGCCTGGTTAAACACAAGGAGAGGGATGGTACCAGAGGAGAGGGGAACACACTGTCCTCTGCCTTCCAGCGCAACTCCAAGGTACTGATGGGCTCTTCCACACAGACTGATCCCTCCGTTTCTCCAGAAGTTGCAGCACGCTGAGCCGCCCCAGCAGTGTGCTGGCTCTGCAGTGACGGGCTGGCAGCAGCAGCTACTTCCCTGCAATGTAGAAAGGTCAAGAATCCAACCCCTGTGACGCTTCTCTTTATCTCTGTGCCCCAGAACTGCTGCGTACCACCAAAGGACAGCCTTGTTGCCCACCCAAAGATGCCGTAGATGTGGAAGTAGTGGAGGGACTAACAAAAACATGAAGGTCAAATCCAGACCTATGGTGAGAGCCCCGGTGCAGCTGCAAGTTAGAGGAAAGGATCCTGTATGAAGAGACTGCGTGTACTCTCAACAAATTTGCTGATGATATGAAACCAGGAGAAGTGGTTGACACAGCAGTAGGCTGTGCTGTAGCTGAAGGACTGGGCAGAGAAGAACCTGATGAAATTCAAAAAAGGCAAGTGTAGGGTCCTGCACCTGGGGAGGAATAACCCCAGGCACCAGTACAGGTTAGGGGCTGGCCTGCTGGAAAGCAGCACTGCAGAGAAGGACTTGGGAGTTCTGGTCGACAGCAGGTTGACCATGAGCCAGCAATGTGACCTTGTGGCCGAGAGGCCAATGGTGTCCTGGGGTGTATTAAGAAGGTGGAGACAGGTTCTCCTCCCCCTCTATTCTGCCCTGGTGAGGCCGCATCTGGAGTACTGTGTCCAGTTCTGGGCTCCCTGGTTCAAGAATGACAAGGCACTGCTGGAGGGAGCCGAGCAGCAGGCTACAAAGATGATTGGGGGGCTGGAGCATTTTTCTTATGAGGAGAGACTGATAGAGCTGGATCTGTTCAGCCTGGAGAAGAGAAGGCTGAGAGGGGATCTTATCAACACTTATAAATATCTCAAGGGTAGATGCTGAGAGGATGGGACCAGACTCCTTACAGTGGTGCCCAACCATAGGATATGGGGCAATGGGCACAGACTGAAGCACAGAAGGTTCCATCTGAATATGAGGAGAAACTTGTTTACTTTGAGGTTGCCAGAGCACTGGAACAGGCTGCCCGGAGAGGTCGTTGAGTCTTCTTCTCTGGAGACATTCAAGACCCACATTCCTGTGCAATCTACTCTAGGTGAACCTGCTTTAGCAGGTGGGTTGGACTAGATGATCTCCAGAGGTCCCTTCCAACCCCAGCCTTTCTGTGATTCTGTGATCTGAGCAACCACAGAACCACAGCTACAACAGGAGACCCATCAGGAATAAGGCCAAGGCACTGGTGTTCTTCTAGACCTCCCATCCCAGTAAATTTGAGCCTTGCTGTCACTGAAGCCACCTGAATGTTTACATTGCTTTTCTAACACTCTAAAAAAATTAAGATTTTACTTCCTGGATTGCTGTTTGCTTGTAAATAGTGAAGGCAACCAAACCAGGCCAAAACACCCTCCTCTGCCATCACCAGGTGGTAGGGCTGCCCATGGCTCTGAAGTTTCTATCCATACATATGTATGAAATTAATGAATTTTGCTGTTTGTACTTTCCCAGAGTGATTAAAAACTATGCCAAGAGCTTCAACTAAAGTATGTAAAGAATTGCAGTCCACAAACCAGAAAATTGTTCATCCTGTCTCTAAACCAGCAAGTACTTAGAGCTGCATTTAGGTACCTGTTTAATTCAGGAAGAAAATCAGACCTTTTCCTGCATAGTCCACAAAGCTCTCCATGTACAAAACACATATTCCAATTAGCACTTCAGTCACTCCAGAAGTTTATAAAAAATAAGCCCAGCAGGCAATACAGAGCACTGTGACATGTTAGTACAGAATATTTCAGAGTACTTCTCAAACCTCCAACATCACAAACAATACCAACTGATTACTCTTTTATATCATCCCAGGAAAGAAGAATGAGAGCACGTGCCTCCTCCTGAATGACTCCTGTCTCCGGCATCCCTGGCACAGCACAGCTTTTCGGGGTGGTTGCTGATAGACACATGTCCTGAGTGCCACCATGCCATGCAGCTGCAGCAGGTCACAAAGCTTCTTGGAGGCACCTTCCTACCTGACTCGCACACCAGCCCCACAGCATCCCCCTGCACCCAGCAGCACGGAGAGCCGTCCCGCACGGCATCCCATTGAAAGGGGGTCGCAAACCTGGCCATGGGGTGGCACAAGCAGGTCTGCATCCCCGGGCACGTGGCACTAAGTCCTGTGCTGTGACACCTCCCAAACAATTTGTACCCGACAGCACAAGCCCCCAAACTAGCCTTGTGCCAAGGAGCAAAAGCTTTTCCCCTCACTGCAACAGTTTATCCTGTGATCCTGTCTTGGGGCGTATATCCCCATTAACCTGGCTGCTAATTCATTTGCCAGATCGATTGATAGAGAGGCAGTTTTCCTGAGAGATGGCAGCTTCAGCAATGCTTCTGCCCTGACCTCGCATCGCAAAATACAAGGTAGGCTTCACCTTTAACAAAGCTGAAAGAGCCCAGCCCCAGGCTCTGCTCAGAAACCAACTCCGGAGGATCAGCAGCTTCTCTCCCTGTGAGCAGATTCCTCAAGCAGCCTCTGCCCAGTTCCCTTCTCTCTTTTCCTCTCATCTTGTTCTCTTTATATGGAACATTTTTCATTCTGCCATACAAATGTAAATGCAGCCTGAATTGATCCCTTCCATACCTTCAGTCCCCTGAAGTTAACAAGTAGGTCTTTACTTCACAGTTTTATAAGTCCATTATGTTCTTTGATTAGCAGCTCCTTCCCAGGCTAAATGGCTTTGAAATAAATTCAGAAGGTTTGATATCTGGTGGTTTTAAGATTGATTGTTAATGTGTTTTGCACATTACATAGAACTTATTCATACTTCAGCCCCACTTATAAGCACTAGCAAGCCGAGCTTCGTTAGCTACAGCAAAATGCCAGCAAGCACAGCAGCAGTGGGGCTGGAGGTGACAAGGTGCCAAGTGTGCTTGGCCTGGATGCCACCAGAGTTCTCTGCTCTTAGTCAGACCTTCCCACTGAGGTGTCCATGCTCTGCTCTGCAATCCCCATTGCTTAAGCAGCTGCAGAAGTCCAAAGGGAGTAAATGATGGACCAGCCTAGTGGCGAATCCCCCCCTGATTTCCCCATTCATTTCAGGCATTTTCCTCATCACACCAGGAGGACCCAGTAAATAAGGGGCACAGCAGCATATCGCTCTGTCACCATCAGCCCAAGAGCAGGCTGGCTGGGACGAACTGCCCTGAAGAATCAGATGTTGATTTTTACCACCCAGGTCTGGATTGCTTCCTGGTGACCCGGCCAACATAGAAAAGCGCTTGGGAGCTCTGATCCAGGGCTGGTCATGTAAACATTGGAGGCTCAGATGGAATAAACGGTCCACATGAGTCAAAGCAGGGTGGTATACGCTGTTGCTATACAACACTAGCAATTACTCTCGCATCAAGCTAAGTAGGAATCTCAGCCAGCATAGCCTGAGGGATAGCAAGGAACTATTACATCTTTTTTTTTAATAAAAGATTGTATGGAAGTAAGATAAAATAGCAAAAAGGCAGTTGTAGCATGTGAAATATGAAGTATAAATTGAGCTGTTCATTTTAATGGCATCTCTTACTCCCTTTTCTTGCAGTTAGAGACAGCCTTTGTATGTCAAAAAGCCATGCATGGCCATCTTCTATAGGACACAGGAATGGTGGGAGCTGCTCTGTGGGGAAGGGGGGAAAGTTCGATGTTGTGGGCTGCTGCTGATGTTGCTTTGTGTCCTTGATCACAGCGCAGGCGCCCATACACACGTCAGAAGCGGAGAAGGAGGCAGCTCTGGTGCTGGTGCTGACTCTCCCTCCCAGCCTCGCTGCTTGGAAAGGACAACTCAGATGTGTGATCTTCATGATGACTCCAGCCCAAGGCAGGCTTACTTGGGACCGTGCCACTGGCAGGCAGGGGGGGCCAGCCATGCAGGCGTGACCCTGCTAAAGCTCTTCTTCTCTACATACAGAGGTATTTATAGGCAAGAGAAAATAGACTCTATGACCCAGCGCTGATCTTCCGAGCTTTATCAGTAAGCATTAGTAGAAAACGCAAACATCATGTTTTCTACTAAAGTCTTTCAGTAGAAAAGTGAAAAACATGATATTTTAAGAGGAAACAATTTTGTCCTTTAAGTCATAAATAATATACATAGTCATAGAATTCCTATAGTTAGCTAATATCCCACCATTTTAAGAAATTATTGTAAATTACCTTGTAAGCATGTAACCTTAGGGAACTACCAGATATTTTAGGACGTCTAATGGAATCAAGGCACGAAAACACAGTATAAAACTGACACAGGAGAAACTACCAAGTCATAAGAACTCAAATCACAGCAACACAGTTACACAGTCTGACCTACAGCCTAAGCAACCCAATGGATGCAATCCATAAACAGTAAACTACAACTACGTAAATCTATTAAAATAGCATTAGAAAATAAAGAAAAGAAAAAAAAAAAGCCTTAAACTTTGAGTCTTTGGCAAAGAAACATCTTTCCCTAGGCTGGTATATATCTGGAATCTGGTCAGCCTAATACCAACTGGGGTCAGCTTCACAAGAAAAAGATCTTTCAGCCAAGAAGTTCTGTAATTTCTTCTCTGTGTGTTCATTATGCAATGACTTTTTAGTTAGTTTTCCAGCTTGAAACAGACTTTTTTGAGTTTTTCTATTTCTTCTAGCATGACAGTTAACTGTTTTGTAGTGGGTCACATTCAAGAACCTGAAGGACACAGAGCCTTAATCAATATCAGGAATTGATAATCAATGGCTCAGTCTGTGCTGTATAGCAAGGAGCTCTGAAAGCATGAACGTAGGAAGGCAGCAGAGGAACTCCCCAAAGGATGCATTAGAGGAACAGGATGACATCTGGGTCCCAAGGTCACAAACACAAAGCGCAAATTTCCAATTAGTGGGCCCAAAAGGAGTGTGACCTCAAAAGCTGGGAGGAACCAGTTTTTAGGGCACTGCAGACAACATAGCGTGAAATATACTGCATAGATTGACAGTACAAACAGGGAAGAGGGTACAAAAGACAGTTATGGACCCTACAAGAATGGGATCAGAGGGAGAAGAGAGAAAGGAATTGCTCCATCTCCTTCTCCCTTGGTTAAGGACACTACACATGGTCAACACTGCTGCATATCTGCAGTGGTTCCCCCATCACCTCCAGAAAGAGCTCTGCTGTTGGATTTCCCATTTGCCACATTCTGACACTGCAGCGCAGCAGTCGTCTCTATAAGTTTATCTTTTACTACATCACTGAGTAAAGAAAACCAGGATTTTAAGAGCAATATGTGTGTGTGTGTGTGTGTGTGTACGTGTGCTTTCTGCTCCGGCTTTCCTCCATGACAAGGTGCTGCTGCAATGCTCAGATGCACCACCAGTCATTATGGATTCAAGGCAAGTCCTCACTCCCTGTAAACGTCTATGCAATATAGACCAAGCGGAACTGAGAATATTCAGTAGCCCAACAATTAGGAAGATGAATGTTAGTGCCCCAAGTTCAGTCCCTGCTCCAGAGGCTAATGGGATATGAATGCAGAGCAGGATTCATCTCATCCAAGTTTAGATATCCACACTACTGTAACTCATTCTAGGCTTTTTACAAAGGAGACCAATAGGCACGTTTAGAAAGAGATTTGTCCAATACCTTTAGGATAAAATTAATTGTCCTGCAGAAGCATCTAAATCTTTCCATCCACTGGAAAGTGCGTGCGGGGTTACCAGCTCTGGGTCACATCTGATGTCCCAGTTCCTGAAGTCAGGATAGAAAAGTCTCTACTAAAATGTTCCCAAATGCCTTTGAGACGTATCTATAGGATCGGGCTGTGTGAAGGAGATAAGCAGGAAAACTGTAAGGGTTCAGTCAGAGCTATTAGTTATATTGTCTGTGTGCATCTCCACTCAGACGTCCGGCAATCAGGGGGTAGCTCAGCTCCAGCTCTGATGATCTGGGGCAACCAAGAGGATTGCCACAACCACTGACAGGGCAGAAGGGTGGCCAGGCTCTCCTGAGAGCCAGGACCTTCCCACCCAGGGAGTCCTGCTGAAACCACAGCTCCCAGCTTCTGTTACTGCCCTCCCGGCTCCTGCCCTGAGTCCTCTGAAGCAGAATACACGTGCAATGCTCAGAAAGTAACACAAAAGTGAATAACTGTGGATGTCACAGGTTTATAAGAACGAATATTTTGCAGTGCATCTAACTAACAGGTAATTACTAATGTGTTTGCAAAGGTGTCATGTTGTTAACGTAAAGTGTCTCTTTCTGAAGTTCACGTTTGCATCGCAGAACCTGCATCCTCTTCGCAATGAGATGACGCTGCTTTTCACCGTGATGTGCATTCAACTGTCTAGAGGCAGCAGTTCAGGGTTTGGTGTACAGCTGTGAGACAAAAATGCTTGTTTCTAACAGACCGCGCACATGGTTTCCCTCAGGGTGCAATTCCTGCGTGGGTCATCACAGGTCCGTCCTTTCGGGTGCTTTTGCCTAGAACCCAGCAACACACCTGTCCCTGACACACAGCCCACCGTCCCAACTCTAACTGCCCCAGGCTTGTTTTCCTTTCCTTTTTGCAGAGCTCCTGAATTATTTGACTTGTTTGGTCTGCTTTTTTCCTCCATAAATTGCCCTTGTGATATTTTTCTCTATTTTAAAAGAATACTGGATATTTTAAAAATCTAAGCCTGGGTCTCTTGAAGAAATAGAAGCAGGTCCTTATAGAACATGGAGGAAATCAATACCCGGGTACTCTCTTCTTTCTTTGGGGACACAGACATTTTTTCTGTTTCATTGCGCCTGTGGTATGATTGGTGAGGAACAGAAAATGAAGCAGAACTTTCCTGCCCAAACAGAGCATGGCAAAGAGAATCTATACCTGCACACACATACATGCACACTCACGAAAACATGTCTCACCAGTCACACAAGCAGCCCTGCTCAGTCAGAGTTCTGCCAGTAAAGTCTATGTCTGTATATTCAGGCCTGAAGCTCTCTCATATTGGGATCATTTTGGCTCTCTATCATGAAACCTGAATTTTGCCTTTGACATTATTTTTCTTAAGTTAACCATGTACTTGTATTTATGCACATCAAATTATTATTCTGTTCTCAAGGAAACAAAAGGTGTATCGTATGAAGACAACGAACAGGGAGTGCTTAGTGAGCACCAGCTGTACCGTGCCTGAATCCCAAGATACTCTTTCACTTCCCCAGTTTTTGGAAGGATGGTTAGGGAGTGGTTAACACACAAAGTGATTAAAACTGTTATCCCCACCCTGTATGATGGAGCGACATTGGCAGATGAGCCAATATCACAGTCATGATACGTTGAGCATCTCAGTTGAACTGCATTTGTCTGTTCAAGAATTAACCCATCCAGGACTTTTCACATCATAAGAAGGAGATTGTATCACTACCAAGCAAACTCTGTAATTACAGTGTATGTGCACCATTCACAGTTCAGTTTGACACTTGGTTGCTACTGAGTAGGTGACATAAAGGGTACTGTGCGAGTTGGGATGCACCAGAGGTAATTTTTAATTTCTTACCTAGGTGATATCTTAATCAGTTGTGTTTGTAGCCTAGGGATTTTGAGAACAAGAATTCAAAAGGACTTTTTTTTTTTCCTAGTCCCTTTTACCAACTACAGAATTTTTATTTCCTTCTAATATTTCCTCCAAGGAAGCAAAAAGCCTTTGAATTAAAGTAGCGTTAGTTGTCTATTACTGGATAGCACAAAGAGAGACAGAAATTAAGGACTAACAATATTCTGAAACTATCATGACCTTAAATTATGGCAGGTTAATAAATCACTTGAAATGTAAATCTATCTCTGCTCTCACCTTGAATTCTGAATACCTTTAATCAAGTAGCTTAATAGAAATTTTGATGATCAAAGGCTGTAACTGCTGGCAGAGTGAGAGTACAAGTTGGAGAGACAGCTGGGACTTAAAGTTTGGGCTGTTCAACAAAAAATGCTTTGGAAATTCAGTCTCTCAGGAACCTGTAAAACCTAACAAAATGATGGAAAAGGTTTAAATATTTAACAAAAGACATTGTAAAGCTTGTAAAGGCCAGCATGGGTGATGCAGATGGGAACTCAGGAACGCCAAGGAGATAGAAAGGGAAGGAAGAGACTTTGTGTGAGGCGCAAGATGGATGTTCACGAGCACAAGTGTGTGGGATGAGCTGCGGCATCCTGTGTCCCAGCCGGGCTCTTCTGCAATGCTGGTCCCTGGGGAGCAGAATGGTTGACACCGCCAGAGTTCAGAGATCTACGTCCTGCAACACAAGCACACACGGTGTAGTGCAAAGCCAGGGCTCGCAAACCTTAGAGAACCAATGACAAGTATGAGGTTTCTGTCCCCCTAAGGAGCCTGAGGGCAGCTGCAGCACCAGCATCCTAATGCCGCCGTCCTGCAGCAGCTCTTTGTGGAAGCTGAGGCAGAGGTCCAATGTCGCTCATTCTGTGGTCTTCTTTAACATGAACACAAAAAGAGCATTTGATTTAAAAAAAAAAAAAATCTTTATACAAAAGATATGCAAAGGTAAACACTCAGAGTTTATACACCTTCAATCTGAAAATCTAGGAGAAGAAACTCATAAGGGCCAATTCAAGGCAGCGAAGAAAAGTCAGAGTGACATTACCTGCTTCACACACCTCCATCCCCACATGGCAGTTGTACTGGGCTGCTAAATTGGAGGTGTTCATGTTTTGTGCTTTTCTGAGCACGTCCTCATTGATGCATTCAGTCTCTAGGCTCTGCCTAGTGGGGTGCAAGGCAGCATAAGACCATCGTGGGTTTCTCCCTGTTTATTGGGTTTACTGCTTACAGTCACAAAAACACCCTCACCTTAGAGACATAATTTGTGGGTATGCCTGTCCCTCCATGCTTAGGAAGCTAAAGGGGGAAAAAACCGTATCCTTACAAGAATAAGTTTTATAAAATTCTTAATCATATAAATCAGAGTAAACTTCCTATGAAATAAAAATGAAAGCTTGGCTCCACTGAAATCAAACACAAACATCTGATTTCAGGGTGGACAGAATTTCATATAACACCTGGAAGAGAAATTGGTTGTTATGCCCAGCTTATTACAGCACAGGGAGAAGAACCCCCAGCTGAGTACCAGGCTACTTGAGCATTTCAAGCCTTTTATGAGGAAGATAAAAGCCAGAGACCTCGTGCTGAGTCCCCTGTCTTTGGCTCTCTCCAAAATGAAAAGTAATTTGTACATGTCATGGGAGATTTCAGCACATTCTGGAAAGCAAATATCTAGATTTGCTTCATCCAAAGTGAAATGCTCACTGCAGGGGTACCAAGTGCGGCACCATCGCTCGGACCTGCCCTGGTGAGGCCCGGACACCTCCAGGCAGAGCTACCGAGGTGGCTTGGTCGTGCATTTCCAAGTCACCTGCAAAGCTGAGCTGTCCTGGGAATATGAATAACCACAGTCAGACGGCACTACAGCTCAGCTAAGAGCACTATGCACAGCAGTCACCTCTGATTATCAGTGTAACAAATGCAAGCTGGGTCACCTGCAGTCCAAATAACCCATTCCCAGGACATCAAATGCAGAATGCCCAAGCTGCCTTTCTCCGCTGCTTTGTGCCCCAGTACAGGTAACACAAAGGACAGTCTGGCTATGGTTTTGTTTATCTAGCATTTTCTATTTGATGTATAAAACAGAGCATACTAAAAGCATATATGTGCGTGTGTGTATATATGTATGCAGTTACACGTGTTGGAGCAAATTTATCCCAGAGGTTCACACTGATAAATTATCTCTATTGCTGGTCCTTCAGCTTCTTTCTGTTTTTCAGCAGAGGACCTGGGAAGTCAGCTCAAGGGGAAGAACTGCTGCTCTTTAAACACTGCGCTCCCCTCTTCGAGAAATGCGGGTCTCGGGAGGAGGCAGAGCCTGGCTTGCGGGGGATGAGTAATGGCCTTGTGGAAGCGAGCTGCAGCACTCGGCGTAGCTGTGCCTTCAAAACGTAGTTTTCGGTCCCCATCTGCAGGCAGGATGGAGCAGAGCAGCTCAGCACCCCAGCTGGGCTGAGCTGGGTTAGAGCCACAGCACTGCAATGCAGGATGAAGAACAGCCCTGCTGTGCGAGTCGTGGCAGTGATCTGCAGACAAAATCTCATCTACCGTTCATCACTTAATCACCTACCAGCCAACACTTTCAGGGTCTGGTCTCCTTGCCTGCCTGTAAATGGGGAGTTGTTCTGCGGTTCTGCCCAGAGAGTCAGGCTGGGGGTTAAGTACAAGTTTGCAACATGCATACACACCTGTTTTGGTAAAAAAGCACAAAGCAATGATTTTAAAATTAAGGAGGAAAAAGCTATACACAGACAGATATTGCATTTGTGCACATGAGGCAGAGGGGGTGTGTGGGTGGCAGCACATGACGCTCCGGGGCAACAGCAGGGGCGCAGGGCAGAGCAGCACCCAGCCCTGCAGAAACACGGCAGCTGGACCGGCGGTCTGGCGAGCACTCAGGCTGGCACCTTGCTGGCACCGGTGACCCAAACCACCCCCCAAACCGCAGCAGCTTCCCAAGTCTCACGCCACGCTGGGATTTCACGCCAGCTGAAAGAAGAAAGTGAACTACCTGCTCAGACAACAACATACATCTCAATTGCATGAGCAAAACAGATCTTTTCCCGGGTTTCCAGCTGAAGGGCAACACACATGAAGAATTCGGGGAGAGGGGTGCACGCAGTTGAGCTGTGAGGTCCACAGCATCTGTACAGCACCTCACTGCTCCCTCAGACATGAATAAACATCAAGCTCCTGCCTATACCAAAAATTTTGTCTGCTTGATAAATTAGTGTCCAAACCCTAAGGCACTAAAATCTTAAAGGCAAATTTTCCTTGCTCCCTCTTTGGAAAGCAGTGGTTGAGAACAAGGCTTTTAACGTCAGCCCACGGCAAAAGGAAAGTACAACTCAATCAGTACTTTCAGGCAAGAGAATATTCCCTTCAGCTGAGGAAACATGAGGAATACAGAGGTTTTGATTAAAGTCCACGTTCTAGCCCTTCCTTGTGTTCAGAGATTTCACCGTTATCTAAGCACTCTCCTTTGCCTGCTGACAGACAGCTTGCTGATATATGCAATATTATTCAAACTTGTCAAAAGTCATTTAAAATCCCATCAACATCAGAAAACTGAAAAGGGAAATATTAGCCCCTTAGTCCAGTCAGCCAAGAACTGCACTTACACTAGTTTCTAATGAAAATTACTCTGTAATAAGTTTGTCTTTTAAAAAAAAAAATTACGATATCTGCATAGATAAACAAAAAAATAAAAAACAAACACCACAGTTTCCACTACACTCTTAGAATGGGATTAATTTACTACAACAAAAATGGATGGGAGCATCAGAAGTACTCGCTCCAAATGTGCTCACAGTGACTAATACCATGAAAAGCTATCTTAACCGATTCTAAGTTGCAGATGGATCTTGGCAGAAAGGAAGCCGGAGGAAATGAGTGTAATTGCTGCAAAATATGCAAAAATGACAGAGAGAGGAAAGTCTAGACAATGTGAGATGATTGCCATGCTCTCCAGCTTGGAAGGCAAAGCTCGTCTTCTGATTGTTCTGGGGTTTAATCTGTCGAACACACATCACTCTTCGAACCCATATGGGCAAGTAATTTGCCATATGTTTTAGTACATGGCATGAGTACCCAGAGATGAACTGCTGCTAACTCTGCAAACAGAAAAAAGCAAGAAATGCCGCCTGCATCTCTCTGATACACTAACAAGAGGCTGGAGCGTTCCAGGGTTATTTTTAAAACAAATACCACCCTTCTACAAGGTATCTTCTTTTCCATGCTGGAAACATGTTGAACATAAGCCGACAGTGGCCCTGGCAGCCAAGAGGACCAGCCATGTCCTGGGTGCATCAAGCACAGCGTTGCCAGCCGGGCAGGGAGGTGATTGTCCCACTCTACACCACACTGCTGTGGCCCCACCTTGAGCACTGTGTGCAGGTTTGGGCACCTCGATATATGTCCAGAGGAGAGCAATCGAATCGGTGAAAAGTCTTGTGGGCAAGACTTACGAGGAGTGGCTGAGGTCACTTGGCTTGTTCAGCTTGGAGAAGAGAAGGCTCGGAGATCGTCTCATCACTGAGGTGTGACCTCATCACAGCCTTCACCTTCCTCACGGGGGCAGCAGAGGGAGCAGAGATTGATCTCCGCTCTCTGGTGACCAGCGACAGGACATGAGGAAGTGGAATGTGAAACCATGTCTGGGGAAGTTCAGATTGGACATAAGGAAAAGGTTCTTCACTGAGAGGGTGGTCGGTCACTGGAACAGGCTCCCCAGGAATGTGGTCACAGCCCCAACCCTGTCAGAGTTCAAGGAGCATCTGAACGACACTCTTAATCATATGGTTTAGTTTGGGGTATTCCTGCAAGGACCATGGAGTTGGACTTGATGACTGTTACAGGTCCCTTCCAACTTGAGATATTTTATGACTCTATGATTTCCTACTATCCAGGTCCAGGTGTGCCCCACAGCTGCCTCAGCCTCGCATGGAGAAAAGACCCAGGGACAGACATCCCTTCTTCTCCCACCCCCTGTGAAACATGGGAGGAAATCCTGGGCACCAGGACTCAAAGGAAAACACCTGTGCTCCATTCAGCTTGACACGTTTCCTCTCCTACCTCTCTGCTTCCCTACACCACACAGGAGTTACATGCAGTGTGGGCAGACCTGTGCTTTTGTGCAATCTTACTCCCAGTTTCTATCGTTTTTGTAAATAACACCAATTTTCCTTGTATTCACCCTTAATGAGGCAATGACATATTTCTGTGGGGAAGATGTGTTCTCCTCAAGATCCTAGCTCGTAATTCTTGGTCTTTTCCTAAGTCTTTCTTCTCCCCCATGCACCCAGCACATGCTGCTTTTGCTCCTCATCTCAGCAACCCGTCTGTCTGCTCCTTCCCACCACGTCACGATTCTTCTTTCTTCTCTCACCCGGTTCATTCACACATGAACAAGATATTGCTCTGTCATAAAACCAACATCTCCTGCAAATCTTAAAAGAAACTGTCAGCTGGTGATGGCTAATTCAAAGCAGTGTGAGGAATCTCAAAATTTTAAAACATATTGAAAAAATCCTCATATTATTGAGTAGAGCATCTAAATAGTCTGTATAACCTCATATGCCTACCACTGTTATTTTTGTCTGATATAAAATTCACCTAATGGTTCTCAAACCTCAGGGTATCGTGGTTTAAATCAGGCTGTGCACACCCCCACACAGGGTTATCTCTGGTCCTTTGAGCTTGATTATATTGGTGCTTAAAACCATTTGCAAAATCACAGCCACTAAGGTTTTGGGACACTTACAGTGTTTGCCTGTACACAAACATTCAGTAGTTTACTGCTGCTTAAATCTAACTGATGTCTTAAGCCAAAAAAGGCAGGACTTCAACGTACATTCAAGTGAAAATTTTCTATAAACACTCCAACCTAAACGTAATATTCAGATTTTTCCCTCTGCCATGTCAACTGAAAACTGTAGCACCACAGGCATGTTGACCGGATAATCCTGCTGCTGGTATTAAATGAAATACATCGGTACAGAACATGACAATCCTCAAGAATAACCAGAAATGGTGCTCCCAGGTGATAATTCTGCGGAGTCCGCACAGTCTCTGAACGGGTGCGCAGGGCCAGGGGCAGCCCCAGCCAGAGGAGCGCGCTGGCTGGGCTCACACGCAGCCGTGTCCTGGAGGCTTTGGAAATGTTTTCTCAAATAATAATTGCATTTCATAAAGAGCATCACGGGGAAATAACAGTCCCACAGTCTTGCTTGTTGATCTTTGTTGTCTTTTATCTCTTGGTTTACTTTGCATTCTGATACAACGAAAGTCTTTGCGTTTTTAAAACGTAGGTCTGTGTATGCAAGGAAATCTGTGGCTGAAACAGGCAACTCGTACCTGTTGCCCCTTGTCCTCTCTGTGTGGCTCCCTGTGAAGAGCGAACCTCCACCCTCTTTGGAGCTGCCCTTTAGTTACTGGGACACTTGATGAGGTCTCCCTGAGCCTTGTCTTCTCCAGGGACAAACGACCAAACTCCTTCAGTCTTTCCTCATAGGGCAAGTTCGGATCGTGGCTTGATCATCCTCATGACCGTCCTTTGGACCCTCCCCAGTCTGTCCACGTCTAAGGTCAGTGGATTTTTTTAATGATCTTGGTGATACCACAACCACTATCTAAGCTATCTAATCTGCATCATTTTCTTGCACTGCAATGGCAGCCAGGCTGGTATCTTGATGAGTAGAAGTCACAGCTGTTGATAGAAAGAGCTGGTTCAAAAGATCAGATCTGACGCAAAAAAACATGGCAGTTCTCAGTATATTCCCCAGCTGCGAGCTCCAGGTATTAAATTTGCATTATCAGTAGTAACTTCCATAAGACATCAACCTTATCTTCAGTAAAACTAAATTGTTTAATTTTTTATTTTTTAATTTTTTTTAACAACCGGGTCTTGGAATTTTTTTAATGTTATTTTTAAGCATTAATAACTGATTTTGTCTTCTATTACAAGAAAGTTTACTGGCCCAGTTAAGAGAATTTGAAAGAAACAAAATATAAATGTAGTGGCAAAACCTGCTACAATAATCCCAGTAGTGCATCCTTCAGCTGTCTATTATTAAGCTAACACAAAGAGCATTTTGAGGAATACTATTATGCTGCTGCATAGAGAAAAATGTTTCTGATTAGCATGTACTCGATACGCTTGGAAAATTAGTTGTCCTTCAGAGAGTTTCAGCAACAAGTGAAACATCTGTTGCTTCCTCCAAGTTATAACAATTATTTCACAATTATTCTTTTGCATACTTTGAACTTCTGGAGTTTTTTTAATCTAGAAAGCAGTGTTTGTGGTGCAATTGAAATGCACAATGTGCCCATATGTGTGGGAAAGAAGAATCGGAAATAATGGCAGTCTCTAACTGTGGCGTTATGTCACCTTGAGGCCAAAATTGTTGCCCATCTACATTATTTGCATTCACTGTATAAATTCCACTCTGTAGACAATGGGAATTAATTTCATTTCAATAGCTTCGATGGCTCCCATTTATTTCAAAGTCGATGCCAGTGATCACTGTTGTGTGTAGCTGCACAATACACTTTCTGCAGCCAAAAAGCCAGCTTCAAGTTTCTACCCCCTTACCACAGTGCATTGCTTGTGCTGTATCGGTACCAATGCTCATGGTATAAACACCACTGAAATATTAATAACTCATGTTAAAAGCAAACCACATCTGGGTTGGAGGAGCAAACAGTACAGCAGCAAAATGTGCAGCTGCGCTCAGGAGAGGAAGGAATTGTTTAAGCCAGCTTCTCGAGCCGTGGAAACGAGCTGTAGCACAAACAAGCAAGAGCTGTGAACAGTCAGACCCCTCGACAGCCCAGAAGTGGAAAGACTGACCAGAGACCTCGTCCCAGGGTAACATTCACATTCATAAGACCAGGGACAGGCTCGCCTCATTATATTAGGTGCTGGTTATCTGCTATCAAGAGCTATTAGGTTAAAAAGCGATGAACAAGGGACAAGTGAGAAATGCAGCTTAAATTCACCCCTCCTGCTGCGTTTGCCTGCACAGTAACAGCACATGTGCCGGGAGCCACAGGTGGTTACACAAACAGGGCTCCTGTGCAGCCTCCGCTTGTCATCGTAGAGCTACTTCTGCCATCCACATAGGCCAGATGAACAAATAAATTACCAAATACACTTGGAAACAGTCTATCTTCACAGCGTGGGTTTACAAAGACTGGAGCCAGGATTCGTGGATGGAAGATGGGGTAAAATGTCAGAGCTTCCCACTTTGCAAGCCAGAGATTTTTTTGTACTGTTTTTATCTGCCCTGCAAACATCATTTAGTCACCTAGTTAAGGCCTGCTAGGAATATCTTTGACTTAGCTGCGAAACTACAGCCTGAAGATAACATCACAGACATATGGAAAGCCTTGTGTTTGTCACTTCTGCCCCCCTTGAACAAGGGTACCCTTGATTGCAGCTGCCGGGAGGACGCACATGGCAGTGTCTGCTCTGCACAGAGGATCTTGGCCAAGCAGGGAGGGCTCTGTGTTTCTGGAAGGGTTTGACAGCTCGATGGCGTCACATCTGCATGTCTGGCAGCAGCGTTGCCGTAAGGGATTTTCAACGTAACAGGCGAAGAATGAAAGCGGCGTTATCCCTACAATTCCCTGCAAACAACAGGAGCAGCGTTTCCCCAGGAGTGGGTCAAGCTTAGAGCTGATCTTATCTGGCCTTCAAGTTACTCATTTTAGTAAGAAAGAGATCTCTCCAGGTGCACCTGCGGGTTATTCTGGTGCTGGCTGTGAGTGGTTTGGGTGCTGTCTCCGGCACAGAGGTGGGCAGCTCACCAGCTGCAGTACCGGAGCGCTGGGAGAGACTTTCTGAGCGCTAGTGCAGGATTATGGAATGTGCATTTGGAATTTCTTTTTTTTTCTAAGAGCAAACTAATAAAATAAAATTATAAAAAAGAAAAAATTTTTAAAAGTCTTCCAGTGGCAGCTGAACTAATTACACAGCTGCAAACACTGCAGGCTTCACTGCAGAACAAAACAGCAAAGTAGGATTAATGTGCCCTACTTTAGGTGGCTAAAAGTTTCACATCTGATCCTATGTTATCCGCACTATTTTGCTTTTACAGTCAAGAGAGAAATACCCCAGAGTATCACTAAAATTCATGTCAATGAATCCCCCTGTGAAGGTCAATGTGTGTTTCCAGTGACTGCAAAGGAAGCCTTGGGTCAATTCAGCATCTAACATTTAGACATCTGATGCTCAGGACAATGAACCCTACGTAAAACGTGTGACCATGGCTATAGGTATGGTAAACAGAGCGTGCAGAGCTTTCATCAGGGTCAAACTCCTATCCCTCGACTGGCTGATTTGACTTTGATTCCAGTCAGCACTATTGTAGAGATGGTTTAATTAAATATTAGGGCGCTCCTTGACATGCCAAAGTAAAACATTTAGACAGAAACGCACTGTTTTGGTGGCCATCTGCCACTTAGGTCCATTTGTTTAACAGCATTTTTCAATTAGCCAGGTAATTCCCTTTCCATCCATTCACACACATGAGCAAAACCAAAAGATTTCATTTAATTTACAACCACATGTGTAGAAAGGGGCTTGGACAGTGATGCTGTCGGGAGGCAGACACCTAATCCTTGATAAATTCCATCACCAATACAATGATGCTCAAGGGGCAGGAGCTGTGTGTAAGGAAGGGCTAGAAACAAAAAGAGGAGTGGGTGGGTGCCTAAGAATGCAAGTGTGCCTAAATGTAAAGTACAATCATTTTTAAACATAAGGACTGAAGTAATAAATGAAATGAGTAACAAATTAAATAATTTTGGAAGCTTGTCCCTAAAATTCATTTGCTTTCTTTTGCTCAAATTTATTGATCAAATGTAGGAAACAAAGAAAGCAAAAAGGACAAATCTTTCTCCATCGTGACCTTGTGTCTTACTCTAGATAATGAACTTATACAAAATTGTACTGGAAAAATAGCAACAAGTGCTGCTTATTTTATCACAGGTGCTTGTGTCCATACTGGAGGTTGTAGCTTCATCTCTCAAGAGTTAGAAAGGAAGATAAAATCTCTCTGATTTCTGTCTCTGGAGAATCCTGTTACTGATAGCAGGAGATATGGCATTGCTGGCAGCTCAGAGAACTGACTTTCTATCAGGAAACCCAATCTGCAGCAGTTTCAGATTTCTGAAATTTTGTTTAAAGATGGCAAGTGTCAGCTCAAGTGTAAAATGATTAAAGAGTGGAATAGGTAAAAATATCAAATTTTAAAATTCATTTTTATAGTCTTTCATAAGAATACTTTGGGGGAATTATTTTTAACATGTTGAGGTTACATATTGACTCTCCAGCGTTTCATCTAAACTAACTCTATATGAAATTTTACACTTGTGTAATTAAGACATTCCACAAGGACGTGTACCAGGGTAACAGCAGGAAGGTCTCAAATGAAGAGCCCAAACTGTCAACCTGAGTGTTAATGCAGCCAGCATCAACCAAATGGTTTTCTTTGCCCTTTCACATTTATTCATGTTGCCACACCACAAATTTTCACTGGTGAAACCAAGATGGAACTTAGATTCTGGCCTGAGCTTCTACATTAATATACAACAATTAGATTCCATGGTCTTACACACCTGCTTAGATAAAACTTCATTGCATCTTTGGTATGGCAGCACTAAAGCAAGACCTTCTGACACTTGTTGCCAGAAAGCCCCAACTGCCTTATACCTGAACCAACACCGGCTGAAGCGCAGAGCACCGGGGGAAGCGCCCAGGCTGCGGTGGGGGTCATGGTGTGCTCCAGCTCCGGCCCCACATGGAGCTCCCTGCGTGGGGCTGCTCTCAGGCTGGAGAAGCAGATCCAACTGCTGACACGGCCAGAAGACGGTTGACAAGTTTTCTTCCAAGTGGAGCAAACCCTACACCAAACATCCATTAAGCAATAGTCTACAGCATCCTCAGGACTGCTGTAGTTGCCCATACCTACTAAAGTCCATGAGGTACAGTATTTGTAAGGATCAAAATGACCGAAGAGGACAAATGCTCATTGCCAGCAGCTGATTAGCTTTGAGACTGGTTGCAGGACATGTGGATCTTCTACATTTAAAACCAACCTCTCCACATGATTTAACCTCCCCAGGATGACTTGGGTAAGCCACAGTATCTACAGCCATGAGTCAAGAGCAGTGTCCAGCCTGCAACATGACCATCTTGCATCCACAGCAAGACCAAGTGCCAAGGGATCGGACTCCCAGCTGCAGCCTTCTCAGTGATTTCTGTAGTTTTCTGTTATTATCACTGAATTGTCCATCACCATCCACTGCAAGTTCTGTCTCAATCCCAGCCAAGGGAACTAGAAGCACACTCTGGGGAAGATCTTGGAGTCCCTAATAGAACAGGCTGCACAAGAAGGTCCTTCTCAAGGCTGCCTGTATGTCCAGAGAACACGCACCACACGCCAGATTCAAGGTTAGAAGTGATGGACTGCTTGAGGCAATAAAGGGGAAATTCTCTCTGCCAAGCCCCAGGCAATGCTGGACTCACAGTTTATATGTAATAATGCAGATATTCAACCCTGACAGTAGAATTGCCAGCAGAAGTGGGTCAGGATGCAGTAGGTCCAGATATCAGAGGAATCGTGCTACCTTTCCTGAGCTGTCACAAACTGCCCATGGCAGCCTTGGTCGCTTCCCCCTTCCCAGAATTGTTCCGTTGCTGTCACAAGTGGGGTCCAACTGCTCAATTAGCAACTCAATAGGCCACATGAGCAGATACGATGAGCAGAGCTGACAGGTATTACCGCAAACACCTCTATCAGCCAAGTCACGCACGCTGGCAGTACAGACACCTGCCAGATGTTTCGCAGAACTCTTTTTGACTCCTGGGCCAGACACTCCCCAAGGCCCAGCAGAATTGCCAAAATCACCCCCCGGCTGAACACACCTCACAGAGGAACTTCAAAGGACATCTCCAGGCTCCATCCATCACAGATGACAAGATGTTGATTTTCAGGAAAAGAAAGTGTCAGCAAAGTAGAATCTAACAGCCCGGCAAGGACTGATTATTTTTCCTAAGACTTGACAAGGTAAGAAGGCAGCACTTCAGAGGAGCCACAGTAGAAGTGAAGACTGTTGTAGGTTGTTTTGTTGTTGGTTTGGTTTGGTTTTTAAACAAAACAAACATGAGCTTCTGCTCAAAACTATTTCCTATGATACCTTGTAAGTAGTGGTATTGGAGGAAAAGACGACTGCTTTCCCCGTACAGTTTATTGGTTGCTATTTATGACTAAAAGTTTTGCCTCCCCACCTCCTGTACCAACACAGACCTATTTTGCGCAGTCATGCAATGAAAACCAGATTGCTCTATGGACTAAGAAAAAAAAGAATCAACGCATTTCTTCTCCTCCAACCTTACGCTGCAGCAAATTCACTTTGGAGCAAGTGGTAACCAAAGTTTACCTCAGGAGGCAGCAGTGGGCAAACCAGCAGCACCAACAGCCTTTTTCCCCCTTTTCCCTCTACCAGACCGGCTGGATGCCTTTGGGTTTGAAGCATCCAGGGAGAGAGCAGCAGCAGCAGCCCGCTATCACCACCCGTGGAAAGCAGAGAAATAAGTCTCTACTGCACACTGCTGGATGGATCTTTGACATTTGAACCACTAATATTCCTAAGCACCACCTGGAATGAAATGTGCTTGCAATCCAGAGAAGCTTTTGGAAGTTACTAGATTTGATATCTACCAAAGGAAGATAATGTGAAGGATGAACCAAACTATTAAAGTATCTTTCTGCATTTCACCTGTACTTCGTTTTAACTTTTGCTGTTCTATTCTAGCATCTATCAGGCTGAGGCAACTTTGTAACACTGAAAGGAAAGTGTTGTAAAATTACTTTTTTTCTTTAGCGATACATCTAATCTACACACTGGCTGGCTCACTGGAGCCTACCAGAGACAGCAGGTTTGCAACTGTATATTAAGCAAGCAGCACGCAGGTAAAACCTCTTAGAACTCAATTCTGTGGTCTCCTGACAGGTCTCACATCCCTTCAGATTTCCGACGTGGCACTCAAGAGAAGGGTGTCTAGTACTGTCAATAAAATTAAACTGCTTTCATAACTAAAAGTGTCTGAAAATTTGTGTTCTTTTAATAAAGTGAGATTTTGACAACCATCATTCACATTCCATGTGCAGGATTTTTCTCCCAAATATGCTTTACTTTAAATAAATATATGGATTTAAATCAAAACAGGCAGACTCAGAAATATGTTGGATGTTACTAAAAAGATATAGCTCACTGCATTAGTTTGTTTCTTTTTTCCATCAACCATAGAAACCTTTATTCCAAGCCTCATGACACTTTCAGTTACAAAACGTGGCAAAAAAAATAACAGTCAACACGCAAGATCTGCCATATTTCTACTTGCCTCTATTCTCATACTGGATTTTCCATATCGAGGGATGGAGAATAAACCTCTCCCATTTTTAACATAATGGATATACCTAATGGTAGCAAATAAAGGTTTTTATTATTTTTAATTTCATTTCACAAATCTTTTACTCTCCCCAAGCCACCATTTGTTAGTGTACCAATCCAGCACAGTGCTAGTTGCTGAGGTATACATGGTTAAACTAATTTCACCTTCAACTGAAATCACAATGTTTTCCCTCCCTCCTTTCCTTTTTCTTTTTTTTTTTTTTTTAAAAAAAGCTAATGAAAGCTCTATATTCACTATTTCAGATTTTTAAAAATAATTTCATTATAGAGTAAAGAATGGTTTTGCAATAGTGACAGGCTGTAAAAAGCAACAGCCTTATATTTTATCACCCATAGAACTCCTGCTGTACTTTTTTTCTTAAAATATATTTTGTGCAAAATTAAGTTCTGTGTAGGTCTGTACCATAACTTGGAAAAAACTGTATAAAATGTACTTAATTTTTAAAAACAATCCCAACATCAAACAACAGAGAAATAAGAAACAGATCAGATGCAGCTGAAGTTTTCACATGAGAAACTAAATACAGTATGTTCTTAAAGCTCCAGTAATACATTCTTTCAAAAACCAGAATGCACTTTGGTCATTATTAAACATTAGTACAGAGGCAAATAAAATACAAAATGCTTGTTTGTGTTGCTTTATATATAAAAATATTTTTTTACCACATAAGTTTAAGAGACATGACTTCAAATCTTTCAAGATTCTGAAGATTAGCAAACATAGTGCAATGTCCAGACTCTTGCCACCTAATTACTTATCATTTTTCAATATGAAGCCATTATTTTAGAAACACAAAATACAAGAATACTTGAGCCTGGTGATATTAATCCTCCCAATATAATTTGTAGATGGAAATGTTGTTCCAGGTAACCTAATTCTACAGGGACTGAACATCTGTTTGTCACACAGAAGAACCACGGATCAATATGGTCCATGTACGGAGAGCAGCGGGAATGGTGGGGAATCCCGTCCAGGGCCTGAGCCCTGCTGGGGAGGGAGGTGGGACGGGGGTATCTGGAGACACAAATCTCACAACACCAGGCTCAGGAGCTCCGCTGCTCACCAGACAAACTCATTTTCTGTTTTCAACTGTTCTTAAACTTCAATGTGGTATGAACGGCATATACTATAGTGTACAAGAGGAGAGCATCTACCTGGCTTATGCTCTGTCATTCATAGCATTCCTTCCACTAGTAAATCTTTCACTTGTTTAAATATTCAACTTCAACATATAATATATACTGCTCCATAGTTCACCATAATATATTCCAATTAATATACATTTATATGTATATAGATAAAGTTTCTCATTAAAAGTAACAATAAAAAGTGCACATATTGAGCATGCACAGTCAGAGCTGCGCAGAACAGCCCAGTATTTCAAATAAATACAATATTTAATTTTATCAAAATATCATACAGCATGGTAACCATTTACAATTATTGCTCTAATAAAAGTGTTATCAAAGAGCACTTGTTGACTTGTTATATAATACCTTATTAATATCTCAGGATACTTAAACTGCAGCCTACCTGATCCTGGAATTACTCAAAATATTGAAAATTCCCACCTGCTTCTAAAAGTAATATAAAATATTTCTGCTACCTGTCATACTGTATTGTCAGTACTTTATTATTTGTACACATCTCACTTTTCTATTGGAACCAAACATCTATTGATGTTTTGTTGTCTTCATAAATGACTGGTGCAAATGAAATATCCTAAGCAATTTTACCACGCTGTCAAAAATCCAATGACTTCCATACAGTATTACTATAAATAAAAATGTTCAGCATTGGCTTCAGCTTTAACAACAGATGTAGTAATTTAGCGTAATCAATTTCCAGGATATCAAGTTCTCAGAGATACAGTTTTTGATGCTTCCCAAATCTGACCATTTCCAAAACTAAACAAGTAAGTTTGAAAATAAAATATAAATGTCTACTAAACTGAACATAAAACAGTGAGAAGATGAAATAAATACAAAGATTGCACAAGACAGTCAGATGTAAACACTTCAATTTTCCAAACGACATCCTTGAAGAGGTTGTAGCATTTGAAATACAGGTTCAGTGGCTGCTTTGAGGCAGTTTTGTCAATCAATGAGCTTTTCTATAACACTGTGTTATCGCATCTTCTTTATATACTGTCAAGATTTGATCTTCCAGAGCTGGAAAAGTTAGAGCAGTAAAACAAAATTATTTCCCATCTCAGTTTTCTGTTTACCAGAACTCTGATATCACTATGCTTTTTTTTTCTTATTGTATTTGCTGCATATTCTGTGATACACAAAATATATTTTACATTCATTTACTTCTAACAGGAAAAAAAAGTGTAGATGTAAGCAAACTTAACAGCCACTTAAGGGCTTTGTGCTACAAGCTTGTGGAAACTCACATGCCTCATAACCTGAACCTTGAAATAGTTTCCAGAGTTTGTAGTCCAGAAGTCACCAAGAGTAGGACCTAACAAGAGAGTCCTTCAGCCACGACAAAATGACACTGTGTAAGATTGGTCACGGTAATGGCTTATCTACTGCAACGCTTTCCTGCAGTGCAAGACAAGGATAGCTTGCAGCTTTCAGCACCTCTTAAAGTCAACAATGAGAAATCCAAGAGAGAAATCAGATCTGAGATATGAAGAAAATTTTAATAACGTCTTGTACTTATGTGTACATATGTCTCTGTATTTATTTCTAAGAATTCTTAGTAATTATCTGTCCTAAACAAAGTTAGAAAGCCACAAGAATGAAAAAATATTAAAAGGGTTGCTTTGACAAATCCATCACTCTTCTTCTGATATAGCTTAAATTTCATAACAATTTTCAAATAATAAATCTTCTAATTAATACATTTAACAATTCATTAGGCTACAATAAATGATCCATCTATCACAACCTTCTGAATGCCATGGTGAAAAAAAGGATGCTTAGTGAGGAGTTACCTTTAGATTAAATCCAAGCAAGTCACTGATGACACCAGAAACAGCTGACAGGATGACAACTTGAGTGATGTTATAAAGCAGTGGATTCATTGTGAGCCCATATAACCTAAAGGGACTGTCCAGTTCCTAGTAATGCAAAACAATGACATCATTAAAAAGCACAAAACACACAAAGGAGGTTTTGTTCCCATACGTATTGAGCAATATTAAATAGTTAAGGAAGTCTTCACGTCACAGTGGAGTAGAACTTTCTCCTGTTCTTCTGTATATAAAAACAACGCACAAGAAAATAACCACTACATTAACTGACTTTTGACTGATGGTTTTTAAATAACCCTTCAAAAAATTGGAGGCTGCCCATCTATCGATTTGCTCACGGAGTGAGGAAAAGAGAGTGCTGGTTTTCCTCGCACCAAGTTGCCATCATTTTAGAATTCCTTATAATCTTCCAGAAATCACTTTCCATGTTAAAAGAGCTAAACAGACAGCAGCACTACAAAGAAACAAGAGAAGAACAGCTTTCTGCAGTAATAGAAGGCTACCTCACTACTATGAAAAAAATTAAAAAAAGTCTTTCCTAATGCAATTCACCTCCTTTTACATTAACTTTAAGAATAATTACCAGTGAACATAGCCAGAAAAGGAAGATAATGGAAAAAAAAATAACAACCATTTAACTGAGAGTATTTTACTTTTTTTTTTTTTAATTGGAAGGATAAAAAATTTAGCCAAAATCAATCTTCAACAAACTTCAACAAAAAGGCTATTTCACCAATTTTCAATTCTTGGTGTGTGAATAAAGTCACCCAAACTTTTCTGACCTAGAAATATCAAATAATGGAAGAAAAAAAGAGTTTTAAAATGTAAGAGTGGATTATACAAAAGTATAACAACTATCACTGCTTGGGTCGTTCATATTTTCTAGCTTTAATTTAATCTTTATTCCTCTCCTGCATTATGTCCTGGGCCTTGAATGAGGCCTTATAAACCCCTTCCTAATAAAGAAGAATTTGAGAGTTCTGACTCTCCTTTCAAAAGAAGTGAAATAAGAATGAACAACCTTTTCATTTAGATGTAATGTGGTATAAAACTCTGCTGCAAATACAAAAGATATGAAAGACATGACTGAGAAGAACAGTAGAGAAATTCTTTAAGGAAAAAGTTTTCAGCTTTTGGACTCATCAATTTTGAGAGTAAGAAAATAGCAAGAATATTCAACATAATATAGTCTTTGGTAAAATCTTAAGGATGAAAACCATCCAAAACCAAATTAAAAAAAAAAAAAAGTCCAAACCCCACACCTCCATTTAGCTATTGGGCATAAAATACATAATTGCATTGATCGCTAACTACCAATCTCACTAACTACCACACAAGTCTATGGGGCCAGATGGGATCCTGCCAAGGGTACTGAGAGAGCTGGTGGAGGATGCTCTCCAAGCCATTTTCTATCATTTATCAGCCGCCCTGGCTAACTGGGAAGGTCCCAGTTGACTGGAACTTGACAAATGTGACACCCGTCTAGAAGAAGGGCTGGAAGGAAGATCTGGGGATCTACAGGTCTGTCAGACTGACCTTAGTGCCAGGGAAAGTAATGGAGCAGATCATCTCAAGTGCCACCACACAGCACATACAGAACAACCAGGTGATCATGCCCAGTCAGAATGGGTATTTGAAAAGAAAGTCCTGCTTGACCAACGTGATGTCTTTCTATGACAAGGTGACCCATTTAGTGGATGAGGGAAAGGCCATGGAGGTTGTCTACCTGGACTTCAGTAAATAGAGTCTTTGACACCGTTTCCCACAACATTCTCCTGGAGCAACTGGCTGCTTGTGGCTTGGACAGGCAGACTTTTCCCTGAGTAAAAAACTGGTTGGATGGCTAGGCCCGAAGAGTTGGTGGCCAGTCACAAGAGGTGTTCCAGAGGGCTCGGTATTGGGGCCAGTTATCTTTAATATATTTATCAACCATCTGGATGAGGAGATCAAGTGGACCCTCAGTAAGTTTGCAGATGGCATCAAGCTGGGTGAGTGTTGATCTGCTGGAGGGTAGGAAGGCCATACAGAGGGATCTGGACTGGCTGGATCGATGGGCTGAGGCCAATTGTCTGAGGTTCACCAAGGCCAAGTGCCAGGTCCTGCACTTGGGTCACAACAACCCCAGGCAGCGCTACAGGCTGGGGAAGAGTGGCTGGAAAGTGCCTGGAGGAAAAGGACCTGGGGATGTTGATTGACAGCGGTTGAACATGAGCCAGCAGTGTGCCCGGGTGGCCAAAAAGGCCAACAGCATCCTGGCTTGTATCAGGAATGGTGTGGCCAGCAGGACCTGGAAAGTGATTGTCCCACTATACTGGGCACTGGTGAGCCCCCACCTGGAATCCTGGGGTCAGTTTTGGGCCCCTCACTGCAGGAAAGACATTGAGGTGCTGGAGAGAGTGCAGAGAAGGGCAGCGCAGCTGCTGAGGGGCCTGGAGCACAAGTCTGATGAGGAGCGGCTGAGGGACCTGGGGCTGTTCAGCCTGGAGAACAGGAGGCTGAGGGGAGACCTTATCACTGGCTGCAACTACCTGAAAGGAGGCTGTAGCATGGAGGGGGTTGGTCTCTTCTCCCAAGTAGCCAGTGACAGGACAAGAGGAAACGGCCTCAAGTTGCACCAGGGGTATTTTAGATTGGATATTAGGAAAATTTTCTTCATGGAAAGGGCTGTCGGGCATTGGAACAGGCTGCCCAGGGAAGTGGTGGAGTCACCATCCCTGAAGGTATTTAAAAGAGGTGCAGATGAGGTTCTTAGGGACATGGTTTAGTGGTGGACTTGATGATCTTAAAAGTGTTTTCCAACCTAAACGATTCTATGATTCTATGAATTCCCATAGAGCTCACACTAGGTGGCTTAGAAATCCCACCTCACTTTTGGGCACATTCTCACAGTAACTGATGGCCAGAGTTTGGGATTCCTGCCACGAAAGACCAGTATCGTCAATTAAAAGTTATATACCGTTAATTTTAGTCTAAAACCACATAAGAAATACTAGATCTAATTGATCTTATTTGTTCAAAAAAGTCAAACCTAAAATAAAAAAAGTTTTTCAAGTGTTAAATTTATCACTCTTACTTGGCATTCAGGTAAATCCTTAAGTAAGTTTTGCATTAGGGAAAAGTTTAGTTTGAAGGAGAATGAGACTGGAGCAAGAATTAAGCTCCCAGACAACTGAAAGAATGAAGCAGCTTGCTTCCCAAATTATGACAGATCTGTGAGTCTGAAAGAACAGAAGAACTTGGCAGAGGCAATTTAGGATCAAATGTGTCTTCCTGAGAACCTCATCCACTGCTTTGTTAATAATTATAAAAACAAAAACAAGTTTAAAATAGCCCTCAGCATGTCCAGGGTGTAGCTTCAGATGAGCAAAAGTAAGACGATTTTTCTTCGGCAAAATCTAGAAAGGGGAAGTAATTTTAAAAAACCCCATGTTCTCTCACTGTGAAGAAGTATCTTCTACCCATCAAATATAGTTGGTTGGCAAACAGGATAATATAATATTGCATAAACAAAAATCTTTCCTACTAATCAGTAAATCTCCATGCAAAAAAAAAAAAAAAAAAGCCAGATAGTTCCAGGGCACAGCTGACTTGATATTTGAATTACATTACATGAACTCTATATCTTTAATTCACTTCAAAATGGATCTATGTAACTTCTCTCTGTCTTCCAAAAGGATTCTTCTTATGACAGTAAGCGAAGAAGACATCAAACATAATATAGTTTTGATTTGAAACACTAACCACTGCCAGTTTTTAAGGGAATGATTTTTCTGGAAGAATACAAATCCTCCACTAGCAGTACTAGAAACAGATTACCAAGACTCAAAACAGACAATAACATTGCATAATTTCCCATTTATTTCCCTGTCCATCCCTAAGTACCTTTGCTCACACTGCTCATGCTAAAGAATAAAACTTACTGCATATAATAATAATTTGTAATCCACAATTATAGCAACATAACAGACTGTAGTGTACTAACAGGTAGCATCGCTGTGACAGTCACAGAGCAGAGTTAAACCGAAGTGCACTGTACTGCTTGCAGAAGTCGCATAAGTGACTCATTAAGCAATCTATTCCGCTTCTGTTATATATAATATGACATTACTGATTTAATTCTTACCTTCAACAACTTAGTAGCAAGTTTTAAAACATTGTTCACTAGTGTCAGCTCCTCCTTCTTATTGGGCTTTTTCTCCATTTTCAAGTACAAGTTTATCTGAGTTAAATAAAATATAAGTATCAGCACTTATTCAGAATTTAAAGGAATTCACTTGGAAATATTTAATAATAAAATGAAGTGATTACTCAGCAGCCATATGATAGAACAGCAGTGATCCTGCAAGCAAGCAATTTCTTTTTCTTCTTTTTTAATATTTAAGAACAAATACTCAGTATCATAGGAAAATACAAAGTTTTATGATACAAAAAAATACTTTCGACACTATTATAGCAAAAATTTTAAAGTTTAGTGTAATCTACAAATTAGGCAAGAAAAAAACACCATGTATGTAAGGTTTGCATAATTTCTTTTTCCCCCTCCGATCGTTGTCTGAGGTTTGTCAATTAATTTCCAAAAGGTTTTATATTAGTATACAGACCTTACAGGGCTTAATATCCCCCAAAATTATTGAATAGACTGAAATGATAAAACATAATTCTGCTAAAGTGTAATTTCTTTTAACATATTTTAGCGTAATTGAGTACTTCATGTACAACTTGAGTGCAGAAAATCAATCTTTCCAGTGCCTTCAAATATTTGAAAAATTATTAAAGTCTTCGTTGCTGTAGAAGAGCAGTATACTGATCATTTCAACACTTGTGATCCAGGCTTTTTGAGGTCATTGTTTCTGAGAAAGTTTAGTTGAGAGTACAAATTAGATCTCTTGGCCTTCCAGCAATTCTGAAACATCAGCTTCATTCTCAAATGACCCATCTTTGATATCCTAGACCAGGCAAAGGTTAGTTTTCCTTTTTTATCACCTAACAGAAGCAAATCAAAGGAAATATTATCTTGAAAAGCCGTGAACTGTTTATTTTAGGATGATGACCTTCAACAAAATAAAAAATGAACAATTTACCAGTATGTCAAGACATTCCTTCAGACGACAGAGACTCTTGCCAAGCTACAGAAGCAAAGTTGCAGAAAGGAACTGATGCTATATGATGCTATGATATATTTAAACACGTTGTTGTGAGGTGGTTATTGAAACGAGGGCCACAGACATCTAAGCAAAGTAACTGAATATTATCAGATCTCCCTAAAAAGGTCACCGTAAGTTTCTTAAGTTAAAAATCAAAACTATGCCTAATATATCACAAGGCATATTAAGCTCCTGACTAATAATTTTATTTTAAAGCAAATTATGCTTTTAGAGGAAAAGAAAATCCAGTCTTTAAATATATAATTACTACTTTCAACAATTCAAGTGTTTATAAACAGGAATAAACTAAGAATAAAGGCTTTATTTAGCAACTTGGAAAAAAAATGGTAGGTAACAAACCCTAGGAGGGTTCGAATCTCTTTAAAATGTTACTATGATGTCATTAACTCATGAAAAAAACAACATTTAATAACAAACTTTGAATCGGGAGGGGAGTTCAAATGTGTATACACACAGCCATCTACCATACCTATTCTGAGACTTGAAACTGGCAAGACCACAACTTCGATCAGACCATGCTTTGTGTTTTACCCAACAAGGAACTGAAATATTTACAAAACCAATTCAAAACACTGTCAGAAGGACTTGAAAAAGTACCGGCAAACAGCATATAGTCAAAAAATCCCTTGATGTAACAGGATTGATCTTTCAGTTTCACACCAGGACTCCTAATCATGAAATTCACAAGTTGAACATAAAGCACACAGAAGTGGCTGAAACTTTGATGACAGAAAGTAGAATTTGCAATTGCCTCTTATCTTATTTAAATTGAATCTGGGGGTTGAGGCTTGTTTTTCCTTTTGTGTTTTTTTTTTTTTTTTTTTTGGTTTGGTTCTGTTTGCTTGTTGTTGTGGGTTTTTGTTTGTTTTAAAGCTTCATTCTCTTCTCAGTAAGCCTAATAGCACTAGTGTGTGATTTTCAAGAACATCAGTTCAAGGTGTGCATTTTTAGATCAAGCGAGTGTCAGTCAACTGTTTGGGCTTTACCTCTCATGAAAGGCCAAAATATCACACTTCAATGAGTCTGTCTCAAGAACACTGTCAATATGCTGTGGTATCTAGCTGGTATGTGAAAACAGTCCAAAATGAGTTTTACCCAGGGTGATGAGTATCCTTTTTATTTTCTGAGAAACAATTGTGAATTCTATCTTGGTTTTCATTTCATGAAGCTCTCAGGTGTTTTTGAGGGAAATTACTTATAACAGGATAAGCCGGACTAAATACAAAACCAAGTGTCTGAAGGTATCGTACTTTCTGAATTTTTGTTTGTTTTGTTTGTTTGGGGTTTTTTAAGTTCTGGGGACATAGAAAGTGCTTCTTTCAATGTCCACGCTGGCTCACAATGTTCAAACACTGACTCTCATGAAAAGCATAGTCTAGAAACCTATGAAAGCAAAACAAAGGCTTGACATTCTCTGTCTCTCTCTCTCTTGCCTTGCTCTCTGCAATTTTTTCCCATTCCTTACTCCAAACACTTCATTTTTATTCCAGAAACAGAGGACATGAACCTCACTGGGACATCAGGCTGACCGTACTCTGAGGATCAGCAAAACAATGCAAAGCTCTCCAGGCTCAGGAATTCTGACATGATTCACACTGGTGCAAAACACAGCATTCAGGACAAGGTCAACAGGCAGTCTGACTTCTCAGTGCTTAGCCCAGCGGTGTCAAACTCCTTTTCACCGGGGGCTACATCAGCCTCGTGGTCGCCTTCAAAGGGCCAAATGTAATTTTAGGACTGCATAAATGTAAATACTACATGTAGTATTTACTACATTTATTTATTATTTATTTATTCCTCCCAGTGAAAAGGATTTTGACACCGCTGGTCTAACCTCATCATCTTTAGTGAAGACAGAATGAATTCTCATTGAGCAAAATATGTAAGCAGTCATTTATACCATCTGCCAAAAGCTTCACCTCCTGACTTTGGGAGACTCAGTTTGGGACATTTTATTCTCCAACTTAAATGCATTTCCTGTAGGAAACCTGTGAAGATTTCTTGAACTGCCTATTTACCTGTCCGGAATGCTGTGCTCTGCACAGCAAGAAACTTCTCCAAGCAGAAAGGGATTGCTGCTAACCTGACACCAACTGCACCTGCTTAGCTTGGAAAACTATCAGCAGGACCAGGCAGAGCAGAGAGAGAAGTTCGAAGGACAAATGCTGACCAGAACATTCCTGAGAAGTATGTAGACTCAAAGCCAAGCTTGAAAGAAAAGGTTTCCAAGGAATCTAGAGGAGACTATACGTAATGCACGTAACCTAGCAGTCAAAATTATCAGACTGGAAACGGTGACCCACTCTGCAGAGGGTAAGATTGTTTTCAAATCTTTTACTCTCCCATCGAACACTTTGAGAGTTCAAGTTTCTTCTTCCTATGTAAAAGTTACTTACAATGTTTGCATTCTGTTAGACCTTTTAATTATATCAAATGACATATACTGACACCTCTAAGCATGCTCACTTAAGAGAAATTGGGCTATGGCCATCTCAATGTTCCATACAACTTTTAAACAGTCACCACACTTTACAACCTGAAGTTTGGTTTCATTGGGAAGTGTTGTTTTACTACATCATAATTAACTCCCTAATTCAGACTATTTTAATACATCTAAAATGCATGCCTGAACCCTACCAGATGAATGACTTGTTTAGATATAAAAACACAGGTCTATAACAAATTCTCACCTGCTCAGTAAGTAAAATTGAGGTATTGCTGTACTTTTTACTGGTTTCAGATCCAAGAGTAACAAATCTTAAGAGAAAAAGAGTCAATGAAATGCACCAAATGACAAGTTCCCAATTGTAGTGACAATCAAGGAAGATCTCATGCATGTGAAGCAGCTGAAAACAAAAGAGGAAAAAAATATTAAAAATTGAAGGCAAAGCAATAATTATATTACAACAAAAGAAAATAACTCCGTATCTCCCAAACTCCAAGAAAAATGTCCCAATATTAAGTATATAGATAGGTTTTAGGCATAAAAGATTTTTTAATCATAATTTAAAAGATATGATGTTTGAGAAAAATATATGCTCTGAAAGGCTAAATCAGAATTTAGACATCTTTTTTTTGTATCCCTAAAGCAATATGAAAAATATACACTTTAAGACAATTTTAAACTTGCATTCAAACTTGCAAAGACACTACATGGGATGAAAAACAAAATAGGCAGTTACTGCTAAATTATAATCTTATTAAAATATTTATAGCTAGTTACCAGAAAGACACATAGTATTAACTAGGGAAGAAAAGTGGAAAAAAAGAATGCAATCAGAAGCCATTCAGAAGCTTCTCTGTATTCTGAAACAGAAGCTCAAAGAAAACACTTCAGCAGTAAAAATCATCCTGAAACATAGATTTGCTCACTAAAAGACAGTCCACTAGAGGGCAGGCTAATACAGCCAACAGCTTTGGTTCGCACAAAAACCATCAATCAAGGTCAGTCTCAAGTGGCTTCGCACAAGTGTTTTGATGCAAAATGTTAGAAAAAACAGTGCTCCAAAATCCATTACGCAAAATGAAAGAGGATGCAGATTTAAAAAATAATATCATGTTAGGAATTATGCTATCAATAAGTTTCTTTAGCTTTAGAATAATATTATAAAAATGTACAATATAAATGGAGCTTAATCTTCTGAAAAACTGTTAACAGCTGTTATTGATTTTTCACTCTGGTCTTTTAACTAATAGGAATCACCATGCAACAGTACTAAACTATTTTAAAAACTGTTTAAGTCATGGCTGATTTTAGACATGCAAGATTTCCTCACCTGTGCACAACAGATAAACACAACTGAGATAGTCAGTAGAAAGGCAGATGAAACTATTACATCAACAGAGCGTTGAGGACCTCGACGCTGAAAATAAGGGAGAAGTATATATGTGAGCAAAAACCTACCCAGCCAGCCCTGATATCTAGCACATCCCGCTAGATTCACACCTTGAATCTGTTTCATCATGGCTCACAATTCAGCAATTGAAGTTCCAAGCACCACATTTGAACCTAATGATATCGCTATATTTGAATACACCTTAAAGCCATGTGAGATTAATTCAGATGCAAGCATTTAAACACAACTATGAGAAAATATTCACCACTTGTTCAGTCAGCTCCTCCCATTTGGGCAGCATTCCCTGATGCAACAAATTCGATGCAGCACTAGGCTTTAACCCCTGTATCAATCCAGTGCAAACAAAATATTTTTGGACACCAGATTGCAATGAGATATCAAGATAGGATTTCACATGGTTTGTGTTTTCCACTAGCTGTACCTTTTTGGCAAAAAAATTGTAGCTGTAAATGGCTGTCTCATTGCAGTGTGCAATAATGTCATTATCTCACATGTAATAATTCCCACAGAACAGGAAAGAAAACTGGGTAACAAACACACTTGTCTTGAAATGGGCAACCTCACTGTTATCAAGCATTTTTTTTGTGCTTACTGGTACCATGAAATGTTTTTACCCACTGACCTTTTTCCCCACTTTTTTTTTATTAATTAAGGAATTAAACATCTGCTGCTGCATTGAAGCACGTATGAGTTATAACAGACATGTCTCGAATTTGTTCTTCACACATGCTACTAATTGTATAAACATGAGAAGAATGGGAAGTGTCCATGCGCAAGATATAACCTTGGAACTCGGACAAAGAGATGGGAAGCTTGACTACTGAAGAAAAAAGTGCAAATTGGTACCGCAGGTACATATGCACTACTTCAATACTGAGACAGAGTGTTTTGCCTGTGCAAGACCTGACGTGTATGTGGACACATAATAAGGAGGTTGTAGCATGGAGGGTGTTGGTCTCTCCTCCCAAGTAACAAGTGATAGGACAAGAGGAAATGGCCTCAGGTTGCACCAGAGAAGGTTCAAATTGGATATTAGGAAAAAAATTATTCACAGAAAGGGTTGTCAGGCATTGGAACAGGCTGCCCAGGGAAATGGTGGAGTCACCATCCCTGGAGGTGTTTACAAGACATATAGATGAGGTTGTTAGGGACATGGTTTAGTGCTAGTTAGGTTATGGTTGGACTCGATGATCTTAAGGGTCTCTTCCAACCAAAATGATTCTATGATAAACAGACAGGTAATATGCAAGTGTATTTTGGACAAATGCTATGCCAGTATATGGCAGCAGCACCACTGCAAGGCAGCCCTGTTCCTTAGCTGCTGCTGTCCTTGCCTTTCTTTGTGCCAGCACAGGCATCATGGAGCTGCGCAGTGAAGCAAGTCAAGTAACAGATGGAGGTGAAAATTACTGTTCTTGACTGGTGATTTTTCAGTTGGGTCAGTTCCCTATGCACCTGCCTCTGACCATGGTCTGATTGCTTTTTTCTTTGCCACATAATTACACAAATGTTTCTTGTGGCATAAGAAAAGGTGTGTTTGTGAGGAAAACAGATGTGTTTGTGAGGAAAGGAGGCATGACACTCCACAACAGTGCTACCACACGTAGCCTTTAAAGCATCAGAACTACTTTTTATTGTCCTAGTGGTGTTATCCTCCTTTCTTCCCATCCAGCAACACATTACAGACTACAAGGAAAAAAATACAAGTGTCTCAAGCGTAAAGCTCAACGGGCATCTCTTTTTAAAACCTCCCCAACAGATACTTCCATAACATAACGGTTATCATAAATCAATTGCCTCAATTTCTCTTGAAATCTTTCAAATTTAAGATTGTGTTTTACATTAAAAACTTTGCCTGCTTTCAGGTCCTGCTTTCCACACTCCAGTCTGCACCCCATAACTTCTTTATGCTTTCATAATCCTTTACCTAATTCTAAACACTATTGATCGCAGATTTCATCTAACCCTTCTTAATGGCTTTTGAAAGCATAGATGCAAATAAGGCGATTACCACCACTAACAAGAGATTGTCAGTTGCTGTTCACCAAAAAAACTGGTTTTATAGAAATCAAACAGGAAAAAAATCCAGCTTCGTCTGACTTTAATTACCTAAAAGAGAGAGAAAAATGGAAAAACACTAGGGTAGAAAAAAAAACGAAAACAAAACAAAATACCAACCCTGAGTTAGATAATATGATCCTTTTCACAAAGAATCATCAAACTGTTCTGGTTTGAAAAGATCATTAGAGAGACATAAGGAGATTACTAAAATATGAGTTGAACGTACACTAGAGAGATCGGAATGTCTTACAATAACGCTTGGGCTAATTTCTCACAGCACAAATACGCATGTAAACTTGTCTTGCTTCATAAATTCCTTCTGCACTAATGATGCTAACTGGTAGGGCTCTTACAATAAAGTGTTGTCTGTATTATACTACAAGTGGTCATTTTTACTCAACATATTAACCTGAGAGACTTTTCTGCTAGCATTAGTAACACCAGACTCCAACTCTGAACACACTCGTACTTTACTCCAAGGTAAAAACTAGACATTTACTTCCTCACAATCTGGCTGCCTGCAGACACTGCTGGCCCAGAGACACCAAAATGAAGTGTATGGGGCACATATGCACCAACAGGAATAAGTGCACAGAAGGAAAAATTCAGACTAGAGTAGCAACCTTCCATCAACAGCATATGAGCTATTTTATATTAAAGTGGCAGCAAAAATGTATTTTACCTTTAGATAGGACCTGAGAGAAAGCCACATTTTTATATTCTGTACTTTCTTCAAACGGAAGTGAGGAACCTCTGATTTTCTTGCCCTTCTGGCAGATGTTAAATGACCAAACAGTTTGGCAAACAGTAACCTCTGCAGAGAAGAAATAAAATAACTGATGATTTAATTTCAAGGGCAGTAAAAAGAAAACGGAAAAAAGCTATCACTTAATATGTCAAAGTAATGTACAATGTATCAATGTAAATTAAAATATGTTAGTGCAGAGATAAGAGTAGGAAGTTCCTATTAGAGGAGACAAACTAAAGAGTTTTTAAAGTCTTCTTATTCTAACGAAAACCAAAATTAAGCTACACTTTGACTCCCTTTCTTGAAATTCAGGCAACAGATCTGCTATGCTGTTTAAAATCTGGGAGAGAATCAAACCTGCCAATCATTTGCATTAGAAAGTGCCTGTATCACAGAAGTTCTTCCAACAGAAATTGTTATTAGAAGCAGGTTAATTCTATTCTGCTGTATTAAATCACATATTTTGGTTATCATTTGAGGAAAGAAACTATATTTTTTTTTTCTTTCCTGCAGACCAGCAAGTATCTATACTCTGCAATTAGTAAGGGATATTGATACTCTCTTAAAAGTTTTATTGCAATAACAAGCAATAAATTAAGAGGTGTATTATTTCAGATGGCAGCTTTCATGGTCTCCAGCCATGGAACTGATCTACCAGCAAAGCAGGCAGGGCTCTTGGCTGGGGTCTGGACTGAACTGTTTTGAATTAAACTGAAGGTTTTGAACAAAACACATGCGTAGAACAAGGTTTATAGAGTTCTTTTTTTTAAATTCTTTCTCTTTGGGGAAAATTGAGACAAACTGGGACACGACTAAAAGCTGGGTTAATGCATTGAGCCTGAAATCTGAAATAAAAGATTAAAGTTTTCCTTCAGAAATGCTCTCCAGGAAAAAAGGTTTAAGTACAGAGACTGTACAGAGACTTCAGTCCATTGCAACTGAGTCATCTCATAAACTGTAAGCCCACTGAAGTATTTCTCATCATTGGTACATTAATCACAGTGCACTGAAGAAAAGTCTAAAATATCCACAAAGTAGAAAAAACCCCAAATACTAAACCTTGTTTTGCTTTGCATGAAGCCTCTTGGTTTGCTGTTCATACCTGTTTATACGTCCTCTCTGCTACACATAGCAGAAAAAAGAAAATCCACACTAGAGACACTCGGACCACAAAACTGATAGTAACCATTGAGATAACCAGAATGTCTCCATTTGATCCAAATGCAGTCACACAAAGTTCAGTGGCAGAATGTGTAGCTAGTTGTTCCAAATCTTTAGCTTGGGAAAGTCGAAAGACAAATGGCATTAAACCCAAGATTAAAGATATGATATGTCCAAAAATCTGATAACCAATTCCTGGTATATAGCTGTTCACCTAGAAACAAAAGAAAATAGGGTCTGATTTTAATTTTGGAATTAAATCAATAAATTATTAATGTTAGTATCACAAAGCACACTTTATAACCTGATAAGTTATATGAAACCTTCAACTAAGCAGCTTCACAACTTACTGTTAAGAAAAAGGAAGTCCTCAAAGAGCACTTAATGCACGGGAACCAAATATGACAAATTATTTAAAAACCAACAACATAACATTGCAGTTAAAAGACTCTGGTGCACATTCTTGTATTAAAAATTAATTCAGTGCTGAATTAGCAAAGTGCGCCAATTGAGTTGTGTTGCTTACATCCTGTATGTTATTCCTATTTGTGTTTTCCTTTTAGATCATTTGTTTTTTTAAAGGAATCGAAGTGTTCGCAGGGCAGACAGGACTGGAGTTCTATTGTGCTGGCTGTGGCTTTGTTAATTTTATTCCTACTGTGAATTACATTCAAAACTGTATCGTCTCCGAGTCATGTACAGAGATCTGAACTAAGTTTGTGAATACAATGCTTTTTAACAAGCTGGAGATGGTAAGTATCAAGTTCTCAGGATTAGCAATAGTTTTCTTAAGCTATGCTAAGGTTCTATGTTCAACTCTACAAAATGCCTACAATGTCTATACTGAAAGAGAGCATGACGTCAATTAAATGCTGTTCCAACTGTTTTCTGAGAGGAGTACTAGGAAGAAGAAGGGAGGACTAGTGAGACATCCCACTCATCCTCTTAGACGTTTATTTCCTAAAGAGGAAAGCTCCCTTTCCAGTCTTAACTTTAGCATCCAGATACTCATGTCTGTATATTCTTAACCCAACACACTAGTGGTTCATCAGAATCAAGGAGATAAATAAGAATATTCAAAGAATATATCACTTCAGAAGAATAAACCAGAGGTTGGCTATCTTAGTAAGCACCCATGAAGCAAATACATTTTATTGTCCCAACACTTAAGATTTGGTTGCTCTTCTATCTGTTAGTAACAAGTAAATCACACTACTGTAAGACATGGAATAATGTCAATAAAAGATACTTAACCAAAACAAAACCCATAAAACGAGCTTAGACTTGTAAACACATTTGCATAAAGTAAAAAGAATACTCACTCTGTTCATTATCATACCACTGATTTCAAGCACAGACATATCTGCTTTCTTGCAGTCATTACCCTCCCATACAATTGCACTTATTTTTTCTAGTCCTGGATTCAAACTGTGGATCCAAGGCAGATGACTCTGAGGAAGACAAGGAATATATTCCATCAGGATAAAAATCTATTGTCGCTGACAAACACTGCTTTAGACTGACATAAATATTGTTATATAGCATTTTATTCTACTATATGTTAACCACATTCCTCGCAATCACCCACTTCGTCTCCAAGAAAGAGCTATGAGTACAGAGATCTCTCCCTCCCCATACTTCATTTTCTAATAGTGTTCAGTTATTGTGGTTGAGGATTAATTGGCTTCTATTTTTGCTCAAACAAGTCAAAGAAGATACAGGTATGAAAACAAAGGTCTATTTATAAGCCACCTTTAATTTTGCCACGTGTTTAATGGAATATTTTATTTTTCTGATTTTTTCCCCCCTTAACATTCTGAAAAGTAGTCTTCTCAGGTTGAGCCTAAAGCTGAAAATTTTTTTAACTTGCTTTTAATGATATGGCCACAAAAATGATCAGAAGGATGGAACACCTCTCCTATTAGAAAAGGATAAGAGAGTTCGGGTTGTTCAGCCTGGTTGTGCAGCCTGGGTGGTGAAACACTGGCCCAGGTTGTCCAGAGAGGTGGTAGATGCCTCATCCCTGGAGACATTCAAGGCCAGGCTGGATGGGGCTCCAAGCAACCTGATCTAGTTGAAGATGTCCCTGCTCATGGCAGGGGGTTGGACTAGATGAGCTTTGAAGGTCCTTTCCAACCTAAACTATCCTAAGACTCTCTGATTCTGTATTTGTGTACTTCCCAATCCCTGTCACGGCTGAAGGCCCCCCCTTTGCTAACCAGATCTGGCAACACTCAGTGAGAATGGTCAGGGTCTAATCAATCCACACTGCTCCAAGAGCCAAGCGATCCCAGCCTCATCTACTGAATGCACTTGTGGCTGAGGCACCTTTACTCGAAACAAGCAGGTAAGAAGTGAAGGATCTGGAAAAACATTGAGGCAACAAGTTCTGCTGTGGCCATTTCTTGAGTTCCCTCAGTCCAATCTCACTCATCTCCCATTTAGGTGAATAAAATTGCTCTCAATTCTGCCTGATCACCTAGCACTATGTACATCAAATTACTGAAATTACTGGAAGCGATGCTGCTGGGGAAGGGGAGCGTAATATTATTTTTAAAAGCTTAATTTATCATTGTCTAAAAGTAAAGCTTTTTATTGTATTACTTGCTTTATCAGTATTTATCTGACAACTTTGTATTCTGCTAAGTACTCCATTATCTCCTTTTTTTTTTTCTATTGGATGAAAAAAAAAATTAAAACAATGCAAATATTAGTTGCAGGATTTTCTTAATCACAGATTGCCAGGGTCTACCTCTAGAGGGAGTATTAACACCAGGAGCTGACACTCAAAACCTCACAATCCACAGTCAAACAGAAAAACACTCAACTGCAGAAAAACAAAGTCAATGCAAATACTGCAATTTAAGTCCCCATTGCAAGGCTCCTGTTTTAGTGTTTATACGAAATGGAAGCAAGAAGAACTAAAAATAAATCAAAAAAGCAAACACTGCATTAAATTCAAATTGCTGTCTCTTTTTGTTTTTTGGGGTTTTCTATCCCCTTTTTTTTGAGGGGGTGTGGAGAAGGGAGTTGGCGGGTTGTTTTTTAAAATCAACAAATACATGATTTTCAATGGTTATGAGTGAAAAGCCTATCTTTTGAAATGTTTTTCCTTATTAGCACCATCTCTTGCATGACATTCCTTAGTGCTGGGGTACACGCTACCAACACAGGACATGTTTATCCAGGGGAATGTTTCACATTCTCTCTCTTCACTTTACTTAAATGGTTCAAATTAGCAATGCAATTAACATGCAATTTAAAGATAAGACTTGTACTACAAATATAAAATATAACTGACACTGTGACATCTGAATGGATCTTATCAAATAAAGATGAATACTTGATTGTTAATGATCAAGTATTATCAATGGATTCTGTTCAACATTAACCCAACTGCCTATATGTTGCTACAGAACAGCATTAAATAAGGGAAATAAAACTATTAGCTTTAAGGTAAAAATAAAAATACATCCAAATAGAATTTAGACATACAATACACATGTAACATCAAATATACACATTATATATACATATATATAAAACATTAAATACTATGTATGTTATCTTGCTGTTTGCTTTTTTATATATGCATCTATATACAAGCAAACAGAAAGATGTCTGTGTTCAAAAAAAAGTAATTCCGCTAGGGAAAAGCAAACAAACAAAAAACCCACACAGAACCATCTACCACAGAGGAAACTTAAATCAATTGGTACTTGACCTGAACTAGAACTAAGATTCAAACACTCAAATATTCTGTAGACTATTTTGGTATATTGTTGTATCCTCTTCATTTGACAAATTAATGACCAAATAGCAGAAATCAAATTTTCCTTGTTTTAATTCTATCAAATCGCGTTCGCTTTGTTACTTTCATTTAATATAGAGTTCTTTCTCCCAGGCTTTCAGTCATACAATATAGCTGATAATACTGAACTTGCGTGCAGCGTAAAAAAAAAAAAAAAAAAATCAAAATTGGTAGATATCAACCTGATGAAATGGGTCATCTCTGTATTCTTTCTTCACACATGGGTTCACTGGAGGGCTTTCCACATCTGTCTCACTGGTACAGGAGGAGTGGCACTCCGCACAGTGTAAGAGATCTTCCCACAACACGTCTTCAGTTTCCGATTCGGGTCTCGCGCTCTCAGAATCTTGTCTGGAGCTTGAACACCGAGAACTGCAGCTAGTACCTGATTTAGGTATATCCTGAAATAAAAATATGCATTGGAATTAATGCAGCTTTTGTATTCTACACTGTCTCCTGGCAGAAGAGTTAGAAAGTTGAAATTAGAGAATCCATGTTTATCTGTTTTTTATGTTCCAGCCTGCTGACGCTGTACAAACAACAGTCCATGGTCCTGCTTTGCTGGGGAGGGAATCACATAATGATGAATCAAATCATATTAACTATTAAAAGGAAATAGCTATTTTACAGATTTTTAGACTTTAGCAGCAGTTATGAAGCCACAGACTCCAATTATGTCTCAAAGTTCTGATTTTATAAGCTATAGATTAAACCTCTTCTAAAACACTTTACAGCTTCATTATTTTAGTGAAAATGTGAAAAACACAAGTGAGGCTTAAAGCCATATACACTGGACTGAAATTGTAATTCAGAAATGTGACTGAAAAAAGTATCATTCACAAAGCATTTTAAATTAATTTGACATTTTCATTTTCTGTGTCTAGTTGTTTGAGCTGAAGTACTTTAGCTATTTATTAACTTCTGCATACAGTACGGAAATCTTTCTCTAGAAAAGGCAAGATCCTGGAGGAAGAAGGGACAGGTATTTCCAGTCATCTGAGACCTGAGGCACTCAAATAGCCTTTCAAACAGTGTGGACACAATTTAACGAGTTGTAAAAGAAAGCTTGGTATGTTCCAGAAGTACATTTCTAAATGTAAGAGAGGAATTGTCTCTCAAAGTCCCCTGTAAATCACATTTCCCCATTGTTACTACTAACGCAGCTTCTCAAAGGCAAAGAGAGAGTGAACTTGTTTGAAGGCAGTTATGCATCAGGTCTAAAGAGGAAAAATAAGCAAAAGTATACACAGCTTATGTCAGGTATATATGTAATCTACATAGTCATACATAAAATCTCAATTATTTTAAACAAACTGTGCTTGAGAAATATGCCTGATTATGCTCGAACTTGACCTATATCTTAGACAAAAACCAAAAATATTAAGTTTGGGGGCATTCAAATCTCCTCATGCATACATACAAAACAATGCAATGTTGTCTTCAGAACAGGAATGCAGCACATTAGACTACTTTCTACAGTAAGCAGAATCCACATCCTGCAAGACATGTAGGTAGTCTTAAAAGTAGTACCATCCTACTCATCACCACCTTCTGGCAATTTCCATTCCCTCTTAACACAAAATTTATTTATTTCTCCTAGTTTTTCTTGAGAATATACATAATTTTTACATCAAAAAAAATAATTAAGCAATATTTAAGCAGACCTCCTAATTCAATGATTTGTAATGCATTACTATCTGAAGAAATTTTGTTCTTCCTTAAAATCATGCTTAATATGTTTTATGTCAGCAATTTTGTAAAGAAATATTTAGAAAAAACTTGGTCTGAACTCTTTATTTTACAAAGTGGGAGATAACATCAATGCAGAAAGAGTCTGAAATAATTTTTTTCTTTAAAAAAAATACAGAAGGCAGTCTCTACTGGGTACCACTGAGTCCTAAAGTTAATAAATCAAGAACATTAAAAAGCTTGCTCAAACAACAATTAAGCTGACAAGTAAACATAAAGATCAAGAAAACGTAGGACAGAAGTTGACAGTATATTCACTGACTTCACGATTTATTTTTTTTTTTAAATACAAAGAAAGCTTTCACAGATTTGAAAACTATTGTTTCATTTCCTTTGTAATCATGTGGGGGAGGCGAGTTGGTAACAGCAAAGAAAGGCTTCCTCTTTCAGGGCATTAGCCAGACCAGTAAACGGGGAACAAGGGTAAAGCGTTACTGCCAAAGCTACACGCACCAACTTTAGTCTCTTCAGTTTCTGAACATACCTACACAGTCTTCCCTCGCTCTGAAGCACTCTATGCAAGAGAAAACATATTTAAGATGAAAAAAATTGACTGTACTCATGTCTTTCTGCTTCCTCTTGTCAAGCGCTACAAGCTGCACAAGTATACGGTCAAGAGGTACCTTCTGTAAATGAAACAAATGGTTCCAATATTGACCTGTTCAGTTACCCTAAACCAAACACGCATACGGCATTAAACAGTCAAATCAATTAGCCTTCTGGATCTTTCTAACCAACATCTGTGAGAAATAAATGAAAGATTATCAGATAATATTTTTTTACAACAAAATGAAAAAACCAAGTAAACAAAAACATGTCTAATTTCAAAACTGTCATTAAAAGAAAAAAAAATCCCTGTCACCCACTAGCATGACTTCCGATTAACAGACTCCTAAAATCCAATATAAGAGAAAAAAGGTTTGAGGAAAATATACACAATTCAATAAGAAACCGAGAGGTTTTAACAATTTACAGAAAAGAAGCAATAGAAAAGAACATACCTCCACAGGATAGTGTTTCTTATAATGGTGAGATTTCCTGTTTCGAAGTGTGCAATCACTAGAAGCGCGTTCTACATTGCGACGTAAAGAATATCCAGTTTCAGGCCCTTCCTCACTAGAAACTTCATCTGATAAATTTGTCACGGTCCTGTGAGTATCCTAGTGCAAGAAATACAGTATTTCTAAGACATACACTTAGCCTTACTAGGTCTTGTTCTCAACTACTGAAATCAAATTTATTTCTGCAACATGGTTACCTATGCTCAGTTAAATTAGATATTAATATATTTCCAATTGTCAAAATTAAGTGGTACAGAAGGAATTATAAAACAGAAATTGTAATATCAAACATTTCTCAGATGATGAAGGGCTAGCTCATATTATACCAAAGAACCTGACATTCTTCTTTTAAATGTGATTTTGTCTAAAGCAAACCTACCAAGAAAGGCTTAGAGACAATATAGCCAGAAGATTTGAAAAAACAAACCAACAAATCTCACCAAAATTGTGATAATAGACACTATAACGTGGAGTTATCAACACATACAATACAAAGTTAACATTTACCTCTTGTTCCAATGATAAAGTGCTACAGATTACATGTAGAATACTCAGATCATTATTTTATTCCACTTTCCATTTTCCTGATTTTGAACTACAGTTAAAGTAGCCCTTCCAGTAACGGAAAGAAAAAAGGGCAGCAAAAGATCACTCAGCTGTCAAAAAACTTTTTAGTGTGTGTATTCTCATTTATTATGAGATCACCCGAGAGTATCCTGCAAAGTTGCCTTTGGAGTCTTCCTGTCATCACTGAAATGCTAAAAGGACAAAAATAGTTAAGCTCTTCTCTACAAATACAACAAACCCTTTCCCTCTCTGCAGCTCAGACATCATTCTCTCTTCCATGATGAATGTTGTTTTCTGAGATGCCTCAAGGTCAGGTAATTTCATGTTTTAACACCAGAGTTGCACAGAAAAAGGACACACAGAACAGTCTGGGGTGTCTTATCTACTGCCTTTTGTAGTGGCACCAAAATGTATTGATTGTCTTTGGGGGAAGAAAAGAGAAGGAGGAGAGAAGAGAGGAACCTGTTCCAGCCTCTGCCAACTTCTCTTTAATGTGGGTGCATACTCATTGAGTACGTTCAACACAGGCAACGTCTCATCCATTCTATCAAAGAAACTCAAAACTCTTAAAATTACTTTTTCTTAAAAATCCTTGATTTGTTGAATTTCATCCAGAATGTAAAATGCTTGGAATTGATAAAGAAAAATGACCCTCAGTTACTATCACGGCTGAGAAAGCACCTCCTGCAGAGCAACAAAATGAAGTTTTTGCCCCAAAATGAACCTTCGACACCTTTGTTCTGACTTAATCTATGGATCTTTAAGGGCCTGTTAAATAATTTGGCTAGGAAATCCACAAAGAAAGCCTTTCCTTTATAAAAATGTGTATCTGTAGACTTCCAGTAGAATAACCTTTCCCTCTGATGTTATCATGGAAAAACACTGCCTATGACTGATCATTGATGGTCAACCCTAGAGAGATGAGTCAAGTGTAAGAGCTGTAATGACAGTCAATATATGTTCAAATGCCATTGATAAGAGAGCCAGAAAAATTGTTTTGGAAAAGTTATTGCATAGAACAGTAAGATGAAAACAGGATATCCAGGAGATAATTAGACTCAGCCAAATTAAAAGTTCTGCACTTCTCATGCTTCCATCTCATCCCTGTTCCTCACTATACAGAGTCCTGCCTGTTTCATTGAGAGAGAAATGGTGCTTTCCTCATCTTCTACAAAGATCAGCTCCTCAATTAAAAAAAAAAAAGGAAAAGGAAGATGATTCACAGGAGAATGCTCAGAATAACCTCAAAATTATAAACTGTCAGTAATCCAAAATTTGTTCCATTTTAGCATGGAGACAGACCTGTGCCCAGAGTACCAAAGAGGCAGGAAAAGGTACAGTGTGTTCAGCTGGTCTGGAAAAACCCACAGATAAAAGGCAGCACACGAATTTGTGCATTGAAATAGAGAATGGCAAAGGATGTTTAGATGTCAGTAAGGAACTTCCAACAAGAAAAAGGAAAGGAGAGGAATATAAGGATGAAATAAGAAGACTTCACATAACTTTTGGTCCCACGACCTAAAGTCTGATTTTAAAAACATTTTTAAGGATAAAGCAGATAAGAACGCGTGAAAAGCATCATAAAGATACACCTCACATATCATTTGACAAGTGAATAATCCTGCTTTGAAAGCAATAAGCACACTTACTTTGTGATGACTGTGGTTGGTGAAGGCATCTCGCACTGGTGCTGTGCTCCAGCCCGACTCTTCTGGCTTGATCACTTCACATCGACGTTCATGGGCCTGCACACATTCTTCACTGCTTTTACCTGTCTTTTTCCCATCAAGGGACACGTAGCCATTATCAGTCTCAGTGGATTTATCTATTGAGTTTTTTGCTTTTTTAGATCTATATTTGAAACAAATATATATATTCAATTAATTATCTCAATTTTTTCCCCAGTCTAAATTGTGTTTCTCTCTCTCAACCCATGTTTTAGTTTTACTATTACAAGGAACACACACTAATAATATTAAGATGACACAAACTAACAATATTAACATTTCATACACTACTTGTTACAAATTGTTACAGAAGAAACTGTCAGTCTGAAAGAAAATTATATCATTAGCTACTGAGAGAAGAGAAAAGGAAATCCATGTTTTACAACTAGAACCTCCCAGTAACTTTGGCAACAGAAAAACCACAAGCCTAAAATGTAAATGAAAAACTTCTCTATTCTATCTTAAGAAAAAACTAGGTATGAGAAACGTTTATTTAAAGTGTTACTAATTCAAAGCTAGTGGGCCATTTCGTGAAGCTGCAAACAAACATGCTCTGTTTAGTACTCTGTACACCGACATTTTTGATGATGTTGTTCTAAATACATTTTGCTTATTGAGAACTCTGCTAAACAGATGGTGATTTACCCTTTTCCGTATTATCCAGTAACACTCCTGGCAATATATTCCGATATATCTTACAAATGCACTAATTAAGCTTGTTTTCAAATCACATGAATTATACTTCAGTATTATTGTTAAGGCTACTAATACTGATGAATAGTCTTCCAAAACATTTTCTAGACATCAGGGCTCTTATCTAGTCGAAAGATGTAGCAGCAAGAATATCTACTGCCAGAAAAAGGCTTTCTCAAAGCAAATGTTTCGATGATTACACTTCCAAATTAGAAAGTACAATCGATGAAGGAATGAAAAGGAGTAGCAGCTTGCAACCTTATCGATAAAGGATACTTTAAGTTTTCACTTAAGCTTCTGTATTCTCAAAATAAATGACAAGGAAAATATCAGAAAAGCAATTAATATCTTGCATTTATTATATATTGTTCGCTAGATTCCCAGAACACTTGTAGCGGGGGGGGAAAAAAAGTGTTATAAATCAAGTTTCCAGAATTTTTAATTTTTATTAAAAGTCAAACACTGGACATTGGTCACAAAACTGTCAAGAATCTGTTCAATTGATCGTGTGCTTCTGTGAGAGAATATGCGTTGCCTTTCTCTTTAAGGAGCGAGGAATTCTGTGAGAGCTTGGATTACACAGCAGAAGGTTCAATTTCTCTTTAATATGTACATCAAACGAATCAGGATAGTCACCTCACATTCCTCTCAAGGTAAGGTATTCCACGTATACAGGGGAGACCTGAACACAAAAAAATACCTAGGGAGAGCTGGATAAAATGGAAAAATCCAAAAAGGAATAATTCATCTGTTGGAATGCAGATGAAATAATGAAGACACAAGACAATGTTACTAAGGCGTTTCATCCTCCTTTCCCATCTTTAGTCTCATTCTACCTTCCCTCACTCCTCCTTGGAAAAATGCTAACAACATTTTTTTTTTAAACTAAAGTAACTGCTGCTCCACTTGTCTTGTAGGAAGCCATAGAACTCACCTACTATTCGCTGATCTATTCACAAAATTCTTAGTCAGTTTTATTTCTAAATGAGTAAAAAACCAACAGAAACTTTTTTGTAGTTATATGTCTGCACAGATTAATTTTTATTATAAGCTTACAAACTAAGAGCCAGCAAGGTGCTTTAGCATGTGGTTTGTGCTGGAGAAGCAGTTAGTAGTTAGTAAACCTCCTCCTGTTTGCAGGTTACCAATGTGCTAGCTCACATACAGAGTTTTAGTTTTCTATGTCCGTTAAGAAGGTCACGAAAACATGATTGAAGCTTTCGACAAAAAGGTCAAACTATCAACAGCAAACATGTTAGAAGGTTATCTCTGTGCCATTCAATAATGTCGTTGTTCAACTAAATAAAGATAAGACAACTGAAGAAAACTTAGCTTATTATTTAACGAAAAAAAAAAGCCATTCTGTTTCAGGAATAAAGCAAGTATCAGAATTGCAGTAGCAAGTCACTGTAAAATAATAAGTTTCGGTAAGCTCAGTTGTAAGCACTAAGGAAGTAGTGTTTACATGAAATTATTTGTAATAAGCAGGAGCCCAGAGAGGCCAATTTTTAATGCATTAAATATACTTTGTGCACTTTTAAAATATTTCCTTTTAACGGTGTAAAAGGGAATGCAGTTCTCCTCAAATACATACACGCATATGTCCAGTTAGAGACCTGCTCCACAATTTATTAAGCTGTATGAGTGGAGTAACAGGACAACTCTTCCAAGTGTGATTTGAGAAGCTCTTATACATTTCATGTGAAACTTGAAAGCTACTAGGAAGAAGTAGCCTCAAACAGCTAAGTAGGAAGAGATAAGAGTAAAAAAGAAAGTATGTGTGTATGCACAATTTGTTCAGATAGGACTTTGCTACTCAAGCAATGTGTAAGTGCTAAAACTGCAAGACAAACACTAGTCTGATATCAACTAAAGCTCATTCTGAAAAAATAGGTAACTTGACTGAAGTCTTTCATTTGTTTCCAATGCCAAACCAAAGTTATTTTTTGTATGAATACCTAAATTCAAGTGTAAGCCATATGCCAGAAAAGCATAAATTTGGGCTTGAAATTAGGCTACCATGCACTACACTGTGTTAAAAGAAAAAACACTAACAAACATGAACAATACTCCCTAGCTGACAGAAATGTTTAGTTTCCTAGAACTACTACATATACACATCATTAATCAACTTCTCAACATCCTATTAGAATTAACAATATTTGAGCGCAAGACAGGACAACATCAAGAATAAATCCAAGAAGGTCTTAATAAGCCTGAACATATGCAAAAGCTGAGTCAAGAATTACTTTCAGTCCTATTCACGCATTAGCTAGAGAAAATATTAAGGAAAATTTAAATCCAGTTTCTGGAAGACTGTAGATTTTCACTGTCAAGTATTTTATTCCCGTGTATTTCCATTTAGGTTGGTCAAAAAACTCTTCTCCCTGTCCACGCTGCAAAAGGTTTAAGAAAGTTACAATTTTCCAAAATTGGAATAAGGACACAGAGAGCAAAGTCCCTAATCAGTACTACATTCTGAATATATTACTTATCTGGATATTGCGCTCCTTTCCACTGAAGCTAATACATAGTATTTTCCAAATTGCCTCTGTGCTGGATTAAAGTTTAGAATTATATTTTATTAGTGAGACTGAGTTCTGCCATTCAGAAGGATATTTACTGAATACACAGTTCCAGATTACCAATGTCCTGAGTGTAGGCAAATGGTCTACGTACACAGGAGCCTGCTCTAAAGCAAAGAACATCATTTCCAAGGTTAATTTTGAAACCATGTGTTTAAGACCTATCTTTAAAGATCCAGAAAATGGTATCTCAAGGCTTAGTATATGTGAAAAAATAAACAAACACTAATGAGACATTCTAATGTGCTTATCTAAAGAGCTTCAAAATATGTTTTAAGAAACAGGACAGATGTCGCTGTACAGCTTCCTTGCACTGAGGCTTCATAAAATTTTCTTCAGCAACATCACCAAGTAAAGCAGTCAGTGTACCCCACACTGCACTCCTGCTTACTCATTCCCAGCCCCACTCTGCCATCCCACTGTGCTGACAAAACTGTTCACATTGCCATGAAAAAAAGTACATGAAGAAACTGATCTGCATGATCTCCTGGGGGAAAAAAAAAAAAAAAAGAAAAAAAGAAAAAAGAAAAGGTTATTTTTCAGCTGGATGAGTTCCTTGTGTGGTTTGTATACAAACAATTGGGAATCCGCAATTGAAGAGGTAACAAATGGCCAGGGGCTACTTACAGCTTTCTCAGTTACTCTGAACTCTTTATCCTTTGAAGATATTGAATATACTAAGTAGTCATCACTGAGGCTTAATATCTATATATATATATATAGATATACACACTACCTCTCATTAAATGGTTTAAACAAGTCTTTAGAGCAAGTCCCACACAGCCCTTCTCAACTGAAAACACTGAGCCCAACATGATGGAAGGTAAGGAAGGAAAAAACCAACAAACAAAAAAACCCAAATCTTCCAACACTCCTCCTCTTATTGCAGATCAGTATCTTCAATGAATGGAAATATTCAAAAGTTTACAAGATCACACTCCAATCACACCAGAAAGTAATGCATACTGATTCAAAGGACATCTTCTCAAAGCTATTATAGATCAGACTATACAGAGAAAAGTCAAATGAACTCTGTTCTTACAATATTTTTAAACATTTTTATAACTTCGAGTTTCAACTAGGTATTCCCAGAACGTAACATAAGAAAAGCTTTACCAGTGGTTAAGAGCACACATCATGAGTATGACAGACATGTTAGTGTTGCCATGTTAACGATGCAGCATGCACAACGAAACATCAATGTAATAACTTGCAGTATCCCTTTTCTCAATTTCATACTATTTTATGAGCATATTTTCTCATGCTAATAAATGCTCACATATAGCACTCACAATACTGTTTATATAGCATATCTTGAACACAACCTGCTACGAAATGGGTTTTTTTTAAAAAAAACTTTTTAATTGCCCAGAGCACTGCATTAACAGATTGATCATTTGCAAAACAGCACTGGAATCTAACAGGGTTAGACATTTCTTCCAATTATTAGAAAAAGTATCTTTGATCTTTTATTTATAAACTGAATGCTGTGCTAATTTGAATCCTGAAGGCTTTTCCTTCAGAAAGTGTGATTTGATGAAAGTGATAGAGTTCAATAAGCATTCTCTCAGAGTAATAAGCAGCTAATGTAATAAAGTAAAATTAAAGAGTTACATTTTCTCATCGGATTAAAATTGAGAAACTGAGTTGGTTTGTTCCTGATAGCCCACACAGAATACTCCTACAAAATATAATTTAACTAAAAGTTAATTCCGTATCTTTTCAAAATTGCATCAGCATTTGCAAAAGTCAAGAAACAACAAATTATTACATGTTCAAATATGAAGATGAGTTTACTATTAAAACCAAAAACTGGATCAACTAAAGTTTAATCAATTTTTACTTATGTAGAAAAGGGATAGCACATCTCTAACACATATGTAGCCTTGAATAAATACAAACCCTGGTAAAAAGAAAGCAGCATGCCAGATATCTCTGAAGACAGCGCCAATACTGCAAGAGGTGCTTGTACCGTAGCTCTGCACTGTTCCCTCCTGTGTGTTATCTGTGGTACTAGAGCCATCTCCTTCCCTATGTACTTCCAAATGTGCTGCTTTCCTTAATTTCCTTCATCAGAAGAGATTAAAATTGGAAGGTAGCTTTATAAGTGCAATCAACTAGTTCTATAATGCATTCAGCAGTTTAAGCATGCAAAACCAAGCAAGATTTTAAAATATTTTGCTAAAGCTTTATCACATCAATTTAATAAACTCCATTTAATAAAACCAAGCATAACACTTAATCATTATCATAACCCTTAAACCCAAAATTTATTTCATCTCATCATCAGAGGCTTAGATCTGCAAGAAGTCACTGCTGCAGGTTTTCCCATTTTAATGGGACAAGTCACTGTAGCAAACCATATTCATTTAAGTGCTAGAAGACTTAGGTTCCAATAGCATCTCTTTTAATGTATGTTACCCACAGAGATCATTAGTCAGTATTGCACATAAAACTAAATTTGCAGTAACATAAACACTGTTACTCCACCACTGCTCAGATATAAACTGTTTTGAGGCAAAGTGTCAGATTCAACGCATTAAAATTAAAATAAAACAATGCATAGATTAGTCAACGCATAAAAGTTGAAGAGCACCAATTAAGTACTCATTTTAAACTTACAGATAAAAACAGAGCACCAATTTCTCATCTCTTGCAGAGCAGAGACTGTAAACCCCTAAATTTTTTCATGCGTGTTGTTTAGAACAGTTTAACAATCCTAAACGATAAGTACTTTAACATGGACTATACCTTCTTCTTTTACCCCCTGTGCTAGGAGGTGGCTTAGGAGTTCGTGTTGAAACAATCTGACAATGCACAGTTCCAAGTAGCAACATTAGCCATATTGGCCCAATTACTTCAGTCAGAGGTATATTATGTGGACTTTGGGCTGTATAGAATAACACTACAGCAGCAACTGGAAAAGAAGGGAAATGAAGTTGAGTTCAGTATCTGAAATGTCTGAAACGGCCAGCTCATCACACAGCTTTTGTCAGAAAGAGAAACAGTCAGATGTAGTCCTTTACCTGCATTTTAAACCAACCCATGTAATTCTGAGAGGAAGGAATTATAATTGCAATTAAACAGGTTGTAAGAGTAGGCAACTGTTTAAATCCTGTCTTAATATCCATCTCTTCTTTTACACTCGTGTTATTATGTCTATCGCTCAAAAAAAGGCGGTAGAATTAAGAGGGGGGAAAGCATTTGGAAAGCTCTGTCATGAAACAACTTTAAATTAAAGTGAAACTTCTGTAAGAGACAAAACCGAAAAGCAAATGTCACTCTTAAAGCAGCCCAAATAAATCTAATTCCGTATCACCCATAATGATGCAGCACAACCCAACAAGTTTGGTGGGCGCAGGAGCCATCAAACCGGCAGCAGGGTGTCCAGACAAGTCAAAGTCTCTCTGCCCTTGGAAATATTCTAACCCAGGCTGGACACAGCCCTGAGCACCCTGTGCCAGCTGACCCCGCTTTGATCTCCAGAGGTCTTTGCCAACCTCAACTAACCTGCTACTCTGGGGAACCAGACATCTATTTCAACACTGTAAGCACTAAGAGACTAGAAACTCGTTGTACTCTCCAGATTAAAGCATTTTCTCCACATTCCAGTAAAAGGACAAAATTGCCCATATAGATAGACAGAGATGCAGATAGACAGAGTGCAACCCTGAATACATTTCATATATACTTGTATGTATATTTTCTTGAAATACTAAAAGATCAAAGGCAAACCATGTAAACTGTGAGGTAGTCCAGCTGAAGTGACCAGTACTCCAACTTGCACTCGCGGTTGGAAAAGGAGCAGCTTCCAATTCCATAGTGAACCACTAATTTTGTAACCCTATAACCAGCTTTTCATATATAGCCAACACACATGCAGCAGCTCTCCTTGCTCCTGTACCCAGAGCCCAACCACTTCTACAGCTCAGAAATGTCTTTACAGGCTTCAGGTCAGTCTGGACACATTCAACAGGCATGGGGCAAACAGACAAGGCAATCTCTCTCTTTTCTCTGCTATTGTATGTTCTCGATGCACTGCCTCTATGGCTTTAAGTGCTGTGTTTCGTAACTCAGCTGAGAGAAGCTGCCAAGGAAAAAAACAGAAACTCCAAGAAACAAGTCAGAAACAGAACAGAGGAATATTTCTCTGCTTCTAACATCCACATATCCCATGAGAACTTGGTTTTACCCTTGTACCACTAAAGAAGTGAAAGTCCCATAACTTAGACCTACTCCTAGCACAAGAAATACATCATACAAGTTCAACGGCTTTCACCACTTCTCTACTAAAAGTAACTGAAAAAAATCCAGCCACATGTAAATCTGTGTGCCATATTCAAACACCTAAAATATACCACATGAAGCCACACCTAACACAGCAGATATCTGGCTGTGATGTTTTCCACTAAAAAGAGATTAGATGTGTTGATCATGAAATAATCTTTAGCAAGGTAACCAGTAATAGAAACATAATGAACATACAAAACAATGGAATTACTTTTTGTTGTGGTAAACTAATTTCCCATCGGTCTTTTTCCTAAATTAAAGCACAACAGTCTTACTTAGAACACATAGGGTATCGTTTATTACTATGTGTGGACTAAATTTTTGCTGTATGAGATCTCAGAAAGACAGTATGCATCAGTCAGAAATCCAACTTACTACAAAATAAATTTTTAAAAGTACAGACAGTAAAAGGTACAGATAATATTCCATCTTTCTAAATGAGCTTATCTGAGTTTCTCACATATATAATAGGCTTCACAAGGTATAAAGTAGCCAATTTTGACTTGTAGCATACAATTTGGATAAGCATATAATTCTGAGTACATGGAGCTCCACAGATCCATGTGAAATCATTTGCAGGAATAGGTCTCCACAAAATGATTTCAAACTTCACTACAAGATTTCTTCTGCTACTTAAAAAACCATTTAGCAAAGCAGAGTGATCTAGAAGAAATTATCTTCTTCCAGAAGACACAAATCTGTAGATTGCAGATTCCCACCATGAAGATTCACACAAATTTAAGAAAATGTTACCAAACTTTTCAGTGGGATGGGGAGAGGGGAAAACAAATAAATTCTTTCTGCACAGTGTATCAATACACTGCAGTTCAGATTATCCTAGAATTGCTCCTTCTGACAGCTAGGTCACGGAACAGAATTTCTCACACCACTTTTAATTAGTTCTGTACTTATTTATAGTATTTGGACTGGTACTTTGCTAAATTACGACAGTTTATTTTGTGAAATGGACACAAATGAAATTATTTCACACAGAGCAAAAAGCTGCATCAAGGAAAGCAACTGTACATTTCAAAGACCAGCATACATGTATTTTTATAGCATTTAAAGCTTTGAAATATTTGTATTATCAAGTTTAAAAATGCATACATACATATATATGTATCTCATCACAATAAAAAACCATTATATAGCTATTAAAGTTTCTTGTTTCATACTTAAGAAATACATAATAGAGATACATACTATAACTTAAGAATTTTCCTATTAGAATATAGAAACATTTTAAAACTAAAAATGACGTAATGCTATAAACTAAATGGATAAGGAGTCAGAAGAAAAAGGTGTTACTTCTGTCTTAATTCATCAGCCTGTTCCATGACCTTGGACAAGAAAACATTTCTCTATAGTTCTCTTATCACACATTTTGCTAATCATACTTTATACTAAAGGAAACCAAGGCAAATAAAATCTGGAATTTAAATCCACAGCCAAGGAAATAATCCTTTTCTGTTGACTTACATAAATGCTAGCAAGTATCCTTTTAAAGGAGAGGCTTGATGAGGGTTCTTTTAAATAGTTTCCAATCAAAAATTTCATCAACTTAATTTCACTTACACGTACATTATAAGCCTTTCAATTTATTCAAAAATGCATCCAAAACTCTGCAGTTAATTTGGCACAATTCAAATGACAAGCGTTTGAATAGTCGGATTATAATGTAATATAGAATACTACTAATTTTTTCCACTATTTGTTAATTCACAACCTCAGAAATATCAAAAATATTTTTTCACATTTCAGACTATATGGATTAGGGAAATGATGCAGTCCAACCATAACTTTAGTAAATCATAGATCCCAAGAAATCTGAGGGGGAAAAAAAAGTTAATTACAAGATAGCTCTGTAATTAATGTCCAAAAAGCCTGCTTGCACTCAGAATCTGCACTGTCTTACTATTTTGCTGCTTTCAGAATCTTATGAAGGCTCCACAAATAAAGTATTTTTGAAAATAAATTTAAGAATAGGAACACAAAAAATACTATAATTGTGTTTCTTAGAATAAGCCACCTATGACATGTTAACAAATGAACTATAACTTATGTATTTTACTACCTATATTACTATAACTCAGATTAAAATTACTAACACTATAGGATCACTTATCATAGTACACAGAAAAGCTAATGTACAGAACAATATTTCTTAAGCACCTATCTCAGAAACGGGGATAAGGAGAAGTTTTATAGGAGATCACATTAATATTTGTCAATATTTCCAGTTTTGGGGCACTGGCGCTACGGAATTCATTTTATAGCTGCTAACGTCATCACACAAGAGACAATGTCATCTTTTCTTTTAATTCCATTTCTTGTTTTAAATACCATTTCCAAATGATACACTGATTCACAACTGCAAGGACAGATGGCTAAATTTTAAAAGTAATATTGTATTTTAATTGGATTTCAGCGGGAAACTTATCAGTCACTTAGCTTCTCAGGGTACTTAAATTGCTCCCAACTACCATTAACCTTCTGTTTCATTTCTGTTGTACACGTATCTGATACACTTATTCTTTTGGGGACTTTTATGCTGTTAAATACTGACTCACTACACCCTTTCTAATTTTCCTCTTATATAGTACAAATAATTAGAGAAGCACAAAGTCAGACTACTAGAACTGAAAATTCAGCATCCTGAAAGCTGTGAATTGCCTTCTGTTTGTTAACAGTTGTCCAAAAGTCCTTCTATAATCTAGGAAATATAAAATTCAGATGCACAGTCTCCCCATTGCAATGGAAAAAATAGCAGAAGCCCACAGAGCAATAAGCCCCCATCTGCCAGTCATTCAGAAGCACAGCTGAGCTCTGACTAAAGCATAAGCTAGAAGTTCAGTGCCTCTGATGTGACAAAACAACAAATATAAGGACAACGGGAAACTGGTCAAACAGGTCATCCTACCAGGCCGCACAAGCTGCACGCACCTTGGCAGGTTTCGCTGTGCTTTCTTCTTGATCAGAGCTCTTGATCTGCACAAGTACTGGAAAGATTAAAAGCCCAAGACAAAATACATATGCCCCCTCTACATATGTAAAAGGAATGTTAACCAAAAGACACACGCTTGGGACTGTGTCATTCCAATACTGGAATTTATCTTAACAGCATAAAGTGAACCACGTAAAATAGAGCAGCTTCCATATGGTTAAAATAAGACATTCAGTTGAAGCTGTGCCTGTAATCCAACTCTACCTTGAAGAAGGTAAAGAACAAGCAGCCAGAAAAAGATGACCCTTGATGTCACTTGTAGCCACCACCTGTAGAAGAACGGAAAGAAAACAACTCTCACGATTCCTTTGCGGGTCAGAGATGTCCAAGGACTTTCAGGCTTTGCTTTAGCAAAAGCAGATCCTTTAAAAAAAAAAAAAGAAAATAAATTTCAATATATTTCATTGTTAGGGCTCATAATAACCTTACTTGTTCAATAGTAGAATAGTTAAGACAGTTATTTAAAATAGTAATTGTTAAACATAATTATTCGAATAAACCTCGTACTTCTATTGTTTGACTATCTCCTCAATCCAAAATTTGTGAAAATTGTTAGTGGTCTGTTGATTGCCATTATCAGAAACTTCTACAAATACCTAGATTTTGGAGCGTGTGAATAATAAAACATTGCCATTTCTTATTATTTAAAGACAAATTATTAGAAATTATTCTGTTTCACTGAGGTATCTGAAACTTGCTATGCAGCAATAGGAAGTCAGATGAGAACTCCACATGCCTGTGCGGGCATAGCAGAGCCCTTTCCTGACACAGCAAAGGGATCTAAAACAACAACATCTCTAAATTGCTCCAGCCGTGTCATTCAGGAAAACGGAATGAGGTTGAGAAGCATAGAGTAAGTATCTGTTCAACTGAGGACTGGCCCCAGGAGCAGGGAAGCAACCCAAAGCATAATTTATCTTTGTTTCTCCTACAGCATTTTGCACTTCACTCATTCAGATGTCCTTTTTCTCTCATATCCTTCAATTTCTTTTTCTTCCTGCACATTCCCACTTTTCTGGCAGCTAAAAAACTGTGTAACATTTACTTAATCAGGGTATGACTTAAGTCGTGCCAAGGTTACTGCTTGGAAAGGGCAGCTACTGTGTGCTGCTTTGCCATCTCCACCTTTTTTACGAGCTGAACTAGCATTAGTGAGCTCTCTGCTGGCACAGGTAGAACACTGCCCGTACTGGAACTACTTCAACGCCAACTTAGACATCCATGCAGAGGAGTAATTTAAATGCTATTCATGTATATCACTATACTGAAGTGGTCTACTACTGTTCCTTAATTCCTACAAACATTTAGTTTTCAGTTCTGTTTCTTTAAACTTCAAATGTTATTTGATTTTGTTTCTTTCTCTCACATTCCTATTTTTAAAAACTGATATTGTTAGGTGATGTGAGAAAAGCTCATCTGCACGCCCACAGAAGAGCTCAGAGGCAATGGCAGCAGGGGGAGCCCAAATAATACCCTGCCAGAGTTCTTCTAGACCCATGAGCCCTTCGAAGGCCCATCTCCACAAGGCCAGAGCAGGACACACAAGGGCAGGCAGGAATCCAAATCAAGGAAGACCTTGACCTTGAGCAGGCCCTTCCCAGGGGTCCCAGCAGAGCCATCAGCCCTGCTGCCCAGGGTGAAGGCGTCACCATAAGCCATTGGGAGCAGGTCCCCAGATCATCTTTCAGATGAAAGGGGATTGGGGATTGCTGCCCAAGGGTGTGGAACTCATGGGATGCAAAGAAAAAGGAGCTCAGATTGCACGGGACTTACTATGGGATGTTTAGAGAAGGAACCAAGAGTGGGAGGAAACAGGTGTTTAGGTGATTTGGGAAGGAACAAGCATGGCGCAATTGAGGAGTCGGGGGATAAAAAAGGCCAGTTGCATGATAATAGCTGCCGGTCAGTACCCTGCTTGTCTGGCTGTACCATGTGCCTGATCATAGAATCATTGCAGTTGGAAGAGACCTTCAGGATCATCGAGTCCAATCATAACCTAACCTAACTCTAGCACTAAACCATCAGTGCTGTCTGTCCTGTCCTACCTTCTAACCAAATTCCTTTAACTCTTTCCTAGGTGAGGTGGGGTCTATTCCCTGTGCACACCTGCATACGGGGGACTAAGTGCCAGCTCTGGGAGCCAGACCCCAGAGCACAAGTTGGGGCTGTGTGTCCGTGGTGCCAGCAGCCCCAGCGAGCCTGCGAATGCCAGCAAAGACAAAGCCAGACCAGCTGGTGACAGGGTGGGGTAAGCTGGGAGCAAGGGGTGCACGGGTCTCTGGGCCAGGCTCTGGGTGCGAGGGTGCCTGGGTATCTCCAGGGCGAGAGGACAGTGGGGTGCTTCGGTTAATTTGGAATCTGAATTCAAAGAGCACTACCTGGAACGGAATCAGGAGACCATACAGTCTGCTGGGCTCATGGAAAAAAAAAAAAAAAAGCTAAATAGTATTTTTCCTAGCCTTCATGAGGCACAAGAGAAATCAAATAAAGATAAACTAGAACTAAATGAAGACTTTTCAGATAGTCTCTTATCATCTGACCTTCTGTTGCTATTTTGTTATTTAAAACAGGCAATAAATATTCAAGGCCTATGCAATTTTCACTCTTCAGAAATTTCAACATAACCTTTCCTCTAGATGTCAGAAGATTTGGAACAAGTCTGAACACATGGAAATAGGAGATTTCTGAACTAATAACTCTAAAACTTTGATCCATCACAGTCACATATTTCTTTTTTTCTAAATCTATACAACAAAATTTAAATCAAATTTTTAAGCCTTCAGTGTAATCTAGAAGTCATCTCCTAACAATATTTCTTAACCTTTTTCTTTAGGTAGGAGTTCTGTAGCATTGGTTATTTTTTTTTTAAAATACTTACTAATACACTTGTCACAAGACACAGGATAACAGTTATCTTTATGCTGAGAAATTCAGCTTTTTCTAGCTCAGGACCTACCTCTTACAAGATCAACATCTATGAGGTCTGGTTTCACATGTCCTGTTTTCTTTGGTTTGTTTCTCAAACCCTGCAATATGCAAATGCTATCAAAATGCATTCATGCAAATGACAGACATTACAAAAGAAAAAATATTGATGTGGTCAGTAATTGTATTTAACCTATACTGTTGTTGAAAATTCAGACAAATATGTCAACTTCATAGATTTAAAGTATTATAAAATCAACATTCCAAGGAACAAGGCACAATAAATGCTTTTTACACACTTTACAATCTAAACAAAACCCAACCAATTACTGACCCATTAGGTAATTTTTCAAACATAGTTAAGCACTGAGCACTCATCTCCCATGGCTTGGGATTATGCAGACAACATATGCACACACTTGCAAGAATTAGTAATACATTTACATTAGGTTTTCAGAACTTTTGCAACAAATTACTCTCCTGAATCTCTTTTCTCCTTAGACATCTAATTAAACTTCACAAAACGCTTACATTGCAACTCCTTAATTCCAAACCTAGACAACAAATCATGTTGTAATGCAAGAGCCACTAACCAGCAAGTTCCACTGTCAGAAATCCAAGTTATAGAAAAGTATTGACGTTTTCTTAATAGTAAATATAGATTAGTCAATTAAAAAGAGGAAAAAAGCCCACATAACAGAAAAAGGCAGGATAAAAAGCAAGCTTATTTTGTCTTTTAGAAAAGTTATCTTCTTTCACTGAAGAGCCAAACAACCTGCAAATCTTTCAATGTTGTTTTTAATGCTAAAATGTGATGCCATACTCTCAAGCCTCAGAGACAGCTGTGAGTTTATTCTGATCCCTTTAGATCAGGCTCTTGGTCACACCAGCCAATAATGATTCCACAGAGTACAGTTCATACAGTGGAAAATACATCATTTGAAAAAAGTAGTTCGGGTACAAATGGAATTATGATGGAAGTGGTTTAACTATTTTTATTCAAAAGCAGTTAAATTCGCTGGTGAACTGTAGATTTCCACCATGGTCGTATTTCATCCATGTGTAAAAACATGTATTACTTAAATGTAAACATTAAATTCAGGTGAAAGTATAAAAATGAAATTATTATCAATGACAGAAATATCAGTGAAATCTGGTCATATTAATCCTCATAAGAATTATATCAAGCAAATTGTTCAAGTAGGTAGAGCGCGGCTCATAATATTTCTCACATCTAAATGCAATTGGATTTATTTTTCATGATGAAATAAAAAAAAACACCAAAGCCATGACACCAAACTGTTCACAATGAACTAGATCATATAGTCATCACTTGATGTGTCATTTAGAAAAATGAGAGATTGCTTGAAATGAAACAAAATTAATACATAGAACTGAAACAGGGAGAGGACAAAATGTGCTCTGAGGATGACAAACAGAGAAACCCAGTTGTACTGTAGACTTAAGCACTGCACAGAGCTTAATGTGCAAGATTTTTTACAGAACAGCAGTCTTAAAGCTGCAGTAATTTTATGTGGAATGAGAAAACAAGACCATGATTAGAATCAGAAATTATTATAATTGTAGAACCAGCTACAGATTCTTGTGAAATCTTGCATAAATGAGCCACTCCATTTCATAAAAAGATCTAAAGCTTAAAAATAAAATAATGCATGATACAATAATTTTCAAATGTATTACTGCTTATGGGCCTCAAGATTTTTCCTGAAAGTCTAAATAAAGAGGTGTGTGTATCTTAGAAAAACCAACCCCCTGGAAACACATGCACAATCCTAGGAAAAATTTACCACTGGGGCTAAATTATGTTTTCAATGGAAAGAAAGAATTCTGCCACAGTATGACTTGAAGCATCTTTCATAGGAAAAGAAGTGGTGACATAATCTTTCAAAATTCCATTGGTCAAATCTCAAACACTTTCAGTGTCCATAGAAATGTACAAATACCTGTAATATATGTAGAAAACAGCAGTGTTTCAAAGTAGGGTTAATTTTAAGAAAAAAAAACATACTGTTTCATACTGTTCAGGTCCATCTGGTTAGTTCATACAATTTCTATTCTGCACTGAACACATTTCAGCTAACTCATAGCAAAAAAAAGAAAAAAGCAGCTTAAAAATAGTTGCTATTATTGTAAAAGTTCTTTTGCAGAAATTTTAAAATTAATCTTAATAGATTCTATTATAGTTCTAACTAAACTATAAACTTATACTATCAGAAACAGATTTTCTACTAAAAAAATAATGGTTTTTTAGATTTTTAGTAAAGTTCATTTATAACAGTACTGTAGTAGCCTGGAAATTAAAGCTCTAACGTGCAATGCCTGAATTTAGTAGTCTGGTTCATTACTCTAAATTCATCAGCACAAAATCATATAGCGAGCATCATTAATTTGTTAGTTATTGGACTACTGAGCTAAACGAGATGCATTTTTAATAAGCACAAGGCATTATTTGCAATACATCATTTGAATAATTTTAATTATTATTTTAATAAGCTGCCTGGCCCAAACCCAGTGCAGCCGCGAGCAGGACAAGTCGCTGCCAGGGGATCAGGCAGGGTCCCGGGGGGTGCGCTATGGGGGGCACTCTGTGTCAAGAGCCAGTTTGGGACCAGCAGCACCGCGAAGATCCAGGCACACGGTTTAGAAGCGCTTCTCTCCCACTTAGAAGTTAATTTGTAGATTTTTGTACAGAAATCAAGTAACTCTGTGGATCAGGTCAGTAAGTTTCCATATCGTGCCAACAAGTCCCTCAGCACATTTTGTTTAATTATTTAAGTGCTGGGGAGGAAAGAAAAACAAACAAACAAACAACAACCCACAGGGAAACAGAAGCCATGTACACTTTGCTGATGTTAAGAATTAGCAACGCCTTGAAACTCATGCAGTAATAGCATATTTCTTGTGTGCAATATTTGAAGAAAAAAGGTTAATTGCAAGGAAATGTTAGTTAAATTAACATAACGGAGTATGGTATGATATAATATACAATCCATAAAACTCTTACATATAGGATTGATTTCTTTTTCTCCAAAACAATTTAGCAATGTGGCAGACATTGATGGCACTGTTAGTTAAACCAAAATGCAAAGAATGCTGTTAAACTGCTTGTTCGGGGAAACAAAGCCTGAAGTACTTACCAGTCTAATAAACTGTACAAAACAATGACAGCATCATAAAGGAGGGAAAGTAAACTGCAGGTATAAGGTAACTAACTGAAAGTAAAGAGAGCTCAGATAACTGACATTAGAATTCATCACAAAGAAAAGTGAAAGATAGAGGTACTACAACAACTAAGCCCTGGCTTAAGATAACAGAAAAGAAAAAAAAGTACTGAGATACAGAAAGGTGCAGCGCTTTAAAAGCTGCAGAGTTATTAATTATGTAAAATAAATAGAGCATAATATGCCGGTTACATTTGGTTACACTCCAGAAGCCTGGTTTCACTTTACCAGTATTAAATACCAACACATACACTGTAAATTACATCAGTGTACATAATGACAGACACCACTGCTGATAACTGGAAAAAAAAAAAAGTTGAAATGCTGTATTATTACCTTTATTTCTCTTTGCTCTACTGATTTTTCCCATATTTGCTGATCATATGCTCCAATCTAAAAAGAAAACACACACACAAAAACCTACATTAAGTTTTAAACCACTTTGATTAAACAAAACCAATCTTCAACAAGACAAGCATGAAGACAGTAGGTTGTTTCCTTGGGGAGGCTTATTTACAAAGAAATCTTTATCTTCTCCATTCCATCTGGGCAGGAGCAGGTGAAGCTGAGCTGTGAGTGGTGACAGAGAGAGCGGTGAGCGGGCAGACGCCTCAGCCCATGGCATGGCCAGTGCAGCTCAGAGGATGGGGAAGCCCAGGCTGGGATTCCAGTCTGTGTACTGGCACAGAATTGACCCATGGCAGCAACACTGACAGGCTGTTAACTTCAGAGAAAACATCATGCACATCTCGTTGAACCCCCACCTTAATTTATTATTTTTAAACCAGCTCTGTATTTCCCACTCCATTCCACCCACTTTTTTAGCTACATTGTCTTTAGCTTTCTCTCTTAAGATTGCACAGCAACAAAATATATGGTCAGGCTTGTAAGCAACCAGATTACAGGCCAGGGAAAACTCAAAGAATATCAGGAAACGGCACTTTTCCCACTGAAGCTCTGATGAAATAACGTTTCTAGTAGACCTACAGCAAAATTTGCCCACTCTCATTAAGCTGCTGGTCTATTTATTCATGAAACTCCTCTAAATATCTTAGCTTTGTCTAAATGCTAACAAGTATTTGATTAAAAAAAAAAAAAAGCAATAAAAAGGAATTGTCTTCTCCTAGGCTCTAACCTCACCGCAGCACTGTAGAAAACTTTGTGTATTTATACAAGCAAAACCATAGAAAGACTAAGGATTGATTCCGCAAGCACTTAGAATCCTAGCATTAAGACCAGTTTTGATGAGTTCTGACATTTTAAATAACCATCAATACAGGTAGCTAAAGGTAACTTAAGATATTACTGTGCATTTGTTTATAAAAGAAAGCCACTCCATGACTGACAAATATTTTGAAGAAAGGTATCCTTAAGCTTCAGGAAATTCACATAAAAGATAAAGTGACAAGAACAAGTCAATATATGAGACAATATATCCAAGTTTTTGATGAAGGTATCAAATTTCAGATTGCTTTGAACTCTGCACAAATGGTGTTTCCAGATGATATTCAGTAACCATCTCTTTTACTGTGTTGATTTTAAAACCTTTCCCTGCCAGCAGTTTTACCTAGATGTACACACGCCTGCACTCACACACTGACGGGTATCTGGAGTTTGATTCAGATCGCACACTCTGAGCAGGTAAGTGCAAGATCATTTTTAGGTCACGAGAGAGAGACAGACGCATGTTCCAAGATTAAAAGTCCTTTAGCAGCTGTGCAGAGAGCGCTGACACAAGCAGTTTATTCCACACTCCTGACAGGCAGGCAAGAGGAACCCCCATCAATTCAACCTTTCTGCAGGGGCATGAGTTCCCTTGCCAGTTCACAAACTGCATCAGGCATCAAAGGCCCAAGCACAAGCACATACACCTCAAACTAGAACACTGCTCTGATTTGCCTTTTACTATTTCAGTCTTCAGTGGCAAATAAAAGATGTTACTTTTTTTTTTTTTTTAGGAAAAAAAAAAAATTCATTCTTGGTTAAAAAGGATCTTTTAACCAAGGATCCAACGTAAATACAAAGAGACATGAAAAAAAAGTCTAGAGGCATCTTCTGTGCCTCTAAACCTGACCCAGCAGGGAGAGATGGGGTGGAGGAGAAAAAAGAAAAAAATCTAATTTATAGCAGTAAAGTCGAAAGCATATCTAAAATTGAAAGTGAGAACAGTGAACCAAATTACCCATTCTCAAATTCAAATAAAATTTCCCGTTCACAAGAGCTAAGCACCCAAACAATTTTTATTTTGCTACCTTAGAACTCTGAAAAAAAAAAATCTACTGGCTTTTTGGTAATAATAATAATATATGCTTTGCACCTCTCGCTTGGAAAAAAAAAATGTAGACTGTGGAAAATAGTTAGGGAGTTGGGCACTGTACTGGGCAGAATTAAGTATTTGCTACGATTAAAGTAATTAAACCAAAGGAAGTTTAAGAGCTAACTCCACCTGGATAACAGCCAACAATTAAAAAGTCAGTATCTTGAATAACTGCTCCACCCAGACATTTCTATCTAATTGTTCTGGCTTTTTCTCTAAATACAGTTTAAATGAAATTTCAGGTCTTCCTGTTTTTCATAAAATTTACTGATAAGAGCCCCAAGTGAGGTTTTTGTGCTGCGTAATATTGTGCACTCCCCTCCTCACTTCCAAAACAGATTTCTTTCTACAGAGACAGAACGGGGATGCAAGTCTGTCTCCTTCTCGATTATGCAAGAAAGAAATGCGGAAGCCTTTGTGCCAATAAAGCTGTAAAAGCAAACTGTATTCCTAATTCCATTCATAGCTGAGACTGGTTTAAAGTTGAAAGAGTCTTTAGACAAGCATTCTTCTTCCAGACGAATAGCAGACCACTTGTTAAAGGAATTCTGGGAAACAGATCCCAGAAGATATCCGAGGCAAGGAAGTTGACTGATTTAAAATTTGATTTTGTTATATTCTCCTACAAACATTTATTCTCCCTCAAGGCTACGTAGAAGCTTCTGTCTCCATAAAAAAAGACAAGTAGTAGTGATTTTGCCACTCACATTTTTCTCTTAACGTTGCCCCTTAAAGCAATTCTTCCAGCAGGATGTAAAATGAGAGAGCCAAAACAACTTTAAGGGAGATAGTCTTTTACAACTGTTTTATTAGCCTAGTGGATCTGGCCAGTCGCCTCTGATCAACTTTAACTATTAAAAATCTGAGCACAAGGCCATTAAGTAAAGGCATACTGCTGCAAACTAAAAAGAGTTAAAGGGATAATTACTAACAGTAATTATCATTACAACCTCTCACAATTTCTAATTTTTTTAACTTACCAAATTTCACCTCTTTGTGTTTTAAGAAAGTTTAAGAAGCACCTTAGGTAGCAGGTGTACATGCTCAGCACATCAAATTTAGATCTATACCAAGCTTCCCTCCTACATCCCTCTATACTTCTCTTGCACGCGTACCAAAAGGAAACACATGCAAAGACATCGTTATGCAGTAGCGTACTGGCACGCTGCATTTCCCACAGTAAACAACAATAGGTAAAACTACTTCTACTGAAACAATGCCAAAAAACCCAGAGGAATTAATTTTTTTTTCTTCTCTACCTTATGTCAGGAGAACACATTTACAGTTTGTGAAACATAACTTGCAGAATTCATTGAAAAGTGTTTTTCATTAACAATAAGCTAAATTACAACATAAAATGATTACCAGAGATGCTGGACACCTGTATGAATTCAGTTCAAGGATGTAATTCCTAAATGAATTCAAGAATGTAAGTTAATACTACCAAACCTTCTCAGCTTTAAATTATTGAGAGCACCAGCCAATTCCACCTTCAAAGAGTTTTGATTTACAAGTATTTGCATCTAAATTATGTTTCATGTTAAATCTAAATATTAAGTTATCTAATGTTTGCATGTAGGCTCTAGCTCTTGGCTATTCATGCAATGCTTTAAAATTGTGCATACCCGCAGGACACTCAAAAGAAGTCTAGCATCTAGCAATGCCAAAGAAATTAAGCTATAAAGGCAAATAAAATGAAGCAATAACCTTCCAGAGATAAGACCATTCATGCTTCCAACCCAAAGAATTTAAATATACACAAAACTTGATCAAAACAAGCCTTGGGCCAGTGTGAAGGTCCCCATCAACTCAAGTACCTACATACTCCTGAAGCCACCAACTCTACCTGGAGTCTCACCCATTGTTGCTACAGGTCCTGCAGTATCCTTCAAAGAAAATTTGAAGTACAAAACACAAGGGTCCAAAAATTGTCCAAATTTTAAGTATACAACAATAAATAATGCTTTTAAAATCTGTTCAAGTTTTAGAGGAAGACTGTTTCTCTAATAGCTTGTCACTGGTATTTTCAATCCACCGGTCCAGTCTACAACTGGCAACAGACTTTTTTAGCAAACTATACAACACATTATCCCAATTTTAATCTGATTTATCACATAAATGTCTTCTAATTTAATTTATAAAATATCAAATCAAAGACAATCTGAAATTTGTATTCTACAGTATTTATTTATTAAGTTAAAAAACCAACTCTCTTGATATTTTTCAAATTATTTGTTAATTCAAGTGAGATAATTAGCCTATCCTATCATTTTTAAGTGTAACTTTCATCACCAAGCATCAACAGCAACACAACCCTGTTGTAGGAAACCTGCCAGTAATATGTTACAGATACAAAAAATCATGGTATAACATACCTGTAGCAGAACTAGATGAACTACCAGATGTTATTTTATACACATTTAGTGTAAATAATGCATCCCAGGTTTCCACAATGCCAAGATTCTATCCAGTCTATCCAAACCAGTTACTTCTAAAATATACAGTTCTCAAGACACCATGCCTCAATAAACACCAAGAAGATGAAAGGAATTCTATTCCTTTATGTATGTAGAATCAACAACTATTCTTCAAGCAGCTATTAAAATTTTCAGCATACAAGAGATTACATGCAAAAACTGACAGTCTTCTTTCACAATGGAAAAGTGGGAGTTTAGCATCCTAAATCAACCGAGCCTAATAAACTTTCAAACAGGTTTTCTAGGAAAAAAAAAAGTTTCCTCAGAAGTAATTGTCAAAAAAAAATTAACTTTTATTTGAATTGGCATGGGATATTAAGCAACTACACATTTGAGAAAACTAAACACACCTGATAAAGCTAGTTCTTTCCTGAAAGATTATATAAATTTGATATCCTTTTTAAGTGCACACTCCTCATAACTTTTCCTGGTTTAAGAGATACGTGCACCTCTTGAAATTACCTAAAATAATTACACTTATTCCTTCCCAATCAAATACCTCAGAAAGCATTGGATCACATTTCTTTATATATCTCAAATTTGTTTGGCACCCAAACAGCTTGGTTTTATAACATTAACAGCAATTAGCCTAAGTCAAAAGTTAAGCTATTGAGAATACAGCCAATTTTTACTTCAAATAAAGGCCAGTGCGAAGGGTTTCTGTACCGCTTAATATTTCTTCCCAATGTCTTTCTCATAACAAGCCATGTGTGCATCAAGATTGAATTTGAGCTTTGTGAATGACACTGATATTCACTTTAAGCTAATGTAGTGATGGTATCAACATGTAGCCCAATACTCACAAGGCCTTCTGATTCTAATGGAATCAATCAATATTTCAAGAGACATTTATAATTTATGACCAAGCAGACTAGCAAAGATTATAATCCTAAAAATACATCGTATTTCCTGCTGGATCATAAAACTTTAATGTTTATCAATAATGAAACCTGCATGCTTAGCTTTGCTCTTTAAAACCTCTAAACACTATTACAAGCAACATCACAATAGTATTACAAATCCAAAAGATACCAGAGACAGAGCTTGGTAAATAAAAAACAAAATTGCTTCCTTGGACTGCCTACTGAGGAAGTTAAGACTTTAACACCTTATTAAAATATTTAATGTTAAAATATTAGCTAATGTGTTTTATTAACATATACAGTCCCATATTCTTAAAATATGATTATATGTATCAATTTTAATATTAGGATATCAACATATAAATAATTTCTATACATGTAATATTATTCACTTAAAGATATCTTTCAAAGTGCTTAATAATTAGTTTATGATTAAGTATAGAGTTTCAGATATTAGACAAATAATTTCTTATTTTCTCAAAACTGGGAACGGGATTATTAAAAGTTATTTTAAACTCCATTTTATTCCTTACATGAACTGATCGCCATTGCAACAAAGGCAATAATCTAGTAGCTCATAAGTATAATTATCTCTGTTGGAGGAGATTTTTACTTTTAGGATGGGATTTTTCAAGATGTTTTTTGGTGGATGTCAAGGGTGGTGGGGATTTTTCAATTTGGTTTATGCTGGATATGTGGACCAGACAAGCTAAGCTAAGACAAACTTGGCTAATAGACCGCAGATGGAAATCACTGTATATAATAGTTGTACCCTGTCTGCTAACAGTGAACAGTTTAGTAACTTTTAGTCAAATGGAGAAGGACAAAGAAGGGATTAAAACTGTATATCCTAAGGTGCAGAGCTTTGGATTTATGATTGCTGAATTGTTACCTCTGATTACTAAAAGATTCTGGGATTCCCCTCCCTTCTCCATGTTCAGCCCCAGAGGCAGAGCTGAAACCAACTATTTAGAGTAAAACAAAGTAATTTAAAACCTTAAGGCTTATTTATTTTTAACTGTTTTAATTGCCAACTAATGACCTGCTAAAATTCTGCAACACTGGACTTATAGTCATTTCACTGTACAATAATTTTACCAAAGCTAACTTCAAAGATAACATCCCTTTCAGAGTACAATAATATGTAATTAAACATTTATCAACTATATATTAAAAGTTTTTCTGTATCATTCATTACAGATTAATTCTTGGTAACTACAGTCAGCCCTACTTATTGCATTGAGTAACAGTTTACAGATTTTAGCATATCTACTTAAAACACAAAACATCTTTTTTCATCACACAATTAAGCATAAGGGAAAGTTATATACATCGGAATAGTTAGAAACAGTTTGCATATTAAACTAAATAAGATTACAAGAGTAACCAACACCTACTCTAAGCCGTTTCCTACTGACATGAACTGGACACTAGAGGTAAATTTAGGTACCATTTCTTTGGCTTCATGGACTATAGAGCGAAATCGAAAAAGCAGCACAAACTGAGATTCCATCTCTGTCATTAATCACAGTTAAGCATAATCCCTTAGGATAACATTTATTCATCTTCAGATTTCAAATTAAAGCCATCACAGAAGCGCACAGGTTGGAACCTCTGGCAGTCATCTAGCCCAACTCCTGTGCAAAGCAGGTCCAGTTACAGCAGCTTGCTCAAGGATTTATCCAGTAGAGATCCCAACATCTCCAAAGACTGGGCTTTCCATAGCTTCTCTGGGGTCCTGTCTCGATGCTTGGCCAACCTCACGTTAAACATTTTTATCCTTATATCTAATCAGAATTTCCCACATTTCAACTTGTGTTAATTATCTCTCATGCAATCCCTGCCCACCTCTGAGAAGGGCCCAGCTCCATCCTCTCCACGGCCTCCAAAGCAGCAGTTGAGAGCAGCAAGCTCTGCCCTTTGCCCTCTCTCCTTCAGACTGTGCAAACCAAGATCTCTCAGATTCTTGGTACATCACATGGTTCAGCTCCATAACAATATTGGTGGCCCTCCGCTGGAGGAATGTCACTGCCCAAAGCTGGACACAGCACCCAAGGTGCAGTCTCACATGAGTTGAACAGAGGCGAATAATCCCTTCCCTTGACCTGCTGCCTACACCATTGCTAATACAGCCCAATTACTCGCCCAGTCTTAAGAAGTTAAGACCTCTGCAACATTTTATTTTTCTTACTATTATGTACTTACACAAAACAAAGCAGCCTCAAGACGTAACTGTGAAAAGAAAACCACTCTGACAGCTCCATTATTCGGTATAACTCCCTGAAGACCAGTGAAAATCCAGCAATTTTACCAGCATTGCACTTGGGCTTTTGAAACAGCACTGTCCTTACACTGCTGACCACTTCTACTTCCCACAGCACACTTTCCTGGTGCCAGAACACTCATCTGGGTGGCTGAAAGATCAATCAGATCACTCAGGAAAAGAAAATGTTAGTTTACAGTTTCACAAGGCATAATGAAACATTTCAAGAACCGACAGAGCAATTTCAATCCCTCCATTAGACAGGTTCAGCTGCTTGCTTACAGATTTGCAGTCTTAAGTTTTAACTGGCTTAGTCCCCCGGCCAAATTCACCAGATGAGTGCATGGAAGTCTGTGGGAAGGCAACGCAGGCATGGGAGCCAAGAGCCAGGCAAAACGCAAGCTTGCTTTGTTCAGCCACAGCACCAGTTTCTGAGTGATCTTTTGCATAAGATTCAGAAACCTGAGTTTTGTCTCACTGAAACAAGGAGCTGAAAGCAATCCCTCCTATTTGGTCAGATGACTGAATCCCAGCACTATGTGGAAGGAAACTCTTCTAAATATACCTTGTTTCCTCAGTGCTTTCACAAGTAGCCAACTCTGACACTTGTCAAGTTTTGGCACCTGAAGGCAGACCTTTTTGAACTGATGCAGTTTCAGCATCCAAAGTTTTAGGTAACAGAGCCATACAGCCCGACCATCTGGCAAAAATGGGGTTTGGTGCCAGGGTCACCAGCACATCACAAAAATTCAGTGCCAAGAAGGAAACTGGGTAGTTTCAGGGTATTATATAATTTGTTTATTTCTTCCTTTATTAACTTGACAAGCATAATCTTGGACTAATGAGCTGTAAAACACTGAATATTACATGTCTTAAAGCAATGAAATTAGAACTCTAATTTTACCCTTTATAGCCATGAGAGAGAAAAAATCTCATTTGTTTTATTGTGCCCTTTAACAGCTGTACCCAAGGGACACCTGAAACAGCAGAAAGCTGCATTGGCAAAGTTAACTGATATGCAATCAGGTGCAGGATTCAGGTTCAATTCATTATGTTCCATTCTGCCTTTCCCTACAACCATCCCCAAGAGAAGCAGGAACATAATTCTCTCCTGCAATATTATTAACTAATTTGTATAAAGTTCCCCATTTTAGCAGCAAGGCTTCTATAAGGATTGAAATAATTTATACACAGCCGCCAGACTAGAAACCAGACCAAAAACTGCACATCTATTATCTGTAAAACTTGAAAGTATTGTAAGAAATTAATGCAAAAGCTTAACTCACAAGCAATATGTTTGATTTTTAATGTCAGTTACTGTTACTGAGGCAATATGTCAAGTATGCATAAACTATCAGTATCAGAGAGGTGAGTGATCAGACAGTGAAATTGTTTAAAGTAATTGTGAGGGGTCTCAGATTTTTTCAGAGGAAACATTATGATGGTCTTCTCCATAAAAATCCATCGATTCCAAATCTGAAGCAAGTTCAGTATTCTGGCAAATACACATAATCCTAAGGATATTAACGAAGTGCATTTATGTAAGAATTAGCTCTGTAGCTGCCTGAGACCAATGTAACGAACCATTGTAGAGAACAATTCAGACACCCCGCCACACCCTTTTATTGCAAGAGCCAGTGCAGCAGAAAGTGTTGAAAACAAGCCAGACAAACCGCGTCTGACATCTGAATCTCAGCATTGCACTCCCCAGTGCACCCAGGAAGGCAGCAGAGGTTTAATTTATTTTGCGTTCTACAGAGCCAATCTGTGTCTAGCAGGATTTATCCGTTAACATTTCATGCCTTGGAAAAGTATTTGTAGCATCTGGAAAACACAAGCTATCACTGGAAGTTGTAAAGCTCTGTCCATGCAATCTTACAGCTCCAGTAACAAGCTGGTGTAATACACTGTCTGAAATCTTACAATCCAACTTAAAATAACTAAGAATTTATTATTGTGTTTTTATAAGACAGCAATCGAGAGCTCCAATACACTAAAAGCAGAGTACCTCTATTGCAACAACAAACTACAAGTTTACATAATAAGGCGTCTGACCTTTTAAACAATTAAGTGCATTACTAAATCAACCTCGTGTGAGAAGCTCAATTTCAGACAATAGAATGAGTCACATGAGTAAATATAGTATTTAGTAAACTTGCCTGAAGTAGGGCTGGAAGAGCTCAATTGCTTAATTCTATCCATTAAAGAAATATAAAAATGACTTACTTTTGAGAAACAAAAAGACCTTTGAAATTCAGTAGACAGAGACATAAAATGAATACATCCAAAAATACATTAAAATGAAAAACAAAGAAACACAAGGAGCAAGTTCTCTGCTTACCCAACCTCTACCTACTCAAATATATTTTTCTTCTTTATGTATGAATATAAACATCAGAAATTCTTCATGGTTTTTTTAGGGCATTCATTCATCAATTTATTAATCTGAAAATTCTCCCCAAAACAACACTTTATTTTTGTCACTTTACAGGCAAGTCATATCAATTTGATCAATACTGACTGCAACCCTGGTTCTCTCTTGCCCCAGAAACAAAGTTTTACTGCCAGATTGTGCTAAGTTTTGATCCCTCCCTACCTTCAATTTCAGTTACTTCTGTGAGGAATAAACAGATTCAAAAAGCATGGTAAATAGGACAACTTGACAACTCAGAAATCAAAATGTGAAACTGAAAGCAACCTGAACTGAAAGTTCACAGAGTTCAGTATTTTGCCATCATAACCGATCACATAACAGAAATGTATCAGAAAGGACAAAAAAATGTCTGGTATCCAGTAACTGCTAGCATAACTCTTCCTGTTCCTCAATTTGAAATCTTTGGTGCAAACAACAAATCCATGAGGAAAAAATACTACGCCATGTAAGAGATTTAAATAAATAGATAAAATCAAGGACGTGGGTGAAAGAGCCTAGATGCTCCCAGGAAAGGGTCACATACAGCACTACAAAGTCAAAAAAAAACCCCTTGGGGATACCAGTCTGATCCAAGAGAACCTTCAATAAATGGGGCCTAAGAAATAATGCAATTAGCTCCAAGATTTTCATGAGATGCAATACTTCTGCAGTGCATCCATTTGCACCTAAAAAAGACTCCACTTCCTCATACCAAAAGAAGAAAAGCCTGCTGATTTGGCAGAGCCCAGTCCACATATGGACTGCAATTAAATTTTGTTCATGCCATGGAAAACATCAACATCTGGTTTACACAAGATCTTATCCCTCCTGAAGACAGCCCAGTCTGTCATGAAGTAACAGGAGTCACCTCCTCAGAGCTCCTCACCATAAAGGCAGCATGCAATTTCTGGCTCAGCAGACCTCTGTAAAAGCCTGCAGAGACTTGTAGCAGAAATATTGTTGGTATGAATGAAATAAATGGAAACGTGTGCGGAATAACTGGAAAAAAATGACAGAACAAGGGTTAAAGGAATGACCTGTACCGATAATGAGCAATTCTGTTAGAAGTGTCCTGGGAAAAGTAAACTTGAGGAATGGGTTGTTTATATGAAGAGCAGAAGGCCTGCCTTCCATAAGGTCAGAGCACAGTGACTCATCAGCAGATCCTGCCTTCCTAACATCAGGAGGATGGGAAGCTGGAGAGTATCACATAGGCCATTCCTTTTCCTGTATCACCAACAGGAAAACAGACATGTAGTTTAAAAAAAAAAAAAAAAAAGGAGATAACAAGCATCAACTTCACCTAAGATTTACGAAAACTTCAGACTCTTTCTTGCATCAAAGGACCATTTATAAATACAGCTGAATACCATAAAAGATCTGTCCAAAGATTAGTTCATCATCATCAATAAAACAACCTCAGAAATGTGATAAGAATCTGATAGTCAGCATTTCTTGCATTGCACAAAAGAGGTCCTGGCCAGACCAAATACGCACACAACTTTGTGCTTTTAAGTATTATCAGCACGAAGCAGGTAAAGTCAGCATCACTTTCCCCTTCCATAAGATCCTGCACTGGATGCTGTTTACACTAAATCTTCTACAAGTAATCCTTCAAACCTTTAAAAAAATGTGACTGGACCTGCAATCAAGAAATGGTTCAAAACCACAGTGTAATTCCACTGATACTTTTACAAAAATACTTTTTGTAAAGCTTGAATAAGAGAAGGGAGAGAGTTCACAGTACAAAACCAAACAAAAGCCTCATTAAATTCTGAATTGTTTTCAATTTCTTAAGTATGTAATTGAACGTTCTGTATAAATCAAGTCAGCAAAATTCATTTTCATGCTTTTCCAACTATACCTTTAATTCACAGTTGTAGAACTCTCCAAGCATACCCATATTGTCTAATTCTAGAAATTAACTCTTGCTTAGCTAGAAGTTAACCAGAATTTCTGTTTCAAAGAGTATTGCCATTATCCTCCTAAGGACAAGATGTATCCACTTAAAAACATGGCCACAGGCCCAAGGAAAACGATAACTCATAGAAACTTACTAAATCATGGAGAGCCAAGAAAATAAAATCATCACACCTTATTTATGTCTTAGTAAGGAAGCATACCTCAAAACGTAGCAATTTTTTCAGCTTTTTTACAAGCAATTTAACTAAATAAGGCAACTGGCATACTAACGTCAAGAGGATATGATGATTTGAAATTGTCAAAATAATAAATTAGAAAGAGACATCAACATTTCTATGTGCACACATGAATCAAAAGGTACAGTATCTGGTGGTACTGTAACTATGTATCTCCAAATGACATATTTTTCCTCACCCCTGATTTTTTTTCCCTAATTAACTTCCAAAAAGCCCTAGCCTATCTCTTTTGGGTACGGATTACACAGTTCCTTGTTACTGACAGAAAATACATTTCAGTTCTTACTTTCTACTTAAATACAAGGATTCGTTTATATGCTATAGAAACAACATTCACCTGTATGTTAACATTCTAATGAGTGAAAATTTTCTTTTATTTTTTTTTCCATAGCACAAGTAGCCAAGGGAGTGAGGAGTTTTCAACATAGACCAAAAAGCTATTCTGTTTCATTAGATATAGTCACTAAATATTCATTTACTTTTGGAAGAAAAGTTTCCAGGTACTCACTCCCATACAATGCTAATCAATAATGCAATAGTATTTTATGGTTATTATACTTTACACATAAAACACAACAGGCCAACTTTTTTTTTTTTAAGCCACCATAAAAACAAATAGAAAGCTTACCTTCTTCTGGTACCAAACTATAGCATCAGTTACTTTGGACGCCATTTATTCCACTGAATTCACACAGTCATTTTAGGCTGTTAACAGAAAAAGACAGAACTTTACTTCCACCTTCTCTATGAAGGCCAACATAGGGAATGTAGAAACACTCCCATTACCTGCAATGCACTGAACAGCTATCCTTACTTCACACTGTGCCTAATTACGATTTTAGTAATAGGGTTTTCTCCTGTAAGTAAACAAAAAACTATGAAACTGCTGCTACAGGACATCAGAAGCCTCAGCTTTGGCCACTCTTCTCAGTAAAACACAGATGGCACAGAGACGATCTGTAATTGCCTCACAAGAACCTCATGAGAGTTATATTACATGCAGTATTTTTTTAAAAATAAGTTAAGCAACCTATAGTTATTACCACAGCACAGTATTCTGAAGTCCAAGAATAATTGCGCTATAAAATGCAAGAAAACTTCATACAGACAATTACTTATTTTTGGAGGAGACAAAAACCAGTGCTAGATCAGCCCTGTAGTGGGGCCTGTAGCAATAGGACAAGAGGCAATGATTTTAAACTAAAAGACGGAAGATTGAGACTGGATATAAGGAAGACATTTCTTATGATGAGGGTGGTGAAACACTGACCCAGGTTGCCTAGAGAGGTGGTGGATGCCCCATCCCTGGAGACATTCAAGGCCAGGCCAGACGGGGCTCTGAGCAACCTGATCTAGTTGAAGATGTCCCTGCTCATGGCAGGGGGTTGGACTAGATGAGCTTTGAAGGCCCCTTCCAGCCTAAACTATTCTATGGTTCTATGATTTCTGATAAAAATATCACACTTATCATAATACTGTCAATATCAACAACAATATTGCACCTTATATTTCTTCATTAGAAGGAAACAAAAGTTATTCACCTGTAGGCAATTTTTATGGTGAAAGATTAAAGGTGATCCTTGTCTTTTAAAACAAAGGGAAAGACAAGACATTTGTTTATAGCATTTGCACAGATAAGAAAAGCAAAGAACAATACACTGTCCAACAAATGGGATGGAAACTGAAATTGTGCAATAGATTAAATTAGAAGTGTCTTTATGAAATACCTAAACATTAGAAGAACTTGTGACACTTTATGTATTATACATTGTTGATCACCAAAAATTTCACTTTTTAAAAAAAAAGTAGATACTGGATGACCTGATCATAACAGCTATTTGTACAAAAATCACAAATAGTCCCTCTAAAAACACCCTATCAACACTACCATCTTTCGAGGCATTTCTCAGAAAGAAAAGATGACCCCCCAAAAGACTCGGTTCTGCACTGACACCTATTTATTGCCTTCTCTGACTCATGTATGGATGTACTTGTATTTTACACAGTTCATTCCTTTAAAGACACCGTATTTAGCAAGTTTAGATATGTATCATATAGACTATAGTACAAACCTTCAACAGTACAAACATTTTATACCAGATCCCAAGGATTTCTAAGAAACATAATGCCATACATTTTCAAGTTTCACAAAGCTTTTTCAAAAAAGAGACATCAAATACCCAAAAGGAGCCATATTTAAGATTTCTAACAGTGTAACTCAAATACCCTCTATACATGTTCAGACAAAATTACAACACAATAGAAAGAAATGTCTCTGAGAGAGCTTCAACAGTCATTAACATATTTCAGAAATATCAGGACACTGACTTTTGGTACAACTGAGTAAACAAACAGTGCGATTTTTCCACTGTTGATAATATCATTGTGTAAGTCACATCAAGTCAGTTAAAGCCAGCAGTCATGACTGTGTCAACATGTGTAATTGTTTCTGACCCATTTGTTTCTGATAATAGTAGCAGTTTTTCTAAGAGCAAGTACCAGATATGAAGAATTCATTGGCACAGTAAATATAAAAACATTTCTGTCACATAAAGCGTGGAGCCCAACAGAGACTTTGATTGTAACTTGGCATATTCCATAGACTGACTACCCTTCTTTCTCACCCATACAAAGCTCAAAATAGGATGTTTTCTTGCTTGAAAACTTGTTGAAGTGAACTTACATTTAAAATCATTTGCTACACCGAACTACAGACTCGAAGCCACATAAAACCCTTAGCCATACATAGTCTCCACATATAATGTGACCTACATGGCACAGTCACAGCGAGAGCAGCCCCACTGCTCATGGAGGCGCCAATGCAGGAAGGATGCCACCCAGATTTGGATCACGCTGGCACCCTTTCTCTTAAACCAACATCCCCTCTTATATACAACATACTCTGCTTCCTACCACCATAATTATAGGATGAGAAAAGGGTTGGAGAAACTCATTATCAGAAGTACAGAACTTAATGTTCAACCTGCACAGAAACCTTTCCCTCAACAGCTACATTAACTTGATCTCTCTCTCCCTCTCTCCGAGGACAATGATTTTTCAGGAAATGAACACTAACTTGTGAATCCAAGACTTCCAACTGTGTTAAATATGGCTAAAATTGGACAAGTCTTTTTAAAGGCAGCACCTTTTTTTGCAGTAGTTCTCCAATTTACTCAAAAACCCTTTGCAGTTCTCCAATTTACTCAAAACCCCTCAAGAAACAATTACATCACAAAACTATGAACCAGTTATAATGAAGTACTTTTACTATTAATTTATTTGATTTCTGTCAACATACCTGATATTTAAATTACCCATGGTTTTCAGATATTTAAAAAATTCTCTACATTAAATCCTCCACAGAGTCTACTTTGGTGGTGTTTAAAGCAAATTTGCATACACAAATGCAAATATGATGCTTACAAAAGTAAATATGACAGAATAGTGGGATGCATGTCTCAAAAGACTTTAACAGAGTTTGGAGTGCTAAGTAAAAATACTTCCACAAGGAAATATCATATGCTTTCTTCAAAAGATATACAGCAATTTCTGAGACAGCACAAAATGGTTCATTTAGTAAAAAGGTTCATTTAATTATTTCCAGACAGTGTTTCTGCTTACAGGGCCTGGGATTTGTCTGTGGTTTGATTTTTTTGGTCAATTTGGTTTTTTTTTTTCTGCGACGGCATACTGAGTTCGTCTTGGCCTGAAGGTAACTTATCTGATGAGAAATGGATGGTAGCAATTCAAATTCCAGCGCAGGGCCACAAAGATGATTAAGGGAGTGGAGCATCTCCCTTATGAGGAAAGGCTGAGGCAGCTGGGGCTCTTTAGCTTGGAGAAGAGGAGACTGAGGGGTGACCTCATCAATGTTTATAAATATATAAAGGGTGGGTGTCACGAGGATGGAGCCAGGCTCTTCTCGGTGACAACCAACAGTAAGACAAGGGGTAATGGGTTCAAACTGGAACACAAGAGGTTCCACTTAAATTTGAGAAGAAACTTCTTCTCAGTGAGGGTGACGGAACACTGGAACAGGCTGCCCAGGGAGGTTGTGGATTCTCCTTCTCTGGAGACATTCAAAACCCGCCTGGACGCCTTCCTGTGTAACCTCACCTAGGTGTTCCTGCTCTGGCAGGGGGATTGGACTAGATGATCTTTCGAGGTCCCTTCCAATCCCTAACATTCTGTGATTCTGTTAATTCAAGGCACTAAACTCTGCAGCCCTGGCTCTGACTCTGCATCTGCCCACAGCTCACTGAACACCTAGAGAGGAGACTAAGCACCACAACAATTTCAGAATTCTGCGTATTCATTACAAGTTAATATGTTATTCAGCTGACAGTTTGTACTGATGTTGATCCTGAAGTCAGACTATACAAGCTGGGCTCTAAGGCACATCAGTATCACATGGGTAAAGTGAACAAATCAAAAGTGCTGATGCACGCCCACAAGCACCATAGAGCACGGCCTCTTGCTCTGCCTTTTTCTCCTCCCATCCTCTGCGGATCCAGCCATTTGTTTCATGTTCTCCGTCAAATACCCACATCTGGGACAGGGACCGACTTTTGCACTCAGTTGTACAAGGTCCTGTGCAGAGTAACTACAGCAAGATTAACTTAATCTTAACTAGTTGGAGACTTAGTAGTAATACAAAAAACACTCCCAACTTCAGAGATTAGACATCCAAATATAAAAGCTTGAATATCTCAGGGTTGTTGTGATCAACAGAGCTGTTCATCACATTTCCATCAAACTCACAGTTAATACTACAAATAACAAGCAACATTTGTTTTTAATCAAAACTGCAGTGCTTCTTTAAAACTAAAAATAGATGACTACCTGGTTTTAGTGATCCCTATCTAGAAGCAGGGTTTCTTAGCTATTTCTTTTCTATTTCAGAGCATAATCACATTCCATTTTAAGTAAGTACACATTACACCTCAAAATCAAATGAGCAGTTCCACAAAAGCCACAGAAATCTATACTTAGATGTCTTCAGGTAGTTAAATGCTCATCCAAGCAATGCAGCACTTATTGTATAAGACAGGATTAGACACTACAACACGGATTTTAATAAATTCAAAGTAACTATATTTAAAAATTTTATTCATATCCACAGAGATTTGGTGACCCAAGTCGGACATAAATGCAGACATTTCTAAATGACAGTCTACAGAAAATAAAATCTATCCTGAACTGACAGAAGCTCAAAATAAAATTGTGCTCCTCATAGTGACAAAGGGAAAAAAAAAAGACATTTTTTAGAAGAATATACAGGTCTAAGCAGTGTCAACTAGCAAAAGGACATCATTAAAAACATAACACAAGCAAGGAAACATAGGCCAGTAGTTGCTTTCCTTGCCTGTGAACAATGTGAATCACTAAGTATTTCAAGGAACCTCCTTTGTAACAATCCTAACCTGAATGGTCAGGATACCATCCAGCTGCTGAGTCAAGGCTTGAATGTCCTTCTCAGCTCATTATGATCACAGAATGATGAACTTGGTATGTTCACTAGACATCGTTAGAAGTAAAATTGCAGAGCTATGGCATTTGGCTCAAATGTTTTTCAAAACACCATCGATTTTTATTACCTCCAGAAGCTTAATTTCCCTTAGCAGCAAATTAAAGGCAGTTTTAAAAATGTTACTGCATAAAGCCATGGGACTATCAGAACTTGGTTTCAACTGCTTTCCACAATGGAACTCTTTTACCATTATGTTAGATCCTCCATATTATAGTTTCACAATCACAGGCATAATTTCACTAAGATTTCCTGGTATGAAGAGTAAGAAGAGACAATGAATCAAAATAGGAAAACCTATGGCCTGAACTCCTAATTTTGTGGCAACATTTGTAACACACAAACTCACTTAAAAGTAAAACATTATACCTGCTCATACACAGCTAGAAAATAACTTTAACTGGGAAAAAACCCCCTCACTCTCCAGGTTCAACATAAAAATAGAAATTAACATTATCGTCAAATTGTTGACATTATTTGATATTTTAAGCTAATTTTAAATGAGCTCAATAAACATCTTAGTCATATTAGGCATCTGCTGTTGACTGAAAAGCTGTTTCTGCCATGACGAAACAAACCAACACACATATGAATGCAATGCAGATACACCACTAAACTCAGTCATCCTTCCTGTGCTCAAATCTACGGGAGCTCTGCCACTGTCACTGAGAACGGGATCAAACCTTTGAACCAGTGTTTCAAAAGACACACTCTTTTCACGTGCATTACAAATAAACCACTTACACTTCATTTTAAAAAGGAACATCAAACACTATATAATGCGCTCAGTGTTCTGTTTAAGTACTTTATCTATGCATCCCTGTTCTCAAAGCAGCATTTCAGAATTGCAAATTGTATACAAGCAAATGAAAAACTTGTCACTCCCAGGTTCACACCTTTCAGTGAAAGTTTTATCACCTTCCTTTCAGCTAGCCTTAAGAAAATCCGAAGTGGCCAAAGGGAAGGCAGAAAAGAAAATAAAATTAAAATATCAGACATTGATAACCTAAGGAACATGTCCGGCAGCCAGCATGAAAAGTACTCTTGCTGCCTAGCCAGCCAAGGCCCTCCCAAGTTGTTGCTTTGCAATCCAAGGCCATGACAGTTTGTAAATAAAGAGGAATTAACATACTTGCTTTCCCAAAGAACAGCATGATACTCTGTAAATAAAAAGGAATTACCATATTTGCTTTCCCCAAAGAACACTGACAACTCTGCTAAATTTGGATACCACCATTCCTAAGACTGCTCATGAAAGAGAATGAATTTTCAAACCTTGTTCTTCACTCTATCTCAAAAAAACCCCCAAACAAACAAACAAAAAAACACCACTAGAAAACAACCACCCCCAAACAACTGGTGAAAAAAAACATTGAACATCCCTAGGTACCTGTTTGAGGAGTTTTGATGTTTGTTTGAGGAGTTTATCAGGCCAACAACAGCAACAATAAAGTATTAATCAGACCTTATGCTGGCTGCTGTGTATCAAGCCCTGTTCTTATATACACAGACATACCAAACGTGATGTATCATGACACACACAGACATTTGGCAGCATGTCCATACCTACCTGTGCCTCCAGTTAAGATGTCAATTACTGAAAAACAGATACTTTCTCAGGCCTCTGTATTTTGCACACAAACCACAGTATCTGATCCCATTTCTGCCACTGCATACACTATCTTCCTTATAAGCTCATGCTCTTTATCACTTACCATCCCAAGCAGGAAGCTCCCACAGTTGCAGCTGCAGCATTGAGCATGCAGCAAGAATCAGTTTTCAAATTCTGATGGAAAGCAGACTCCACTTAACCATCTTCACTTCCATTGTAAAAACACAAATATCTGAAGGACAAACTAGCAAGGAGGTATCACAGAAAATTACTGTCCCCAAGGAATACTTGTTTTGCCAGTCAATTACGCAGCTGTCTGAAATAGTAGCAAAATGTTGAGTATCAGGATTTCTGAGATTTATTTCAAGCTCTGGGAAAAGAACATTGTGTGCAGTTGTTGCAACTGCTGTAGCCTTTTCTGGATTCTATGCCCTCAGCTTTAAGGTCTGTGCAAATTTCCTAATTTTGTTCCATAACTGTTTTCTGTTCATGGCTCCACTTGAAGTAATATCACAGTTTCCTAGTTACCTTACTTGTAAAAATAGGGGGGGAAGAACTCTGTACTGAGAATTCCAGGATTCTACACCTGTCATAATTTACTCCTGAGTCTGCTGCAGTGGTTACTAACTAGCAAAAGGCCCCGAATATTTAAATACATTGTACTGTTTAAGGAAGTGAAAAAATTTCACGGCCTTAAAGTGGACTATAATCAAGTTAATTTTGCATCTTATCTAAAGGACGTTGATTCCCATCAATCCAAATGCAGTAATTGCTGCTAGCATGCTAGATCTACAAGCCAAGACATTTCTGAAAATGCTGCATCTTATAAAAGACAAATAAAACACAGTATATGGTCAATCTCAAGTTCTGCTCTTTTTAATTCCTGGTCTTTATACTGAATACTACACACATAAATACATATCCCATTAAACATATTTACAAACGTATAATGAGAAATCCCAGAAATACTGCACGTATACATCTGCTCTTAGAACTGTAACAATTTTTTTAAGGAATAGAATTTCTATAAATATCATTTTTTCATTTATATACACACTCTTCTCAACAAACAGTCAAAAAAATATACAGCAGCCACCTTGAAATAAAATGCTATGCTCCTTTTCTCCTCTTTGTGATTCTAAACACAACAGCAATTTCCTGCAACAATAAATCTTGCTCAGTGAAAATACTGACTTGGTATTTAGGAAGATGTGTTTATCTGTCACCAGGCAATGCACAGCAGAGTTGTGGCTTCTCGATGAGTACAGTCAGGAAGCTGAAAACCACTCCTAAATAATCAAGTTTGCATCATGTTCTACAAATAGTTATCCAGCAAGTTCTTGAAGCAGCTGAGGCATGAAGTGGCTGAGCTGTCAGAAAAAGCTGCAGTCTCTTGTAACAGACACTGTTCTATAGGAACATAGTAGCGAATGCTGAGCCTATAGTTTTTTAAAAGTCTCTGGAGTGATCCAGAAAAGGAATTGCAGAGTAACAAGCCTTACATGTGTATCTGGCAAGATCCTCAAAACGATCATTAAAAATAGAACACCATTATACCTGAAAGACTATCTGATAGGGTCTAATCGGCAGGTTCTGCAAAGGAAGATCATGTCTTGGTCTATCAGCATTTCTGAACGTGTCAAACTAACTGATAAACAAGAGCAAGTGATAAAACATATGTGGACTTTCAAAAAGCCTTTGGAAAGATGTCAAAGACTTCTAAACAGACTGCTGTTTGTGAAAAGCAAACATTGCTATGGATCAAATACCAGCCAGAAAATTGAACAAAATTTTGAGTTCAACATTCTCCATTACAATAGGCTAAACGGATAATAAAGCTTAATAGCAACATCCGCTCTGAATAAAACAGCCTATTTATTGCCTGCTCAGGTGGATCACACACTGCCAGCCTGATAGCTTTACCATTTAGTGTCAGTCCAAGGTGAAGTGCACACAAAACGCCATTCTGCTTCACACAGAAGCATCTTAATCCCAAAACTAAACTCAGACTGAATCTTGCTAGTCTGTATTCTCTATGTTCCTCTAGCTGCCACATATCTGACCACCCTGCAGTGACAGATGCAGACATGTGGGATCTCATTCAATATACACGTGCCCTGGTGGCAAGCTTCTTCCAGAGGTTTCCTGTTAAAGCCATTCAGGATCACAGCAGCCAGAAATCACAGCTTCCAATTTTCTAAGTACGCTAATCATTAGCCTTTTATGAGAAAGATGAGCACAGACGCTCATCATACCACTGCTTCATCGGGTGCTGATAGCTAATGCTAGCTTACAAATAGAGATGCTTCACATTCCTGCTGGTTCTCTCTTAAGAGGGAACTTTCAGCAGAAGAAATCACTCACTAAAGATGTGTAAGGCCCACAAAGAGCGATGGAGAAGGTCAGGGTGGCCTAGTAAGGCTTTGCAACTGTTTTAACCACTCTAAACCAATATTACCACAGACCACCCTCCTCCTCGGTCACCAGCTTCCTTCCCTTCTACCAGCATCAGAGCACAGGAGACATTTCCAAGGAAATGACTGCCATTACTAAGTAAATGAATAGTTGTCATCTGAATTAGCTCTACAGATCTGTGGACCACGGAATAAGGCAAGTGCTGATGCCACTGCCTGTAGTAAGGCAGCTCTGACTGAAGCCAACTTGAACACTCTGGATCTCTACCTGCGAACTTTCCGAAGTACCATTAACGGAGTCAATCTGGACTAATTAAGACCGTTTCCCCTCTCTTCCTCGGCCTGTTTAGACCTGTAGCGTAAAGTTTTTACAAAGTACTGCCTAAATTAAGTCCTTACATGGTGTGAACTGAGCCCTGCCCTATTATTCCAAACTTCAAGCTTCTGTAAATAAGTTCAGCAGTACTATATTTACCTTTTATACATCAGAGAAGAAAACCTGAAGTAGTAACATTTCCATGTGACAATTAATCTAATATCAGCAAAGCTTAAGAGTATTGATCAACATGAACTGGATCAACTTTAACAACAAGCAACAGAACCAGAATTCAGTATCAATAATGCAAATTATATCTATAATGCGGGGAGGAGGGGAGTGAACTATGTATACCACACAAGGCTTTAAAATCAGATATATCAAATCCAAAAAAGGGAATTTGGTGGTTCAGGGAGCTCTTCCATTCAATATACCACAGTCGGAAAAACACAGAGACACCTGAAGAGAAGAGGAATAACAAGGAAAACAGCACAGTACAGCTCTGTAAATCAGTTGTGTGATCTGATCTGAAATGCATGTATTTTATTTGAAGAAGAATATTAAAATACTGGGGAAGGGGGAGGTGTTTTGAGAAGGGCTATAAATTATGAGCTGCTCGAAAGAATCTCCTGTTGAGACAGGCAAGTACAAACAGAAAAATAAGGAATTATAAATTAAATGAGACTTCAATAAATATAAAGAAAATATAGTCAAGAAAACAACAGCTTCCAATAATAAAGGGAATTTCATTCATTAATTGAGCTTAAAGCATAGCAAAGCCAAGCTTTTAACAGTGAAATATTATATCACAACACATAAATAGACTGTTAAACTCAGTACCACAGGAAGTCACTGAAGCCAAGATTTTACTCAGAGTCAAAAAGAAAGCAGCTATTTAAACACACAATAAGAAGAAAAAAAAAAAAACCCACAGCTGAGGGAATCTCAAGCTTTGTGACCGAGGATGCAAGAAAACATCCACAGACATCGCCGGGCTGATTTGGCCACACGAATACTCTGCCTAGCCTGACCTCCCAATGGCCAGTAACTAATACCAAGGAAGGGGACGAGCAATAGAGCAAGCTAAGAACAAACTGTCCCTTAAGACAGCTGAACACGAAGAGTGTTTAGCCGCCACACTGGCATCTGCCAACCACCTAACCCCCAAAAGCATCTGGCGCTGGCCAGCTTCCAAAATGCAAGGCTTGCATGACTTCACATTTGATGCTACATTGCTTTAATTTCTTCTCTCACTTTGCAATTGTATTTTAATTTTTAAGAACGAGAACCACAAATGTATTTGCAAATAGGAGTTCAATCCAATGCTTGGAGTCATTCCAGGAAGCCATCTAGTCTCTCTGGAGTGCGTCTACCAAGACCACCTCAAATGAACAAAGAATTAAATACTGAACACTACATGTCTCACTTAAAGAGTATTCCCAGCAGAAGTGAATTTGGAAAAAAATCCTCTTTACACATGTAAATTAAGAGCCAAGAGAATAGCTCTATGAACTGTCTGATATCCTCCCCTCAACTGAAAAAAACCCCACAAACATAAGCTGTATTTCCACATTTCTTGACAACATAAAGGGTACCTCTATATATGCATACGTTTGCTCTAACTTTGAAGCTGGTCCTGCTTTGAGATGGGGTTGGACCAGATAGATGGCTTCCAGTGAGCCCTTTCGACCTAAATTATTCTATGATTACATGTAGAGTATGCCCAAACATTACACAGTGATACATTATATCCCTAACTACTATTAACTCTTATTTTCCCCTATAGGCAACTTATTAAGCTCTTTGTATTCTCCTTAAGAACTTGAAAATAATTTCTTCAAGTAGTTAACTGCTTCCTCTGTGACCAGCAAGGACTTTTATGAATAACAGCACAATAAACTCAAGGGAGAACACATGGTATCTAAAGCTTTCAAAGTCTTTCGTTTTTCATGTCGCTACATGTCTTAAAGTAGTATATAAAGTACATATCTTAAAGCCCTTGAATGGTCAGAAGGAGCGCTACCTCTGGTAGAGGTATCCTAAAAGATTTCTGGTTTGTTTCCTTTGTAAAATAAAACAAAAAAAACCAAACCAAAACAAACAAAAAACCAACAACAAAATCACAGAAAAAACAGACCTGCCTTGTTCTGTGGGCAGAAGCAATTAAGTCTGCCTACATTTACCAGTGTCCTGTGGCTCCCTATCGCCCTTCTCCACCTCACTCAACACTTTTTTCCTGCCCCCCACCTATCTGACTAGCTGCCTCAAGTGTTTGGCTGGGCCAGCAGCAGTGGGCACCACGATGGCTCAGAACTCAGCACAGAGACTGGCCAGCAGTTGATCTGAGGAAAGAAGTGACTCAATTATAACTGCCTTTCTTCAGGTGGAAATATTGACTCACTACCTGTCAAAAGTTTTCTAAAAATCTCTCACTGTGTAGGTATTTAATGTCTTTCAGCTGCCATTAAATTTGGCTTCACCATCTGACTGACTGAAGAAGTTACTCAAACAGGAGAAGACGGACAAAAAAAGTAATTGTACAAGCTTTCTGCCCTTTGTAAGCCTAGCGAAAAATTCACACAAACTGGTCGGTGATGAATCCATAGAGCATGCTGTTTATTATGAAAAGAACTTCCTTACAGACAAAAATAAACCCTGTGACTGTCATCACTCTCACTCACAGTGGTCCTGAGAAAAGTAAAATAAATGATGTTTTTATTTCTTTAACAAAATTTCTACCATAAACAAGTATGATATTTAGAAAAAGCCTGGAAATCCAGTATATGTAACTTTGGAGAATTGGGGGAAAAAAAATAATGTCCACTGCTTTCCAGTGACCCCTGCCAGCTGCGACAGGAACAGCATTATTCACCTCCAAGAGCCACTCCACCCTTGGCTGCCTGGTTAACCGCCTCAAGCAAAGCTGACTGAAGTCTTTTCAATGCATCTATGCCTCCCTTCCAATACAACATCAGTACCCTGTGTCCCTGTTTCAGAGCCTACAGGATTCTGAGTTTGCCCAAAACTCACACCGACATTCAGAAGCTATAGATACAGCTGGGAGCAACTTCCTGAGCCAAGCTAACTCTGCTTTGGGAGATATCCAGTACCACCAGAACACTTGAAACGCTCCGTGGAGTTCCCAGCAATTACCGACCATTTATTTGTTTGTCACATTCCACATCGTACAAGAGGAAAAAATTCTACTACAAACATTGAACTAAATCAACTAGGTTTCCAAATTATTTTTCAGATGACTCAGGCTCATTTTTATCCTTTATAATATTTATATCCAGAATAAAAACATACACTGGCAGCAAAACATAGCAACAGAAAACTCAACGGCACAAACATTCCACTTCAAATGCGGATCAGGATCTTAAGCACACCAGTTCTAAGTATTGCTCTCAACCTTCACCTTCAGAAATGAAAACTGTTTGTAAATACTGTAAAGTAGAGCTCTGGGGGAAAAAAAAAAAAAAAAAAAAAAAGTCAAAACTGACAGAAGTATGGTGTGCGTACATACATCAGCTCATAAACACCTTACTGAAACAAAAATAAGACTTCTGAGGAAAGGATTATCTTTTCCAGGGAGTCACAAATAAAGAAGCAAATCAAAGATGATCATCAAAACCTTCAGAGCTACAGAAATAGCCAAATACATACAGCTACTTATAACCCAGAGATTTATTCACAGAACTCTCTTAGCCTCTAACTCCAGGAAAACAAAAACGCCTCATGCCAAGCGCTAATGTATATAACAGAAATATATCCTGACACTTATTGACTACCCTTTGTGCAGCTGAAGATACTAGGACTCATTTCCTAGGATTAAGAGGCTATTTCAAGTGATGCACTTCTCCCTGACAAAACAGACAGCACCATCTATTTAACAGCATCAACAGGAAGATAGAAGTGGGCAAATTACTGATGACACACTATATTTAGTCTCATTACTATTAGAGAGCTCGTGTGTCAAAATTGTAAAACCAGCTGTATTTTCTGTAGGAATCTTTCATCACAAAGAATTTCAGAACATTAATTAAAGTACTTTCAACAAGTCAGGTTTTCCAATTAATTACTTTTTCCAGTTAATTATATGACAGATGGTTAAGACATTGGCAAGTTTGGAATAAAATGCAAGACTCAGCAGCATTACCTTTCAAGTGACCAATGACATGTAAAAGCAGTAAGAGACAAAATACCAAGCACAGAGCATGAGAACATGGACTAAAACTGCCACTGAATCTGATACACCCAAGTCACATGCATCCAGGGAGTATGTGTGAAAAACAAAAGTAAAGAAGATGACACCTGGATAGTTCTACTACTGCATGATCATTTTTCCCCACTGGTCACTTGGTTTCTGATAGAAAAGACAGCAAATACAGCACTTACCAGGAAAATGAATTTGTCAAAAGAAATTTTAACTCATAGGAAGTAGCCTGACATTTAGTTTCCCAAATTGAGAACCACGAACGACATACAAGCTGTAGACAGGTTGTCATTGGGTTAGGGTGCAAAGGGGAGAAAAGCGGTAAGGAATAGAAAGAAAGCACCCAAGGAAGAAGAGAGTGTGTGAAATACAAGAACACAAAAGTAGATGAGGTCAGACATGAAGGTGAAGATGCTGAAATTTAGGACCTTTAAAGGAAAGGAGAAAAAAAGTCCCGTCACCTGGCACAGGCATTAAAGCAGCTCAAGATGCATTACAGCAACCTACCAGGGAAAAGCTGCGGGAACAGCACAAGTCAGACTTAGCCAGCAGGAGTAACAGGGACGGAAACGGTCAGAGGCTCAAGGCTTCAACGCGTAACTGACCGCCTGCCACCCGCAATGAGCTCAGCCACCGGAGGCCAACGAGCCCGGTTGCCGAGGGCTCCCCAGGACGGCGCAGCCCCCCCGCGGTGGAGCGGCCCGCGGCGCGGCGGGAAGGGCCCCTCGGCAGCCGCGCTCGGACCCACCGCCCGGCGGGCCGGGCCCGGGGGCGCGGACACCCGCGCAACCTCCCGCCTGAGGGACCACGGGCCTCCTGCCCGCCCCTCGGCCAGGCTGCCCCGGGGGGAGGCCCCCGGCGGGCCGGCAGCGGAGCCGCTCTCGCCGCCCGGCCACGGGTGAGGGGAGCGGCGGCAAACGGGGATGCGCGAACCGCCCAGCTGCGCCCCCGCCCCGCACGGCCGGGCGCCCCCCGCCCTGCCGCCCCTCACCCAGCGGGCACCCCCGCCTCGCCCCGGCCGCGGCTGCCCAGCCGAAGCCGCTCCGGCCGCCTCCCCCCGCTCCCGCCGAGCCGGCCGGCCCCTTCCCCAGCCGCGCGGGGAACTTGCCGCCCCGCTTCTCCCGCTCCCGCCGGGGCGGGGACGCCTCCCCGCCGCCCCCCCCGCCCCGTTCTCCCCGCTGACCGGGGGTCCCGCCCTTACCGGCCGCCGGTGCCGCGCGGAGCGGGCCCGCGCGCGCCGCAGACAACGGCAGCGAGGGGAGCGCGAGACGGCGGGGAGGCGGCGGGCGCGCGCGAGGCAGCAGCCGGGGGCGGCGCGGGAAGGAGGATGAGGAGGCGCGCGCGCCCGCGAGGCAGCGGCGGCAGCAACAGCGCGCCACCGGAGACGGCGCGCGCCGCCGAGCCGGGGGCGGGGCCGGGAGCGGGTCGGCAGCCAACCCCGCCCCCTCCCCTTCCCCCAGATATGACTGGCGGTGGCGCTGCCCAATGAGAGCGGGAGGGAGGTGGGGCTGTTAGGGACGGACCTCTCCGGAGGGCATGGGCGGGGCCGGTGTGACAGACAGCCTTCTGCACGAATTGACGGCAAAGACACTGGAGGGAGGTGGGCTCAAGGCTGAGCTGCCGCCGGCTGTGAGGGGCGGGCAGACCTTGATGGGCATCGCCACGAACGAGTAGCCGAGGGGGAGGCGGGATTTAACTTGAGCGACCTCGCCGCTGCCCAGTGACAGCGGGGCGCAGTAGCACGTGCGCCCCCGCTGCCCAATAGCCAGCCCGGGGGCGGGGGCTGAGGCAGGCGCTCGGTTTCCTGTGGCGGAACGGGCCGGGACAGCCCGGCCGCCCCCTCAGCTGCGCGTCTGGCCCCGCGTAGCCGGGCGGGAGGGGGATGCGCCGCGACCCTGCGCGGGTGGCGGCGGGTCCGTGCGAGGGCGGCAGCGGCGCAGGGCGGCCCGGGCCCGTGCGGTAGGTGGCGGAGGAGGGAGGGCGAGAGCTTCCACCTCAGGGTCCCGCGTCGGGCCCGTCCTCCTGCAGGCGGGCAGGGCCCCGCCGCGGCTGGCGGAGCGGGTCCGCCGGGGCGGCGGCCCGGTGCGGAAAGCTGGAGCAGCGGTGCCGTGGGGCGGGGGGGGTCAGCCGGTCCGCACCTCCCTTAGCGAGCGGGGGCGGCACAGACGGGCGGTTCCCCCGCCCGGGGCGCTCCGGGCTCGGCCCTGCCGGTCCGGCAGCTGCCGGAGCCGCAGCCCCGCGGGGCTCGGCCCGGGCTCCCCGAGCCGCTGCCGCCGCCAGGGCAGCGGGCGCTGGGCGGTCCCGGCGGGCAGGGCCGGGGGCAGCGGCCGGTGCTCGGGGCGCCGCGGGCGGTTCCAGCGCTGCCGCAGGCTCCGCCGGGCCCGAAACCCTCGCCTGGTTCGCCGGTTGCCTCAGCCTTTTTCTTGGTGTAGGTTCTGAATTATAGATTTTTTCTTTTTTCAGCGAAATTCAGCACCCGGGACTCATAAAGACTCTTAAATTACGGTTTTCCTCCAGTTAAGGGGATGTTGTAGTTTTACTTTATTTACGCTTTCAAATCTACACAGATGAGCCGGACTAAGAAGGAACCAACTGCAAGGACAACTCGTGAATACCAGACCTGTATTCCTATCAGACTAGTTTAATGTGGTTTTAAAATGGGGCTACAGGAATATTTTTCTCTAGGTGTTAAATTACTCATACCTACTGGAATTGTCTTTAAAATGTCGTTTAATTAAGCTAGAGTTCTATTTAATTTGGTTTCCGTATAATATCACTTTCTGGCCTTTATTAGGCAATGGTCAAGGTTTAAATTTAAATGTATAGATCTGTGTTATCATTAATATCGAGTTGAATGTTATGTGTAAGTTTCCCTCTTCTTTGTTTTTTTCCTTCTAAATAGGATATAATTAGCTATCATAGTATTCTAATTATGCAGATCATCTCACCAAGGTCAGTAATGGTGTTTCTCATTTCTGAAATGTTTCACTTACTACTAATTATATGAGTCCTACAAGGAGTCAAGAGCTTTTTTTATTTTTACACTCTGATATTTCTTCAGTGTTTTCACAGAAGAGCTAGTTTAGACTTGTACCATATTTGCATCCTTTTTCCAGCGTTAAGCATCTTGTGATAGCTGGTCTGTAGCTGAGAACCTGCTGAGAAACTCCTTTCTTTCATAATAAGAGATGGTCAAGTGCTCCATGTAATGAAAGCCTTCATCCTTATGTCAGCTGTATTCCCAGCTGTTAGTCTTCAGAATTTGGTAGCTTCCTTTACTCAGACTGTAGAACATGTGGATTTTCTTGAGTTTTCATAAAAAATAGCTGCTAATGTTGGAGTCTTGCAGTCCTGTCCAATCTTGTGGTTACATCTCTTCAGTTAGGTCAAAGAAAGGCAGTATAATGTCCCATACTGAGTTTTCTGCCTGTGCTTTTTACAAAATTGTTACAAAGTGGTTCTCAACACTTAGGAAAGCTGCAAATCTTTTCATCAAGTGATCAGCGTTCAAATTCAGTAGCCTCATCTACTGTATCTTTAATAGCTGTTTCTTTCTGAGACAGTTGATAGCACCTTCTTTAGAGTATCTGATAACCAGATACTTTATCACAGTGTTGAATTCCTTTTTTCCTTTCAGACCCAAGTTTCCACTCTTGTTTCTTTGGTTTCCACTTTCTCCAGTTTGCTAATAGGAGATTTTCCTTCCTGTAGTATCCGTAGCATTGATTTCTAGAACTAGTTATCAAAAAATTTCTCATGAAAGGAATGTCCAGACTTCATTTCAGATCACTACCCGCTTCACTTCAGCTGCAGTCTGGCACTTGAAAATATTGGGAATATTTTTAAAATACTGGAAATAACTTCAGGCAGGTCACAGTAATTGTTCTGTAATCCTCTGCACTTGCCGGCTGCTTTAGGTCTGTTTCTCTAACAAAAAAAGAGCAATGCTGTCTAAACTTCCTCCAGTGTTTTGTCTGCTTAGGAATTACCTCTGACATTAGTGTCTCTACTCACCTTCACCCCTTCCCTAAGGAGGGGGGTCTTGGATCTACCCGGCCAGTAACTGGCTGTCACCAGACCCTTTGATGATCTGAGCAGAACTGAGACAGCAAGAAGCAAACTACAAAAATCCTATTTTAAACTTTTTTTTTTTTTTTGCTGGTTCTGCTCAAGGAACTGCCCTGGTCTGGGTCACACAAGTGTCAGCCCTAACACAAGGGAAGAGATGCACTGACAGTAACTCCAATTTAGATTATTTTAGGCTAAACTGGATCTTTTCCTTGAGAGAAATCCCACTACTATCCACCAAGTCAAATGCATTGAAACTTCAAGCCCAGACTGAAAAAAAAAAAGTAGGTCTGTTGAACTGTCAGAAGACCCAGATTGAAATTGTGGGATAATTTTAGTGGTGTACAAAGTAGTTATCCTCTAAGCCAGCAGCTTTTACTTCCCTTCTGGTTCCAGTGCTTATCTGAGTACAAAGCTGGTTCAACTTGACAATCTGGCAAAAAACTAACCCAGTTAAAAATAAAAAGGTGCCGATAGATTTCTGCTTGTTCAGTGAGTTTAACAGGGTTAATGGGGTGATCTTGTGAGGATCAGTAAGAACACAGGAAGCAGCAGTAGCTTGTGGGCACCGAGGAGAAGGGAGAAGCAGCTCTTGTCCTTCCCTCATGGTGTCTGGCGGGGAGGGTTAGATGCTTCAGAACACCTTGTCTCGCTTTCAGTTACTTAAGGATTTTTGTAACCTGGAACAAATCAAAGCTCAGCTTCTTATTTCAAATGAAAGAATATCAGTGTTCCAAAGGGAATTATCATTTTTTAAAATAGTTAAACCTATTTCAGCACTATTTCACTGATACAGATTATCTGTATATTTGTAGTGTGTTGTCTTAAGATTGTAGTTATTCTCCTCTGCTTTTTGCACTTGCAGTGAAAGGCTTTTGACAGATGCAGTAGTAAAAGCCTTTCCGTTAGGAATATCAACACTACCTTTCACGACTGTAGTGCCAGATATCCTCCTTGTTTTTCTTTTGCCATGACTACATAGAAATATAAATACACTAGCAAGCCAATAAACCTCAATAGTGTTCCTGTCTGCATACTTCAGATACCTGCCAGAATGCCAACATTATCTGTAGCTTTTAGTAGTCTGCTGCTTGACAGCAAGTGGCAGTGCTGCCTGGCTTGGCTTCAGCCTGGGGCATTTCAGCTGCAGGATCTTTCAGGTGGTTGGTTACTCGTGCTTGTTATTTGGTTTATGTTTCACTATGATTCTTCATTATAGAGAGAGAATTGTTAAGTTTATTTTCAAGTGCTAATTATGAGTGCCTTAGTGCTGGAGGAAAATGTATCTAAACATATTCTTAGCATACAAAAATCCCTAAAGGAGCTAGTTCAGGATGAAAGCATCATTTGTTTCACAGAACAAATTTACATTAAGGTAGGTTACACAGCTGACTTAAGGGCCAGAAGAGTGCTTCACTGAGGGTGGTGGTTACAAAAGAAACACTAAGTGTGTACGTGAGGTTAGGAGGGCTGGGAAAGCAAGAACAAGAAATGAGGCTCCTTTAAGGAATATGCCTAATGGTTGTGTAGTGGCATCTTCTGATGGCTTCCCCCTCCTCTTGTTTTGTTAGGTTGTTGCTGACAGTGAAAGACTTCCTCTGAAAGCTGTTTAAATGAGAATGTCCCTGGCGCAGAGAGTACTACTGACATGGCTTTTTACATTACTGTTCCTCATCATGCTGGTGCTAAAGTTGGATGAGAAAGCACCATGGAACTGGTTCCTCATTTTTATTCCAGTCTGGATATTTGATACTATTCTTCTAGTTATGTTAATTGTAAAAATGGCTGGACGTTGCAAGTCTGGCTTTGACCCTCGCAATGGCTCCCAAAACATCAAGAAAAAAACCTGGTATCTCATTGCAATGCTACTTAAATTGGCTTTCTGCCTCGCCCTCTGTGCTAAACTGCAACGATTTACAACAATGAAGCTGGCCTATGTATTTATCCCCTTGTGGGCCTTGCTTATTGGGGGTATGATTGAACTTGGATATAATATCTTCTATGTACGAAGAGACTAAGCTATACTATGTGGTTTTCAACAATGAGATTGGTACCAATTACTGGATTATTACAGTTTTGCCACAAACTTGATCTCCAAACTAGAACACCAAATAAGAAATCGATCAAGCTGGAGACTTCACCTAAACCAGGCTGAAGAGTGGAAGTAAACTTGTTCCATTTTTTATTTTAAAACTGTCACTGACGCTCTTGTAAATAAAAGTATTTGTTCAATAAAAGATGTTCTAATATGATTATTACTGTTGTTACACAGAATAACATACTGGCTCTTCACATACAGGGAGATCTTCTCAAAGGAACCACAAGTGTTCTATCCCAGAGCATTCAGCACATTGGGTAATCCTTGAAATAAGGACTTAAGTCTTCTGCTACTTGATGCTGTCACTCAAGGAGTAACCAGTTAACAGTAATTTGTATAATGTGCTGGATCAGTAACAATTCATAGCTGCCAAGTAAGAGCAAAAAAATAATGAAATTACTTGGCCTTTCTGATAGTGAGAATCCAGAATGCAGAAGTAGTACTTTAGGAAGATGTATTTTAATGCCCTAGTACATTAAATCTCTGGGGGTGAAGTCTTGGCTTTATGGAATATTGGCAAACTCAGATGTGAGTAAATGAACTTGAAATTTAAAGTAACAAAGGCAATGAATGGGACTTCTGGGTAGAGCTGGAACCATAAGCATATTTTATGGACTGAAAGTGCACTTCTAGGAGCTACAGTAACACCAAAGTCAAATGTAAAAGTTGTCTAGGACATAATTAACATGCATGCTGAAAATACTGAAGCATTTAAATTGTCTTAGGTACAAAAGAATGTCTAGTGAATGAAAAGAGCCCAGAAAAAAACACCCTAAGGTAACAGGAAGTAATAAGGTCAAAGTGTCTCTCAAATAAAATTTTAATTATGTGCATTCAACTGTACTTGTCTTTAAAAAAAAAGTTCCTACAGTGTTTGGATTTTCTGTTTGCTCTTCAGCTACACAGATGTGGGCATACATACATGGGAACCATATTGGTGGAAACTGCTTAAAGGGCTTTATTTAAGAAACCAACCTGTTCCCTTCTAAGACAATGGATCCCAATTCAGAACATCAGGTAACAAATGAGCTTTAAAAAGAATTTAAATCATGTTTGCCTCAGAGTGGTTAACTGTCCTACCTTGCTAAAGGAGAAACCAAGGAATGACAAAAAAAAATTCTAATCATTAGCTGTTAAAAAAATTCAAAATATTTACATCCCCTTTATTATAATAAAAACATGTCAATTTTTACTAAACAAATCCATGTACTCAGCCCCAGTTTATAAACATCACATAATTTATAGAGAGCTGAAACTACCATTGAAAAAGTTCTTTTCCCTTCAGTGCCTATGAGGAACAGCTCTTTTTGGGAGGTGTGTATCTCTGCCCTACTTAGGTCTGAACAATAGTTCATGGAAGGACCTTGCTCTGTGCCCACTCACACAGGATTCTTGGGACAAACTGGTCTTGGGCCTGCTGAATACAGAAAATGTGAGAGTGAGCACACACATTTATATGCTATATGTAAGTATATATGTGTATATATATGGTATAGAGAATATGCTTAATCTGTATGCCCAGTTTAGCCCTCTTCAGCACTTCATCAGCACTGTCAAATGGAAACTGCGGTCACTGAGCTGCCAAGGATGCGATAGTCCAGGTACAGCCCCTGGCAGGCAAGCTAGACCTCAGGTGTGGCTTTTATTGGATGCTTTAAGAATTTATGGAGAAGGAAGTGTCTGAAGAGTTACCTCCAGTTAAAGTAAACTTCTATGAAGCACTTAAACATCTCTGCAAATACATAACAAGCATTTAAGCACTTAAGACAAATATACACATACACACACCCTTCTGGTATGTTATGGAACCAAGTATAAAACCAAGTACCCACAGTCTTCCCACATCTGATGATTATCACAGAATAAAAAGCAAAAAGGCCCTGTTCACATGATGCCAAAACCCCCCATGCTGCTCAGAAGAGGAGGGCAGCTTTCCTCAGTCAAGCTGATGTTTTTAACAGATCATAACAACTTATCACAACAAATGATGAGAGAATAAGAACTACCCTCATTAGGACCTGGTATATTATTAGCAAGATGGGCAACGAATGGTGAAATCTGCCCCCTTAATAAACTCCTTCTATTCCACAGATGTAACAATTATCTGAAAGTTTGGCATCTCTAATTAACTGGAATTGAACACAGTTGTTCCAAATCTCCTTTTAATTGCTGCCTCTAATTCAAGAGAACAAGACCAACAATTGCAGTGTTTTGCTTGTGGGTTTGGCTTGTCTGTTATTTGGTTTGGTATTTCAGGTTTGTTTGGTTTGGGGTTTTTGGGGGGTTTGTTTGGGTTTTTCTTCTTTTTGGTGGTGTTTTTTAAAGGTTTATAAACCTTGAAATAAATCACAATGGTTTTGAAAGCTGAAGCAGATGTTTCTTTCTGGTGTCCTACAGGAGCCACACACAAATTAATTTCCTTTGGCACAAAGTGTTTTTAGGACACAAACACATGCAAATGCTCAGCTTTGTTTGCAAAGATATTTCGATAAGAGAAATATCCCTTTTGACAATATTTTATATCAGATTTAACAGACCTAAACTATACTGACACATTTGTACACACAGTCGGGCTTTTTTGTGATATCAGAACTTCATTCAAAAGGATTTATGACACAAAGTACACTGCAGCCCACCACGACCTTCCCAGGTCGTTGCAGGAATTACAGCTGTTGGTAACTACCCAGGTTCTCAAAGGTGCTGCTGGCAGCTTCAACATGGAACAAGCTCCACTCACACCTTTTCTGAGATTTACAGCCTGGTCAACTGATCTTTGCTAAATAGAACACAATGAGTGAAAAGCAGATTTGATGAAGCTGGCAGGGAAAAGGGGGAGATGGTGCTGAGACAGCTCACACTGATTTGCAAGAAATGGGCAGAGGAGAAAGCGGATCCAAGTCCCCAGTGCGGTGGGGAACACGGCGGCACCTTCGCTCGGTTCCTGCAGCAGTGCGTGTGGGACGGGAGGGGAGGACTCTGCCTCCAATAGCTTTGTTTTCAAATGCATTTCAAAAGATTGCTGTTCTGAAATGAAACTGAAAGTACTTATCTGTTAATAATATATATTATATACATAATATATAGAGAGATATATGGAGATACATATTCTACATCATTTATTTCTCTTCAGATCATTTATACAAGCTTGAACACTTCAGCATGCATTGTAGGTGAGTATTTACTTTTCTCTGATTAAGGAAAATTCTCAATGCATATGTGTGAAAGGTCATGAAACGATAATTTCCAATTTTCCTATTCATATTGACTTTCTTGACTTGTCACCGTTTTAGACCAGTATCCAGTTTTCTCTTCTTTTTATACTTGAAAAATACAATTGCATCCCCACACATCCCCACCCTCAAAAAACTTTAACTTAAGTACTCTTAAGAACATGTGTAAACACATCCAAAATGCATTGCTAGGCAGGGGTGACAATGTTAAAAACAGGGTCTAAGTTACACAACAGTTTAAGAGATGAAAGCAGAATTATTTTCTGGTGTATATGCATAGTGGTACAGAAACAAAATCTTAAGAGTAACCTCATGGAAGTTTTCACATTTGCCCAGTTTAAAAGTTGGGTGACATAAAGGTATTGACAAAAGTGAAATTGATGAGACTCGCATTATAACAACATTAGGTGTGACCTGTTTTAACACCACTATATTTTGGGAACAAATAACATTGCTTTTCAGTAATAAAGCTCCTGAATAACTGCATCCTCAGATATAAGTTCTTTGAATGTATTAAATTAATTATCATGGGAAGCATAGCATTACTACATAACACATCACAGTTTTGGTTGTGGTTTTTTTTTTAAATTGAGGTAAAAATAACTACACCAAATTGGAAAAAGGGTGTTTGTACCTTTTTGTTGTACCGTTATTAAGGTTTGGGTGGAGTTAGTCTCCCATATGAGCCTTTTAAACCTGCACAGCCCTGGGTATCAACTGGCTGCTGAACTTGGAAAGCATCAAGCTCTGTGGCCACAAAGGAATCACTGCAAGTGGGACCACTACAGTACTACTAATATTAATTCAACATTTTCTCCTTCTACTGAAGTTGGATAAAGACCAGAAAAATCTGCAACTCAATCATGCTATTTCCTTCCATCTGCCTTTTCTGACAAAACCAAAATCACAAGCAGGCAAAAGAAAGAAAAATCTTACTACAGTGCAGAATGATAGTGTAATAGCAAGAAACAGGGAAGAAATGAGCACTCAAGCTTAGTTTATCTGTGTTAGCTTTAACATCAGTGTTCTTTTTGAAGTTTATCAAGAAATCACTGCTAAAAGATGGCTAAGAGTTTGATTTCTGAGATTAAAAGCTCTCAACTACATTGAACAGACAGACAAGGACCTGAGGGTTATTGCATGTTTAGGATACAGCTTTAGCAATCTTGATTTATTTTACATTAGTTTTCCACCGACAGGTCTGATTCTCAAGGTTTTCTTCTTGAGATACTTAAGGAACAGCTTTCTCAGGTAATTGCCCTATTTTGTCCAATACAACCAGATTAAAAACCTTAAACACACGCCTACGCTCTACCAACCACTGCACTTTCATTCAGGTGGGCTGGAAATTAATTGGTAAAAGGCAGCATAATATCAAAATACTAATTGAAAAATAAAACCTGATAAAATTAGAAGTTTAAACTGCTGTTTTAATCAATGTTTGTTATCGGACTATCGTAACTGTATCATAACCAAGCAGCACAGGACTACTTAGGACTGATGCCCTCGTCAGGAGGCTCATCTACCAGCATGACCAGAATGTGAGAAGATCAGTGTTTAGCTGGCACTCAGGTACCTCCCGGCTCCAGAGCAGAGGAAATACCAGCATCGCAGCAGAGAAAAACAGTGGTTAGAATATAATACACTAAATCTGCAAAGTCAATGTCCCTGATGATTCTAATAGAAACAGCAACCTAGATATTGTTAAGTTAAATCACGGCTTCTGAACAGAACACAATTTGTATTTCTAAGAAAAATGAGACAAGTGACAATGGGAATCGAAGTTCCCCAGATTTTCCCATGTGGGCTGCAAATGCAGTGGAATCTGCATGAAATATCAGTATTGCCTATTATACAGCTTTTAAAGTGCATTTCATCCATTTGAGAAATTAATAAAATACCAGTTGAACACAGTGACTTACTATCTAAGAAAACATTCTCAACAGCATCATTCACAGCAAAGCACAGATCAAAGAAAAATTGTGTTTTCCATTTCCAACTTGTACACATTCACAGTAAGGTAAAAGGCGCTGGTCTGCCTATAGAAAATGTTCTCTAAATATCTGACCGCTAAAAAAACCCCACGAATAAAATTACACATGAGAAGCCTGAAAAGTTCTTTTATCTTTTGATCAGAACAAGTACAGTTTTCATCCTAGCAGGGTCAGGTCTATCATCTTTCAATAGTTTATTTTGCCAAGCAGCATGGAGAAAAAATGCATTTATTTCAATCAATTCAGCATCCTTATTCACATGCAGATATTAGAAAACAGTCATTTTGATCAATGAATACCTGTCCTGTGTTTTTTGGAAGACTTACTCAATTTTCCCAATCTGTAACGTTCGGATCTGTTTCACAGCATTCTGCTATTTCATGTTTCCATTTTCTACACCATTTGCAATGCCAATGTGCACATGTATTTCTGCTTAAAAATCAATTTTATTTATCACCAAGGAATTCTTTCACAGATGAATACTTAAATCATCACCCTCTCAAATAATACTTTATTTCTAATACTAGATAGAATTAATATTTCAGTTAAAGAAGTATTGAAATATTCACTAGAGTAACAAGGAAGGGAAAATCTGCATGCCAGCAGTACCTGTAATGAAAATGCTGTTTCAGAGTCAATTTGCAGGCATTTGGAGGGCTGGGGGATGACACAACACTGAGTAACACTTGTACGTAACACGTGAAGTCAGTTGCCAGTGAAATGCAAAAAGATCCAGTAATTAAAAAAAAAAAAGTAGCTACCATCTTGAAAGCTATTGGTAGTGACGGCAACAATGCAATTCTTTGCTATCCACAAATACGGTACCAATATCTAGGAAAACATGTTTAAATTTCTGCACATCATGTCATTAACTGGAACACCACTGCAAACACACAGATGTCAACACCACTGCAGTACAGGCAAGAGGCCTTAAGCAGGTTTTTCCAATCTGCAGAAGAACAAGGGCCAAGAGAGACAACAAAACACCAGAGATTTCAGCCAAAATAACAGAAATATTTACATACAACTGAAATCCAGGGAAGGGGGAAAAGCAATAAGCAAAGACTAGTTTCAGTACATCAGAAGACATGAAAGATTTATTGCTGAAGCAAAAGTCTGAATATAAAGTCGTATGCAGCAGGAGTAAAGGTTATAGCATAGGACCACTGGAAACCAAAGCAAGAGCTTGTCAGATTAATGAACAATTTGGGAGCTGAAATTCTCAGAAAACGTACTCCTCTCTTAAAGAGCAACCGCATCAAAATGAGTACAGCACAGGTAGAGGACAAAGAATTTTTTTTTTTCTTTTTAAAGCAAAGTAAGAATTACACACTAATATAGCCAGTCAACCCAAACCGTTCACACCTTTGAATGCGACGGGAGTTCTGAGAGCCATTGGTAATCCCTGTATTGTTCATATCGTGCCTATAAGGAATTCTGCCCAAAAATGAGAATCTAGTCTGTCTCAAAAATCAAAATAAAGGATACATAATAACTGCAAAACCTGCCACTCTCTTTCAAGCTCCTAAAATTCTGAAAGTGATGGGGAAAAAAAAAAAAAAAAAAAAAAAAAAAAAAAAAAAAAGAGTTGAAGCTGTAGGCAGTTCAGAAGCACAATTTCAGAACCATGACATAACCTGAGCAGAAGTTTGAGGCCGTAATGGCACTGAGCAGGTCTTCAAAGGGAAACAAAGTTCTACTCTTAACTATAAAGACATGCTTTTGCTAAATCATTTTCAAAGATTTATTTTTTCAGTCCAGACAGGGCCTGTGATGCAGGAAGATGTTTGCTGCCAAGGGGATGTATGCATACACTTTACTAAAATCTGACCAATTGGAAAAACAAACAAACAAAAAAAACCCACCACCAAAAAAAACCCCACAAAAAACTTGAATGAACAATCAGCATATGGATGACTAGCACACAATTTTTTTTTTTTTTTTTTTAAAAAACCAGTATCTGGAAAGGCTGGTTTTGCTAAAGGTGGAGCCTTCTGCTAACCCCCTTGGAAAGCTGCATGCATGGTGCAAATTACAACCTGCAGCTCTGCTTTTTCTTCTCTTCCACTGCTCTCCAACGGCCGGCAGAGAGAACAGGGACGGAAGGCTCCGTAATTGTGTACGGATGTTCAGAAAGTCAGAGATTACAGGTGGAAGTTTCCAGATAATTCAGAAAACACAAAGGGAGCTGAGACCACATTTTTATCAGAAAGGCTCAAATTGTTACACAAACCAAATAGGTTTTCAAATCAGAATCTGCTAGAGGAATAACCATGTCACATATGAATCATCTGCTCCTGGTGTGAGGGGAAAGCAAGATCCCTGAGGCTGCAAAACTGGTAGTAACCTCTTAGCCAGCATCCAAGAATCCAGCAGTTAGACTTAAGGACATATTAGCCACATCCAAAAGATCCATGTTTCTATTGCTTCTCTAATATGTAATTATGGCTATGTAGGAGTAATGTTTAGCAATTCAAATATTGATTTAATTAATAATTCCTCGCCAGACCTATTTTAGATTTAAACAAATCAGGGCACTCATCTGTTAAATGGCAGATTTTAGTGCCAGGCATAAGTACTCAGTAACATTTTGAATTTTAACTACCTAGACGCAAAAACCGTTTGCAACAAAAGGGCCTCAGCTAGTTGAATTGGACATCACCTGGAAATTGTATTGTTCTATTGCTACAAATGAAGCCAAAGTGATCAACTAAGTGCATCAAAGGTTATAAACTGGGTACACACTGGGAACATACTTTCAGAAAGCTATAGGGAAAAATAAAACAAAAATCTGAGATAGATAGGGCTTTGGAAATAACAATAGGCCTAAGGAGCTTAAATTTGAAATATTTAGCTGAAAGACAGGCTGTAGGACAGTTTACTGCTATTTGTAGCTACCTGAAAAAGAAATATCATTCAGATGTGTTTGAACTATACAGTAATATGTTACACAAAGAATCAAATTAGTTAAATGCCGGAGTTTTTGCCATTACCACATGAGATGCTAGCTAGCCTTGAAATCCTCTTCCTTCAGAACATGGCTTAAGAGAATTCAAGCGTTCCATAGGTGGGGAGAGAGAGCAGTTAACTTGGACACCACTGTTATTATCGTAATGAAACAACTCATTTACAAACTGAACTGAGGAGGAATCTTCCTACTAGACATACTGGCAAGTATCTTTATTGCCTGGCGCTATCAGCGCAGGGAGCGATTCCTGGGAATCACAGGCCACTGCTAAACCTGAGGCCTTTACAGGTCGATCAGTAAAGATTTAAACATTCTTTAATTTTAGTCAGATAACTGATTTAAGTTGAGGGGGGTTGTTCTTTCTGCTGTGAAATGGAGCCGTTCCAGCTGTGGTTTGAGCAGGGGCAGAGGTGAGCGCAGGGGGGACCCCAGCCCCCGGGCAGAAGCGCGGGGTCGTGCCGAGCCCACCGCCCGTCCCACTGTGCTCGCAGCAGGGCCAGGGCTGCCGCTCAGTTCCACCCCAGCATCTGACCACAGCAGTTTGGGGAGTGTTTAGCGAGCAACTGTAAGGGATCCTATCAAGGGAGGACTGATTTTGCACTGACTAATCTCCATTTACAAAGAATGCCTCAGCTCTACCTCAGGTTGCTACATCTCGCCTCACGACGGCGTAAGGGCATCCTATGCCTTAGTGCAGGTAGAAACAGAACCATGCAGAGAGGCAGTTTAACTGAATTATTTTTTGCAGACCCAAAAATAAAACCAATCTGTTATTATGAACCTTTATTAAGTGGCTCACATTTCAGTATAAATCACACTAAAAAGATTTTTAAAAAAGATATTTACACTACAGTGCTGACACATTTAAAATGAAAAAATTGGTATAAATAAGCTCTATGGAAAAGCCTGGAATTGTCAAAAAGAATTCTGGCTCATCTTACAAAAAATATATATGTTAAATGTCAGCTCTACTCTAAAACCTACAACTCAAAATTATTTAAAGACTTCTGTATGTTAAACCTGCAGTGTTTACAGTGCATCTGGCCCTAAGTGCTTTGATACTTCACAGTTATGGACAGGCACTGAGGAATGTTACAAAGCTACATAACTATTTTCTGTAACAGATGCGAAGGCAAGTCACAAACTTACCTCACAGAGTTTATGAATCTTTACATTATTACATCATTAAGTTTAAAAAGGAATTTAAAACCATATATACAAATTCAGCACAAAAAATCATCCTCTCTTTGTCCATGCAGTTTGGGGTATGACGAACTATGTTGTCTTGTATCATCTGGATGTACATGACCTCCAGGGCATAACTTGCCTTGTAAGTCTTTGTTGCCAGGTTCAAATTTAGAATCCATTTCCAACTTAAACGCCGTTAATTCCATGTGATCCAATCTAGTCTGAACATTCTGGCCCCCAACGTCATTAGGTGCCACTGTCTTTTCAGCAAGATCAACATTCATGGGTTCTTCTTTTATTCGGTGAGGTGCAATAGGTTCATGTTTTATCGGCATAAATTCCTGCTGCAGATACTTTGTCTGCAGAGCATCTGAAAATTTGGTGTCTTCGGAGGTATTTTTGCTTATCGTACAAATTCTGCTGTCAGTCTGAAGTCCAATAACCGAAGACTTGGGGTCTGCAGAGGTCCCTGCTTCAACAGTATTTGTATTTTGAGAAATTTCTTCCTCTGAATGATACAGCTTGAGCCGGATGTGCCAAGCCAAACTGCACACAGCCGAAACTGTTTTGAACTGGTGCACAACATTCCTTGGGATAAAATAAATGTCATTATCGAATAACTGAATTCTGGCATATCGAATGCCTTCCCTTCGCAGTTGATTAAGTTTTGCATCATCAACCCACTGGACACACTGGAGGAAAAAAAAAAAGGGGGGGGGGGGGGCGGTGAAAACTCTGATTTAGGACCTAGAATACACCTGATCAACAGTTGATAGCACACTTACCTGTGAGAGTGGAGGCTCATGCAAATCTAATTGCATTCGCTGAACTACCTCTAAGAAGTCTTCAGCATGAAAACAAATTACATCTTTGGTTATACGAGGCTGCTCAGACCTACAGAAGAATAATAATTGAACAGTCAGAGGCTGAAACTAACATGCTACGGAGAATAATAAAGAAAACCTGCAAGCAAGAGTAAAGCAAATGATTAAAAAAACCCACCAATTCTAGCAGAACCTATGTTAAGAAGAAAAGGTTGACTAAAATGGTTAATTCTCAAACACAACCTCATTAAACTGGTTAAATGAATTAACCATAATTTCTTTATAGGGGCAGTAAAAGCAGCAATGAAAGGTCAACAAAACCCAGTATTTTTAATTTTTATTTTTAATTGACCTCTGTCTTACTTGATGCTGAAAGACACATGCCCCAGATCCGTTGGGCTTACTCTGTCAACACTAACATGATATGCCCATCAGGTACCTCAAAGCACGCAGCAGTCCGACTAGTATTATGGGAAACATTATGTAGTATCTTAGTAGTAAAGCTGAACCTACATGAAGCTGCTACAGTGCTGATAAGGAGCAAATGCTGGCATCCTCCACAAAACATTCCTTAAAAATGCATTCCTAAAAAATGCATTCCTATCTGTGCTCCCTAGAGAGCTACAGAAGAGCAAAATCTGAATTAAGGTTCATCTCTGTATTCAAACTGTTAGGAGAATTCACCTCTCAACCCACAATATCTCCTCGAAGAAATGCACACCCTTCTGTAATTCCTTTAGAGTCATTATCCAGAATTAGCCAACAAAATGCTAAACCAGCTACAATCCTTATCACTTTCTGATCTGAAAGCCAAACTCAGTTCTTCAAGGGAAACATATCAAACTAAGCTCCACGTGTTTGTTTTTGCAGGATGTTTGGTTTTTAAAAGGTTTTTTTCAAAACATGGTGATACAAAGATTTCATTTACATAGGATAAAGCTCACACAAGAGTGGTTTGGCAAGGAAAATCTATCAGCCAGAAAGAGCCTGTTTGATGATCATCTTCCTTCCTCGCCGCCTTCCCCAGGATCCCCCTCCTACCTCTGCCAGCTCCGATGTACTAGGGCCCAGTACATTTCAGAGTTTATTTAACCATGTTCACATACACTTTTTTAAAAGCAAGATGTATATTTTGTTACTAACGTTCTAAGAAGTAGGCAACGATGTACAGTTTATCGGGTTTTTTAAACTGAGGAGACGTGTTTATTTTATATAGGTCAGGCTCACAATAAAACAAACAAACAAACAACCCACCCACAGTTTGAGGCTGTTTTCAGGGAAAAAAAAATAATTTCAGATCAACTACTGAAAGTATGTGAAGGAGAATTTTCAGAGCATTTTACAGACATTAAAATGACTCTATATTTTGGTCTATATATTCCTGAAGAACATTTAAGCACTGAACACAAAAAGCTTCTCTAGAAGCTAATCAGTGGCATAAAAAAAATATTAGCTACATTAGTCTGCTTTTTATAATGCAGATATGTTGTTGTTGTTTTGGTTTGGGTTTTTTTTTCATAATATGCATCTGGAGTTCACAATATTTGTAAATAAAGAATTAAATAGAAATAATATGTGCATACTAAAAGAACTTCAATACAAAGCGATGTTTTCACAGCAGTGTCTACTCTGTTTTATGCATTGTACAGGACGACGTATAGTTAATGATGTTTTTAAACCACTCCTTTTCTCAGTTCCTATATATATATGTGTATATATATATATATATATACACACAACAGCGTGCTTCACCAACCCTGTGCTGCAATTCTATCATAGAACATGACGCTCCTTTTGCAAACACTGAGAAAAATTATTGCCAGATAATTTTTAATTCTACATTTGCGGATTTGATATTTAGCACAGCTTTGAGATTATATTTTGTAAAACCTGAAGCTTAGGGGATGTCTCTACCCCCAAAGCAAAATGTTAGCAGAATAGTTTAGTTAGATGTCTAAAAAAAGGTTAAATCCAACAGAACTGTAAGATGACTTCAGAGAAAATCCATTTAACTCTCTCCTAGAGCACCACTAGAACTATTTTTGGCATTTTTTTTTTCCTTAACCTCCTTCTTCAAAAGAGCTGGACTCTTTTTTCTATAACTTTTCAAAATAGATCCGAGATTACAGGTTTTACCGTGAATATTTCTGACCTAATGCAACAAATATGGCAGTATATCACAAATTCCTATGATCAGACAGAGGAGCATTAACAACTTCATGCTCTGGAACACAAACTTGAAAGCTGCTCACTGAAGCGCAGGACAGAGGCATTTATTTGGCCAACAACAATGCCATGAAGTGCCTTTTGCCGGCCCTGTAAAAACCCACTCAACTTTCCTAGATAAAAATCTTCAAAGTTTCCATAATTTAAAATGTTGCTGGCACACTTGGTATCACCTACTAAAATGGCATTGAGCAATCAGCATGACCACAGCACCGTTCATCAGGCTTCAATGCGGTGCAGTCTTTAAAACGGTTGCTAGCAATAACCAGAGCTCTGCTATAATTTGTAAATATTCACAGAAATAATAACAGATCATAACCCAGTAATTTTACAAAACATCTCAAATCAACCGCCTGTCATATTTCAGAAGGCAAATATTATTTTTATGTTGTTCCAAGTACTATGTTTTGTTTCCAGTTCTGTCCTCTATCCCCAAGAGCTGTTTTTTGTCTTTCAACTGTTCTGTTCCTGTCTTTTCTGAAAGACACCGGTTGTCTTAACATTACTAACATTCATGCCTATCAATTACTAAATAAATCCCACTTTAAGTCTACAGCAACTTCTTGATTACAAAGCTTGCTTTTTTTTTGCACACTCAATTCATTTTTATACTAAACACAAATTAACAACTCAGTTCAGCAAGTCTAGGAATTGCTTTATTTTCTCCTCACAGAAAACATGAATTTTCTATATGGTATCTCATCATCAAAACATGTGCGTTTTTACTGCCATAGTGCCCTACTCACCCCTGGAACATCTCCAACTTTCAGTTTTGTTCAACTACTCAAACAGATTTAAAAAAAAAAGACACAAAACACAACACAAACACACCCCCAGATTTTTCAACACTTCCATGCCTGTTGTTTCCTATAAATAAATCTACCCACAGCTTACAAATTATGGTAAAGCTAATACCTGAAATTATTTTAATGTGTTACATTATGATAATGAAGCATCATTAATTAAGCCCTGATTAGTTCTCTTCATGTAACTACAGTGAAGTGGCTTGTCAAAATTATACAAAAACATGGAAAGGGAAAGAAGCAATTATCATTGAGGTCAAGTTTGAAATACATAATTTTTGTTGTGTTGATTATGTTATACACCTTCCTCCTCTACATGCCAGTCTCAAATTTTTTTATTCTGCATTAAAAACTACATTTTCAGTCCTTACACTGAAGTGAAATATTGTTACTTTTTTTTCCCCAAACTGAAGTACTTTCAAGTTTCTTGGGCAGTTTTCCCTAGTGTCTATTTTCAGATCACTTTTTAATTTACACAATTTCTACGTTGACTAATTCCATTCATTTTTCAAGTTTAATAGGAGTTTTAATGCAGACTGAATAGACACCCTTTTCCACAAGTTCCAACACACGAGAGAAGATGACAGTTTAGATCTGAAAAGCAAGAAAACTTATTTTTAGAATGTAAATGAATATGTAATGATTGCCAAGGGAAGAAAATCTTTTTATGAAGGTATAGGATGAGAATGGGATGTTCCCACAGACATTTAAATTACTACCAATTATTCCATTCTCTATCTTAAACTCATGCACTGTAACACAAATCCATGTCATTTCATCCAAAGGGAGTTCACTCTTCTAATTTCTAGACAAAGAGCAAAAAGTGGGTTTAGTGCTTATGTATGCAAAGGTAACCTCCAAAACTAAGGTCATTCTCCTAAACCAAGGTCAGAAGATCCTGAAAAATGCTCCCTAGATCTGGGCCAGGAAGCCTATACGACTATGGGCTTTCTGTTGGGCTAAAATGTGAGCCACTTCAAATGAGATATATTCATCTCTTGAATCTTATATGGGAATTCCAAAGACAAACACCACAGAATATCACACAACCTCCAACAGGATTCTTCAAGGGTGATCGACCACAAATAAATCAGGGTTGTAACTGCCATGACTTTGAAGCAGAAGCATAAAAATTCTGCTTATCTCCAGATAAGACAAAGAATTGCTAAAAGGTCTTCATGTGCACCTCTGAGGCAGAAAGTCACGTCAGTCTATACACACTATTTAAAGCAAAATAAAGTGTGTGAAGTGTTTTTACATTTAGTTTTAACTCAGTTACAGCAACTCAAGTATAGCTATTAAACTGCTATTGTAAGGCACCTTTCCAGTTTCAACCACACAGCAAGTGTATGCAGTATGTAGCAGAGGACAAACACATCTAGTGCACAGACACAGAAGGGGAAAAAAATTCCACAATCTACGAAATCTTCATTAAATACCTAAAACTAGATTAACCTATTCCACACTCCTCCTACCAATTACAAACAGAAATGTAGGCAAATATTTTTCAAACACCTAGGTGAATAAGTCCCTCAACACATACCACTCTCCACAGTGCACAGCCTTCAATACTCCCACAGCAGCTGTGGTCTGTCGTTCAAAACCTTGTCCGATGTGATCTGCATGGGCTCGTGTCCGGTCTTCAAATAGCATTTCACGTGGTTCACTGGTTCGAGGTAGGTACTGCAAGTTTTTTATTTCATTGGTAGTTCTGTATAAGAAAAACAATATTAATGATACAGAAATTTCTGTAATTACCTGATATTCACCACAGAGAACAGCATTGTTTTTCTCCCTTCAGGGAGAACATATAGTTAAATGAGAAAGTAACACTTAAGACAAATTAAAAATGCAGCGAGCTATTAAAAAAAAAAAAAAAAAAAATCAGAACACCTATGCAATGATTAAAAAAAAAAAAACAAAAAAACCAAACACACACCAAAAAAAACCACCACAAAAAAAAACCAAAACACAACCAAGCAACCACACAAACCAAAACGCCAGCAAAAGGCACCACACCACCGTGTCAGGGCCCAGGAGTTCACGGAGAGGCCCTAATGAAGCAGCCTCACCTGCAGTCTCCGCCCTCAAACCCAAAGAGCCCAGGAGCTCTATTCAAGCTCAGGCTGAGCCTTCAGTCCTGGCCTGAGCCATGCTGCAGGAGCACCCGTCTTCACCTCAGCCAGAGATGTGCTGGGCCACAGACTTGCTTCCCAACTTGAACCTCAGGACTGCTTTGCCACAATGGACCTGCCTGGCAACCACTGGACCTGCTCCTCACTGGCAGACTGACCTCCTGGCTTGACCTTGGACCTGCCCCATCACCACACACGTGCCTGACGCGCTGCAGTCCGGGCTGAATCTGGTCCCCAAAGCCCAGGTGTCCCTACCTGCCTCCCTCAGGCATTGTGAGACTGGGCCCTGCCCTGATCGGCCCCTGGCAGGGAACTGCCCGCCTGTACTGTTCCCGACTGTTAGATATCTGTTTCAGTTGTCCCTGACGTTGTTCTTCACCATTCCTCTTTCTACCAAACAGCTGGGAAGTGTGTTTATATATTTAGTCCCATGTTGTAGAACTGGGAAAGAGAAGCATCAAAGATTATTTCTTCAGGGTTTAATGAAGGTGACAGAAACACTGCCGAGCAGGAGCAGAGCCACAAGATCCTTTTCTTTGCCACCTGGAGCCGACATACTGTGTCACATTTTTCCATGAGCTGCTTATAATCATAGGGTAGCCAAGGTTGGAAAGGACATCTGGAGACTGTGTAGTCCAACTTCCTCCACTCAACTGGAACAGGTTGCTCAGGACCGTGTCCAGTCAAGTTTTGAGCAACTCCAGACACAGAGACTTCACAGGCTCTCGGGTAACCTGTCCATCCATACAGTAAGCTTTTCATCCCCTTCTTTTAAAGGGGAGAGATCACTGTTGAGAAGAGTCCTTCTTGCAGCCTCCTATCAGCTGCCTGTAGACATTGATATGATCCCACTGAACCTTCTTTTCTCAAGAGTAAATCCCAGTTGTCCCATGCCCACCTTTTGTATCATCAGACCTGCTCCAGTATGCTCGTGTCTGTCTTGTACTGGTGAACACAGAACTGGACGTGATACTCAGATGTGTCTCACCAGTGATGAGCAGAGGGGAAGAACCACCTCCCTCAGCCTGCTGGCAGTGCTTTTCCTCATCCAGCCCAGGAGGCTGCTGCCTTACTTTGCCACAAAGCCACATTGGTGGCTTATGGTCAACTCATCATCTACCAGGACCTTGTCCTTCTCTGTCAGGCTGCTCTCCAGCCTGTTGGTCCCCAGCCTGTGCTGGTGCACGGGGTTATTCCTCTCAGCTGCAGGACTTTGCACATCCCAGTGTTAACCTCATGAGTCCACTAAGTTGGCCCATTTCCTACAACCACTCAACGCCCCTCTCACAGTCAGCAAAACCCTGTGGTGTGTCAGCCACTCCTCCCAGTTTTGTATCACCGACAAACTTGCTGTGCGTGCGCTCTGTCCCACGATGCCAGCCGTTGATGAAGATGTTGAACAGTACTGGCAATAGGTATCAATGTCTGGGTTACTCCAGTAGCGACCATCCTCCAGCTGGACTTTGTGCTGATCACAACCCTTTGAGCACAGCAGCTAAGCCAGTTCTTGAACCACTTCACTGTTCATCAGTCTAGTTTGTCCTTCATTAATTTGTCTATTAACATCTTATGGGAGATAGGTGTCCAGTGTGGAAAGGCTTGCTAAAGTCAAGCTAAACATCACCCCTGGCACTCCCCTCATCCTGTGAAACAGCCATTTGGTTGTAGAATGGTACCAGGTGGATACGGCATGATTTCCCTTTTGTAAATCAATGCAAGCTACTCCCAACGATGTACTGGAGAGAGTTCAGTTAAGGACAATGAAGCTGGTGAAGGGTCTGGAGCACAAGTGTGATGAGGAGCAGCTGAGGGAACTGGGGCTGTTTAGCCTTAAGAAAAGGAGGCTGAGGAGATACCTTATCACTGTTTACAACGGCCGGAAAGGAGGTTGTAGCACGGAGGGTGTTGGTCTGTTCTCCCAAGTAGCAAGTAACGGGTTGGCCTCGAGTTGTGCCAGGGGAGGTTTACAGTGGATGTTAGGAAAAAATTCTTCACGGAAAGGGTTGTGAAGAACTGAAACAGGCTGCCCAGGAAAGTAGTGGAGTCACCATCCCTGGAGGTGTTTACAAGACATATAGATGAGGTTGTTAGGGACATAGTTTAGTGCCAGAGTTACATTAATGGTTGGAATTTGATTTTGAGGGTTTCTTCCTACTAAAATGATTTATGATTCTATGACCTTGTCCCTCATGTTTGAAATGGCTTCCTTCCCAGGATGAAGGTACGGCTGACTGGTCTGCAGTTCCTTGGGTCCTGTTTCCTGTCCTTCTAAATGACTGGAGTGACATTTGCTTTCCTCCAGTCCTCAGGAACCTTTGCCAATTGCCACAGCCTTTCAAAGACAATCAAGAGTGGCCTCGCAATGATACTGGCCACTCCCACAGCACTTCTGGGTACACCCCATCAAGTCCCATGGGCTTGTGTCTGTCCAATCTATATGTCTAATCTATCCCTTAACCTGATCCTTCTCCACTGAAGGCAAGTAACCCTTGCTCCAGACATTCCTTCTGCCTCCAGGACCTTGCATTCCTGAAGGTAAATCTCACCAGCAAATACAAGAGCAAAGAAAGCATTGAGTATCTTGGCCTCTTCCTTGTCCTTTGTTTCCAGGCCCTTTGCCCATTGAACAGGTGCCTTACCTTTTCCCTAGTCTTTCTTTTGCTGTCCATATGCCTGTAGAAGTCCTTCTTGCTGCCCTTCACATGCCAAATTCAGCTCCAGATGGTCTTTGGCTTTAACTGCATCCCCTTCATGGCTGAATAGCATCTCTACTCTCCTTCTGAGGAACCTGATCCTGCTTCCGCTTCTTGTAAGCTCCCTTTTTATGTTTGAATTTTGAACAAGAACTCCAAATAGACATGATTTCCCATGATACATAATATTCAAGTTCTGCAGAGGGCATCTCTACTCTTAAGCTGGTACTTACACTCAGTACCACAGCAAAGCTTAAAGAAGTCATTCAACGTTGGAGGTGCTGCCTTTCAGATGAGAGACAAAACCTTGTCCCTTGATGTCTTTAAACATCCATGCACATTTAAGAACAGGGGTATTAATTCCAGTCTCCTGACATACACCAGTAATTGTATGCCTGTTCACATTTCCCTTCAGTTTTCACCTTAAATTCTACTAAAGCTCCAAAAAGAACCAGCACCTTACTTGGCCAGATAGAAAGAAAAAAAAAAAATCATCCACATCTTTACAAAACAAAGCAACTTAGATTTATATCATGAGATGAAGATATACAAAAATGTATATTAAAATACAGTATCAACCACTAAAAGGTTTGGGATAAAGTGAACTTGTAGAGAAAGAACATTTAACCAGGCATTCATCAAGCAACATAATTCAACATACCTCTTCCTTTTGAAAGGTGACTTTGGCATGTCAGCCACAGGGATCATCTGTTCTCCTGGACGTACCCACATAATGGGACCATCATCACTGTCTTTACGACTCTCTAATTTTAAACTAGAAAGTGTTCCCCATGGCAGTGTACACTAATGGGAAATACAAGCCACAATTTTGAAGTGAGTTATTTAAATATTTTTTTAAAATCAGCCTTTATCTGTCACAAAGAAAATATTTATTAGACCACTCAGTTATCTAAGCAAGTATCACCTACTCTCACTTTATTATAACAGTACTAGACAGTACATTGCCCCCCTTCTCCCAACCCATTCCCTTCTGTCCTTACTTTTAAGAAGGGTGATTCTTCCAACATATCAAGGAATTCAGGGAAGTAATCCCCCACTTCCTCATCAACTGCTCCAACCAGGCTGATCTGTCTCATTGGGCCAGCTCTATACGTACCGTGAGAGTATGTTCTTTTTACCTACAAGTAGAATATGACAGCAAAAGTTATCCTGGGTCCACTACAGCTCGAAATCTACGTTCAGTAAGCACCTCTAACTTCTATGCTTATGTTTTCTGAATGATATTAGTCCTACGTATACTTCAGATTATTATGAAGTCAATTATTATGAACTCAAAGACAGAAGTTCTAACTGAAGATACAAAAAACCTTCTATTTTTAGTTTTGAAGTCTGAAGGTAAGATTAACTCTTTTTTGCCTTTCAAGAAAACAACATTCTGAAGTATGAAGTGTGAAAAGCTATTAACACACATTCTACTCAACGACCAGTAAATAAGGATTCTTACCTGGATTACTCAAGTATAGCTGAATTTTTACCTTTTTCCTGTAACAGGCAGAGCCCTGAGTTACAACTGATTAAACTCTATGCATTTCCTCTGCTAATCATCCCCTCCACTATGGCCTCTACGTGAGCACATTAACTGGAGCTAATTATGACAGTGAAGATGAGGCTCAAAGAGTGAGTATGGAGGGGGAGAGAGAGAGAGAATGACAGTTACTCCATTTTTGCTGTGCTAACACATTTTGTGCTGCCTTAACGTTTTAAGGACTGTGACATTCAACTCTCATTATTTTTTTTTTAATTGAACAAAAATACATACAGTTATAAGGTGTTTTTCAATAACTTGATCTATCATGTTACATCAACAAAATACTTAGGCATGAGAATTATGAGGATCACTTTGGATCTCCTATTTAACAGGCTGAAAGATGTAGTGGTATTAGTAGATGAGACATGATCAGATCAGAACAGAGGAGAGAGCAGATGGATTACTGCACAGGCTCTTGCACCTTTTTTTCCTTTTCTTTTCTTGCTTTGCATGCAGAAAGTCTAGAGGAAAACAGTTAATGAAGTACTGCTGAGCTATGGTCCTCACCCAAACAGACCATTACAATTCCTAGTAATGATGGCAGCGCAGACAAGAATTAGCAGCAGTTCCTGAAAAAAGAACTAAATCATTCAACATGGAACAATGCTGTGCCCTTCTGAGAAGAGAGACTGATGTAACCAGATGCATTCCAGAAATGCAGAACCAAACACCCTTCTTCAGATCATCTCAGACTATACACACCCAGGAAATGCAGGACTGACTACAAGTAGGATTTTACAAAGTGTCTGAGCTAATGTGGTGGCAAGCTGCCACAGCCATACTGAAAAGAGCAGTACTGCTAGACAGCAGTATTCCCATATTCCCCAAATCCTTCATCATACATTTATGTACCTTTTTTGCACTGACAGCTGGTAATTTTGTAGAAATCATCAGAAAACATTGATTTCTGCTGAATCTGCGCCAGCTTGGTCCTCAGCTGTATCTGCACTGGCACAAAGCATCAGGAGCTCAGACAACTAAAGCACTGGGACAAGGAAGGAAGACTCACTTGTCATTATTGGCTCACTGGATAGACCAATTCCAAAATACCCTAAAACCATTTTATGAAGCTACAGATAGTCATAAATCTGTTACTCACAGTTTATTGACAAACCTAACACGCAAAAGGATGGTTCTTCCACTGGCATAAATAGCTTAGTATTCCACCATTCCAGGCCAGTATGTTAAGCTGCTGTTTTTATCCACACCCCTGATTAAAAAGGAACCATTTTTCTGCCTTTTCCCTTGCTTCCTTCTGCTACCACTATCACTCACACAGCACATGATAAACTAGTTGTGGAACTACTCCAACTGAAAACTCTACAACTTCCCCCAAAAATACTGGCTGAAGTGAAGTTAGGAGAGGCTGTGAAGCTTTCAGCTGATCTGCTCGCCCATCTGGCTTATCATGTGCCACTTGGCATTGGTAGTGAAGCATGAAGTCAGCAAACTGTTCCAGTGCAATATAATCCTTGCCTAAGGTGGCTCAGTTAAGAACTTTCTTATATACTCCCCAAAACACCATGTCACTGAAAGTTAAAACTGAAAGATCAATGCAACTTTTTTCAGCACTATTTGTCCATCCCGACTCAATCCTACCTCTCCTGATCAGTTCTGTTCCCCTCATTCACCAGGTAGAACAGATTCATTTTCAAGATCCTGCTTGGGGAGAGGTGAAATATCAAAAATAATGCTAAGATAATGTCAAAGTTAAACATGTTGAGTGGTTTCTTCTAGGACCGTATTCAGAGTCACATCATTGGAAACACACAGTACGAGATGTTTAAGCGTTTAAGATTTCTGTGGGGGGTTAACCCCAGGCAGCAGCTAAATACCTCACAGCCCCTTTCTCACCCACCCCCGCAACGGTGAGAGACATGGGAAAGAACAGGAGAAGCAAGGAAACACATGGGCTGAGACAAACACAGTCTAGTAAGTGAAGAGGAAAAAACATCAAGTGGATCCCCAGCCATTCTCTGAGCAATAGCTACTTTCCAGATCCAAACCATCCCCTCTAGCCCACTCAATTTTTTATTGCCAAGCGTGATGTTATATGACGTGGAATATCCCTGCAGTCAATTTGGGTCAACTGTCCCAGCCATGTCCCCTCCCACCCCAGCCTACTCGCCAAGGCTCCAGAATGGGGAAAAGAGAAGCCTTGACAGTGGGCAAGTGCTGCTCAGCAAGAGCCAAAACACCAGTGTGGTATCAACAGTTTTAGTCATAAATCCAAAACACAGCCCCATAATCGGCTGCCATGAAGAAAATTAACTCTTACCCATCCAGACCCAGTATAAAAAGAAAGGAAATCCATGTTGGTGATTTGAATCCATGCTCTTCTTTCCTGCTAGTATTAGGTCTTCCAAAGGTGAACAAGGAGCCAGTTGAGGGAACTGGTCTGATTTTAATCCACAGATTACGTGAAGAATTTTCTTTTTTTAACTTATATAAATAAGAATTGAATTGACATAGGTCATAAAGACTAATGTTTGGCCAGAAAGAACAAGACGGAGCCTGGAAGGGGAGTCAGGTGGCAGTGAAGAGGGACTCCTGTCTCATCTCGCCCACAGACTGAGTTACAGCAGCCTAAATCCTCGATTCAGGTCAAGGGTTGCTATTTAAATGACACTATCTTAGATTAGGGTAAAGAATTAGAAAAACACATATAAAAAGGTAAGGTCATTCTCAGAGGGAAGAACTAGCTAGCAAGCAAAGTTAATTTTCACTCACTCCAAAATTAGACTGCTATTGAGTAATAGTGTGAAAATACAAAAACCTGCTATTAATGTTTGACCAGTGACAACCAAAATTAATGCTCTTAAAGACAACAACAAAACAAATATATGCTGTGGCATGTTAGATAACAGCAACATTTTCCTTTCCTTTTACTGTCAGTATCTTTTGGCTGTTTTTTTCATAGGAAAAGATTCCTCTTTATATTTCTAAACTCTAAAAACCAATGCTGATGTACTAAACCCAGTACTTCTTCCTCAAATTCTATACATTAAATTATGCGCTGACCACAAATCGAATATTATACAGCTTGTATAAGGTAATTTTCCTGAACGTAATTTTACAGGTTACAGTCTGATTATGTTTTTAGAATGTTACAAATTTGCTTAAATAAATAGCTGGAACAACCTGAATCCAGAATAAACGAAGGAATCGATGACATGCAGTTCTTCTACCATGGTGTCAACATGATCAGAGTCAACACACACACATACCAAAAAATCACCAATTAAATGCAGTATAATACAATGGACAGGTAAAATAGATACAAACATAACTGAATAAATGCAACATAGCCTAACTTCATTATTCTCATATAGCTTAAATATGAAGTATGTCACCTAAACAAAAAAATACACAAAATACTAACAATAAGACACTTCAGCATCAACATCCTACAAATAGGAAAGATTTTAGATGCTATTTTAAATGTTTCCATTTTCTGTTTGAAAAAGACACAAATTGGAAGGAACAGCAAAGAGAAACCAAGTACTTCAGGAGATTAATTTTAAAAATGTAAACTGGGGCAAGTCACAACTGAATTTCTATTTTTAATAGCAGGAGGGTTTCTTTCAGTTGAAGTTCTAACATTTTTCTACAATAATTTTAAAGGTTTAGATTTCTTTCGGTTTTTGAGCTTTAAAACAAGGAAGTCTGGAAAAGCAGTCCTCACAGAATAAAAAAAAAATGCAAATCCACTGAACCAAAAATAATTTCAAGAAACCCACAAAAGAAAACCCCACCAAAGACCAACAAAAACATTAATCACCATAAAAATATGCTGAGAGATCAGAGGGAATAGTGGGCTTCCATGTCACCACACAAGTGCACAAGCAATGCACGTACACATTTGTATCTTAGCTTCACATTCACTGTTATTGCTCTAATCTGTTATCTCAAACGCTACAGCCATGAAGAGGAAACGTGGCATTCTTTCGTATTTGGTACATTTTGACAAAGTGCCCAAAAGGCTTTCTGTTCCTTGCCAGCTCTTTTGAAATCCTTAAAAGCTTATGTGTATTTTCAGCTCCAAATGCAAACTAACACTGAAGCATCAAAATTTCACTGAACAAATATTCAAACTTACTCTGAGCTTAAAAATACTTACTACTTGGCTACTTTTCAATTTTAAACCACAAGTACTTCATACTACTTATTTTTCTTAAGTCAGGGTTTTGGTATCAGAATAAGATGCCTTCACAGTTCTAGCATTACTCAAATGTAATCCATTACCATTAAAGCTTTAATCCTAATAAATATACCGTTTCCCAATTGGAAGTTTCTGGAAATGCAACCCCAAGTATTTTTACTGTATTAGAGTTCCACCAGTGTTCTCTTACCCCTGCGGTTTGTGTATCACTTCACACGTTTCACCTTGCGGCTGAATTCCTCAAATAACATGATGGATGGACAGACATTTTTGAAAGCAAGATGACCTGTTACTCTGAATTCCAGTGACACAAAACCAGTGAAGCAGTTGATAAAGAATTAAAAAAAATAATTTAAGAATAGCATCAATTAGTTATCTTCATGGACAATAATACTGTAAAAGCAAAGCAGCTACTAAGCTCTCATAACTCAGGAAGATTTGTGACAAGGTTCAGACTCAGATCCTGTCCACGCTGTCAGTATGAACCTCTAGGGTTGTGATTAGGTTTGCTTTTTCTTAATACAGAATATGTGACCAATGAGAGCAACACAGAACATCATTTCATATTTATTAGCTGAAACTGTCAAGAAGGAATCTGGAAAGGTAACTGTTTTCTAAGTGGAAAATAATTAAGCATAGGTTGCAGATTTGTAGTGTCAGCCCATGTGAACCAATTCTTTGTTCAACGCTGTTCAGTAAGTGATTTTTTTTTTGCTTGGAAGACAATAGGCTGCAATCATCCATCAAAAAAGTCTCTTACACGTAGTCTTATGGATTATTTGATTTTTTTCTTTTAAAAAAAGGGGGGCCAACATATATGCTTTAACAAAGCTAAAATTCAACTTTTTTCATCATCCAAAAAGGGGGGGGGGGGGGGAAAAAAAAGAGGATATACTTTGGGGAACTTGTGTGACAGCAAGCAGTTGCTAAGAATCATTAAAACATTTTAATAACTAACCAAGACTCAAAGAGCTTAAATGGAGCAGACTCCATTGAAAGGAAAATTCTGCTGAAAGCTACTGAAACACAAATGACAAGACACATAGTTCCAGTATAAAGAATTCTTTCCAGAACACAGAAAAATTAAACAATATATGGAAATAAGACACCGTACAAATCTTTGATGATAAGAAAATGAAACACTAACCAATTATTTCAGATTTCCTTTAAAGAAAAATGTTTTCAGTAATTCCCCTCAAATACTAGAAGAATGAATATTTTCAAGCAAGCAGGATTTCACAAATTAGGAAAGGAGTAAATGGCAAAAAGCTCTTTGCAAGAGATAAACATTTAAGAGCTACACAAGGAGGACAGCAAAGACAAGATGATATTAAAAGGGGCTAAAAAAGAACTGGAACGCAGAACTCTCTGTCCAGAACTTTAAGAAGTGAGGACAATCACCCGTCTGAATAGTCACAACACAAACATGAACTATCATTACTACTGTATTGCTTCCTCTAAAATACTTCTGTTATTCTTTACACTTATCTGAATATCCAGTGTCCATCATTGTTAACACAGGTAACACAGAATAAGTTATTGGGGAAGGAGAAGGGGAAAAAAACCCTACCACACACACACACACCAAAAATTATTTCTCTGGGGCTGACTGTGCAGTCCCACACTCACCCGTGAGCTACCTCGGGCATAGCAAACTCATATAAATTGCTAACTCAGCAATAAACCAAATCACTCGGGAGCACGTTAAGTTTTCTGCTGGATTAACCAAGCGAACTGGCCCAGCAGTCGAAGAAGCACCACAGCTTGGCACAGGAACATGCAACTGGGAGGAAAGCAGCATGGAGGACACTCTCTTTTAGCAGCAACAGGTGCTAGATGGGCTCTGACAATTTGTTTAACTGTACACTGAGCAGTGCAAAACACAAGTGACTGTTCCTAAATTGAATGGGCTTAATGATGAGTATCCTCACACACCCTGCAAAATGAAGGCAGTAAGCTAAAAAGAAACGAAGCTTTAATATATCAATGAGAACTCAAAACACAAAACAGATTCTTCAACACTGGAAGAGAATAAACATCCCATCTTAAAAAAATGTCAAGAGAGGCGAGTTTCAATTTCCAGAACAAACAGTTAGCTAGATACTCCTATCTTAACTGCCTGGTATATAAGATGGTAAAAGCTAATAAATATGGACATATTACTAAAAAAAAAAAAAAAAAAAAACACACACACCACACCAAAAAAACCCCAAACAATCAAGCCAAACCAGCCTTTCTTTCTATGACAGGATAGGGTTTTTCAGAGGACCAGTACACACTTGACATTTGCATTATGTTCTCAAAGCTACTACAGAAACATGGTCTAATAACAGCAAACGGTGGGCAGTTTTCATTTGTCAGTGTTCACATAACTATCAATTTGAAAGGACCAATTTTTGTGGCACAAAGCAAGGATCTTTCCTTTGAACACAATGTATGCTTCTTAAACCTGCAGGTAACACAGAGCTGCAAGCCTACTGCAGGGAAGGATCAAAACTAACAAGGTCTTTGATAACAGATTTGAATACACAGGATGTAATTCAATTTGAATAAATGCAAAGAACTACACTAATATATAATTAACTGCATAAATACAAAGAGGGGAGTGACTCAGCAGGAGCTGCAGCTACAGCAGATCACAAACTGCTCTGGAAAGGGCAGGAATGGATAACAAAGAGCAATAATTTGCAGGACACTTGAAGCAATCTTCTCATACTACTTGACACAATACACCAGGCAGACACTGTCCATTTTCAGTACAGTATTTTAAGATAAAAAATGATGACTGTAGAGAGCATCAGGGGGGAGCAGTAAGACCGATAAGAGTATAATGTGTAATGGTAGACCGAAATTACTCAAATTACTTCATATAGGGAGGGGACTAAAAGGAGCAATCTTCAAATACAGGGAACACTGAAAGAAAAGGATAAACTGTCTGCCTTGTTCACTAAAGATCAAAATAAAAGGACTGGCAGGATGATTAAGATAAGAAGACAAACAAGAAAAAAAAATATTGTTCAACAGATTTCTTTGTGAAGTCTGGAATCAAGTAGAGATCTCCAGCAAACACATCAGACAAGCATTTGTCACAGAATACTTTTAAAAAATAGTCAATCTTGTCTTGAAGCACAGGGATTGTTGGGTACTGCTCAGCATTTTACTTCACTGTACTAAGAAGCTGCCTCTGGGACGAGACTGAAGCACAGTAAACTGATCCACTGAGCATTATTATGGTTAAACACGAAGTGTGCGCTTTGGGGTTTCAGCAATACAAATTCACATTTGCCCAGCATAAGGGCACAGTAATGGGTTCAAAATATTAGAGGCATTTGCCTCAACAGCACTAAATAGCTTAACTGAAGTGATGTAAGCTGCAAGTAGGTGGCAAAAGCCGATGATTATTTACGTTCTTTGAAATCCTCATAAGAGCCTGACAAGTAAGATTCACAGCTATCGGGTAACTGATGCAGCTGTTGCCATCTACACAAGTGCTGGAGCCCAGGGATGTACCTACAGTGGAGAGTTTTCCACCACCTGAAAGAGTGACTTACCGGCTACAAGGATACCCAGACTAATTCCAATTTACTCAATTATAAAAACACTTGACTAAGCCTTACAGAGAGTTCCCAGCAACTGAGCTGTTCCACTAACCTAAAAAAAAAAAGAGAATGAAGGAGTACTTAAAACACCAGCCCAACCTAGGTGATGAAAAACAACCCAGTCCTTCTCCCTCCAAAATTTAAAAGCTTATTCTGATGAGACAGAATCAGTTACAACACAAATTCCTCTCTCCTGTATCTGCTCTAACTATTCTTACAAGCTTCTGCCCATTTCTAATCTCCTAACAAGTGAGACTATTACTTCGGTCTGACACAGGTATACTGGAACGCTGAGAGGAGTTCATCTTCAAGCCTACAATCGTTAAATCTAAGTATATTACTCGATGCAGACTTGCCAGGGAGACTTAGGAGGACTCCAAAGTTTTGGAAGACTATTGATTAATACTGGAAGAATCGACTTGAGAAACAAACTTTTATAAAATACTCTGTAATACTTTCCATTTAAGGCATAGCTCATGTGTCCTTTTTACTTGGGGTTGGTTTGTTTGGTTTGGTGTTTTTGTTGTCAATATTTTTAAAGATCTTTTTAAATACTTATATTTGTCAGACTGATGGCACGTGCTACAATGCTCAAAAACACCTAAAGAAGCTTATATCCTGAAGTGAGTCTCATTTCAGTGTTTTCATGAAAATTAGCAATGCAATACCCAAGTTTAAGGCTTAAGAAGGTTGAGATCGTCAAAGCAGACTCGATAAAACTAAGTTCCTACTTAAGACATCAGAAAACAACTCACCTCTCAACTGGGACTATACAACAACTGCAAAACGCTGCTCAGGACAACAGAGAACACAGCAGCACAAAGCTTTTGCAATGTAGGAACAGAAAACCACATTAAAAATTTCACTGAAATATAATGAAACAGCACATTAAAACACCTTTTCAGATTCACAAAGAACTCAGTGAGACAGGAAAATGTTATCAATCTGCACGAAATGTAACAAGTTATACAATCGCTTAGTACTTTTTATAAAGTTAGGTAGAGGCAGAAAACAGAGAGAGGTAACTGGTACTGATGAATCAAATCTACAATCAAATTTACACACACATACACAAATACGGTTGAAGGTTAAAACCACAAAATTCACAATTCTCAGACTCTGAAAGCTCCTGTCATATGCCTGGAGGATGAGCATTCTCACACAGGAACACTATGATGATGAGATTCTCATATTCCTTCCTAGAAATCTTTGATACTGGCCCTAGTCAGAAAGGATAATACCAACAAAACCTTGCAACTGTAGCAGATCACCTGAGTAAGATAAAAGCAGCAGCCAGAATAAGACAAAAAAATAATGAAATAATAAGGAAAAATAGAATCAGCAGCCAGGCAACCAAGATACTGACTTAAATATTCCAGGAAGCAGCAATGCTGCACAGAAGACTGTATAAGTTAAGTCTGGTGTACGCTTCTATACATTATTTATGCACACTATGCCCGTGATGTTAGCAAAAATACAAGGAGCCAACCATTTTCTATCAAGCAACCAAACTCTGTCAAGTGATACAAAAAACAACTGAAAAACTGAGAGAAAACAAAGGTAGATACCAGAACTAAACCTCCAGTCAAGTAAAATACAGATCAAAAGTCAGATTATGAAGCTGAGCATTTGAATGCCATCAAACACAGTTTGGCTTCTTTCATCTACTACGTTGTCTCTCTGTTCCTGCTTCTCTTACAGAAGAATGGGAAATTATGATCTCAAAACCAATGAGCACAGGACCAACTTAACTACAAGTATTGATGCTACCATTGTAATACCAAGTTAATCCATCATTTCAGTAAAATAATTCCGTTTTAATTCACAAAAAATAAAATTTGGTCTTTTCTTAACTATGTCTTTAGGGCAGAAACTAGCACACAGCTGTACTTCCATTAGTGCTGCCCAAGATAACAGGCTGAACTTATAGAACACGCTTACAAGGACAGATCAAGCTTTTCTTATATAAAATGACCTAGGACAGAGCAGCTGCCCATAATACATTCTGTGACTTTTACTATTAGTGACTCAGTTTATGTACTGAAAAAAAAAGAAGTGAATATATTTCATAGAATATTCATATTCCGTGGCAGTGCATGTTTTCTTAACAGGCAATGCAAGTGTTCTCCTGCAGCAATATTTCAGTTCTGTACACCCTTGTGGATACACACACCTGAAATTGGTCTCTAAAGGCAAGAGCGTTCCATGCAAATGTTTATGTAGCCAAACAAAAGCATGTTTTTCATCAAAAGCTGACAGTGTAACTTACACTTGAACTCTTCATAATTGTCTAAAAACTGAAGACTAAAACAGTTTAAAGGTGTTCCATACAACATCTAAGTTCACAAATAGGGAGTTAAACAGGCAATTGTGAGCCGAAGTGGATACAATGAAAACCAGGATTGAGTTTCTTCATGAATAGTTTCAGAATATCTGTACAGACTTCACATAATGCCCTCATCACCAAGATGACAATCTTAGATTCCCCCACCCCCCTTGAAAAACTTTAAAAGGCCTGAAATATAAATAATTTATATGGAACAGTAATGTATCTTCCACAGCAAGCTAATAAATAGCGGAGGTGATATTTAATCAGTATCTGTTAAGAGTTTTCTCTGGAAAACAAACATCAAAAAAAAAATACATTCAAAAGACACCTGCCATTTTACCACGTAACTTAACACCTTTCAAGAGAATACAACTGGAGTGAAATGCGAAGGGATAAGGATCAAATTAGTAGGTATGTTAACCACCATTAAGTTCTCCTTTAAGAATGGGTTTAGAAGCATCAAAGTACAAATGAAACTAATTAACTGTGCCCTATAAGAGGTTTTATGTATAACTAAGGTATTCAAGCATTTCAGTTTTATAAAGAAGTTCATACAGATAAACTACAGCTCAGACACCCAGACAGCCACAGCTAAATCATTTAACACCCCAAAACTCATGGTTAAGCTTCAGCTACAGAAACAAATCCAAATAAACCTACACACACATGCAAATAATTCCCCTCCCCCATAAAATCCAACTTTGTCTCCGTTATTAGACTCCTTATATTTAATATTGCAGAGCTAACTTAGAGTTCCCTTGCTTCCAGTCTTCTGTATCATCCACACAGCACAGCTAATAGTAACTGTATTCTTAAAAAAAAAAAAAAAAAACCACAACCCATTCACAGTTGTTTGAAACTATTATATGACTTTAGAAAGTAAAATGTATAACCTCTTACCTGAGCATGAAAATTTGACATAGTCGTTGTCTCTATATCTTTCTTTCCCAAAATCTCCATTTTCACTGGTGAATTGGGAAAATTAAATGAAAAGTAGTCTAAAAAGTCAGGTAAATAAGTAGCTGCCCCATGAACAATACCCATAACATAGTAAGCTGCACAGTTTTCATTTTCACTAAAAACCAGACCCACAAACTCTTCTGCAAATCTCTCCATCTCCACAGGAGATAAGTGGGAGAGTTCATTACTGTAGGCATGGATAACTGATGCACCTCCGTTAGGCTGGTGCTCAATATGAATCAGCTGTTTGAACTCCAATGTGTCCAACCTTTTGAGTTTATTTTGAACCCGTGGCTCCTTTAACGAGACAAATGGAAACTCACTGTTCTCTGGTATCTTGGACTCACAGTCCTTCTTGGGATCCATATTTTTCCCATTGAAATCCTTAAGATGACCATCTATGATGCCTTTGGTTTCCTGATCCTCAATATCAGAAACCAATCCTGAGCAGATGGTCTGAATGGATTTGCTGTACATTTTTGGACGCTTCCTCTTCTCGTTCTCTTTATGTTTCTTTTTCTTTTTCTTCTTAACTTTTTTAATCTGTAGCTCTTCGGCATTGGTTTTTGGTTTCTCCTTCCCACCTGTTGCGAGGAAAAGAAGATCTCTTAAGTATATTCACATACAAAAATATGTATTTAAAGATGAGGATTTGAAGTTACCAAAACTCTCATTACGGCCTACGAAGACCAGAGATCAATACTGAGGGTCACAACGTGTATCCTACTGAAAATGAATAGTAAGAGACACCTGCCATGTTCACATTCTGACTAAAAAATAAGCAGGGGGGAAGAAAAGGGGGAGGGGAAGAAAAAAATCACAAGAAAAACAAGTTTCCCAAGGCTGCTTTCATGATGAGTCACAATCCTTAATCATACCCCTTAACTGGTCATCAGCAATTACTATTCCAGAAAAGTTCAGAAACATTATACAACAGCTGTCAACAAACATTGCCAAACAAAGGGTTTACAAACAGTCAGTGATTATCAACCACCATCAGCAAGCTGTTCACAGGATGCCACTGCCAGAATCTTCCTTGGCAAATGGCTTTACATGGTCATTCTTTGAGAAGCAAATAAACTTGTTTGAAATACATGTGGAAACATCTAAAAATGGACCCCGTACTTCTTAAAAATAACAAAACAAAAACACCACACACCAACCAATCACCAAAACCCAAACCCTCACAAAACAGAAACTAGCTTCAAGTGTATATAATATGCAAGTTGAACTGAAAAACTGTAATGGCCTAAAGCCAAAAGTTCTCATTTGGGGGTAACATGTTCAAGTGATGCCCAACGTAAACAACCAACTACCTCAACCTAAGAGGAGTCCTGAAAATAGTTCATTGAGAGTGCCAGAGTACTTGGGTGAAACGTCATCTGACAAAAACCACTTACTACTCACATTCTGGGGTATTGTAATGGTGTCATTACCGCAGCAGTTCCATTTCAGGGGAAATAAAAACAAAGAAATTATTTATGACAGTGGGAAGTTCTGTATTATAGGTTCAGAAATCTCAATCCAAACCTCAAAATATGGACTAGAGAATAGCCAATATTTCCCTCCTCCTAACTGCAGGAATACACAATTAAAGAGTACCCAGGAGTCTACTGGTATTTCAAGCTCTTAAAAATGCTTTAACTTACTACTTTAAATTTTTTTCACTCTAAACACAAAAATTCATCACTACGCTGATGTGTATCATAAAGAAGTCAAACAACTCCAGACAGTATATTAGACTAATATAGAAAATACAGCATTCCAGCCCTGAATGCTGCAGCAAGGTGAAGCAGGGGAAGCGAGGATTACCTGTCAACCCACTTCACTTATTCTCAAATGGAGCTCCGATTTTTGTGTGGACTGGTCACTCAGACCTGGGACTTCATGCATAGCAGGAAAAAGGATGGAAATTTATATTTGTTGGGCCACAATCAGCAGTAATACAACCAGCAACAAAATACAACAACTTCTAAGTTTAAAGCAAGAAGTTATTTGCTATGGCAACAGCCATATTGCTCTCTCGTACTTTAGCATGTCTATAATCACCAAAGAAAATCTTACAACTGACGATCAGTGTCTATACATCCTTGCTGAACATCCAGCTACTAGATTATGTTCCATTATTACCAGTTGAAATGTAAAGAACTTACATAAACTATGGGTGTGAACATGTATCTGTGCATAACTACCTCAGAAATTGTTGACTTCTGTTTCTATAGTATGAGACGGAAGATTATGTGATTTCCTCTTTCAATCTGTCCCATTCCCTGCCTTTGATTACTTCTTCTGAGAAGTTTTACTGATTAACAATCAATTTCATTCAACTCCTCCTGTAGTATGTGGTGGCTGGCTTTTTTAATCTATCAATATATTTCACAGATGCAGGTATGGAAAGAAAAAAAAAAAAAAAAAAAAAAATCAACACACTTCCAAAGTTACAGAACTACTAAACTACAAAACAGGCTTCCTGGAGAGGTGGGTGAGGCCCCAGGCCTGTCAGTGTTTAAGAGACATTTGGACAATGCCCTTAATAACATGGTTTAACTTTTGGTCAGCCCTGAAGTGGTCAGGCAGTTGGACCAGATGATCATTGTAGGTCCCTTCCAACTGAAATACCGTTCTATTCTAATAGTCAGTAAATAGCACTCAAAAAGAGCAAAGCCATGGTCTCAAAAGCAGCAGTGCTTTTAAGAGAGAAACAACAACAAATGTAACATACACTATTAAAATCAGACAGGCAGAACGTACATCAGTATCAACTTATTCAAAGTTCACATAAGTACATCCAAAAAGGTTCGCACTCAATACCAGTTGTAAGAACGCGTTATCGTTAACTTGGTATACACCTACACAAGTGCTCAAAACCTTCTTAAGAGGGATTACACTAAGACATTTTTAAAATGAAGAACATTTATCATTCCCTGTTTGTTTTCACACCATTTCCACGAAACCTTTGGAAGGGAAAAAAAAAGCTCTTAACCACAGAATGAAAATAATTCTTTCTCTGGTATCCAACACAGTCCTCTTTCCAGCTTGAAAAGAAACTTCCTGTTCCGCTTTAAATGCAAGTATTTTAATAATATAGACCGTTTTTACTTTCGATCACATACTACAAGGGTTATGGTATTTACACATATATCAAGTATTAAAAGTTCATCAGTATACACTTTCCCAGATGGTAAGAAGTTGCAAAAATGGTGCACACAATTCGGAACCAAATAAATATTTGCTGGCAGCCTTTCGTCTCTGAACACAGAGGGTCTGAATTACTAATGCCACTAAAGAGGAAAAAAGCGTAAAAACACAGAAGTCAGAAGAGAATGGGGATTCCAAATGGGATTTTTTCAAAACATTACTGGAATCGAAGACTTAAAAACAATTACATACCAACAAGAGCAAAACTTAGTTCTCTAAAAGCACTTCAACCAGAAATTCAAAGATAACATGACTTCAAAAACTGATTAGTCATTATGAGCCTTTTTCAAATTCACACAAGCTTATGCTACTGCACACACAAGACAAATCCTGTCAAGAACTCGACTTCATTTTCATGCTGGCAGCAAATGATGTACTTAGCAAAAGGGTTTTTTTGATACTTTGGATACCATGTTTCACAGAGAAAATCATATTTATATTATAATGTTAAACTGAATACTGGAAGGCTGGAAAAATGTCAAATTCATAATCATTTGTTTGGCCTGCAAATGTGGATATAGGATAGAGCTGCGCAATCTAAGGTCTCATTGCCACAGACAGGTAGAGTCCAACTCCCCGCTTTCCTCTGCCACTGCTTGTGGCGCACACTCCTCCACCCTTCCTCATACTGACCCATGCTCATCTGAATTGACTTAATGGCTCAGCAGAAAACTATTCGCTTTGCTGCTAGAAAAGTGAACAGAATTGTGAACAGAACTAGAGCACGGAGACCATCAGGAGCAGGCAATGAGGAGCAGCAGAACCCACCCCTCAGTGGCAAACCACTCCATCTGCTCAGCTGCGCTGCCCACCACACCTTCACCTGCTCACACAAACAAGTCTGAATTTTTAAGGGGTAAAAAAAATTAAATAAATAAATAAATAAAAATCCCTCCCCATACACATATTACCTTAATACATATGAGATGAGATAGGATCAAGTTCCTAGCAAACCCAAATAGGAAGTTTCCTAATCCAAAATCTTGAACTTTTAAATTTAACATTAAAGTTATACAACTTCTCAGCTTACTTTTTTAAAGGAAACATTCTAGTATATTTAACTGTAATACAGATCAGACTACAATTTCTTTCCCCGTCATTTACTACCCACACACACTCACTGTACAGTGCGCCTGTTCCAAATTCTGCTTTGACAACTACACCCAACATTAGAATATTTGTGTTCAATTATTTTAGCATACAGCCCAAGTTTTCCTGAGGAATACAAATACAAAATGAAAAACTGATTCTAGAAGTAGAATTTCCCAGCAAAGCCTGAATAGCATTGCACATAACAAGGAGGAGGTACGTTTTTAGCTTAAGGCTTCTGTTTTGCTGAATTTCAAAGATCCACTCTGAAGTAGGTGTTTAAAGCTGCTCAGAAGTTGCAGAATTCACTAGCAAAAGGAATCAGTTTGCTGAAATACTGGGATTGCTATCAGCAGTGCCCCATAAAGTGCTTTCATCTTAATTTTCTTTTGCATTAGCTGTAGAAAGGAGCAGAGACACACTCGTTCAGTCACTTCTCTGCTGGATAGATCAAAATACTTTAAAGCAAAATGTGCTGCTGCTTCTTCCAAAATCAGTAACACTGCTTTAACACTTGGCTAACATACACCTAAAAAGAACAGATGCCTTCAGGGTCTCCCCAGGGCAATCATTACATTGCCTCACAGCAGACAGACATACAGAATTTGGTGAAAGAGGCAGCAATCCAAAAGGCTAAATAAAGATCCAAACACTGTACAACTGAGATATCCAAACTCGCTTTGTTTTTAGCAAGACTTGGCAGCAGCAGTGCAGTGCTTGATGCAAGCCAACTTATTTCCCCTCTCAAGTTGTTACTATTGTTACTCAAAACCTTTGAGATGGATGTTTCAGAGTCTCCCCTAGCAATCACAACACAGGTGCATACATACACCTATATACATACAACTTCTGGAATCTCATTCCAGCCAAGGCAGTAGCCAGTTTGAAATGTATGGCATCTTCCGTCTCTGTGTTCTGAGATGGGATTTAAACAAGCACAGCTACTGAAACACCCAGAAACAAAACAACACACTTCTTCCATTGCATGATTCAGAAATACAAGACAGAAGTAAGAACTTTCACTTGTATTAAAAAAGTCTTTTAGTTAAGGTGAGTCAGAGAACTGCTTTGGGACTCCAGGAATGAGGAATAACAGGGGCAGGGGATGGGGACCTCAGCACCCATAGACATTTACAGGACCTTTCCCTTTGATCTGACTTTAAAAAGCAGATTGAGCTCACACTTTACTGCAGTGTAAAAGACAAAAAAACCCCCACAAAATTCTAATTTTGCTTCTGCTCTTATTTAGCTAGCAATATCTGCACACAGATGGAGTTACAAAACTTGCACCGTATTTTTAAAGAAATTAGAACAATGGAAATCTGTGTTTATTCTGTTCATGCATGCATATACTCAGTAATAACAGAACTACCTCTAAACAGCTTTTAACCATCTTCTAGGCAAGCCAAGCCATACGTACCACAAATACTTCTGCCACCACAGACATCTACGGGATAGATCTTCCAAGGTAACTCAGTAAATTTATTTCTTGTAGTGTCACAATATGCCTGTCACTCACAGCACAGGACCTATTACTAGGGACTAAGATTCAGAACAGTTCAAATTTTATGCAAATAATCCAAATCTGTTATTACTAAATGATACATACTTGTAATTTAAACTGATGTTTTCTAGCTGACAGCTAGTAATATGAAGGGACAAACATTTTTAACTGCAGCCAGTAATTAAAGCTAGTTTTCACTTCCCTGCTTTAGGAGAACTCAGTCACCAATATTTAATAGAGCTGAGGAACAGTTGGTGGGGGATAGGAGCCCAGAGGAAAGAACATCAATGCAAAGAAGCCTAAACAGGGACCACATCTCCTAGATTTTCCAAGTGAACAGGACTGGAACTCAGCATCTTGCTCCTCATTCTATGGCAGATGAAAAGTCACAACAATATCAACCAGCTGCAGGTGTGCTACTCGTTCTGCAGCAACAGAGCAGCCTGGCTATTCCTGTCACCAGCTACAAAACATTTTTTAAGTTTGGCTTGGTCCTGTACCAACTATCGCCTACTGCAGTACTACGAGACGTCGTGCCTAGTGCCCTCCAGTAACGGGACAGATAAGAAGTAGCCTCCAATTAATGATCTTCACTTTCTTCCCATAGTCCCACATGGCCAGGCACACAGCTCAAGTATTTTCTAGCATTCTCACAGTAATTCAAATTAAAGCTGACATATTAGGAATTAATGATGACTCAGGTCTGCTACAGCTCTTCAGGCTGAGTCTTTAAATAGTCAACGCAGAAATCCCAGTTCGAAAAATAATAAATGAAAAAATATTTGGTCTACTTAAATAAGCAATATCCTCACAGAAAAACTGATACAGCATGACCTAGATAAGTGAAGAGCAAGATAGGTCAAGAACTGGCTTAACTGCTGAGCTCCAACAGTTGTGATCAGCACAAAGTCCAGCTGGAGGATGGTCGCTACTGGAATAACCCAGACATTGATACCTATTGCCAGTACTGTTCAACATCTTCATCAACGGCTGGCATCGTGGGACAGAGCGCACGCACAGCAAGTTTGTCGGTGATACAAAACTGGGAGGAGTGGCTGACACACCACAGGGTTTTGCTGACTGTGAGAGGGGCGTTGAGTGGTTGTAGGAAATGGGTCAACTCAGTGGACTCATGAGGTTAACACTGGGATGTGCAAAGTCCTGCAGCTGAGAGGAATAACCCCGTGCACCAGCACAGGCTGGGGACCAACAGGCTGGAGAGCAGCCTGACAGAGAAGGACAAGGTCCTGGTAGATGATGAGTTGACCATAAGCCACCAATGTGGCTTTGTGGCAAAGTAAGGCAGTAGCCTCCTGGGCTGGATGAGGAAAAGCACTGCCAGCAGGCTGAGGGAGGTGGTTCTTCCCCTCTGCTCATCACTGGTGAGACACATCTGAGTATCACGTCCAGTTCTGTGTTCACCAGTACAAGACAGACATGGGCATACTGGAGCAAGTCTAGCAAAGGGCCCCAAAAATGATCAAGGGAGCAGAACATCACTCACAGGAGAGTCTGAGAACATTGAATTGTTCACCCTGGAGGAAAGAAAGTGAGGGAGGGAGAAGAATTTTATCAGTGTATACGAATACCTGGTGAGAGGGCGTAAAGATGTAGCGACACTCACAGAAGCACTGAGGCTGGAAAGGACTTCGTGGTATCATTTAGTCCAATCCCCCTGCTCAAGCACAGTCACCTAGAGCAACCTGTCTGGGACTGTATCCAGTCAGGTTTTACAATGCCTGTAGCAACCTGTGCCAGTACTCAACCACCCATACAATAAGAAAGGTTTTTGTTACATTCAGACAGAATTTCACAAGTTTTAATTTGTGTCCATTCCTCCTGCCTTGTCACTGCTGAGAAGAGTCTGGCTCTATCATCTTCATTCCCTTCTATCAGATGTTCATACACATTGATGAAATACCTCTTCTCCAGGATGATCAGTCCCAGCTTTCTCAGCCTTTGCACGCAAGAGACACTCCAGTCCTTTCATCTTTGGCTGTGTGATGGATTCACTCCAGTGAGTCCATATCTTTCTTGTACTGGGTAGCCCAGAACTGGACACAGTACTCCAGATGCAGCCTCGGTAGTGCTGAGAAGGATCACCTCCCTCAACCTGCTGGCGATGCTCTTCCCGGTACAGCCCAGGACACTGTTGGCCTTTTTTTTGCCATGAAGCTGCATTTCTGGCTCATGGTCAGCTTCTTGTTTGCCAGAATCCCAAGGTCCTTCTCAGCAAAGCTGCTTTCCAGCTGGTCAGCCCCGGTACGGACCAGCGCTTGGGGTTATTCTCCCCAACATGTAGGATTACTCTCAGAGACATCCACTGACAGAACAGGAGGTTAACGGTACAAATTGAAATAAAAGAAATTCCTTTTAAACATAAGACAACACTTTCTTACTGCAAGAGTGGTCAAATATTATTAGTAGTTCTCCAGAGAGATTGTGGAGCCTCCGCCACTGGAAATACACAGCATCTGATAGTCACGGGCAACCTGCTCTAGTTGACCCTACTTTGAGCAGCAGCATTGGACTAGGTCCCTTCCAACCTCAACTATTGCACAGTTCTAAGATTCAATGGATGTACAAGCAAGTGTGAGAACATGATCTTAATTACTTTGCATTACAGTAAATGAAGCTGAAGAAATTAGCCAAAACTAAGACTGCCTCTTGCACAAAATTTTTTAGTATTTGACAAAAATCCTGAATTATAACTCTGTATTTATTCAGTTTTGTGCATGTAATGTTAGATATAAAATTTGACATGGATTCATTTTTCTTCTCCACAATATATAAAATTATAACCTTCTTCAGTAACTGCAGAGATATGTAGGTATCACCAATATTATTCCTTGAAGTACTACTCTTTACTACTACTGTATAAGCAGCATTCTGAGAATAGTTATATTTTTAATCTCCAGTACATAACACAGTTGACCAAAAAATAATATTTATAGTTAATTTTTAATTTACAATCCGCATACCAACTGATCAGGGAAAATGGCATTTAAATTAAATTAAAACCACAGTATTAAAACTCAGCAACCAATCCAATCACAAAGACTTTAAAGCACTAGAATGAAATACTACTATATAGCTTGAACCTACCTTTCTGCAGTAATTTAACCTCTCCATTTTCTTTCTTGATTTCATTCATTATTTTGTGCTTCTTCTTCTCTTTTTGCTTCTTTTCCCTTTCTTTAATTTTGTCTTTGAGTTGAGCTGAAATGCAAATATTTTACAATTAAGTAGGAATGGAAAACAAATTGTTGCATGCACGTTTCATATTACTCTTCTGTAAGCTCTATTAAGAGGATAAAAGGAGTTACAAGGAAATCCCAGTACTTATAATATGCTTTTCATGCTAATATTTCTCTCTTGCATAATCCAGCATAACATTATTTAACTCAGACAAGTTTTGTTTCTATTATGTTAGAACTGTATGCAATGACTCAGCATGTTAACTATATACGATTAACAATTTCTGCTTACTCCTACTACCCTCTGCTCTTATTTTGCATCTGAAATCAGCTCTTATTTCTTGAAATTCTAAATACAGGCATTAGAGAAGAAATGGGGAAAAACAGTAAGGCTTGTATTTTCCTGGGTGCACATACACACTAAAAAGCTCACATAACTTCAAGGTTTTTACAGGTAGCTTGGAATGGTGGCTTAATTTGACAGCTGCAAAATCTTTTACATGAAGTTCACAGGCTGCACTAATGCGTTAATAGCAGTTAGATGTAATTAATAGAGACACATGAAATGTGCTGTGTTTGCACAGCAGATGCACTGGCACTTCCCTTGCTTACCTACAATCAGCAACAGCTGACCTGAGCAGTCTCATTATTCATTTACTTTCTTGTCAAGTCACTCCAGGTTTTTAAATCATTGTTTTGTATACAAAAGCAGAGCCTTTAGGTATGCTTTCTACATGTAAAATACGAGACCCAGAGGAATTTGTTATTTCAAGAAGTGATCTTTCCAAGCTGAGTTTAGATGTACTCTTGAGGCCAGGCATTTAGAGAAGTCAGATGTAACCGGGCTTAGACACAGTGCAGCCAGCATTTCATGCCCAGTTTCTTGGCCTGAAGCCAAGTACCTGCTCCAAGAGTTTACTGAGCTCTTTAACCTCCGCAGGGAAATAGGAAATCTGATTTCAGGCTTCTACATAATGTTATGCTTCAGAATGCTGTCTCAATAATACAGCTGAAAGAAAATCCTGATGTTTTATTTATGGTACTTGCATGAGAAACCCCATGTGGAAGCAACAAGAAATCTAATTACTTTTCCTCAAGCATTCACATAAAATAGACGCAGCAGTATCTTCACTACTAACAAATAAAAATACTCATCTGAATAAAACCAGAGAAAGCCTTCAATTCTAGAATCCAATATAGAGTGTACCGCAACTGACTATTTATGAAGCATGTTAATACTTAAACAAAAGGTGCAAAGGGTTAACAGTAATCCACATGGATTAATACTGTAACAATAACTCCACAACATTCACATCTTTCCTTTTAGGAGTTTTCTAGTAAGGCTACAGAACTCGGACCCTAGCAGTCGTTAGGGTGAAGAATGTATTTTGGGAAGAGCCTAAGAAAGAAAATAAGAACCATAAGAGATGGCAATTGAGATATATCTGTTTTCTATCCAGAGATCCAGATAAGCAGTGGGGAGAGAACAGAAACTATGCTGGCAAAAAACAGTTAGGAATAAGGTAGCTGTGCTTAACATCGTCTGGAAGTTTTAGTTCCAAGCAGCTGAAACAGTCCCGTCCAAGAACAGCCCTCTAAGGGTTCAATGACAAGGAATGACAAAGCAGATTCATCTGTGTAGCAGACCGTGGAATCCAAACAAGTTTTCCTAAGCAACACAAACCTGTACTTTCTAGGAAGAGGTTAAGCAGACATGAATCCTCCTCTCCAGCCTGCTTCTCCCCAAAAAGAAACCCCCCAATTTTAAATTCCCTGCAACTTAAAAGTTTGGAGTAGGAAATAAATTATACAACAGGAGTTTTAAGTAGCACTCTGAAAGCAGACAGTAACACCAGGCTTGACTTGTAACCTGCACTGAATGTTCAACTCAGCCAGGATTGTAATTATCATGGGAAGACCTAGATTTTATCTCAACATTTGCATACTGTTAAGAAGCACACTTGACTTTTGCTATCACTTACGAATCAAAGAAAGATTGAACAGCATATACAAATGCCCAGCCTTGTTGAAAGAGGACGACAGAATGACTGAAAGAGTCCTTTATTGCAGGTTCATGAATAGCCAATGAATCCTCCAGTTCTGTCAGAAGCAACACATAAGGACAGAGAACAAACTGAAACCTTCTAAAGAGGCTCGAGTTTATTTCACATCTAGAAAGCCACTGGCAGAGTCAATGGTAGGACCTTCCAGACAAAAGAAACAATGGAAGCGTCCTGGGACCTCCTCCAGCAACAGCTACAAGCAAATCATACCTGAAGGGATTGCAAATACAATGTAACCACAGCTGAGGGAGGTTTGAAATAAATTAAACTTAACTCTTTCCCTTTTGGAAATCACAATATAATAACGAAACCAGTGTACAGCCTGAGGCAAATAGAGAACATGTGAGAATCCCAATTTAAATGTACACATTCTCAAGTTTCCTCCCTCAAAGCCCACAGAATAAATAAGCAATAGATGGTAGCATTCTCCTTAAAAAAGCATAAATAAATATTAAAATAAAAACGAAACATTCTATCATTAAAAAAAAGTCTAAAAGAGTAATTCCATGGATTAACACTTGGTCTTCATTCTCAGCTCAAATGTCTTCAGTTTATGAGTAAAAATAAGTATTTTCTAGTCTGGCTGGCAGAACTCAGCTTTCAAACAAAATTCTGCAGATTGTTCTCCTCAGTCATAGATACTCCATTTCACAGCTTTCAGTGCCACGCAGAGATTAAAAAACAACCAAATTATTTTAAGATTGAGTTTACCACAAAAACCTATTGCAACTTAGTTATGCTGGCTCTGCAAAGTCAGTACATTTAGAAGCATCAAATAGTCATCATAGTCAATAAAAGTGATTAAAATATGCCTACGGCACAGATATCTAACAAGGAAAGGCAAGTGCAATTCTCCAAGTACAGTCTCCATATTAACTGCTGCCACCATATGATGCTGCCCCATAAGGCTGATACAGTTCAATACAAGCAAGAGCTCTTGGGGACTTCCCAAAATGCCACAGACCAGTATCTCTCCAAGTGTCTTCTCTGATATAAGGTAACAATCCCCTCCAGCCATATATAATTTCAGTCCAAATCTTTCTCAACCAAGAAACATGAAAATTCTTCACAAAAATCCTGCTTTAAAACAAATGCCTCCAACATTATGCAATTTAAAATCTACGTGTTGCAGAATAAACAACCAGTAAGTGAGGCTGGCAAGGGAAAAAAAAGGCAGAACTTGTTCTTTTGAACAAGAAAACTCGGAACTCTCTTGCATAGCTTTTTTTTGAAGTTTACTAGTGACAGCTACTACTGATCCAAAACCTTAGTCTTCCACTGCATTTGTAGGGCAACAGCATCTCAAAGGAGTAAAAGGTAGAAAGATGTTTATATTAATTTTCCATGTCCACAGATTATTCTGCAATTAGCTTTCACCAATACTACTGCTAGCAAATCAAGGAAAAAAAAAAAAAAGTAGCTTGAGCTGGAACAGGGAACAGAATTAAATAAATCCCCAGGGAAATAATGTAACCCAAATGGTCGGAATACAAACACCACGTACCAAGAGCTATTACTTCTGTGTGTCACAGCATTGCAATTGCCACTGGAATAGTTTCAGTTTTCACAATGATGTAAAACTGAAGCTTCAGTAAAGCAATTAACAAATTTAATTTTCATATGCTAATAAGAAGATAATTTGAGTTCAAAGTAAAGTGAAGGGGTAATTTGACTCAACCAGGGAAGACAAGTTTTAATAAAAAGGTCTTCATTCTAAAACAAACAACATATATAGATGTACCAGTGACTAGAAGCTAAAGTCTGACATACCTAGCCCACAAATTATCACATTACAGGTTTTTTTTTTTTCTTTTTTTTTTTTTTGTAAACAAAGGCACATGTTAGTCACAGGAACAACTTACCAAATAGTTGTGGTCAATTATTGGAACTTTTTCCACAAGGGTGTGGGTATTTTGGTTTGGTGTGTGACTGTTTGGTTGGTGGTAGGTTGGGTGGGGAATTTTTTAAAAAGTTCTAGTCTAAATAAAAGGTTAACTTAAAAAAATTTTAAAAAAAGGCAATCGGCACAGCATATGTTCTGCAGGAAATCACAAAAACATTTACAATACCCCTCTCAAAATTCAGCAACATTAGACAATATTTTTAAGTGAAGCTACCTAGGCATATTTACATTTCAATAACTATCTTTCCATTTTAGCAGATATTTTAAAATAGCATTCCAGCAATATAAACTTCAGTTCAAGCTCAGGTATTTGCTTGCTCCCTTTTAACAAAGTTGTTCTGGCAAAGGATAATCATAAGATTAGTCAGGTACTAAATATTAGGATTTGTCTAACGTTTCACTTGTTTGTTGGAGGTTTTTTTTTTTGTGAGTGGCTTTTTTATTATTATTATTATTGGATCAAAACAGACAAAAAACATCCTCTTATGTCTGGTCTAGCAAATCTTAAAAGCTGGTATCCTGACTCTTCCAGTGGGAGAAAGTCTATCATGATGCCATGACTCACAACTGAAATGATGGGAAAGATACTTAATAGCCATATAAGATACTAACAAAAAGTGCAATGAAACAAATATCTCTGGGAAAATACCAGTTCCTCTACTACAGATTTAAATTAACACCTTGGCCAGAACACAGCTGGGTGGCTGATGTCTCCATTTCCACTCACCCACACTGTACCGAAGCAGTCGACAGCCGCTTCTCCTCAGCCCAAAGCTGCTGCTGCAACAGCTTCCTTGTGAAATTCAACACTAAGTCACTGGTCCTCAGAACATTATCTTATTGTTCATTTGATGAATTTTAGCAGCTAGCCCCAAAGAACAGATGATATAATCAGGTCTCTCCACATTAATCCATATTTTCCTTTTTGTTTGTTTGGTTTTGGTTTTTTTTTGTTGTTGTTGTTAACTACATTAGGGACAATTATGACTAAAATATAGTAATCATTACATACAAACTTTTCATACATACAAGCATTACTGTAGCATAGTAACCCTTAGAGTCTTCTCACATCATTACTCATTGTATTATGTGCTCTTCTGCACACATGCCATCTTCCTATTCATATACATACCTCTAAATACACTAAAATTAAAAGCCAAAAGTTTGAAGTAATTCATATCCCAAAGTAAAGACGGAAGAACCCTGGATGTTTCCATGAAGTTTTTTCCCCCTATCAAAATGCTCTTTTGTTTTCTATACTTTTGACAGAGAAGTACACTACCCAGAAAATAACTGGTCACAGACAAAACAGAGCTTTTAAATACTCCCTACTAGGATTTAAAAAAAAAAAAAATCCAGGCACAGTGGGATCAGCTACAGAAGGTCCAAGTAAGCGTTAGCCTTGCTCCTCAGCTTTCAAGCTCTACTGTCTGAAGAAGAAAAGTCCCCATTGTTATAGAGCTATTTTTTACCCTACTAAATAAGGCAATGCCATGTGTATACTTTTTAAAATACAGAGTTCTGTAGGAATAATTATCCCTGTTTGGAGGAAATACAACACCCAAGGAATGAAGAGATTTCTAGGTGTCTCATTCAAGTTCACAAAATGAGTGTCACCATAAAATCCATGTTCTTTGATTTTAATGTCACAGAAACAGGACACTCATGAACAGAATGTAGCAATAAAGTTTATTTTTTCAAGTGCTATGTACAGACAGGAAGAATTCCATTAGGAAGTGTTTCACCTCAATTTCCTAAATGGCACCTGAAGAATGTTTTCACTTTACCATGAATCCACATGATTAACTGAATTAATTCAGAGTGATATGCATACTTCCTCCTCAAACCCAAAATCAGGGGAGACTTCCTTGCTCTCTACAACTACCTGAAAGGAGGTTGTAGCATGGAGGAGGTTGGTCTCTTCTCCCAAGTAACAAGTGATAGGACAAGAGGAAATGGCCTCAAGTTTCACCAGGGAAGGTTTAGACAGGATACTAGGAGAAAACTCTTCAGGGAAAGGGTTGTCAGGCATTGGAACAGGCTGCCCAGGGAAGTGATGGGGTCACCATCCTTGGAGGTGTTTAAAAGATGTGTAGATGAGGTTCTTAGGGACATGGTTTAGTACTAGAGCTCGGTTATGGTTGGGCTCAATGATTTTGAGGGTGTCTTCCAACCAAAATGATTCTATGATTCTATCCTACTTTATCTGGATGTTGGGTTAAATACATAAATAAAAGAAATGGAATAAGTAGTGTATGTATAAGGTAAACAGACATTTACAACTACAGGCTATAAAAAAAGTTCTCCATTTCCTAATTAGGTAGATACCTTTTCATAATGATTGAAGTGATTTCATAAGTAGTAACTACAAGAACACAAATTCAAAGACCACATCATTCAGATTTCAGAAATTTAACCAGATCTCTGCCTCTACTGCAAGCTTTCTACAGACAAAAAGGGAAATGGAGTGCATAGAGAACAAGTGGGAAACGCTCTGTATGTGCAACGTGGTCACTGTCACATTGTGAAATTGGCACCTTGAAGCCAATGCAGGAGCTCAAGCAAACCCATTTCAGCACAAAAAGAGTCAAGCTTTACAGCTTTGTCAGATGCCAAAAGGCACAGCTGCTTTGCATCGGTTTTCCAGATGGTAACCCACATTAGTAGTCAGTCATAGATTACGTTCGAAGTATTCTGCCCCTCTCTCTTCCTTTTGATTTAAGGGTTGTCACTGCACATCAGGCAAAATATTTACAAACTACTGCTAACGGACACCATCAATATGGTTAACACCAACAGAATTGTAACTGAAGGGAAGGGGGAGGAGGAGGAGGGGAGGACAACAACATCAGCCACTGTTCCTTCCTTCACCACTCTCCTCTCTTTATACAAACACCCATAAAAATAAAACCTCAAGAAGCCGTGTTTATCTGGTTATGCAGATATATGAAGTACGTTTAACACCACTACATTAACGGTTTTGACACCTGCACTTTTATCAAGTCATACAAGGTACACTGGAGAGCAGGCTTCCTGACTTAATGAACACCAAAAAAAAAAAATATCCAGTATTTCTGACACACAAAAAAACCCCCACAACCAACAACACACACAATAGCTTTCTCCTTCCGATAACCAGGAATATTTGGCTGACATCCGTTTCGGTAATTAAAGTTTAAAAATCAATATATGACTAAAGAAATCCCCTTACCAATCAATAACATTTCCCCAAGCCCTCCAGTGACTGGGAAAGAAGACAGACCCCTTTCAGAATCAAAACATTTCCAAGAAATTTAGATCTAATCTTTGCAATTGCTCTAATCTTTGCACTTCTAAAGACGACCTTCTACATGCAGAACTGAGTGAGCCAAGTTTAAACTCAAGCACTGGGGAGTTGCATCAGCAATCGGCAGTGGAGACCGTGACAGCTGCAAACAAGGCTCCTACAAGAGGTTTCAGATCTGAATTTCCAGCTTACTGATCTTGTTTCAACTAAGAAAAATTATTTATTATTCTACAACCAGAGTAAGTTTCTGCTGTGTAAATTACACACGGAGCTGGACTCTGAGGTACAAGAGGGGCTTTGTTTATTCTCTAGCTTAAAAAATGAAAGATTTTGTTCTGTCTAGCAAAGCTTCACAGTTATTTCATATAAACGAGAAGGGGACAGGGTCCCACAGGAGAAAGGTACACTCCTCCAAATTCATCTCAACATTGGACACTCACTTTAATGTCACTATCAGCTCTCAAAACTAAATCACATATAAATCTCCAACAAGAAATGAGAAGCCCCTATTGCTCTTGTACACCACAATTAAAACTCCAAACACGTTCCAGACATTGCTGGTTACAGTGGGGTATCTAAATAGAAATATATTAAACCATTCAGAAGAAAGTGATCAAGAGGCCTCACAAGCACGAAAATAACCGCCGAATTTAAGGAGTTTGGCAGGGGGGAGTGGGAAGTAAGTCAAGCTACACAGTACAAAAAAAAAAAAAAAGGCAAAGGAAATAGAAGTAAGCAGAAGAATGAAATGTTTAGCAGAAAAAAAGACAACCTCACTAGCAAGATGCACGTTCCCAGCTCTAAAGAAGGGGAAAAGAAGATCCAAAACTTCCTCCAACCTACTTCAGCACATCAGACTACAAAATGAGCATCCTACCAGATGCAAACCAAATTTGACAAGCCATGAAGTGCAATTTCTTGAAACCTTAAAACCCAGAAGTGTCATGCAACTCAAAGCAACAAAGTTATCGGAACAATCACTGGAAAATGCCCACCTGAAATCTAATCTATCCTTCAAAGACAGCAGGAGAAAGAATGGGGAAAAAAATAACAAAGCCCAAAAAAAAAAGACTAGAAGTAAAAACAAGATTTACAGTAGTAACATATTCAGCTTTCTTGCTCATACGGGGAACTCCCGTCTGCAAGTTAAAAATACCATTCTCATTTTGTAATTGCTTGCACACTAAAGTAATCTTATCAGCAAATGCATCACTGAAAAAAATGGAGAGAAAGGGAAACTGTACACAGAAATTTAAAAAAAGATGGTTCGTGCATCTGGATCGCACCTTGCAGCAAGTCTATGGACCAAAACAAAAACTTTGGTCAGGCATCATCTGATGGAGTGGCGAGTGGCTGAGCTGAGCTTTGCACTGCTGAGAAAACAATTTCAACTATGAAGTGCTAGAGCAGAGTATCAGTTAAATGACTAACTGAATCAGTACAGTCATAAACTGGAACAGTAATAATTTCTGTCAGATTCACATCATGTTTTAAAACAAAAATAGATATACAACTTTTAGTTCTACTATCAGAATGTACTTGACAAGTGAAATTTAAGCTTATTTTAAACAGCCTAAACCTTGGATCTGCAGGATAAATCGTGCATATGGCGAAATGGTCTTCCAGGTTCTCTGCATGCTACAACTCCACTCATTTAATTGAAACACATGCTGTAAGGCCTGGTTATGACTCTGCAACTTAAAGGTCCTTCCAATGAATTAAAAGACCAGAGAAATCCATAAATGAAGCCTTGTACAAGGAAGAAAATACAAAAATTTTAAAGGGCTTTAAACACATCATCCATCTTGGCTATAACCACGCTTAACATCTTCCTATAACTTAGGAAAGAAAGGTGCCTCAAAACCAGGCTCTTTTACCTAGCAATCAGTATTGCAAGCAAAGGACACACATCAGCTCCTATAATCAGCTCTTCTGAATGGTAGGTGAAAAAAAATTCTCACCATTTCCTCCTCAGTGTCAACATCCCTTATTATCATCGCAGTAATTAAACTAGAATTAGGTAAATGCTCTTAGTAGTACTCAAAGTCCTATGACGACAGTTTTCCAAGTCCAGGTCTCACGTTCATTCACTCTGCACCAGTTCACATCCCGATTCCCTCTATGTCTGCACTGCAATCCCAGCAATCCCGTGAGACAAATCTTGCCATTTCTCTCCCAACCCCTCTAGCTGCTGCATTCCTCAGTTTCTCCTGTACTAAGGTCTGCACAGGCCCTCCTTCCCTCCCTCTCTCCCTCACCAGGGTATAGCTTTCTCTCCTCGCATCACAAGTGCTGTATGTAGCAGAGTTATGCACAGCTCACTAATTAGAAACGTGACTCCTCCCAGTTCACAGACACTGGAACCCTTATCAGTACGAAGTTCAGTCAGGAATTCCACTCCACCCCATGTACCCACATGCAATGCATCTCTACTTCAGCTGCCAAGAGAAGGATGAAGTTTTTCCATCTTCAGAGCCTCAAAAAAACCAAACCAAAACAAACAAACAAACAAAACCAAACACACAAACAACCAGGAAAATCTCAACTGTCCCACCTGCTTATCTTTTTATATTTTGCCTCTTTTAGAGACTTCTGCACCTTTAGTCTCCTTATCTGCACAATTTTCTTTCTGGCAGGTGCAACACCGATATATGTATCAGTTCTGACTGCTATGAAAGCAAAACAATCAATACTGTCAATTCCATGTTGCTGCTCATTTCCCACAGCATCAAAAGCAAAATCCTTGTCTAACTGCAGACTCCAGGGAAAGGAGACCGCATTTGCCTGCATCAGGTTGATTTTTAGAAAGTACTACCAGCTGCACATATGACAGCTTCTATGAACTCATCTCATCACACCTACAGGCACATTTTATTCCTGCTTTCCCCCCATATATTCTGCATGTGCAAGCCTCTGGTTTTTTTATTATATAAAACCCTCTGGATTCTCTGATGTCATATTTGTAGGCTGCCTAAATTTTTCAGTCTCCTTCTATCTTACCCTTCCTCTAACCTTCCTTGGTTTTTTTACAGCACCTACATATATGATTTTTGCCCCCAAACAAGATCAGAATCACCTCCCTCTGACACAGCTTTTGCATGCTATTTCCTCCCTGCTTCATGTCAGTATCTCCAACTCACTCATTCCATATTCACTGCTGCAACTAGAATCCCTACAGCATCTATTTCTAGTCTATGCCATTGCCCAGCAATCTCAATGCACAAGTTCTGCCTCTTCCACTCTCCCACCCCAATATATCATTCTTAGTTTTCCTCTGTACTTAAGATTCTGCATGCTCCCCCCAACATTCTTTTCTCCCTGCATCATAACTGCATTCCTCCTTTCCTCTCTGAAAAGTAAATTATTCACAGGATTAACAGCACAAAAACGTCCTTTAATCAACAGTCAAATACAGAACCACTTTTAAAAGGCTGACTGCTCTCAGCAGAAGACTCGGAGCATCCCTCACTTTCTCACAGGCTTCTCTGCAAAAATATACAGTTTAATGAACATAAAGTTTTTCATTTATATGGGAAACTACGCCACAAAATTTTAGTTAAAGAAACCACTTCCTCTAAACAGAAATCTGGAGACTCAGATGCCATACAGGTACCATTTACCTTGGAAAATATTATTTGTTGCCTGCACTTAGGTTTTCAAGCAATAAAGGAAAGAAAGGTTAAAAGATCTGTTCTGAGCAAACAAGAATGAAAATGTCAAGTACTTGTGCCTGTCAGCATATAAATTCTGAGAAAATATCCTTTCCAGATACAAGGTGCAGAATCTCCTCTTTAAAAAACAAATCACTGCTTCCAGGAGGGTTCAATTAGCAATCGTTCAGTTGACACCATCCCTGTCAACATTTCTTTTACCAATGTGCAAAAATTATTTCATCCTGTTATCATAATACTGTTCTCTGACATTTATTAACATGATTGTGTAACACTAGCAACCTGAGTGAATAGGGTTATTATTTCCATAGCTTTGCTAGAAAGACTTTGGGGGAGTTTCTTAGCAGCGATCCTTGAAAACAAGAAGGCTTCACCAATATCGAACGTGTACTGAGTATTATTTCTGAAGAGTTTTCCTAAGTCATCTTTTGGACAGGAACAAGAAAAAAGACCCTAGTATGAAATACTTGGAAGCACTGAAATGGCATACTTAAAGTCCACTTGTACAGCAGCTATTGAGATTCCAAAAACAAAAAGATGCCTGCAACATACTGACCAAAAAGAACAAGTAATTTAAAAAAAAAAAAAAATCAAAGGTAAGCGAATCAGAGACTAAGATACCAGTGGAAAAGGAAATAAGGCAGCCAGAGAACATAGTCAATAGACAAAAAGGGATACTGATATTAATAATTGTTCTCTACAAGCTTGGCTCATCTCATAAATACAGATATAGACCACAATTAAAGTTACCTAAGCCTACACAACAGCTATAATTTATCTTTCCTTTGAAAGAAAGAAAATGCAGTGAATGTTTTAAGTTCTTCGTATTTCAAGGTAAATGCAAAAGCATCCACATCTGTTTTAAGGTCACTGCAGACTGGCAAAGCATACACTGGAAACAAAAGCACATATTCTCGTAGTGTCTTCATATATTCTTACATTGTCTTCTACTTCCCAAGCATCTACTGTTGATCACAGTCAGCAAGAATCTAAGCAAGAACCTAGCCTAATCTCTTGTTTTACCTGGTATGGCCATTTCTGTCCAGCCCCATTAATAAACTAGCCCAGCACTCCTCCCTTTCTCTTGAAGGCCTCAAGCATTTCTTGGAAGATTTTAGCCTAGTTATCTTCAGGAAATAAAGCAAACCTGAAACAACAGCCACCAAATGAGATGTCGAAAGTCTAAGTACCTAAATTTGAACCGCATGCTCTCTAGTACTCGATGACTCGGCTTGTAAAAACTAAGAGCAATGACAGAAATTCAGTTGCGTTCGCAGATCTCTAGCAAATTACTAGGCACCCATATTTCCCTAATAGGTAAGAAAACCTAAGGCCTCTGGCAGCTTCGAGCTGACGCCATCGCCAACTCCACACCCCCTTTTTTGACAGGGTTGACGGCAGAACGAGCCGCCGCTGCCTTCACCAGCGCACGCCGCGCCAGCCGCCTCCGGGCAGGGTCCGGCGGGCCGGGCCGAGCGGGGGCAGCAGGTGGGGCCCCCGGGGAGCGGCGCCGACCCGCGGCGGGGCCGGGCGGCCATTCTAGCGGCTCGACCCGCGCATCGCGCCCATTTCCTGCTCCCTCACGGCAGCTCCCAGCACCTTCCCGCACAGCACCGCACGGCTGCCCCCTCCAGGCCTCCCCCCGGGCACCGGGCGATCCCCCGCGGGCCGCGCTCGGCCCCGGCGCCCGCCCCTCACCTTTCGGCAGCAGCAGCTTCACCTCCCCGTTCTCCTCCCGGCCCGCCGCGCTCAGGCCCCCGCCGCCATCTCCCGCTGCCGCGGGCAGCGCCCCGTGCTTCCTCCTCTCCTTGTCCCGCTTCTCCTTGGGCCTCTTCGGCTTGGCGCTCCCGCCGCCGGCCGCGCCGCTGCCGCCCACCTCGACCGCCAGGGCCAGGCGGTGCCGGTGGTGGCGGTGCTGGTGCTGCTGGTAGGAGGAGGAGGAGGAGGCGGACGACGGCAGCAAAACGGCGGGCGACAGCAGCTTCCGGGGCAGCTGAGCAGGGAAGGCGAAGCCGCCGGTGCTGCCGGAGGGGAGCGCGGGGAAGCCCCACGCCGCGGGGCTGCTGTAGGTCGGCACGACCGCTGGCAGCGGCAGCGACTGCTTGCCGCTCCCGCCGCCGCCGCCCCCTTCACCGTTAACGCGCTTAGTGCCCTTCAGGCTCCTCTCGTCAGCTCCCTTCATCTTCTTGGCGGCTGGCTGGGACCCACGCGAAACCTTCGCGTCCGGGGCCGGCCTGGCGCCGAACGGCTCCTGCTCGGGCGACGCCGCGCCACGAACGGAGCTCGGCAGCTCCGCCATTTTGGGCTCCTGCTTCTATTTACTCTCGGCTCGCCTCAACCGACAGAACCGGGAGGGGCGGGGTGGTGTCCCCGCCTCGCCCAATGGGCAGGGGAGGCACCGGAGAGACAGCAGGATCGACCAATCGCAGTGCGAGTGGGGGGCGGGTTCTCAGGGGATTGGGGGCGGCGGGCTCGGCTGAGTGCGCAGTCGGAGAGCGGGGGCGAGAGGATGGGGGCGCCGCTGTCTGGGCGGGCGCAGCTGCTCGGGGGCGGGGAGGCGGCGCTGGGCTGGGGTGGGCTGGGCTGGGCTGGGGCCCGGCGGGTGTGGTAGGGAGCGGGGACAGGGCAAGCCGTCACCCCGAGCGATGGCGGGCGGGGCTGGGCCGCCGCAGCCGGAGAGGGAGGCCCTGGCCCGAGGGGCCGCTTCTCCGGGCCCCGGGCGGTCAGGTTGCGGCGGGTCCTGGAGGCGCTAGCGAGCCGGGAGCTGCTTTTTCTTTTAATTCTTCAGGGCTGGGGCCTCCCCGCTGCCTCCTGGCACTGCGGACCGCGGCGGCGGCTGAGGGGGTCCCTGCAGCCCCGCGGGCTGTGCGCTGAGGAGGAGTTTTGTTCAGAAACGGAAGCTCGGAATGGCGCCTTTCCCGGGCGGTGCGGGGACAGGGGCCCTGAGGGGACGGGCCGCGTCCCGGGGCTGCCGGGCCGCGTCCCGGGGCTGCCGGGCTTCGCCCGGGCGGGCGCTGCGGGGACAGGGCTGAGCGGGCGGCGGCGGCTCTGGCCGAACCCGGGGCTTCCGCGCCCTCGCACAGGCGGCTGAAGGCCGGGGGGCTCCTGCGGGGACAGCGCCAGGGGCTGCCGAGGCTTCTGCGCTGAGATGCCGTCCCAGCGAACAGCCGGGTGTCGGTCCCATCGCTGCGCTGCTGCTGCCTCCAGGGGCTGTGCGGTGGAGTTTATGGGCACGAACAGGAGCCCCCAGCCGAGCCTGTGGCATCCACGGCTGCCGTAGCTGCTGTTCGGGTGCCGACTGGTTCTCCCAAGACTCGGTGTGAGCGGGAAGCGGCCGCAGGAGAGAAGAGCAGGTGAAGAGCAGGTGAAGAGCAGGTGAGCCCGCGTTTCCTGCAGCGTTTGCGTTGCTGGTCTCCTGCTGCCCTCAGTCGTACCGGAAAATCTCCTCGTTGCAGCGGAAAGAACAGAGAAGCTGCCGCGTTAAACTCGATCTGGCAGGCTGCCGCCGAGTCACATTGCTCTGTCAAGTCTTGTGTATTATGTATTAGCAGACAGACCAAGTTTTTAGATTAGATTTTTTTAGCGTCGCTTTTCATTTGAGCCACAACCAGTCACCCCCAGAATCGGCTTGCTCCTAGCGGTCTGTCTCCTCATCTATTTCGGATTTTGCAAATTTTAAAGCAGGCTGAATTCAGTTCGATGTTCATCTCAACAGCAGCAAAGAAAAAATGTTCTGTATCCAGCCAACTGCATTTAAACTATTTTTGCTCAGATGATTCAAGTTTCACTACTGTGAGCATGTGTCCCCAAACCGCATTTCTGGGCATGAGGGGGAAATGCGATCTGTGTCAAAGCACGGGAAGAACATTTCACAGCACGTACTGGAGCAGTGGTCAGTCCAATCCCAGGCTGAAATCCAGGTACAAATCTACCTGGATGTACTGGTATAACTAGAACAGGCCTATGAGTTCAAAGGTTATTTTCAGCTCCCTTAGAAATTTATTACTTGTATTAATAGATGAGAAAAACCTGTGTGTTTTAATACCTTTAGAATTCAAAATTTTAGGCACCTCATGCCACCGTCTCAACCTCTCAGGCTTTACAACCCAGTTCATCTTCTATGCTGGTATTGATACCAAATCAACAGTATACTAAGTTCACTCAATAAACTTATACTTCAGATAAGCTGCAACTATATTTTCACACTCTCACTTTTGGGGGCTTTGAAAAACAGAACAGTGTTTCCTGAGGGCATTGGTCCTCAACTAGAGTGAATTCTGGGGCATGCTTCTGGTCCAAGAAGCTTGACCACAACCTCTGTGAAATGCCAAAGTCTCCTGGGAGTACAACAGCACTTTTCTCCATGCGGCAGGCCTTCCAATATTTATTACACTAATTAGGCTAGATAGCTATATAAATAGCTGAATATCTTCAAAAATGCACTTACATTAATACTGTTAATAATTAAGACAACTCTTCATATTTCTGAACTTCTTACTGGGCGTGCTGGATGTAAAAAAAAATGCATTGGATCATAATGCAACATGTTAATGTGAAAATAGATATGAAGATAAAACTGGTGGGAAGAGGAATCATAGCCCAAAACTAGATGTAAAAACTGACATCTAAACTAATAAATGTGCAGCAAACTTTAACAGACAGGTCTGTCTATGCTACTGAACTTCAGTCAAGCTATGGTTTCCTTTGCTTTTTGAAGTAGTATATCATGCTTGTAAGCATAAGTCAAGTTTTTATTAGTGAATTCTTTAGAAAATTCAACTGGACCAAGATGACTGAGTACCTATTAGGTGTAATTGTTGCTTGTTGGAAAGCAGCGTGACTAATGTTTGAGAGGTTTGCTGCTGCCATCTCATACCAGTTTGTCAGCAAGGGAAATTATAGGGCACTTGAAATTTGGAAGCCGGCCCCGTGTTGCAGGTCCCACCGTCCTGCAGCGGTGTGCGAATGGAGGAACAGGCGGTGGCCCTGGTGGCTCTTTTGTCACCGATCACATGGATGCATTAAAGTGCCACACTGTACCTACGGTGAGCATGCATTCCAAGATATTCAAGCCAAATTTCAGTGCATCTTTCTTTCTACTGCTTTTTACTTTAATTAAATGCCTGGATGCTGGCGTGAGAACCACAGACAGACGCTTGTGAGCAAGACACAGACAAAATGAGAAACACCAAAAATGCTTCAGAATAAAAAGTATCTTTGAAAAAAAGGAGATAAATACAAGCAATATACCTTGCATAAAATGCAAGTTAGAATCACAAATTTGTTCTGCTGTTAATTGGAAAGAGCAGAATAGTATGCTTATAATAAAATGACACAATCTTGAGAAACATTGTCCAAAAAATTGCCCCCAAAACGAAACTATTATAGAGAAATATAGTAGCATCTCGTGTCACAACTCCAGTCCCCCACAGTGACCGTGGAGATTTATGAACTCAGTATTTGTGGGGATCGGTCTGTGGTGGAGTGACTGCAGCATAGAATATAGCATATAGTATGTACCATCCAGAAACACAGAGACCAGAGAAGCTTATCTGGGTTTGTAGGAAACTTTAAACTGACTGTGAAAATGGTATCAATGTGCTTTTCTCTATAATTTTATATGCACTTAGGGAAATCTGTGAAGATATTCTAGACCATGAAAACTCCAAAGAGGCAAAACCACAACAGTAAAAATGCCGAGCATGTATCAGTCCAGTGTCCAACATGCACTAAGGATAGGCTTACCAGAGTATTGACCTGCTTATTACAAACATGTTGTCATTTTGATTAGAATAATTATGAAATGCTGATATAATTGCTTATTAATCAAAATATTTGTTTAAATACCTATCTTGTTTCATTAACTAAGGAAGCTGAAGAAGTTAGTGTATATGCTCACCTAAACTTTGTCAAATTTCAGTCATCCCCTATAAAATAAAAAACTAGAAGTGCTGTACACAGCTTGAGTTACGTTGTTTTGGCTTTATGCTTTTAGCTACCGACCAAAGTGATGCTCCAGAACCTTGCTCAGGTCTCCAAATAGAAATACAATTTTCAGAAATGTTATTTAAACTCTTTATTGTTTCAACAGTTTGTGTTCCATGCACTTACTTCCTTGGTTTGGCATCTGCTCAGTTCCTAATTCAAGCATGGAAATAATTTTGCCAAGAGTAAATTGAAAACATTCAATAAAATCAGACATCTTTATGCTGGTTTTTGTCTGCAAAATTAGCTAAATGTAATTTTTAATGCTGTTCATTTTTTTTCTTATAATTTATTAAAAGCAAATTTATTCGCTTTTGGAAACGGAGGTGAAAACCAACCTTCTTATGTGCACAGAGTATACTTACAAAGGTAGCTTCATCATGTAAAAATGTGATTTATTTTAGAAAAGCCTGGAAAAGCCTCATTTTCCATAGTCAAAGTTTTCAGAACAGCCAGTGGTGTATCCAAATTCTTTTGTAATTACCCCCCAAACAATTGAACTAAATGAGAGAGTTGGGACTAACTTGGTGCGTAACCGGGAGCTGCTGACAGTCTGACAAGCCTTGTGGCAGGGGGTAAGAATTTCCAGCCCCATTGTCCTCTGCAGGGGACAGTGTCCCCATGCCTAAACGACACAGATGTGCAGCCCAGCATCTTCTGTTAAACAGGTGACAAAGCTGGGTTTATGCTAAAACGCCTTTTTTTTTTTTTTCCACAGAAGCAGCTGATGTGTCTTTTCTGACCGCTCAGGAGTAGTGGGATAGACATCTGGAAGAGGGGCAGAGCAAACAACAGGGGACGGCAATGGTTTTTATTACACTGTTCATCTGCCAACACTTTGTAGAATACATAAAAACCACAAAAGGGAGTTTATGCTTCAGAGAGAATGTACAATGATTCTTGTTTAATGTTTTTTCAAATAGCTACATATTACTGTTGCAACAGCTCTTCAGTCTTTATAACATTTTTTAACATTTTTTTTCTCACTTGTGTTTAATGTGAAATGCCTTAATTCCTGTATTTCTTATTTGAAGTATAATAACAATTACAGCAATGGAGCAAACTGGGAAAGTATTGATATACACAATTTCAAATTATATCTTCTTGCAGTGGAAAAGATAACTTGCTTTGTTGTTGTCTTCATAGCATCCAAAAAATTTAGACCATTTGAAAGGTCCTTAGGATTTTTCAATACAAAAGGAACATCATTAATAACTAAAACTTGAGTATGGAAGCAAGAGGATGCAAGTCAAGCAAAACTCTATTTTCTTGCGTGTAGGGTAGGGGGAATTGGGTAAAAGTCTTACTCATTTTCTTATTTCAGTAAATATTAATTTATAAATTAATTTTCTTCAAATGAAGCTGCTGGTTTGCGACTCTGGAGGTTTTACAGATTAACACCTTCACTACCGTTTGAGATACCTGGGTTTTTTTCTGGTCTGCACAGATCTATCATTTTTTTCATTTCCCTTAGTATCCACTGCCACTATATCTACCTTAACTTAAATTCCTTTAGAGTCTAACTTAAGATTTATTCACCATATCCTATCTGCATTTTTAAAAATACAATGTGGAGCCTAAACTTTCTTGCAGTCTATATACCACAGCTGCTAGAGGAAGATCACAGTTGGCCCTATTATAGAATCATAGAATAGTTTGGGTCGGAAGGGACCTTCAAAGCTCATCTAGTCCAACCCCCTGCAATAAGCAGGGACATCTTCAGCCAGATCAGGTTGCTCAGAGCCCCATCCAGCCTGGCCTGGGATGTGTCCAGGGATGGGGCATCTACCACCTCTCTGGGCAACCCGTTCCTTGGTGACCAGGGGCTGCAGGAGAAGGGAGGCTGGGGCTGGAAATCACCGTCTTTTCCTCGGGCTGCTGCTCTGGCTGTGACCCCCTCCAAATGGCACAGACAGAAGGTCCTGCGAGTCATCTCCTTTGCTTAAGCAGGCACAGGAATCAATATCTATTTGCTATGACAAGGAGTTACAGTGGCCACGTTTCCAGGAACAAATAAACTGAACTGTATTTTCCTGGGCTTAAAATAGCACCATAACCCATCCTTTCTTTCATATCAGCTTGGAAATTCTACAGGAGTCTTGCATCAGGAGAATCTGGGGGCTTGACAACTCATTGTGGATCTAGTTTGTTTTTGACTAAGGGCTTTTTTTTGGTTTAAGTTTTAACATAGTCTTGTTACAGCGATGCTGAATAATTCTATAAATCCTAGTTTAACCAAATGTCCTCATAGGACCATGTCCTTCAGTCTAATAATTTGTTGTTGTACTGACACAGTGAAAATACCAAGATAATTTTGACGATTAGGATGTATTCACAAGATCTTTTTTAGAAGTTGAATATTACTTAGATTTTAGTCAAGTTCTTCCCGATCAGCCTACAAGCCTACAGTCAGTTACAGTCCCTGTTACTTACAATCAGTTGCACATGCCTACATAACCTACCAGCCCTTCCTTAGTTGTGTTTAAACTGTGAATGTAGATTTTCAAATCTTTGCATGTAAAGGGTAAAATTAACGCATAATATAGGACACATTTCTTCAATTACCAGTCTCTCATCATATACCCTCAACAGCTCTTTTGATTGTTCCTAAATTTCCGTCCCTTCACGAACAATGCGGGGACAAAGTTACAAGTTCATGAAATTAGTTTATTTGATGCTAAAGATATTTTCCTGCTCCTTCTTACTATTTGTAACTTCTCCTCAGTTACAGCTCAGCTGAATTTAAACTTTGGTGAGAAAGTCCAGTGAAGTCTCTTTGGAGAGAGTCCAACAAAGGGCCCAAAGATGATGAAGGGACTGAAGCATCTCTCCTGCGAGGAAAGGCTGAGAGAGCTGGGACTGTTCAGCCTGGAGAAGAGAAGGCTCAGAGGGATCTCATTAATGTCTATAAATACCTGAAGGGCAGGTGCAAAGGAGATGGAGCCAGGCTCTGTCCAGTGGTGCCCGGTGACAGGACCAGAGACAACGGACACACACTGGAATGCAGGAGGTTCCCTCTGAACACCAGGAAACGCTTTTTCACCATGAGGGTGACAAGCAGTGGCACAGTTTGCCCAGGGAAGTTGTGGAGTCTCCATCCTTAGAGATATTCAAAAGCCGTCTGGACATGGTCCTGAGCAACCAGCTCTAGATGGGCTGGCTTGAGCGGGAGGGTTGGACCAGACAACCTCCAGAGGTACCTTCCAACCTCACCCACTCTGTGATTCCATAACAGATGCACAGGTAGAGCTTGATGGGCAAAAGGATAATTATCTCTCTGAAAGATGACAGGTACAGTAACTGGAATTTTTCCAAAATGCATTGTCCCTTCTGAGGAAGTATTTGGGTTATACTTAGTGTCAAATTCAAAGCTGGAGTCTTTGCAGCAGCTGAGGTCCTGGGATTCCACATAACCTCAAACACTTCGTGCACTGTGTCATGAACAGAGAAGTCAGAGCTGATCCAACTGCTGTCTGGTTACAAACAACACCCAGCAAACCTGTTTAAATGATAGCGTGATTAATGCAAACTGCAACTTTATCTTATTTGGCCTCTGATGGTGTTAAGTAAAAGCAAGTGACATCTGAAAGGCTTTATCATGAATCTTGGAAGCATCTTTTCATATAGTCATTATACCCCAAGGAGAATAAAGCACAATCCAGCAGCTGTCAGCAAGTAAAAGGAAACAGAAGTTTTATACTAAAAATGTCTAGACCATAAAAAACTTTATCTCATTTACTTAGAAAGATTTTACAGAGAAAGCCAGAATTCTAGCATAAAGCTGCCATCTCTATCACACACGTCCAAACTCTCTGGAGAGGAGGCGTTGCTGTTAGCTTCCCCTCTTGTAAAACTTTTGAACCATTTTCTACATGGAAAAATCCACGATAAAGAGCTTTCTGTCTGTTCACAATTTTTATTCCACATTAGAGGCAGCAGCTCTTCAGATCAGTGGCCTTGGTGGTTCTGGGAAACAGTTAATTCAAGACAAACTGCTGCAAGTAAAACCACATTTCCCATAACATCCTTGGATTTTCTCAGATGAATCCATGTAACTGGAACGTAATTATATTAATACCTGAAGTTTCTAGACCACAGGATTAGGAAAGCATCTCACAGAGACTGCAGGCTGGGTTTAAGTGGAAGATGCTGTACCTACTTCTCATTAGAACATATTTACGTTAAATAAGTCATCCAAAAATGTTTATCTACTAGATGGCAGTTAGGGGCTTCAGGATCCATTCAGGATGGAATTAATATCATTAACATACATGTAACACATCACTATCAGCCTTGGATCACTATCTTGAACAGAGGAGATAACCCGTCTCCTCCCAGCCTGTTTACGTAAAATTGCAGTTGTATTTGTACAGTCTTGCCCTGGCTTAGAGGCAGGAATGTGAAGCGTACGTGACGAATAACCCAAATTCCAGTAAACATGTAGAAAGGATTTGTCATCTCTCCACAGACTCTGGCCCAGAGGCTGCTCCAAGTGAGCTCCCTTGTGCTGCTTGTTTCGGATGCTCAGAGGTAATGGGGAGGGAGGAGGAGGAGGGGAGGGAGAAGGAGAAATAGATGGAAAAATTCTTCATACGTAAAATGCATCGTAATCCCTGAGGGAAGAGACATTGAAAAGTATTTGCTTGATATATCTACAGAAATACCACTGAGATAAAAATCTACTGCAGCCAGCTTTCTGAATCATGTAACTGAAGTGTGCAGTGAGTTTACAAAAGTCACATCCCATAGTGTCCTGTGTCTGGATCTTACCATTACATATATTTTGGTCTGCAGCAAAGTGAGGATTTGCTTCATTGTTATAAAATCAGATAGGCACATGGGGCTCTGGAAGAGCTTCTGTACATTTGTGAGTTATGAGGAAGCCCCTAGAGTGTGTCAGATGCTCCAGAAGTGGTGAGGAGAGGAGCCCAGAACTGCCAAATCAAAAGATTCAGTTTAGTGACAAATGCCAGTCCCTTCCAAAATACTTCCCGCCTGATCTCGGCGGTGCGGACAGGCCCAAGAGAAGAGCTCTAGAAGATCTATAAAAGAGACCTTTTTGGCTCCCTGCATTCCAACTTTGTCACCCAGGGAAGGCTGGCAGTTGCCTGAGGTGCAAAAGAGGTCTGACTTCTTTCATTTTTTTGATTAGAATAGAAACCCTATCTTATGAATCAAAGCGTTTGAGACCACCCTCCCCGTTGTGGAATTGCTGCCTGAGTGGGAGTTCGGTTTTTCTAAACTGAAAAAGTGAAAGGCAGAAATGATGGAGAGGTAAATTCAAGACAACCTTGACCACCACACTGTAAAGAACTTATTTTTCTGTAGAAATATTTTTGTAGGGTCTGAAAATGTATTTCCAAAAAGGCTGGATTAAAAAAAAAAATCCACTGGAGTGTTCTTTCCAGCATCACTTAACTTGTATCAATTTGCCGTCTGAAGACACAGAAGGAGAAAGAGCTGCTCAGCAACACTTTTCTGAACTGTTAGTTGTCCCACTAGTCATAAAGTACAATAAAGATTGATTTATATTACCAAAATAATTACTTGTATTGCTTCATTCTTATCAGTGGATTACATATCAGCAGACATTTAGATAAATATGTGTATTCATTATATGGCAGTGATATCATAAAGTGCCACTGTTCAGGTGTCACTTCACAGTCTCAAAATCTACAAGTGACAACAGGTGCTTTCTAAACTTGTCATTCTTCACTTTTCCACCTCCCACTCCCCCAGGACGGTTCAAGGATCGGGTTATCCTTATTAAGTCCACCACTAATTTTTCTCCCACCCTGGGGAGTAGTCTTTCCCAGGGCCTGATAGAGCAAAACCAAAAAGGCTGGTACACAATTGCACATTTTGCAGAAACTCAAACCCCAACAATTTGTTTAAAGAAGCGTCTTCCTTGTGCTGCATTCCTATTACCCAGCCACACCTCTTCTGCCCTTCTGAGGATCTTACTAAACTGGGAACCTGCCTAACAAGTTCACTTCAGCCTTTTATTACCCACAGGCAAAGACAGTTTCCTCCTTGGAGTTGCTGCAGTTCAGCTCTTCCCACCTCTCTCCTCCTCAGCTACGTGCTCCTGGATCTTCCCAGCTCTGCTGCACTCGCTTCTTGCCACACACCAAGCAGAGACCATGATACTTCATGAACGTATTTTGGATGAGGTTCTCTATCCAGGCAACTTGCTTCACTTTTGAAGTGCTCACAAATGACTCCCCACAGAATCTCATGAGCTGAATTATGAGTCATTTTTAAATTAACTTTTATAAAAAAAACAACATACAAGTTCTTTTTCATAAAAGCCTGATGGTGTGGACTGTTCACATCAATGGCAAATGTAACCCTGGATTCCTCATTGGAGTTCACAGTGATGGCTATTTTAGTTTTTAATTGTGTCTAATAAAATACAGATCAGAAGCTCCATTACTATTTTTTAACAAAATCGCCATCATAGTGGTGATTACCAGTGAGTTCAACTGTGTTCAGATATCAGAGTAACATGTGGCATTAGACTGTACCAGACCCAACCTTCCTTCACTTACAGCAAAATAATTGTGTTCAGTACAGGCAAGACAAACATTTCATAAGAGTGAAATCCCAAAAAGAGAAGTGTACTGGGCAGTGCTGATGAAATGTGTAAGTGATATTACAAAGTTATATTAACCACAAAGCATATGCAGTGAATGATGAAACTATTTTGGAGATGCAGTAAGTAAAAGGAGAGCAGCTACTGCCAACGGGCATCGTGTTTCCTTGTCAGATTTGTGTCTTCTTCCTGCCACATTCGCCAGGCTCGCCTGAACAATGACTACATTGCTTTTTTTAAAAACAAACAAACAAACAAAACAGCAAGAGAGCTAATAAAAATTTAAACAAGTATAGCAAGAGATTTAAAACTTTTCGATTCCTGAACCTGATTTTTTTTTTTTTTTTGTCCTTCTGACATCAGGCCAGAGATGCAGCAGGTGGAGTCCGTGCTGGGATGGAACCACACCAGACATCTTCTGCTGAAGTGAGCAGAGTCAGTGAGCAGAAAAGCTCAGCGCGGTCTTTGATGCTCCGTGTTTCAACAAGGGGATGGATCCTTTTGAGCCAAGTCCAGCTCTTCATTTGACTTGACAGTTAAGCTCTCCATGAGATTTTTGGCCCTACCTACCCAAAAGATCGATTTTCTCACATGCCTGTGATCTTTTACACTAAGGACTGCAACTCCGTGGATCAAAGGGGGAACTGTAGATGTGAGAGAGAACTTCCACTTCACCAGCTGAAATCCGTGGAGTTCAGTCGCGCTGCCAAAGACAGAGCCGCCACTCTCCTTCCGAGAGCCCCAGGACTGCAAACACTCGCTCTGCGGATGAACAGCCCCATTGAGCCCACTACGGCTGTTTACATGCATACATGCAGTTACTCACCTAACTGTTTGCAGGATTTAAGCCAAAATGCAAAACTAATTTCTTGCCTTGGCTTCACCACAGTAAGTTCTTCATACAGACACCATATGTTTCCAGAGGAGAGAGTCAAGTGCTTAAGGAAAGCAAATGTTACAGCCACGATGACTGAATAGATCAAAACAGAAGATGTTTTCAGCTAAGTCTCTTCAAGGAAAGACCATTCACCTCAGAAGTTCAGACTGTGAGATGTGAGCACACAGGGAAACATTTTATTCACTCACTGTTTTAAGACCATGAATACTAAGCTCTTGCCACATACAGCCGTAGAGGTGATGAAGTTCAGCATTTGGTAGAGATAATGAGAGTGACTGGGGATAGCATGGTATTGCTGCAGATAAACCAGTATTTTCTAGCTCTAGCTGATCACCCAACACTCAACAAACCCGTGTTTTGTTTAAGTGCATGCATCAAAATGGTCAGAAAAAGTCACATCAGAGACATCCTGGCTGTTACTGGATGCTACTAAGATTGTTACCAGCGGCTTTGCAGACTTTCTTACTATCTTACCAGGCATAACATGTGCTGAGGGTTCCAGGAGGCCAGTGCATTGCACAGACTTGCCCCAACTGCCCTGTGTCCTAGTGCAACGTGCTCTTTGCGTTCAGCCCTGCTTTTTAGCCCATACAGCATATCCTTCCCTGGAAGCTGTTCTAACTCCTCAGGTAACATGTGAAGAGCATGTTGAGATCACGTCAAAGGCCTATCTTTGGTGAAGGGCTGCGGTAATTGCAACTTGTTTATACTGCTGAGATGTTACTTCTCCCTCAAGCACTGAGAAAACTCTCTTAGTGGTAGTTGCACGCAACTGTATACATTTACTTATTGCTCAGTTAGATGAAGCCTGCATTGTCTAAAGTCCTTAACACTTTGTTCCTCCTCAAACACCCCTTTTCAAGGTGATTTAAATTTTTAGTCTACCTCTAAACCACCCCTCTCTTGCTCAGTTTTCTCTCTCCGGCTGCAGCGAGCTGGGGTTATGCTGCAGGCAGGAGCTTTGCAGGTCGGGGCTCCCCAGTGCTGTGGGCAAAGCCCAGCGGAGCAGGAAGGCAGCGGGGGCTGCACCGGCCCGGCCGGCTGCCGGGGCTCAGCCTGCGCCCCGAGCACTCGCATCCACATCACCCAGCTGGGTTTGAGCTTTCAGTGCCACATCACGCCCACGGCAGCAGCAGCAATAAAACCCCTAGAAGCAGAGTCTGAGCATGGCCTCTTCAGCGCTGCTTGCCGTGCTTGGAGGTAAAAAGATACTCTGAAAGCAAGAAAAGGCTCCAAATCAGAAGAAACAGCACGGCCTAGAACCTGCAGCTGGGTGAGGCTGCTTTTGCAGTCTGGCACAGAGCACAGGGCAGGAGCAGTCTGGTAAAAAGCTGTGCAAGCAGGCGTGTATTTTCAAACACAGCTGCAGTAGGAACACCAGTGATTTCACGGTATGTCTAGACGCATACTGATCTCACATTCAGTGTCAAGTGCAGCTTTAAAGACCTTCAGACTGAATTAGTGGAACCCTGATGATGCTCAGCACTTGACTTTGAGAAAAGCCATGCCCTTATTTCCAGCCTGTACCTACAGAGAACCCTACAATGTAGGGAATTCACTTCTATACAGCTTATTAAAAAATGTCAGCTTATGCTTTATCAAGTTAGATCATTTTGAAGTGATTTCTACTTATGTTGCTTCAAAAAGCCCTCAGATCGTAAATTTTCTTGTCTTTGAGCCTGGTTACATCGGTGTCACATCACGTTCATCCCCTCTGATTTCACATTACCCTTCCTTTCCATCTGAGCCAACGAGGTTAATGTTGTTTTCCAATTCTATATGTAAAGAGAGCTAACGGCTGCAATGAATATGTACACAAAATTGCACATTGTTTCCATGTTGTTGACAGCAAAGATTACGATAATCCTTTCAGAAAGAGTGAGCCAGAGCTTCCACACACTTATCTTAATGGTAACACCCCAGACAAGGCTCAGAGCTCAAAATCAGTTGTGTTTTGTAGTTCAATTGGGAGCGCAGGTGAAGCAGCTTTGAGCTAGAGGATGTTTCTTTATCTGGGTTTGAGAGATTTTCACTGCACATCTATACATACGCCACAAAGTTCACCCTCAACAAAAGGGAAGTAAACTGTTTCAATAACTGTCTTAAATCTTCACATGCACAGCTTTAAGGGATAACATGGAAGTGAGCTTTGCACTGAAACACCCCTGATTGAGCTCAAATTCTCAACTTCTGCCTTTCCCTTGACTGTGGGGAACCTCGAACTGCACCATTTTCTCCCACTGATTTACCTCTTTCACATCTCACCTTTCTACCACCCAATGCATATATTTTTTTGTCTTTTCTCCTCAAGTTGTTCTGCTTGCCCTCAGTTCCATCCTAACCTTGGTCTCCATCTTGCTGTTGTCTTTTCCTCTTCCCCTGAAGCTATCCTTTTCCCTCACAGTGCACTCTTTAGTCTCTGTGTGGGTGCATACACATGAATGTAATACTTGAACATTTAGCATTTTACCTTTTCACCTCCATGTTCACTCCTTGCATTCATCTCCTGAAGTTTCTTTTTGAACTATGTCCAGTCCGACTTCTCTCTCAAAACAGTTTCCAAAGGCTTTTTTATTTCAGACACATCAAATGCAGGATCCTTTTCCTCCTTGCACTGTCCTGCTTTTTCTGACTTGTCACAGAATGGTTTGGGTTGGAAGAGACCTTAAAGCTCATCTAGTCCAACCCCCTGCCATGGGCAGGGACACCTTCCACTAGACCAGGTTGCTCACAGCCCCGTCCAGCCTGGCCTTGAACACTGCCAGGGATGGGGCAGCCACAGCTGCTCTGGGCAGCCTGTGCCAGTGCATCACCACCCTCATGGGGAAGAACTTCTTCCTTATATCTAATCTAAATCAGCCCTCTATCCATTTATAGCCATTCCCCTTGTCCTATCACTACATGCCCTTGTAAAAAGTCCCTCTCCAGCTTTCTTGTAGATCCCCTTTAGGTACTGGAAGGTCTGTAAGGTCTCCCTGGAGCCTTCTCTTCTCCAGGATGAACAACCACAACTCTCTCAGCCTGTCCTCATAGGAGAGCTGTTCTTCATCTCTGTGGCCCCCTCTGGACCCTCTCCAACAGGTCCACGTAGGACTGCAGGTGGGGTCTCACCAGAGGAGCAGAATCACCTCCCTGACCTGCTGGTCTCACTTCTGATGCAGCCTAAGATACAATTGGCTTTCTGGGCTGCAAGCGCACATTGCCAGCTCATGTTGAGCTCCTTCTCAGGACTGCTCTCAATCCATTCTTCACCCAGCCTGTATTTGTGCATGGGATTCTTTTCTATCTTCTTAACCCTTTCACTGTAATTCAGGAGACTCCTGTCCCAAGCCTTCTAGCAGCATGGGCACTCTGAGCAGTCCCTAACAAACTAATATCACACAGGTGTGCTCTTATAATCCAGATTTGTGTCCTCCTGCACAAAGGTGCTGCACAATTTCTACTCTCTCTTTTTATAGACACCTCGCCCTTAGCTGAACTCCATTTGGCTTCGTCAGGCCTTTTCTCCTGTTTTCCTTCTTCTTCCCACTTCTCCCATCATCTTGCTTTGCTGCCACCACCCCAGCTGTCACTGACACCTGTTCCCTTCCACCTGAACTTCTCTCCAGGTGCTCTTAGGCCAGTCAGATCTTGCAGGTCTTTCCTACTGAACATGTAAGATCTTATCTTCCTGGAGTTCTTGTCCATCTCACATCTCATTTCACCTTCACAAATGAAATGTCTTGATTATACCCATGAGAGAACAGCTGCCCTCCCGGCTTTCACTAAGTACAGAATTTAACCTTATCTTACCTCTTGCTCTGCTGTTTTCCATCACACTTAACTACTTGTTTTCAGCTTCAGTGTTCTCCATACCTTTACTTTTGCCCTCCATGCTGTTCTAAGCGATCAGCTTTTACACGACCAACCTGTTACACCAGCCTTCACGGTCCTCTCCAAGCTTTAAGGCCTGCCTTGTAATTTCTTCCATGCTGCCCTTCAATCTTGCAAGTTTCCTTCTATCCTTCCAAAGCCACTTCACTGTTTATGTTCCTCCTCTAAGAATTTACCTTGACTGAGACACAACACAATCTTGTTTAGATAGCACATCATTCTGGTCTCCTATCTCTGAGCGCTCTTACATGTTCCCTGCACTTCTGTCTGAGACTCGGGGTGGGGAGAACCCACATCTTTTTGCTCTGTACAGCCTCTAGCACAGCAGGTCCTGTTTAGAAGCCTGACAGAGCCTTCAGTGCAGTCCCATAACCCCAGGTGTCACCAACACCATCTGCAAGCACCTCGTACACTTGCCAGGTCCTATATGAGAAGGGCAAGTACAAAGTACGCAACTGCGGGACAAATATTTTCAGAGAGAAGATATACCAAGGAGTGATTAGCACAAAGATACCTCAGCTTGAGGAAATTAATAACTGACTTGTGCAGGGGATTAGGGATGTTTAAAGCAAGCCTGGCCAGCAGCTTGGCAGCCAAAATGCTAAAATGCTGTTTTCTCTGAAGCGCTGGGCCCAGAAGCCGGCTGCTGGCCAAGGCAAGGCGCCTGCCTGGCACCAAGAGTCACGCTCTCAATTTGGAAGTGCCAGGTCTGGACTGAAGGTGTATTCCTCACACATGTGTCAAATAGTTATCTTGTCATTGCTAAAGTAAATTTACTTCGATACAGTTCTCTCCCCTGCTGCAAGACGGCTGGTTTCTAAATGTCCAACACTCCTCCACTGTACTCCCCTGCTTGCACTTGACCTTCCTGCCCATGACTGCTTTACTGATTTACTAGCAAGGGCGGAGGATTCCTCCTTACTACAGCTGAATAAGAAAAATCATTTTGCCAGATGGGAGATGAGCAACAGCAGACTATCATCTAACCCAAGTTAAATCACCCCACATTTACATCCCAGCTGAAAAAAGAGAAGTGTGTTCAAACCAAAACCAGTTGTTTTGGGCAAGTATGCAGCTTTCTATCAGCTGCCTTTCTAGGCAGGATTCATGTCCAACTTCCGAGCGCACAAGCTCCTGCAAGGCTAAGGAAATTCGTTTTTAGGTATTTTGATACCCTGGAAAAACAAAGAAAAAAGTCACTGCATGGTCATTTCAGGTATTTACACTTTGTACTTAAACTTTGTTTAGGAGTGGGCTATCTCTGCTCTCTCCAGTTTAGGGCTGCATGAGTGAAAAATAACAGGAAAAAAAAAAAAGAGGATACAATAACAGCTGTTAGGATACAGTGTCAGTTTTCTATTTAACTTGTATCATGGTGTTTCTCTGTTGACTTGATGTTACACTATACACAACACTATTCTCACCATGACCTAAATGTCAAACCCCCATAAATCTGAGTCTTGCTCCCATACCAATTATAACCCAGTGACCGAGCCTATGAGGCCAGTGGAAGAAAGTATCCCATGTGGGATTATGTGTTTATGGCAGAGTCCACGAAGTAAGATTTGTGTAGAATAAAGCACCTGAACTTTTGAATTCAGGTCCATTCTCACACATTATATCAGGTATTATATCTGCCTAAATAAGAGTAACTAACCTGGCCACAAAGACATGGTACCAAGGTGGCTAAAAGGAAGAGAACACAAATGCAGATGCCAGATTTAGCAAAATAAAATCTGGCACAGCAAAATACCAAACAGCTAAAATCGAGACAAGTATTAGAAAAAAGGTACTGCTCTCATGGTAGCTAGAAAATAAGTGAATTCAAAGAAAAATTTGAGTCAAGAGAGAAGGTAGGAGGAGCAGAGCCAGGAGCACCCATAGGAGAACCAGCAGCTCCTGGTGCGGCCGTGTGCGCAGCCAGCATCTGCCCACATTACCCACCTCCCGGACAGGATGACTGGGCTACTTGGCTTCATAAGCTCCCGTTAACAGGGCCAGCAAATCAAGTTAGTATTCCACCAGGCACCATATGCTTAAGAGGTGTGATTGTTACCAGTTCAGGCTATTAACCTGCACATATTCCTATTATGGGAGAGGAAGAAGAAAATACTTTCAAAATAAATACATAGTTATTCAACTAGTCAGACAAATTCAGTCTGACTGCAACAAAATCCAGTTATAGCTGTGCATTTATTATTGCCTAAAACACACTGGTTTGCCTCTGGGTAATATTCACCGCGGACATATTCTGTGTTAAATCTTGAGTTCATAAATTTCAAGAAACTTGGTGTATTCTAAAGCCAGTTTGTATTCATAACTACTTACTGTGACTTGTTCAAACTTTTTTTTCTAAAGGTTAAAACTGATCTTCAGTTCCCCTTGTGTTCTCCTGAGCACACCTCCCAGGCAGCGGTCCTGGCTTTTTCTCCTTCCCACTCAAAGGCATCATCCAGCTACTGGGACAAGATCTCAGAAGCACTCTGCTTCACTCCCCACCCTCACAGCTGCCCCTGCGGCACATCAGCCCTTTCACCCCAGTGCTCTGAAAGCAGCGAGTCAGTTCCTAAACTCAAATTACACTTGCAAAGTTCTTCAGTCTCTCATTCCCTTGCTCTACGTACAAATCAGCAGAGACAAAAATAACAGAAAAGCCTTTATATGTCTGAGTCATTATACCTTTGGATATCCTTGCCAGTGTTTGCAAGCTTTTCTTAACTAGCTGAAGTGCCAAATCAGACTGGCAGAAACACGGGCTTGTTTGCAGTGTGCTCAGTGTTGTCCAAGGCTTATCACCTGCTTAATGCTGACAATCCATTCCCTCCTCCTTCCAGCCAGGAAGTCTTAGTTCTCATTTCTTCTGCAATCCAGCACTGGAAAAATATTTTCAGATTGCAAATTATAATAACAAAAAAATCAACTTTTATATTTTCTTTCCTGGATGCCACTCACGATCTTGACTTTTTACCAGGTTATTCCCTTGCTTCAATCATCATAATTGTTCTGACAGATTATCATTGGAAAGTCTTACGTTAAACAGATACGCTAATCAGGAGTTTATTGAATAAATTACAAATGGCTACAGCTGGATTGTGAGCAGTCTGCCTGGCCCAGGGCCAAAGAGTCCCAGACATGTCCAGGCTACATGGAGCTTCCTCCATCTCAGCTCTGCCTCCCCACCATCCATCCTCTCACCCCCTCCTTGATCCTCAGGCACGAAGAGCAGATGCTCTAAGATACAGCCCTTGCCCAGCAACTCCTTTGCAACCCAAACCCTCTGCTCAACTTGGACAAAAGTGGCTTTACTTGCTGCACAACCCTCCCTCCAAATCCACCAGATAATGCAGGAGGAGCCACCATCACCCACAGCAAACACGGAACACGGAAAATCTACAATCCGCACGGTTCTATATTGTCTTGGTAGAAAAATATGGAAATGATCCTTAAAAAGTACATCCAAAACATAATCGGAAATTCTCTTATTTAGCAGTTGTTTCAAAAAGTGGCACTGACAGCCCATTGTGCATTACAGACCCACAGGAGGCCCATGAGAGTGAGTCTAAACTGACCATCTCCAGTGCAGGCGGAGAGGAGCAAGTTCAGGCCAACTTTATTCTGCCAACTGCGAGACGTTCCAGCTGTCTCAACTGTCTACAAAGCAAGAATCTAGTTGATTAGATTATCCAAGATGGCATATATAATTGAATTATTTTTAAATGAATAATTGCAAAACTGTGTGTAGTTAAGTATTTATAGGGCATATAGTTCTTTGAAAGAGCTGCTGAGCTCAGCAGTCTCTCACAGGGACATGGGTTAGTGCCAGAGTTAGGTTGTGGTTGGACTTGATTATCTTGAGGGTCTCTTCCAACCGGAATGGGTCTATGTGGCCCAAATGCCCAGCGGTCAATCCACAGTCAAAGACAGTCAATGGCAAGTTCTGTACTTTTTGGAAGTTAGAACAGAGCGGCTTATCGGGGCATTAGCTCCCTTTTAGCAGAATGGCCCTAAAGGTACAACCAGCAAATTAGACATAACATTTCCATGGCCAGAGCTCAGATGAATAGATAGTTTCACTACCCAAAATAATATACATTCTTCACTTCTCTGGCATTACTGGTAGCCAGAACTTTTAAAGTACTTACTAAAAATGAGGTCCTGAGGGTCGCTACTTTGTTCAAGTACGAGACCTATAAGCTAAGCCAGGCTGCCATCCTTCACCCTATTTTAGTTTGCCTCTGAATACATTTTTTTTCCTTTAAGAGTAAAAACACCCATCGTGAGATTTTGACTTTCTTTAATTTAAAGATTGTATTACAGAAAAGTTTAAGTAAGGAATCCTTATAAGGATTAACTCTTGACATAATATATTGCCAAGATACAGTGTAGCTGCAAGGGCTCTTTGTGAACCTTCATATAAGTTGCTTTCTTACATACACAGTCACTGAACAACAAAAATGGTATTTACCATTTGTAAGAGAAGACAGTGGTATTTAAACAGTCCTTTTACCAGTGCGTTCTGGTTTTCCCAAATTAGAAACACGCCATATTAAAACTGTAAAACCCTATTATACAGAAAGTTGAGAGAGATGAACTTTCTAAAGATTGCAACTGATGAAACATGAAAATGAAAACTAAGGAGTGTTGATTATGCAGAATGGTTTCTCTTTTACTGGCAGGTCAAATATACTAGAAACGTACAAACATTTTCGATAATCTAATTCCAGATGAACTCAAAACACTGAAGTAACATACACAGGCTAAGAGAATTCAATACTGTTCCAAGGCACTTACTGAATCTCCATGACTAGATGAAAACCAGAACAAATTAGATCTGACAATTAAACAGTATATAATATAAAAATAACCTTTTGCTTACAATTTACAAAATGTATTACAATCTTTATCTCTGCTAACCTGCAATTCTGGCTGTGTGTCCAGCAAGTTTTGTAAAAAACCCCAGAAACTATTTTCTAAAACTTCAGGGCAAATAATTTACAAATAAGGTACACAAAAATTTAGATCATGCAGAGATTTCTTACATCTTCTGTTAATATTTTATGATTGCAACTTTATCAAATTATATACTTACTTGCCCTGTACAAAATAATGCATACATGGTAATCAAACGTTAGCAAAAAGTAGTCCATAAACACAATCTGTCAAAAGTATTACTATATTAACATATGTCTACAAGCAGCGTGTAACAGGGTTAAAAGACATTAAGGCAATAATACTTGAAGTTACAAAATAAATCATATGTAATACTTTCTCCTAAGTGTAATAAGGCAGGTAGATGGCCCCAGCAAAAGTTAAGTTGTAATACTGGAATCCACTGTTGTGACCAAGGTTTACGGTTTTGCGTGGGATGCGCTGCAGGAGTGTACCATTCGGTGGTTAGATCTACACTGCTCTGTGTTAGTCGTCCCCCCAAAAAGTGGAATACTATTTTTCTAGTTCTCAGTGGCACTTGAGTTTTCCAGTATAATTTAGTGAGAGTATGTCCATTGGTTCTTGAATCATGTCCATTCTGAAGGTGGCTCTCTTGGTCCTCTGGGCTTTCCACAGCGGTTACCAAAACCTAAGGAAAGAAACTTATTCAATATTTCCAACCCCTCTGACAACGTGGTCTCACAAACGTTGGCAGCAGTCACAAGGGTCACTGTAAGACATGCTCAGCTCCTACAGAAAAGGTTTATTCTCAGGGCCAGGAAATGACTCTGTAGTACTAGAAGCTCTAAAGGCACTATGGCCATAGGAAATACAAATGTGAAAAATATGTAAATAATTATAGTTCACTATTTAAACCTCACTTGGAAAGTACTTCTCAGTAAATATAGTATTACAGCCTTTGTCAGCATTTATTTTGGGTTTTTCCCTTCTCAGTGTAAAGTGGTTTTCTCAGTATTATTTCTGAAATTATTCAGGATTCTACAGAAGTTATATCCTACTTTACTCATTCTATATTTCATACACTCTAAAACACAAAGTGAAGAATGGCTGAAAGGCTCATTCTGGGAAAAACTCAGCAATGCTGCAGAGAGAAGTCGATCTGACTCCATTGGGTTCTGCACCTCGGCGAGTCGGAGGGAGACGGTCGTAGCAGCTCCCCAAAGCAGGACTGTTAATGAACCTGCTGGTTAAGTTACCTAGTGATTACGTTTTGAACGAACTGTAATTACCAATCTCTGTTCCTTCTGCAGGAAATGCTGAAGTTTGACCTCTTGTATTAGTGGAACCAGAAAAAGAAACCTGAGGTAAAACATCAGTTGGTGTTTTGTTGCTTCTTTCAGGACAATCTGGAAAACACACACACATCCCTTACTGTAGCATTGATTTAGTCAGCACTGTGTGAACACTGTTCTTAAGTACAGCTCAGTCCAGAACACAAGTTACATCAAATATTCTTTATAAAAATGACGTTTTAAAAGCCAATTTCTCATTTCTTAAAAATACTTCAAACTTATTTATGAAGCAGATGTTCAATGACAGTGATGCATTCCCATTTGCCAAATATGGATTTTTTGTTTAAGTTTGCATGGACATTTAAAATCTCATGTAGCACCTATTTATAGCAAGAACACACAGTACTATTTAATACATCAATATAAATGCTTCTGTTCATGTTCTTTCCAAAGGTGCTTAAGATATAACTACAGCTTGCATTTCTTGTATAATCAGCCTATTAGCAAAACTGTAATATTTAAAAAACCTGATTTATTTAAAAAACAATCTACCAGGTATTTAACATGCAGCTCTACACAGACTGTACAAGCCCTTTCAAGCAGACACAGAAGATAACAGCAGATACAGCTGAAGCAGGTTGCTGCACAGTTAAGCATCAGCTGATCTACATTTCTTACTGAAACCTTCTCAAAAGAGCAAAAATTAAAGACTTTGGTAAATACAGAACATACATACATTTACACACATCACCGTCAAACTCCTGTTCTTTATGAAATCAAATAAATTAATTCATCAACCTTTACAATTTTCAGAAACACTGGTGTTTTGACAACATACATAGATATCTTCAGAGCCAAAGCCAAGTTCAGTACTTTGAAGTAAGAGATCAGCTTGTTGCAAGACTACTGTAATTTTTAGAGATTTGCCAATAAAATTAAAGCATCGTGGCCTGGAAGTAGCTTTTGAAGTAATCAAATGTGCAACATTTATTTCAAGGTTGGATCATGAAATATTTGTCTATTTCCATAAGAAAAAATTCCCCCCGGTAGTTTCTAATCTTGTAATAAAAATACTCCCAAAACACTTCACCAGTTCAAATGGTTAGGTTACTTCAACTTTCCACCCCTAGGGGGTTACTGCACAGATTAACAGATTAACAACCATCCCTTTTCATATTTAAAAAAAGTAGTCTCTTCCATCACTTACCAGGTAGTACAGGTGAAGTTGTTTTCAAACCCTGTAAATGAGAAATATTTGAAGTCATTCTATAAAATGTGTCCAAAACACTAAAAGAACACCAGAAACTTAAGACAATGAAAACATCTTCAAAAACTAAACAACATCCACAGAAATACCTACTTGTTCCTACATTTCTGACTGGCTATATATAACAATGACAAAAATGCTACAGTAGTTAATAAAGAACTTACTATCAGAACATTAATGCATTTGAATTTTTGCCAGCTGTTTATGCTGAATGACTCTGAGCAACTAGTAGACTGATGTGAAAAGTAAAATCTGATGGGCAGAAATGGGTTTGTTTAAAATAAATATGGATACAAGGAAAAAACTATCAGGCAGTGATGCAGGTTGCCCACGGAGTATATTAAGTTTCCACCTCTGGATGTTTTCAAGACCCAACTGGAAAAAGCCCTGAGCAGCCTGGTCCAAGTCCCTGCTTCACGCAGCAGGTGAGACTAGAGACTGCAATTCTCCTCCAGCTTGAATTGGCCTATGATTGATTCAGGGCAGACAGCAAGCTCCATAAAACCAGCATATTTACACTCTTAAAGCCATAATTTAAATTATATTAAGGATGACTTTTAAAAGTATTGCTGAACTCAGAAAACCAGATAGTTTTCATGAAAGAAAACATGCTCTTAATGCACCAGTTCAGCAGCTGAGGCAGAGGACAAACTAACTAGCTGTAGTCAATCAGCCGCCGTAACTTTTCACAAGTATGTATTTTGTTTTTTGTTGTAGCTCCCAACTGAACTACAAATGACTCATTAGTACAGACTTGTAACTCCTGTACTTACTGTAGAGACTGTTTGTTCAGGAAGATGCTGATCACGCAATATGCTCCACTCAGACTGTGCAACCACAACTGGCTTCGGCAAGGGTGAGCCTAGGAGAAATTAAATCAAACTCAACATACACAAGTTCTCTACAACACAGCATTAGCATTGTGCTATAAAGCAATTTTTAAAAAATTAAATGCTTGTAAAAACATAGAATCATAGAATCATTTTGTTTGGAAGACACCCTCAAAATCATTGAGTCCAACCATAACCGAACTCTAGCACTAAACCATGTCCCTAAGAACCTCATCTACACATCTTTTAAACACCTCCAGGAATGGTGACTCCACCACTTCCCTGGGCAGCCTGTTCCAATGTCCAACAGCCCTTTCCATGAAGAATTTTTTCCTAATATCCAATCTAAACCTCCTCTAGCACAACTTGAGGCCGTTTCCTCTTGTCCTATCACTTGCTACTTGGGAGAAGAGACCAACCCCCTCCATGCTACAACCTCCTTTCAGGTAGTTGCAGACAGTGATGAGCTCTCCCCTCAGCCTCCTGTTCTCCAGGCTGAACAGCCCCAGGTCCCTCAGCCGCTCCTCATCAGACTTGTGCTCCAGGCCTCTCAGCAGCTGCGCTGCCCTTCTCTGCACTCTCTCCAGCACCTCAATGTCTTTCCTGTAGTGAGGGGCCCAAAACTGACCCCAGGATTCCAGGTGGGGCCTCACTAGTGCCCAGTATAGTGGGACAATCACTGCCCTGGTCTTGCTGGCCACACCGTTCCTGATACAAGCCAGGATGCTGTTGGCCTTTTTGGCCACCTGGGCACACTGCTGGCTCATGTTCAACCGCTGTCAATCAACATCCCCAGGCCCCTTCCCCCCAGGCACTTTCCAGCCACTCTTCCCCGAGCCTGTAGCGCTGCCTGGGGTTGGTGTGACCCAAGTGCAGGACCCGGCACTTGGCCTTGGTGAACCTCAGACAATTGGCCTCAGCCCAATGATCCAGCTGGTCCAGATCCCTCTGTGTGGCCTTCCTACCCTCCAGCAGATCAACACTCCCACCCAACTTGGTGTCATCTGCAAACTTACTGAGGGTGCACTCAATCTCGTCATCCAGATCTTTGATAAAGAGATTAAACAGAACTGCCTCCAATCCTGAGCCCTGGGGAACCCCACACAAATCTCTCTCTACATGGAGAGCATTCAAGATAAGGGAAAAATCCACAACATAATTCAGAACACAAGACTGCAGCATTTGCATTCTGGATGTTCATTTCCTTAATTTGGAGGTTTCTAACCAATAGGAGAGTTAGCTTCTTTTTCAATTATGTTTTAAAAATTTTGTAATACCAGCTACACAATAACAGTAGATCCGAAAAAACATCCTAAGTAAAGAAAACATACAAGTCAGGACAGCCGTATCTTTCACTGACATCATGCAAACACACAATCAAAACTGAAGTGTTTTTAGTGATTCCAGTCTTTTGTTTTTTAAGAAAAAAAGCCTTGTTTCTTGTGTTCTTACAGAAAAGAAGCAAGTCCATAATATCCAAAGAAAGGGTCACTTTGACTCTGAACTATCCATGCATATTATGCTCAAGGGACATATTTACAAAACTTAATATAGATACTTTCAGCATAAAAACATTGAAGTACTCCAGCCAAAAATCTTTGAAAGTTTCACAAAGTGACACTAAACAAAAGCCTCGGTAAATAACTACATCACACTAGGGTTTTTGGAAGATACAAAACATCAACCTAATTTATCACTTCATTTAATTTGATCTTTTTTGTATTCTGCCATTACTAACTTGATGAATGAAATACGAAGATATCAGCACATCAATTTGTCAGTGTCAGTTTTCCAGTTACCCTTTTGGTAAAGGCAAAGGGTAAACTATGTTAAACTTAAACAGGGCTTGTTCACTAAGATGCAGTGCTGTATGAAATGCTGTCACCCTTCCTTTGCCCAAGGACGGAGAATCAGGTAAGTGCTGTTCATGTGTTGTCCCATTCCCTCCCTGGGAGCAGCAGGAAACTAAAGTAGCTGGGGAATCCCCTAACTGTACTGCATTTCCCCACTGTATCTCATTTCTGTGCCCTTCAGATTGAAAACCAGCTCCACTAAAATCAATATTGAAGTCTCCAATTACTTAAATATCATGTAACAGCACGCTTAGTCAGAAAACGACAAATAATTTGACTGTCTTCAAGGGCTTCTGAAAGTTAAACCTCAAAATAAGCCATTACACATGCTAGATTTCATTCCATTTCACAATTTGCTCCAACACTTTAACCAGAAAGCAGGGGCATTCAAATACAATACTGAAATGCATTTCACATTTTATTCCAAATTACCACAAAAACATTAAGAACTCACTCTGTTCACTTGCTACTACAAATGACTCTGGTGTCCTTGCTGGGAGCGGGGGAGAGGAATCTTCACTGCTATCAGCATCTAAATCAAATACAACAATTAGATAAGTTAAAAAACACATCTAAATTTTCCTCCTGGATTTTTAGAAGTTGGTCTTTTGACGTGCGAGATCATCCTAATGTTGGTATTAAATTTAAAGCAAAAGGAAAATTTGATTTAAGTATTAGAAAACATTTTGGTTTACCAAATTAATGCCTTGGGAGCAACTTCATGCTAACAACACTATCTCCACATTAAAGGGGTAGAATCACTTTGTGTGTTATGAGAGAATAAGTAAAATACATTTTCAGTCTAAATAACTTAGAGCATGTAAATTTAGGACTGTATTAATGTAGAAGTAGTTACATTGATACAGTCCTAAAATTACATTTGGCCCTTTGAAGGCAACCGCGAGGCTGATGTGGCCCCCCGTGAAAATGAGTTTGACAGCCCTGATTTAGAGGAAAAAACCCTCATCAACTCCAATGAATACTTTTTCTTCATTCTTTCAGAAACAGAAGATAAGCAGAATTAACAGTCTGCACTGGAGTGGTACCATTAGCTTCTTGAGCGCTAACTTGCCCATAACTGTAACCAGAGTAGTTACTGTAATTTAATTGCAGTTCATTACAAGTCTATTTGCAGCCACTGCAAGTGAGCGCTCAGCTCATTCCCACACACTGGCTCCCTGAACCCTTCTGCAGATCCGAGTAACTACACCATTGGTGCCTACCAGCCAAACCACTGATAAAGCTCCCAAACCACGGTAAGAAGCGTGTTGAAAATACGTACAAGCTCTTCAGCTGTGCTGAAGACAATAACTTACTGATGATGAGCAGCAATTTTTTTGTTTTTTCTGAAGTGGCCCTAATCATACTTTCAAAGTCAACACAGCAAAGGTAGCTGGCACTGTGCAAGGACACCCAGTAATGTTGATTTTCAGGACTGTATAACGCAACAGTAAGAACCATAGAATAGTTTGGGCTGGAAGAGACGCTTAAAGGTCACCTAGTCCAACCCCATGCAGTGATCAGGGACATCTTCAACCAGATCAGGTCTCTCAGAGCCCTGTCCAGCCTGGCCCTGAATGTCTCCAGGGATGGGGCATCTACCACCTCTCTGGCAACCTGGGCCAGTGTTTCACCATTCTCATAATAACAAATTTCTTCCTCACATCTAGCCTGTATCTCCTCTCTTTTAGTTTAAAACCATTACCCCTTGTCCTATCACAACAGGCTCCACAAAAAAGTCTGTTCTCATCTTTCTTATAGGTCCCTTTTAAGTACTGAAAGGCTGCAATAAGTTCTCCCCAGAGCCTTCTCTTCTCCATGCTGAACAATGCCAACTCGCTCAGCCTGTCCTCACAGCAGAGCTGTTCCAGCCTCAGATCATCTTGGTGTCCCTCCTCTGGCCTCTCTCCAACAGGTCCATGTGTGTCCCATGCTGGGGGCTCCAGAGGTGGACGCAGGACTCCAGGTGGGGTCTCACCAGAGCAGAGGGGCAGAATCACCTCCCTGACCTGCTGGCCACATTCATTTTGATGCAGCCCAAGATATGATTTGCCTTCCAGGCTGCAAATAAGTTCTAGGGAAGCTCCACATTAACCACTTCTCCAAAGCTGCAAGCCTCAGATTTGCTTCCCTAGTCCATGTTGAGGCCCACCCAGGCAGGCTCCCACACCACCGACATGAGTGACTTACACAGCCCAGTGCAAGGTTTGCAAGCCAGCAGGGTCAACAGGAGCCTGAGGAGACAGCTACCACTGGTGCCAAGAACACAGCCCATCCCCACTCTGCTCAACTAACATCAGCTGCTCTGGCAGCACAAGCCCCACTCCTGCCTGCTCAGGAATTTGGAGCAAAAATTGAACATTTAAAACAATTCAAAGTAGCTGCTGCCACAAGAAGTCTCACCTGGCAAGTGTATTTTACACAGGATTCATAAAAAGATGAAGCCACATGTCAAATAATGAAGCTGTGACGCTTGCCCTGCCAACACACCAGCAGCAAGGACAGGAACTCCATCGCCTTTTACAAGCCACTGTGTTCAAAGTGACTGCTCTGAGACCTGCTCCATCTCGAGTTTACTATACAGCAGAAGAAAACTTTCATTTTTTGAAATAGTCTCTATAAAATCAGGAAATAAAGTCACCATGGAGCACGCGCTAACTGAAATTGAGGGTTTTGGGTTGCTGTCTTGGTTATGTTGCTGTTTGTGTTGTAGGGTTGTTGCTGGTTTGTTTTTGCTTTTAACCCCAGGGTACAACTACTTTTCAGTTCATTTGAATTAAAAAGAGGATTTAATTATGCAGTAAGATCATGCACACCAATAGTTATAGTTCAGTAACTAGGGCACTGGTGTTTACAGGGAAGCTTCACTGATGACTGTACCCACACACCCAGCTTCAGACAGAAGAGGCCCAAACAAGTACCAAAATGGAAAAGCCACTATCAAACAGCTTAGGATCACTGGTGCAAAGCAATCCTACCCTATACTCTTGAGTCCCAGATGGATTGCAAGACCCGCAACCTGAATATAAAATCGGAAGTGTTCACTGTCATAAAAAAGGGAACAGATATACCCTCGATAACAAGAGACATTAAACACAATTAATATAAAATTTTAAGCCACTTCTGTGAAATCAGCAGCATACCAGCATCACAGAGGCTGTACTGTTGTCAGGATGTTTCTGATACACAGTTACACGAAACAAATTTGAGTAACATTTTCCCATTTTTTATCACATTTGTGACACATCACTTATTTGCATATGCTTACAGTATCTACATAAAGAGATGTGTAGCGAGGTAATGATTTTCAAACAGTGATAAATAATGATTGCTCTGGGAGAGAGGAAAGAAGCCTGGCTAAAAGCAGTGTTGGAAAAATACTATAGCATGGAAAGCTACCAAAAACAAAGCCAAGGAGGACTGCTTGGTATAAACGTTGCAGTAGCTATGACATAAAGGGCTTTGTCTCTGCTATCTGGAGCATTTTTAAAGTGTCACAGAGTTAAAAACGTACAGGTATGTGCAAGTATTGTTGTGTGTGTACACAATGTCACAAAACCTATAGAAACAGATCATTTTTAAAGCTGCAAAATAGTTCACGTTTCTGACTTTGGGTGAAAACTGAGTTCTCAAAGCACATATGTTCAACACAGGTGGCTCTGCATCTTGCACCACACACTGAGCCCCGCTCCAGCTCAGAGGGTCACACGTCTGCACACGCCGAGGCCGTCGCTGTGCAGGGCTCCCAGCACAAGCCTGGTCTCACACAGCAGCTCACATTCCCCTTCCAGCTCCACAGCCTTGCTATGTGCTTTGTTGGACTCTGCACACACAGTGACCGAGGCCTGACCTGCTCTTGCCAGCCACATCCTCCATCTGATCTAGGTGTGCCAGCCTGACAGAAATCTGAATCTGCACATTTCAGGACCCTTTTGCCTTCAATAAGTGGCAATGTAACTTTTTACAGAAGCAGTTTTGCAAACTTCCCTTGCTCAAAAAATTCCATAAGGTGGTGAAAGACTTAAAGCAACTGAATAATTTTCTAAGCACCACTAAAGCAGAACTTAGATTTTTACATCAACAGCACTATTACTTGTTTCCCCTGGCCACATACAGAAAAAGAAGAAAGCAGAGTTAAATATTTACAATGCTATCAACATGCGGAAGCCAAATCATGAGCAACTTCAAAGACTGATAGAGTGAAAGAGGTTACATCTGCATTTTTAGGACCAGCACATCAACCAGTAAGCATGAATTTCATGTGTTTGGACAAGCCTGTTCAAAATACTTCAACTACCCAAAACTGCTGTTATTATAGACACTTCCTTGAAATCGGATGCGAATCAAAAAAATGCACCAGTTAACACAGAAAACTGCAATTACAGATGCATTCATACCTCACAATAAAGCTTTTGAAGCAGCTTATCAGTCTGTAGTATGAGGAGTGTAACAGACATAGCTCACATGCGAAATGAAAACCGGGAGGAAAAAAGTCACACACTTTCTGAAGCTGCCACACACTGTTTAAATTTACATTTAGAAAATTGCATTGGAAAGAAGTTTATGTTGTCCAACTCCACAGAGGCAACCAGGTTAAAGAACAGCACTTCTGAACCACAATGAAACCTACCTTTGCCATCTTCCGAACACATTACAGCTGTTAAGTCTTGCCGAGCGATAGACATTGGCAACACTTTTCTGGCAGAAATGTTTTCAGCGTTAGTGGCAGCAGAAACTGTGGCACTTGCGGTTGAAACATTAGAAGCGCTTCTGCTCATGGCTCCATCAAAGTTCATCTCATCTGTGTCAGAATCATCTGAATGAAGAGGATTAGTAAAACAGAGGGGTGCTCGAACAGAAATAGGAGTATGATCAACATTATCACTGGAAGGATGTTCAACTGTGGTGTTTGATACCAGAGAGAGAGTTTTAACACCGTGACATAAGATGTCTGAAGACACATTTTCAGACACCGATGTACGCAGTGCACTTTCAGGCCCATGCAGTGACCACATGGCATGTCCCTTTTCCGTCAGAGGCAGCCGATCTGGTCTTGGTGGAGTATCAGAAACCTGCTGACTCTGCAGACTTTCTGGTGAAGGTATTAAGGCTGTGCTAGACTGTGGCACGCTGCATTCCATACACGAGTTTTGAGAAGCATCTACAAACGAATCTCCTGAAACCTGTTCCTGTGGCTTAAAGCTCTTATCGGTTACACAGGATGACACAGACTTGATTTTCATTGCGTGGCCCCTGTTCAACAGGGAGTTCCCATCAAAACTTCGTGGTCCCTCCTGAAGAGGTACCTTCTTGATTTCAAAGCTTAAGTTGCGCTCCAGCCTTTTCCCTGCACATTCACTGGGTTCATTCTTCCCTGAATGTTCTGTTGACTTATTATAATTCTCGTTGAGGTCTGTTGAATGTTCTGATGAAACCATGTGCAAAACTGGCTTTGGATGGTATCTGTCATTGTCCTGCCACACAGTAGTGACTGTTGGATAAGCTGATGGGGGAGATGGTGTTAAGATCGGTGGTACTGGCTGAGGCTCTGGAGGCTGCAAAATTTCTTCTTTAGCATCTCCTTCTACAAGGCAACTGCAAAATAAATAAGAAAAAGTGTAAGTTTTCTGTATTTTGACAATATTTAGATATCTATCCATCTCTCTCTGCAGTAGTAATGCTTTCATATCCATACTGAACTATAAGCAGTGTTTCACTTACATTAAGACAACAGTCATAAAATAGGATTAATAGGGTAGGCAAGAACTAAATCACCACTCAAAACATCTTTCAGATTATCAGAAAGGCATACATTCAGGCCACAACTAATCCTCACTGATGGTTCAAAGACTGCTCACATCCTGTCCCAGAAGCATTTTTTCAAAGGCTCTATAAGAAAGGCCCTCTTGTGGCAGGGTTTCAGTATGGTTTTGCTTTCTTCTTTAAGAAGTGCCTCAGAGGAACTTAACATACAGAGTAGTTTTCAATAAAGCCAAGAAAAATTTATTAAAAAAAGCCTTAGAGCCTGCTTAATACCAAATATTTTCTTTTTTTTCCTGAACATGTCCAGCACAATTTTATTTTTATATTTGTGTATTTAATAGTTTCACCATAGTTGTAAGGCTAATGGTGCAGACCCAATTTAGCTGCTGTACGATGCACACTGTACAAAAACCATTCACAGTAGAATATATGAACCAAATTACAGTGCAAGTTAGTGAGACCACAGCACTTGTTATTGCAGTTCATCTTAAGCTACTTAAAAGGAGAAGCTCATCAGGCATATGATCAATGAACTTCCGGAAGAGATGCAGAATATTTGACTACAAGCATTTTGCACAACAAAGGTCTACAAACAGGAATTAGGCATTTTCATTCAGACCCTTTAAAAATATTTCCTTTCATTATGTAAGACTAGTAACAGCAATAACTGAGGTGCAAAACAAATGTGTGACAAGAACAGAAATATGACCAAACAGTTTAAAGAAATTATACTTTCAACCCAGCCAGATAAATCAAAGCACAATGGACTATGGTTTGCAAAGAAGTATAATTTGGCAACATGCTTGAGCTGAGAAACCAGCCCATTTTCTGTACAAAGCTCAGAACACTTCCTGCTGTTGGCAGAGATGTCCTTCATGGGGAAGTAATAAATCCTCTACACAGGCCAGCACATAGTGTCCAAGACATTAATATTTAGAAGACAGATGCTCCCATCCCCCCATATTAGGGGAACAGACAGCTCTAGGGTCACAGAGTCTTTACTGGCAAGTTAGGTGGTCCCAGCAATCGAATAACCTGGAACAAGCAGGACTCAGTCAAATCCTTGTATACCTTTCATTTTTTTGTGGATAATCTATGCCGGAGGCATCATAAATCACCTAAATCCAGCCCTGCAGCAGGAGACTTGGAACCATCCCTTGGAGATCAGGTTCTAGCAAGACACGCTCTTCCCCTGAAAATGAGTCACCAGATGACCTTGGACTGCACCTTCCTTTCACAATCCAACATACTAAAGAACTGAATCTATTCAGTAGAGTGTTCACAGTCCCCTTGTGAAATACTTTTATTTGCAAATGAATTCAAGGCTACACACCAAAAGCCAGAAAGCAGAGGCTTCCAAAAAGGCGAAGACTCTTGCTACCTGCTAGACGACAGATGACGGTGACAGTATTCTCCTGCTGCATTCGTGTAAAACCTGGAAGAGGACAGCATATCTGGCAGGTCTGGACAAGGTGTGCCAGTAATAACTCATGTTGTAAGGACCAGCAGGATGATGTGCAGATTATATTCCCCAGGCCCTGTGACTTCAGGCTATTTAAATGGTATTTCCATTAGAGCAGCAGTAGTTAATCATACATTACTCACTCAGATGAAGAATGAGAATGAAAAAGTATTTGTGGTTTAGAGAATTAGCAGATTCTATGGAAGAAAAAGAAATCTCATAATGGGCCACCAGCTACCTAAGGAAACCAGACCTCCAGAGCTTGTAGGTGGAGTCTAGCATCTAAATACAGGTTGCCAGTCAACCTGAAACAGCCTGTGTCCAGCTCTACCACTATCTGCCTCGCTCCAACAAATCTTTCACAAAGCCCAAATCTTTCAAAACCCCACAAAGCCCAATCAGGAGTCTAACATTGACTTAATAAATTTTAGCAACTGCACGGCAGCTCCAAGAAATCTCAGCCAGCCACGCACATAAGATGTTCAGAAATAAGAGGTGGGTCTTTCAGATCCTTTTTAATCAGACAACTACCTACACCAAGAAAGGTTGTCACTACTGCCAAAACATTACTGAGACTGTTCACAGCCATGGACAGACAAGACCAAAGATATTAACATCATATCTTGTCTGACTATAACACAAATACCTAAAAATAGCCATTCTGAGATTTGATAAATCAATCACTTCACTTTGAAGACTGACAAAGGCTAACATCTTCTCCTGCACTTGTTGAGTACGGCATTTTGCTTTCCAAGACAAGTCTCCATCTTCTTTTTGTTGCTCCTATTAGGTCTGAAAAAGCCTTCTTATTTGAGATAACATGGGCTAATAACACAGCTCTATTGGCCAGAGAATTTATAATTTATATCCTACATTAATAAGAAAGAATGAATTAAAAAGAAAAAAGTAGAAAGGCTTTTAAGAAAAAAATGCAGAGCAAGAAGTTACACTCCATATCCTTTCAGTACTGTTTATCCAGCAACCCCTGGTGAGGTTTCTTCTCATACTGTTCACATTTGCCAGTCTGTCTTTGTCAGACAGCAAGAGAAGCAGCAAGAATGATTTGAAAATCTTGATCTTATCTTCAAAGTTGTTACTGGAGAGCAGAGCAGACAAATAAAAAACCCAACAGCTACAAAACTGAGTTGCCACTTCTTCCCCAAGGGCATTGTTTACACGGAACACAAAAAAAAAGGCGTTAAGTCTGAAACACACTGGTTCCACTATGCTGGAATAAGGCCATGAGTGGGGTGGCTTCTAGGAGTTCCAGCGAATAGGGCTGAAGACCAAACCCTTGCACAAGAATTCCTGACTGAAAGGCATCAAACGGGCTCTTGTGCCTGGTCTTTATGTCACATCACAAACCAAATCAAAGCAACACTATTAGCTCCTCTCCTTGCAAATGAGGCCTAAGGAGGACTTAGCCAGTGCCAAATCTTGAGACTATCACACCAATGTAAACACACCTGAATCTTCTACAATACTGAAAGCAGACCTGCCTTGGACAGACTGCAGCATCAGTTTTATCCCTGGGATTGTATTAGCACCAAGTTACAGCGGTATGGGATGGGTAACCAAAATCCTTATACAGGGGACTCCAAACTGAGAACTGCTTGGATTTTCAGTTTATGAACATGCCCACCCACTGAAGTACTGCAAGCTGCCCAGCTTCGAAGTTATCTTCTACAAGTTATTGTATCTTTGTACCTGGATAACCCCAAATCCTCCTGCAGGTCTCCCTGGTGTCTTCTTCCATTCTCTGCCCATCTGGCTCCTGTCACAAAGGGCTGGGCCTCAGATTCCTTCTGTTCCCCCCCAACCTGCACTTGTATATTAAAATTCATCTTTACATCAAGACAGGAGGAACACAAAGCACATCAAAACAACTTAATAAAAAGTAATTTAGGAACTGTTTTGCCTCTAGATGTTCTTGAAAAATGAACATGCTTGAGAATAAGCTGTTTGCTTGTATTTGTAAAGATAAGCCAAGGAAAAAAGTCAGTCTTAGTCCAACTTAATACACGCTAAGGAGGACAGCAGAATTTCCCTTGGATTTCTCTCCTCTGTTCTGAGGGGGCGAGAGAGACAGAGCAAGTTCACTTGCATAAATGGTTACATGCCCCCTTTACCAGCAGTGATGCTCAGTAATCTCCACTAAATCCTCCCACTGAAAATGAGGTTTTTCCCTTATTGACCTCATTTTCCTGACCCAGAGTTATACGTGCAGCCAGAAAAACTAATTTCTTATCTGGTAGGGACATACCATTAAGCATTACAATTAGCTAAAGAAGCAAATTAGCATTAAACCAGATATGACAAGATTATAGGCCCATAATACCAGTCAAAATTCATGAAGTTCTTGGCTGATTACTGTTTAATGAAATCACTCCCCCATTCGCTTCACTAGTAAACAGAACCCCCGTGTACACAAAGAGCCCACTGAGAGGTCCGTGTAGAACTGCTAAGCCAGGAAACACAGCAGCTGTCAGCAGCCTACAGCTCATAGCCCTGCAGAACCGTCTTCCTCGTTCACAGCTAAACAGAGTTAGTAAAATATTCCCCATTATATTTGATGTTCTATTTCATTCCCTCACTCTTAAATGCAAGCTTTCAGTGATCAAACAAGAAATTATCTATTAAAAGAATTCTTTGCCTTATTTAATATCGAATAATATTCATCCTCAGAAAATGGGATGCCCACATAATATTCTGATTTTTGTTTGCTTGTTTTTTTAAAGGAAATAGATGCCACCCAGGATTTCCTGGTTTTCTATGAATATGTAACAATTTTTCTATTTTACTGACATCACAGTATTATTATTTCGCATGTTCTGCCTTGCAGATAACGGTTCTGACTCTTTCTACAAAGAGGAAACACTAGGATATGTATACCTTTAAGACGTCTCTGTCTGTAGCTTATTTTTTAAAATCTTGCCAGAGAAACTTGGGCATTTTGGGCTGCCACATAATGCTTTCTTTGGGCATCTCCTCCAACAGCTATGCTCTATAGATACTTCTCCCCCCAGAGGCAGAAAATTACCCAAAGATGAACTACTAATATTATTCCAAACAACAGGAGACCGTACAGTAAAAACAGCGTGATTTAAATTACCAGGAAACTAATACAAAGCTCATGAAAGAGGATATTGTGACAGAAAACAGTCAGTGAACCAAAGAACACCAGAAAGAGAAAGCTTCCCCATATTAGACCTTTAAATTAAGCCTGCATTGCTTTTTTATATTGCACAAGCAAGCATTTCTCAAGTCCATTTGTAAAATCACACTGTGCAATAAAAACCAGAGCGCCTCCTCATAACTCAGCCTTGACAGCGTCTCTTCACATATAACTGCTACTGATTATCTTTAATTCCGCTGTCTCTGCGCTTCCTCATACGTAACTGCAGACGGAATTTCCCAAGGTGAGCAGGGCAGCTTTCCCATCACTCTTATTGCCACACAACCTGAGCAGCTGCTGCAGCGCCTTATGCCAAAGACCTCCACACTCATGGCTCCTCAGCTGTGAGGTAAACCATGCACTAGGTAATAACGTTTTAAAATTATTTGTCAAAATAAAAATGAATTGTCAAAAGTACTATAGTTTTTTTTTTTTTAAAAAGCCTCCCACAGCTTTCCACCAAAAGTGTATACAGGCAGGGGAAAAAAAAGCAGCAGCAATGGCAACACTATTTTTGCCTTTTTTTTCTGCAATATATTCTAAATTTTTAGAATGTTTTAAAATCTAAGCCATTTTAGCCCTAATGGAAAAGAGCTTATATTATTAAAGCAGGGCACCATGGGTTCAGATTTAAATGAAAGTTGGCCAGTGTTCAAAAGAAAAAAACCCCACTCAAGTAATCCACGGTTATTCTATGCAGCATACTGTACAGTTTTATTTTTAAATATGCCAAGGTCATGGAATGCAGCTGCTGTGATCAACCAAAAATAGATACCAAGCTCTACATCCTCCCTCATAATTAAAATAGGAAAATTAAACTCAATGTAAGCAGGCTGAAGCTAGACAACCACATTATTCTACTTAAGCATTAAATCACTGCCATCCACATGGAAGAAAAGCTGCAGTTCAGTGAAACTGTCAGATTACACTACAGATAATTTCTACAAAAGTATAAGGAATTAATAAAAATAACCAACTGCTGAACTTTTATTGTAAAAATTGCATGAGGCTTTTTTTTGGTAATTGTTAACATACAAGTCAGAGTGCTGACTAACAAGGAACACCAATCAATGGTTTTAATCTTAGCTTTGCAGCAGATGCAAAGAGAGGGTTCTGCAGGGCTTAAACCTAAACAGAATCACACATAACCCTTGAAATGTATTTAATGTCATAAGATTGAAGTCCAAGCATAATCTGAAGAAAAGTTAAACTGCTACAGTATTTTACCATTTCTCCTTCAGACAGTGGCACATAGCTCTTCACTACAGCACATACAAAAAAGCCATTACCTCATCTTTTCTTTTTGTGAGTTTCTGCCTCTGTTTCTCCACTTTTTCAAATTGCAGTTGAACATGAAAATGAAGAATTTTCTATAACCAAGCCTGATTAAAAACAAACAACCCCTTTTTCCAGATACTTTAGAACGAATTATTAACACAAGTATTTCAAGGACAATTCCTTAGGGGTATTAAGATGATCCCTCTGAATCCTGAAGTACCAATCCTGGCTTCTAGATCTGAAGTAAAAGCTCCAGCTGTGCAGTTACGCAAAACCATGTACAGTCCTAGATTGCAAATTTAAAACTTTTGTTCTTTACAGTCTTCTACCTAAACAATAAAATAAAAGCATACTTATGGCCTCTTCCTGCCTTAACCTGAAAATAGTGACACATGTCTAACAAAGCACGTGGTCCTCCAAATAAATTTAATGTAGATGTAAGTTGAAGGTGACTTTCACAAGCAGTGATCATAAACTGCAACGCCAAGCAATTTCTAGAGTAAGGCCCTGATGTACACGCTCATGAGTTGTTCTTGCTAATCTTCGTAATAATCAAGGGGTAATATTTGAATTGTTTTTAATGTTGACATCAAATGCAGATAGACGTTAACCTAAATGACTGCTTTTACATCTTGTACAGCAAGTGTGAATTACATTAAAGCATTATAAGGTTATGAAAGGTTGAAAGACTAATACAATTCCAGAGCCTTTACAAAACAAGTAGTTAGATGCTTCATAGTGAGTTGATAAAAGTTAAGAAAATTCCAATTAAATGCTGATCAATACCCTAAAGATAATTGTAACTTCCAAGAAGAGACAGACATAGAAGTAGTCAAGAAAAGTACAATTAGAAAGTTGTACTTTGTAGAACTCCTTTCCCAAGACATCCCAAGCCAAAGCAAATACTAAAAGGATTAATTATGCTCCCCAAATAAGCTTCCAATCTTACATGTCAAAAGTATTTACTAAACTTCTTCAGAGACAGTGCATGTACAACTCAAGCACACATTTGGCTGGCAACCTAAAAATGTTACTGAACAAAATATTTTAAGCAAGTTCCCAGATAAAATTCTAAATCAAACTAAAAATGTGGGTTAAACTAGATTTCTTCTGAGTAGTTACTGAATATGAACTTGTCTGTAAAGGCAACAACTCTTCAACACAGTGTAAAAACACTCACTACAGAAAAGATTCAGACAAATACCTAAAATAGTTGTACCAAGATATTTTAGTCACAGCAATGTCAAGAAAAATAATAGACATGAAAAAAGTTGTAAGAACAGTTTGGGGAAAAAAGCTACAGATGCAATAAGGAGATGTATCATGTTTAGCAGTTTCCTTTTCCATATGGGGATTAAATTAGAATCTTTCATGGATTCTGCTCTCCCATCTTCCCCAGGAAAAGGATGTCAACCTGTGCCAGAAAATCCACAGTACACAAAATGTGTCTCCAAGTCCTGACTGAGCCAGGCTGCGGATATGTAAAACTACCTCCCACATCAAGAAAAACCATCCTCGGTAGTGGGAATAGCAAATCAAGCCTTCCCTCAGAACCATCTTCCATGAGGGGTGTAATGAATTGTTTTTCAAAAATAATCTCCATTTGAAAAAGACAACGGCTTTGCTAAAAGCTTCCATTTATTCACCCCTAAGGAACCAATCTTCCTGCCAGTGCTGGCAGATGGCAGAGTATGAGTTCATGGAAGCAGGCCTAAAGAAGTCCAGGTTCTAGAACAGAGATTAAAAGATTTTCACTTCATAATGCAGCAAGTAAAAACCAATGCAATGCAGATAAGGCAGAACAGATGTGGCCTAAAACATGAATTATGCATATATGATTATTAAATGAATATTAAAAAATGACAAAAAACCTAGGAATATGTAAGATTATTTCAAGGAACAGTAATAAGGAAACTACCTATTGAACAGAAATCATATCTAAGTTCAGTGACCAAATTTCAAGAAGAGCTTGGAATTCATGAACACAGGTTAACAGACTGTCATCATCTTAATCTATATAATTGAACAAAATCACATTACCATTAATCTAAATAAGGTAAAAAATGCTGTTACCTACGTAGCATAAACTGTGCCATTTGTTCATGAAAAGCCTCAACTCATTTCCATCTCTTTCAATGTCCTGTTCTCCTCTAACTTCTGCTTGACATAACTAGTGCTAAGTTAACTACAACAGCTACTCATTTTTATCCTGCTGTACCATTAGCCACTGTTACACATTATTTCCACAGTCATCTTATTGCAAATACCATCTCTGGGGCCATTAAAGAAGTTGAGCAATAGGTCTATTTATGGTAGTTCTCAGATACCCTCATTAGAATGGGTGTGCAATATTCCAAATGTGGTTCAAATCACTAGTTGATGGCAAAGTGGAACACTTCCACACCCAGCTTTAAACTATATTTATTCCTGTGACAAGAAGATTATGTTGCAACACTGAATATATACACACAATGCCACCCATTCTGAGTCACTAATTTTCAGATGGCTTTCTATACCCAATTTCATTTTCTATATATATACACATGTCTAAACTTCCTTTTTTACCAAATCCAGAATATTTTAGGATTCAAAATTCATTTTACTGTATAATCACTGCTCTCATCTTGCTAGCACTTCAAAACCAGGCTCACTTCACAACATCATTTGTATCCCACCAAAAGCAGTACTGGAAAGAAGGGGTTAATTCTCATCTTCTACCTTTAACCACTGAGGTATCAAATCAATAGAAATTCCCACTACTGACCTGACCTTGCACTACTCCGGTCTGATTATCTTGTAAAGCAGTAAAACTACTCTCCTTACATGACTAAAAGTTATGCAAGAATATTAAGTGGCTGGTGGTTTCTTAGGTCATTCTACAACTTCAGGAAACTCAAGTTCTTACCTTAAATATCTGTTTAACTACAAGTATTGTAGCACAGGCAAGATCACCTGCTGAAGGTCCTGCAAGCCTTCCAGAAACTACCCAGGGAACTTAAGCGTTTACTTCAGGAGAGTTGCTTCTTTAGCCAACACTCAGGTTTGGTGCCCATTTTAGGTGGAGAAATCTGCTAGTCCAGTTTTACTTTCGGCTTCCTTCAAGTCAAGTCTATATATTTGAAGAGCTAGAGAGGATTTTCTTTTTCTTCTATCGAATGAAAGGACTGGTGAAGCCAACTTTTCCTCTCATTAACAAAACGCATTTTTTGGCATATTTTAGTCAATAGCAGTACTTGTCTGTGAGGTAATGTTTTCTTGAATAATGGATATTTTTCATTGTGTTCTTGTCTCCAAAATTGAGTTCAGTCATTATTTAAGCCTATTTTGAAGTATATTTTGCTACTATCACCTAGCTGAATTAGAGCACAAGTAGATCTAACATCTGACTGCTGAAGCGGTGTACTTGTCTACTCACATGTAGTCCTTGCATTGGTATATTCAAACACATATGCTTCAAAGATATTAAAGCTTATATTTACAGATCAAATTACAATACTCCTACTTGTATTATATATATATTTCTATTTATAAATAGAAAAAACATCTTAAAAGTCTTTATAGTACCAGTAGTTTTAGTCTATTTATTATTTATGAAGCATGTCAATCTGTCTGCTTAAAATAGTACATTAACATGTTTAACTACCTGCGGGTCCGTGGAGGCTTTGGTGGAGGAGAATCCTGTTTCTCAGCATCTGAAGAACTGACAGCATTCTCTGTATTATTTTCATCCTGATTAAAAGGAAAAAAGTTTTCATTCATGGCTGTAAAGTCAATACACACAACACTTAAACTGTAAGGTCCAAAGATCCATAGTGATACTTGAAAATAAGGTACAACAATATCACATGTTTTTGGCTATCATCTAGAGATCACTTTCAAAATTACATCCAGATTAAATTCTGCTCTAAATTCACAACATGATTTTGTATATCCGACATCAAATTTTTCAGACTGAACATTGTTTCATATTTTAATTGTATAATCTGTTGGAGAAAATTCTCAACATCTAATCTATCAGGTTAGTGTAAGCAAGCTCCCTTATGTCCTCCAAATTATTCATATTGAAAGCATTTACTTTCTAGTCAAATTATTTTCATTCGTACAATCAGTCCATTGAAAGTAAGACTAATTTACAGTGTAGTAGGAAACAGAGAATTTCAGCTATTGTAAATTGACAAGTGGATAAGATTTAACACATTGTTCTAAAACACTTCTGAACACCTCTCCTTTGCGTACAATGAAGTTTAACTTAATCAGCAAAGCACGAAGACTTATTTTGTTGTAGGAGGATGATAAATATAAGATATATGTTTAATATATGTATATATTTAAAAATATATGTATCCACACACATTTATATACATATGCATATAAAATACTGTTGTGGGTTAACCCCAGTATACAGTTAAGCATCACAAAGCCACTCACTCACTTCTTACCCCCAACCATGGAGGGGGAAAAAAAGAAAGGCAACGAAATTTGTGGGTCAACATAAAACTGTTCAGTAAGCAAAGTAGTAGAAGAGAGAAAAAAACTAAGAAAACAAGTGGTGCAAAAGCAATTGACTCAGCACCTCCCACAGGCAGACCTATGGCCAGCCAGTTCCTGAACCCAGGATGGCCAGCCTTCCCAAACCCCCACCTTCTCCCTCTCTATTGCTGTTATGTGACATCACGGAATAGCTCTTGGGTTGGTCTGGGACACCTGCGTTGTTGTGTTCCCTCCCAACCTCCTGTGCACCCTCCAGTCCATGCACTGGGATGCAAGGTCAGGAACAAGCAGTGTTGACACTGCAAACACTGTTCAGCAACAGTGGGAACACCAGTGTCACTGGCATGTTTTGGTCACAAATCTAAACCACAGCACCCCAAGAACAGCTATGAAGAATGTTAACTCCAATCCAGCCAGACTCAGTACAAGTATGTATAAATGTATACATATGAAAATCAAAAAAACATGCAAGAGTAAAGCTGATATATTAATTAATACCATTTCCATACACATGCCACAGCCAAAGATCCAACAAAACCAAGGAGGGCCTCAGTGTTATCTTGAGTTTATAACATACTTCACCTAAACACTTTTCTTGCAGTGGTTTTCTTTTGAAAAACAATTTTCAAAAAGAACCACAAACATCTCAGATCTGTAACATATTTCAAAGCACAACACCAGGTTCATGACATAGGCCCCACTACCTGCCAGCCTGCCTGTTCAGACTGGGTGCCAGAGACTGACCTTCTGTGGCTTCACAAAAAAGGGAATTGCCTGTTCATTTCTGCTTCAAATGTGACAGTTGCATTTGAATTTGTTAAGCATTTCCAGCTTTGGAAGAGAAACCATAACTAGAGTTATTTCAACAGCTAACTATCCTCACTTAAATTTAGATTAATTGGTTACATGTTTTAATCACAGAATCACATAATGTTAGGGATTGGAAGGGACCTCGAAAGATCATCTGGTCCAATCCCCCTGCCGGAGCAGGAACACCTAGGTGAGGTCACACAGGAAGGCATCCAGGCGGGTTTTGAATGTCTCCAGAGAAGGAGACTCCACAACCTCCCTGGGCAGCCTGTTCCAGTGTTCTGTCACCCTCACTGAGAAGAAGTTTCTTCTCAAATTTAAGTGGAACCTCTTGTGTTCCAGCTTGAACCCATTACCCCTTGTCTTACTGTTGGTTGTCACCGAGAAGAGCCTGGCTCCATCTGTGTGACACCCACCCTTTATATATTTATAAACATTGATGAGGTCACCCCTCAGTCTCCTCTTCTCCAAGCTAAAGAGCCCCAGCTCCCTCAGCCTTTCCTCATAAGGGAGATGCTCCACTCCCTTCATCATCTTTGTGGCCCTGCGCTGGACTCTCTCCAGCAGTTCCCTGTCCTTCTTGAACTGAGGGGCCCAGAACTGGACACAATATTCCAGATGAGGTCTCACCAGGGCAGAGTAGAGGGGAAGGAGAACCTCTCTCGACCTACTAACCACCCCCCTTCTAATACACCCCAGGATGCCATTGGCCTTCTTGGCCACAAGGGCACAGTGCTGGCTCATGGTCATCCTGCTGTCCACCAGGACCCCCAGGTCCCTTTCCCCTACACTGCTCTCTAATAGGTCATTCCCCAGCCTGTACTGGAACCTGGGGTTGTTCCTGCCCAGATGCAAGACTCTACATTTTCCCTTGTTATATTTCATTAAGTTTTTCCCCGCCCAACTCTCTAGCCTGTCCAGATCTCGCTGGATGGCAGCACAGCCCTCTGGCGTGTCAGCCACTCCTCCCAGCTTGGTGTCATCAGCAAACTTGCTGATAGTACACTCAATTCCCTCATCCAAGTCATTGATGAATATATTGAACAGTATTGGTCCCAGAACTGACCCTTGAGGCACTCCACTAGATACAGGCCTCCAACCAGACTCCGCCCCATTGACCACGACTCTCTGGCTTCTCTCCTTCAGCCAGTTCGCAGTCCACCTCACTACCCGATCATCCAGTCCACACTTCCTCAGTTTTGCCGTGAGGATGCTGTGGGAGACGGTGTCAAATGCTTTGCTGAAGTCAAGGTAGACCACATCCACTGCTCTGCCATCGTCAATCCACCTTGTTACGTCTTCATAAAAGGCTATGAGGTTGGTCAAGCACGACTTCCCCTTGGTGAAGCCATGCTGACTGCCCCTGATGACCCTCTTATCCTTGATATGTCTTAAGATGGCACCAAGGATAAGGTGTTCCATCACTTTCCCAGGGATGGAGGTGAGGCTGACCGGTCTATAGTTGCCCGGGTCCTCCTTCTTGGCCTTTTTGAAGACCGGAGTGACATTTGCTTTCCTCCAGTCCTCAGGCACCTCTCCCGTTTCCCAAGACTTGGCAAAGATGATGGAGAGCGGTCCAGCAATGACTTCAGCCAGCTCCCTCAGCACCCGCGGGTGCATCCCATCTGGACCCATGGATTTATGGATGTCCAGATTGCTTAACTGGTCCCTAACCCAGTCCTCATTAACTGAGGCAAACTCCTCCATTGCCCTGCCTTCCTCTGGGGCCTCAGGGGTACGGGGCTCCTCAGGACAGCCTCCGGCAGAGTAGACAGAGACAAAGAAGGCATTCAGTAACTCTGCCTTCTCTGTATCTTCTGTCACCAGGGCACCCACCCCGTTCATCAGTGGGCCTACATTGCCTCTGGTGTTAGTTTTATCTGCCATGTATTTGAAGAAGCTCTTCCTGTTGACCTTGAACCCTCTCGCCAGGTTTAACTCTAAGGAGGCCTTAGCTTTCCTAGTTGCCTCCCTACATCCTCTGACAACAGCCTGATATTCTTCCCAAGTGGCCAGCCCCTCCTTCCATGATTTGTAAACCCTCCTCTTCCACTTGAGTTTGCCCAGCAGTTCCCTGTTTAACCACGCAGGTCTCCTGGCTCCCCTCCTTGACTTCCTGCGCGTCGGGATGCACTGATCTTGAGCTTGGTAGAAGCAGTCCCTGAATGTTAACCAACTATCTTGGGCCCCTTTACCTTCAAGCAGCCTTGCCCACGGGATTTCCTCCAGCAATTGTTTGAAAAGGCCAAAGTCGGCCCTGCTGAAGTCCAGGGTTGCAATTCTGCTCGGTATTCTGCTCCCACCACAGGAGATCCTGAACTCCACCATCTCATGGTCACTGCAACCAAGGCAGCCCCCCACCTTTACTGCTTCAACCAGACCCTCCTTGTTAGCGAGGACGAGATTTTTTTATTCCCACTACTAGTTTTAAAATAGTTATATCACTGTCTGCTAGTGTGAAAAGTCTATTATCAAATTTTGTTCCTCAGAGTACTAAGTAAAGCACTTCCTGCAAAGAAATAAATTACATCTTTTATTCTTTCTTATTGTTTGTCACTAACCTCCTCCATTAACTGGCTGCCCAATACAATATTCCAGAAGTACTCCAACAGAAATACCCTATTGTTGCCATTTCAGTGGCTTGTGTTTGTCCTTTCAGACACATTGCACAAGGAGTTCATTGTCCTGCTGACCACTGGCTGTAACTATCAACTTTTTCTTTTTTGGAGTGAGATTCATTTAGCAGATAAATGCCACTTACATTTAGATGACCACAAATGAAGCTCCCATACAGTTGGCCATGGTTGGTTGGTTTTCATAGAATGGTTTGAGTTGGAAGAGGTATTTAAAGGTGATCTAGTCCAACCCCCTGCAATGATCAGGGACATCTTCAACTAGATCAGGTTGCTCAGAGCCCTGTCCAGCCTCGCCTTGAATGCCTCCAGGGATGGGGCATGTACTACTTTTCTGGGCAACCTGGGACAGTGTTTCACCATCCTCATCATAACAAATTTCTTCCTCACGTCTAGCCTTAATCTCCCCTCTTTTAGTTTAAAACCATTACCCCTTGTCCTATCGCAACAGGCCCCACTAAGAAGCCTGTCCCCATCTTTTTTAATAGGCCCCTCTAAGAACTGAAAGGCTTCAATAAGGTCTCCCTGGAGCCTCCTCTTCTCCACGCTGAAGAACCCCAACTCTCTCAGCCTGTCCTCCCAGCAGAGCTGTTCCACCCCCCGACCATTTTTGTCACCCTCCTCTGGCCCCTCTCCAGCAGGTCCGTGTGCGTCCTGTGCTGGGGGCTCCAGAGCTGGACACAGCACTGCAGGTGGGGTCTCACCAGAGCAGGGCAGAGGGGCAGAATCACCTCCCTGACCTGCCGGCCATGCTCCTGTTGATGCAGCCCAGCATATGATTGGCTTCTGTGCTCCGAGTGCACATTGTCAGGTCACATCCAGCTCTTCATTCACCACTAAGCAACCAGCCAGTAAGCTGGGGATTAATTTAACAGATAATTTTACCCCACTGACTATAATTGGAGCATTGATATTGTACTAAAAAGCCCCTCCTTAATCATAAGTACTAGCAACTAGAGATCAAAACTAATGCAACTGCACCCTGAGAACAGGGCGGGCTGTTGGCCTGGCATCAGCATGACAGCACATCCCAGTTCCATAAGGCAGAGAGATCTCAGAAAGAGTGAAACTCCACAGAAGGAGTTTCTCCCCCTGACCACCAACTTCTCCATCCCACAGCAGATGAGAAGTTTCACAGAACAGGTGTCTTATTTCCATGCCCAGTTTTCTAGAAGGTACTGGCAAGGGAAAGGGTATGCCTGTTGGCTGTGGTGGAGACCAGCTCATCCAGAAAACAAACCAGCAGCTGCATCCCTGTCCTTTATGTTTGTGAAGCATTTGTGAACAGAACGTTTCCTGAGAAACATTCCCAGGCAGATGAAAAAGCTATTAAAGAAGCTAACATATGTCAACGTTTTCTTAAACTCTATATATACAGTAAGAAGCTGTTTCTAGTTGAAACAGGCAGAAGTAGCTGAAGAGGCACTGCTATTTTTGCTACTAGTAATAAAATATATGGATATACCTTGTAAAAATGTGTGTAAACTCAAATGCCTGAGGCACACACACAACCATAGAGAGTTTACAAAAACAATTCCTTAAAAAAAAATAAAAACACCCAAGCAATGAAAACCACACACACAAAATGGTACTTTTCAACTCAGTGGTTACTCCAACTTCATACTCTGGGAAGGCTCAAGGCAGATGTCATATTTGTTCAAAAGTTTTCATTTCTACATTAGGTTAAAATCAGGATTGGTTCACTCTGTTCTAGTCAGTCACATTATACCAGGAGCAAGAATGTTACAGGAATTGTCACCAAAAAAGAGGTACTTGACTACTTTGCTTATTTAGCTCAGACTGATGTTTCTGCAAAGGCTTCATTTGCTTTTAGACACCTCATTCCCCAGTAAATGAAGGATTTTTACTTCAAAGGTTGGAGATGATAGAAGATTAAGGCAGTAACCAAATGCACTAACCCATGCAGGAAAAAAAAAGTGTTCATACCAGCTTTACGCTGCCACAGCATTTTAAAATAATTGTGCTCAGTTACTGCTGGAGAAATATTGCTTGCTGAACTCTCAAAGCAAGTCTGTTACTTGTTCTCAGTTCTGTGTCACAGCAGAGCATGAACAACCTGTGTTTTGAGCACCCTTGTGTGATACCAACTCACAGATTTCGTTTTTTATCACATATCAAAGTAAGCGAATTGGCAAACAGGTAGAACAACGAGCATGGAGCACAACAGGGCAAGCTCAATTGTAAAAGTAACTGTAGGGTATCTCGCAGGGACAGCCTCATCCGCTCGGAAGAGCAGATGGCAGTATTAAGAAAGAGCCTTCCAGCCTTCCTAATCACAGCTTACTGGCAGCAGTCAACACCCTCTTGCTTCTCTAGACAGATGTTGCACTCTCAGGCAGAATACAATTTTTGAAAGTATCAGCTTCAAAAAACCAGGACAACTTATGTAGTTCAAAAGGGTCATCATACAGAACTATTAAAAAACACCACCAAAAACCAACCAAACACACAAACGGATTAAATAATGTGCAATTCAGTCAAGTAAGCGTTCAATGCAGCATCCTGCTTTCTTACAGAAAGACACCTATCCTGTTGTGGCAGGCTTCTCACTAAAACAAAACTCTACAATTACATACATAAATATGAAATGTGTGTATATCTATGAAATACTACATTAACAAATGAAAGGACCATAAAATACTTAGAAGCGTAGATTACATCTGGTCTAGAACACAGAGTAATTCATGTTCCTGTGCTAATACAGGAATTCACATAGCAGATGCAGTGTCTGAATTCAACTTGTGAGGGTGACCTAAATGGTGCCATCATCTCCCAAGGGTGGGTCTTTCCCCCACCTACCTCCTCCAACAGTTGAATCACCAAACAAAGCTGTCACTAACTTTGAGCAAATAAAGAATATCACAGTTTTAGACTGATATTTCACAGGCATTGACCACAACTCAAAACCTTTTATACAGGAATTGCAATGCATTCATTTTCTTTCGGAACTCACAGTGGAAATATTTAATGTCATACAGAAGCTTTCTGCACTGGTAAAGTACAGCAAGTTTACTGTAAAGATTCTTCCAGAAGTAATCTCATGGTTTCCCTTAAAAGGAATTAAGGCATTCCTTTTGCTCTTATCATAAAGCAGCATGGGAACCACAGAGCATCAGTGGATAAAAAGAGAAATACTCCAGGCTGAAATTATACACTGAAATTATTCAGATTAAATAAAACTTTCCAAGCACAGGCAAACAAGATAAATGTCTCTGAGGACATATATGATTTTTTAAAACGCTACAATGGCCAAAAATCTCTTCCCAAGCTGCAAAACAGCAAAGGGAATTTGGACAGCAAAGTCTTTTCACTTAGAGTTTCCAAACCACTAATGTTCTGAGTATCAACATTCTTAGATCAGCTGATTCCTCCACAGCTTCTAAAAGTGCAATCAACAGCAGCAACAGAATTCTGACACACTTACAGGAACAAATACAAGATACTTGAGAGTACTAGCAATGCCATATTTTGGATGAAGTGTTTATTAACGAAAGCTTCTATTAGCGAATAACGGTAAAACAAGGACTTGCAGTACTGTAACCTGCTTGTTACTGTCAAGAGAAATTTCAACAGAAATGTTTCCAAAGAGATAGTTAACTTTCTGTTTATCTTTTACTCAATTTTCCTTTTTTTCTACATACAGAACATCCAACTTGATGGAATTCCATCCGATTTGGACTTTCCAAAACAGCCATGGTTCACTTCAGATCATAGAGATGTCTCTCAAGTAACTCACAAAATATTCTACTGATACAAATCTGACTGGTATCTTATCAGATGGTCAAGATTAAGCAGCTCAAATACGTTGCAAGGCTTCCAAATGGAAAACCAAGTGTAATATTTTCATGGCAGTGCTAATACCACCAATGATGGCAAGAAGCACATAGTTAATGGCTCTAAATACATGACAATGTGATCAAGAGTTCCAGTGGGAAGGGGGCTGAGTCCAAGACTCAGATCCCATTTAATTGTCTGATAATTTAAAGGAGTCCTACCATGGGAGGTGTGGAGAGAGAAAAATGGTTCTGATTATCAAATTTAGCAACTGAGTCTTTTCTTATCAGAAAAAAATGGCTTCTGAGCAGCAAATTCATCTTTGCCCTGAAATTTGGCTACTCAGGGGGACTGTTGAAAGTACTCTAGCTGGTATCTGAAGAAACCTTTCCTCATATGGTTTTGTTTACATAGTATTATTTTAAGCACATTTACAGTTCTACATACACACAATATGCATAACTGTGTAGTAAGAGTATACAATTGACATTATACTATATCATATGTGCATTTTTTACATAGCTGTGAATCCCATCAAATTCTAATAGAAATTCTAAGCCTGTTATAAGTTTATTTTCAAACACTGCAAGGGGTTTTTTCGTTGACATTTTACAGTATTGTTTCCAGCAGAGCAAAGTTGGCAAGTTCACAGGAACACACGTTCAGGATTGTGTCCAAGCTACCTCCCTCTGAATACTGCTACTCGTTGCCAATCAGATTAATTTTTTACTGTGATGTTACTGGCAAACGCTGCTTACAACGCTCAGGTAACTCAATTCCTTTCAAACACTGCTTGAAATGGGAAAGGCAACCAGACAACACAATCATGAAACCAACCCTACAGAGTACTCCAACCCTTCAGAGTCCTATCAAAACATTAAATGAAAGATAAAAGTACTGAACTGAAGAGGAAATTTTCTATCTCCTATATAACTGGCAGTACTATAGCTGAAGTAGGCACATTTTATTTGAAAATGTTTCCATTGAACATGACTAAAACCATCCACATGTACACAGTTCAAGAGTTGCTGTAGCATCTGCAGGCAGAGTAAGATCTGAGAACGAACATTGGGATATAACATTATACTTAATAAAGTTACTTGAAAACTTTCTGCAGAGTTTGTTTCCTTTTAAAAACGAAACAAACGTTCTGGGTTGTATCTTAGTTAAAAAAACTATAACTTTTCTGAGAAATGGCAGATGTTATACACAACAGACACTACACAACGCCCTCAGAGATAAAAAGGAAGCTTTTTCAGAATAGCAAAAACACTGTCACAAGTGAGGCTCAAAGTTGGGAAAATCAGGTTAAAGCTACAAGCCAATACTCAAATGGATTTATAAGGTAGTCTTGTACCTCACACAACTAAACCAGAAGCCAACAGCTACAACTGATTGAAAGTCACATGAGAAACACACATACCACTCCATCTGCAATCTTCCAGTCTGCACAACTTTCATATTTCTGCAGTTGCTTTTCAAACAGTTGTGCTATGGCTCGATGGACGAGTTCATACTGCTCCTGTAGTAGATTACCAGATAAAAATAAGTGCATGAGATCTTTACAAAGAGTGATGCAATATTACCATAGAATGAAGATTCATTTAAAAAGAAACGATACCTTTGTCTGCACTGCAGAGTGCCTTTGTGTCCTCATTTCCTGTATTAAATTGAACACATTGAATTCTTCAGGTATTTTCTGAAAAATAGAAGGAAGTCAATTACATTGCCATAACTGGTTGTCAGACAGCAATATGAAAGTTGTTTAGACATAGAAATGTTTAACTTTTGCAGTTAAAACCAATCTGTTTTCTCCACATTGCAGCTTTTTATTTATTTATTTTTAAAGTAAGCAATTCCTCTCAAGAATTGGTTTTAAACATTTGATTTAGACCACATGACAACACTTCAGGTGTTTTGAAAATGAGACATCCAATGAAAGAATTAACATCACACTGTAACATCAATGACAATTCCCAAGCTAAAAACCCCAGAACAAAGTTATCCTTGTACAATATCAGGCTTTAGAAGCTGCAAGATGAAGCAGAGGTATTGAAAAAGTTAAACTCAAAATCACTTTATCAAAATACATTTTGAAATTTTTAGAACTGTACAGTGACTTTTTTTAGATACAAACTTGTTGCCAAAGGAAAGTCAGTCTGTACTAAAGCATGAATGCAATTAAACTAAACACCCAACCTGTCAAGAGTTCCAGAATATCTTAAATGTTTCACTATTATACAACATTTGGGAGTTCAATCACTGTTATGAAACAATGGAATACCACAAAAATTATTTTAAGATTCCTTACCCCAGCTTTAAGCAAATTCCATGTATAATCTATGGCACAGATGGCTCCTGTTCTTCCACACCCTGCACTATGAACATAAACGGTTAGGTGTATTAGAAGTTATTTGAATTTGTTAAAGAGATGCTATAAGCTCTATCTCTCCAGAGTCCACATTCAAAAAAGTATTAAAATCCCTCAACTATCATTTTAAGCTCACTGACACTACTGTATCTTAAAAATTTAAAAAAAGCAGTGTAAAATGGAGTACTGTAGTTTTTGATGCAAGTCTTTCATAGCCAATTGGAACTGCTATCATAAAAGATGCTTCAATGTTGGTATTTTTATTGCCTCTTTCACCACACAGTTTTGAGTTATCACTGTTTCAACAGGAGGGATTTTGCCCAAGTTTAATGATAGATATGTTAAATGGCAGAATAGAAAATGTTTAAAGACTTCCTGCATTTTTTCTCATTTAGTATCACTTCTGTATTTTCTGCTTTTTACCTAAGAAAACCTTAAATCTGAAAGTTTTACAAATGACAGTGAACTATCCCATTTATTCTTCCTAATAGTATGAATTTCTCTATTTTTACAGACAGGTACAATGCATACACATTTACTACATTATAATTATACTGTTGTAAAGAACCAACATTCACCAGAAACAGGACAAAGTGAAAGATTCAGCACTAAGTAAGTTTCTCAGGGTTTTAGACCTCAGTTACCCAAGAGTGACAGGTTACAAAAGGGTGCAGCTAAAGACAGCAGATTTCTATAGACACTTGCAGAGAATAACCAAGCTCTACAAAGTTACTAAGTCTCCAACAATTTGACATTTCCTGGCTTCTTAATCTGAATTAAGTTTTTCTGACATAGAATACACAAAATTTTCTTGCTTTAAAAAGTATCAGAGAAGTTATCAGAAACTGCCAATTCAGCGAAACATCTTCATGGCAGTTGAGTTTTGACAGCCCTTCTGTCAGCCAGATTTCAGGTTAAAGATGAAACTGCTGCTCAGAAGCAGAGACTGACCAAGCTGAAACTACAGCCTGCTCATTAGAGATGGTTTTTGTCATATCAGAAGGCTGACAGAAGTGTTCTCAGGTAGGAATGGCACCTGCTATGTAGTCTTTCCTATTGAGAATGGACCCTTCACTCCCATATCTGATTTGCAACAATCTTCAAAGTCTGTTTTGTCCTAATGAGGATCTAAGTGTCTTAAAAACTACAAAACCATTTCCCTTTCAAAGACTAATTCTCTTCTGATTGATAGTCTGTCTTAAACTGAAATAGAAGCAAAGTTTCACTGTGGCGTGAGTTTTAAGACAAGACTCCATGATTTTGAGCCAAGTTTTGACATGCGGAAATATTACTTTTTAGAAAAAAAAATAAATACATAAGTTTTGATTCTAAATCACATCAGTGCATCTCATACCAGAAAGTCTAGTCTTCAAAAAAATTAAAATGCATATACAATTTAAAAACTAAATATATTTGATACCTGCAGTGTATACAAATTGGTACATCTTCATGTTCCTGATATTCTCTCATCAAGCTGATCATGTCCAGAATAGAATCAAAAGATGAAGGGACATCATGGTCAGGCCAGTTAACATAATGAAATTGATAGACACTACGAGTCTCCTAAAGGAGAGGGACGGAAAAAGGTGTTAATGATAAGACATATTTTAGGAGTTTGCATGAAATAAATAGTTCTGTGAACTACATGAAAGTTACAGCTGCCTATTAAGGTCCACAAAGAACTTTCACTTTATTACATTTGAAGAGAAAAAGCTGGTGATTTCTCACATCATCAGAACTGTCAGGAAAAAACACGCTTTTTTTATAAGGAAATCAAAAATGAAAAGGAACCTTCATAGTCCTTTTTTTTACTGCCACTTTTTAATAACCTGGTGGTTTAGCTTAATAATCTTCAAGTTTCAGTCAAACTGGTTTTTCCGCTAAAAGCAGAATAACTTCATATATTTATACGAATTTTCATTTCTTTTGCATAGTATTTTGAATGATACTCCATTGAAAGTTTTACAGAAGTGACAAAAGTTTCCATTATTCTGGAAAACCAGAAAGGGTTCCTATCACGAATACATATTTTCCTCCCCAGTCCAAGGCTATACCTAGAATTCTTCAAAATAAAATGAAAAGTCCATAATTCATTAACAAAATGTGTGCTCACAGAAACCCTGAAGCAAATTTGCTAAGTAAGGCTGAGGAAAGATCATTTTATCAGCCACGTAGGTTGAATATCAACATATCTTGTTAATCCTTTCAGTCACATTACTCTTTAAAGGAACAACAACTTCAGGCTCTTTGCCAAGATCAAAGGCCGAGCGCAAACTGTAGCTTTTTGTTACTACTTTGTTTTTACGTAGTTCGCAGTCATCCTATTAAAAATTAACTGGAACAGAACTCATGGAAGTCAAGTGGTTGAACATGATTTGCATGCATATTATACATAAGCAAAATACAAATTAGCTACAGTTTCTGAAGTAGCCAGTGGTCATGACATTCGGATATTAAAAGTAATCTAGGTTCTGCTTTGAGATTTTTGATATCTTTTCAGTTCTGTTTTTAAGTGTACCACTTCAATAAGCATTGCAAAACCCACAGTTTTTATGCGGTTAATTTCTGCTGTCTAAAAAGTTGCATAGAATCATCAGTTATGAGCACTCAGGACACCCTGACAGAAGTGAGTGAAGTTCATGCATCCCTCTGCAGGCACCTAGCAAGCTACCACAGCCAAATATTACCCCCCAAAACTACACCCCTCTTGATTCAACAGTTTTCGTAACTGTTGTGATACCAGTTATTGAACAGGAATAAAGCACTGCTAAAGAAAACATACCTATGAGACTAACCTATACTAAATAAATTCTTAATATAGGATGTCAGTTAAAGCAACAGTTATTCTGTAAAATACACTGTCAACCTTCATGTTTTCGCAGGACAGCTCTACACTGATTTTTGTTCAGAACAGTTGCTTTTCAGAAAAGTACACAGTCACCTCAAATCTGACACTTAAGTTTACAAGAAAGGCTTGAATCATTCATTCTTAACACTTAGGAGAATGCAAGTGCTTTTGTTTCACTGAAAACATGACAATTTTCACAATTAACATAACAGTTATGAAGTATGTCTCATGTTTTACAGTAGTTTGTGTCATAAGTTTTGACCAAGATGAATAAACTCAGTTTCTTCCATGAAGAGACTGATTCTAATCATTTACAGTTGCCAGCTTAACAAATAGCATAAACTAACTGGTTTACCAGAATACTTGTCTGGTGAGCCAGTTCTACATCTTCAACACTAGAATATCAAACCTTAAAGAATTCCAAAGTCTTGAGCTCACTTTTAAAAAACTACTTTTCTGTCTTGACCCTTGAATTATTACATACAATTCCCCCATTCTGAAGTTCTCCAAGCAAAAAGACAATGCATCTCAATTTAATCAAGAACATGTCATATTTTTCATATCCATTTCAATTCCAAAAAGACTAACTTTTCACAAGCTAGAATGAGAAATTTTGGGGAAAAAAAAGTTACTAAGCTGTTGTCATTCTTGCTTTATTTTTATTTGGCAATACAAGTATATGAACAGGCATCAGACATCTTTTAACCATGTAAAGCCCTCTTGACAATAAAACTATAGGGCAAATTCTAACAAGCTCACAGACTTTACTCCCCAAAAAGCTAACTAGAGCAAACAGTTTAGTTTGAGAAGTTTGACTCAGTTTGACATCATATTTTCAGTTTGACATCATATTTTCAGTTTAGGGAAACAGTAAAATTCTCCAAGGGTGACAGAAGCTTCCTAGTTGTTAACACGCTGTTGAAGCCCATCGCATATACCAGACAAGTAAAGAGTTTCACTACTCTTTTCTTATATATTAAAGCTTTTAACATCACTTCTAAACTTGATGATTTACATGCATACAGAGTCAGCACCTAAAAAAGTGAAGATTTTTTCCTGCATTTTCTCCATTGTATCATTTAAGACCTTTGAGCAACCATTAAAGTTGAGACCAGAAGTGATCATATACTTACATTTTGAAATTCAAGTAGTAATGTTCTAATGAAGTAATCTGTTCTTGCTTGCTCAGCTTCCTAAACATGAGAAATCAGTAATGAATTGGAAAAAAACCCAGATCAATATGCAGCATACAGTACATACTTAAAATCCAAAACTTTAAACTTTGATCTCTCTTCTTTTTTTTTTTCTTCAATTTACTGCTTTTGTGCCTACTATTTCCCCAAAAGATGGGCAATCAAAACATTGATTTTAAAACAGCAGCAACTTGCTACACAAGACATTTGTGAAAGACGCTACTTTTACTTCAAATAAAAACGTGAGTTTTCAAACCAATAAGTGTATAGCTTACTCCTGAAACCATCAATAAACCTTGTAAGAGTATTTCAAAATAGTTCTCTTGCTTAATTTCTCCTTACATTTATTTGATTTACGGACTGCCTCCCAGAGCCATTCTTCTATAATGCTTTTGCTGTCTAAACTTCAGTTTGTTATCACTCTATGACATCTCCTTTCATTTTTTTCCCCTCAATTATTTTCAATTAAAAGTGCATCTGAATGGATCACTGTCACTATCTTGGTTGTGGCCAAAATGCATAGCTTCCACGCCCCTGGAATTCTCAAATCTGCCTTTGGAACATCACGGAAAGTTTATACAGTAGACACCAAACAATATTACTGTACTTCAAGTATCAGTAATATCACAATTTGAAGATATCTTTAAAAGCTTAGCATTATAGCTTCCCACAGTGAATTTAGGAGACCACACATGCTTTAATATATTCTTATCTTCTACTGGGAATTTACCATTTTCTGTCAAGGAAACAATTGCCTCACTTTGCAGGTTTAAAGGAGACAGTGCACAGCTGGAAGCAACAGAGCCCATAGGCACCATTGTACCCAAAGGTAACGCATTCCCAGCTCCAGCTGAGAAGTCAATCACAATGTCCACACAATTCCATCACAAATACTTACCAGGTATGTGACCATCACCCACTATGTACAGTTTAAAAAAAAAAACAAAACACACACACCCAAAACCCACAAGCCAATTTTTAAATCAAGGTAGGAAGAGGCTGCTCGGAATCTTTACAGACTAAAATTCATAATTATATTCTTTCCTGGCCAGATTCAATTCTTTGTAGAAAATTTCAAAGTGGGATTAAGAACAGCTTGATAAATTGGCATGCTAGCTCTTTCTGAACAACTTAAAGAACTTCAGCTAGAAAATAGCAGCTATTCCTGTCCGAACCCACACAGCTTTAAGTTAAGTAAAGAGAGTTTTGAGATCAATTTGGAATGGATCAATTCCACTGTTTTAGAACAAGTGAACAGCTACGGCCAGTCATGAGCTCCAGTGTGAAAAGTTCACAGTAAATTACTCATACTGACAGTTATACTCAAGATTTTCGTGACAGGTTTCATTCATATCATAGTAGTGACAATGGAACATAATAGAACCTGATTAAACTACCATGTGTCATGATTAAAAATAAAGACACAAGAATGTGTTTTCTTCCACAAAATGATGTGAACACCAGAAAGAAAAAGTGACAAAAAAACAAAACCCAAAAAGTTTGTCAAATTCATCATCCACTGCATTATAAAATATTGATAATCCCGGGGCAACACTCAATCAAGGAAGTCCTGCTAGTCCATCATTAGAAGCCGGCAACAAGGAGAAGGATCATCCTATGTGTGTTTTTTTTCTCTCTATTCTCTTCCCCTAAGCAATCAGGCTGTCATTGAACACAATGTGATAAGCTGGATGGCACCTGGCATTATTCAGAAATGCAGGCTTGATGATGCCATCACAACTCCAAGAGCTACAAGCTGGACAAACAAGCCACAAACATGTTTAAAGCAGGAAGGAATAACAATACATAAACAAGCATGTACAAAGGCAACCAGGTACTAACCCACACCTGAGGAACGCTGATCATACTGATTTTTTCAGCCACCGCATCCTCAGCCATACCCTGAAAACCCCGCAACTCATGCGGTGTGTTTCTGCTACGGAAGTGGTCCCCTTGTGTGAAACGCTAACTGCACCGTGACTTTTGACTCTCCAGCTTCCTTTGCTGAGGAAAGATGAGTGCAAACCCCATGGGGCACACTCTTGTGTGATGCCAAGATGACAGGTGCCAAAAGAATAATTACTTTCAATTCCCTGCTGTGACTGCTGTAGGAAATACCCACAGCCTCTCTTCCTGCCTATTAATCTGCCAAAAATCCTTATGTTACCATTTATGACCAAGTATTAGAACTGGAAGAGGCTCTAGTAGTTATGCTCAGTAATCAGAACTCCTGATAACGCTCACACAACATGCAATGGAAGTGTTCGGGTTTCCTCCATCTTTCTGCAATCATGGTTTACTTGACAGTTACCCCCGGGAATTCTCTAGGAAAAGATTCAAACCTAATGGTATCTGCTCCTCATTTTTGGCTTGACTTTAAAAGCAAAATTAGAAGCAAAGGAAGTACTTGCAAATAAACCTGTACCTGTTACCAACGGAAACACATATTAAAAAATTAGAGCTGAGTTTCCATTTTCTTTATTCATGCTAATTAACTTTATGTAACTTAAATAACCTATTCCAGTGTTAATTTAATTTCTCATGCACATCCACAACGCATAAGTCATAACAAACAGCTGCATGAGTATTATTTGATTTCTTCAGTACAGTACAAACATTCAAAACTCCATCAAGTAAAGCTGAAAAAATGATACATAAAGATGCAAGACCTGGGTTTCCCTACTTTTCTCAAAAAAAAAAACCCACAGAAAATTCAAAAAACCACACAATGAAGATACACACATTGTTTTTAATTTCATTCCTTTGAGACTATTTGTGTAAGGTTTGGTACCAAACAATTAAAAAACATTTGTTATGGAATACAAACTGTTTGTTGAACAGTTATTTTAAGTTGCAAAATCATTAAATCCTTCAAAATTAATTTATAAAGCTTTATACTTACACAAGAAACACGAAATGGTCCAAAATTTACAGCTGCTTCTCCATACAGAGGCCAGTAACGTTCACATTTTTTCTATTAAAGCAAAGAATCCTAATTTAATTCATGTGTAGTCCTGAAAGATGATGATTAACAGAAGAAGAGCAGACAGAATGATAATCTCAAATGCTTTATTCTCTCTCTCATTTGGTGCTTTTTCTTAACGTTTGCGTCCTGGTGCCTTGCGGGACTTTTAAGACTGCAAAATATATTTTCTTTTGGCTACCAAAAGAAAAACAAAATCAAAACCCCAGATGACCAATCGATACAGCCAAAAGACACTTTTGTAAATAAAGACGTGAACTGTATGACTGCCTACACATGCACAAGCACACATTGTAGAGGGGGAAGCGATGAGAGTTAATGCAGGGTTTTTTTCGAAAGTTTGGAGTTCACAACTACTCTGGACCACTTTTTTTTTTTCCTTCTCAGGTCATAAGAACATAGTAGAGATACTTAAAAGATGGGTTTTGAAGCTGTATCAATTGACAGGAAATTCTAAAGGACTCAGGATCTTGATAGCTGGCCAACATCCCGCGGAGGGGGATTTTTTTTTTCCACAGTGACATGACCAGAAACACACCACTGGTACCGTTCTGTCTACAAACCTGTATATTCCACTGAGATGATTCCTAAATAATAATGTAACACTATAAGCAGAGCCAAGAAAAGCAGTCACATTCACTATTTTCTATGCATACAAATTCAAGGATAGGCATTCTCATTCAATCTGGCAGATTATTTTTACAGTTACAGATTTGGCACATGAAGCTTCACGGGTATTGCCATATCACCCTGCAAAAGCAACACTTATTTAGTTTTGTATTTAGTATACATACCCTTCCCATTTCAAATTCTCGACAGGCCATGACAATTATCTGAAAAGAAAAAAAAAGATCCTTCAAGTTAACTGGTTTTAGATCAAGTAAATTCACCAGCACTTCACTGCTTGCTTCTATCTGAGCAGATACTGATACTCCTTAATTGGTTACTACTACTATTAATACTATTTTCCTACCTGCAGATGCATGCTCTTTTAATTCTAAAATAGTACCCAAGTTTCATCCTGCACAAGATAATCTACAACACTAATACAACGTTTTAAGGCTACTTAATTTGAATTTACTGTAATCCTATACAAACACATTTATTTATTTATTCAGCCTAACTGTAAGGTCTAAACTTAATCATAAAAATATAGAACCATTTGCAGATTGGAAGAAAGAGCTATATTTGCTTAAAATAAGTGCTGAAACCTATTCAAAAAATGAGAATCAGACTTCTTAGGTGAACCTATTTCAGATACATTAATGTGAACAGCACACTATAAATACACCAACTGGTAAGCTATGTATTATAGTATCATGAAATCATTGAATACCAGCTTAGAACTGACCTCAAGGATCATCTGATCCAACCTGTCTAATAAGTAACCATGATTTAAGTGTCAGATAAAAAGTATTTTCAGAAACAATTTAACATCACTTTAAAAGTTAACTCCTGACAATAGGTGTTTAAAAACAGACACAGAATATATAAACCAACATGTAATCCAAAATTAGCATAAATAGAAAGACAGGCTTTTATTTATTTGTTTCACATGCTGTTTCTGCATCTGATTTTGTCAGTCCACATTAAGTCACAGTTGTAAGGTCTCCTACAGGACACATGTAACCAAGCACCAATCTATTCATAAATATGCATTATTTCATACTGATTTTATAAAACTAATACCCTGAATTTGCATTATTAAATTTAGTTAGTAATATTAATGATATATAGAATGCTACTTAAACTACAAAAATTAGATTTGAGAAGTAAATGGACTAAATCACTGTCAACATTTTTAATAATAATAGCCAGCTCAGGAAAAAGCCACAAAATCCCTGTGCCATGAAATAAAGTATTAGCCAGTTTTGGTTTTTAAGAAGGTACTTACAGCAACATTGTATTCCCATATCATCCTCCAGAAGTCTATTACTGTATTTGCTAATGGTCCCTGGGTGGCAACATATGCTTTTGGCCCATGTACTCCCTAGGATTGCAAAAAGGAATCATTAATGTTTATAAAGAAAATTTATCTGCACTGAATTAAAAAAGGATTTAGGTTATTATCATGTAAAATTAGAATTTTTTTTATCCAGCAGGAAGGGTGTGTATGAAATGAGTCCTGTGTACATTAGTGGGAATTTTGCTGGTGATTTCAAGGAAGCCCAAGGTTATGTCAGCTACTGTGTAGCCAGAGACTGTAAGAGAAAATATTGTTTGTGTGTTCAGATTCTGAGGATTCCCTTTCAGTCTGTATTTTCTTTATTACTCAAACATTTAATGATGAAAATTTGAAGGTGTTTGTGCCAAAAAGCATCCCCTTAAACAAATTTAAGTTCCCGCCTCCCAGAAATACATTTCAAAAACCCAAAATATTAACATTTATTTTATATAAAGCTCAAAGACATTTACATTCAGCTTGTCTAGCTGAACATTCAATAAATGAGGTTTATAGGAACACCTGCTTGTCAATAAGCATTACTATCTAGAAGTACTATCAGAATAAGGCTACAAGGAAATTCCAAGATATTCACACTTTGAATCTTCTTATGGTATGAAGTTACAGTTTGGTTGCCTGACACCTCAAAATGAAGTATTTCATATTATACTTACATTTAGAGTGATATTAACACATATAATTTGCTTCACAAATGGCGTCATGTTCACGAGTTTATTCAAGCCATATTAAAAGAAAATCTTCCCTCAGAGCTTTAAATTCTTGTCTCAGACTATAATTTTAAAGCTGCATTGACATGAAATAAAAGCGTAAAAATAATTTGTAAACTTTCAAGATAGTAATACATACCTTAATAAAGTTTGCGTTGATGTAGTCTGAATCTTGTGGGGGAGTTTTTAAGGTCAGTTTAACCCGGCTATGATCAACTACAAGAAGAATTATTTTTTTAAACTATAGTTACACCACATATAAATCAATATGTAAAAGTAAATATAATATATATAAGTACTATATATAGTATAGTACTTATTATGCAAGAAATTAAGCATTAAAGAATGTTTTCCAAGGGTAAGTCACACAAGCAAGTCAGTCAATTTAAGGGTAAACCAACCCAGGTAGAGATGAGCAGAGCAGCTCCTACCACTACGTGCTTCTGATGCTCAGGTTTACAGAGCACCAGCTACTGGAATTCCAAGAGCAATTCATTACAAAGAGACAATATTCAACTGATCAGAAGTAATCAACACTGTAGTTACACACTAACAGCACAGATAACTATGGTCAGAATTTAAGGCACGAAGGAATAAAGCACCAGGGCACAGTTAAAGCAGTAGGCACGTCTTCATGTCCCTGCCAAGGGTGAGTCCATCAGGTATTATAGCAGGAAATGTGCCCCAGGGCTCATTGCTCAGGCACAGGCTGATCTCTGTCCCCCAGATGCCGGGCAAAGCCTTTTGCTGAGGCAATTCTGAACTAGAAACAGCATTAGGGCGTTTTGACATTGCAAGTTTCTGCCTCACTCATTACTGACTGTCTCAAAGAAAGCTGCTTATAAAACAGTAGATCCTTGGAGACCAATATCCTCAGCAGTCTCAAAAAATAGCCTTTATTACTTGTTGACAGAATAAACTAAACATCTTGGAATTCCCTTTGGTGTTAAAAAAAAATTAAGTGCATCTTTAATACAGTAACAATTTGGTGATTCTGAGACAGAGAAGAGGTGGTTGGCAGGTCCACCAGTCCTTCCAGCTCTTGTTGATACCAACACTTCAAGTGGCACAGAAAAAAAAATTATTCAAACTACCTCTACAATAAAGGTTGGTTTTATTCATTTAGTACTACAAGAAATTGGAAATCCAGACAAAAAATACTTTCAAGCTGGGGGAACAGAAGTATCTGCAGAAACAGCATCTGCTGAGCAATTTCTGTTACTCTCTGCTCCCAGGGTCAATTCCTCAATCACAGAACAGCTGCTAAAACTTATTAGAGCTAAATTCAAGGAAAAAAAAAGCAAAGAACAAGTCTAATTAAAAAAGGGAAATGTGGTGGGGGTTTTTTGTTTGGTTGGTTTTTTTGTTTGGTTGGTTGTTTTTTGTCAAATCATCACTGGTAATAAAACAGGGAACCATGCCCACAAGAAGTGCATGGTAGGAGTTGTTAATATTTCTGAAAAGAAAGCTCTTCCAAAAAGCTTCCAAGACACTTGCTTCCAAGATGCTGAAATTTTCTGCCAGGTGCTGATAACACACAAAAAATGTTTGCATTACCACGTAATGCTTCCTAAAAAAGCTCAAGTGTAGAGTACAAGACATTTAGATAACAGATTGAAGACATACTCTCACATAAAGGCCTGGAGAAATCCTTAAAACATATTACACTGTATTATACACTCTCACATATACTGTGAAAGCAAGAACACTTTATAAGCATGCAATGGTGTCACAGACTTAATACCAAAAACTAGTTTGGCAGATCAGACTAATTAAAATGGTAAGCTAATGAGGACTCCTATGTTCCCAGCACAGTAGATCCAAAATTCTATTGCAGTTTCCAAATGTCAACACTTCTAGCCTGCCTGTATCTGCCACAGCTCAGCTCTTTCAGTACTAGGTCTGGGACAGAATTCTCCAGGAAGAGTTCCATTCCAGGTTCCCAGTTCAGAAGATTAAGTACTTGGGTATTTATATATAGCTTAAGGGCTCAGTTGGCAATTACTACTTGATGTCTTCTGGTAACCAGTGAACACCATGTTTCATTTAACTATCATTTCAGATGGCTCAGTAAACTGTCACATGAACATGCACACATCTTTTCCTCTGAAGTCAGTACTGAGTCGATATTGAGGTACTGATCGCTCTGGCAGCAGTAACAATTTCTGATGAATACAGCACTAATTTCCATTTAAGTTACATCTGTAAGTTGAAAAGTTACATCTGTAAATTGATAGACAAAGTATTATTCCCCCCCGCCTCCTTTGAGGTTTGCTCATTTTCCCCACTGTGATCTGTGTACCCTTTCAGATCTCAATGACTGTGTTTTTATTTTTATGTAGATGAAAAAAAAGCACATCTACCACTCTAGTTGCAGCCATTCACTACTACAGTAGCTATTGTCTTGACTCAGCCCAGGCTACCAAGATTTTGCTATATTGTTCATGATCTACCAAGATGCCAGCACAGATGAAAAGTATAATAAGTTTTAATAATAAGGCAACAATAACAACTTGCCCTCTCTTTTTCACTCCATCCATTAAATGTTTCCTCCCAAGTGAAAAACCAAACAAAAAACCACCACCACCAAACAAAAACCACAAAAACCATACAAAACAACCCAACGCTATTTAACTATTTTGCTGCTACCTATATTCTCCAAACTATGAATACACGTGCCTTCCCTTCTCAGCACAGCAGCAAGCACCATGCCCTTCTTGTTAAACAGTCTAGGGCCTGTGGCTTTGAGGCAAAGTTTACTGCTGGAAGCATTGCTCGAAAAGCTGATAAACAGTAAAAATTCCAGTACTAGAAACACAGAGCACACAACAATCTGAAACAAAGTAATTCACTGGAGTTTATTACTAGAACACATTTTGAAAATGAAAACTAATTAAGCTTAAGACCATTTTCCAGTTCTAATTGGTTATAAGCCTCCTAACACTTCTGAGAAAGCTGAGCAGAGGAAGCTGTACCTGTTGCTATTCTTCTGGGATATGAAAAATGGCATGTCAGAGGCCTTTCCTTTAACCTGTCAGCTGTTCGTACAGAGAAGCACAGGAAGAATGGCTGAAATCCGTGGCCTCAGGAGCTACACAAAGTGAGCTGCTAACAGATGATCTTGGCCTTAGAGATCACTGGTCTGTTCTATCCACAACTTGTTGGTTTTAAGTTTCTATTTCTGCTCTCTCTTTTTCTGTGTTTGTACTTTAAACAGGATTTCATTTGGGCTCTAGCAAAATGCAAACCAAAGATGATAATGCACTGGAAGGTCTGACATGTGCAGAGTACAAACAAAAAATTTTATTTCAAACACCAAACCCAAGGTTCCTTAGGGCTCCTTAAATTTCATTTAGAGTTTCTGCTGACATTTGTTTGTTTTATACCATGAACAACATGCTCCCAAGAAAAAAAATACAGTCAAGTACCAAGTAAAGTTTTAGACTATTCTAAGCTAAAATGAAGGTATTGGCTTGATATGGCTTGCAATCTAGCACACATCTTATCTTTAGGTGATCTCTTACCTAATAAAATATACAAAGATTCACTTATTTGCCTTCCAAGTTAAAAATAAGTTTTATAAAAGCTATATTTCACAAATGATCTCCAGTTTTTCCTTTCACTAAGAACTAAATAGTAGAATTCAAAATACATTAAGAATAACAAGCACTTTCCTTTGTCTTCTATTAACATGTACATCAGACTTACATGGCAATATATCCTTGTATCTATTCTTTTTCACATTTTCTTCTTTTTCTCCAGTAGCTGTTGGGTAGATCTTCTCTGTTCTGTATTTTGTTGATAATCTTCTTAACCTCTGAAATAAAATACTTATGTTATCTTTTCAAGTCTCAAGATAACAGAAACATCACTAGGTATTAGCTTCATTGATGAACTATAAGAAGATCACTCAAACACCTCTTCTCTCCTTTTGCAATATTCACTATGATGAAATTTAAAAAACCCTAATTATCCAATACTCTTAGACCATCAGCAGTTTACAACCAAGTTGACATCAACTCTACACATGATGAGACATGGAACTTTGGATAAGCCACTGCAGCAGCAGTAAGGCTGTATTTTATTTAGGAAATACACTGCCTTATTACAGAGTAACAACTGCATTAAGAATACCTGTATGAAACAGAAAAATCTGTTATTGCTCAGAACAGCTAGAGGAAGAGCAAAGAACAGGCTGGCTCAGGAACAGCTGCAGGCAGCAGGTACTCCGCTCTGAAGCCCACAGCTTCCACCACACTGACAATTGAACCAAAAGCAAATTCTGACATTTAACAGGCATCACCTCCTAACAGCCAACTCCTGTTGAGTTTCAAACTCACCCATGCCTTCCAGCAACCTAGGAAATTACAAAAACAACAAAGCTTTTATCATCCCGCTCAAGTTAGGCCTTTTCAACCTTAAAACTGAGGAGAAAGACAAGAGTATAAATTCTCTTGGGCGAAAAAAAATACAGAAGGAGCCATCGATGCTCATTATTTTACATTTTATAGACATCTATACTTAAAAGGGAACCTGAAGAACTCAAAGTTAATTCTGGCTTCCAGTTAAAGCTGAGTGGTTGCAAAACCAGCCACCTATCTATACTGACAACATGGTGGTGAGATACATCACCATCTTCTTGTAGGAAGGCTCTACAGAGGGATCTGGACCAGCTGGATCGATGGGCTGAGCCCAATTGTCTGAGGTTCAACAAGGCCAAGTGCCAGGTCCTGCACTTGGGTCACAACAACCCCAGGCAGCGATACAGGCTCGGGGAAGAGCAGCTGGAAAGTGCCTGGAGGAAAAGGACCTGGGGATGTTGATTGACAGCGGTTGAACACGAGCCAGCAGTGTGCCCAGGTGGCCAAGAAGGCCAACAGCATCCTGGCTTGTATCAGGAATGGTGTGGCCAGCAGGACTAGGGCAGTGATTGTCCCACTATACTGGGCACTGGTGAGGCCCCACCTGGAATCCTGGGGTCAGTTTTGGGCCCCTCACTACAGGAAAGACATTGAGGTGCTGGAGAGAGTGCAGAGAAGGGCAGCGCAGCTGCTGAGGGGCCTGGAGCACAAGTCTGATGAGGAGCGGCTGAGGGAACTGGGGCTGTTCAGCCTGGAGAACAGGAGGCTGAGGGGAGACCTTATCACTGGCTGCAACTACCTGAAAGGAGGCTGTAGCATGGAGGGGGTTGGTTTCTTCTCCCAAGTAGCAACTGATAGGACAAGAGGAAACAGCCTCAAGTTGCACCAGGGGTGTTTTAGATTGGATATTAGGAAAATTTTCTTCATGGAAAGGGCTGTCAGGCATTGGAACAGGCTGCCCAGGGAAGTGGTGGAGTCACCATCCCTGAAGGTGTTTAAAAGATGTGTCGATGAGGTTCTTAGGGACATAGTTTAGTGCTAGAGTTTGGTTATAGTTGGACTCTGTGATCCTGAGGGTCTATTCCAATCGAAATTATTCTATGATCAAGAGGAAAAGCAAGAACATAGCTTCAAAGAAGTTTAATATTTCCATTGAGTGGTATTCTGCATGTGTAGAAGGACAGAGATTGTTCATGTTCCACTTCCTCCACCTTTGATGCTTGATTATGATGGTTGAAGATCCAAAAAGTTCATGGCTTGCTTTCTTTTGTTCAAAGGGGAAAATTGGGGCTGTCAGTTGGTAGTTAAAAATATTCATGTTCTTTACCACTGACTATGCAACAACATACAGGCAAAAGGACAGAATAAATAAGATTATTTGGCTGGAAAGCCAGTTTTCTTCATGAGTTCACAGAATCACAGAATGTTAGGGATTGGAAGGGACCTCGAAAGATCATCTAGTCCAATCCTCCCACTGGAGCAGGAACACCCAGATGAGGCTACACAGGAACGTGTCCAGGTGGGTTCTGAATGTCTCCAGAGAAGGAGACTCCACAACCCCCCTGGGCAGCCTGTTCCAGTGTTCTGTCAGCCTCATGGAGAAGTTGTTTCTTCTCAAATTTAAGTGGAACCTCTTGTGTTCCAGTTTGAACCCATCACCCCTTGTCTTACCATTTGTTGTCACCGAGAAGAGCCTGGCTCCATCCTCCTGACACTTACCCTTTACATATTTATAGACATTAATGAGGTCTCCCCTCAGTCTCCTCTTCTCCAAGCTAAAGAGACCCAGCTCCCTCAGCCTTTCCTCATAAGGGAGATGCTCCACTCCATCATCTTCGTTGCCGTACACATTGGACTCTCTCCAGCAGATCCCTGTCCTTCTTGAACTGAGGGGCCCAGAGCTGGACACAATATTCCAGATGTGGTCTCACCAGGGCAGAGTAGAAGGGAAAAACCTCTCGACCTACTAACCACTAAAACTACTAAAACACTTGGGAGACTCACAGCATACTTCATTTTTTTAAAAAAAGAAGGAAAAAAAAAATCAATTGGCAACTGAAGTCCTCCAATAATTCTACCGGCTAAAAAGGAAACACATTTTCATAAAATTTGTCTGGATATAGTGAAAAACCAGCTAATTTTATATGCTAATGTATATAAAACTTGCCATTAATTTAGTTGAATAATATCCATCTAACAATCCATAAAAGCAGTATTTACAGAGCAAAAGCAATAGCAAAGTAAAAAAAAAGGCAAATCAAGAAGTACCAGTTTTCAGACATTTTTCCTCTTCTCCAAGGACTTTATCACAGATTAAATCACTGAACACTATGAAGAGTAACAGAAATAGCACACGGGATTTTTTTCTTCAAGTGCATTGCTCTTGAAAAACTTGCAATGTTAGTCAGTGAAGAAAAAACAGTAATATTTGGAGTTGGGACAGTAAGTCTGACCACACAGTGATTGAAGTGCTAAATATATTATCTAAAAAACACGGCTACAATGAAGATTAGGAAGATTCAGTTTGTGAAGAGACACGTAAACAGTTCCAGGCAAGAGGAAGCTTCCATGCAGAGCACATGCAGAAACCTGGTTTGTAACACGGTACTGATGTAAAGAATACCACTGCACAGGGGAGACATATTGCCATGAATAACACTGACCTTACTGTGTCAAATTAAAAAATACTGCCTGTGCTAAGACTGGACAAACCCAGGAGTCTAGAAATAGCAAAATACACATTATTTAGCTATATCAGCTCAAAACTGCAAGAGTGAGAAACAGTTTGAAAAGGCTACAAGTCACCAGTTCAGGAGGAGGGAAGCAAAGAGAAACAATGATACTTTCCAAGCACTAATACGATTTAGTATATTGTTCCACATTTCAACCTAGTTGTGAGGTTTTTGGGCTTTTGTTGGTGGTTTGTGGGGGGTTTCGTTTGTTCGGAGTTGTGCTTGTTTGTTTCTGTTTTATTTTTTTCTTCCATCTTAACACTTTTTATGGGACAAATATCATGACTCTGCTTAGAAAAAGTAACAGAAGTTCAGAGAAAAAGACCTCTAAAAACCTTGAGTCAAAGCAGAAACTATTTTGCATGACAAAGGATACCCCATTTTAAAGGGAATAAATACTTTCACAGGTACAACTTGGACCTACTGTAAGCCAAAAAGGCTGCAGTGATTAGTAGCAACTTTGGTGTTCTACAAAGTGATGCTACAAGAATTCAGCATAGCCTCCTCCCCTGCATGACTCAATAGCTGTAGAAGTTGCTAAACAGACTGGAAAGTAGGTTTAGCACACCCTGGCTCTGAGGCAAAAACTAGAAATGAAATACAGGTTGATTTTAACACACATCTGTTCCTAAAATACTTTAGGACTTCTGCTTAATGCATGTTTGCCAGCTGTTCCGTGACATGGGTAATAGAAGATAGCTAACTACAGTCCTGAGAGCAATCAAAAAGAGTAAATAGCACTCTTTATGGTTTGTAGCAGTATGTGCTACATAGAACAATACCTACTTTATGCTTTAGAAGAGAAAGAATTGACTAAAGAATAAGAATTCTGAAAATTGAGCTTTGAGTGAACTACCACAGGAATGGAAAAGTTCCAGACTCAATTTGCCCTACACTCAGACAATTTCTGCAGAAAGCTCTTGCACTGTGCATACACAGCCTGCTAGAAGATGAGAGAGGTTCAGGGCTTCCCAGTTACAGCCTAGAGTGACCAGAAGGAGAATGTACTCAACAGCAGAATGACAGGAAAATAGAAGAAAGAATTTTGTTCAGACCATGGTAAGTTGATGGCAAGATAGCCAGTAAGATCCGTCACAGCCCAGTTTCATGCTAATTCAGAATATCAAAAAAAAATCAAAACCACAACTGTCCACAGTACAAAGCAGCACTCATTTGGGTTAAGCCAGTAGACTGCCAAATCGCTTCCCAGAAGATAACCAGACGCCAACAGCAGGGACAGAGATCCAGCCCAGTGCCTCTGCAGATAACAGCCGATGCTTCTGTGAGACTTGCATATTCACTGGAACTGCTGTTTTGGTACCACAAAAATCTTCATTTATGTATTCTTTTAAGGACAAAATGGTCAAAAACTGTATATTCATGATTCATCATGCTTAAAGAACTACATTCACAAGGCTTTAAGTTCCATTCTCATTAGAAAAGCTCGAGTTTAATTCTGCTTATTCACTGTATGACAGAAGTGGTTTGTGGGATGGTGACAAATACTTACCACATGTGATGGTGAGGGGATGAGCCTCTGAAACAATTTGCTTTTCAGAGACATACTCCCAATTTCCACAGTGATTTTCCAGTCTGTACTACAAATCTACTTCAGTGTTTTTAAAAAAAGACAAACCAGTTTTTCAAATCCAACTTGTGGAATCCTACCACTTTAAGAAGAGCTTAGCCCAGTCACTCCAGGAAACACAGATCTGACTTTCACAGTCAATCTGTTTGATCTTTTTATTTTAGAATGCCTGTAAAGACAAGTTGCTTAGTACCACAGAAATGTTGTTTGCGGATTAAAGAAAATATTTATATTGCTTAATAAGATTTGAAGAATTAACTTTAAAAGTAGAAATACTCAAAGAGCTGAAAACTAAAGAAAAGCCTCCATAAAAGTTACCTTAAAAATCAAAGCATAAAAGATGATACTAGGAAAGACTTAAAATAGATTATATTAATATGCTCATTTCATAAGACAGCTATTTCTGCATAAGCTCGACATTGCATCGTTCTTACTAGCAGCAGGGGAAGGAAAACAGATGAATTATGTCCAACTGTGCTCTCATCCTAATAATTTTGATAAATATTAATTGCCTAGTACTTTTGTACAGCAAGAAAAATGCACCTGTAAGGATCAGTGTGAACCAAACTACCATAAAAATGTCAAAATAACTATCTTCTGGTTATCTATGGTCAGATTACAGAGGTTTCAGATTCTGTACCAATATTATGAACACAGAGATGCAAGAGAGATGCCTTTGTCAGAAGACAACTCAAGTGCAGACTCATATCTCAGATATAGCACGGCTCAAATGGGGCTCTGACTTTCTAAAACTGCTTTGGTTCCAGAAGTATTTTATCTTAACGCCTCTGCAAATTCAACTGGAGTTTCCCTATATCACTTTCTTATTACCAAAGGCTCTGGGAAACACCAAGACAGCCTGATGCTAACAAATTCAACTGGAGGATGGACTATTCTGAGTCAGGAGTGTCTCTGCAACTCCGGGTTGTAATAGCAAGGAATAAATGAACACAGGGAGCTGGGCTTCCTTCAGTCACTCTGCCAGAACAAGAGCTGCCTGCCCCAAGTCTCTGGGAAAGCCAGATCCAGTTGAGCTGAATGAACACTGAACTGTCCCAAATGGGATATCCTGGGTTAGCTCATGCCACTGTTAAGTAGTGCAAATAATGCAGAGTCTACAATAATTGCAGGCATCATTCTTGCATCTAAGTCCCCCAACTATCTCTGCAGTTTACATTCATACATTAAACACTTTGCATCTGTTGTTGCAAATAAACACAGATTGAAAAGACCTACATACAAGATAATGTCCAAGGAGTCCAAGGTAACAGTTATCCTACTAACAGAGTACATATTAAATTGCAGATAAAACTGATTTTCAGAGTATCCCTTTCACCACTCTTCCGTAGAAGTATTTGAAAAACAGCATGCACCTGAGACACATCAACCTTCCCCCAGTTACTCCTGTCAGCTCTCAAGCAAAAATAATTTTTAAGAATTCCTAGCCCTCATGATGGAAGGAAAAACCCTTCCCAAACACTATTCAAGCATAAACAATGAAAGGAGAATGATCCGGTTCTGTAAAAGAAAATCTTCACTGTGTCTCAGCATTCACAGATGGCTTTGGCTACAAGGAACAGGCTGGCATCTGGATTTAACCTATTTCTCTGAAATAAAGCCCTGAAAGGAGATTGCAAGCGGAACTGACAGAATGAACAAGACACAAGGAGGAGGAGTTTCCAGTATCTTGGCACTCTCTTCTAGCAACACCTCCTCACTCTCAAGCTCTTGGTGCTCCAAGGGAATCTCTGCCAAAGTGATTAACAGACAAGCCTGGTAACTACAGTCCCTTGGGAGCTCCATCATCCATGTTTCATAGCAGGGCAATGACGGGTCTAAAAACCACGCTGCGTTTGAGGAAGCTTTTGTGAACTGCATAAAAGAAAAATTCCTCCAAAATTACCCAAGGAACTGAGAACAGCACCATTTCCATATTAGACAGTACAGTGTAATTTATAACATCTTAACTCGGTCTGGTATTTTCTCAGGGAAGAGGGGAATTCATGTTATTGCTTTAACTGTTGATTCATATCCAATAAAGTGGCAGTCATCAAGGAAGACAACACTGGCAGGTCCTCATGCAGAGAAGACCAAATGACAACACTGAAAGGAGCCAGTTAAGGAGTTCATCCTTTCTTCAGTATCAGATTAAAACTGGGAACAGGTAAAAAAATAGCAGCATACTCTCAAGACTTGGGTACTGCCAGAGTAAGATCAACACCTTCCATCTGTACCTTCCCTAATGAAAGTGTTATAGCCGGGCATGTCTCCCACACTGCTAATAACTAAAGATAGCTTTGCAGACATAGTATCAAAATGTGGGCTGATTACTTTGAAAGTCTTTCTCTACCTCGTTTATGAAACTGTTTTTATACTATCTGCATATTAATCAATTAGCAGTACTATCAATTACAGTTGCAGCTAATTTACATTCAGCATACTAATTAAACAACATACCTACTGACAGTAATGGGCTTGTTTTACAAGGATGGAAACGACTAAAAAGATCTGCGATCTGTTGATGAGCAAGTAAATAAGCAGACAGCAAAACATTAAATTACTGAAGCATAATTAAGTTTTAGTTAGTAAGCTAACGTATGTTTTCAGATACTTCAGAAAATTCTGCAGCATACTCATTATGCATGCTAGAATTGGTATTATAGCTTTCTGTCTCTGAACAAAACTATTTCCTTAGCACACTCAATTTATTGCAAAGCCTACTGTGAACATTAAGTGAAAACGTGCAGAACAACACAACAGTGACAGTTATAGGCTACGAGTAAAGAACACAAACATCTCTATTAGTCTGAAACCATGCGATTAGAAAACAGACTGCTTTGGGTTGAAGGCCAGGCAGCATGTCTTGAGGCAGAAACAGAAAAGGTATTTAAAATTAGCACACACTACAGACAACAGGCATCTTAACAGTGCTAAAGCAATTCAGGAACAATTCTTGATAATTCAGAACAGAAATAAGCCTCAGATTTTTCGCAACAGACCACAAGATTATTTTTCAGACCCAACAATATAAAAACAAACGGCATAAGGAAGTAAAGCACTTAAAGAAACAAACAAGGAAACAAAACTCATAACCAGGGAACCCCACCCACCCAAAAGTTCGATTTCCAATTTACTGGATTCACTGTTTTCCTCTTATTCCTTCAGTCCTAGGTTTTGGTGGTTTTGTGCATGCTGACAGAACAAGTGTATTACAAACATTTCAATCTTGATTTTTCCTTTAAGTCTCTTTGAACATATACAGCTCTTATTCATCTTATCTTGCTATGTGATTAAAAGGAAAGATGTTCCTAAAGAAAGCTAGGGCAAATTATTTTCAGAGAATCTGTTTACAACGATCTAGTTGATGAAGTGTCTCAACGGAATCAGCCAACCCATCTGCAAAAATTCCTACAGCTTGTTACTGAAGAAAACAGCTACTAAATACAGTAAAAAGCTCAGTTAACTGTAGCATATAAGATACGCCATCTTCATATTTAAGTCTTCCATACCAACTTCCTCACTGATTCACTTTTCACAAGTAGTTGAACTTTCAAGTCAAACACCATTCATTTTACAGAAAATTATGATTGTTTCTTAAGTGAATAAGAATTACTAATATTTAAATTTTTTAAAACTTTTAAAACTTGCAGAATAACTATGTATGCTGATCTACTGAATGCAAAGTATCTTGACAGAAGGAAGCAACACACAGTTTTCCTTACCTTTTTGTCACAACACTAGGTATCAACTATATTAGTAGTACTTGTACAATTTTACCACCAGCATTTCACCAGTCTTCCTGATTTTTGAAGACTGATGGATGCATATTTATGTCTCATTTAGGTTGACTCCACATTCAGGTCAGAATCAGAAATTTAAGGTCTTATAATATGATGGTTATAAATAACTTGCAAAAAGAATTGTCAGACTCAGTCCAGTTTTCATTACATGCAAATTTCCTTAGTGGCAGGAATCTGCTGTGCCAACAAGTGTACAAAGATGCAGAACCCTTCCGCCTTCAGCAGTATCCTACAGAACAGGGCTTAGGCACAGTTTAGCCACAGGTTTGGGAAGCAGTGGTAAACCTGCAACACCAGCATTGCCACAGCAGAGCTCTGCTGAAAAGCCTTGCCAGGAGCAAGCAGGAGACAGGTGGGATCAACTTTCCAGTCTGATGCTGGAGGCCGGGTTTTGTTTGCTTGTTTTAAAACCAAGAACTGGTTATAGGTCCAGGTAAACTTCTTCTCAAGAGCCACCCTTTGACTCACCCAGGAGAGGTGACCACACTACAGTCCTCTCTGTCTAGACACACTAGCTCTGAAGTCAAACAAATTTTGACATCCTGGGTGCAATGCTGACACTGTCAGTGCAACACCTGAATTGAGTGAAGACACTGACAGTGTGCCCTTCACCTGAAAAACAAATGAAAGTAGAGGCTTGTACTACCTCCCTAGACAAGATTTAAAGTTTCTCAGGGAAGTCAAAACCCAACAACCGTGATGTAATAAGAATGGATACCAAAGTAACAGCATCCCCAATAGAACCCATGCAAGAGTACAAGGAGTTATCTAAAGACAAATTGAGACTTCTTCCACAAAGAACATCCCAAAAGCAAGAAGTTTTATTCCAGCTCAGGCAGCTAACAGAAACACCTGCAACGCTTTTTTCAGGGTCACGTGCAAGGCGTTAGGCCAGTCACCACTGGTTATAACTCCACAGCTCTTCCGTTTCAGTGCTCTTGCCTTAACTTAACATCCTTAAAGAGCCAAAAGCACCGGTGACAAGCATTCAAAGGAAGAGCTGTATAACAAATACAGATCAGGTACAATTCATACAAACAAGCGGCATAAGGATCCAAATAGGTATCGGCTAAACCCCTGTCTTTGAAGAAAATTTCATTTGTTTAACCACATCAATGCTCCCTGATAAATTTCTTAGTCTACTACCATCAAAACTTATTTGTCTCCACACTCTTTACCATTTCTTCGCTCTTGACTTCATAGTTCGTGGAATGAGGCATTAAGTTCTATGGAGAATATATCTTGGTTTTGCATCTACTCAGCACTAAAAAAAGAAAAAAAAATCCTCAAGTTCTTCTCCCTCTTCCTACACAAGACGCAAAACTCTTCCTCTTTTCCCATGCCTTGGAACACATTTCCTTGAGGTCACTGTTTGGTTTTGGCCTAATTCATACTAGGTGGAAAAAAAAAGCACCACAACTGAAACAGGAAACTCTGAGCTTTCACTGCAACAGAACAAGAATTTCCTACCTGCTGGTCCTCAATACCAAAGCTGCACAGAAGAGCCTTTTAATAAATCTGTACCTCCCCCAAAAAAGTTCTGCTATAGCTGTTATGTCCTGTCTTCCAATAAGGCACAAGGGCTTTTTATGAGCTCTGCCTTGCCGATTTATCTGAAACAGATCCTGCCCTGTAAGACTTTCACTGAGAACGACTTTAAGCTGAAAAGCTGGAGCCTGACAACTGCTCTAGGTAAAAAGCAGGGCTGTTTGTGCAGTCAAGAAACATTGCAACCAAGATCTGTGTTTGGGTCCAAATTACCTTACTGCAACATCTCTAGAACTCAAAGGTGCTGTTCCCTTCAGTTATGTGACATCCTTTAGCATACAGTTGAATTGCTATGTGACAACATGAGTTAAGGGTTAAATATGCTGATGTTGGACACGCAAGCAATTAAAAAAATACAACAGTTTTATCTTTCACCATAAGTTGTTTTTTTCCCAAAAAGCAGGCTTGAACCTTGTAGAGAAATACAGTATCTGTAGAGACTTTCAGTAGCATACAACAGACAAGATTAGGATACTGCTAATATAGTTATATAAGTTCATCATTGACAAGCCGGACACCCACAAAGTTTTAATGACCATTGCCCCACCAAAACCCCATAATCTAAAATATTTCTAGACATAAATACAAAAAAGAAAAGTTTTGACAAGCACTAAATCAGTACTTCTATGCAATAACATACACATGGAATATTTAAGGGAATGTAAAGGGAAAGAGAAGCTATCAAATAGAGAATACTTCTCTACTAACTGGAGAAAACATGCTTACAAGTATTTTCATCCCTTCTTTGAGGCAGCATCTGGAAGCCAAGGAATGTGCTAGTTATAAAGAGGTCATTTATGATGGAGTTCAATAGCATTTTAAACACCAGAAAGAAGTAGCCTCATTAAAGATACAAACTTGTACTAAGAGTTTAACTGTAACAACCCCAGCTAATAACCCATGTAATATTTATGGATAGATAAAGCAATTTTGTGTCATAATTGTCTATCTTTGTAGTATCTGTCAATTTTTGCCTAACATGTTTCTCTACTAAACTTTAACAGCTGAACATTCAAGAGTTGGAAGTAACACTGGTACATGCCCAAGCAATATAAACTCTACCACTTACATTTGTTTCTGCTGAATTTAAAAAGCCCCTAAGCCTTCTCCACACATGCCATATTGTATGCAATTCTCTTCTGCAACAGTAACATAGGCATACACACAGCATTTGCTACTACCTCACAGTACTACCACTCATACAGAAAATGTTTCTTAGTTTCCTCATATTTTGTTGCTTGAGCTCCTTCAAAAAAAAAAAAGCTGTGATTTTTCTCAAATATAACAATTTCAAATATATTGTCTGACATATCGTTAACACTTAAAGTTCCATGGTAACCTTAACCACAGGTATTCTCAGGCCATGCAAACCCAAAAATGACTAGCAAAAGAAATAGTTGCCTCCTCCGCAGCCCTATATTAATTTCATTAGAACACCCAGAGAGAAGAATACTACAGGGAAGTTACTATAAAGTCAATAGAAACAGTTTTAATCAAACCATTTGAAGTTTAACTTTCTTATATTAGGAACATTTTAGAGGAAATTCTAAATTCTGAAGACTTCTAAAAGCTTGCATCAAACTGAAGGGTCAAGTAAAAGCCATGTTGTTTATGTCCTCTTTTAAAACCAACACTAAGAACCTCAATCTCTGATACTTCAAACCAAAAAAGCCTTTATATAGATTTTATTGCCTTTTGTACAGCAAAGCTGGAAGTCAAACTTCAATTTCCAAACAGTTTGTAGGTTGCCTTTATTACACTTATAATGTAATTACTTCTAAAATTATTCTGTTTTGAAGAGAAATGTTTGTCCTATGAAGTATACACTCAATCACATAAAGGCTTCTAAAGGAGCCTCTCATTGATGTTCGTACCCTGCAGGCCATGTTTGTTGCACAGCTCATTTGTGAAAAACAGTTGTTCTTCAGTGCCAAATTTCAACAAATAAAAAGTTAAAGTCAACTGGTAAAATAGTTCAGACAAGTGCCTTGTCAATCAAGCTGCTGATAAATTTTAAATAACCCTCAACTGTCATCACTTTAAAAAGCTGAATATTTACAATCCAGAGTGTACAAGTAGGCAGTTTGTTTGGTAAACAATAGGAAAAAAAACTTTGAGGGTTTGCTATCTGAAATATAAACAACTTTATTCAACACCCCCAGGTTCTGGATGACAGATTTACTTCCAGATGTTTCAGAAACACACGGGAATACCTTCAGATCCAGCCTCAAGATCATTATCTACAATTCTTATGTATGTGGAATAAGTGACACAGTAATGAGACTCCAGTTCCTTTCTTGAGAAAGGAAGCTCTTCTATTCTGAGCTTCAAATAAGTATTTGGTATGGTGCCAATTCAGAAGAAGAGTATGTAAAATTCTACAAGAATTCAGGCAAGACAAGAGTCACTTTAGCCTGTTTTTACAAGACAAAATATTGAAAAAAAATCTGAAGGGATTTCACACGCAGAGTTTCTCAAAAAACTTCCCAGGCCAATCAGGCATTTTTCTTCGTGACTTCTCATGGAAAGCAGAACACACTAACAGGCAGCTGATGACCAAGCTAGAAAACAATCAGTAAGAGGGGAAGATGAGAACATTACATAAAGCAAGCAGACAGACTTTCAGCGTAATAGGAAAAAAAACCTAAGCTTTAAAAATGCCAAATGAAGTTGTCTAATAGAAACTGACGTTGAAGGAAGAAATAAAGACACAGGATATTTACTGATAAACAGGTTGTATTCAGTAGTAAGTCCCACATGCTGGGATACTTCTAGAGATGAGACAAATTCTCAACAGCCAAGAGGAGATAAAAACTCTTTTTCTTCCTTCTTAATTAAAATAAGGGGGTCAGTTGACCCTGCAATTTTTCCTTTTTCATGGACTATGTTCTTATTTTTCTGCATAGTCCGACAGTAATAAAACTGATTCAATATGAAATTACTGAAATTTTCCTCTTAGGACAGAAACATTCATATCCTACTTTATCTATTGCTTACATTGCTTAAGTGCCCTTTAGCACAGAAAGTGTTAGTAGCCTTTACATTTTGTTTTCTGGTATTTCATATAAAACATGAATTCTTTTTTATGTTAATGGTTTTGGTTGTGATAGTCTGGTTTTACTTAAGGACACTTCCGCTGTAACCAAAGAATGCTAGCAAACACTGAAATAATCTTAGCATCTTTCAGTGAAAATGTCAATGTTTTCTTTGGACAAGGAAACAATATTTTCCTTTTTAAAGGCCGCAAAACATTTAGGTCTAACACCCTCATTCTAAGCTTGGTCAGTCTACACTTTATGGGACCCTTCCACCATTAAACAGGGCCCAAAAGGCTTCTCTTTATTTTAAGACATAATTTGAGTGCCTTGAAATTATATTCTGTTTTAAGCTAATTTAGAAAGTTAGTAGATGATGGATAAATCCAAATCAGTACATTATTGTTTACCGAACACTAGTGCAGAATGACTAAAACCCTCAGATATCAAACAATAATCTACAGCGATGGTGTTAACTGCTCACAGGCACAATGACAGGCTCAGTCCGCATCAACTCTGACTGCAGAAGGTGCCATGCTTCACTATTAAACTATCAGGTTTTATGCCGTGTTTGTTTCCTTAGATAAATCTGGATTTTACTAATTTGACTGAAATGTCAATTTGTGTCCTTAAAGCAGTACTAATGTTTTGATGAACATTTTCAGAAAGTTTGATTTCTAAAAGCGCAGTTCTCTGCTTCAGAATGTTCCTGGAAAAATGGTGTTTTTGTTAAAACTCCTCCTGTTACTAGGTTCCCAGTTAAATTAACAGACATCTGAGACAAGCTGCAAAGCAACACAACCACATGTTATTATTAGGCTTCACGTTTCATTGAGAGGCCAGTCGCAGAACTGAACGCAACCCAGAGGCACCGCTTCAGGAGCTGGAACATCTGCCTCTTCTTGCTGAGCTACACAGGTAACTTATCTTCTTCACGGACTAGGAGGACAACTGGGGAATGTAATAGCTTAAACAATTTCATTACAAACATCTGCGGCTAACATGCAGGCAACTTGACTGGGAAAAAAATAATCTAGCCCCACCACTAAAAAAACACAACTAGTTTGACTGCACAACCTTTAATCCTTAAACCCCAGAAAACATTACAGAAAACCAGCTATGCTTTTATTTTTCCCTGCCTTTTTCCAAATAATCCTGAGGATCTAAACGAAAGCAAAATTGAGCTAAGAGTCCAGAAGAAAGACAGCCCTAAAGCAGCAATTTGCTTGTCTTGCGCCTGTGGAACCCACCCACTAGATGTCAGTGTCCTCTTGGGCAGGGACAAAGCTTTTTGGGTCCCCAGGAGAAGGTGACAGCTGATAGACCTTGGTGATCAGGTCAACTGAAAGGAGGAAATTCTTATAAAGCATCCCTGGGTATCACCTTGGCCACAAAAGAAGCAGCCAGCAACAGTAACATTTGTGGATACCAAACAGAACATAAATACAGTCCTAGACACAAAGTCTACTGGGTCAGGTAAGAGGCTAAAGACCAAGAGCTGTTTCATGCAACTGTACTGATTAAAATTACAGCACACTGGTCACTAGATATTAAGGCATGCTGAAAAAGAGTGATAAAAAAGCTGCAAGATAAAGGTAATTCTGGTTCCTATTTGCTAAAACACCCCAAAACACAAAATAACACTTTTTTTTTTTTTGGGGGGGGGGGGAAGATACAAAAGACACAAGAATGGGCTCTACCACTACCAAAATTCAATCAGGCCTAGAGGCACAGAATCAGAAACAATAGACTGAATTATTATAGCACAGCATGAAATCCTCTGTGATAGGCATAAATACACCACACCCTAAATAAAGGGCAGAGCAGAAGTCAAAGTTCAGGCGCATTAAGTGCTTATTGCAGGAAGAAATGGGTAGGTGATTCTATTCACCTGTACAAAATCTAGGTATTAAGATAAATTAGAACAGAACCTTTCAGTTGGAAGGGACCTACAACAATCATCACATCCAACTGCCTGACCACTTCAGAGGTGTCTAAATTTGAGTCTAAAAGGAAAATACTGATATAAAAGGAATATTAAACTTGATGGCAGGACCACACATTGGGAAACTAATGCCACCCTATAAATTATGGGGGACTCACGGGCAAGAGCATGCCAGAGGGGCAGCAGCATCATACATTACAAAAGGAGACAGACAATCAAGAGGAAGGTGAGAAAAATCAAGCTAAGTTTCTATAATACACTTTAATGTGCCCAGGATTGTATAAGGCTCATACTATCAAGGAAACAATTACCGTACTGGCAGCATGCACAAGAAACCTGGTGGTTCTTGTGGAGGAGATTGGGAAGGTTATAAACCTGCAAAGTAAGAAATTGAGAATTTTGTATGGTGTACGAAGTATAGACTACTCTCTTTTTAAAGACAGTAGATCAATTTGACAGAGAACTATCTCACTCGATCCACTAGAAGAAAAACACCTTGAAAAAGATCTGAGCAACCACAGGACCTGGCTAAAGACACAGCTCCCAAAGAACCACTTATCATTACAGCATACTTATATCTGGTATCCTTGCCAGACAGGAAAAGGCTAAAAAAAACCCCACAAACCCACAACTTTTTCCTTTAGAAATAGGAACTTAAAAAAAAAAGGAAGTCAAATGAAAGGAAATTACACAGAGCGAAAAAAGTAAAACATTTGCAAGCAGCAGAGGGCCTGTTTAAATGTGGCAGGTACAGCCCTGCTGGGTCCCGCTGTCCTGCGACCCCCAGCCTGGGAGCTTCTGCTCACAATCTGCCCCTGAGAGAAACCGGGAAGATGGCTCTGCTCCATTCCTTACCTTCCCTCAGTATACACCAGTCAGAATACAGTATTAGACTAGATGTACATTTGATTTGACATATTACACCATTTTATATATTCTGAAGAAACCATGAAGTATCATATGATCCTAAAATGTATCCACTCATCCTCCTCCCCAGCTAAAGATACACCTATTGCACCATGTCCAGTGGATTATTTTTGTCTTTTCCAGGCAGCACAATACAATCTCATTCATGTTATAGCTTTGTCAAACACCACAATTGTAGTTCTGATCACTTTAACTGTTCATTCTTCTATAATCAAGTTATTTGTAAGGGACTGTCTGTCTTCTACCCAGCTCCTATTTCTCTGAGCAAGTCTCAGTTTTACCCTTGGGCTCTTATGCTGTGAAACCAAAGAAATCTCAAACTGCCCTCAATATGGAAATAAGTCCAGGTTTTTCTTCCCATGTCCATATATGCACTACAAGAACACTGTGCTTGCTGGTCCATCTCTTCCCAAGGTAACTGTTTTGATAATTTTAATGAATAAGTGCTCCTTTAACAGCAAGAAAGGCAAGAAGGGGAGGACCCTGGCAACATTTCCTATAAGTCTTATTTACACCATACCTTCATCCACCATCCTGACACTATCAGCCAGTCAAAGACAGGTGCACTCAGCACCAACATAACTGGCCTGTAGACTCACCTAATCATCTTGAATACACCTATTGTATCGCATGTGGCAGATTCTAATTTTTAGTTTTATATTTTTAGTGGTGTTAAAATGTTCGTAACATTTCAAGGTCCTTTCTAGTCAGTACAAGACAATCTCATTCATATTATTCCTTTTTCCCAAGACCACAATTAAAATTATTAATATCCAAGTAATTTACCAGGTTCAAGTAACAAGCCCATCACCTCAGCATACAAGTAGCCTTTACAAAGCAATACCTCTTTAGTGGTTTCTTAATTGTGATTTAATAATTATTAATGATGTACTTAAATATTTAGATACCATCAAAACCATCTAAGTTACAAAAGCTAATGGATTAGTGGGATTGATGGAAATTAGTTGCTCACTTTAAGAAATCAGCAAAAATATAACAAAGCAGCAAAACTAGCTTCTAGGCCTTTCCATCTTCTAGGGAAAAGCAAGTAACCACTTTGGACACAACTCTATGGCATACTTGTGATTTTAAGAGAGTTTCTTCTAGCTATAACCATAAGTATATAAATTCCTATTCATCCACTTCTTTCCATCATATGTTATGGAAGCTAACAAATGGAATTCAGGAAGATGGTCTACATTATTATAAGATACAGATAGAGGGGTTTCCTACTTCTATAGCTTTGGGATTTTTTAAGTTGGGTGTGAGCCATGTTTCTTTATCAATGTACGACTATTCAACTTCTGGTACAATGAGCTACCACCAGGAGAGAGTTTCATACTCTCCCCAACAGACAAAGGTGAGCTGGATTGTTTTTTCAATACTGGAGGCAAGAGTTAACATCAATGACAAGAACTACTCATATATTGAGACTTTACATATCAATTGCTTAACGATTGCACCAATATTAACAGTTTTCCACCTCTTAGCCTATTATTCCAATTCTGTTTAATTTCATTTTCTAAGCCTCTATTGCCATTCCTTCCTCATATCAGAGCAAACATCTGCATAGTAACTTGCAACTCCCACTGGCTGCAGTCCACACTTGCCCATCTAGGAACAGGAAAGTTGCTCAACACTAACTGAAGTATTCCTCTTCTCTCTATTTACAGATACATTAAAAAAAATTCTGAGAAAATAGTACACTTGCGGTCAAAGCCAGATTCCAATTCCAGAAAACCGGAAACCATTTCAGCAAAGCCACATATCACCAAGGTGACTTGGTGAGACTCTCCAGCTGTGGACGCCACAGAAGAGGCAGCACAAAGCCTGCAGAGCCCACCAGTCAGGCCTTGTCTGACTGTAAAATACTGGTAACAGCTCCTGGCACAAACAGAACTTCCACATTTTCACGGTCTCTTTCAAGTCAATATATTGCTCAACATAGATTACCCACAGAGAGAGCAGCAGGCTGCTAACCTGCACACAAATAAGCTATGAATACCTTCCTGTTTTAGCTCACTAAAATGCAATGTAATCTCCACAAAGAAACTCCTGTTTTTGAATAGCTTCCTCCTAACTTTTACTCTTCACTGCTTCCTTCTCTATCAAAATGGTTTTTACCCACCTCAAGAACAACTACACTTTATAGCATCTTACTGAGTATAGAACTTACAAATATAAAATTGGAGAATCAACACTTAATTACACTTTTATACAATGGAAATGTAAGTTTGCGAACCTGCATGGCTCTTCAGAATGACAAAATAAGTAGATGAAATATCGCAAATGAAGAAAGTTGCATTACCAAAGTTACTTCCTTAGATCTATCAAAGCCACTCTTGGCAAAGACTAGATAAGAAAGAATGGAATCTAAACTTTTACGAAGTAAGATAGGAAATACTAAAAGTAAGCCAAGTGTGGATTTCTTTTTCATACAAAAACCCCCCCTGGAAAAGCGAGGCTACATAGCGCTGAACAACTTAAAAGGAACAGGTTGTACTGCTGCTTACAGCCATAAAAACTATATGACCTGCTTTTCAGCATGGAAACAGATATGCCTTTAGTCAGAACAAAAAAAACCCCAAACAACACACCTTCTAAATTCTGACAGATGTGGAAGACTGCCTATTGCAATATTTCTATCTAGGAAATAGGCTAGATATTGCATGCAGTTTGGACTGTGGAAAACCAAGACCCTTTCCAAATATCAGGACTCCCCACACTTACCAGAAGAACTATTTATGCACACTGTAAGTAGGACACAAAATTTCTCAATCTTATTTTCCCTTGATGGAAGTAGCAACATTCCAAACAAAATCAATAGCTTCAAAAGATCTCTATTTTCATAGTTTAACCTCAATCCCAATGTCTGCTGCAGTTTGACTTTAAGGAGCAGCAGCAATGCCCTCTTTAATCCTTCTTCTCATTCCCACTTGCTGGCATTGTGCATCAGTATTCCACTGGGTAACCAGCGCAGCTATTAATGCTAATAAGCCCAGACAGCAATACACGTTTGTTCTAAAGAGACAGCAACTGCATGACAAGTAATAGGATGAGACATACAGGATTGCTAAATCCTGGCTTTAAAATGCAAAATACAGAAATACATACTCTACAGCCAGAGTGAATCCATTCACAGGAGCAGTGAAGTATCACAATGTCTTATGAGGACACAAGTGCTTCTTATAGATGCGTTATGGTGAACAGAAAGTTATGTGCAAGCTGCACTGCTACCCTGTCTGAATGTTGACTGCATCCCTTGTAGACGTCAGGACTCAACACTTATTTCAAGGTGCTCAAATTAGTCTTTGATCTCCAGGAATCTCTGTAATAACCAAGCTTAGACAATAGTTCAAGACTATAGTTCAAGTCTTTTGAGGAGAGGGATCCATAAGCAATATTACCTAGTCCAGTACAAACCCTGGAATATTAATCCTGGTGAAATGAACAAACCATAACCTGAGAATTCATAAGGAACTGCATGCATGATGATTCTTGCACAGACTATTTCCAAAGTGAATTCAAAAAAGTCCATCTATCAGACATGCAGAGAAAATAGCCTGTTACATTCAAAACAGCTTTGGGGAAACCCTTCCAATCACTGCAGCTGCTTTTAACCAGTCTGGTTAAGTCTCATTGTCCTGCTTCCCAGGCTTCTTGCCCCACTGTCCAGAGCTAACACACTTCTTTTGCTTATTAAAACAAATGTTCATTATGTTGTTATTATTAACATTTTCAAACTTAACTTTAAGAAAATAATAAAACCAAGAAAACGTCCTGCATTTAAAACCAGACTCTAATAGACCAGCTAGTTCTACTTCAACCATTTTGTTAAAATAAAATCCACCCATATACCTTCTCTCTTATTATAACCCAACAATTGATGAAATCAATCAATGCTTGCACAGCTTAAAAGGGTACCCAGCTACACTATAAACAATAATTTGCCTTCAGTTCATTAAACCCATAAGAACCTGTATGAAGTTAGTGTGTATTTCTAAGAGCTTCCAGTCTAAAGGCAAGGCAAAGAGAGCCAAAGATATTTAACTTGTTCACATGGTTTTCCGTTCCTTGTGCAATGGCCTCTGTCTTCAAAAACAGTAACAACTGATGGCGTAAAAAAGTAACAAAATCATCCTAGCAGTGCAGCAATAAGGTAACACAAGCACAGAAGGGGAGGGAAGAAATGAGGAAAAAAAAAAGAGAAGCAAAATAAAACATCCAAGATAAATCACAGTCAATATGTATTAGAATTAAAAAAAACACATGTTGCTATTTGCATAAGATCTGACAGAGGTACAGCGCCCAGTGAAAAAACCACACACTTTGCAGGGACGATTCAACCACCAGCTGACAGATGCAGAATTCCTAAAGGATGTCTTGCTTCTACAATGTCCAGAAGCTGGATACAAGCTAAAGACAAATCAGACAGCAATATGAATGCAGAAGGAAGCCTACATGAGCAAGCGTTTCTTCTGTCTTATGCAAAAATCCTTCCTCCATGGCATTTGAGATAGCCCTAAAATTTACAATAAACCTTAGACAAGCACAGTTTCCCAACTTTCTTCTGGATGTCTTCTCAAGCCCAGTTTATGAATTATATACTTAACTTTCCACATAATATGACAATCATATACCCATTAAGCTGACCTACCACAGGAAGGAGAGAAAGTTGTCATGTCTACCCAAACAAATCTTCAGTTCAAGCATATGAAATTGGTAAGCTACATTCCTACCAACAGAAGGTTTCACATTCCAGTTGTTGCCAGTCAATGCTAAATTCCAGTACTACACTAGGAAGAATCTGTTAAGAGGGAAAGTAAAGAAATAACAATACAAGTCTTGTAAGTAAATATTGCCTGCTGTGTTATTAGCACTTCTCTTAGAATAGCTTTCAAGGAATAACCCCTGAAAATCTACACAATCAGTACATGATTTAGGAAACTCCTGACTTCAGGACCAAGTTCTGGAGGTTTTTAAGTAGAAAGTAACACAACAACCCCATGAAATCTAAAGGACATGGCACTGAAATGCAGGAATAGAATGAACTAATTTTTGTGTTTATTTCCTAAAGCAAATTCCAGTGACTCCCAGACATGCCGTACAAGATCCTTTACTTGACTAAAATCATGGTCATGTTTAGTTCAAAGGTGCAGTCTCTCTAGAAATAAGTCAGTTCACTACTTAATTATAGCCCTGCACTGAATAACCTTTCTAGTCCATTGCTACTTTTCTCACTTCTAAACACATCCTGGCCTGATGCACACTTAATGTGTCTGGAAGTTATCTTCATCCATAAGAGCTAAAAATATTATCACTGAGGCTTTTATATGCACATGCTTTCTTCACTCGATGATCATATACTGCCTTACTTTACCAGACACAGAATATTTTTTCTATTTTTATTATGAATACAGGAAAGGAAGCCCATTATGTATGCTATAAGACTGTACAAACAGGATGCTGGCTTCATTTTCACACAATCACCAACTTAAACAGTGCTAATGCTTTTTAAAATGCTGTGCCAGAAAGATATGTTGCTACAGCTCTGCACCAAAAAACGCTGTATGTTTAATAATGTTTAAATTACCCAATGTAAATGCTCATTCAGGCTATTCCATATTAGAATTACCAATGGAATAAGATAGCATTTTAGAAGTAAATATTACTTCCCTTTAGGAAATCACAGTTTATACACAGATTTATGGCAGCAGCTTACTGACTTTAGAATACACGTTTTGTCAGTTATTGGTCTTTCAATTTAAATAATTTATTAACAGGCTATAGATTTCTGTAATTTTAATAAATACAACTAGGCTTCTCTCTGCCACGGTTTCATGTATTCAAGTTTCCACCTGTTCTGTTCAAAACAACAAAAATTAGAAATTTAAATCCTAAATAATTTGAATAATTTGCAGGCTCCATTTTCACTGTAACAAAAAAAAGGTAGCTCAAATTTCATCATATTAATCAAAATATTAAGAAAATACCTGGCACCAGTTGAAGAAGCAACTGGAACAATGTTACTACAGAATACCAGGGCAATTTCCACAGCAGTTCTGTGGAATAGCCTTTGGAAATGTTCTTCTGTTCGTAAGGAAAATATAAAAGGTTGTGACTGATCTGTGAGCGACTATATGGCTTAACATTCAGCTTAATGACAACTTACTTAGGAATATCCAGTTTGAAAAACTGACTCCTGTCCAAAGCTTTGAGTGCAAAACTCCTGTCCAGCTTTATAACAAACAGCTGGTAAGGGAAACTAAGTAAGTTACATTTCTTCCTCCTGGGCCTATTCTCCATGAGGTAGAAATAACAGAAAAATAAAATGTCTATAAAACAATATATTTCTATACTAAAATAAATTCCAGTGAGTGCCTGAAGTACTTCCCAAGATCCTTCCACCTGGCTACAATCATTGCCATTTTTATCCATTAAGATTTAAATAAAGTTCCCTATATGTCCATTAACATTTACACACAGTTATATTTATGTAACCTCACAAGAAATTAGTTTAAATTAGTTTTACATTTTAATATGGTCATAATAAAAATCAACGTGGCTTTGTGTAACCACCTATACTACTAAAAATGGAAGTCTCATATTGTGACTCTACCCAGATTGCTTTAAGTATTTGACAGTTTCTTCTAAGAGATTATTTCCTTTCTTTAACAGTTCGTGCAATAGGAGTGCTGCCCTATAGGCAATTTATAATTAATTCATTTCTGCAAGAATTCTCAGGTTTTTGAAAGAGTTAAACTAACCTACATATACCCTTCCCTCCAGAATAGTGTTTCATTTTCCAGCTTTATTTTGAGCTAAATTATTCCCTTGAGTACTCCTATTGGGCAACTGTATTCATTTCAATTAACAATTACCTATTTGCTAAAATTATCAGAATATACATGAGAGAGTAACTAATAATTGAAAGTGTAGTTTCCACTTCTGTTCTTGCTTCCTATGCAAGAAGGCAAAAATTCAAGTAGAAAATAACGTAAGACTTAAGATTTATTTTCTACACATGAAAAGGCTGTTAAAAAAAAAAAGCTATGCACCGCAAAAATGCAGGACGTAATACATTTACCACTCAGGCATCCTTATGATCAATTTTACTCACAGAGCAGCTAGTCATCAGCTTACAAACTCAACCTATGCCCAGTCTAAGTGCAGTGCACTATTCATATCATTCATTTTTCTTTGTTCTGCTTTTATATTAGTTTCTCAGTTTTGTGCAGTAATACTGTGCAAATATTAAACAACTAATCTAGTAAAAAAAATTTAAGTGGAAGGCTATACCCAAGCACCATATACGCTACCACAACACTGAGTGCCTTGAGGAAAAAGAGACTGTTCCACCACAGGGTTATACATTAGAGAGCCAAACACAGTCAATAAGAAGTGAAACATATAGGACAGAGTAGGACACCATTAAGGCTTTCTAAGAGCTGTGCAGTTCCCACAGCAATCAGTCATTTCAACATGACGTACAATCTACACTAGCACGTCCCTTGAACACTTAAAAGACAGGAAACCCATATAGCATCCTTTGAATTAGGAACCCAGTTGTTCAAAGAGAGCAGCGTCTTCCAAGAACTACCAGAAGAATAAGAATAATGCCATACTAACATACATGAAAGACCACATCTATTGAAAAAAGTAATCAAACAATGGAAAACAATATGAAAATTCTGGAACAAGAAGCCCCTAAACCTCTCAAATGTGGCACATAGCTGGGAATCATGCCTACCAGGCTCTGAAGTCCAGCCAGAACCTGCATGAACTAGAACCTCATCTAAACAGCTGCAGCCATCCAGCTCAGCACAAGAAGTAGACTTTTCATCCATGATATTGACCCTATAGCAGGCACAAAAGTCAGCAATGACAGAAGTGGTACTAACAGTTTGGCCTCAACAAAAGCAGGAAAATGCGACAATGCTACCCAGATAGCACATTGTTTTCAGCCTTCCATTGATTTTCCATTATTAACTGTCTACAAAATGTCTTAGCCCCATGTACCCACTGTAGCCCAGCTGCACAGCTGAAAGGTGGACATCTACCTCTCCAGAACCATGCTGCTCTCAATCTCACTGAACCACATAGAAGCTGTTCTTCCTGTGATCACAGAGTACAAAACATCTGTGTGTTTTTTAGATAAAAAACAAAAAGCAGATGTCATCCACATGGGGCATTAAGAATGACAAGACAGACAAATGCAGCAAAATGCAAAGCTGTTCAAGAGGACACCAATGTACTCTGACCTTAGAAAAATAAACAAAACCAGCTAGAAATTACAGGACTACATAAGCAGCAAGTTAATGTAAAAAGTTTGTTGAAAACCAACAAGTTCAGTATTACAAGTAAATAAAAAGAGATTAAAGTAATGCATATGTTCTTTAAAGCAATGTGGTTTTAACTAAGTTAATTTCCCCTTAGAGACTGATGCTTTCCAACCCATGACTTTGGACAACAAAACTCACAGCTGAAACTTAAAACTCATATTTCAATAACATTTAAGAATCAAGGCCTGCTCTCCAACCTGCAAAACATAAGGGTATAGCCCTTCCTCCAAAGAGACAGGAATCTAAATTATAAGGATAAGCTTTTGAACACTTAACAAAAACCATAGCAGATTAAAAATTGAACAAACCAATCCATACAGCACTCACAACTTTCAGTCTACTAATGTAGTTGCCCTTGGCACATTCATACCATTAGGCAATTCAAACATTTTTACTGAAGAGAGCTGAGAAGTAAAAGAAATGTAAAATATGAACTGTCAAAAGCATCATGGTAGGATTTCCTTCAAAATTACTGATGCTTCCTTCTAGAAATATGAATGAAACATGTATCCTTATTTGCTTTTGTTCCTAATGACAAATCTAGCCCACGAGGTATCACTCACAGCTTCAGTCCTCTTAAAAGAGGTATTTTCCCCCACAGAAGTAACTGGTTACATCAGCTTGCTATGTTTTACAGCGATAATTCAATTCTTGTAGGCTTTTCTTTCACAAGACACTTCCATTAGAGCAATATTGCCTTTAAGTCTTCCCACAAATTGATTCCCACGAATGAAATTACCTTTTAAGGAAATTAAAAGTATCAGTTTGTAGAAGGATAGATAGGAGGAAAATCAGGTCAACCAAACTAGGTCATCCATTTATACCTCTATTTATCTGGTACCTTTTGGGAAACTTATTTCTGCACTTATCTTTTTAGCTGTATAAGAATTTTTTCATTCTAAAGCTGATGGCAAAAGGGTAGCTAAAACGAGGCTCTCAGAATCAGTAACGTTCCTATGCAAACCTTGCAGTGACTGAAATGTCTGGACATCAGAATTCAACAATACTTTAAAACAACAGTTCCCAACCCAGAATGATGGTCCTAGAGTCTGATGGACTTCACTGTGCTCTTCTCCTCTCACAACTCTTGCAATACTTTGCTGTGGCACTCTCGGCTTCCCTAGCAAAGCTACAAGCTTTGTACTTGCACTGTCTCAGCAGTGGTGGGACTGGACACAGTTTTGTTCCTTGAAGATGTCAAGGGACTCCAGGCAGCACTCAAGCAATACAGCCACTCTCTGGAGCCTCCAGTTCTGAATCAAAAACTTTACAGCCATACCAGAGTGCTCTCCTTCCAGAAACACATTCTGATCGTTCAAATTTGAACAAAAAAATTCATGAGTTAAGTTTATATTGGCAAGTGCTTTTTTGCCAGATGAAGCAGGAAAACAAAGAGCTTAATCTCTTTGCAACATTCACATGCTAGTTAACAGAAATAGAAATGCATATCCATGCTTCATTTAGGGCAAATGTACACAGCTGAGTTATCCGAGCCTGCACTGGCTTAACTGCAGCTATTGTGGAGTACAACAGCCCCAGGAAAACACCAGGACACAAATACCAGGATGCAAACACCGCACTTCCTAATGGCACTAAGAGCTTCTGCTCTACCCAATAACTTACGCTTTACTCAACTCCACATCTGACCTTTAACACTGATGCCTCTCCCTAAATGACAGCTGCTCTATAAGACCAAGAAGAAAAACATCAGCTAGCTTCTCATTCCAGTTGTACAAATGTATACTTCAAGGTTTCACCGTTTTGCAACACTAACAAGTACATTACTATTCTCCCCGATGTCAAAATGTCCTATGTACTAAGTGTATTACTGTATAACTGTAGCAGCACACAACACAAAATCCAGGAATCTTAAATAGTAACAGTGAAGAAAATCAAACAGGATTTCTGTTTATTGCAAAATAATGGCTTTAAGATTAATTTAAAAGCCTCAGACTTTTGTTGCACTTACTATTAACAAATGTATACACATTAGATAAGCAAATACTCAGATTAACCGTTCCCTGCTTGCAGAGCTGATAACTTCTATTTAGCTATAATAACATCAAGGAAAATTACCCTGAACCTATTGCAGTTTCAAGGTAAATTATGTACACTCCAAACCTAGAAATTCTTACTACAGTAGTCACACATCTGCAAAGTACTATATAGACATACATCCAGATATATACCTATATATACATATATCTCTGCATGTACATAGATCTACAGATTAGGGTCTATGGTTGATGAACTACAGTCACATAAGACATCTGCGTATAGGTGTTTCGGTATCTATCTGTATATATGTATAACTATACATAGCAAAAGGCACTGTAGGACTGAAATGAGAATAAAAGCACAGTATGTATTTGACATGCTATTTAAATTATTTGGAGTGCATGTAGTATGCCGTGAGGTGCAAAGTCAAGACCACCATTTGCTCCTCCTGAACAATTCTATAATATTCAGCAAAATCAGTACACATGCCTTTACTCTGTAAGAACAGTACTTACATGCTGCTGTCTTTAGAGACTGAGCAAATAGAACTTACTGCCATAAAACTTCAAAAATACGTTAGCACTCAAATTAACACATAATACAGAAGATAAATAGAAACATTTTTTGCTCTGAAATTATAAAAAGGCTCAAAGCATATCTGAATTGACAGTTGTCTGTGACCTACTAACACATATGTAATAGCAAAGCTGCTTATAACAGATCAGCTGTACAACACACTTATGGGTCATTTTCTCCAAGGCAATCACTCTTTCTGTTACATTTCAGGGAAGAGAAGTGCCCAGAACTGCTGATGTTCATTTAAAAGCCCCCAGTTTATAAGCTCTTCCATCTAGTTGATTCTCTTGAAGCTTTTTTCCTAGTTTAGCCTTAACAGACAGAAATTATTTCTCTTTAAAAAACAGTATATATTTTACAACATATCAAATAGAGCATAAGTTGAGAGTTCATGTTTCAAATTATGTGCTACAAGCATGAAACTCATTAAATAAATGAGAAAACATCTCCAAAAATTTCTATATAGGTGGGTGTTTTTTAAAACTTAAAAATAATGAAAAGAGATGTAATTCTCTTATCTTTCTTCACTAAATTCCCAGATTATGTTTGCTTTACCTGAAAAATATCTTCACAGATACTCAAGACGTGTGTAATGGTATTTGAATCAGAAAGGCTTACACAAATGCACATTAATATAGAGATGAGCTTTTAAGAAGGGTGTTTCCCAAGTGCTATGGCTATGGTTGAATACAGTATTTGTGATATCTTTAATGCTATTTCAGAATGTATAGGAATTAGAAAATCAACTTCACAATTGGCATTAGGACATGGATTTTCACTATATATCTTAGTAGCCTTCATCAGTGATTTAGAATAGTCTAGATTTCTAATTCATTTTTAGCAGCCTTAAGCATTTTAGAAAAGATGCACTTTCCTGAAAAAGGCAGGGAAGGCAAGTTTTAACACACCTGGCGTAGCACTATGTGATCACCTTAACTTTCATCCTTAGAAGTCAAGCACATTCCACTTCCTCTTTTTTTAAATAGGATTTTCACCAAAAAATGACATAGAAGTACTTGATTCTGAAAATAAAACCATCAAGAGGTTTAAAGCATAGAAAATTTCTTTTTATTGGTTTCAAAGCAATGACACATTCAAACCCACTGCTGTTCTTTCTAAAACAGCACATCAAGTTCTATACTATGTCCAAACCTAAGAGTTTCAGCCTAGGTGAACAGAACACAGATACGCAATATTCAGTTGTTTGAGCTACCAGCATCCTCTTGAATGAAAGGTTTAAGAACATCTGAGACCAGACATATGTACCTAGTAACTCCTTCTAAAGTTGTTTAAAATCAGTATTACTTAAACCAATGATCTAGGGATCATTTTGGCTCCACTACCTCTAGACAACAGCTGAGGGTGCCCTACACAGCGCCCACTACAAAAACCACAAATAATTTCAGCCATTCTCTGTGTTCCATGACAACAGATTGGTCAGAGATATAAGACAAAAGATTAAGACTGTCATATACCACAAAACATTTGAAGCATAACATCTGATTTTTTTTTAAGGTAAAGCTTTATACCATTCATATTCCAGTTTTATAATAATGGCAATCTACATCAGACAAACAATACAAACAAAAGTATCAGAATGCTTTTGTTGAGAGTATTGCATAAGAAAACAAGAATGTGTTAGTTGTGGATAAATTAAATGAAAAATCAGCAAAAAATATGTATTGAGGTCTTTCTAAAAGCTAGCGTCTAGAAAAACAGTTTTCTTTACCTCCATATTGAGCTTTGACTTCCAATCCCTGTTTGACGTAAGACACATGTTAATTATAGGAAATCAGAATCTATACCAAGCTGGTTGAATTCATACAACATGAAACACCAAGAGGAAGCAATCTATACTTGCCTCATTTTGCCCAAATAGCAATGTCAGCAGAAAACCAGGAAAAAGTATACTCTTGGATGTGTTGTAACCATACTCGTAAAATCCTAACCTGCATTATTTTCAGAAAAAGCTCACTTGGCCCTACATCCACAAATACATGCTTCTTGGCAAAACACACAGGCAAGCCTATACTGTTTTCATACTATCTGCTTCATTTAAACCTAATTGTGCACACCCATAGTACTGAAGGGAACTACTAGTAACACCTCCTTCCTTTCTAGTGCAAAATAATTTAAATTAAATACATCTGATTTCCAGTAACAAACTTGCCATAGGTGCCCAAATTATACAATTTATCTTGTAAACTGGAAGGGAGTGTGGGAAGAATTAAAAAAAAAAATCAATTTTCCACCTTCCCAGTGGAACATGTTTTCAGGTATATCAATGACATTATTAAATAGCAGTCTTAGTCATCTACACTATGGAATTTCAGTAACCTCCAGCCAGACTAATCAGTCTACCTGTGCATAATTAGCTTCTCTACCCTCTTCTAGCACTCCCTAGCATCTGTCTATCAAGTACTTTTAGTTCATCCATTCAGGCCTAAATATAATTCTGTAACTCTATTACTCAACACATTCAAGGCAAGAAAAATGTGAAAAATAAAGAATTGTTTTCAGTTGCATTCACCCATTATTCTATTCCTATTTTTAGATTCCATTTTGACTTGGAAATGAAGCGATGAGTAACAGCAATTCCTATTCCACAAATTTGCCACTGCCTAGCAGCAAGAGCACATCCTGCACTTAAATAAGAAAATACAACTTCCGCCCCCCCAATCTCTACTAAATCTTAAAGAAAACAGAACACTGAAGCTTTTTACCCCCTTGACCTCTCTTTTCTTCTCCGTTTTCCATCATTTGAAAGAGTATCTAAGCATAGTTCTGTTAAAAAAATAAATACCCCAATATGTTCATAGCAAAAAAAAAAGTTATTATGACTCTTGCCACTAATCTATATCTGCTTTAGTACATGGAGGTGTATATTGAGACTAATGTGACTATTAAGGCCAAAGGTTAGCATCCAAATTTCCTGGTTTCCCTATAATTTATTACGCAAAAATCAAATATGAAAGTTTGAAATAGAAAGTGTTAAGAGGACAAAAGAAATGTTGAATGCAATTCTTTCCAAATCATTTAACACTGTTTTAGATACATCTTCGCCGTGAAATGCCTTGCCAATTAGTTTCTACAATCCGATTTTCCCTCTTTTTTAGCAGCATACTCCTTCCTTGCCGCTCTGTGAAAGCAATGGGGAAGCTTACTAACTATACAGTGGAGAGCTATAGAAACAACATGCTGTCAAATAGAGAAAATGAGACAAAAGCTATTTTTCCATACAGAGGTGCTACTACTTAGATGAAAGGATGACAAAACCATTGTAAACCATTCGACTTCAAAAAGGCTAAAACATGAGGCTATTTATCAGATATGAAATGCTAGAGGGGGGTTAGGAGATCTAATATCTAGGTATTTAACTTAAAGGCTATTAAAAAAAGCCTGCGTTTTCCACTAGTCTAGGCCATCCTTTCTGTAAAGTACATGTAGTTTACATGTATAAGACAGACTCATCAGTACAAGAGAAAGTGTCAATTTGTGTTTAATAGCAATTATACTACTAAACCTATCACTTAATGAAAGGGTTTTGTCAAAGTATTTAACCTCTAAATTCTCATGTGAAGGCGCTCTGTTCAGCGAAACAGATTTTGAAGCGTCCTATCACTCCAACACCATTCTTCATTTTACATACTTCTCTCTTCCTTTCCCACACGCTCAGATGTTTCGGCAGCATACATACTTTCAGTAGTTCCAAAATCCGGCCCAAAGAGCACGGACGATTTCCCACGGGCTCCCACCCCACCCTGGATGAACTCGTTACTTCCCAAAGTCCACTCCGCTTCCTCTTCCACCCCTGGACCTGCCAGGGCTCCCAACGCGCCTCCGCCTTGCGCAACATCCGCGGCCTCCTCCCCGCATTTCAGACAATCCCTGATGCGACATTTACATTGAGGTGGGTTTTTTTTTTTTGTTCCCGGACCACTAGTAGAGCCTGACAGCTTAAAGGGCTAACAATGTCGTTTTAATCCCAAATAGCAACAGATAATAAAACAAACTACAAATATCTATGTATATGGAGGTCACTAACACGCTCCTCTTCAGCTCTTCTGTGGGTCAATCTGTATTTTGATATTAAGTGCTGAAACAATACTGAAAAGTGCCAGCAACATCTGCCCAATCGAAATTATTGTTCACAGCTCAGACCGTCTGTTCAGAAGACGAATCCTCTCAAACATTTTAACAGCCCGATTAAACAGCTGAAATAAACCAGGAAAAGCGCTAATTCTCCAATAAATTCTTCCCCCAAGCACACCCGTTAACCAAAGGCTGTCGGTGAACTGATCTGGAAGGAAGAAAGGACGAGGGATCCGGGCAGGGCTGCAATGGGGGATGGGGAGCAAAGGGAGATGTTAGGGAAGGGCAGATGAATATTCCTCCAAGGACTATTCAATACATTTAACACATCTCCTCGGAAAGAAGAGGAATCTCAAGCAGGCGGCTACAGGGGCAGATAAAGGGGGAAGGAGGGGAGGAGAGCCCGATTATCCCCAGATGACACTATACATGGCAACCCCGCGAGAAAAGGGGCTGCAAGGGAGAGGAAGCGCCAAGAGCCCTCCCCGAGACGCCAATGTCCCTTTATCTGCTCAGGGAAGGAAGGGGGTGGGGGGGACGCTCCCGTCTAATTTTGCAACAGCCGATCACCTACCCCAGGAGCAGAGAAGGGGCAGGGGCTGCGTTGACAAACCTTCCCTGGGGGGTGGGGGCAGGAAGAAGGGTAAATTAAGGCGGCCACCTTCCCCCCCACAACGCCGAGCTCAAGAAGTGGCGGGGGGCACGGGGGAGCTTCGGGGCGACACAATAGGGGGTCACTCACGGGAAAGCGACGCTTCCTCCGCCGCCCGCAGAGGGATGGGGAAGGGGCTGCGGGGACAAGCCGGGTGCCCCCGGCGGGACCCCCCGTCCCCCGCCCCGAGGGGAAGCAAGAGCCCTGCCCGCCCCCCCGCCGCCGCCCCTCACCATGAAGTCGCTGGCGAAGTTGTCCTCCCCATTGTGGTCCGTGTCCTTCATGGCCTGGACTCGCTTAATGAATTTCCTCAGGATCTCCTCCTGGCTCATCCTGCCCCGCCGGCCGCCCTGCGGAGCGGGAGCCCGAGCCCCAGCCCCGGCCGCTGCCCGCCTGAGCCCCCTCCGCCGCACCAGCGCGTCACCCGGCTGCCTTCTCCCTGCCTCGCCTCTCCTCTCCCAGCCTCCGGGCCTGCCCCGCGGCCTGCAGGCGCGGCGCGGCTCCCCACCCCGCTCACGGCCGCTCGGCCGCCCGCTGCATCCTCCCCTCCCTCCGCCCGACCCTCCCTGGACGCCGCTGCCGACACAGGGACACGACGAAGTCCCCACCTCCTCCCCCCGCGCAGGCGCGGCTCCCGCTCCTCCGGCGTTTCTTATGCCCGCCCCCTCGGGAACCGCCCCGGCATTCGCTTCCTCCCCATTGGTCCCTCTGACGGCCGCCTCGTTCTATTGGTGACCGCGCACGCTAATCACCGGCTAGCCCAGCCTCGGGGGAGCACTCGGTTGCGTTGTTCGCCTCGCCCCGTTCTGCTAGCCCCTCCCGTTTCCCACGGATGGGACCTTCCGAAGGGCGCCGAATGGAGCTGTGGAAGGGACCACTTGGAAGGCGGGGGGGAGGGGAGGCTGAGCGGAGCCAAGTGCGGTTTCCTCTGGCTGGAGTACAATGGGGCGGAGGTGTGTGCCCGCAGCTCCGCGACCGGGCGGCAGCGGCCGGCGCTGCCGCATGCCGGGACATGTAGTCGCGCCAGCGCTGCGTCCCCCGCGCCCGAGGGCCCGCAGCGGGGGAGGGCTGCGGGGTGGGCACCGTCGCCTCCTCACGAAGCTTCCGGCTGAAACGCCTGGAGGAAAAGGGTTTTCCATTTGAAGGGTTTTCTCCCGAAGCCGTGGAAAGCGCCCGGAGGGGTGGCCGCGGTGTGCGTGACCCAGGCGGGGCGAAGGGCTCCCCGCGGGGCCGGGCCGCGGGCGGCGCCGCTCTGGTAAACACCGGGCGGCGGGAAGATGGCGGGCGGGCTCCTGGCCGGGGACTGCTCCTCGCCTGTATATATCTACATCTCTCTATATATCTATATATCCACTTACTAAAAATGTCCGCACGCGAAGATGAAAGGCGGAAGTGCTGTCCGGCGGCGCTGGAAGCGCTGGGGGTTGGGTTTCGGTGTCAGCGGGGCTGGGGGGACACGGCCTGACAGGAACAGGGGGCGCCCGGGGCCCCCAGCCCCGCAGCGGGGGGTCTGCTGGCACCTCCGGCCTTCCTGCTACAAAATATTGTAAAATTTCCTTCTCACCTGGTGTCGGGCAATGTCACAACGTGACAAGGCAGCAAGATGAAGAGTTTCTGCCATTCTTTTATGGGAGAAAGTTAAACATCGAAACATCTTCATGTCTGGTGGCCTGAGTACATTTATACCTCACACTTCAGCAAAGCAAAATAATTTTGAGAGGTATGTGTCTGTATAGCCTCATAGTATAATAAATAAATTATTTTAAAGTACAATTTTATTGGTGAAGAACTACACAGCCTTTACTGATGTAGTTGATCGGATAAAATTTTGTCAGACAGACTAGTGATAAAGGTCCATGCAGAGAAGCATAACCTGGTTAAGGCACTTCTACCAAATCACCCATTTTCTGCTGCTCGTTCCCACCCACTGTAGTGTGTTGCGCTTGCAGTCCCACCAGCACGACCGCTTGTTGGACAATACATCGAACCAGCTCGGGGAACTGATTCGGCTGCAATATAAGCCCAGAGAAAAACTGTTTTTTCTTCTCAGACGATTCTACAAAGCTGGCTTTGCTACCAAAACAAACCTACATAAAAGCTTGACCTTCCTGTGGTAGTATAGAATCATAGAATGTCCTGAGCTGGAAGGGACCCACAAGGATCATCGAGTCCAGCTCCTGTCCCTGCATATGACAACCCACGGTTCACACCGTGTGTCTGAGGGCCTTGTCCAGTCTCTTCTTGAACACTGTCAGGCTTGGGGCCGGGACACCTCCCTGGGGAGCCTGTTCCAGTGTCCAGCACCCTCTGGGGGAAGAACCTTTTCCTAATGTCCAACCTAAACCTCCCCAGCACATCTTCCTGCTGTTCCCTTGGGTTCTGTCATTGGTCACTAAAGAGAAGAGTTCGGCGCCTGCCCCTCGTCCTCCCATTGTGAGGAAGCTGTAACTGTGATGAGGTCTCCTCTTAGTCTCCTCTTTTCCAGGCTGAATAGAATCACAAAATGAAGTGTAAGATATTACTGGTTTAGATGACTGCTGAAGATTACCACCTCAATGCCAGAATTAGTAAAATGGCATGTTACTACCCTCAGCCCAATTTGGTGCCCATCAACTCATCATCTTCCTACTGAAGGCAAGTTTCAAGCTACAACACAGGACCCTAAACAGCAGCTGCTGGTGCATGGCCACGTTTCCTTCTCCTGCATCTGCTACAGCAGCAGTGATATCTGGCAGGGGAGCAGGCTGGAAAATTGAGAGAGTTGGCATTCTTACATGGCTTGCTGCAGGCTTCAGCCTCTTATAAAAGAGTTTAGTTTTTTAGCAGTTGATGTTCATGGAGCCTAACATAGAGTAGACATAAGGACACATCAAGGAATTGGGAAAGGGCCTCAGTTCTGTGCTGAGGTACTAAGGCTTGAAAAACTCCCAGAGCACACAAATATTGCAGCCTGAGCACCCACACAAGCACATCAGCTGTCAGGGCTCTGTTTCCATGTCACCGGCCTCTGTAAGCTGATCAGCACTGAGGAGCCACAAAGATGCCTGCTTTTCTTGCTCTGATCCCTCTCTTCCTTCTCCTTTTTTGCCTCCAAGCATCCTCTTTCTCCTCCACCAAAAAGCAGCATTAAAGAGAAATACAGAAATTAGATAGATAGATAGATAGATAGATAGACAGACAGACAGACAGACAGACAGATAGATAGATGGACAGGTAGATAGAAAGGGCACAGAGTTCAGCAAGGATAGTTGTGACTTGGATCGTCATATAATCTTTTCATACCACCTTGCTTGATTTCCATCTGTCTCAGGAAGGTTTTTTTGTTTGCTCAGCAGTTGCCTTGGCAAAGCCGCTCCCGGTGCCAGATGGCACATAACTTTAAGAAAGTGATACTTGGTACTAAGTAATCAATTGATGAAGTCTTGAATGTGGTACAGCCTTCTTCACTCTGCACATTCATTCACAGAATAGAGTTATAGAGGACTCGATTAGGAGAGAAGGAAAGATCATGATTTATTGCATTTGAATCTCATGTCATTATCACTTCACATTGAAAGGACCCAGTTATCAGTCTGGCCTGGATCAAAATCGAGGGCTGCATTGTAATGAACTGTTGTAGACTAGGAAGTGTAACAGTGACCTTTCATTCAGGTTAACTGATAAGAAATTTATACAATCTCAGAAGGAAAAAAGAGCCCCCCAACCTAAACGCATGTGTCACTAGCCAAAACAAAGGCATATAGGAAACAAAGAAATTAGAAATAGCTGGGTGGAGAATTTTGCTTAGCACTGTTTGCATGTGCACACGTACATGTGAGAGCTGCCAGACAGTCCTGAGCACAAACCCAGCAGCAGCAGTTTAATCTCCCTCAGCCCTGCAAATGTTCCACGAGGCTGTCTCACCTCTGTGCTACGAACACGAACACCTAAACTTTCAGCAGCAAAAGCAGTGTTTTAACCCAGACTTTCGATCTGAAACTCAAATTGTCTGGGTTAAGCCCAGACATCTGACCAATCTAGCATGTGTGCATGAGTGTATATTTGTGTAGATGTAGGAGAGAAGCGGAAAAAGAGATAGACAGGGTGAATTACTCACCCTATAGATAGACCAGGAAGTTGCAACCAAAATCTGTAGAAGAAAATCGTGGTTGTATCTGAGCAATCCATACAAGTCTGGTCCTTGCAGAAAAGCAAGTAGATCTCCCGAGCTATTCATCTCACTTTGCCTTGCCTTGCCTTGCCTTACTCCAGCTGCTGCAGGGAAGGAAGACAGCCAGGTTTTTCTCTTCAAATGTGGCTTCTCATGTTCCCACAAGGTAAGCATGTGTTAACTGGTAAATGTGTTTCCCGGCATGCATGCCATGGTTATGCCCAGTCAATGGGCAGGAGCACCAGATGTTCTAGTTCACCAAGCTTCAGAGGTTGCCCTGAGCCTGCGATGGAGCACAAGCTCACCTCAGAGCTGTTGGCTGCAAGGTCTGTGTGGCTTGGAGCCATCTTCAAAACCCAGTGCGTATCTACCCAAAACTGTGTTCCAGAAAGAAATCTAAGTACTGGGGTGGGAGGGAAGGCTGAAAGAACCCTACAGCTCTGAGCAAGGGCATCGTCTCCTGTGGTTTGATTCCTCCTTTGCCCAGCAAAACAAGACTTTGTGCATTCCTTGGAATTTGGCAGGACTAAATTACAATGATAGTTCACTTCATTACCAATTTCCCCTCCCCTTTGCAATGAACTACAAACTCTTAGCTTTTAAGTACTTATTTGGAGTTACTTATTAGTTACAGTGGTGTGTAATTATTAACATATTACTGTAATTATAATTAATGGTCACTATATCCCGTATATGAAATCCCAATTAATTTTATCTATACTGAGAGTACTGAGAGTCTGAAAAATATTTTAATAATCAAGATAATTTAGGATAAAAATTAGATGCTAACATTCATTTCTTCTAAAATAACACTCCTGAAATGTATTTTAAGTGCAGTTGGTTGGAAGTTTTCTAAAAATGTGTTTAAATGGAAAATGCTGTTTCTGTAAAAAAAAAAAAATACCACGGGAAACAATTTTGCCGAAGTTTTTCTGATTTCTGACAAAAACAATGAACTGTTATACTTACAGATGCAGAAATGTTTTTACCATTGAAGACAGTACAGCTTGGGAGAGGGACCCAGCACATGAAAGAGCTGGAGTGTGGAGTATAAATGACAGGAAGCTGTTGAGCAGCTCAAGGGTACACATAAAAACCAAGTCCAAATGAAACATTTGTCTTTGATCTGACAAGCTGAAATGCAGTGTGTCTTTCCACAAATGTCAAAATGTTTCATGCTGGTTGAAAATAGTTAAGTGAAACATTCAGGAATATCAGCATCAAGTACTGTTTGTATACCCTGACTCTCAAAACATTGCGGTATTTAGTCACTTTTGTTTCTGAAGAGGATAAAAATAATTATATTGGCTTTTCTGGCTGTTCCTCAGTTACAATTTGACCACTTAGATTTTAAGTAACAAACTAACAAACAGGAATCCCCATGGAAGCTCAAAATACGCAATTTGAACACAAAGCACATTGTGGACAATAAATCTGAGGAAGATGCATTGTATCCTTTGTATACAACAAAAAAATTGAATGTCTGATTTAAACCCAAAACCAATCTCATTTTAAATGAGTCATAAAGACCTGAGCAGTGTCTGTATAATATGTTCCATTCATACTAATTAAGTGCCATGTGACTGCTGGATTTCTTGACATTTGCTTTTATTACTCTCAGGCAATGACAGACTCCTCTTCTATAATTACCATTGAAAATACTACTACTGCAATTTAATTTTACGTGGCTTGCTTAGTTTTTATTTACTTATTTACCTATCATCTTTTGGGATTCGTTGCATCACATTGCTAAAACACTTTAAATGTGACATTTCTTACATAGCTAAAAAATATTTAAATAATAATTTCTGAGTTTCAGAATCAGTGTATAATTTGGATTCCTGTCTAACTGTAATATACACGCCCTCCCCCCGTACGCACATGGTTTCCACTCATAGAAGAAACTTTGTTCTTGCTGCTGTGCTCACTGTAGCAGCATTCAGGTTTAAAGTGGTTTTAAGGTATTGCTAATGTGCAACTGAAATGAAAACAAGTGTGTGCGTTATGATCATCAGTATACTCCTCTACCATGACCAGTTCTAAAAAGAAAACAGCAGTGGAATATTGTCCAGACTTAAACTTTTTCTGTTTAGCTTTTAAAAAAAGTTCATATAATTAAAGATATACTCTGTTGATTGAGGTATTTTGTTTTATTTTTGTGAGTGTAGAAAAGGGGGTTTTCATAATACAATGCATATTTTCTGCAAAATATTAATGGTATTAAAATAAATATGGGCATATGAATTGCTGTGTGTCCTTTGGACAGCTACTTTTCAATAGTTTCATTCTAAATCACTGAGAGGCCCGATGACTCTCATTTATACATGTCACTCTTAATGCAGGCACACTAATTTCAGTAGGAGACCCACTTCACACTGTTGGACATAAGATCAAGAAAATCAGGAGCCATTTTCCATCTGTATCTTTTGACTTTATTAAAACTGGATGTACGATTTCTGAAGCGGGAATATTTCTATCTTCTGCCTACGCTGCACATTTGGCACAAGGTGACGCAGGTCAGATTTGCTGGTGGCTGCAGCCCCACCATGGTGGCTGCTCCAGGGGAACCTCATTTGCCTCCTTGTGACAAAGCTTTGTCAAGGGTGTTCCCCAGGCACAGCCACAGCACATCTGAAATGGAAATACCAGCAGCAGAAGGTAAGCCTGTGCAGAGGGCGTGTTAGGTGGTTGCACTCTCAAATCTTTGCCTACAAGTCTCAGAAAAAGCATCACTAAAAAAACTGGCATGTTTAAAAGACACAAGGGAAGATTCTGTTTTTTCTAATGGCACTCATTCAAAATTTGGTTTTGAAAACAGATATTTGAACAAAAATAAGTTTGCAGTATCCCTTAAAAAAAAATCTTAGTACTGAAAGCTTGCATCAATTAATCTGAAAGATGTGTAAAAACTGAATGAGCCTCACATCATTTATTGTGTGAGCCTCACATCATTTATTGTGTTTAGGTTTTGTGTATCAGCCTCAAGAACAAAAGAATTAATCTATTTGTTATTAGTTCTATTTCAAAGTTCTTATCTATTAGTGTAGCAATCATTAAACAAATCTCAGGGTAATGCTTGTCTCTAGTTTTTTATTAATCGATACGTATTAAAATATTTCCACTTCTCTAAAATGCATCTTTACTGAAAATAAAACTAAATATAATTAGACAAAATCTGAGCCAAAATGATTAACCTCTGCTCTTTTACCTGGCATTAGCATTCTCTGGATGCACATACTATTCCATTTTATTCTGAAAATTCTAGTAAAATTATAATAACAAGGACTGAGACTGCTGCTACTAGTGCATTAGATATACTGGTGAAACTGAGCTCCCTAAGAGCTCCTCCTGTGAAATGCCTGCTGTTATGACCGTTAGTAGTCATAATGGCCAGTTCAGATTCTTGACTACTTCGTAGATTTTTAAAAAATATTTTAATAGTCTCTTAAGGGAAACAGTGAGCTTTATAGTTTGGGAAACACAACCAGATTTCAAAAAAAAAAGAAAACTAAAGTCACCCCTCCCCCTCAAGCCCATGAAAATTGTACTATAGGGACCCACCCTATATGTGACCAGCTCTTTATATGAACTTCAGACAAATCTGGGTACAGTTCTGACTTTACTCTCCAACATGAGTTTACTCTCACATTTCAGTGAGAGGTTTGCTGTTACATCTGTGCACATTTAACAAAGTAAGACAAGCCAAACATATACTGTGTTCAACAAAATTCATATTTTGTTATCGGCAAGCACAACAATAGTTCTATTGTGTTGGGCAGCTCTCCTCGGAGGTGGAAGGAAGGCTGCACACAGGCTTCCAGAGTGGTCCAGAAATACGATGGTGACACCAGACGGGCTCATGTAAACAGGAAATCAAACCAGGATGTAAACTGGACTGCTTCCATATTCAGTAATACTCAGCTAAAAATAAACAGGTTGAATAGAGGTAGGAAAGCAAATTCTCTCTATAAACTCATTTTTCAACTTGAGTTTTTCAAGATTGTGTAGAAAAATTCAAATAAAATTAGTTTTAGTGTTGCTTTATCAATACATCTCTAATGACATTGCAGTCAGATCCAGAGGGACTACTAGCTTGAAAAGGAGAATGGAAAGTCTCACTTTCCAGAGAATAATAGTAAGTACTCTGAGATGAAGTTTGAAAAGCTATATGACTGCTCTATAAATGTATCAGGGGGTTACAAAAATCAAGGAGAAAGAAGTTCTACTTAAGCTAAAAGACAACATTGTCAGAAGAATAAATACAGATTGTGAAATCTAGAAATGACTAAACATCTTATTCTGAGAAGAATAAGGAATTCTTGAGCAGCCTTTACAGAGTGAGGAGGAGAAGCTGTTTTTTTTCTGGAAGAGATTTATCTAATGCTATTGCCTTCAAAACTATTGTGTGGAGTTCGCCTGGGAGATCCCCTGCAGTCCTGGGTTCCCTATGCGTTCTCTGACTGTTGACCACATCTATCTCAGAAAATCTTTCAGAAAAACAGGAATTCCTCAGAATTATTTAGGTGACATGAGAAATACACATTATACACAAACCATTAGTCAAGTTTCTCTTCAGCAGAAATCTATGTGCAGTACTGTTCTAAATATTGTAATCTGATGCATATCGTGTTCTTAATGAAAACATTAAAAAGAAGTGGCAATTCATCTAGCCTTTGTTACTTCACCATCTCCATCAGGTATGCCCGATGCCATACAACAGGCTTGGGGCACAATGAGCTGTTAGTGACAGAGCAAAAAAGGCATCACAGCCTCACATTTAGCTGAAATCTGTGGAACTGAAATTAGGCACAACTGTCCCCAAACTTTAGGAACAGGTGAACATAGGGTAAGAACTGGAAAGGAGTAGCAGAATCACCAAGTCCAAGATCCTGCCATCACACATAAACCTGAATATAATCCAATTAATAACACTGTCAAGATTCATTTCAAAATAAATCACACCATTTGCCTCCACTGGCCACATAAGGAGACTGTTCCAAAACCTCACTGTTACAACATTGGGAGGTTTTTCTTATTTCCAACCTCAATTTCTCAAGGATATTTTCTCCTGTGCAACATATGTCTTCAGCACAATCATCTTTGTCTTACTATATTAGAGAAACTACAATTTGCTCTCCTCTTATGCCATAAACCTCTAATCATTTCTAACAGGTCTTCTCCACAGCTGGAGAATTGAATTGATTCCTTAAGCTGAATTGATCTTTCTTGGATAAGGAAGATTAGATATTTGCCAAGTTCCAGATTATTGTAAAACTGCCCTAATGTCTGTGTCTGCTGACCAGGGCTGAAGGGTAAAAGACACAATGACCAGGTGCAGTTCTGAGGGAAAATAAGCAAACACAGGAGGAAGCTTTTGTTACAGTCTTGCTGTTTAGTGGTGTGCAAGAGCAGACCAGCATGTCACTCATAGGATCTGTGCTTGCTGCCTGAGCACCACAGCAAGGAATAGCCACGGGTACCCTGGTGGGTGACCGTAAACTATATATTGCACTAGGAATACAACACATATCAGTAAAACATAGACATTCATAGCACGCTCCATTAACAGCTAATCAAGGCAGTGGCATTGCCACGGGCTTTGTGACATTGATATAGGATCTAGAAACCAAGGAGGTCCAGTAGTCCAGCATTCAAGGAGGGCTTTTCCTTCAGAAAACAGTCCATATGATTCAGTCTTGGCATCTCAGACTCACTGGAAATGCTGGATAAGTAAATAAATTAGGTGTCTAGTATCTTCTTCCCCTGAGCATAGAACTTTCTTAGAAACCTAGAGGCTATGAAAGGAGAAATGCCCAGACAGACTCGGCCACGAGCCGAACGTCTCAGTTCAGGAGTCACAGTTCTGATCTAGAGACTCACAAAGGACATCCTGGATGGCAGGGACAGAGTGTAGGTGTCTGCCGTGAGGAAGAGGAATCACGATATAGTAGAGGTGGTGCATGCTCTCATTCATGCACAGGCTCTAAAGCAGAAGAATTTTTATACCATCTGGAAGATGATGAGATGATTACAAGATGTAAACACAGATTCTATGACAAAGGGCTGTAGAGGAACTGCCCTCCAGTGCAATGGAGTTCACTCTGACTTCCACCTTGCTCCCGGTCCTCATGTCCTTGCCTTTCTCCCCTCTTGGCATACTTTAGCTTTCTGCCACCAAAAATGTCATTAGGACATTCTCATTTTTTATCATTAATTAAGGTGATTAATAGAGCCATTGAAAGATACTGTGCCCAAGGCTGAATTCCGAGAATTTCCACTTGCAATTAGTGACCCAGAAGATCATCTTGCAAGGACAGCCCACTCTGTGCTTTAGACAGTTTCATATTTAGCTTACAATTTCTGAACTAATCCTCATCTCCTTACTGTAACTGGTCATTGATAAGCTTTGCCTGACTGTTTATTAAGGTTACATTTACCTTCTTGTCTTTGTTTTTGTTTCATAAAGAAATAAACATCAACATTGAAACTAGGTATTAACATATGTAATCATTTAAAAAAGTGTTGGCATACCATTTTGTCTTTTCTAATTGGACTATTATGATGAAATATTCTTTTTAAAAAGCTGATTTCTGCCTGCTGGCACCTATAGTGACACTTGTTGAATTGAATTTGATGGAACAAAAGAATACGGAGAAGCAAAAACCTTAGCACACAATGTTCAGTAGTTAAAACTGTTCCATTTTCATAGTACAGACTTTGGTCTTCTTAGTTTCATAATAAAATAAAGTGGATGGTAAAATCTATAAATTTATGAGCTAAAATAGAAAGAGGAAGAAAAAATGGTTCAGTTGTGATAAAAGGAAATTTGCACAAAGAATGAGGGTAGAATAAAATGCAGCTGTTACTTTTCAGCATCACTCATTGAAGAAAAGTAACATGAGGCTCTTTTAAAATTAATTCTTTTCCTCCTTTTATTTAGCTCGCATGTACAAAAACATGGTAATTACTCAAATAAATCAGTCCTAAAACTATTTTGAATATGCATTTGGCTATCATTTTTGAGCATGCATCAGCATTAACATAGCTTTGTTGCAGTATTGATCGGATATATGTTTTCTAGTTAATTATTTAACTTTAAAACAACTCACTGCTTTTTCCTTACTGGTTGTGGTACCAATTTATACTTTTTGCAAGTAGGGAAGAACTTGATTTCCAGCTATCACAAAAGAAACTATACCTGACTAGAGTCAGAAGCTATTGGTTATGTTTTCTCAGTGCAGCATGGTCTCTGTACCTGGAATAAATGATGTACCTGCTACCTTGCCAGATGCATAGTCGGTAGGCAATTTTCTGCCAACATGTTTTGTTGTTGTTGTTTTCACATAAATATTAACCATCTCAATCAAAATGCAAAATTCATGCTCACTGCCATCTGGATGGTTCTACTGTCCAGGGACTTTGTGTTTACAAGTTGAAAATGGCTTTCCCTCCTCTACTGATGTAATTTCACATACTAAATACACAAGATATAAATTATCATTAGGTATTAGAGCATGTACTAAACATTTTTAAAGCACTACGTGTCAAATAATGTAACTGGGTGGAAATTATTCATATCAAGAAAGAGAAAGATGGCATCAGCATGTGGGCAGAGCAGCAGAGATAAAGTTGTGCCTTTTATTACAGACAGCATCAAGCCAAATTGAAAGTGTGCATGATGGAGAACACACTTGAGTACTTCTAACTTTGTAGCAATAATCACAAGCAATGTACAAAATAATAGGAGTCAAATCTGTCCCACTGGTGTTTTTTGATGTTGTGACACCAGCCCTGTGATAGACATACTGCCTGGACTGCTGACATTTTTTACAAATTACTATGGTGTCAGTGTGTTGGAATAATATATCTGCTGAAGAAGTGGCCAGGAAGTCTCCCTGAATAAGATACATAATTGACAAAAATTGAATAGATCAGATCTGCTATATATACATACATAAGGCTGCCTTCTTGGAAATACATGCAGAATCCATTAGCAACTCTTGGGATTACATTATTTTTCTCCCAAACAACCAAGAACTCAAGAGCCTGTGACATACTAAACCACTTACTTTTTTCTATAACCTATCTGGCAAAGTAAATGAGGAGGTAATATCATGGCTGAATGCTTTGAATACTAAATATAAAACCAGAGAAAACTAAACTGCTCTCAGGTCCACACACAACTACTAAAGCAAAATGCTCACAAAGTTGGTTGCACTTGTGGTTTAAATCTGTTTTTAATTGTAGCCTTTACTTCCATTATACAAATCCAGCAGAGTCAAGAGTCACAGTACTGTAAAACTAGGAGAATCAAATAGTCTTTTAATATGCTCAGCAAAATTCACCGTTCCTGAAAAGCCTGATCTATGGTTAAGCTCAAATCTAGATGCTGCCTCGGTTGGTTTTTTTTTACCCTTGTTTCATTCTGTATGAAACATGAATAGTTGTCTTCTCTGTTGCTCACAGAACCGGAGATCCACACAGGAGAGTGAAGACTCAGCAGGATTTTTATTAAGAGGCTTCTCAAATGCAGTGATGCCAGCAGCGCTGCTCAAGCCCTGCCATGGCCTGGACACAGCGTCTTGGAGCCAGCTCCTGCCTGCACTTCCAAGGCGCAGAGCTCCAGCTGCCCAACTGCGTATCCATTTGATACACCTCCCGTCAGAGACAGCTCAGAGAAGCCGTTGCTAAACTTAGTGCTTATCATCCTGATACCAGTCTTTAAGCAGGACGCCAGGGCAGATCTTTGACATTCTAAACTAATAAACTGTACTGTTTAAACCAGAAGAAACAATAATAAACAATAGAATTAGTTGACACCTGGATAAATGGTACAGTGAGGAAGAGCCAATGTGGCTTTTGTAAAGGGAAGTCGTGCTTCACTCATCTACCAAAGTCCTCTGACAGAGTCAGTGAAACACTTCAGCAACACAGATCCGTTTGATACCATCTGCCTGGATTTCCAGAAGGCAATCAAAAAGTTGCGTCCCTTGAGGCTCTTGAGGAAGCAAAGCAGACATGAAGAAATATTCAGAAGATGGGAAGAAGGCAGTGGAACTAATAGTTGCCTTTCACAGTAGAAAGGGATCACACATGAAGTCCCGCATGGGCTGAAGTCTGCATTGCTCAACACAGATCGCAAGTGATCAGAAAACTGTGTTGAAAAGGGATAAAAATGTTTCCTAATGACACTGAATTAGCCAGAGTGATATAGGCTACCCCTGGTTACAGACTCACAGAAAAATCTCCTACCATGTAATGACTAGGCAACAAAAAGTCACTGTAGAGAACTGTAAAATGAAGGCAAACAATGTTAGAAATCACTACAAAAGGAATCAAGAACATAAAATATCCTTTTCCTGTTGTATAAAGACATGACACCTCCAGATCTTCAATAGTGTTTATAGTTTTATATCCATCTGAAGACAGACAGAAGTACTGTAAAAGATGCAGATAAGTGCAGCAAGTGTGGTTAAAGATATGGAGTGGTTAATGGATGAAGAACAATAAAATAGATTAAGGTTTTTGTTCTGAAAAGCACTAAGCAGACATATGCTAGAGATCAATAAAACCAGGAGTGGCCTGGAGAGAGTGAATAGGAAATAACTGTTTCTTTCAAGCCAAAATCTGCATGATATCAAATGAAACCAGAAGATGCCAGCTTCCAGGCAAACAAAAGGAGCTATATCTCCATTCATCACATAACTAACCAGCAGAACTTGTTAGCTTGTTAGGGCATTGTGGGTGCTAAAAATGTACCTGAATTCAAAAAATAATTTTATAAATTCCTGGAAGAAAAGGACACGAAGGGCTATTCAATACATAACCACAGCATCTAGTTTAGGAAGCCCTAGAATAACTCATCCCTAGTTACACAAAAAATATTTGGGGAGGAGTCTCTAGAGGGTCTTTATAATCTTCTTGGGACGCTCACTTGGTGATCACTATTGGAGACAAGGTGCAGAACTAGACAAAACCCTGATCTTACCTGTACTGCTGTTATTCAGGTTTGAATTGGGGTTATGTACTGTCAGCGTAGTAAAAGTCTTCTGCATTGGACTTGCAGAATGAGCCTGGAATTTCTGGGCAGTGACATCATACTATGCACACAAAGTGGCATTTTTTGGGGAAACATCAAACCTGCTGCACACATGGAGCCACAATGTCCAATGTGCTGTGAATGTCCAGGGTTTCCAAAACTATGTCAAGCCTCCACTCACAACTGTGCATGCTCATTGTCATTGCAAAACTGTCAGATATACCAGGAAAAGTGCTGCTGCATACCTTGAAATCTTAGGTAAATACAGAATTCCTCTATATCATGTCAGGCAGGATTTCTAAGTTAGAAAGATGACATATTCATGAGAAAACAGAAGGATGGTAGTCATACTTGGAGTATCCTCTTTTATCTGGAGTGAATGTGGCTGCGCTGACTTGAAAGATAAGTTTTATGTAATTTTGTGGTTCTTGTTTACATTGTCTGCAAATGAGCTGCCTCTTTGTCTCTGCTTGGTGGTAGGATCTAAAGGTTTGTTAGAGTTACTTTTTTTTTACCTTGTCTTTTTTTGTCATCACAAGTTGCACTGTCATAAATGAGAGGTGGTTGGGTTCATGAAAACACCCTCAAATTTCTGTGTTTTTGACAAACTGATCTTCCTGGTCCATGTTACACATGTGAATGAGGCTCTCCTCTGCAGGTGTGGCTTTGTGGTGAAGTAAACCAAGATAGGGTCTTAATCATCTTCATTTGCTTTAGTGTTTGCTTTGCTGTTTCAACATAGTTTTCAAAGTCCATTGACCTCTGAATAATATAGGCTGCAAGTGTGTCAATGAAACCTCCATACCTTTCAAATATTTGAAATTCCTGAGCTATTTAACCTGCTCTGTTATCTGGAACAACTTTATCACAGATGTTATTGGCCAATGCTATCCTCTTGTGATTCATTTCCTTGCTGACTAATGAAGTACTTAGCTGAATTTCTTTAATAAAACTAGTGCAATAATCAACTCTGAGCAGGTGGTCCTGGTCACCTCTGTGTTCAGGTAATTCCACTGCCAAATGCTTCCAGGCTTTGCTAGCTGCCTCACAAATGAGCGAATGCTTATTGCAAGTTTATCCTTAATACTCCCTGCACAGTGAAAAAATACTTTATTCTGTTCCTGCCTGGTATTGGATTTTTATTATTATGATTATTCATGCATGTTCTTTGGTCAGCACAACACCAGCATGAGCTCTGTGGGATTTTTTCCAAATCTATGCATTTTCCTCAGAAGAACTGTTTCATTTTCCCTTAGAACTAGTCCACTTCCAACAGTCAATTCTCTGGTTTTATTTTAGGTGGCTGTAAGAACTGAGGAAGTTTTCTACCAGCCATCCAGAAGCCTTTTTGTTTCTTTAAAAGCATAACGTTGCTTCTGTATATGTCTGATAGATTATTTGTAGATCATGGTAAGTGTATTGTGCTCTTGTTTCTCCTTGGTCTTACATCTTTTATATCTTCTTGTACTCTGAAATAGAGTGAGACCTGTTTGTCAAAATTACAAGCTGTTTTTTCCATCTTTTCAGTTTTCTCACTGAAAAGTTGGCAACGGAGATACCAAACCTTGCTCTGTAATAATTTCTTGGAACTGTTTATGCAATTCACCTATCCAGAGCTTATCCAGTTATCCTTGTTGTCCCTGTCACAATATCTCACTTCCAAGTTCTTGTAGACACTTTATGATTTTTACATGCTTCACAACAAAACATGGAAAGTTTTCTTACTGTTACTAATATGACTTTCTGTTGCGGGGAGGCTGCTGCTTTTGACTGTTGCTGAGTGACCACAGACAAACTTTCTGACATCTAGTGACAACGTGAAATAATTCTTTTTTTGCTTGAGCATAATTCTGCTACCTCAGTACCAGTGTTCTCCATTTGGTCCATTCCTGCCACAAGGCTGCTCCAAGGGCTGATAATGAAGCAGCTCATAAACCTGTAGCATTTTCCCTTGTTTCGCACTTCAAGAATTATCAGGCTTCCCAGCTCACACTCTTCTTTCGGCAGTTGGCTGAGCAGGAGCAGTTAATCACCAAAAAACTGGAACATCCATTGATTTCAGCTGCTTGGCTTTTCTAAAAGGAAACATTACACATCAGTACAGATATTTATTACAGATTCCTCTCATTTTGTCTCCTAAAGGCTTAAGCAAATGTAATTCATCAATAATGAACAGTCTAGTTTATATTTTACAAATAGTCATATTTTAAGCTGAAAAATGCCCCTAATGACAGTATATATTGATTGGAGACACTCCCAGCAGCAACCGCAGTCCAATTTCTGCAGGAGATTCTTAGGCAGCCAACAGGCAGACAGGGAATAAGCTGGGAGCAGATGTTTGGGGCACTTTGTCCTATACAGTACTTCTGCCAGAGGAGATCACCCCTGCTTAGACTCCTTCTTCCACACACCCTGTGAGGAGAGTGGAGGTGGCCAGCATGGACACCCATTCGGGTCAGCCACTGGAGAAGGGACACAGGGAATTACTGATAGCGCTGCTGGAGCCGAGTTGGCACCGGCTTTGTCAGTTGCCTATTTAGAGTATATCGATAGCTGCTGAATTCTGAATCTCTTCTTTGTGGTGCAGCCTCAAGAAATGAAGACTTAAGCTTAAGAACATTAATATTAGGGGATTCCAATGCGCACTTTTAGTCTGCCATTATCAATAATTTGCAAAGGCAGAAGCAAAATCAGTCTCATAAATACCATAATTCATCTTGGCAGACAATGCACATAGAAGCTTGCACATTTTAAAATACTTTCAACTTCTGCATGAAAAACTGTGAAGCATTTGTCTCAATTTTTTGATTTTTAAATAGCTTTCTGAAGGTCAGGTAATTATTTTTTAATATTGTTACTTCATAATTTAGTTGGATGTAGATTATGGCCTAAGAATGCCAAATACTTAATCCTCTTGCTCCTTTTTCTTGTAATTTTTGTGCACATTGCTTTCACACAGCTGTCTAATGCAAACTTCTGCATTTTGACCTATCAGTGATCTTGGTTGTTTTTCACAAAGAACCTACCTTTCAGAAATATTTATGATAATACATTTTCAGTTATTATTTTGTTGTCACCTTTTGAATTCATCATTCACTATGGATTAAGGTAGGTGGTTACTAAATGCAGATTTTTACTCACTAAGGTTTCAACTTCTACTAAAGTTGAATATGAAAGATTCATGACCCAAACTTTAAAAAGCCAGCATATCTTTCTTTCTACACTTTTAAATAACTGCTTGTGAGACAGGCAGAGAGAATATTTTGAGGTCAATTTTGCTATCAGGAGAAATAGTTCAACAGAAAATGAGTTTTTGCAACAACGTCAGTTGAAATAGGATAAAATTCTAAAGATTAGGAAATTATTGTATAAAGTATAGGTCTGTTGAATGTACCTGACATGCTAATGTGCATGTAACTACTAGCAACATATATTAAAATCCTTCCCCATTTCCCTCTCCCCTCAAATTCAACAGGTGGGCAGTCGATAATCTCAACCCAAATCTCCAAGCCTTTATTCTGGAAAACTTTCATTGAAAGTAACAGCTTAAAGCTAGGACTACAGAAGACCAATTCTGCACTAGATAGTGTCTAACCTTAATTATTAAAAACGCTGCTTCAAAGCAAGGAAAGGAAAAGCTGATCTGGCATTTTATTGAACTTTATTTCGTTTGTGGAAAATGCAAATGAGCAGTGACAAAAATGTCAAATCTGACATATTATCTACCCCTCCTCCCTTTCTTACATATTTTTGCATATTCCACATAACTCCTTATCAGTTCATTTAAAAAAAATACATTTTATGTCTATTTTCCCAGTGTTTTGACTCAAAACTTTCATGCATGCACTCTAATTTGCACTTTAAAAGCCAATTTACAATGCAAAATTTCATACTAATTTTTATATGCAATTCAAATTTCCAGAACAATGGTGCATACATTTAAAAAACCTGCATTTTGAAAATGTAATCTTATGTAGGCAATAGATTTCTATTGCACCTACAAAAGAATATCATAAAACAGTGAAACATGTCTCACAAGTCATAGTAAAAGACACATTAGCACTCTAAGCAGTATTTGTTTGCATGAAAATTAGCACTGAGAAGTTTTACTGGGAAACTGAGTACTTGGTTTTCCATTAGAGTACTGAGTGCAAGATGTGGAGTTATTTCCCTTATTGTGTTGCTTCTGTTTTTCTTACCTACATGGAAATACCCACTCACTTTGAATTTTCTGGAAAAATCTCACTGAATTTTAAACAGAATACTTAGGTTTGTGTGAAACTTTATGAAACCAATGAATAAGACCATGCTGCCTTGACGCCTTTGGGAAAGCTTTCATCCTCAGTTCGCAGTCAGGAATATGCTGGATCTCAGCAGGAACATTTGGAGCTGCAGAAAGGCTAAGGGAATGCAGAATTTCCAAGTCTTCACTTTACACCTGCCCTAGTCACTTCTCAATTAATATATTTGTACAATGATCAAGGGTAGAATCTAGCCAGCATTTAACTAGTTAGATGACACCACTACAGAATTATTATAAACGTGTTATTGTCACAAGACCTAAAGAAAGGCAGAAATATTCACACTTTGGAGATCTCTGGTATCTCTGCAAATTGAGTAAGATAGTGCGATATTACTTCTGCAGCCTGGACAAAATGGTTCATGCTGGAGATTTTTCATAACTATGAGGTAAAAAAAATCCCTTTTTGTTACTGATTCCTGAGATTATGGACAGTCTGAATTTGTTGGTAGGCCCCATAAATCCCCCTTTAGATGACACAGATCCATTGCACAGTCTGTGTATGTGATAATCCTGTTTCAAAGCATTCAGGGGGACAGAAGGAAAGGAACCTGCTGAAGTGTATGTGTTATTTTTTTGGAGTTAGTTTTGTTCTGCTGATCAGCTCTTCAGCTTTTACTATCCCAAGCTTTTTACCATCTCATTTTCTATGCTCGCACTACATTCCCTCTACAGCCTGGAGTAAGAGCAGGATGGCCACAGCCACTCTGCAGACCTATAGTTTGTAACTTAAACTGAGACCAAATGTTTGTTACTGAGGTATAATACCTTTTTCCATTGTCAGCTAAAAACCATATTGTGTAGAGAAATAAATATTTACCATTTACACATTATTTCATGACTCTGAAATGCTGAAAATATTTAAAATAGATTAATCCTGTCTGTCATACACATTGGAGTCAAACTTGTTTTTAGGGGCAGCAGTGTTACTCAGGATTAACTCAGCAGAACACAAGTTTCTCCAGCTTTATGTGATAATATAATTAAGCTTTTAGTGTTTACAAATATTTTGAAGAGGTTAAAACACTGAATCAAATTTTGTCCTGATCTGCAAAGCCACCGCTATGGTCTTACGGGATTCCACAGTTTTAAGCAATGGCAGGATCTACTCATTTTGAGGTTAAGCTTGTGTATGTTTATGGGATAGAATTTTTGCCTGAGATGAATTCACTGAACACGGGTATTTGCCAGCACCCTAGGTCCTTGCTACATCTGCCCTACAAGTGTAAAAATTCAGAGCAGGGCAAGATGTTACAGAATTTACCCATGACTACACCAGTGCATGTAGGTACAAGACATTCATCCAGCAGAAGGGACGGTTTCTCTTATTGCAAAGAAACACTTGTAGGCTGGCACAGAGAAAGGAGAGTGAGCCTACAGACTGCTAACGAGCTCTGGTACGGCAGATCCTCATCCTAGCAGTATTATTGCATTTTATCTTATTAAAGATATATTTAAAGAATTGTAGATTTTTTAAAATGAAACAATCTCGCTTTAAATGAAGAGCAGATGGTTAATTCTTATTCATGGCCACAAGAGGAAAACCAAAAAATAACTGGCTTAATTTATAGCATGGGAGATTTAGCATAGACATTAGGAAAATGCTTTCCAACCTAAAGGATTGTTAGACACCAAAATAAGTTAGCTTGGAAGGCCATAGACAAGCAAGGCTTTAGGAAACTGGAAGTTTTAAGAACAGTTAGGCACATACTTTTATTGAGGATGGTCTAGGATACAGCTGACCAGTGGAGGGGAATGGACGACTGATCTCTTGAAATCCCATCCAGCTTTTCAGTACTATGGTTCCAGAGGGGCAGGACTGCCCATAGACCGGTGCAGTGCAAACAATCCTGAAAATAAGAAAATGTACAACTGGATAAATTTCAAAGAAAGCAAATGTCCTTACAGTTTTCTTACTACTCTTTATCTCAGTTATGTATTATATTGGGTCAGCCAAGAAAACAAATACCACATTCTGACGCAATCCAGTCTTGTCCGTATTGCCCACATAACTGTTTCTTTTTCCCTATGTTGATTACAGATCAGAGGCTTAAAATTGCAGTTGTCAGAACAAGAGGTCACTTGAGTCATTGCAATTTTCAGAAATGTGGCTTATGCCCTCAGATTTTTCTCTGGGAGTGTTTTATTGTAAATGAAACATATTTTATATCATCCTGTCCTTGCAAGACTTGAGAAGAGCTGACAAAGTGGGACAGCATGGCTGAAGGGTTTCTGTTTGGGTTTTTTTGACTGCATAAAAATTAGAACAATACATTCCTGGTTTGGCCATTTTTACAGCTGACTGCCTGCGTTTCTGGTAAAGAAACAGTTTAAGTGAACCAAACTGAAAACTGATGCCCTGTTGCAGTCCTGCTGTCTGAATCACATCTTTAGAAAGGGAAAATCCTTTTGAGGAGCCAGAGCTCAGCCTCTGAACCAAATTCTTCACTGGTGTAACTCCTTTGATGTGTATAAACTTGACTTTCACTTTCTTCAGGTTTTGCAAATTTGTGGCTTGAGTTTTCAAATGTATTTTTTATGGTTCAAATTAAATTTGTCTATAAAAATCCAGACTCTGACCTGAATGCAGTCTTGGCCATCTAATACTGTAAAATTAGAGACTGAAAGCTGAAATGACACATTTGAAAATATACAGTCATTCTAATTAATGTTAGAGGAAACAAAACCAAACAAAGCAGCAGATAAGCTTCATTAATGTTCCATTTAAATCCTGATTTTATTCCCACCAGTAAAATTACCTGTCTAGCTAGTGTCTAGAAAGCTAGGTGTTGATTTTCAAATGTGCACCCACATTTTGCCCATAAGTATAATCTGCAAAGATGCAAATGGAATGCAAATGTTACAAACATTACATAAAATTCTGGTCCAAACCAAAACCAAATTATGTTCCAGCTCTGCAACAGTAAATCCCCAGTGCAGGTCAAAGACATAACCAGTAGCCAACAAAATAAAAGCCTCTAGTTGAGTTCTGAGCAAAAGCTTTACTGCACCGACCACATTGAATCAGGAATAAAAAATACTTGCATAAAATAACAGTAGAAAGTAAGCTACATCTGTTCTCTAAATAGCAGACAAAATAAGTGCATAGTATTTGTGGTTCTCAAACGCTTCAGAGGATTGCAGAATATTTAGTGGAAATCTTTCAAAATTGCCAACTAAACTGATGGACATCTTGTTTATACGTTACATTACCAAAATTGGGCATTACTGTATTTAAATGAGGTTTTGTTGAAGTTTTTCATGTCCCACCAGTTTTAGACTAAGCCAAACAGTGGTTTATTGAAATTGAAACATTTTCCAGTCAGTCTGGCCTGAAGACAAGCCTTGAGTGACTTTAATTCTGGAATTGTTTCAACTAAAAAAAGAAAGTTTAAAGATGCTATGCTAATTATGTTAATTTGTTTTTGCCACACAGAAATTTTTTTTCCCAGCTTTTATATTTATTAGTTATATTTCCAAGACTTTAATATCTGTCTCTAATTCTCTTTGCATTTATTCTGTATTCTAGATGGGCTGGGAGAGGCAGAAACCTAACCAAAGATTGGATTACGGTCTTTAGAAAGTGAGCTGTAAAATGTAACTTCCAGTAGCTTCAACTATATACTTGTGAGGTAACAGCAGCTGAAACATGAATCTAGCATCTGGGACGGTCTGAGATGAATAAGCTAGTTAATTTACAATTACATTCTCTATTGGGCAAATAAAAATAGAAGATATTTACAGACCCAGCATAACTACGTCTTACACAAAGACATCTCATTTTAAGCAAAAATGATACATGCCTTACACGTGCAGAGTTGTGCTAAAATTTGCAGCTCATCTTTCAGGCCCAGCAGTGTAACTCCTGTGCTTTTCTGCTTCTGAAACTTTTATACCCCCCAACAAACCGGTAAGAAAAAAACCACACGTTTCCCCCACCTTCGTGAACACTATTCACCCTCACAGACCACTAGGGCAAATTTAGTTCAGCAGCAGGCCAAGCTCATGGCTGCAGTTGTTTTGCTGGTTGAGTTCATTATTCTTACACGTTGCTCGCATGGCTTTGTATTACAGGATTCGTAGTGGCAAAGCACCTGGGGAGGAACAACTCTTTCCCTTCTTCCTCCACTGGCTAAAGAGTTTCACAAGTTTAGTTTCTTGGATAATTCTCACTAACCTGGATGTTTTCACTACCCTCTAGCTATGTTTTCAAACCTTGTAGCCCCCACTGGAGAAGATAAAGCCTGTTGCCTCACACTCATCCCCTTCCTTCCATCATGGGGATGACTTTTACTTCACACTCTGAAGTAATCACATAGTTACTCCAAATTTTATGCCTCCAGGACTTATGAGCGAATTAATGGCATTTTGCACGAAAGGACAAGACTGCTCTACCAAAACCGGTCTTCCAGGAGCAACGGCGTGTTTCAAAACACTCAGCTTCCCCTGCTTGTGACAACTCTCACTGAAAGAGTGGTCAGAGAGCAGTCACTGCAGCAGGGCTGCAGCCCTGAACAAAACAAATGGTAGCAGGCACAGAGCTACTCCTACAGTGTTTGCAGCCCACTGATACAGATGTACTTACACCGATTGCTTGCAAGTGAGATGTAAACCTGCCCGCTGAGCCTGTTGGGTGTGCTGGAGAAGTGGTGGCTTTACAGACAGACACGTCTGAAAATGAAGCACTGAGAGGATCTCCACAAAGAATTGCTCTGTACTCTCCATGGTTTGGGGAAGGTGGTATCTTGGGGATCTCGTCTTTAGATAAAAAGACGTAAGATAGAAGGCTGAAACACATTACTCATGATCATTAGCTTCCCAGTCATGTGAGAATTACAGAAAGTACAAACACCTGGTTAGATTTGTATGTTGTTTGCATTTGTACAGGGCTTCTCAGCACATTTTTCAGCGGCACGAACTGAGCCTGGTCAGCGAGCTGGATGCGCAGCTCTGCAGGATGCTGCCTGCCCTCCTCGGTGACCTCAACGATCGCTTCATCGGGTTCTTTTGTAGAGCAGATTTTCTAACTCCACCTAGATTTTAAGAAAGGTTACTCTTTTGCAAACTTTCCATACATTAAAGAACTTCAAACCTTTCCAGAAATGACAAAAAGCAGATCAGCAGTAGGCTGTGTTACTTTCCGCTGACTTCACTGACTTTGGTTCAGGCAATTTGAGATGTACTGATATTTAAAATGACCTATGAAGCTGACCTTTACCTTGAGAGCCAAAAATACTATGTCAGGATTTTGAGAAAAGGAGACTAATATTGATACAGAGCGTATACCAGTAGTGAAAGTGTAGACTAAAGAATGAGATTGTGATAATTAACAAAAAGAAGCGTTTCTTGATGCCCAGTGTATTTGGAGTTCAGGTTAGATATAGCAGAAATAAAATAAGGTAAAATAGCAATGTGTCCTTAAGGTACCTAGCAACTGTAACCTCACTTCAGAGGGAAGTCACAAAACAGACAACTAGAATTAAGGCATCCTTTGGTGCATTTAGCTCCTAAATTAAAGCTGGTTTATTTATTTATGTATTTATTATAGCTGTATTTACATTTTGATTAAAGTGGTGCTGGTTTGTTTGTTTTTCTTTTTTGTTTTTGTTTTTCTTTTTTTTTTTTTTTCTTCTCCAGTCTAAGAATACCACTCAAGGCTATTATACATGGAGTTGTTATAATAAAATAAGATGGTGTGGAAATATTCACTCTGCACAATATGGGACAGACATCTCATTAGCTAACCTTCTCAGGCTCTCAGGCCAGAAAGCAATCTAGACTATCTAATTTGAGGTCCTTAAACAGTTCAGAGCATGAAAACTAAGAAAACTTCTTGTTCCCATGACTGGGAACCATGGTCTCGTTGCTTGTGTGCCCAGCATCACCCTGCAGGTTTCTCTATCCACAGTCTCCACCAGGAACGTGTGAACATGTAACTCTACTGCAACTGCATGGCACTGCTGCTTTGTGTGGCCATTCTCTTCCTGTTGGGCAAGAAGCAGATAAGAAAATGTGTTTGGCAAGTAGTGATCATAGAATCATAGCATGGTCTGGGTTGGAAGGGACCTTTAAAGATCATCTAGTCCAACCTCCCTGCCACGGGCAGGGACACTTTCCACTAGAACAAGTTGCTCAAAGCCCCGTCCAGCCTGGCCTTGAACACTGCCAGGGATGGGGCATCCACAGCTTCTCTGCGCAGCCTGTTCCAGTGCATCACCACTCTCATGGAGAAGAACTTCTTCCTTATATCCAATTTAAATCTACTCTCTTTCAGTTTAGAACTGTTGGCCCTTGTCCTGCCACCACAGGCCTCGGTAAAAAAATCTTTCTCCATCTTTCATATCAATCCCTTTTAAGTACTAAAAGGCCACAATAAGGTCTTCCCAGAGTCTTCTCTAGGCTGAACGATCACAGCTCTCTCAACCTTTGTTCATAGGAGAAGTGTTCCATCCCTCTGATCATTTTCATGAGCCAATTCTGGACCCTCTCCAATGAGTCCATGACTTTCCTGTACTGAGGGCTTCAGAACTAGACGCAGGACTCCAGGTGGGCTCTCACCAGAGTAGAGTAGGGGGTAGAATCACCTCTCTTGACCTGTTGGTCACACTTCTTTTTATCACTGAAAGGGCCGTCAGCCATTTGAAGAGGCTGCCCAGGGAAGTGGTTGAGTCACCATCCCTGGAGGTGTTTAAAAGATGTGGTGCAGATGTGGTGCTTAGGGAACTGGTGGACTTGGCAGTGTTAGGTTAACTGCTGGACTTGATCTTAAAGGTCTTTACCGACCTAAACGATTCCATGATTCTTTGTAGCCCAGGATACAATTGGCCTTCTGGCCTGCAAGCACACATTGCTGGCTCATGTCCAGTCTTTCATCCACCAGTACCTCCAAGTCTGTTTCCTCAGGCCTGCTCTCAATCCCTTCATCCTCCAGCCTGTACTGATACCAGGGGTTGCTCTGACCCAGGGCTAGGCCCTTGCACTTGGCCTTGTTGAGCTTCATGAAGTTCGCATGATGCTATGGCGTCTCACTGCTGGGGCTGAGAAATTCAGCTCATCTTGATATCCTGAAGCCTTCAGCGTGTATGGCGCCAAGTACAAAGTGTTTCTACATCGATTTTGCTGACCCCATCAGTCTGCCATCCTGGACAGCTGCTACTTGCCCTAGGGCTAAAGCTAAAAGCAACATGTGAACTGCAATTGATAATTAACATTAGGTGGCTTTTGTGACCATGGAAAGGAAATCAGTCATTTACATGCCCTCGTACAAGATACTTATGGAAAATAAAGTATAAAATGGAAATTAGAAGACCTAAGTGAGAATTTGACAAGCAAATCGTCATTGATGTAAGACAGGCAACTTGATTACAATGGTAAAGATACAAACTGTGGATCAATGAGACTCCCAAGAAAATAAAAGCAACAATTACAAAAAATAAAGCCTCTGTATCCTATTTCAAACATAACATGCAGTCACAGAAAAACACAAAAAAGTGTAATACGGATGATGAGAGGTAGGGGATAGATTTGACATGAAGAGACACTAAATAGACTCCTCATCTTGGAATAAAGATGATAGGGAAGGAAAATGTATTTAATGTGTATAAAATCCTGATTAAAGAATGGTTATATGCTACTTTTCTTAACGTAAAAACTAGAGTACATCACACAGAATTATCAAGCAAGAAAATTAAATAGATGTACTTTTTCACATTTATTAAATCATTAAACTGTCACAGGATTTTTTGGATGCCAAAAGGATTAGTAGGTTCCAGATTGCCTTGATCCTTGATTTTTATAATCTGGAAGAGTTACAACAGAAGAAAATATAACATTGTATGTATTTATATATGCTTTCTCCTAGCATCTATTACTGGCCACTGTCAGAGGCAAGATGCTAGTTAGATGGACCTTCGATCTGACTGGCACAGTTAGTCTGATGTTTTATGCAGAACAAGTAATCACTCCTGTTTAGTTTTTTTCCCAGCAGAGAACATTGCTTAGAATTGTATTTTTCTTGTAATAAAAATACAAAAACAACAGCAGAAGGATTACAGAGTAAATAATAGAGAGGTTAATATAAACTGATGAATCCAGGAGGATTCCTCCAACCACACTTTGAGGATGAGAAAGTTCATGAGCTAACATACAAATGTTCTCATTTAAATAATCTAATTATCTAATAGTATTATGAATCTGTAGCACATGTATATGTCTACAAAATTAAGACTAGAAATGATTTCTAGGCATTATAAGATGAGAGTCTTTATCACAAGGTCAAGTGGCTGACACAGTCTCTAATGACAGACTTATAAAAGGCCTAACCATGAGCATGAAAGGACGAACGGCTCTGCCCATGTGAAGGAAAATCATGCTCCTTTTCACCTAAGTGTGCTGACAAAATGGCAAAACCAGTGTATATATCTTATTTCTGCTTTTTAAAGGAAGTTTTTCAAAGGCTTTCTTCAGAAGGTATCCAGGAAATGCTGCAAGAACGCTCCAGAGCATGGAAAGTATCTTTTCTGAAGACAAATTTAAAAGATTAATTGTGATGAACTTAGGAAAGAGCATAGAAGACTAAAAAGTGCTATAGTGAAGACGGAGCAGGAGTTTGAATTTCATTCAAAGCAACTAAATGATGGCAGTTTCTTAAATAATTCTCTTTCTTACTTCTCTCTTACTTGTCATGTACCCTGTAATTAGACTGTGGATAAAAAAGGCCATTGAGCCTAAAAGTTAAAAAGGAATTAAACATTTCTGTGGATTTCAAGAATGCACAGTGTTCTAATTAATTTCAATACCCTGGAATATTAAATGTTAGACTTTGAGGCATAAATCAATCTCTGACTACTAGAGACCAGAATGAAACCTAATGTCCAAGACAGGTGCACAATATCTTTAGTTGATAACCACAGGGCTTCTTGCACCTTTGTCAGAAGCATTTGGAATTGACCACTTCTGAAGGTAAACAATACAATCCACATGCAATTTTAAATACATTTTCAATTTCTGTACTCCTGCCATGACGAGAACAATTAAGCAGTGTGGTGGGAAAAGGTAGGATCAAGACCAGTTGCAGCATTCCTCAGCTTGGGACTGGTGGCATTTGTAGTGAAATGAGGGACCAGTAGCCCAAAATGAGAGAAAGAGAAAGAGGAAAGGGAAAACGAAGGCTTTTGGTTAGATACCAGGGCAGCTGGGCAGCTGTAAGCATGTCAGGTGTGAAGATTTGAATACTTGTGTTTGCTGAACAGAGTTAAAGGAGAGAAGTGTGCAGAGGAGAAGACAGAAGAGGCGGCTGGTTGGTATGTGCTTGTGGGGAACTTGGCACAGATATCTATGGCAGCCATGGTTTGGAGGAAGTGGAGGGAGGCTGGAGACCTTTGAAAACAAAAATGTCAAGGTATGACGACTGCTGCTTGTAGGACGTTTGGGTCAATGGCCATTAAATATAAGGACTACATGAAGGAGCTGGAACAGACAGAAGTACTGAACCCAGGTCTAAGAGTAGTGCTTGTCCAAGTGGAGCTTTCATACATAATCAAGCAGGTCCCCTTGTAGATACTGCTTGTATGTATTGACCCAGCTGACAAGAATCGTCCTGGGGTCCAGTAAAAGAACACTGTCCTCCAATGCCAGTAATGGAATAGTTACGGCAGACACAGTCTGCTGTCCTCCATGGCCTAGCCTCGGGAGAGAAAAAAAGCTGAGCCTCAGCTTCCAACGTGGTTGATAAAGGGCAGCTCCTGTCTGCCTGTGCCCCTGCTCTTTGTGGGTCTTCAGAAGCAAGGAAAGATGCATGTGCCTCCAAGACTTTTTTTTTTTTTCTTCCCACAGTGAGTTTTCGCAATTACACTAACGGTGTGAAGAAGCCAGGAAAAGGATGCTAAACTCTGTATGTCCTGTAAGCACCTTCAACGTGATCTCCAAACAAACCACAAAGCAGTTGTGCTTCTATCATGATGATCAAGTATATCTCACTAAGTATATAGAGGAAGGCAACTACTGTAGAATGAAATACTACCACTTAGCTTTGGGGAGGTATCTATCTATATTTCAGAAGACCTGGAAAAATAAGTATGTTGTACATTGCAAACGTTTGCTGTTTGCAATTTTTTTTTTCAAATTTCACTTAGAACTATAAAAGAATACAAAAAGCTCCAAGGGCTGGTGAAACTAGGCTAACTGGCAACGTGGACAGAGAAAGTTAAAAGCTAGTAAGTGCATGACCCTGCTCAGACGGAGCTACTGCCTCGAACCGTGGCTGTCCAGGTGTCCGGCTGCAGGGAGTGCCAGAGCCTGCTGCTGCCGGGGGAGGGAGATGAGCATTCAGCCTGTGTGAGGTGTGAGCAGGTGCAAGATCTGCTCGTCATGGTTGCAAAGCTTAAGGAGGAGATTGAGACACTGAGGTCCATCAGGGAGTGTGAAAGGGAGATTGACTGGTGGAGTAACTCCCTGGCGTGCCAGGCAGAAAGGCCCCAAGGAGGAACCCCCCAAAAGGTGATGGACCCCCTGCCCTGTCGGGCAGAGAGGGAGGATTTGAGAGAGCCCCTGCCCTGTCGCTGTCGGGCAGAAGTAGGGGGCCAAACAGCTGAGGAGGGTTGGAAGCGAGTTCCAGTTAGGCGTCGTGGGCAACCCCCTTCCCTACCTGCTTTGCTTCCCCGGGTGCCCCTCCGTAATAGGTTTGAGGCCCTGGATATTGAAGAAGATGTAGGTGGGGATGTGGTGCAAGGGCCACCTACGAAGTCACATAGGAAGAGGCGATCGACTCCACGCCTCAAGACTGCCTCCGATAAAAAAGAAAGAAGGGTAATTGTGGTAGGTAATTCCCTTCTGAGAGGGACAGAGGGCCCGATATGCAGAGCTGACCCTCAGCATCGGGAAGTTTGTAGCCTACCTGGAGCTCGGATCAGGGACATCGCCAGGGCGCTCCCCAACCTGGTGCGCCCAACGGACTATTACCCCCTACTGATCTTTCAGACAGATGGGGAGGAAGTGGCATCCCGTAGTCTGAGGGGAATGAAGAGAGACTTCAAGGCCTTGGGACAAATGGTGAAAGAGTCTGGGGCTCAAGTTATCTTCTCTTCCCTCCTTCCATTTTCGGATGATGATGTGGGACGGAATAGAAAAATTGAGTCCGTAAATGATTGGCTTCGGGACTGGTGCTACAGGCAGGGCTTTGGGTTCTTTGATAACGGCTGGTTTTATAAGACACCAGTCCGGTCAGTGATATGTGGGAAAGGTTTATCCCACAGGGGTAAAAAGATGCTGGGACATGAATTAGCAGGGCTCATTTGCAGGGCTTTAAACTAGATTTGAAGGGGGATGGGGTTGTAGCTGGGCTTGCATCAGTGGGGCAGCACACTGGAATCAATAAAGACCGGGAGGCCCCCCAGGCCCCTAGGGTGAAATCGGTGTACTCGGCTCGCTCCCTGAAATGCCTGTACACCAATGCGCGCAGCATGGGGAATAAGCAGGAGGAGTTAGAAACCTGCGTTCGGTCAGGAGATTATGATCTGGTGGCAATTACAGAGACATGGTGGGACAGCTCACATGACTGGAATGTGGTCATGGATGGCTATGCCCTTTTCAGGAAAGACAGGCCAGCCAGGCGAGGTGGTGGAGTTGCTCTTTACGTGAGAGAGCAACTGCAATGTATAGAGTACTGTCCAGGTGCGGTTGAGGAGCGAGTTGAGAGTCTGTGGGTAAGAATTAAGGGGCAGGCTGGCAGGGGTGACACTGTTGTGGGAGTCTATTACAGGCCACCAGATCAGGGTGAGGAAGCTGATGAGGCCTTCTATGGGCAGCTGAGCGTGGCCTCACAGTCACAGGCTCTGGTTTTTATGGGGGATTTTAACTACCCTGATGTTTGCTGGAAGGACTACTCAGCCAGCCAGCCTCAGTCTAGGAGGTTCCTCCAGTGCATTGACGATAACTTTCTGATGCAAATGGTGGAGGAGCCGACTAGAAGAGGTGCGCTGCTGGATCTCGTCCTCGCTAACAAGGAGGGTCTGGTCGAAGCAGTAAAGGTGGGGGGCTGCCTTGGTTGCAGTGACCATGAGATGGTGGAGTTCAGAATCTCCTGTGGTGGGAGCAGAATACCGAGCAGAATTGCAACCCTGGACTTCAGCAGGGCCGACTTTGGCCTTTTCAAACAGTTGCTGGAGGGAATCCCGTGGGCAAGGCTGCTTGAAGGTAAAGGCGCCCAAGATAGTTGGTTAACATTCAGGGACTGCTTCTACCAAGCTCAAGATCAGTGCATCCCGACGCGCAGGAAGTCAAGGAAGGGAGCCAGGAGACCTGCGTGGTTAAACAGGGAACTGCTGGGCAAACTCAAGTGGAAGAGGAGGGTTTACAAATCATGGAAGGAGGGGCTGGCCACTTGGGAAGAATATAAGGCTGTTGTCAGAGGATGTAGGGAGGCAACTAGGAAAGCTAAGGCCTCCTTAGAGTTAAACCTGGCGAGAGGGGTCAAGGACAATAGGAAGAGGTTCTTCAAATACATGGCAGATAAAACTAACACCAGAGGCAATGTAGGCCCACTGATGAACGGGGTGGGTGCCCTGGTGACAGAAGATACAGAGAAGGCAGAATTACTGAATGCCTTCTTTGTCTCTGTCTACTCTGCCGGAGGCTGTCCTGAGGAGCCCCGTACCCCTGAGGCCCCAGAGGAAGGCAGGGCAATGGAGGAGTCTGCCTCAGTTGATGAGGACTGGGTTAGGGAGCAATTAAGCAATCTGGACATCCATAAATCCATGGGTCCAGATGGGATGCACCCGCGGGTGCTGAGGGAGCTGGCTGAAGTCATTGCTGGACCGCTCTCCATCATCTTTGCCAAGTCTTGGGAAACGGGAGAGGTGCCTGAGGACTGGAGGAAAGCAAATGTCACTCCGGTCTTCAAAAAGGGCAAGAAGGAGGACCCGGGCAACTATAGACCGGTCAGCCTCACCTCCATCCCTGGGAAAGTGATGGAACACCTTATCCTTGGTGCCATCTTAAGACATATCAAGGATAAGAGGGTCATCAGGGACAGTCAACATGGCTTCACCAAGGGGAAGTCGTGTTTGACCAACCTCATAGCCTTTTATGAAGACGTAACAAGGTGGATTGACGATGGCAGAGCAGTGGATGTGGTCTACCTTGACTTCAGCAAAGCATTTGACACCGTCTCCCACAGCATCCTCACGGCAAAACTGAGGAAGTGTGGACTGGATGACCGGGTAGTGAGGTGGACTGCAAACTGGCTGAAGGAGAGAAGCCAGAGAGTTGTGATCAATGGGGCGGAGTCTGGTTGGAGGCCTGTATCTAGTGGAGTGCCTCAAGGGTCAGTTCTGGGACCAATACTGTTCAATATATTCATCAATGACTTGGATGAGGGAATTGAGTGTACTATCAGCAAGTTTGCTGATGACACCAAGTTGAGAGGAGTGGCTGACACGCCAGAAAGCTGTGCTGCCATCCAGAGACCTGGACAGGCTAGAGAGTTGGGCGGGGAAAAATTTAATGAAATATAACAAGGGGAAATGTAGAGTCTTGCATCTGGGCAGGAACAACCCCAGGTTCCAGTACAGGTTGGGGAATGACCTATTAGAGAGCAGTGTAGGGGAAAGGGACCTGGGGGTCCTGGTGGACAGCAGGATGACCATGAGCCAGCACTGTGCCCTTGTGGCCAAGAAGGCCAATGGCATCCTGGGGTGTATTAGAAGGGGGGTGGTTAGTAGGTCCAGAGAGGTTCTCCTTCCCCTCTACTCCGCCCTGGTGAGACCTCATCTGGAATATTGTGTCCAGTTCTGGGCCCCTCAGTTCAAGAAGGACAGGGAACTGCTGGAGAGAGTCCAGCGCAGGGCCACAAAGATGATGAAGGGAGTGGAGCATCTCCCTTATGAGGAAAGGCTGAGGGAGCTGGGTCTCTTTAGCTTGGAGAAGAGGAGACTGAGGGGTGACCTCATCAATGTTTATAAATATATAAAGGGTGGGTGTCACGAGGATGGAGCCAGGCTCTTCTCGGTGACAACCAACAGTAAGACAAGGGGTAATGGGTTCAAGCTGGAACACAAGAGGTTCCACTTAAATTTGAGAAGAAACTTCTTCTCAGTGAGGGTGACAGAACACTGGAACAGGCTGCCCAGGGGGGTTGTGGATTCTCCTTCTCTGGAGACATTCAAAACCCGCCTGGACGCCTTCCTGTGTAACCTCACCTAGGGGTTCCTGCTCTGGCAGGGGGATTGGACTAGATGATCTTTCGAGGTCCCTTCCAATCCCTAACATTCTGTGATTCTGTGATTCTGTGATTCTGTGATTGGAAGGAATTCCTTCAATTACCCATAAGCACAATGGATTCCACCTTTACCATTATTACTCAAGAAAAAGGCCAGGGCATTGCAGCAGACAGCTAACTGAAGACAATGGTTCACTGCACACTTATATTCAGAAGAACAAATAAAATACAGGAGCTACAAAAGACCACCATATAATACTGATGATGCAAGTATATAATAAATACACTTTCACCATGTACAGTAAAATATAAGGAAATAAAAAGAAATGGTTCAGATGTGAACAAAAACAAGCATTGGGGACTTACAAAAGCACCTGAAAAGTTGGACTTTTCCACTTTAAAGTGAGAAAATAAGAAAGGACATAAAAGAGATATGTAGCACAGTATATGTTGGAAAGAAGACACATCAAGTATACCTATTTATAATCTTTATAATTGGAAGAGTCATTCAAACAAATTAAAATATAGTAGACCACTGAGAGTATTTTTTTCAAAATACAGACAACACATCTTTTTACCCAGCTCCATTAATGACAATATATTACCTTCTAAAAAAGGATCACCCTGCATCAGAATGAAAAATAGAAAATTACTAGGGACATTGACACAAGTTATAGATCAAGAGGTTTTTAGATGTTAGAGAAGAAGATGCAAAAAATACGGAAAAAAATTGCCATACTGTGCTAGTGTAATTACCTAACATTGCAACAATATTCTACTTAAAAACAATTATATCTTGTTCAGAAAAAAAATGACTGCTTTATTTAGTAATAATAATTATGATTCAGGAACTTAGTGACTGCTTTCTTCTAAATATATATGCACTCTCTTCCAAAATAAGGAAAATTGAATGCTTTCATTTGTAGCTGTAAATACGTAATGTAATTACACTCAGTTTATTGTTGTCGTACTGGAAGCAGAACTCAGCTGCATATTTTTCCCTTGTTTTTTTATTTCTAACATTGTAAAAATAATACATGCATCTCAGAACTTGATTCTGTGACATTTACCAAGTCCCATTGTGCTGGCAACCAAGCCTGCAAAATCATGCTCATGAGAATACACTCCCCAAGTCAGGTCAGCAAATAAAAGTTACTCACATGAGTAAGACTGTAAGAATAGACTACAGGAGGTCAAGGTCAGTGGTGCATTTTGTCTGAGTCAGGGTTGGAGGATAAGGCCCTTATGAATCCTATAAATAGTTCATTGTTAAAAGAGGTCAGATTAAATTCTGGAACTATTTAGGAAAAAGAAACCACTGCGTGACTAATGACGTTCACCTACCCAAGCCTCTCTGCTTATTAATGTGACATTTGTTTGGAACGAACGCATATAATAAATAAAAGATATTTTTAAAATGTGCCAGGGAAATGCATTCAGATTTTGAGAGAACAATTTGAATGTATTTAAAGTGTTGCACTTTACAACACACAAATAAAGGTTGTTACAACACACAAATAAAGTATTAAAAACTAGCAGTTTCTATTAATTTTGATGGAAACAGGAAATCAGGACAAGGATGCTAAGAATGGGATTTACTTGCCCGATTTATATTAGCTAAGAGCTGATACCTAGACTTCTTATACTATAAGTCAAGAGAAGTGGGTGCCTCCATGGACAATTAACCTCATCCTAAGGCTGTAGTTTGGCACGAACTTGAACTGGCCTAACTGAGCACCAGCATGGGGAAAGACAGTTTCCCCAAGGCCCTTTGCCCAGCCTGAGTGGTTGTTCGCAATTCTGTAGAGTATCTTCATTTTTGTTGACATGAGGGTTCAGTAAAATTGATAGGCGGCTGATATTAATGAAACCAGCCTCTCCCACCTGCTCCTTTCTCTCCTCAAGGTTATTTGTCAGTTGGATCTGTTCTCTGGTCTGGAAGCTATGTCAGCAGTGGCTGGGCGATGGACTGGGGCAATGCTGGGCAAAAACGACTGCTTCTTTCAACTTGGGAGTCAGAGAAAAGTCTTTGGCAAAGGCTCTGAATGGGCCGCGTGGGTCTAACACTCTGCTGCTACTGATACAGGAAGGTCACCTTCTGTTCTGTTCTGTTCTCCCCTCTGCTGCCAGCTGCACACCAACACCATGTCCCTTTGCAATGGCTGTGGCCCTTGTAAAAGCTTTCCATGACTAAAGACACCTTCACAGCCTGGCAGAAAATAAAACCATTAAAACAAAGTAAATAGATTTTGCTGGGTTAGCAAGTAGAGTTGGATCACAGAGGCATCAGCTGTGCAGCAGAGCTGGTAAACAAAGAGTCCGGATGACCTGGGGATGAGGGTAGGGAGAAAAAAATGAGAAGGGAAGGAAGTCTGGGACCATCCTTTCAACACTCATGAGCTGTTAGATCAGCTGCTCATCAAACCACACCCTCAGGGCCCTTCCATATTACATTGTATGTGATCTAATTGGAGGCAGATATAGAAAGCGACAGTCCCACTTTCCTCCAGGCCATAAAAGACAATTATAAAATGTTTCTATAAATACATTAGCAACAGAAGGAGGGCAAAGGAGAATCTCCATTCTTTATTGGATGCAGGGGGAAACATAGAGACAAAGGATGAGGAAATAGCTGAGGTACTTTGTGCCTTCTTTGCTTCAATCTTTAGTAATAAAATCAGTTGTGCTCTGGGTACCCAGCCCCCAGAGCTGGAAGACAGGGATGGGGAGCAAAATGCTCCCCAGAATCCAAGGGGAAATGGTCAGTGACCTGCTACCCCACTTAGACACTCACAAGTTTTTGGGGCCAGATGGGATCTACCCAAGGGTACTGAGGGAGCTGGCAGGGATGCTCACCAAGCCACTTTCCATCATTTATCAGCAGTTCTGGCCAACCAGGGAGGTCCCAGCCGACTGGAGGTTTGCAAATGTGACACCCATCTACAAGAAGGGCCAGAAGGAGGATGCAGGAAATTACAGGCCTGTCAGTCTGATTTCAGTGCCAGGAGAGGTTATGGAGCAGATCACCTTGACTGCCATCACGTGGCATGTACAGGACAACTAGGCGATCAGGCCCAGTCAGCATGGGTTTATGAAAGCCAGGTTCTGCTTGACCAACCTGATCTCCTTCTATGACAAGGTGACCTCCTAAGTGGACGAGGGAAAGACTGTGGATGTTGTCTATCTGGACTTCAGTAAAACCTTTGACACTATTTCACACGGCATTCTCTTGGAGAAACTGGCTTGGACAGGCAAAGTCTTTGCTGGGTAAAGAACTGGCTGGATGTCTGGGTCCAAAGAGTTGTGGTGAATGGAGTCAAATCCAGTTGGTGGCCGGTCACAAGTTGTGTTCCCCAGGGCTTGGTATTGGGAGCAGTTCTGTTTAATTTCTTTACCAATGATCTGGACGAGGGGATTGAGTGCACCCTCAGTAAATTTGCAGATGACACCAAGTTGGGTGGGAGTGTTGATCTGCTGGAGGGTAGGAAGGCCATACAGAGGGATCTGGACCAGCTGGATCGTTGGGCTGAGGCCAGTTGTAGTATGAGGTTCAACAAGGCCAAGTGCCGGGTCCTGCACTTGGGTCACAACAACCCCAGGCAGCGATACAGGCTTGAGGAAGAGTGGCTGGAAAGTGCCTGGGGGAAAAGGGCCTGGGGGTGTTGATTGACAGCGGTTGAAAATGAGCCAGCAGTGTGTCCAGATGGCCAAAAAGGCCAACAGCATCCTGGCTTGTATCAGGAATGGTGTGGCCAGCAGGACTAGGGCAGTGATTGTCCCACTATACTGGGCACTGGTGAGGCCCCACCTTGAATCCTGGGCTCAGTTTTGGGCCCCTCAGGACAAGAAAGACATTGAGGTGCTGGAGCGAGTTCAGAGAAGGGCAATGAAACTGGTGAAGGGTCTGGAGCACAAGTCTGATGAGGAGCAGCTGAAGGAACTGGGGCTGTTTAGCCTGGGGAAAAGAAGGCTGAGGGGAGACTTTATTGCTCTCCACAGCTACCTGAAATGCCATTGTAGCGAGGTGGATGTTGGTCTCTTCCACCAAGCAACAAGCAACAGGACAAGAGGAAATGGCCTCAAGGTCACCAGGAGAGGTTTAGATTGAATAGCAGGAGAAATCCCTTCACTGAAAGGGTTGTCAAGCACTGGAACAGGCTTCCCAGGGAAGTGATCAGGTCACCATTCCTGGAAGTGTTTAAAAGATGTGCAGATGTGATGCTTAGGGAACTGGTTTAGTGGTGGACTTGGCAGTGCTAGGTTAATAGTTGGACTTGATCTTACAGTTTTTTTCCAACCTAAATGATTTTATGATTCTATGATAAAAGAAACCTAAAGAGCGAAACAAATTGGAACTGATTTGCTGATAAATGCATTATTATATCTGTTCACAAGAGTTGCATGTCTGTGGTAGACTATCAACACCATCCTCTTGCAATGCAAAATTAAGTCAAAAGTGAAAGATCACAAAGGAAAAAAGGGCAAGGTTCTAACTACTGACAAGCCCTAATGAGGCTGTAGCTGGAAGAATGAATGCAGAGCAAATAGCTCCTTCAGCAGCTGTTGAGACAGTGTGCGCTCCCAGAGCTTTCATCAGTGCTAGCAGGGGTTATTCTGGGGAAAGAACAAAGGAGTCTCACAGCCTGGGCCATGGAGGAAGAACCGGCGGAAACAAAAATGCCACTTGGACGACAGTCAGGGCCTTCGTTAGGTCCCGTTCTCTTCCTCTCCCTCGCTTTGAGGAATACCTTAATTGTTTCAGAAGCCTTGTTGACTTGAAAATGTTACTGGCTTGAGGATGTTATTGACTTCAATGAAGCTGTTTAAAAGAAGAAGGTGCTGTTCAATATGAGCGTGAATAGCAAGATGGAATTTTTTTCCTTTGTAGTTAAAAGACTATTTCTTATGATTAATTATTAAACAAAGCATAGAAAACTACATCCATGAAGCACCGGCATCTGTGACAGATGCTGTCTTCAGTGTAACTACTCTGGTTTATACTGATATTCTGTGATTAAAGACACCGAAAAAAATGTTATTCTCACATACTGAAATAAAAATATTTTATTCTACTACCCTTGAATCACAGCCTTTATTTTTATTACTAAAGTATTCATTTCTAATTGCATCTTGTGTTTCCCAGAGGGTTTAATAAACACATTGACCACCTCCTTGAGGAAAACAATATATTTATGTATTTTATGTTTAAGTGTCTGAAAACATTCTTCAAGGAAACAACTGTCTAGACACGATGACAATAAACCCTCTGTTGCTGGAATGGCAGGAAAAGAGGTTGCCCTCAGTAAGCAGTACTTTCCGAAGAAGCCAAGAGCTGTTTGCCAGGCTGTCATGCATTTAAATAATTATTTCAGATATTCATTCTTCATAAGAAGTCTTAAGTATAATTTCCTGATGCAGAACACATTGATGATTTATGGCTCCGCATGGTTTTTCCCATGAATGAAGCTTTATTCTGTTGAGGGAGCTAAAAGGTATGTTACACCTGTAAATGCCAGGATGGGGGGCAATGCCTCATCAGCCCCACACTTGTTCATGGTATGATTTTGTAATTCCTGCCATATGAACCACTTGAAAAGGGATGATAGACACATATACAATTAGCACAAAAATTGTTGTTAGCGGTAGAAAGTGGCTTTTCTGATCGCATTGTAACCGCCATCAGCACTTCTGAACAAGACCCACTCCAGCTAAAAATTTGAGGGAGACACCCCCATTACTAAGGCAGGAATAGAATCCTGATTTTTAAAAAAAGAAAAGATAGAAAAATGTAATCTCTCACTTTTTTCTAAGTGCTTTAGTTTCACGTCCCTATCCCGGAGGTTGCTCCATTGGGATCAGTTCCTGTGCCTGCACATAGCTTCAGTCTGGCTCTAGAAACCCAAACTAACTGAGCATGATAATCAGAAAAGTAAACTGAGTATAAATAGAAAGTGAAATTCTCGATATGGTTTCATGGTGCAAGCAAAAAGGAAGCAAAAGCCAGAAATGGGTTAAAATATTAATTTCACTTGGCAAAGATAAGATTTTTTTTTTTTTAACCAAAAGCTTCTTTCTTATCTAGCAAAGTTGGCGGAAGTTTTCAAGAATACATCAGGCCCTCTGTCTTAATTCAAAGCCTGCTGAAGAAAGTGTAAGGGCTTTTTTAAAATGCTTATGGCTTTTCCATCAAGCTTTTAATTTTATGTATCAGAGTTGAGGTGGCATGATACACTGTGCTGAGTTATTACCTGAAGTACTTGGAATGAGTCAGCTTTGTGGTTTCTGAGGAATGTGTTATGCTTCTGGGAATTCAACCTGGATCTCTGGGCCTGTAGATACAGCCTCTAATGTGCACAGCCAGACTGACGGCTCAGGGAATAATGAGTTTTACAGAGTGAGCTCTACATCTGTGAATTATTTTTTAAAGTTGTGCAGGAAATAGATATTAAAGGTAGAAGCGAGAAAATAAAACAGCAGATAACAATGGGAACACAGGAGGAAAAAGAAGAAAACCCATCAAAGTATTAGGTGCTCTTCAGGTGCCAGAGGCTGTAGCAAACACAGTGGTATCTTGAGGAGAAAGAGCAGCAGTGGATTAAGTTTTCTTCATGGCATTGCAATTCTTAAGTGAGACCATTTGCTCGCTCCTTAAATGTAGGACTGTGCAGCCCCAAATCTGTGATTGTCTGTTGTTTCTTGAAAGATGGGGTATCTTGTACACCTTAGTAAGCAGGCACTCTGAGTTTCATTTGAAGGTTAATGCTCATATAAATTATCAGCATTTTATGTTTCCTCAGATAATTTTAAAAGTGTGATTGCTAAAGTTAATCAACTTAGAAACTGCATCAGTTTCTCCATTTAATGTGAACCTCACTCATTTGATTTGAGGTATTCCCTCTGTACTATATAAACACACACAGGCAGGCAAACCATCTGCTTTCTCTAAAATATATTTTTGGCAACTGAATGCAGATACATGTATCCCTAATAACATGACTGTAAATTAAGCTCTGAAAAATAAGACATTTCCAAAAAAGCATTGTTTATATAAGCTTAATTAGTTCTCTCTGAAATATCACTCAACTTGTGCTATACAGTTAATTTTCCTTAAGATTCCTCTCTTATTTTGTTCATATCATGGATTATGTTTTAGAAATGAAAGAAGATACAACAAATGAGGCTGTTATCTAAACTAGAAGTGGTTATATTGTAATTTTCTTATATAACTGTGTGTGATTTTTTGAGAAAGTACGAACAATGATACCATGCAATCATAAAGACATTCCCAAGGGTCATCAGCAGTGTTGGACCTCTAGGAGGCCCAAATGGTAAAGGCAAATGGTAGCTGACAAATTTGGTGGCCTTCTACAATAGGGTTACAGCATTGGTGGATAAGGGAAGAGCAAATTACATCATCTACCTGGACTTGTGCAAAGCATTTGGCACTGTCCTACATGACATCCTTGTCTCTAAACCGGAGAGACATGGATTTGACAGATGGACCACTTGGTGGGTAAGGAATTGGCTGGATGGTCACACTCAAAGAGTTGCAGTCAACAGCTCAATGTCCAAGTGGAGACCAGTGACGAGTGGTGTTCCTCCAGGCTCAGTATTGGAATGTGTGCTCTTTAACTTCTTTGTCAGCAACAAGGAACAGCATCGTCATATGATTCTCAGTCCGTAAATATTAGAGAATAATTCATCCATCAGTTACGTGGACTCTCTAAGTGACATGGTTGATTTTGAAAAAAAAAAACCAGTGACAGTCTTGTTTGTTTTTCTATGCAGGACCATCAAACTAGGCACCTATATTTACTTCTCTTTTTTTCCTTTTGCATTTGGAGTACTTACTGTTATAGGCAGACTCTTTGCAACCCATAACCACATTTCTTTTTGTTTTGCTTTACAGCAGAAGCAAAAATTCTGTCAGGTGGCCTCATCCTGGCCTTAAGTACTCCCTACAACTCTGGGCACAGGAGATTTTCTCCATGTGAAAATTTCACTTTTTGCACTTACTTACAGAATCAGTCATTTCATTGGCTTAATTCCCTCCTTTGCTTGCTTCTCTGGTTGTGTCATTCCCAAATACTCACAATCATGAATTAGGGCCACCTCATCTATTAAAAAATGCACCCATTTGGGACCCTTTTTCTGTCCTCTGCTTTTGTGTCTAAAACAAATATTACAGTCACATTTTCAAGCTTTATTTCACAACAGTGAAAATATAAGCTGAAATTCTTGCACAACCACTTGATCCAAGGAGCTTTAAGAAGAATGCCGATTATGAAACTTGTGATAAAATTGTAAAAGTTGGCAATACAGACTTTGAGTGAAAGCCTATGTCTGCTTTGCATTTTGATTATCAACTTGCCTTTCATCCGCACTTTGAAGGTGTACCTGATTCTCATCTGGTCTTTATATAGCTCCAAAACTTAGCAACGAGGGGAAAACACTTGGTACTGGCTCACCTCTTAGAACAGGCTTAAGCTGGTCTGCAGTCAGCACACATCTAGCTTGGTGTGTGCCCTTACAGCCTACCCACTTCTGTGCCACTTTCTGCTGGCTGACAGCAGCCAGTGCATGTCAGAAAGGAAATGGTAATTACAGGCAGGCTATAGATAGCCATGGAGTTGCATCTTATCAGCGCTACAAATACTTTCAAAAGCTAAAAAAAAACCCCAAGCAAACAAACCACAAAACCCCCTAAGACTACACTAAGCTTTACCTCTTTTGTTAGATGACAAGCAGGATCAGGCCAGGCCTAGTCTGAGAGGATATCCTGAGCTCTGCCAAAGCAGTTTGCACAGAGAGGCTCGATCTATTCAACAAGCAATTTCACAGTGCATAATGTCAGAAAACAGCGATGCTGCTTGAAATTCTGGGAAGCACCGAACACCTCCAGAGGGAACACAAGGAGGGGAACAGGTGACCGGGCCTTCTGATCAGTGGACACTGAAGCCTGACACCGGACCTCATCCACAGGCTGAGGCTTTGAGTCACTCTATGAGTGAAGCTCCAAAAAGCATCAGTCCTTCTTCCAGCAGGCCTCGGGGGCAGCCGGGGCGCCAGCTCCGACGGGCAAACGAGGGCCCTCGAGTCCACCTGAAGCCCCCCGGTCACCTGCACGCAGGCTGCTCCCCGCGGCGAGGCTCTGGGGCGCTGTCCCCGCTGCTCCTGTTCGCCGGTAGGAAGCAGAAAACCGCCGGGCTTCCGAGCGGGAGCGGGACCGGGAGCGGGACCAGGGCCGCCCGCACCCTCAGCGAACCCGTCCCCGCCGGCTGAGGGGGACGGGGGGAGGCGGGAACGCCCTCAGCCACTCCGCGCCGCCGCCAGCTGAGTGACACCCACCGCGCCCAATGGGCATCGAGATGGCCCGAGAGGGCGGGCCCATGCCGGCGGCGTCCGCCCCGAAAGAGCCGGTGCAAGCGGGGCGGCAGCTCCGGTGGCCGGGGCGGAGCCGGCTGGTGCCGGGGTAGCCGGTCGCTCCGTGTCCCCCGCGGGCCGGGCCGCGAGGAGGGCGCTATGCTGCTTCACCTGGTACCCGAGTTTGACCTGCGGAGGGATGTGGTGCCCTGGCTGGCGGCGCGGGGTTGGGCCGCGGCTCTAGGTAACGCCGCGGCGGGTGGCGCAGCGCCGGCGGGCTCCGCTGCGGCGGGACCGCCCGCTGCCCGGGGAGGCCCGAGGAGAGTCTCCCCCGCTCCCACCTCCCTCCGGCCGCCCGCTCGCTCCTCAGCCGCCTCCGTGCGCTGCCCTCCCCCGCGGGCGGAGGAGCCGGGCCTGAGGCGACACCTCCATGTTTGGCCGCGCGGGGGCTGCGCCCTGGGCTGCGCTTTCCAGTCAGGGCCGCGGGGGGCTCGGGAGTGATGGCGGCGGAGCGTCCCTGCGGGAGCGGCCGCTGGGCCCCCTCGGCCGGGCTCCGGGGGAGCGAGCGCCGCCCGGGCCGGGGCGCCTGTGAGCGAGGGGCTCCGGGGACTCTGCCCTCAGGTGCCTGTGGCGGGGCCCTTGAGGCGGGGAAGTTCCGTGTCTTCAAGTCCCGAGAGCGCTTGTGCTCGTCTGCTACGCCCCACAGCTTGTTTCTGTCTTCTGCTTCTTCACACTTTTTTTTTTCTTTTTGTTTGGTTTTTGTTTTGTTTTTTGTTGTTGTTGTTCTTCCCCCTCCCCAAAAAAAAAAAGACTTTTAGCATGACTGCCTCACCCACACTACTCTCCTTTCTTGGGGGGAAGGGGATAAAACCCACCAAACGCTTGTTTATGTGGTAGATGCATGCTAGTTGAAGTTAGCTAAAGTGTGAGCTGTCGCAGCGGTGTGCGGTAGCGTAGCTAGTGCTTGAGGTAGTGGTTGGAAAAAAAAAAAATGACCCTACTGTATTCTTGGCCCTGTGGTTTTTTTGCTTATGTTTGTTCCCATTCATCTGCAGGGTAGCTGGCTCAGTTCTGTTTTTCAGAAACTGATGGAAACCTTAGTCTTAAAAAAAAAAAATATATATATTAGTTCAGTAGAAATAAATGATGGCTGATGCACCATGTAATGAACTTGAAACCTCAGGACTTGAAAGCCCTGGATAGAGTGTGAATATTTCTAGTTGCATGAGAGCTGGGATTAGCTATGATGATGAGAGGGGAGTGGAAAGTGATAACCAGCCTTGTTTTCTTTATTCCACCTATTTTTGTGTGAGCTGTGTGTAATGGCCTTCATGAAATCAAACTCTGCATTCTCTTGAGTATGTTGATAAGAGTTGTTTGCTGGGCAGGCAGGTTGGGTTGGTTCTTTTGCAGCCCTTCATCTGCTTGTCTCAACTTTGGGGACGAGGAAGAAGTTGTAATTCTATGTGCAGAGTTTTACTGCAGGACTTTCCAAGGGCAGAGGTGATTGTCACTTCTTCTTTAGCTCCATATTCCCATTGACAGTGGCATGAAACTCGCTTCTGACATGGAACTTTTTCACCACCTTTAAGATACCTCTGTGTAATAGAGAAATTCATTGATATGGAGATTTCTTGTGGGCCACCTTCTCTAGCTAAATTCTGTTCTGAGGAAGTATTGTATGAGAGAGAAGTGTGGAGACTGTAGTACTCATCTTGAAAGTCTGAGGTGGTGGTTAAATTCCAGGAAGTTTCCACTAAATGAAGAGCAGAATATGTGGTTGTCTGAGGCTTCCTCAGTTGTCACCATCTGGCCCTAATGTAGTGGTATTGTAGGGTACTTTGAGTTATCTGAAACCAGTAGAAAGTGATGCATTGTTAAATGTATGCTAAAGATTTTCATTGTCCTCTCACAACAAAATACATAATTTATTTCCTTCTGATAATACTTGTAAAAAGTTTTTTTTCCTTACCACTATAAGCTGTACAAGCCAGTTTATAATATCAGGCTTGTGAAACTAAGTTCCACATGTCTTCCTTCTATCAATGCTTTGTGATAAATGCAAAGTAAATAGTGTCAAACTTGACTAATTGACTAAGCTGAGAGCTGCAGAGAATTATTTTTATTGATGCTTACTGAACCACAGGCTGCATTTATCTTAAAACTAGGACCAATAACACAGCTGCTAACCTTATTAAGGTCAAAATTTCCACTTCTAGTGAAAGTTCCGTCTGAGATGAAGACATTTTTGGTGGTTGCATTGATTAGGAAACAAAAAACAGTGTCAGGAAAGCATGTGTTTTTGTCACATGAAGTAGAATATTTAATTTTTTTTTTTTGTAGTATTTTACTTTTCTTTTGATTTTTGTGTTGCTTTGTCTAGATGTGCTCTTCTCTTTCGGTGTCTATCATAGCTTCCTGCTCATCTGTTGCCCTTCTAACCCTACTCTTTCATTCACATCCCACGTCATATCTCGTCTTGCATTGTGTAATTCCATTGTACCGCTAGGTATGTTGCATATATATATGAGATTATATATATATATATATATATATATATATATATATGATTCTTGAGCTAGTGGTTCTTTGTTGTTTTGTTGGGGGTTTTTTTGGACATGGGGGTGGTATTGTAGAGCTAATCTCTGAAGATGTAGTTTATTTCTAGGCCTTCTTTTGGGATGCTGAAGGGGCAGGTGGCAGCAAGTGTCATTTTTCCTTGGGCTAGTTCTATCTCCATGTAGTGTTCTGAGGATTAGAGTGCAACTTAGCTGTTTGAACCCCATGTTGTGTATAATGGAAAAACACTTTTATATTTTTCCGTGAATGGAAGAATGTGAGAAAGCACGTTTCATTTTCATCACAAGAGTTAATGGCCATTAGAATCACAATTATCATGAAGAGTTAGAAGTTTACAGAAATAATTACTTCCTGTGTGTTTTGAAACATCTTAACTATTTTGTGTTGAAGTTTATCACATTTAAATCATGATGTAAGAAATATTCGCCGTCTTTCCAGAAGAGAGTAATTTTGGCATGTATGAATAAGTATTTATATGTAAAAAAGTATTTAGTATCTTTGCTTAAAGTGTGCATAAATTATATGATGAACCAGCTCAAATAAAAATCCTGTACTGTTTGATACTTATCATTTCAGATACTTCTGAGAATTCATCAGCATTATATGTTGTAAATATTGAAAGAAATGGAAAAGTTATTTATACCTGGAAGGTAAGTCTGTCTTGGAACTTAGTAAAAATCTAAAAGAGAATAACACTGCATTTGTATCTATGCCTAACCGACTCCTTGTAGTTTAGAATTTTTTGCAGTGAGGGTTAAAGCATGAAAACTTGAGTGATTGCAGCTTGGGGGATTGGGCAATGGGAAAATACCTGTCTCCACTTCAGATAAAGGTTAAGAATGATGAAATAGAGAGTAAAGTACTGACGTGATTAAGTCTATAGGGTTTTTGCTGTTGTTTTTGGGGGCCAGAATCTCACTCAGAATGAAATGCCATTTCTTTAGCTGATAAACTCTTCATAAGCAGCACTTTCTTTCACCCTTGGAATATCTTGGGGAAGTCTGACTATGAAATTCATGTGCACTGCTTTACTTAAATGTTTCCTCCTACCAATACATATGTTAAGATGATACTTATATAACACTAACTCAGCTTCTGCCTTTCTTCTTCGTTACTTTAAGATTCATCTATAGCACTTTGTTGAAAGTGCTCTAAAGTAACTATTGTTTATTTGATGTCTTGAAGTATCTAGAGCTATCCTTTTTCATGTGGGGTTCTGCTCTTCATGGCATATGTATAGTTTTTAGGTTGAAATGCATGTAGTTCCAAGAGATGTTTAAATCATTTGAGAAGGTTTCCCCTTAATGAGACAAGCTGTAGTTCTTTTCTGTGCATCTCGGAGAAATCTGTAGATCCAGCTGGATTCTGGAGGATCTTGGTTCTTGAAGAGCACAAACTGGAAATAGCAGACTCCAGTAGAATAGGGCTGCATTTCATTCCCCTCTGGCTCAGCAATGCTAAAACTCTCCAGCTTCCCTAGGGTTAAGGGAAGATGTGAGGCCTTCATTAAGGTATAATACATGTTAGCTGTGGGTGGATGTTTCCTTTAGTACAAGCATAGGGTGGGGGGGTCTGTACAAGACAACAGTAACCATAAAAACAATGCTAAAGAATGTATCAAGTTCGTGTATGTGGTGGTTTTTTTGTGTATGTGGTGGTGGTGGTGTTTTTTTGTTTCAATGCTGAAAACTCTAGAAAGACTTAATGAAAGTCACCCACCTAGCTCCCAACAGGAGATCTGGTACTGTGTGTGAGTGTTGCTGCTTTTTAGCATGTGTGGAATCTGACAGTAAGCTTTTTTTGGGCTTCTGACAGTGGACTCCAGCTGCCTTTTATGCTGTTCAGACTCTTGCAACTGGCTCAAGGAGTGAGTTGTAGCTCAGGGTTCACCCATCCAAATGTAGCTGTCTGCCTGTGTGTTAGTTGTCTGAGCTTCTGCTGTAGGCTTTAGGGATCTGGTCAAAACAGTTGGTGGCATTTAGAGAACTGGCCACTCACAGGAGAAAGTGTGTGGACTTGAGGAGGTGGACAAATATCCACCAGACTGGATTGAGTGAATACGCTGCTGACTGAGGAGGATTTAAACATGTAGACTTAGTTCCTCAAACCTGGGGATAAAGGCTGTGTAGGAAGTCACTGAGAATGTTCACCGTAGCTTCCTAATTTTGGGAATAAAGTGGCCTCTGCAGCCTGTATGGTTGGAATGGCTGGATGACAAAACCTGAGGCTAGTAAACTGTACAGCTGTGCTGTGGTTTTTACCTCTCAAATGCCATCCTGAAGGAGATGCTGCTGCTTCGTTTCCTCTTCTCTTATGATAAAATAGTTGGATCTCTTTCTCCTGAGTGAGTCAGCCTGCTGAAGATCAAGCATCTATTAATTCCTCTATTGGGAAGGATGCTGGTATATTTTGTTTGTTTCTGCTGTGTTTTCTACACTTGTTGATGGGCAAACTGGAAGATACTTCCTGGAGTTTTCTCACAAAGAACAAATGTATCTTAAGGTGGTATTGCATTAAATGGAGAAGTTGTTCATAGTATGTGGTACACATTTCATTCTTGGATAAATGAAAATTCTACTTATCAGCTAAAAGTAGCCACTTAAGTGCTATTGATGTCAATGGGAGTCAGTACATCCACACTTGTCTGCATGCATGGTAAGAACATGTGGGTATGTCTGCCCCAAAGCTCATGTTAGTCTGGGTGGCCTGTTTGTGGGCAGGAGCACACATGGTGGCCCAGGCTGTGGCTGTGTAGCACTTGCTGTGTCCTAAACAGGCTGAGTCTTGAGCTGTCAGTGCTGTGCCTTTCCTGGTGTCTGTGCTTTTGTTGTGTTATTTATGTCTGTGTCAGCTCCAGTCACACCTTGGGGCTGTGATACCTTAAAGCAGGACTGATTTTTTTTTTTTTTTTCCCCCCTATTTCTCAAGACCAGAATGCTAAAAACCAGCAAGTATTTGGAGGATTGTGTGTCTGTGTCTGTTTGCACTTGACTACTGACTTAACAAGTATTCAGTCCAAATGTTTCCCTTTCTGAAACAGTCCATTGACAACATGGGTAGTTCTGTGGCTTTGGAGTCTACTACCAAACTTTTTAGGACGAGTATACATTCATTTTTACAAAGAATAAAAAGAGCCTTGGGGCATGCATCTCAGTGAATGACAAGTAGTTTTAGGACCCAATTGGACACTTTTAAATTTTTACAAACTTGTTCTAAAATGTAAGTATTGTTTGTGCTTTGCTATTCTGTTCTGCTACTATATAGCATTGCACTGGAAAGCTTACCTGGGGAAAAGAGACTGCTCTAGTGTCTGCAGCTAATCCTTCCTTAAACTTACATCGAAGAAATCAGGATGTTATTACAGCTTTTGAAAAACTACAGGTCTTACTGAGTTGTTGACACAGTTTAATATGTCTTTCTCTCTCCCCTCTTCATGGTGAAGTATTTCTAACTAGTGAGCTATGACTTCTGCAAGATGTGGCTATGTATCTGTGAATGTTTTCTCTTGGTTTTATAGCAGCAAGCTTTAGCTGTGACATTGTCAGTGAGGATAGTGCACAAACAAGGGATGTAAACTAAACTGAGCTGCCCTGACTTGTTTCCTAATAGATACAAACAGAAAACATACTTTGCCTGCTAAATGGAAGAAAATCAAGAGTGTTCTGCCTGAAATTAGGGGAAGATGGAGAATAAGATTTATTTTCAAGCTTGTTTTAAATATTGCATTGTACTGTAGTTTTGAAAGTGTCTGTCTTTCTGACATTGATAGTTGGTGTAAAGAAAGATACTCTTAACAGAAGTTCCAGTGTCAGTGCTTCTGTTTTGCAAGGCAACACAAGAAAGTTTACAGTCAACATGAAAACAAGCATGTTAGCTTGTGCACAGATATTGGCACTGATGTAGTCCTGCTACCAGTGTTGTGAAGTATGTTTTTCAGTAGCTAAGTACAAAGAATGTTAGCGTTTCAGACACACTTGGAAAGAATGGTTATTTGTGAAAGCACTTGCTTAACCTTAAATTAGGAGGCCTGAAGCCTGTGTCTTAATATAAAGACATTTTGTTTTCCTTGTTTAAATCATAAGTCAAAGACTTTTGTCATTGCCACAACAATAACGAGACACTCAGAAATAGACCCTTTAGGAAGAGAATACTCAGGCTTTTGTTTTAACTTCACAAAGCAAGATGCCATAACTTTGTAAATAACCACAGATTTCTCCCCTCTCCCCCCAAGCTGTAGTTAAAAACAATGATGCTCGCTGTTTGAGTACAAACTTATGTAGCTAGATTTAGTTTCAACAGTTGAGCAATTTAATGCAAGTTAATGTACCTAGGGTACATTAATGAACTTCAGCTTGATTTGATGTACAATATATGCTGCCAAGCAGTTTTTTTTTTTAAATATTTTTGAAAGTTTAAAGCATGGTAAAAATTAAAAGAAGAAAAGTTTTTATTTGTATAGTCTCAGAAGTGCCCTCCCTGCCTCCAATCGTTGTATTTTGTTATTAATAAGCTAAAAAGAATGTGTTATGTTTCTTTCCAAAGGCAGCAGGCTAACGGTGTCATCTGAGCTTCCGAAATGTATTTAGCCTTCAAACAATTATTCCCTAAGGCAGAGCTGAAATCCTTTTTCCAGCCTGCAGCCAGATCACTGGAAGCTGCGTTTGGTGATGTTTGATGTTTCTGTGCTCCCTTTCAGAGCAATGGCCCACTGAGCTGGTGCAGTTTAGAACACCAGCCTTAAATCTTCTAGGGGCCATAGCATCCCCTGTCATTCATGTACAGACATGGCTCTTCCTGGTCCTGCTGCTTGTAACTAAAGCCAGTTTGAACCTAAGTAAGAGAGAAGCACTTGGCTTATGCGACAGCTTGTGGGTGGTGGATTGGCCACGTTTCAGCTTTATCCCATGTGTTAGTTCTAAAAGGGAAAAGAAAAATCTTTGTTCTTTCTTGTCTCTCTTTCTTGGAATTAGATAATTAACTGCCTGTTTATAGGACAGGGAAGCGTGTGAGGATGGGTGTCAAGGGGTAAGGCGAAGAGGAGGGCGAGGCAAGAAAAAAATAAAACCAATGTTTAACTTTGTATATATTTACATTGCTGGTGCTAATATGTTTTCATCCACAGGGAAATCAGAGAAATACTCACATTGGATTGTACGATCTTCAAACTAAACAAAACGAGGTGAGAACACTACCAGCCTTCTCCCTGGTGAAGATGGTGCTGTAGTGTTTCACATTTTGATGCCTTGCAACACAGTGTGTTATGTCCTTAAGGAGTTTATGCTTGTTTGAAGCAGAAGAGAGACCAGAGAAGGTAGTCAAATGATGCTCAGTAGTATTAAGATACAGAACATTAGAGAACATCTGAATGACTTGGGAGTAGTAAAGCATAATGTCTGCAATCTTTATTTCTAAAAAACTAATTCAAGCCCTTTGCACTCCACTTCACATCAAATGGGTGCTAAGAAGTAAATGGGGTTTTCTTTGTTGCGTGTGCATCCTCAGTTTGTTTGGTACTACCATGTGTAAGAAATTATTCTAAAACTGAATGTACTGCAATTCAGTGGCTGGAATCATGATAACGGATCTTTGCAGGTGTCCCCATGAAGTATGAAATGGGTGAAATTTCGTATTTACATAAAGGTCTACTGTACTGCTCTGTTGGCAACAGAGAGCTCAAAAGAACCAGTAAGAAACAAACGTGAAAAACGAGAAGTAATACTAGTGAGGCTTGAAATACTTTTTGTTTTTTTCTGGCTGTGAAATGATTTGCTTTAAAAATAAAAATGTTGTACTGGTCAGCAGTGTTTTCCTAAGGAGAAGTAATTAGATGGTTTTCTTTATATAGTTAAAAAAAATTTATTAGCATTAATTTGTTTCTCTATAGCACCTCTATATGTTTGAGAGGGATCTACGCGTAATCAGTTGTTCAGTCAACAATGAAAGGACGTTATTGGGTAAATATGTGTTTTATCATTACATTTTTTGTGTCATGGTAAAGATTATTTAGTTTAGTGGGATGATACATTTGGGTCTAGAATTACTTATATCTATTTTGACCCATGTGTTGCCCACAGCAGTCTGCTTTTCAGTAGATCCATCATTAAATAATATAGGTAACCACATAAAGACACAGCTGTAATGATCTTGTTTTATTAAAACAAAAATCTAAGAGACACTGATTCTTCATTCACTTCCCCCTCCTGTATTTATACATGCATCCTTCATCTAGAAGAGCTTCTGTTGTTCCTTTAACATCTATGGTTTTGGTTTACAAAAAAAAAGGTGGTTTGCTCTCCAATAATGTTTAATATGATTAATATCAAATGTGCATGCTCACTGCAGTTGTGTTATGTTTTTTTTTTCCCCCTTAGCAGTCAGCTTCCGTCAATATACAGAGGAAGAAAGAGTAAGTCGGCTATTACAATCAGGTACTACAAGTGGATTGTTTTAATACTGTAAGAAATATTGTACCCTTTTTGTTTTTACCCACATAACTTTATTGTTTTAAACAAGATTTTGTTTTCTAAACAGAAATTATCTAAAATATTATCTTTGCAGTATCCAAGTATTTAGCCTTGCTAATTGAAATTCATCCCATTAATAATGTGAGAGTCCTAAAGGCTGTGGATAGCTGTGTTCGAGTACAGGTAAATTATTCAACTAATTCAATGTAAACCTTTTTAATCTATTATGCTAGAGAGAATAAGTAGTTGAGTGCAGAAATATCTCATGTTATCTTGCAGCTGTTACAGAGGCAGTGTGCTCATATTTCTTAGAATGAAAAAAAAAATGAAACTTCATAAAATATTTGATGTAGAATATTTCTCTGACATGAAGGCTACTCTATTTCTCTTCAGTCCTCTGAAGCTTGCAATTATAGTGATTGGTGACTATTATTCTGTAATAGCTATTTTTATTAATTGAATATCATTAGTGTGCCTGTATTACTTTTAAAGTAAGTAAATATCCAGCTTAAAAACCAAACAAAACCCAAACCACAACATTTAAAGTGTTCTAAACTACTTAGTTTATTTACTTTTGTGAAACTTTCTTCATAGTTTCTTTATCCAGCTGAAGGCAGAAATACTTCTACAGGAAGTCGCCTCTTGCTAGTTTCAGAAGATAAATGTGAGTTAATATTTTGAAAATACATAGTCATTCTTTTACTTTAAGATGATTGTAGCTTATATTTTGGGTAGACTTCTATTGGAGGAAAAAAAAAAGAAAAAAGTGTGTGAGCTATTCTAGGTATTCTGAATGTCTTTCAAAAACTGTATAATTTAATGGCAATTTTTTTCAGCGTTAGCAGAATGGCCAGCTTTGACTGCAATTATTTGCTTAATTCGTGCATTCATAAGTTATCTTTATTTCTAAAAAAGCTAAAATAGACTTTTATAGCTGCCTGTATAAATTCAGAGCAGATCAATTGACTTTGAGAGATGGATTGTGACTTAATGCATGACAGGTGGGACAACAGCTCCTTGGATTCAGCTAACTTCATGTGTTCAGCCTAATCTAATGGGAGGGAATGGCCAGGGGTGGATACTTGGAAAAGGCTGTTTATCCCTTGTACCTTGCAGTCTTACTATAGAGTGCAATTGCTTCCCATCTTTTTGGAGAAGAGTCTTCTTTTGGAGAAGAATCTTCTCTGCTAAGCTAGACATCAGCCTTTGGGTAGCTGGACTCATGTGTGCAGAGTTCACCTATTACATTCACACAGTGCTGTGAAATGTATCAGAAACATTTGTAACACCTGCTGGGTGAATATTGAACCTTTCACACCTGCAAACTACCAATAACTTTTAGGAATGCATGGGAAAGGACTGTGAGGTGGTATTTGTGCTAGGAAGTGAAACAGGGCTCAGGCACAGGCATGCAGCTCTGCATGCTCTAAGTGTGCTCCTTGGCTTATTTGGTATGTTTCAGTTAGTGCTTTTTCCCAGTGGTTGTGCTGATGTGGGCACAGAGCTGTTTCCATGAGGCATGTGGCTGAAGCTCAGGAAGGGACAACAGTCCGGGTCTCTGCACAGGCACCTGTGTTCACAGGTTTCCTCTTAAACTGAGTTGAGCTTTCCTGGCCCTAATATGTTTTGGTAGCATTCTAAGGGCTGAGATTGTTTAGTAAGCTGTATAAAAGCGTATAAAAATGTATGTTTGTAATGTTTTTTAATATATTTGACAGATATTGAACAATTTGACATTCATGTTACTGAAGAACAACATAAAGTGGTAAGATTTGAAAAATCTAGGGTTTTAAGGATTTTTGCTTTAATTGAAAATGTAAACATCTGTAATTTTTAGCTGTTTTTGAAGTTGTTTACTTAAGCAACCCAAAGTATACTAAATAAAGTATTGATAGTATAGCAACTTATGCAGCTAACCACAAAGCTGATTGAAAAACCTGTATGCAGTGTAATATACAAGGAAAGTTACTTATTGGTTTTTTGGTTGTTGCTGAATGTGTCTATGTTAGAAGTTGGGAGTAAACATAGTGTATAGACATGTTTGCAGTGTCTGATAATCATAGAATGGTTTGGGTTGGAAGGGACCTTAGAGATCACCTAGTTCCAACTGCCCTGCCATGGGCAGGGACACCTTCCATGAGACCAGGTTGCTCCAAGCTTCCAGTCAGCTTCCTAACATTGCTTTTTGGGAGTCTGTGTGTCCCAGTAAAGGATTCATTTAAAGAACAAGCAAATAAACAAAATCCATAAAACTGAGATACAGTCCAAGTACTGCGAATGTTGCAATCTCTTTCTCCCATCATCTATTTTTCCTGTGTTTTAACATGAATTTGTCTTCAACAAACTGATCTGTGGATATTTTGCTTAAAAGACTTAAGTGTACATCTAATATAATAAAGAATTGCATCATGGGACTCTGTTGGACTTCATAAAGACAAATGTAGGCTTGGGAGGAAAAAGTTAAAGTCCTGATTTTCAGTTATTTTGGTGACTTTTATGGTTTTCTCAAAGTTTATTGTTGCTTTTAAAGCAGATGGGTTTTATATGCTAGTCTACAATAGTGTAGTCAAGACTAAGAGCGTAACCAGAAAAAACAGATCAATGTGATGTCCTAACAAACAGATCTGTTTGGTTCACATGAAATCTACCTAGGTCTTTCAAGAGTGCATTTATACAGTCCCAGCAGGTTCCCACAATTCTAACCATTTCCCTGTTGCCTGTACTTGCAATCATATTTCTGAGACTTTGGACAGAAATCCCTTTTGGACGTAATGCCATCTTCCTTCAGTAGTTAATGCCACTGTTTCTGAACTGATTGTGGTATTTCATTCCTCTGTCTTTCTCTGTGATGAAGAGCATCGTCTGTTTTTCTTTGTTCACTTTGAGCAGCTTAAGTGGTGAGTTTCATGCAAGCAAGGACATCTCAAATGAAATATTTGATAGTAGGTGTACCCTGGAAACTGAGCTTCAGATCTCTTTAAACTGAGCCCCTTGCACACAGTAAGGATGGACTTTATGCAGCCATCGGGTAGCATATTCCCTCCGCACTCCTTAGCATTTGCGCCTCTTCTGTGATTGCTTTTCTCTTTAAAGCACAGACTTTGTAGTTGTTACAGAACCTTATTTCACTGACTGCTCATGTTCTTTCTTTCCCTTTAGGTGATTCAAGACTCAGGTCAGCTTCCACGGGCCAGAGTTGCAGATGATCTCATTTGGGCACAATGGGATATGATGGAACAAAGACTCTTCTACATTGTTCCAAAGGTAAGATCAAAGTCATTCTAGCAGATTTGTTCCCACCTGTCCCATGACATAAAGTTCTGAGTGTGTGGGCTAATAATACTTGAGTTTTTTTCATTCTAGTAGTCTGTCTAGTTCATGCCTCAAATAACTTAAAGCAAAAGCCAGGCTTGTATTAACTGCTATTTATGCATAGTAGATTGCAAGAAGACTGGTAGTCTCAGTGCTTTCTATAAAAAAGGGTGGGTTAGTTAGGGTTTTTTTTTGCTTTAAAAAGGCCTTTTATTCAAAAGGATCTAAATCTAACAGAAATTGTTGTGAGTATAATGCCTATATTCTAGAGAATTCACATCTGGAAATGATGTTGTACACAGACTTACTGGGTGACTGAATTAGGGCAGGTTCTTGGCTAGAAATGCTATAACCCTTTTTTCTTCTTTGTGTTGAATGAGGTACGATTTGCACTTGATGTATTCTATGTAAATGAAAATTGATTTTTCTTAACTCTTTGTAGCCACCAAAATATGAGTGTTAGGAAATAACAGGAATCAAACTATGATGGAGAAATGTATTCCTAGTTTTGTTTCTGAGATACCCTTTTTGAAGTGACCAAAATAAGAAACGGTTACTTTTGCCAAATAGGTGGTTATGGAAAACATTTTTCGAAATTTTTAGAATGTGTTTGTGTGACATGTAATGCTGTGCTTCAAGTGGGGGCCCACGCAATTATAGATGATTGGCAGATAATGATCTGGGACAGGAAGGAAGCATGTCATAGTGCTATTGTGGGGGGTTATATGTGGTTTTTAAAGTTGTCTTTTGTCCCCTAACTTTTGCATATCTGTTAGCAAAGCAGTTCGAGTGTATAGAATGCTGTGGAGTATGCAGTCACTTTTCAGTCTATATGATGTGCTTTCTATTTCATCAGTTACACATCCTCTTAATTCTAGGAATCAAGGAGTATTTTAAAATGCATCCAGTTTTACCCTGATGAAAATTTTTACTCAACAGTAAGTCATTAGCATTTTATTATATAATGATTTTGAATTGGATATAATTGTGTCCCAGGCACTGATAGAGATCTGTTTCAGTGTCTTTTATTATTGGAACTTTTACAGAGGAAAACTGGGGTTTGTTTTTCCTTTTTTTTTTTAAATTCTTTTCAATAATATATTTAATCAGATTCACATTGTGCCATAGTAATTGCACAGATATTGAACTAGGAGTAGGAGACCGTCATGACATTATAGTGACCTTATACTCAAGTATTGAAAAGCAGGGTTATCAAATGCACTAGACAAAGAAACCAGGTACAAATTGCATCAGCTTTAAGTGAGACAGAAAAATCTGTTGCAGCCAGAATACAGAGAAAATAAAAATCATAACTGTTGAATATATAATTTTTACTAGGCTTTTGTCCTGGTGGCTGAAACTTGCTCTAACGCAGAAGGTTAAATATCTCACTATTTCTTTTTTTTAAGGAATCTATTTTATGTTTTGGGGTTGATTGGAAGGATTAGAGGTGAATAAAGAAACTTTGTTAATGTTGAATCTGATGAAATGTGAGTTTAACACATTTTACTGGGCTGAAGTATTAATCATAGTATACTGACCTCACTAAATGACAGATTTGTTTTTTGGTTAACAGCTGGAATCACACTTGGATATTTCTGTAAATGACACACAATTAAAGTAAGGTGTTTTTCTTCTATGCTTTATTTTGCTTTCCTTTTAATATATAGGGTAATGTTTTCCAACCAAAGTAAAACTTGCGTCTGAACCACAGTATCTTTGTTTGCAGTTGCCTACATGGTACTGGAACATGAGAATCATATGAATACTGTGTCCAAGCCTCCAGTTCCTCTCATTTACATCAGGGTCAACTGTAAAATGTAGTTTAATCCTTGACTGCTTTTTGATGCCACTTTTAAAAACCATTTGACTGAAGAGCTAGCTGTAGGTTAAACCATCCATTCTGAGTATTCTGTACCTGTTTAAATTAATTTGTTTTATATTGGATATGTTGCAGTGGTGATGTCAACATTCCTGTCAAGGGAAGCTTGCAGTTTTTAATTGCTGTTATGTGTGTTACTGGGCAGTTAACCAGACTGGTAGCTCCTTTTTATAGTCTGTGAGACACTGCCTCTGCTCTTTTCTCCTCCAGCATGCTATTTCCAGGCAGCCTGCACATTCAAAGGTGAAGATTTGTCTGCCATGCACATGACTGCATCCAAGCTTGTCTGCTTAAGGCACACTTTTAATTGAGGAGAAACCAGTCAGGATGGTCTGACTCACAGTCACAATTCATCCTCCTCTGTCTTCAGTCAGCTGAGTTTGTTCCAAAAGGGCTTGTTTCTTGTCGTGAATAAAAAGGGAGGCCAAAGCCATTAACTAGATCATGTCTCAGTAACTGGAGGTAGCTGAGTTCCCCCTGCCAGGCTGTGCTTGAGTGTCTCAGTGCTGTGCAGGAGGCTCCATGTGGTGCCACAGCACATGCAGGTTGCCCTAAATAGGCTGTGTATCTGCTTGCAGTTAGTAGTGAAAAAAAGCCACCTCTTCTAAGACCTTCAATGCTATATTTTTTTTTTCTAAAATTATTGCGGAAGACCTAGGGGCAAATCCCTACAGGATCAAAATTCTTTCTGGAAAACAACAACAACAACCAAAAGTAATAAAAAAGCCAAAACAGACTGACTATCTTTTGTTGCATGTTCTGCATAACAAAAATAAGACGTGTAGATCTTAAAGATATGAAAAACCATTAAGGCACAAGCAGCACAAGACTGAAAAATAATGTAATGCTGTAACAAGTTCCATGTGAGTGTGATTTCATGCCTTTTTGAATACTTCCACTGAAATTAGTCTGCCTTATTGCAGATTAAAATATAGCTTTACAGACATAATAATGGTAGAGTTGGGCTGCAAAGCCTTTGAGTTTATGGATATGATGAATGCTTAGATTTGCAATACTTCATCAGAACTTGCTTTCACTTCAGTCTATGAGGGATGGTTTGCTGCAGTAAGTGAAGTTTTCAGGTGTAATCAGAACTGTTGTTTTCTGATAAGTGTGTGGTCTTGGTATTCTCATTTCTAACAGAATTGAGTGGATTGATTAAAGCCTCATTTTACTTGCATTAGATAACATTTGATTATAATTTAATTAGTACGTTTTGATTACATAGTTGATTGTTCTCATGATCTTTGTGTTATTATGAGTCACTGTGGATGAAGTGATTTATTTAGTGATCTTTATTTGCTCATAGACTTGTGAATTTCGGGTATGATCACTGTCAAGATCAAGATGTTGCATCTAAATCTTTGAATCTTCAGGTTTTTACAAGTAAAGCAGGTAATGAATAAATACAAGTATTATCAAAGTGATCTCCACTAGGAATTATCATGCAGTGTAGTCATAGTTGATTACTAAATTTCTTCATAAGACACGTCTTTGTATTTTCTGTGTGTTTTTTGTATGAGCGTGAGATTTCTGTTCCTTTAGAGTATACTTGACAGGTAACTGTGAGGAGAGGGAGAAGGCACTATTTTTAAGTCTTTTTAGCCTCTGAAAGCTGCATTCCAAGTTGAGCTGAAAAGTACCTAGGGTTTTATATATCAACACCAACAATAAAACAGTCACCCAGAAATCTCCTGGTAGCTCAGCTTTGAAGAACTGGTATCCTGCACTCATATGGTGAAATGTCTCAGTCTAAGCACATTGTAGCACTTTCTGCTGGTTTTGGAACACAGGTAGTACCAAAGCATGGTTGTGTATTATGTTAGAGCAATTTAATGTTAAAGCTGACCAAAAATGTGCTAGAAATTAAATTCAGGGAAGGTTTTGGCTCAGTCTGTCTGGGTATCTGACATGGTATATAATTGTATTGCAGAGTGGACACATGCAAAATGGAACATATGCAACACGGATTCTAAGAGCTTCATATTGCTGTTAGAATGTGGTACTTAGAAGCTCCCCGTATGCAATACTAAACTTAGTGTGTGATACATAAGGGTTTAGTATGTGTATGATTCCTTAAACTGAAACCTAAAATATTCCTTAAATGTTTAGGATTTAGTCATTTCCCTGTATCCAAATTCATGCCATGAGCTTTTTTGTTTAAAAACTGGTCTCAAGAGACATCTGTTCATCACAAATGCTTGTGTTTTCAGCTTCTCCATTAGACTGTACTGCCAAGCAGAGATGGTATCTGATTAACCTTTGAATAGTCTGCAGAGTTCTACAGGGATGTGATGTGTTGCAGAAGTGGCTTTACATCTCACTTCTCAAGGCGTGCTGTATGCACACGGGCAAATTGCTGAGGCATTTGCCAGTTGTCTCGGAAGGACCATTAATGCAAATCAAGTGAAATACAGTTTCCTTACGTGTGTGTGTGGTTTTTTTTTTCTTACAAAGGCAGACAGCATGTTTACAAAGATTAGAGAAAGCCAAGTTTCTATCTGCCAAATGTAGATTAGACTACTTTTCTCTGTTAACAAGACATTGCAAAATATATTGATTTGTATATGTTTCCTTTTAAACCTGTATTTCTCTAGGGTTTGTTCAGATTGAAGCACCTCCTTTTAGTTTAGGATGAAATTCAATCTTCTTCCAACAAGACAGTTGTTTGATTACTCTGAAGGAAAATGTTCTCCATCTGGCAACACAGTATTTAAATTCTGTGTGGAACCTTTCACATGCACTTCGCATTGCACATAATGTAAACCACAATTCGGCAATACACTTTTTAAATGAGATTATTTTATGTGGCTTTTCATTAAATGGTGTTTGAAACTGAGGATTACTTTGCACAACACTTTTTGAGTAACTGACAGTTTGGAGCAAATGGTTTGGTGCTGAGGCCATATCTAGTTGTTGAGGAACACTGCGGGTAATCACACAAGCGTTCCCTTTTGTACCTCTTGTTTGTGGTGATTTAGAAAACTGGACTGCAAGATCTTTGGGGCACAGACTATGCGTTCTGTGGAACTACTAGCATACTTCCAATATTAATGCTGATATCACTATTTGTATCATTCAGACATCTCTGGTAAGGAATAGTTGGCATAACTTCAAAATGGAATATTCCATGGCATTTCCCATTTAATGAAACTGTTACTGGCTGCTGCCAATCTGAATTCTGAATGCAATCACTCTTCCTTTCTCAGACTTCCGCAGTAGAAGAAAAGTAGCCCTGTTCCTTATACAGCACAGCCAAAATGTCTCCAGATGAAAGTCCGTATGTACTTCTAGTTTAGCAGAGATCAAGCAGTTTTAGTCTCAGAATTAACTTTGTATGTCCTGAATTAAACAACACTGGGTGGTTAGATTTTCTTTTAGTGCTTCACAAGTACTTTTCAGTTAAATTTGCTTGGTATTAAAAAAAATGCAGGCAGTAAGATGACATAGACCCTGGATTATCGTACCTAACCTTACCTGCCTAAGAGTTAAGCGCCTGGACTATAGAGAGAAATAGGCACCTCCAGAAGATGGTTGTTTCTGTCCTTATTTCTTCATTTGCTATATGAGAGTGTAAGTGGAGAGATGTTTGGATGGCTGAAGTTGAGTGAGGCAAGTCCCTCCTAAGCCAGTACCACTAGACGAAATGCCACGGCGCAATGTCGTATTTGAATTGTGACACTTGGATACCATGTTGATGTTGGTACAGCCTTACATCTTATGCTTCTGCATGAACAGAAACTAGGAATTTGAAGTTAAAGTTTCCTAGGGAAAACTTCATTTCCTCATAGGAGACTTAACATTTCAGTGGTATGTTTATTTATCAAGTGACAGAGTTGTAATCGTTGTTTCCCTAATTCTGCTGAATGTAGCAACTTACCCTCTAAGAGTAGAAATTAATTTTTAAATGATGACTCTTTTTTTCCTCTTTGTGGTTGAGATCTTTTCTCACTTTTATTTCTGCAAAGAGTCCATCCAAATATCTTCATGTGAGTCTTTTCACCTTGTAGCTTTTAGCTACAGCTCTTACTGTTTGCAGATGATTTTTGAAATGGATAGTGTAGAAGACTTGGTTCTGCCTTTGCATAAAACACATGCCATATAAATGCAGGAGGACAACAAGGTTTCCCTGCATCAGCACACCCCAGCTCTAATTTGCAGAGAGCACTGTTAAAGTAGGAAAGGAGTTTGCCTTATATTCTCAGTCTCTGGCTGTTCTTATGAGATTGCCCATACTGTATCAGGTGTAAAATCGCCTGGACACCTGCTGATCTGAGACTGTCATGTTTCTATCTGTATTAGTAAAGCACCATTTGATGTTTTCTGCTGCTCATAGTTCAGTTTGTTAACATTTGGACCAGTAACCTAGAGTTGAAAGATGCATGTCCTGTCAATAGTCCCCCATAGGCACTGTTATTGTGATCAGCTTGTGTACATGCCCACTGACACTTCAGCCTGAACAGACTTGCTTGCATGTCGTGCGATTTACAGAAGTGTATACACTAGCCCCCAGCATACAAGAAAGAAATTTGCAGTGTTGGAAGGGAGCTGTTGGTAATAAAACAGCATTGTGGGTTGCTGGAGTTTTTCCAGTCTTCCTCATGAGTCCTGATGCTGCTACTTTAGAAATTATGCATGCTCTGAAAGATGCCAAGTGCTCTGGCAAAATGCCCTGTCTAAATGACTCAAATATCCAAGCAAAACTGTATCAAACAATATTCAATCAGCTAAGAATAAGCAGAAAAAAAAGGCATTGCAAAAGGAAGTGTTTACCTTCCCCAGAAATGTGTAGTGCTTCAGCTGTATCTGTATCACAGCTTGTGGTCTGAAGCATTTAACCAAGTAAAATAACCTTGGTAGCTGTGCTTTTTTCACTACTTGTGTTTTTTCCATATTGTGCCTTTTTCTGTGCACTGTGTATACACAATTTTTTTTGTTCTTAAGTGATAAACTTTCAATGAAGGTAAAAGGTAAATGGTCATGGTTGTGGTCCAGCTTTCCCAAGTGTTGGGAAAATGTGGTTTGGAAGCTGTTTGTAAAATGAATGCCAAAGCGTCGGAGTAAGTGGATTAAAGTTTTTGAAAGAGATGGAGGGAGGGCTACCATCCAGTGGAGCCAGAACAGTCTATCAGACTGGTTTAGAATTAGACAGGGAAGGGGGAGAATTCCTGCACAGAGTACCTTGGCTGAAATAAGCTTGTGCCAAGGATGGACTTTTCTCCTATACAGGAGTTAGCCACTCTTTGGGCTGGAAACGGGAGAAGCGACTACTACTTCTATTGTGAGAAAGCTCTAGTTGCATATCATGCTGCTGCCAATATGAAATTACTTAGAAAGCAAACAGACTGTGGTTTACTATGTTGTTCTGTGCATATTTGGTAGTCCCTGAACAGAAAATATCTAGAGATTGAGCAAGTCTGTGGAGAGAGAGGCTTGATCAGTTTTCCAGCTGCAGGCATGATTTCTACTGGGAAGGTCTGAAAATGTATTTCTCCTTAAGAGAAGAACTGGCCATGTCAGAACCCAGGTTTCCACTGAGCCATGTTGCCTCCTCTGTTCTCTTATTTTGTGTTTCACTAGGTAAATGATGATTAGAGAGATGTAATATAAATTTCTGTAATCTTTACCGTTTTTGAGAGATTGTTTTCAGTTTCTAAGTTGAAACAGTGTTGCTTTAGTTTTGTACAGTGTAAAGATGTCTAGTTATTCAGGCGGACAAGTCAATTTTCTTTTCCTTTTTTGTCTTTTTAGGAGGCTTGTGTGTTTGTTGTAATCTAGCCTCTGATATTCCTGACGTAATAACATACTCCATATATTTTTTACACAAAGGTAAGATTAACCTAGTAAGTTATGCTTCATTGTGGAAAAGGTCACGTTGCTGAAAGAGTCACAGAATGCCTTGCAAAACAAATAACTGCCAAAGTCTGCAGACAATAAACTACTGTGGCTGGTGTTTAAAGACAGCAGCTGCCTTTAGCTGTGAAGTTGACTTTACTGCTGTCAACTTCCTGCCTGATGCTGATGCTGAAGCTTCAAACCAGTGGCCTCATGAGTGACTATTAATTTGTCCCTTATTTCTTGCCAGACTTTCTGGCATGCTGAGCACAAGCATCAATGAAATCTGTGGGAGCCTGCAGGTGTGTTGTACTTATGCCATAAGGCATTTGTATGGGAAATAGAGCCAACAGCTCTTAGCTTGAATGTCTGTTTAGAGTTCCAGCCCAACATGTCATTTTCACAGCATGAGGTGTAACACCCACTAAGAATAGTTGCAATCTAAGTGGTGCTCTAGTTCTTAAAATTAAGATTTTTTTTTTCTGTCAAAGTGTAAAGAACAGTGTTTTATTCTGATCAGAGCAAAACTTGTCATTAGCAAGATCTTTCTTGTTTGATATATGGAGGAGAGAGGCGAATTATTTCTCAAGTGAGAAGCTGCATGGTATGGAGTAACCATATTCTAGTGGATGATATGCATCTGTTTTACTTTGTGTTTATTTTCTTGTGTCAGGAAACTTTTTATGTGTCAGAGCTGCACTAACATGTTGCTTTGCTGCTGGAGCATTGTGGGATTGAAAGAACTGCATTTTTGTGTTCTTGAAGGCATTAAAAAATGCGATGTCCGTTCTGGGTGTGGGAGCTCCCTGCGTCGTACTGTTATGAAGGGCTGATTTCCCCAGATGTGTTTGTGTAGCTAAAGGGTGGTTGCATTGCTTGTACATCCCCACCTGTACCAGGAAGAAACTGAGGGTAAATATGGTGGCATCAGCTGCATCTGAAATAGCACTGATGGAATAGATTTGTTTGGTGCAAAGCTGTTTGTGGACTGCTGTAAGATTAATCACTCATACGAGATAATTTAAGACTTGTCCTGGGGTGACCCACAGAAGTAGTGGTGTATCAGGTCCATCAGCCACATTTTGGAGACGTGAGGAGTTCAAGTCTGTGCTGCAGCATCTGTAAACTTAGAAGGAATCTTCCCTCCCCCTGGTAAAGCAGGTCTCCATAGTCACTTGAGGCAGCATAAACACAGAAGTGATGTTGCAGGTGTATTCTGCAGTGCTGGTATTAGCTTGCACATGTTGGCAAGTAACAGAGTGGTGATGGTGAGTATACTGACTCATTACAAGCAAAGTTCAGTCAGTATCTTGTGTGAAAAACTGTTTTACTAAAATACCCCTTCATCTGTAGTGTTGCTGTTGGTCTTGGAGGTTGTCTTTTTTTTGCATCTGATCTTGGAGCTGTCATTTATTTTTTTTTGAAGCGCAGATAAAACTTCTCTCTGCTATGGTCAGGAATCAAAGTTCTCGATGAGTGGTTGAAGCTTGGCTTGTGATCTACTTTTTTTCCTTGGTGGTCTTGTAAACTGGAAATCTATCATATCTTGAATTTTCATGCAATATTAAGTAGCATCCTGATCATGACACCATTCAGACTTCAGGACACTGCGGTATGGACGTAATCACAGTATCATAGAATGTCCTGAGTTGGAAGGGACCCACAAGGATCACTGAGTCCAACTCCTGGCCCTGCATATGACAACCCCACAGTTCACACCGTGTGTCTGAGGGCCTTGTCCAGTCTCTTCTTGATGAACACTGTCAGTCCTGGGGCCCTGACACCTCCCTGGGGAGCCTGTTCCAGTGCTGCAGCACCCTCTGGGGGAAGAACCTTTTCCTAATGTCCAACCTAAACCTCCCCTGGCACATCTTCCTGCCATTCCCTCGGGTTCTGTCATTGCTCCCTGGAGAGAAGAGATCAGCTCCTGCACCTCCTTCTCCTCCCCTTGTGAGGAAGCTGGAGACCTCTTGTCCAGGCTGAACAAACCAAGTGACTTTAGCCCCTCCTCATACGGCTTCCCCTCCAAATCCTTCACTGACTTTGTAGCCCTCTTCTGGACACTCTCCAGTAGCTTTGTCTTTTTTTTATCCTGTGGTGCCCAGAACTGCACACAGTGCTCCAGGTGAGGCCACACCAGTGCAGAGCAGAGCGGGACAGTCACCTCCTTCACCTCGCTGGCAATGCTGTGCTTGATGCACCCAGGACATGGTTGGTCCTCTTGGCTGCCAGGGCCACTGTTGGCTCATGTTCAACTTGCTGTCAACCAGAACCCCCAGATCCTTCTCCACAGAGCTGTTTTCCAGCATCTCGTCCCCCAGTCTGTATGTACAGCGAGGGTTGCCGTGTCCCAGGTGCAAAATCCGGCACTTGCCCTTGTTGAACTTCATGGGGTTGGTGATTACCCAGTTCTCCAATTGGTCCAGATACCTCTGCAGGGCCTCTCTGCCCTTGAGTGTTGACAGCTCCTCCCAGTTTTGTGTCATCAGCAAATTCATTAAGTAATCTCTCAAGTCCTGAGTCCAAGTCATTTATGAAGACATTGAAGAGTGCTGGCCCTAAGATGGATCCCTGTGGAGCCCCGCTAGTGACTGGTTGCTGGCCTGACATAACCCCATTTACTAGAACCCTTTGAGCCCAGCCTGTCAGCTGATTGCTCACCACATCTGGAGGCCAGTTATTGTCTCTTTAGTTAATTTGATTTTCAGCTTTTTTTAGAGATTGAGGAAGTTTGGGGGCTCTATGTCATTCTTACTGGATGCCAGACAAAGTATGGTGCAAGTCTAGAATAAAATAATAGTTGTGCTGATGCAAAGCCCATGGAAACACAGGAGGTCTGAAATTAGCCTATGTTTAAACAGAGCTGAACTGAATTACAGCAATAGGGCACACGGATAAACAAAACGGAAATTCTCTAAAGCAGTTGAAAGATCACCAAAATGTGAAGCACAGCAACTTAAAGGATTTGTGTTTGGGTTTTTTGGGGAGAGAGGTATTTTCACACAAGCTTGCTCTGGGATGGAATGCTTCTTTAAACACAAACATAGGCTGTGCAGTGCATGGCCAGTTTCCGCTTGCTAAAGAACTGCTTTGTGTGGATGCAGGTCTACTAAGTGTGCAGCAGCGCTGTTTGGGATGAAGTAAATCTGTCTGTGCGGACAAGCCTGTAAAATAATCTAAAATATCCCTGTTTGGGCGTATTGGCACTGTTCAAGTTTCTAGCTGTATAGTCATACTTGGCTTGTAACAGATGGTGTTTGTTTGGGTTTTTTAAATTCATTATTATTTTTCCCCAGGTTACAACAAAACTTTTACAGTTTCTCTAGAAAGAACAGAAACTCATCAATTGAAGGAAATGGCTTTCATGAATCTTGGTAGGTTACTTGTGTTATTTCCCTGTGTGACTTCCATTCTCTGTCCCTAGTTGAGAGACAAATGGGTAATCCTTCTCTAGAAGGAAAGGTTTTTTTTTTTCTTGACTTAAAGTAATTGTGTTATTTCTGTGTTATTTTGCTTTTTTTCATTTATTTTTGGCATTTGCAACTGTAATACATCACTATTGCAAGCAACTTCCTCTGAAGTTACTTTGGAATCTTGTCTGGAGATCAGCTGCTGACTTTTGAGTGTCCTGAGCCTCTTGAATCCTCCCCTGGAAATCCAAATGTATTGCTAGTGTTTCCTGTGTTAATAGAACAGCAGCTTTTAATTAACTCCTTTTATATTTCCTAGATATAATCAATTCCATCAGAGAGAAGTGAGCCAAGATGAGAATCATGTGAAACAGCCTCTTAAAGCATATAAGTGAACAAGCAAATAAGTGCTCAATTGACCACTGTTATTTTCTTTAAATAGACTATTATGTGGCTGCTTATTTGCCTGGCCGGTTCCTGCACCTCCTGAATATTCAGCATCCTGACCTGCTGTGCTATAGTCTGTTTCTGACAGGTATAGTAAGACTGCTGCTTGAAGTCATTTTATTGTTGTAGAGGAAACTTATTCAAATCTCTTTCCATGAAAGTTGTATTTCTCAATATTTGCATTATTGCATAGTGTTCTGAAGGAGAGAGATTAAAAAAATAAGAACGATGTTTTTGCCACTTTCCATTTTAAAAAGAGAATCTAAAGTGACATTTCATATTTCATCTATCATGATCTTCTAGCTTGTTATGAAATGGAAGACCTTTCACTGAATTTGAAATTCTTTGCCTTGGTTTCATAGTTTCCCTCCCCCCATCTTTGCACATGCTTCTCCGTCCTCCACTGTTCTCAAATTTCACATGGAGATGTAAATTTGATTTTACATTTCCTTCCTCCAATTGAGTTGCTCTAAATGTGTGTGTTTGTAGGGTGTGGGGAGAGGAAATCTGTGTTTCCTTCACCTGATCAGGCTGATGCAATTTGATTTAGAGTCTCATTTGAGAGGCACATTATTTCATTTCCAACAAATGTGTCTTTGTGGGAAGTGGGTTATTTTTGGAAGTGAAGGGCCTTTGTTTGAAAACAGAAATCGATTTTTCCGATTGGGTGAAGGAGAGGTAAGTGGTGGGAGCTGGTGCAGGGGTGGCATCACAGGAAGCTAATACCTGTTGTTTATACATAATTAAATGCTGTTCTGCTAGAAATGAGTGGAAAGCATCACTGTTGTATGGTGGGCCTGATGTAAAGGGTCTGGAATTCTACTGTATAGCACTGTGGTGGTGAACCTTACTATTAACATAGACAAAGTGGTTTTGATATGATGCTTCAATCAGTAATCACAGAGCAGAACCTACCTGTTCTGGCCATTGGGACTGATGATAAGAGATCCACTAATACAAGTTTGTATTATGATTCTGCATGTGAGCAGTTCCGAGCTGTAACCTTAAGTGCTAATTCTAGTGTTGTATCTGTATTACTAGCCTCGTGCCTTCTTTGTTCTATCCTATGTACCGTGATTTGTCCTGTGACAGCATTGTGAGCCTCAGATCTGTATACCACCTCTGCTTCAGCCATAGGGAAGGAGAGAACTGAGTACGGACTGTGCTCCTCATTTGTTTTACCCAGCCAGCACTATTCTTTCTCCTTTTCAGCATAATACCAGGGCAGCTACTTCAAGAAGCAGACTGTTCCTTACTGCTGGGGATCTGGGATTCTTAAGAGAAGTACTGGTAGCAAGCATATCTTACATTCTTAGACCTTTTTTTTCTCAAACCAATGTTCTTCAGGTGAGGATGCAAGAATTGACATGTTGCAAAACTGCTCCATCCGATCCCTGCTCACGTCAACAGTCTTGGATTGCTGTGTAGGAAGTGTATATGCTGTGAGCATCAGTGACAGTGCCATACTACGCTTCCTACAGAACAGCAAACGAGACAGTGAGAGATTGGCAGCTCTACATTGTGCTCTGTTGTACTTCCGACACACAGGAGACTTGGAAACGCAGGTAGGAAAAGAATCTCCTCTAAGTTTTTTCAGTGACTGGTATCTTATACAAAGCATGGTCAGGGCATGAGTGATATCAGCCAAAGATAAGTCCTGATTCACATGTACCTTCTCGTAGTGCCAAGAGACTCATCACCTGGGCTGCCCAAACTGCTTTATTGGTCAAGGCTGTCCTGAAAACACTTATTTCCCTCTCACTACTTCACACAAAGTGTTACTACTGAAAACAGTTTCTACAGTCTCTTCAGACACATGCTTGAACAGAAAGGTGTGACAAGCTCCCCTGTTTTCATTCTGACAGATTATTTGGTGGATATCTGAGAACCTGTCATCATGTCATTCTTTTGACCCCATTCAAGAATTTATCATTGGTAGGTATTCCTTTTCCCGCGTACTGAATTTTCCTGCATACCGTAGTTGTGACATAAGGAGAAGCCACAATGTCACAAACTGACACTCTTGTTTCCAAACATTTTGGTTACAATTTGTGTTAACTAGCCTGCATTTTGCAGTGTTAGGAACAATATCAGTAGTTTAGAACATACGTAGGTATCTCAAAATCAGATTGGCAGTAAAACTTTTCAAATGCATTCTTCCGTCTAGTGGAACAAATAGATTTATTGATATTTTAGGTCACTGGAGAGCAAATTATCTGGCTCCTGTATTATATATCTGGGATGTAAATAATTGAGATTGGAGCAGAGGAACAAATCTCTTCTAGCCCGACCCAAACCATTTTTTCAGAAGGATTTGGCATATCATGATATTCTCTTCTAATAGCTGATTCCTCAGCCTGGCCAGTGCGTGTCCTGTGCCCTGAGCCTTTGTACAAAGGACCCCTGCAGTGCTGAGCTGCAGCCAAGCAGCTGACCTGGCCCTGCAGCCATCTGGGCTTCTCTTCCTCCTTTTGTCTGCAAAATGGGACTAGTTCCACCATGGAGGAAGCTGTTTCAGAGGCAGCAGCAGGACTTGTACCTTAAAGTGCTAGCTAAGGAACAGACTGAAATCTACTCTTATTAACTGATGGTTTATAAAATTTTGCCCTTATAAATGTTTTTACTTTGCATTCAGCCTCCCTGTACTGCAGAATGTGTCCAGAAACTCACAACCTGGATAAGCTTTTGCCCTACACGTCACTGCTTGACTGGATGGGGGTAAGATAACAGCTAGTGCTTCAATGAATAGCTAGAGGGAGTCTTTTTTTTTTTTCTCCTTTAATTGAACCTTTAACTTGTATGCGTTACCTTTTCATAGACATGCTCTAATTCCATATCTATGCTTTATGACCATTTTATTTTGCCAAGTCTTAATCTTAGTGGTATTTTCCATGAGTCCTATTTTTTGTCACGAAATAAAAGCATTTATAAAACAAGAACAGCTACTGTAATGAAACGGATTATTACATCTCTTAGTTTTCATACTGTGGTGTTAATTTATTGCTTATCATGAGGTTTATAATGAATACAAAATGTTTAACCAGGAAAATCATGCAGTTACTTCCAAGACAAACAGTATCAGTAGAGTTACAATTTATGAGTAAGTTTACAGAAGTAAAAACTTTAGGCAAGACCCTGCAGTTAAAATAGTGTATTTTAATTTTTCTGATCTGACACAGTTCTAATGTGTTCTCTTTTTATAATGAGATGAGTGAGAGAAACATTATCCGTATTTCTTTTTGGCAAAATCGAATGTACAGTTTTGGCTCACTAGCAAGTTTCACAACAGAAATGGGTAATGGAGATTCACTTAGATACCCAAACAGGCCTGTGTTTTATGCTAATTGATTTATATTCTTATAATTTGTCTATATTTACAGATTATCCCTGGAGTAACGTGTGCGACAGACATTATTTCTCTACCTGTGTTAGAGGTAAGTTCCATGTAAAAACCACATTCATATTTGCACGTTAGGAGCTTTTTTTTTGTGGGGATTTGATAAATCCTAATAAAGCAGTGTCCTGACAGCCCTATCCACAAATAGGGGCGAATAGAAAATTGCCCTGTTTGAAATGTCTTATGCATTTGCTAAAATATCCGCTATTCAGACTGATGTCTCCTATCTCAGTGATGGGGTTTTGTTTCCATTTTCTGAAGAGACTGCTTCCATTCAACAGGGAAGGTCCTCTGGGACTTAATTCTTGTTAGATTTGATTGATATCTCTTAATTTAATGACTTAATTAGCTGGAGGTAAACTTGGCACAACAGATGTGTAGAATTTCTACGTATCTCTGGGTATCCCCACTTTGAGGGATATTTCATAGCGCTGCCGTTGATACCAGTGGTTCATGACCCTCTCACTTTTTGTCCAGAGCATCCTGTGACTGTACTGATGTCAGGGCTCTAGCCAGCTAAACCTGGACAAATTCATGCACAGCCTGGAAAAGGCGGTGAACTGGATGGGGAGAGCACATGCTGTTTGGGTAGGAAATTGTACTTTCCATTGAAAACAAAATGAATGATTCTTCCCATCTTTACTTCCCACTCCCTCAGCTCCAGTTTAGATAAATATTTGACATTTTCTTAAGTGTTCCCCTGCAAAATTTGAAAGAGGCTTTTACTAAGCAGCTTGTTGTGGAAGGCTAATGTTAAGAATCAGAGCTTGAACTCACCAGTACCAGCAACACATGGGAGTAAACTCTGGATTCATGACAATATTTCATGTAGCACTTTAAAAGAGGTGAGTCTGTTTCCTCCCCAGTGCTTATTAACTATAATAAGCTTATAGAGCTTCAGCATTCACAAAATCTTTTAAAATCAGGGCTCACTCACTCTGTACCAGTGTACCATCACAGCTGTGCTGCTACATATTCACGACTGCTGTCAGGGAATCAGGCTTTGCTGGGGAAGGCTGCCCTGAGAGCTGGGACACCTGGGAAAATCAAATCTTGAGAAAATTTGTTGCTAGATAATCCCTGTATTTCACTGAGGTTGAAGTTAGCAGGCTTTTAATTTGTCTGAGATTGAACCTCAAGCCCCTGGGGGCAGATGCCTTTAGCAGCTATGCTTCCTGATCGTGGAACTCATTTCCTATTTCTGTCTGAAACCTAAACAGATTGAAAAGGTCAGAGTTGACCTAAGACAAATATTTCCTGCTACTTTTGACTGCAAATTGCTCTGGCTCTTGAGTGAGGACAAAGCTTATAATACACAGGGTAAGGTTTAATGCCTTGGCTTCGTTGTTCCACTCCAGTGACACAAACCCACCGTAGCCTGAGTTTAGCTGGTCACTTCTTGGGGTTTCAGCTGGTGTATGTTGTTGGCATCACAAGTCAGCCCCTAGTGACAAATCTGGTCCTACAAGTAGTCCTTCTTTTACAAAGATTTCATGGCATTACACAGAAACAATGCTGAATTATTGCGTTGAGAAGCTTTTTAGAGTTCTCAAGCTCATGAATTGCTGAGAGCCTTTGGGAGGGCTCCATGTTGGCAAAAAAGAATTTGTGCTATATGAGTAACAGGTGTATTTTGATCACTAAATTCCTGTTCAGCAAGAGATATGGAGAGAGTCTGTGAGAAAGCGGGAACAGTCAAAGTCCAATTGTCAAAAAGCTTTCCATGAGGATTGCCATTAATAAGAGTCTAATTTTTTCTCTCCTTTTTAAAATCAGGAACCAAACTTGAAGGGGGTGCAAATAGGCTTGGACAGAAGGGAAGAGTGAAGGGGCTGGAGGAAGAAGGGAAGGAAATAGCAGGAGGTCCAGCAGAAGAGTAAAGATGTGTAGTGCAAGCAGTCATTGGAGACATCAGCCCAGGAATAGGCAGCCTCTCACTTGTGCTGTGCTGAGCCTCTGGGGAGAAGAGTGATGTTTTAGGGAGCAGCTGTGTAGTTCTGATACCTTCTCTGCTGGGGAGACAGTTCCCAGGGAGAGCATGGGCACCTCTTAAAGGTCATTGCCACCTTGTGTCCTTTCAGAGGAGTGTAGCAGAGAGCTCTTTGTTTTCAGTTAAAACAATGCTACTTACAAAAGGCTTCCTGGGAGCTTTTCATGGATTGCAACCTTGTAAGGCCTTGCTTTGACTTCTGGTAATACAATGTCTTTTAGGTGTTTGTGCTTAGGTATTAATTCCCGACTCTCTAGAAGTGGTCTGCAAAATAAGCACCACCTAAGAAGCAGCAGCCTGCTCTTTCTAGTCTTTACCCTGATGATCCTCAAGAAATAACAGATTTAATGAAAATAATCCCTTATTTTAAACTTTTGACTTTTTAATGAGGTCTAATACAGTGCAGGTTTTCAGTGCTATCTGCTTTTAATTCTGAAGTCTGCCACTTCCTGTTACAGACTCAATATAGGTAAGAATCTCACTGTTTTGCATCCTCCCTGCCACACATCAAACAAAATCCAGTGTGACCCGAATGGAATCTTGCAGTGGTGATGCTGTCGCAGTTGCATAAGTTGGTCACTAGATGATAGCCTTACACTGGATTTTTGATATTTCTCTCATTTCATATTGGCAATCTACTGCAGTAGTAGGTTGTAGATCTTGTTAGTTAGCTCCAGCAGGGTGAACATATGGTGCCATATGCACTCCTAGTTTCCAGCTGCTAAATATAACTAACATGAGGCAAAAAGGAGATTTATTTTTCTCTGCTGCAGCTACAATAATAAAGTGACAATCAGCACTGGCAGCAAGAGGGAAGCGGCTGGCAGGATTGAGTCTCTGCAATTTATTTTCCTTGGCAAATTGTATTTTATAGTAGGAAGTGGTTTTAAAGGCTTCTGATGTTTTCTTCTAAAGTTATTGTCATTGTAGAAAAGCAGGGGAAGGAGAGCAAAGTCCAGTGTGTCAATGCAAGATAGAGGAATATCATGAACTCAAAATTCTCTTCCTTTCAGTGTTGCTATTGTAGTGTCTCTATGGGAAGGTACATGTATATAAAAGGGGGGGGGCAAGAATAGCTAGTACCATCGCTTCTTTTTTGAACTGGCAAAAAGAATTGCCTTAATCTCATCTCTTCTTCAGCAATGATCACATCACTCCCCCTTTATAAACAGCAGCTTCAAATCTTTATACCCAGTCCAAGAACTAGCTCAGGAAACCAGTGTGTGTTTGTTTAGGTTTTCTGCCTCCTGTCTGTTCACAGCTGAGTTTAATTTCAGCATGAGAGTAAAAGGCTTTAGAATTGCTATGGAAACGTTTGGATTTTGTTTCTTTTCTGAGATGAGGCACTGTTATTTGAGGTTGGCAAATGGATGTTTTTAATGTAAGTATTGATGCAGCTTGAAAATAGTGGCAGCCTGCAGCTGCTGGGGTCATGGTGATGTTCCTCTGTTTGGAACTACTAGAAACCCAGAATGGGATTTATTTGACCAAATGTAAACATTTACATCTAAGTCAGTTGCCTAAGGCTCCTTTCACAGTCAGCAGAAGTCTAGACAATATGGCCAGTGTAGTCTGTGGTGCAGTTCTTCCCATCCCACCCCAAACATCTGAAATAGGTCAGATGAATTACAACCTAGAACTACTCACTTCTTCCCAGTGACTTGAAAGGATCTTAAGGCGGCAAAGTATCTGCATTACAGGCACTGAATCTTGACCACAAGTTTAAGTGCGTGCTACCCCTGCTGTCAAATCAAGGAAATCAAATTCCTGGAAAACAGTGTAACTGCTTTTGTTTAACTTTTTTCACTTAGACTGTGATGAAGCAATGTTAATCACAGTTCTTTCCAATCACTTAGTGGGAAGGTGATTAGGTTTTTTTTTTTAAGAGAGCAGCCTGTGTTCACTCTTTCCCTGCAATACTTTGCAGTTCCAAAACTCCAAAGACTTCTGGGAGAAACTCAACTCAAACTTGGAAAGTGTGAAGTATGCAGAGCCACACTTGCATTACCACAATAACGTGCTCAGGAAGGAATGGCTTAACCTTTCAGAAGAAGTAAGTATGCGTGCACCGAAACAATCTCCAGAGTTGCCTCTGAAGTGGGTGTTTTAATGCCAAACACGGAAGAGTTGGCTTTTTTATTTTGAGGATAAAGAAATGGGAAGTGCAAAGGCTTACAGTCATTTTACTTAAGGCGATTGCCTGTAGGTCTTATTCTGTTAAAATAGTGTGATAAACTAAATAAAAGCAAAGCTTGCATGTACCTGTATTGTCATGTGGGTTCGATATGGGTAGCTGGAAAGTGGGTTGAAGCCCCTCTGTGCATTATTTCCATTGGAAGGGAAAATCAGCTTCATTTCTCATCTGCGTTTTATCAGGGTGTATTTTAGTTGGCCTTCTACTTTGTTCATTTGGGGATTTCTGTTTGTTTACAAACCAGAGAGAGGAAAGAAGAACCACGGCATATTTGAGGCATATTTTTGAAAATGCCAAAAAGTAGGTACTGTTTTCTATTTTTACACTTTCTTATTTTGTTGAAATATGTTGAAGGATTTAGCATGCTATTTAAATAGTTGATTAGGTTTCTAATTAGGTATCTTACTTTAAAGATGATTATCCAGCTGAACATCAATTATTGGAATCCTTGTAATCACTACAGCATGATCTGAAATATCCAGGCCTCTAGAGCTAAGGAATTTATGGTGGACATGAAGAGTTATTCTTAACCTAGACAGGTAGAGTTTTTTTAATGCTATTTAATATATTTAAGTGTAGTCAGATGTACATTTCTTGGATTTCTTTATCTGTCTTTGAAAGATGAAAGGGTCACTTAAGCTTTTAATGTCCTTATGAAATCCTTTAGTGTAATGCATATGAAACAAGCTAATTGTTGTTTCAAACCCCAGGGTGCTTTCTCATCTGGACACTTGGGACTCTGGTAAGTAAAGCTTGTCTTGATGTAGGCCTTAACTCTACGGTTTATTAGAATATTTCTATCTAGCTCTTGGTGGCTAAAAATAAATTGCTGTGTGTTTTCAGCACTGAGGAGTTTATGGCATTGAGATGAGCAGTTATTATATTAGAGGATAGTGGTAGGATCATATGCTGACTAGGAAACCCTTGAAAATCAAGTTCCTACTTCATGTTGTATCTAACAACACAAGCGGTAAACCTTTGTCTGCCTAAGGATTTCTTCTTCAGGTTTTTTCTCCTGGAGCACAGTCACAATGAGACCATGTTACTGTTGAGTCTTGTCCACTTGCAGCTGCCTTTGCAACTCTAGAGATTGTGTGCAGTAGGAGATTATAGCTGGTGACAAATCACAGGGTAGAGAAAGCAGACAGAATGAATTTCCCTAGGCCATGGACACATCAGATTTTGTGATGCTCAGTTCCTCTACCACAGATACATAAACCAGAATTTAACAGTAAATTATATTCCTGCTGTTCACACATCAGTGCCTTCTATGTGCCCTGTCACTGTGTGCTGTGAAATGATGCTGATCTAAGTGCTGCTCTCTACCTTTTTTACAAAGAATTTTCAGTGTATTCATTTCCAGCCCCTAACACCAGTCACCTGCACTGCTGCTGGTTATTGCTACGGGCTCTGACCTTTAGAGACCTTGTACCAACTTTGCTAGCCTCAGTTCATGTTTTCTAAAGGTGCTTATTGATGAAGCGAGGTGTTTAATTGTTAATGTCAAACTTCTAGATAGCTGCCAGCCAGTAACAAGCATCCATGTAGTGTACCTTTTCTATAGATTTTTTTCTTCAGGTTCTTTAGGATCAAGCAACACAAGTTTTTGTGCTGCTGTAAGCGGTGGAGTAGATATATTTCAAGGTGAGAAAAGATGGCTGCAAAGAATTCTGTAAAAATTTAGCACTTGGGTATGTGAAATACTGACTTAATTTTGTACTACATCATTAAAAAGGAGATTGTGTTTCTTTTTCCTTTGCTGTTAGTAGACAGGAAGCACTGATTAGGAAATACAGGGTATTAAATTTCAGTACATATATGATAGCCTCCATCCATTTAGTTAGAAAAGTTGTGTTCTTTTACACAGTGGTCTGCAAATCTGAATAACAGAAGCAGCCAGACATTAGGAGAGAACCAGGAAAGTGGGAGGTGATTCTGTGGAGTATTTACTTTCTGTCTAGCCATTTCCTTGGAAAAGCCATGCAGCTGTTTTAGCTTGTTTGTTTGTAGATGACAAGATCTAAATAGCATATGCATTTGCACTGGTGTTACCAGAAGTTTTTCAGTGCCTCTTTGCTCTACTGTATCACCACACTGTGCTAACTCTTAAATATCAAAGAAAAGAGTAATGCAGATGAAATGTAAAGTGGTGTGACACGCTTGTGCTCCTCTAAGCTCAATGTTAAGCATTTGAGGGAGAAGATGGCAGATACAGGGTTATTTTCCTTTCCTCAGTTCTCTTACACAGTCCTTGATTTGTCACTATTTCAGTTCTGTAGGTGAGTAGGTCAAGCCACAACTTCTGTTTGTATATATTTCTAAGTACTTTTGAAGCTGGTTGAAGTCTTACGGTATTTCTATTGTGTCATGTCCTTGACTGATTCTCACTTGATTTATTTCAGAGGAAAGGCTGGTACCTCTCTTTCAAGAGGAAGATTATCAACAGCAATTGCTGATGGGACTGGTATGTGCTTTTGTCACAGTGTGCACTAGAGGACGCACAGTCTCAACTAATGTAAAGAGTGAGCTTGTAAGTTCCAGTGCTGAGTGGAAGCTTACTCAGAGTAGCTATGGGACAAATGTGGTTTTTAATAAGTTTTAGAGTTCATAGTGATGATATGATATCTTAACAGGTCATGGTGTCATAAGGCATAGGGGAAAAACAACAATGGAAAGTTGATTTGACAAAAAGCTTTTTCCCAATACAACTTTTCTTTGGCTAGAAAATGTTATTCCATCCTCCTTGGAGTTCATCTTAATCTGTAAGTTATTTTTGGGCTACTATACATCCCTAAAACATGTATAGGTGAATTCCCCACCCACTGCAAGATCACAGATCTTCTTGCTCCTTGTTTTAACACCTTCTTACTATCTCCTTAATCTTCTACCTCATTTCTGGGACTGCTATGGCTGTTCTGAGATCCCTTCCTCTTTTGTGCAGTTTTTACTGATCTTCCCAAAGGATTACCATCTTTATGCTTCTGGGTAATAAGTCCTGTCTCAAATCCCTACCTGTGCTCTTTGTCTAAATACATATCTTCACTTATCTCTTGTTTCATTTGGTTTTCACTTTAAGAGAACTCTTCAGCATTCCCTGGAAGATTTCAGCACTGCATCTGTGAAGAACATATCAACACTGTCCTGTGTGTCCAAATTTACGACAAAGTTTCATTCTTTGCAATCTTGCCCACGTGTTTCCAAGTCCTGTGCCTCATTCTCTGAAGTTTGTCTACATTACTTCCCTGCAGTTTATTGAGAGATCCAAAAAGCAGGTCACTGCTGTCTGTTGCTTATGCTTTCCTAAAGCCTAGATTGCTGTCCTGACCCATTGAGACTAATTTACTTGTAAACTGCTTGAGAGAGAAATTTTGTTTGTCTCGGTTTTTCTCGGAGCTCTGAAACAAATAGCGCTTCATAGTAGTTCTCAAAGAACCAGTATGGACTTGGGTTGCAGTCAGAAGCTGAGTGAGGTCAGACAATATTTCAGGAAGGAGAGGGTAGGGAGTGGCATGGACTGTATGATAACAAACACCTGATTTTAGACTTTACAATTAATTTTTAACCTGAAGTTGTCATTAATCACTCAGGTTCTCCATTCGTTGGCTACTACCACAAACTCTATTTGTGCTAGTTTCTTCTATTTTAAAATCCCTCAGGTTTATTTGCTTGTAATGAAGACTTATATTGTCAGGATTCAATGTTCATATTAAAATCCTTCTTTTACCTTGTTTGCTTGTCTTGACCCAGAGGCATGCAAGAACTGTAAGCTTTTTCTCTTCAATATCAATGAGAGTTCAACTTAGCACTCATTTTGCTGAATTTGTACTGAGGAATTACTTTGACTATTCAGATCTGCTGTTGAATTTGGCAAGACTGTGTGGTAGCTTGGGCTCTCACTCTGAACTGAACTCTTGTAAAAAGGAAATGTTTGGTTGTGCTAATGCCTATTGATTCAGCCCTGCACCGGCTGGAGCTTTTGCATCTTTTTGAAGATGCCACAACAACATATTGTGGGCTTTTTTTTCCTAGATGGTTGCTCAGCTAAAGGATCACCTTATGAGACATCTACAGTATGTAGGAAAACAGAAGATTGACCAAATAGTTCTGGATTATGTTGCAAACCTGGTTAGTTTGATTTCATAGTCACTATTGTGGACAAGCGTGTATTTGTTGGGGGGGGTTGGGTTTTGAGTATGTACTGTGTGTATATAACCATATATTTGGTGGGAGGAGAGAGGGATTTTTTTAATAAGTTTATCCATATTTTGCTGCTTAATATTGTATATACTGATGAAGGAAATAATACTTAAATAATATTGAGAAGAGTTGTATTTGTCACTCAGAATATAGAACAGTTCCCTTTATAGCTTGTACAAATATGGTCTACTCCCAGAAGCGAAAATGTGAACTCATCCTGAAAGCTGAAAGAATGGTCTTTATAAGCATTTTGTTTCCTGTAGAATGCATTGCTGCATGTCTTGAATAATGAAAGTGCCATTAGGGGAAATACAAATTAAGAAAAAAAAATATTTCACTCCAATATGGTTTGAGAGTAAATCGTCAGTACTCCTACATGCTGCCCTCGATGGGCTTTTTGTGAGACAGAGTTTTGCCTGAAGAAATCCATGTAAACTACACTGCAAATTTGCTTTCCAAATTCTTATTTTTGTTTTTCATGCTCTTAAAGAGAAACTTTAAAAAATAAGCTGTAAAAACTGTGCATAGGAATTATTGTATCTCATTTTGTCTGTCTCAACGTCAAGTCCTTTAAATGTAAAATGCAGAGTCCACAAAAGCTCACATGGCAACTAGTATATAATATTCTTTGCACTAGCACTGTCACCTGCTTCAGCAGAAACTCCCTTCAGTGCTGTTTTCCAGGGCTGGAAATCTCAGGGAACTTTCTTGAGGCTGCATCTTTTTTGAAGTCCTGAGCACATGAGTTGGGCTGTCAATGTTTGTGTTCTCTGAGCCACTGCACCTGCCACTGAGGTTACTGACCTTGTTAATCAGACCTGGCTCTATAGCTTGACAAGTTGTTTCACTGGTAATCTGCAGTCTGTTTTCTGTATCTTTATAGGAAAGAAATCTAGTTGCTGATTAAACTAGGAACAGGACAGCATGAGCCAAAGCTTCGTACCTGAAAACAGTGCTGAAAAAAGCAGAAGTGGAATGTTTGTTCTCCTTTCATTTTTTCCAGTTATCATTCTTAATATGAACTAAGATAAAAAATATGAAAACACTTATGCAGCCTTGATCTGCAAGACTAAATTATTGTAGACTAAATCTTATAATCAAAACAAATCTCAGCCCTCCCCATCAGCAAAAACTTAAGATTTTTTTTAACATAACTGAAAGCAAGAATTCTCTCAACTGAACTTACAGACTTCTCTGCTAGAGAAGTTAGTTAAGAAGAACTACTGTAAACAAAGATATCTCTAAAAGTTGATTCTGCCCTCTGGCTGGTATATCTTAGGTGCTCTTTGTAAATCTTTAGAAATTATTTCATTGTCGGGCTTGGGTTTCTGTTTATCCTGATCAGAAACCCTTATGTCTTAAGCCTTTTTATATCCTAAATGTTTGGAAGTTCTTCAGGGGAATGAATTATGTTACTGTTTCTTGTAGCTGAGCTACTGAAACTAATGAAACACCAAGAGACTTGAAATGATTTGCTTGTCTGTTTGCTTTCATAAAATTCTGGTTTATTATGTTCAGGAGCAAATTGTGTGTAGCCACTGTATAAATCAGTTGCAGCTGAAGTCAAAGTAGCCAAGACATGGGAGCATTAACAGTTTCTCATAAAACGACAGACTAGTGGCTGGTTGCTGTCAGAACTGTGTGTGTGTACAGAGAAGTAATTTGGGGAAGTGTGAATGAAATGTCTCAGTGGGAATTCTCATGTTTGCTGAGGAGAACTGCAGAGCCTGAGTTTGTCTGGTTACCAGTCATATTCCACTTCACCTGCTGTAATGGTTTGCATGTCCACGTTCTCTCTCTCCCTTGTATCTGAGCTTTACTCTATCTGTTTCTCTCATTTTCATTTCAGCAGGGCAGGGAAGGGGGGACATAACTTACAGAAGCAGTGTGACCTTTGCTGTGCTGACAGCAAGTGGAAGAGGAGGCAGAGGGAACAGCCAGCCTATGACACAAGAGACAGACCAGAATAGACTTAAAGGTTCTCTGAAAGTTGCTGCTGTGGCTGCACCTTTCTGGCTGCTGCCTGTGGCGAGCTGTCATCTGAGGTGGCCTCAGCTGCAGAGGAACAGAAGACAGACACCATTTGGATTCAAGTTTCCTCAGAAGGACTGTGTACTACCCCTTGCACAGGAGGGAATCTTGTCTTACTCCCTTTTCTCCTTTGGTCCTGAATCTTTTCTTTCCCTGCTTCCGGGTCTTTCCTGTAGGAACAGCTGCAGGAGCTGAGCACTTGTGGTTCCAAATGACTGTAGTGGAACTTCCGTCTGCCCAGAACCTTTGCTTGGAAATGTAGATGGTTGGAGACAGCAAGGTGCTCTGCACGTGTCAGCCTAGGCCCTACTGCATGCACTGTTTTGCCATGGATCATGTGTTCTCTTACTAGGTTAGAGCAGTCCAAGGGAAATGGTTTCTGATACTCACCCAGAAAGGCTTCATGGGGTGTGTCTTTGTTACTAAATGAAAAATGGCTTTGCCTCGAAGGTGTGGGCTTAGCTCTTAATTTGGTTCCCCCAGAGACCTGCTGCTAGCCTTGGTGAGGAAGCTGATCGTACTCCCTCTATAAAACAGATATTTCCTTTCTCCCATGCATATTGTCCTGTGGGTCATGTGCTGAAAAAGTTTGGGATATAGCTTCTCTTTATGTATTTTCTACAGTGTTCATTGTGGCTGATCTCCAAAGCGGGTAGTGCTGTTGGTGAGGGTGTAATGTCCCAAGTATTTAAGTATGTTGTGATAGCTAGATTGACTATGACTTAAGTAGTTATCTTTCTGTACTCTGCAGAAGCTGTACAGTTTGCTGTATTGCTAAGCAAAGCATATTGCTTCTGGAGTATCATACCTGTGAAAACAGTTTTTGTTGTACAGAGAAGAAGTGATTCTGGAGTCTAAAAGAAGCTTCCCTTCACTTCAACAATGATCTTCAGATCCAGCTGTACCTCCCAATGCAGAGGCCTTAGCTGTACCCTGTGTGTTGGCCAGAGATGAAAGTCATTCCAGCAGCAGTTGTGGTTCTTGTGACCCTTCTCTGAAAACTGGAAACCACTCATTTCCCGGGAAATGAGTGGAGAATCTTGCTACACTCTAGAGAGATTAAACTGGAGCTTTCCACTGCATGCATAAAGTATGAAGATGGAAAGTATTAGGTGGTTATTCTGCATCAGGTGGCTGTGCAAGGCTCGATAGAGTGGTGGAGGGAAAAGGTGCTACTTCATAGAGCTTTCTGGCCAAGATGCCGAGGAAAGCACTTGGGAGCATATCTGAAGACCAATATTCCTGTTCTGGTCTTTATGTATGAACTTTTCCAGTGTGTCCTGTTTCTCTCTTGCTCAGAGCCTGTGACAAGTTAAAAGTTGGAAGGGGCAGAGCCTATGAGGAGAAAATAGTGGGGAAAGGGATTCCTAGATTCTGGCCATCCTGGGGGTGACAGGGATTTGTAACTTCATGTGGCACCTCTCTGCAAAATGGGGCCTAGACTTGCTTCCTGAGTTTCCTGGGATTGATTAGCGCACTGTGAAGCCCAGAGATAAAAGGTGCAGAGGAAGAATCTCAGTTCTGTTGCTGAGATGTGGAAGTGGTTACACATGACAGCCATGAGGGGCTGGCTACAGGATGTTGTTTCAGCTCTTTCATGCGTGGCTTCTCTTTTTCAGCTGCGGAAGCTTAGAAGGCCCAAGTGAGAGCTGGGCTTGTGGCTTTTGTGTGCTGACAGTCTGCACTGGATGTCAGCCTGGGAGCACTAAGATGTGACAATGTGGGCCAAGGGATTGTTGTATTTCACTGTGGACAAAAAGAAAACTCATGAGAGGAAGAGAGGCATTTGCTTGTCTTGTCTTTCCTCCTTACCAGGACTAGACTTGTGATTCTTCCTGCAGACTTTTTTCAGCAAATGGAGTATTCCACTGTCTGCATCATCCAGTTTTGTCTGGGCCCTGGGGACCTTTCCTTGTCAAATGCTCAGCCACTTGGACATGCAGTTTTTGCTTTCATGGCAAACAGATCTTTGAGAATTTGATGCAGAAGCATATGAGATCCATTGATTCCCAAGAAGCACCATGTGCTAGGATGTGGCATGTCTCGCGCAATGCTTTGGTGCACTGGAAACACTTACTTTAAACTTCTGGCATAGGGCAACTCAGTTACAACTCAAATTTTAATTCTTTATGTTTTAAACTCCTAGGAAAAAGAGATAAATACTGAAGTCTTAGTAGGAGTCCCATGATAAGTTTTTGTGTGTTGTGTTGTGTGTGGTTTTTTCTTTTTTTTAACATAAACTGGTGCGTGAAATGAATGAAGGCCAAGGACCTGCTATATACAGGCTTCTGGAAACATTCAGTCATTTCTTTGTTTTAGCTGAATCTGGTACATCGAATAATGAAAGAAGTTTGGAGGAGACACCAGCTTCATTCCTGCATCTTCTGCTTGTGAGCAAGTCATTTGTTAAAGTTTTCAGCCTGCCTTCTAAATTACGGATGTAATAATTTTGGTCTTCAGCAGTACTATTCACTTGAGCTGACAGTGCTTACCCTACTGTGAATGTCAACATGACTGTCACAATCTTTTTGATGATCCTGCTGGCCTTCTCTAAGCCAACATAAATATTAATCATGTAGGCAGTTTTACAGCTGGAGTTCAAAGCTGCTGAGTTCACAGTGGTGTTAAGCTGAGCTGTGGGTGTTGATCACTTAAAAAAACAGGTCACTTATACCAGCACTCAAAATATCTCACCTATTGCTGTTGGTACCAGATACTGCCAAGACACTTGTAAATGTGTAGCAGTGGGGGAAGGAGAAAGGGGACATGTTGACTTTGTGTGTCAACACTGAGCAGCAGGTGCTGTTAGGTGACAGATGCCCAAGTGAACAAGGTCACATCCCATGGCAATTCACCCAAAACACATTCATTTTAAGCACCTGTAGGACAACAAATATAGCTTATCTCTGGGGGATCCGGGCATCTCAGATTCCTAATATGTTGCTACTTTGTTTAAATGCAGTGATAAGCGAGGAAGTGCAGCAGAGTTTGCAGTGTTCCACTTCATGAGTCGCATTCTGGAAGCTGCAAACAGCTTGTGCCTGCCTTTGCCTCCTGGTAAGTCCTGTCCGCTGCTGGTTTAGTCACAAGTGAGGAGAGCAGTGCGATGAATTCCTCCCAGAAGAGCACTAGTTGCAGCATGTGTGTCAAGTTAGCTTTGGCAGGATTGATGTCTGTTCAAGACAGTTACAGAGGGGAAGACCCTCCATGAACACCTCTAAGTGAAATGAAACAAAACTGAATAGTTTCTACAAATAGAGGCAAGAAGTCAGAGGTTTCGTTCTGTGTCTTCAGCTTCTAGTGGAATGTTTGGGCACAGCCTTAGCTCAGAACTAAGATTTATGTTACTTTCATTTATTTCTTTTTCTTAGACAACTGGACCTTAGTGTCATGAGCTACAAAGGAAAATTCTATCCTGGAGGAAAAAAAAGTGGTGTTTGTTTTTTCTCATGCTGTTGTCCTGCCAATAGTTTACAGTTTTATCCTGAAAGGATTTCCTCCAGCCTTGACAGAAGAGCTGATCTTGCCAGCAGACTTTCCTTTCCTAGAGCTCCTCATAATTGCTTGGTCTTTTCAAAGCATTCGCTTATGTTTGTTACGGAAAGGCTTATTAACTTCTTAATGCTTTCTGTTTCTGTTTGAATCTTTCTAGTTTGTATTTCCTGATCTGTCTTTAGTCTTTGAAACTGTTTTGAGTATGAGGTTGTCCCTCGAACTTAGATTGTGTGGGTGCAAATGCTGACCTGTAACGGTGTCATGTGGTGCAAGAGCATCATCTGGCTCATAGTAAGTCAGAAACTCAAGTCTTAATGCTGCCTGTGGGAATGTGTGGATGGCAGCCACGTACTGAGGGTGGTGAGGCCTCAGTTTTTGATTAATTGGGAGGAAAGGAGATAAAAGACAAATTAATAGCACAATTCGGATATAAGGCAACAGCTTGGAGGTAATTAATGACTGTGCATGGCTGCAATGACTGTTTTGAGTCCCATTGGCTTTCCTCTTTCTGGCATGATTGTGCTTGAGAGGACTTAAAGCATGCCTAAATAAGGCTACATGATGTTTGATTAAACTCATTTCCTCACCAACTAGGAACAGTCAGAACTTAAAAGGAGTGTTGCCGTTAGCTAGAGTGATGCCAGTCTCTAATACAGACTTAGAAAAAAACATATATGGTTGTACCAAACAAGTTTGTCTTTCATAGGTTTTCACACTCTGCACTTGGGGCTTGGTGTTCGATGTCTCCCTCTGCACACCCTCCTGCACTACATTGATAATGGAGTCTTGCATTTGACAGAAACATGTGTCAGGAAATTGCTGAAAGGTACAGTGACTTTCCTGTGCTTTGTTTACCAGCCAGCTAATGGGGAGTGATGTCCTTTTAGCTGTTCAAACTCCAATACAAGATTTACTGCCCAGGAGACTCAGTTCTTCATCCAGAATGCTTTTTCAGTGAGGGCTGTAGCTGGTGGTGTTGCACAGCTGAAAGGAGAAAATTAGGGCTCAGACTGTAACATTGAGCATCACCGTAGTAGACATAAAATGTCTGTTTGGGGAGAACTAGAATTTATAGTTTTTCCACTTGGGACTTTGTAGAAAACTGAATACTAAAGATCATTATAGAATTTGTTGTGGGATTTCTGTGACTCTATTGAAGTGCACACCTGCGTATCGAAGTTAGTCTGCAATCCAGTCCTAAGCTTTTGCTTTATTTATGTTTGGAACAGGATAATCCTAGTGCTGGAACTTGTAAAGGGCTAGAAGCTCAATGTTACGAAGTAAAAATTCAAAATAAGTACACAAAAGCTTGCCTGAACCTGAATCCTAATATTTTTAGTAAACACCAAGGTTGTGAACGTCTTCTAGATAAAATGTAAGGTTACCTAAAGGTGGGAGTTAAAATTGGTTCTGTATGAACCCAAATATTCATCAAGAGGTGTCTAAGGCTTTGGAATGAAATAGAGAGTGAGACAAACTGACAGTTGTAGGCTCAGGTAGCATCACAGCCATGTTAATTTGCTTTTCAAGATCGGAAAGGAGGAAGAGAGAACTGTAGCATAAGTTTCCTGGGACACAGCAGCACCATGATACTGTCTCCAAGAGCTGCAACCACATTCCCTTGTAATGTGCTACTTTTCCAGTGTTCAAGAAAAGGGACACAATGTGCAGTATTAGTCTGTGCCTCGTCTTGGTAAATGAAATAAGTATGGGGAATTCTGCTTAGTGAAAGCATATTGGAATTGCTGTGTAAATAGTTACATAAAATGGTGAAGTGATGTAAAAAATATACAGGAAAAATATTTATGTAAACAATATAAACATGAATAACACTCCTAATGGCCCTTATTTAAAATTAAAATTTTCATTTGATTATAGAGATAATATTTATTCAGAATGTCTTGAGTAATAGTTGAAACTTTTGCTTATGTGGTTACCACTAATGATGGTGTGCGTTTTTTTGTTTGTTTTTTGGTTTTTTTTCTCCATTCTCTTGTAGATCTGGATGACACTGAGAAGAATGAAAAGCTGAAGTTCAGTATTGTCATGAGGCTTCCAGAGGTAACTAATAGCTTTGGATGTCATTTGTTGGATTTTGGAATCGATAGGAAATTCTCCCCTGTGCAATAGGATGAAGCCAATGGGAGACTTGGCTGTGATTCACACAGGGCACAGGTATGACCCGAACCTCAGCAGTTCCTCTGTCAGCTGCTCATGACCTGTAGGGTACCTTGGTAACTTTGGACAAATTGTTCATGTAAGTGTGTTTCATGGTGTCTCCAGTACCCTGCAGGAATCACATAGACAAGGATGACACCGCTCTGCTGAGTAACCATCTGCATAAAGCAATAACGGTTTTAATGGGGTGTAAAGAGGATTTGTGTGGGTGTATTTTTTTATCATCCACAAAAGGTTTTATTGGCACTTGGTTTTATTTATTTTATCAGATACGTTCATAAGCTGGTACAGTAAAAGCTGTAAAATCTGATCATACCACAACTCTTGGTGGGGATTGTATTAGGAGATCTCCCCTTCTGAAATCTCCCAGCCTCACCCATTGGAAAGGTGACTCATTTAGCCACATGCTTTAATTACTGATGCTCCATTAAAAGTTCCAGCAGAATGGGAGACTGACTTGTCCTTTTCCCCTTTTGTTCTTAGTGCACATCACAGCTCTGCAGAGGAAGCACAACATCTCAGTGAGCAGAGGGGAGCCAGGGATCCCCCTCAGGGAATGCCTTGCTGTACAACAGGGTTTTCTCAACATAAATTGCTTATTGTTTGTTATTTATCATGGGCTGTTACGTATAGTTCAGATGGCCAGAAGTGCTGCTTTGGTTTTCCTCAAACAAGGGTCTCTTTATTTGGCAGCAGTTTTGAGAGGGAGTAGGGAAGGAGAACGCCACAGGAGGTTCTTTGTCCTCTATCTTGTTTTGGGCAGGGGTTGGTGAGCAGGGGTCAGTGTGGGGCTGCTCAGAGCTGTTGGCCCCAGGCCTGGTGGGTGGGGATCACCATTCCAACCCGCTTTGACCTAGGGGCTGAGCTGTGAGGGTTTTGGAGAACATGTACTGCTAGTTACAGTGGACTCAGTGCCTAATTGTATCTATTTACAGCTTTGGGAAAAAATGCAGAGAATAGTTTGTTTGCCAAAAGGACCCTTTGCTGTGACTTGGACTATTTTGAGCAGGTTACATTCACTAGATGACTTCATTTGCATCAGAAGCAAGTATTTAAGCACCACCGAAACTGTCCAGCGTTTCCTAAATGAACTCTTTCAGCAGCCTATGTTGCAGAGCAACTGAAAGTTGCTCTGAGTTTCATGAGAAAAGATCTAGATAGGGAAAGGAGCAGAAGGTGGAGCTGATTTCACAGTGTGTTCATATTTGTTTGCTTATTGGCTAGGACTGGAAGATTTGGGATATCTGGGTTTGAATCTGTTTTGCCTTTAAGAATGTGAATCAATCTTGTCAATTCCCAGGTGATGCCCTAAATAATGGGATGCAAATTGTGTTCCCAGTATCTCTCCTTGTCAGCATCCTGTGTTTGTAAATTCCTTAGAGCCTGAGAGAAGCCTTGCTCTGAACGGAGCTTCTGTGCTATTCTTGGGGAGAAGAATGCCTCTAAACCAAGGAGTCACAGTAATGGATAAATAGTTATTTTAAGCCTCACTTAATATTTCAGTACACGTGCAAAGTGGGACAGAGGTTGTGGGATGGACTGATAGAAATTCACTGAGTGGCAAGGATTTGATTGTTACCCACGTTTTGGGAGTGTATTGTAATCTCTTAGTTACTGGCTATGGAAGGAAGGCTCTGTGGCTAAAAATGACATCTCAGCTTGTCATCACTGTCTGAAAGTGAAGCATGTGTGTTACAGCCTGGGGTTTGTTTTAGGTTCTTTCTTCCTTTTCTGCCTCCTAAGTTTCCACTGTCCTGTGTTTGTCTGAGGTTTTTGGTTTTGTTTTTTGTTTGCTTACTAGGCTCTTGGTCAAAAGGTCCGCCAGTTTTGGAATCATCCAGTAAATGCTAATTTCATTGCACGGAAATATGTGAAACTTTTGCTTGAGAAGCTGGGGAGCAGGCAGGTAAGAGCATATAGGCCATTTTAAAAATCTTTTGCTTTGACAGTGTTGAGATTAGTGGCCTTTGGAAGTCTTAACACACTAAAGGTAACACTGAAACTTGGTACCTGCAGCTTTGTGAACTAACCTGAAATATTCTCGCTTACAGTGCAGCAGGCCTATCCCTGAGAGACTCTCGGTCCCTGTGGAGTTTTTGCCACTTAACTACCTGACCAGTATGCTGGCAGAGATAGAGAATCAAGGTAATGTTAGTTCTGTACTTTAGAAGACCAGTAGTTGTTACCTTTTGATGCTCATGCCGAGTTGTATCCTGACTATATTGACATAACTGAGTTCTGAAACTCCAGCAATGTCTGAACATGTCAGCCTGGTCATCTTTCTGCTGATGGGAGTTGCCAGGGTCGTCTTTACTGCATGTCCTTTCTTCCAAATCCTCTCTATGCTGAATCCAATTAGCAAACTTGCATTTTACAGAACACATGTAGTGAAATGTGGTTGATGTACAGCAGGGGTGTCAAACTCATTTTCACCAGGGGTAACATAGGACTGTATCAATACTACTCCTACATTTATACGGTCCTAAAATTACATTTGGCCCTTTGAAGGTGACCGTGAGGCTGATGTGGCCCTCAGTGAAAATGAGTTTGACACCTCTGCTGTACAGCATGGTGGTAGCTGTTATTCCATGTTACTTAAGTGTCATGTTGTTCCCAAGTAATTCTGGGGAGAAGGGCTTGTTCCTTATTTATATAGTATGGTGGCTAAGAGGCAACCAAAACCAGATCTTCCACCTCAGAAAAGAATACCCACATCACTGGATTAGGAGTTGCTCTGAAGTAACAGGTGTTTTTCACCTCAAAGCTGTTCATTTTTGTAAAATACAGTTCAAATTGGCTGGGGCACTTGCTTCTTAGAGTGAATCTAAATATCTGAAGATTTTTGAACTGTACCGAAGAAGGTACATTACGGGAAGCGTTGCACTGCTTAGTGTTACTGGCTATGCCTGTGCTAGTAAGCAAAATAAAATCAGGATAAGGACCTGAAGGCTAAAACAAGATTATCCATGTGTGGACACTATCCCATTTGGGGAGGAAAAAAGAGTTAAACCATGTAGAAGTGTATGAGAATGTGCCCTGATCCATTTGTGTACTAGTGCTAACATTGCCACTGTGCTGAGCTCTTGTTTTGGATCTCCAGTGTAAAATTAGTGTGGAAATCCCTAGAGGCCTCAGAGGTGAACACAATTCCATCCACAAGGGACATCACTTACCCATATCCCACTAGCAGGAAAGTTTCTTGCAGTGGGTGAGCACCCAGGTGACTCCACTAAAGCTGCAGGTGAATGAAAACACTTCCATCTCTTACCTTATCTTTTGGGCTTGGAGATGAAGATGTTTAACAGACTGCAGGGCTGAGTGTACAAGAACACTTATGATTTTGTAAATACTTTCTCACGATGTTTTCCTAGGTGTGCATCCATATGAAAAACAAGACCATGTTAATGTAAGATTTGTAGAAGAAACAGCACTCAGACACACTGTGGTGCTTCTGGGCCTCAAATATTCCTGAAATAACAGGCTGCTGAAGAAGGCTGTCTAGCTGTGGTGCTCGTATTAAAGTATTCACACAGAAGGGTGCAACCAATGTCTTGGGTTTTTTGTTGTTGTGTTGTTATTGTTGTGTGTTTGTTGTTGTTGTGTGGGTTTTTTGGTTTTGGGTTTTTTGTTTTTGTTTTTTTTTAACTTAAGTGTTGTGTTGTTTCCCAAATAATCTGCAGTTTTGGGCAGCCACCATTACTGACATAGGCTACTCAAAATAGTGCTTGGCCCAACATACTAAGGCTGAAATTACTGACTTCTAGATAAAACCTAGAGAAGTGCATCTGACAGAAACACAGATTTGAAATAGATCTGTGGTTTCATTTTGAAGTGGTTGAACACATGGAACTATAGTAGGTATCAAAACATGCTGTGAAAATTGGTATTAATGTCAATTATTTTAACAAGGTGGGCATTCCTGAAAATGGTGATCCAGTTGAACAAGAAACTGGTAACTGTTTACTCATTTAGATTAATAAAAGGGTTTCTTGGTGGCGTTATGTAAGGCAGGGAAGAATAACAAATGGTGGATCAGTTTTTGTATATAATGCATCAGTAATGATATATTCATTCCTGTGGTGGTCACATCTTATCTTATGGTACTTCTGCCTTTGGAGTTAGATTCTAATATATTCAGTTTTGTAATTAGCACAAAATATAATCCCTTTAAAGTGCATATGACAGGGTTTTTTAAGATATGTATAATATATTGTAAGCAATACAGGATAAGAAAAGTTATTTGGAAACTTAACAGTGGCTTGGACAGAGTTTCACTTCTTGCCTTACAACTTTTACTGTTACAGTTCAAGTCTGAGCTTCAAAGAGGAATTATGGAGGTTTTTCCTTTATTTCTCAACTTTTAGTTGTACATGACTGAACAAGTGTTGTTAGTGTGGAGTGTTTTGTTGTGAACTATGTGAACATTAATTTAAAATAGTAATAGCAGTTTGCTATGCAAGGAAAATTTTAAGTTCAGACATGTAGGATTTTTGCAGTCTTTATGGGATTTATAAACACCTCTATCAAAGTTTGACTATTAGACTAGTGAAACTCATTGACAGTTTGATAGATTTTGGAGGTTTTTAATAACCACCTCAACTGTGCTCCCTGAGTAGTTCCCACAGATGCTTCCTGTTCCTTACCAGTGAAATGAAAAGATCCAGTTCTCAGGAGTGACTTGGCAAGTTCCTCATCATTCCCTTGTCAGTGCCATCAGTGGAGCAAGAGTTTCGGCTTTCTCAGTAACTGCACAGAGGGAAGGGATATTTTTCTGAAAATAATTAAAATTTGTCTGGCAGGAAGCTGTGTTGGTATATTTGTGTAAGTGATGAGGACTTTGTATTATATTAATAAAGAGAAGATTTTTCTAGCCTTTTCTTTATAATGAAATGTATTATAAAATATCAGGTGCAATAAAACTTCACCTGGAAAAATAAATGTAGTATGATGATTACTCATTCTTCTTAACAGTTTAAAATACTGCACTGCATTTGTGATACCAGGAGAAGGGGACTTGTGTCACTGACTATTGAGCTGTGCTTCTGGCATTAACAACTGTAATACTTTGGTTTCAAGATGGAATTTGGCTGAACACTAACAAATGTTCCCCCTGGGATTCAGCAGCCGGTAATGGCCTCTCTTGATTTAGGTGCTTGTCTGTTCAGATTTCAATTGGCTTTTCAACAGGTTTTCGGAAATGTCTCATGTTTGAACCGGGTTCGCTGGGTTTGAAGGGAGCCTGAGCGCCGTAGGGCCGTGGCAGCGGGAGGCTGTATTCATCATCCGGGATGTAGGCGGTCGGGCGTTGTTCAGCTGTCGTGTGGACACAGCCAGGCCCTGCTGCTTGTTCCTCTTCAGCAGCACGCTGTGAAAGAAACACCTTGTGATCACTTAGTGATTATTCACTTCAGAACTCTGGTACCTTCCTGAGCCCATGTGCAGAATGTCTGACAGAGGAAACACCATTAGTCTAGTCCTTAGCGAACCAGAAAACCCAGCGGGGTGTTAAGTGTTCACTGAAAGGAAAGCCCGAGTTATTGACTGTGTGGGTGTGAGTTTGTCCTTTTAAATCTTACACAGTTTGAGCATGTAATGCTTTTCTTATTTGAAGAAAACAGATTAGATGAACTTATAGAAAAGTTATAAGTGTGCACAGAACATCTTGGGAACAAGAGAATAGTTCTGATGCTTCAAAACATGGCTAAATTTACACTGACAGCAGCTGTTCCTGAATACAGGTGCTGCAGTGAGCTTGTCTCCGCAGCACTGAAAGAAAACAGCCACAGCATGAGAAGTGCTAATAACAGAAGTTTCTTATTCTGAACCAGTTTTACTGCAGCAGTTCTGTCTGACTTCAAATTCAAGTGCATGCACAGTGTATTCCTCTCCCAGCTTTGTGCGCCTTTCAGATTCCCTTGGTGTGATCAACTAAAGCACTCGCACAGCAAAGCGAACTTCCCGTCCGCAGGACACACATCCTGTTATTTAGTTTTCTTTCTCTGGGTGCTCTCTGCTCAGGGACCACCAATGGTCTCAGCTAAGGAGCTGTAGTATCCAACAGTGTAGAATTTGAAGGATGGTTTGTGCTGCCCACCCTCTGAGTCATGCCCAATAATCTGATTTCATGCTACTTCTGATCTGATGTTCACTGCATCTGGTATGTGGAAGATGCAGAACTTATTTTTCCTGAACCCACACTCCACCTTTTGTGTGGCTTTACCTGGAGTCAAATGGCAAGGAACACTTCACTGATGGCTATCTCACCTGTCATCCCAAAACGTGCTCACACAAATTCCTTTAATAACTGGAGGTAAGTCTTCCTTTTAGTGTAATGTGTTTTCTTAAGGTCTGAGCACCAGTTCTAAGAGGTGACAACTCCACAAACCCACAATGTGCCACCTCAGTAGTTGTCTCTGTCTAGACCATCATCTCCATTGATGGCTGGAGCTCCGTGTCATGGAGCAGCTGCACAGTCAGTGCAGCTCTTGCAGAAGGACAAGCTCGACCAGGGAAAAGATGGGGCTGAAGATCTAGTGGCAACATACGGCAAAAACTCACTTTAGCTCTGGCTTCAGCTGCATCTTTTTGCATCTTCTCATTGCGTAAGACCTTCAACCATTCAATTTCTATTTCCTTGGGAGGGGGAAGGCCTTGATCTATCCTTGATGAAACAGTCATCAAAAATTGTTCTTTGTCTCTCGCTTCCTGCTGGAGTTTGATAGCAAGCGCTTGCTTCATGGAGAGCTCTGCAACAAGAGCCATCATCTGCTTGGTTTTCTCTTTTAACTTCCTCTGCAGTTCATTCATCTGGAATAAGTAACAACCACATTGTAATTGGGGCTTCTCTTTAGATGCTCTGGGTATCACACTTAGGTAAGTCTTAGGTACATGAAAACAAGTCCAGCTTAGCCTGGTTTTAAAAAATAGTTCCGTACTGGAAAATGCTGTAATGAAACAGGATGTATGTTTCTGAGTGCACTTAGATCCACAGAAACTGGTGGCGTAAGAAGTCATGTTTACTACAATCCAAGATACAGAAAAGCAAGTTCGTAATTACCTCCCACCCTTTTCAGCTGAATAGCAAAACTTCAAAGGCCTGTATCCCAATTCTCATTGACCTGGTGCACAATTAACTGTGTAATAACGGTGTAATAAGCCTGATCCTTACAAGATAATTGAGTGATAATGTGGATGCAGCAGGACTGCGGGTTGTGAAGTTGTCCTTGGTGGGGTGGGGTGATCAGAAGAGGAAAGGGACAGGAATCCCTGTGTCTGACTGGAGATTATTTAAACAAAAAACCTGACAAAACTCAATTATTTTTTTTTTTTAAGTTACTAACAGGGAAGTGGGAGTGTCAGAGCAATCAAATGTAACTTTTGACATGCTGCCATTTTACAGTAGTTTATTAGCCCACAGCCATGATTTCACAGACTCCAATAATAGCCATATTATTTTTGTCTGTGGAAAATTAAAGATTTACAGTAAAAGATGTGTTTTGCTTTAAGCCTTTCAGAGTGCCAAACCTAACACCTAAGAAAAATAAGCCCTGGCCTTGTTTTACATTAATTACTTTGCATTTTTTCCTGTCTTTCGTTGAGCTCTGCTCTATTTCGAGCTTTTTCATTAAGGAGGTGGGGGGTGAGAGGATTTTTGCTCTTCCTCAAACAATATTACTGGTAGTTAAAAGGAAACAGCTATAATTATATAAAAGTAACTGTACTGAAAATATTTCTTTCCTGTGTCGTTCTCCCTACCTAAATAACAAAGAATCTTTGGGCCAGATACAGAGTTTATCTTTTTCTATTTTGGAGGGATATAGAAAATACCTGGCTTTTCCCTATTTCTTTTTATCTATGACAAGTTTGTTGTGAAAGGGGCAAACACATGCAAAAGGAGGATTCTCCCAAGTTTCTAAATCCTTAACCTAAGAAATAACTAATCCTGTGTTTTGGTGAAAGGTACTACTCATGATGCAACTTTCTTTCAAAAAAGAAAGTACACTCACCTAATGCTCTTGCTGTGTCTCGATTTCCATTATTACTAAACGTCTATAATTTCTGGAGACTAACACATGACTTGCCTATCAATATTTCCAGCCACTAGTTTTGCAATTTGCAAGTGAGTCATCTTACCTCTTGCCCAGATATTAGTTCATTTTGTGCAGGCAGCAAGCAGGGCGGGCGATGCCCTCCTTACCGTTTGAGCTAACAGCAGCATGTCCTGCTTCCCACTCTTTGCCATGGCACGGATTCTGTCCGTCAGCTGCGAAACCTGCTCGTTGAGAAGATCAATCTCCAGCAACTTCTCCTCCTTTTGCACCAGCTCCACCTCTAGCTGCAGCGAGAAGGAGTACATAGGGTGTAAGTAAACGGCAGGGGAAGGTGCAACGCAAGGTGTTGCTGCAATGGCTTTAAGAGCTGCTGAAATAATACTGGTGAACAGCCATAGATAAGCACTTCGCCATCAGTTTTCTTAAATTTTTCACCCTCTCTGCCAAGTATCAAGCCAAAGTTGCTGTCAATTGTACACTTCTTTCATACCAGACCAGGCCCTTTTGGGTGGCAGAGGATTACACCACCATTATTACTGCCTTGCTGTGATTTTTCTTTAAAGCAATGGGGTTTTTTCCAGTTTTGTTTTGATTTTGTTTTTTTTTTTAATCTTCTGCCTCCTTGAGTCAGGCCATAATGAGAAGGTTTCAGCTCTTGCTTTAAATACCTTTTTCCTCCTACTGCTAAAAAGAAAAGTAAGTATGGGCTCGAAAGACTTTAAAAAAAGTACAGTGCAACTAAAAGCAGTGTAAAAACACAAGGAGATTGAAAGAAATCATATAAACTTATCTCACAACTCCCAGAAATGTGGCTATTTGCTGTGTGGGCTGGGGAGAAACTCAGCCCCTGCTTGGCTCTGTGGAGATTCCTTCCTGTCCAGGAATAGATGAAAGTAAAGCAAAAAACTCAACTAATTCAAGAAGCTACTGGGAATTGTTCATGGTAAATCATTACAAACTGGATTGCAAAAGGAGGACTGAGGTGTGCACTGCTCTGAGGTCACTAGTACTTTAATACTTTCACAGCTCTGTGTGAATCTCCCTCGAGCACTAAATACAGTGGGGGAGCTTTGTGCCCCTATGAATGAAACAGACAACGTATATAAGAAAATACCATGATTGCTCATTCTGTTCCTTTGCCTTTCCCCCATATGCAACACATATGCCCTGAAATTGGACCTTGAGTTTCACTGCATTTTGCAGCCTCGCCTGGCAGTCACTTCCACCAAGGTCTGTCTGTCCTGGGACTCCTTGTTGGGTTTGGAACCAGAGCAGAAAAGCCAAAGCCTGAGGAGGACATTTAATCCTGTGTCACGTATGCAGCCTTTGTTAGAGGGCAGTGGGTCTGTCCCCGTTCACAGCCTGCGTGGTGTGATGGGACAACTGAGGGCCACTTGCACAAGAGCGACAACTTCATTTATTAGCAGTTTATTATTCTGCATTTATTTTCCTCTGGTGCCTTTTCTGTGCCTTCCCATAGTGAAGCAGGAGGGTCTGCAGTGCGGTGCGAATGATGTGATGAGACCAGCTTGCAGAGGATGCTGCGGAGCCAGGGGCACCACACAGAGCCCATGTTCTGCTCCTGTTCTCCAGCCTCTGCTGGAAGAAGTCAAAATGTCCCACGTCCAGTTTTCCTGGAAAGCAGATGCTGAGCTGGAACTCTCATTAGCCAGTTTATTTTAAAAATAAAAGATACTATTTTCTTTTTCTAAAAGGGGTCAATCGACTTGAGAGCTTGGTGACCTGAAAAGTGATGTTACCTGCTCAATCTTTTTTAGCAGCTCAGGTGGAGACAGGTCTGTCCCTCCCAAGTCTCGCTTTCTAGTCTCATTCATGGGATCAGTAAAGGTCGCCTCCATCTGTTTGATCCTGTCCTTGCACTGGGAATACTAGGAAACAAAAAGCCACAACAGTTATTTTTTCAGACGAAAAGCCAAAAGCTCCGTGACTACTAAATGACCAGAGATGGAAGGTCTCAGTGTCCCCAGTTTGCACCAGGAGAACCGCACTAAAGCACCCTGGCTGTACTGGTGGGGGCTGCACTGCCAACAGCTGGGCTTGGAAGCAAGACCCAGCCTTGCTGGGAAAGGTGTGGGATGCCTGGGCAGTGTAGGACTAAGCAAAACAATAGTGGTTGGACACTGGGAAATGTTTCCTTGTGAAACCAGAGATCAAGTGCGTCATTGTCCTGTCCTGTTGCTAATGAATGGGAATTTGAAAAACAGTGGATTGTGTCCAAGGTCTTCCCTATAATGCACAGATGTAACTCAGCTTCATCTTATTAATGGTTTAAATGTCTTGAACACTTCTTCCCTTCATTCCTTTTCCATGTGCAACACAACAACCTGAAATTGTGTATAAATAATTCAGCCACACAGAAGAGGCTTTTTCTACGAGCCACCAGGTACCGCGACAAGAGCCCTGGATGGGAAGGTGTGACAGTTGCAGAGTGGAAGCAAACGCTGCTGTCTGCCGGAGACTGAGTCGACCTGCTGCTCTGTCCTCAGGCTGTGTCATGTCCTCTACGCCAGCTGTTTGAGGTGGGGGTTCTTCCTTTATTCCCTACAGTCTTCTGTTTGACCCACAGGATCCATTCAAGGATATAGGAAGGATACAGGTGCCTCACAGTTTGGTTGCAAGTTAGATCTGAAAGTCCTGCTTCCCTGCTGGCTAGCACTGAAGGTCTCATCCCTATAGGCATCCAAGTTTTCCATGTTAAAGCTCCCAGGCACATGTCCTGAAGTGACTCAGTGGTGACACTGAGCAATGTGGCACTCCCGGGACCCAGAGAGGCAGGTGTTCCCTGACCTTTCCGATGCGAGGACTTCCCATGGAATAACGCTTCCCAGAACACACTGCATGGACATCCATGCTCTGCACGAATACTCGCAGAAGGAGTGACAGGGACCATTTCTTCGTGTTCGGACTTGCAAGACTGACATGGTGGGATTTCGTGCATTGATACGCACCTGGCCATCTGTCAGCGCATTGCCCCTCCAACCTTGATCTGTTAGCTCTAACGTAACGCTACTCAAGTAAGTTGCTCTAAATGCTGACCATCAATTGCAGGTGATACTATTAAGGAAATAAGTGGTCACTGGCTCTCAAAGTCATGAGAAGTCAGCAAACAAAGTAAATGTTTAGATACTGCTACGGGGATGGGGTTTTTTCACTGGAAGTTAACTAGTCACGTTTAACTGAAAAAGGGAAGACTAACAGATCTTCTCAAGTGATTACAGAGCATTACCAGAACACTTGTCTTAAACACCTGTTTTCTGGTAAAAACATGGTCATGCATCTCTTTCTTTCACGCTTTGAGACCAGGCAAAGTAAAAACCTTAAATAATTGTAATGAACAATTTCCTTGTCAAATCATGATTCAGTTTAAAGTGAACACCATTCAGTGCAAAACTAGGTACTGAAAGATTTATTTCAGTTGTAAACTAAAACTCAAGGCCAATAATACACAGAGCGGAAGAACGTAAGAGGAGGACCAGGACAAACAACAGGATGCAGATATGTTTTCTGCTTCCAGGGGTGTTTGCTGTCTGGGCCAAATTTCTCAACCACTGGCTCAGTTGAAAATGCCTCATTGGAGGCAGAGGTACCTTAATGAGATTAGGGACAGCTCACCAAGCCAAATTTTGAAAGATTGAATAGATAATTTAGAGAAGAAGGACTAATGTAGCGAAAACATTGTCCAAACCAGAAAAAAAAAATCCATAAAAAGTTGCGTCTTGATCTTAAATACTACATTTACTCTAAATGCAATATGAATTGAGAATGATTAGAGGCAGGCTAATCCAAAAATATGGAAAACAAAGCACATTTATAAATAACCACACTGTTCTGTGTCTGCTAAATCATGTGACAATAGGCATTTTTCTTTATTTTCCCTTCATGTGTAGTGTTTTCCTTGGACAAGACTTTACCTGAGTTCCAAGAGATTCTAGTCTTAAAACCAAAAAAAGTTCTTTCTTGGAGTGGATGTGATACAGGGAATAGGAAAAGGCTCTGCAAGGGAGGCTTTTCTACGTTTGACTGTAATCAGTCACGAGGAATTGTTGAAGAATGAAGAGATGAGAGGGAACACATATCGAGATAAAGGGACTGGTCTGAAAAAGTGGAGATCTGGTGCTTATTTTGGAAATTTCAGAGAAGGTAGGCGAGGTACACAGACCACTGGAAAAGGGCAAATATTACAATTATTTTTAAAGATGGGGGGAAAAAGAGCTATGGGACAATCTTCAGTTTCTGAAGAATAAATCTGAAAGAAATTATTAAGCTTTCTCTCTAGGTAGCTAGAAAAGAAGGGTTGAGATAATAGCCAACACAGGTGTGTTGAATCATGCCAAACCAGACCAGTTTCTTACTATGATAATTTAACAGGTGTGTGGATGACAAACAGTAGGAATCATAGATCCTAATTTTTACATGGCTTTGATATTTTTTCATACGACATTCTCATAAACAAGCTAAGGAAATGGGGTGTTGATGAAAATATAAAATGAGTAAGAATGAGGTTAAGCTCATCTACAGTGTCTTGACAGCTCAGCAGGTCTAAGTGTTGGACTAATTAATAACTAATGCCAAGTATTTCTCAGTGATGCATGAAGGCAGATTAGTTTTCACGGGTCATTTCAGTCAGCGGGAACAGTCCCTTGATGTGCAATCCCAATTAAAAGTTACATAGTTTTATGCCCAGGGAAAGCCACCTTAGGATCGCACCAGGTATTTTTTGTGTCAGATAAAGGGAGTACAGGAGACCCAGGTGACATTTTTGTTCTTCCTGAACTGACACCCAGCCCTGAGCTGTGATTTTTCCCCTTCTCAAAGGCTGCCACGGCCACCGAGATATGGGGTCAGTTTCCACAGTCTATTGAATACAATGGATTTATTCATCCATCTGTTCTTCCAAGGGGTATACGTCTAACAGAAATAGATATCCCACCTCAGAAACAGCTAATTTAGTGGTGATTAAAGCATCTATTGAGAATATGTGAGACTTAGATTCAGTGTCTCTACAAAAGTCAAAAGATCTCAGTCAAATACAAACAAACAACAAATACTGAAACTTTTTCTATTTTGTGAGACTGGATCTTGTTTTCCTTTTAGAGTTCTCTCTATGCATTTCAAATTTTACCAGTGATGGGTATCTGTTGTTGGAAAACCATTCAGCATTCAATACTAGAAAGTTTAATTCACCTGCGAAGGGTGAAAAAGTAAAAAAGTTCTGGGGTAACTGGTAGGTTGTAGAAAGCAGGAGAGGGATAAAATAGTACAGATAAGAATAAGATGGCCAAGTCTGAAAAATACCCAAGACCTAAGGAGACAGGAAGGGTAGGAAAAAAAGGAAGAATAAAATTTTAAGAAGTAGAGGTACAGGTACAGGACACAGCCTGCCTAATTCAAAGGGTCTAAACTAGATTTCAAATGTAGGAGCCTTTTGAAGCATCCTTCTTACGCGATTCAAAGTTTCCTGTCTAGGTGATGGGGAGAGGCAGGTGCCTTGAGAATTCCAAGAGGAATATTGCGCTCCCCTAAGTAGGGTTATCAGCATCTCCCTCTGGAGGCAAAGACACCCAACTCTTTCCATTAAGAAAGAGCTCTGCTTCACTTCTGTGAATAATTTGTTCTGCGGGCTTCTAACACAAAGTTAAGGTCATGTGTGCAGGCTCCTACACAAGATCACGACAGAATGAAGTAATGAAAACTAAGAGGAGGCTTAGGAATGAGATTTACAGTCTCCATTACAGGAAGTCTAAGGGCCTCTGATAGAAAAGAGGGTTTCATAGTCCTGTAGTGCACCGCTCCTCCCTTTGGATGTTTATAATTATCTAAATTGAAAGACAGACAAATGGTAGTTGAAAGGGAGCTCCCATCACCACCCCCTCAGATTTCAGCGTGGTGTCAGGGGTGGTTTCATAGACAACACAAGTGACTGAGTTCTGTATTCACCACATCAAGTCAAAGTCTTGTGCAAATGAACATTCTCGCAAGATCCTTTGCACATCATAACTGAACAGGTGTTGGGTCAGATTCCAACATGGGGCCAAATCTGTAATCGGTACAGGAGTTAGCTTCTGAATTCGGCAACCAACACCAGGATTCAGACTCAGGTTCATGGCTTTTGTTTAAATCCTAGAGAAAAAGCCAAAATGTTTCTCGCTAGAAATAATGGTTCCTGGCCATGGGAGGAAGGGTATTAATGCTGGAATGGTTGAGCATAAGGAGATGAATGGGTTAAGGGCCAGTTCGAACTATGTAATATTTAGTAACCACAGTATCTAGTTACATTTTAAAGGCTGATAACTGTTTATTTGACATTTTTTACTGGAAAATCTCTGCCTTGGAAACATTTATTAAGACTACTCCACATGTAATATTGTACCACTCTGTATTTTCCTACTTTTTAATTTTATGTCAATACTGCAAAAAGATTTAAAGCACCTGTAACAATGCCCTCCCTTTAATGGTGACTTCAGGCTTCACATGAACCATCATCACAAAGAAGAAAGTTTTAGGAATGCAGAACAGAAACATCAAAGTTTCATGATTGACTTTGTGAGTTCACATAAATCTTCTGCATTTTATTACTGTATTTGACTCAGTGACTCTCAGTCTCAATTCTAAATCTTATGTGAAAATATATTTTTTAAAATTTATTTTTTATTTAGTCTATCATCTTTTTTTTATACTCCCTCTGTTCATCTTTTAAATCTGTAATGGCACTGTGAAGTTCTTCGGGGTACAATTTGCGTAAGCGTACAATTTCTTTAAAAGACCAGAAGTAACAGAAAAGTGCAAGCACTAGTTGTCAGTGAGTCAGAGCTCCCATCGATGCAATTGCAAATGGCAATGGTACACCCTAACTTATGATTCTGTGCAGACACTAACATAATATGTATGGAAAAAATTACCATCTGGAGATAAGGTCAGAAGTAAATGAGCCATTTCAGAAAGCGAGGAAAGAATGTCCCAAACAATGATGAACACTGCAGTTTGTTAGCTGTTTAATGTCATGGTGTAACTAGAACTAAAACTTACACTGTTTTTGTGTAGAAGAAAATATATGTGGATTATCTCATTGTAGGCAGCAGAGTTTCCAGAGTAGGCTCAGGGTCAAGTGTGAATTGAGTTATTATTTTAGAAATTTGAAGAGCTAAGTATATCTCCCACCCGTCCACCTACCCCCTTCAATACAGTTTTAACAAATTTTATCTACATTCCCATTTTTTCCCCATGACTCCCATTCTCCAGCTTAGTCAGACTGACATTTCAGGCGATGGGGAGGCTGAGCTGGGATTCCATACCCAGGAAGCGTTTGGCATGTGCATGACAAAGTGTACCAGCCAGTTACACAAAACCGTAGAAATTCACGTATCTGAAGTTACAAACATGCATCAGTGCTTTGCTAGACAGGTGTACTACTGAACAGGTGTATTACTGAAGTTTTAAAATACAGAATAATACAAGCAAAAAAGGGCTTGCTTTCCCACCAACCTGTATCTGAAGTACCACCACATGTGCATCCAGGTCCTTCTTCATTGGGAGCGCTTTGAGCCACAATTTAATCTGTCTCTTTTTCTCAGCTACCTTCAGCTTCAGAAATCTGATCTTTTCATCCAGAACTTGTATCTCAATATCTCCATTTCTACACAACATTTCTTGCATGTTTATTTTTTCATATAAAATGCACAGTTCTTCTTCTCGATCTCTGAGCAGAAGACCACTGCAATAAGCCCACAAGGAGAAGGTTAAATTTAAAACAACTCAACTCATATTCAGTGTCTTCCATTCAAGAGCATGACTGTCAGCTTTGAAAGGTAGTAATAATTTGGGAAAATGTACAAAGGTTTCACAAATTTTATTTTAATATCATGACAATATTTTAAAGAGGTAAAAAAATAATTACAATGTAAAAATCAGAGAACAGGCAATTACAAAGGTTGATCTAATCTCTCATATAATTTTAAAAGCTCTTCTGGCTTTCCACAGCATTCATTTAAGAATGAATTAACGTGATCGGGGAGCTTTACATTCTGCATTTTTACACCTTACCAGCACACAAAGCACAAACGGAGCAGGAGGCTACAAGCTCTCAAGGCATTCAATGGCCAGTCCAACATACTTTTTAATAATAGTTCTGAAGAATGACCATCTTCACCAGTGAAGCAGACTGTTCAGTGAAACATTGTAGTGAGGCAGTCTTTTAGTACTGCTAATTTAGAGTGCTCATAAGTTGGAAAATATTGATGATTCATGCATGTCAAAATTAAACACCAGATTACATCTGATTTTCATGTATACCTCTCGGTTTGTTCCTGAACAGCCCTTTCATATTTTTTGCGTAGTTGCTCCATTTCCTCTTCAATGCGTGTGACCATATTGTTGAGCCTCTCGAGATCCAGAGACTGTTGCTTTTTCTTTTCTTCCATCTCATGCATGCTTTGTGCAATTTTGCGACAATCATTTTTGAGACTGTTTGTAATTGCTACATTATTTTTATTCTTCAGATGTTGTTTCTGCAATTTTCTTTAACATAACAGAAAAGTATGCAAGTTTTTAGTCCTTTCAATTTTGAAAGCAATTTCAACAATTAAAGCAGAGCTTAAACTAATTTCTCAAATACACAAAGGATCCTCTGTGTCACTCTGCTTCCCAGAAGCATTGCAAGAACAGCTTCTCTCTGCAAGCTCTTTCCAGCTTGAAGAGAACTGGATTATGGCCCAAGAAAAATGCTATAAATGGAGAACAGCACTAGAGCTCTTTTCTTCTCCACTGGGTAGCCCAAGGGGCTCTAAGAGATAAAGTGCAGAAGCATAAACTGTGATGCAAATTCTTAATGTGTAGAAATGCTGCCTTTCTCTTTAAAAAGAGATGTTTAAATAATGTGTGGTTGTGATTCAAAGGTCTCCAAGTTCACAGTTTGTAAAACCATGTAACACAACACACACAAGAAAGAAAATTATGTTTCCCTGTTTGACAGATGAGAAAAAAAAATCACACCGAAAGCTTAGCGACATAATCACATTACAGACCCATAAAAATGAAGAACAGAACTCGTTATTTCCAGCAACCTTGCTGGCCACTAGATGATGGTCCCTCACTTAAAATCCAGATTCTTGTTGCCGCACGGATCATTTATTTACTTATGACATGGAACTCGGAATTACTGCATTTGGTTGCAGTAACTATCACTTCATGATCAAGTATCACTACTTTATCTACACTGGGGAGGTATTCATATCAACATACAGAAGAGGTGTGAAAGGAGCAGCATGGTATCCTGTTAAAATACAGAATGCGGATGAAATATCCTGCCTCCCCTCGTGGGCTCCATCATCGCATTGCTGGATTGTTCTGTACGAAGCAGGGAGCTCCTTTCTGGTTCATTTTCCCTGTGTGTATAACCCTTTGCAGTTCCACAGGGTATTGCTGAATTGAATTAAAGTTCTGTGAAGCCAGTTTCAGGCTGCAAGCATGATAGTATTGCAGAAATGGAGCGTGTTATTAAATATTGTCTGGAAAGCCTTTGTCTTATTTGGACTGATATTCTATCTGTCCTCCAGACTGTATAGGTTGCACTTAAATCAGTGATACTATGATACTAAAGTCTATTACTGGGATTAAAAATATTTTCCATAGGCAAGAGAATTCCTGATAATTCAGTACCTCTTGCTAGTTTCAAATCTAGATTTGCAGAGGTCAAAAATCCCTGTTGGATTTTACTGGAGTAGGGTCATCTACAATAATTAGGTATTTCTGCTATCTAGACAATATATAACTGTTTTAGCCTTGCCCTGTCCCTCGCTCCTTTCAGCAGCAATTAATAGGGAAGGCCTCAAAAATTTTAGCACAAAACATCAGCTTGTGCATCTTGATAAAACACTCGAATCACTGAAGCACCACTTCTTTTCTAGCTGCCTCCAGCATGACTTCGAAATCAAGCTACTTGGAGGTTCACAAAATACTTTGAGTAAATGTGTCTTGAATGCATTTTTTGGCCTGGTTGTGCAATATTTTGGCACCAAAAAAAAAAGTTTTTGGAAAAAATCAAATTATTTTTAAACACAGTTAACTGTTCACTAGTTTCCTACATTCCCAGCTTTTCAGAGACATCGTTATTCTGTCTGTATTGCAGACTATCATCACTAGGATGACAAAAAGATGGTAAAAAGACACCACCACTAAATAATGGTCTAGGAAAAATAGAGTCACATGCACCCACTGTCCACCTCATCCCCTTTGTTGTGACTATAACCTTTCATTTTGACTAGGATTGCCTGGAAATTGAAACCATGTTTTGTTTGATCTGAAATAAACGCTACCCAATAATCTTCAGTTTGAGTTTGAACCAAGAAACCCAGTTTGTTCTAATTTAATAATTAGACAGCTGCATTACAAGCTAGTGACTCATTGAATAGTACCATGCACCAGTCTATTGTGGAATCACATATGTATTGGACCTCTTTTTGTCTAAGGATAAGCAAGTATGAGTACCAGAGCGTTGTTTGTATTGAATGAAGCAGCACGAAAATTCAGATGGCAGAGGCGCAACAACTGTGATATGAAGGAAATGCAATGACAATTTAACCCTTCGAAGGACAGGAACGTGAGAGTAAACAGACTTCAAAAGTGCTTCGTGTCGTGCAGTGATCCTCAATGTAATTGTGAAGGGTTAGGGTAACAAGAAGTTGGAACAGAGTGTGTAAGGGTGTCGCTGTATGTCTTTGAATCAGGTTTTCAGAATCAGGATAAGGGCTATCAAGGACGATACAGTCATAGCTGAAGTTGAAGTAGATTATCTCCTGAGATTCTTTCTAATCTTACATTGGTAAATTGTGACCCTCAGCTTACTTAAAACTCACCTTTCCTTGGTCATAATAATATTCCTTAAGTTTGCTATTTCATTTCCTAGCAATTTGGTCTGGTTTTTAATTTCACTTATTTTCTGCTGAGCAGCGTTCACCAAATTTATACATTTATTCTTTTCGCTTTGGATAACATCATGCATTTTAGAAAATCCTTGGACTCTGAAGAAATGATAAATGTGAAAGAAATAATTATTATATTTTTATGCATACATTGGATAAAAATTGCTTTAAAAGACACTTTTTAGCTAATGTATTGTTATTATTATTTTCTTACTCTTTTTGGATTTTTCTTTTCCTCTTTTTACACTGTCTTATTTCAAGATCCTTTATTTTTATTTCTTTAATAAGATTTTGGAGTTGTATCTGAAATTTAAATAGAATTCAGTGAGCACTTTAGACATATCAAAGAAATATCTTCAAATAAATGACCCAGAACAGCTATTCCTCTTAGATGAGGAAGACAGCAAGGTACGATTATTCTAAGAAATTATTCTAATTATAATGAAAACCTTTTATTGTAACAACATTAGAGAACAGTTTTTTATGTATATTACCCTTACAATGGCTGTAATTAATGTAGATAATTTGATGCTGCATCTTAAAATGCTTGGTCCTCTGTATCTGGAGTTCTACTGTTTCTGTTCAGCCTCTTGGTTCCATCACTATGTAATTATTTGGCATATGTATCACTGAAATGGTACCTTTTCAAATAAAATTTTTTTTTTTTACTCTTTTCTGGCTTTTAAGCAATCACTGATGATTGAGTAGAATGGTACATTTACATTTTGTTACGTCTCTGGACCTTTTGATTTCACTTGTGTTCAGTCTTTAATAGCCTGTGTCATTAACCTCCCCTGGACTGGCCTTTTCTCACCTCCCACGGGTATGAGAAGAAAATTGGTATTAAAAAAGGTGGTGGATGTTGGCTTGCAAATCTGTGTGTGTGTGTGTGTGTTCATTACCTTGTATTCTTTCTGTGTTTCACCTGTTTATGGACTGATTTCTACTGAAGATGCAAAGTCTGACTTGTTTATTTACTTCATTTTTATAGACAAAGATGCCCAAAGCGCTAGAAGGGTAGCTGATCTAATTTATTTGAATACAGACATCCATTGTGGAAGCATAAATAGTTCATTCCCACATACAAACCTGGCAGTTAGCATAAACTGTGGAACATCACAGCACATATATGGTATTATAAAGCCAGCAAACCCAATGACCAGTCCTAATTTCTGTGACTGTAGGAAAAGCTTTCCTTCCATCTTTCTTCACATTAATATAACAATTTACACCTGGAAATGTGTCACGAAAATAAAAACTGCTGCCTCTCCTTGGAATGAGTAGCAGTACTGTTTTGATGTACATGTGTTTGTAAAATTAAACAAGTATTTGTACTGAGAATCTCAGCTGAGGCTGTCTATCTGCTTTTCTGCCTCTTTATGCCATAGGCTTGAAAGAAAAGGTCCTTTCAAATACCCTATTTCAATTGTGACATGATATTTTAATATACTGTTGCACTGCACCATAAATTGCCAGTAAAGCAACACAGTATTGTGAGCTTCCTCTGTTGTGATGGAACTTCAGAGTAAAGTGGGAAAAGACAGTCCATAAGGCCCTCCTCACTAGTAATTTAAATTCTCCATATACTTGCTTTTACATCAGAGGACTCTTCAAATTATATGAGATAATTTTTTACCTGGGCTTTCTGAACCTCCCTACATTTCCTTTCCTTCTCTTCAACTCTGAGCAAAGTCAGATGTGCAAGTCTGGATAACTCATCTCTGCATTTTTCCTGCTCTTTGACAAGCCGGCCTTCTTCAGCAATACATTTTTCTAATGTGCGGGCATCCATATCTGATATAATTTCCTAAAAAAAATTAAATTCAATTTCTTATGCATTGATGCATCAGTGTTGGCAAACTCAAAGTTGGAAATACTTTGGGTTTTTCTGCAAAGTAAACATAAATATACAGACTACATGGATTAAAAAAAAATTCTTTAAAATACCAGCTGAAACACCGTGCACAAGCCCTATAATAACACGCCCAAGTATTTTATCACCTAGAAGCATTTCTGTTCCTCAACCTAGGATGTCCTCCAGCTATTGCCCATTGGACAGAATGGTTCCTTGTGGCCACATAATTTTTAAATATGTTTACTGCCAGGTCCTGACATGGCCATCCTACACAATGGAAGACATTGAGCTTTCACATCCAGAGACCAAATTTAGATGTATAAAGCAGAGCAAAGTATCGAGATGCTTAGAGTTGTTTGGGATTCAGTCAATACAGCCAATGAACTCTAAAGAACTATTTGCTCCACCCAGAATAGGATAACGTCTTCAGGAGGAGGTGAATTGATGACTTCCTATGTGCCACTTACTACATGACTAGGTTCTTATTGACTGTCGTGGCACATTAGATACATATCCCATACACAAAAAGTGACATGTAGGTACCAAACAGGTATGTATTCAAAGACAAGCTGTATCCCACCTGATAATGGTAACAAATTCAAAGGCAGTACAAAAAGAAAATGGATATAAGGGTAAAAAGATAAGGAGGTCTGATCTTAAGAAGAAGGTGTCTCTGAAATATATTGCTTATTACAAGGTAATTTATATAGTGGCAAGTACTACTACTGTTAATACTACTACTGCTGCTACTAATAAGAATGGAGACATCTGCATTTCTACACTCTATATGGCTGTGCTGCCTATAGACAGACATCCACAAATGACAAAACCGTGAAGATGAAAAATTATAATGTACAAATGCTGAACTGCCCTTGTTTCAACAAGACTCTGTGCCATATCCAAAGGAAATTTATACCCATCATATTTCTAGCTGTAATGTAGTTAATGATATTCAGAAAGACTTAACCTAGAAAGCAGATTTGTTTTCTGCCTTCCAGTATGTGACCAGTAACACTGAAAAATGGTGTTTAAAGATGACAAACAAGTGGTCTTTAAAATTGAACAAATACTATCACGTTTTTTCACCAGAAACCTGCAACTAGAAACTCCCATCATTTTTTGTTCAAACAGTCCCTTTGTTCTCATAATTGAAAACCAGCTGCTACAGTGAAAAAGTATGAGAAAACAGAACTCAGCACCTGTTCAGCTAAATTTCTCTTGATCATTTCAATTTCCTTCTTCAGTTCTCGTCGTCTTTCTAATAATACTCCACTACTTTTAGGGATGGCTTCTGCCTACAAAAATAAATGAAGCACACCGGGTGATGCAAACAAAAGATGTGAAAAATGTAAACTGTAGATAATGTATTTGAAGTAGTTGCATACATTAAAAAAATGAATTTTCTGTCTTGTTACAACAGCAAGTCCAAGAGTTCTTTGTTGAGTAAGTTCCTCAGCAACATATCCAAGTTTCTCAAATTTTATTTTAATAATTTAACTATAAACACTAAACTTCACAAAGCCCAGTTTAAGTACTGAATTTATAAGGGTTATGTTTTTCAGCAACTAAACCATCATTTAAAAAATAACCACAAATAGTACCTTCTAAACTTACAGAAGATTTTCTGAGTGAAATTCTGACCTTGCTGAAGGAAAAAATAGATCTACCAGTGATTTTAATAAGGTCATTATTTGACATGAGTAGATTTAATATTATTGGTTTTGCTTTTACTTATTAAAGTAAAATTTTTCCTCCTTAGCCTCTGAGAAAGTCAAAACTAACAACACAAGGAGTTATGTATTACTATTTCTTGTACATTATAGGAAAATTTGTTTATTCAGTCAAATTTCAAAATGAAGTGTGTGAAGGAAGACACATTAGAAACTACTTTCTCGTATAAAATATAGCTGAACAATCCCACCACAACTACTTGTGCAATATAACTCATAAGGCAAAAGGTTGTATTGGCCTCACAGTGACCAACTTCACTTAAAAATTCTTTACGGTTGTAAGTAAGAAATAAATACAGCAGGCTAACTATGCAGGCATATGTTGCATGTCCACAGTTGCAAATCCGTATTTCATAAGGTGCGAAAAGAATGACACTGAACAACACATCTGGAAGCCGTTCAAAGATGATACACACAACGCCATGGTATCTTTCTCAGATCTCAACCAGATGTCAGAGTTCAAACCACTATACTTCAATACAGATAATGAGATGTTTCACACTTATGGTTTTCACTTCTGTGATAATATTATAAAATCAGATGTTTATTTGCATTAAGGGAAAGGGAAATGAGGCACAGTAAAGGGCAACCTTGGGAGTTACTTTGGTTTCAGCTGCCAGCTCTGAGACAGATTTGGTTTGATTTAGATTTGCTAAAAGGTCAATAAGACCTATTCTAAGCAAGTTGCTTTCACTCCTGTGGAAGAGGCAAACGCGGCCTTTCGTGGAGCATGTATCGGTTACCCCTTCTGCTGTGCAGTGGCTGCAAGCAGAGATTTCCACATTTTCAAGATGGGATTCTAAAAATGCCATCAAGTTCTTGAGTCTAAAAGTAGAAAGCTCATATAAACATCTTTAATCCATTAAGGATCTTTGTTCACATAAGACATGACTAAACTTAGGCACTTTTGGCTGTCTCTGCGTTGTCCTGACCGAAGAGAAGACGCGCATGGAGAGGAACAGCAGTTCTGCCCCTGGCTGCCGATAGCCAGAGCGGCCAGTTCTCTTTCACACAGAATGTCAGCGTTTAGCAATAGCTGACCTTTCACAACTTATTAAGAAGAAAAACACATTTGAAGGAAGTGTTCCTGTAATTTCCTTATTCTACAAACCAGCCACTGTGCACTTAGCACGTGATTTAAAGTTAGAGAAATTTGGAGAAGCACACTAATGCAGCTTCTGCAATCATTTTTATAATAGCAATTAATTATTGTGAATTTTTTCACTTGGAATCACACAAATAAGTATAAATCTGACTTTTTAAGTAGTTAAAAGATCTTTAGTCAGAATATTTAACTTTTCCTAGGAAAACTCCTAAGTCTTGCAAATTAAAATTGTCTCCAGAGAGCAAAAGCCAAGCAGATTCACGCTTGCCACTCAAGCCGTTCATACTGCGATACTGCATTTGACCTGCCATGCTGCACAGGAGGGCTGTTTTCACATCCGCTCTTCTAAAAGACCCAAGAAAGGAAAAAGCGAAAACACATAGCATGGGGAAGACGGGTTAAAACAACTATATTGCCATGGCCTGATTGTGTTAGGGTAGCATCCTGCAGCTTCTGGAGTAAAAAGCTGCGGAGAATTCCACTTCTCTCTCTGCTGGCGTTCCCTTCCCTAATTCCCATGATGCTGCTACCTGCCGGACACATACACTCCGGTAGTAGAGCCTCACGTTGGCACTCAGGGAATCCTCTGCAACACCACTTAACCTCTAAGGGTCACATTTTGGGTCTCTTGCCCTTTCACACAATGTAAAGGGGTTGATTTGGATCTCACCCAAGACAGCGAACTCTAACCACAGCTGTCGGTGAGTTGTGGCATTTGATTTTAGCATTGTATGTTTTTGAGCAAGGAATATTTCTTCAATAGGAATACAGGAAAAAAATACAATTTCCCAGATTCTTTTAGCTGATACTGAGCAGAAACAGTGTGAGCTTTAAGATCAAAGTCTGGTATATGAGTCAGCCCTTTAATCAATATTTCAGAATTTCAGAAATTCAATCTAAAATTTTTTGTGCAGTTATAGAGCTTTACTCACTTGTCCCAAGTGGGCTTATATTACTAGATAATTAATACACATGTGAATTCAAGAGGAATTTCGGGGGAGATAGAAGAAAAATTGTGTTATTTAATAATATTAAATATTATTGAGTAATGTTTAGAGTTGTTTAAATAGCAAAGTATGTGAGTATCATATAGTTATTTAAAAAAATGACAGTGATGTAAATAAGACTTTTTTCTGCCCTGGATTGGTTAGAAGGACCAAGAAAAATTTCAAGGATGCTGTGTCAAGGTAGGACACATCAAGGCCTGTGAAAAAATATTCACCTGACTAAATGAGATTGATTTTATGAGACTGATTTACAATCTAGACTAAGCAAGGAGCTCATATAAGGGAAAAGCTTAAGAAAGAGAATGGAAGAACCAGTGATAAGAGGATGAGAATACGAAAAAGTTATAGACGAAGTAAAATTTAAAGAAAGAATTGGAAAGACAAAAATAAAGGAAATGCTTTGAATAGACAAGCAGAATGAGACTGTCCTTTAAAATCAGCATAGGAGTAAGCACAAATAAAACAGAAAAGAGGAATGGGTGAAATTTGAGAGAAAACAGAGAGAACATAGGGAATTATTTCATATTATTTAATACCAAACTTTATATAGTTTTAGTTTCCTGTCATATAGAATAATGTTAAATACATTAGAAATTATTTACAGTAACGTACAAACAACCCTCAAATTTTAAAAATATGTATCTTTTCATAGTCTGGGAGTGAGGGAGTACTTGGCTGTATTTTTCTGATACAAATTTCTTTTATGCCAATGGGCAAGTCACTATATTATTTCACTCATAAATGACACACTCCTGCAGTGCTTTAAAGGAAGACATGACACCACAGTCCCCATATAGCCTCCCAGGTCTCCTTGAGAGGATGCTCCCACCTGAAATCCATTTCTTTAGAATAGTTGAAATGTATCCTGATACGGGGCGTTTCATAAAAATGGACCCAATTTGAAATCACTGCTTTGAAATTTGGTCCGTCTTTTTGAAATGCCCTGTATTTTTATTACAGCCATGGCACCTAGAGGTTTCTTTGTTAGTTGTAGCAACATTCTTGACACCTTCATGTGCATAAGACATAAAACAGTCTTCTCCGCTTTCCCCTTTTAGGACCAGTCAAAAGACTTCATAGATAGATTTCTTACAAGAAAATTTAGAATCCTTATGATCAACGTATTCATACAGACCTCTAATTTGAGTTTTTTATGTTGTGACTTGTCTTGTTCCAAGGAATCATAAATCATACTCAGTTGTAACTCCATCTTCTTTAAATTCCTCAGTTCTCTGTCTTTCTGTGTTTGCTTCTGAATAAGAATATCCTGTTGCCATTTTTTCTCCATGACACATTTATTTAAATTGTCTTCCAGAGCTTCTCTATATAGATAGACACAGAATTTTAGAAAGAGGTAACTTGACCACAACATGCATGCAAACAGACACGATCATTTTAATGGATTTTGAGTACTGCATCATTATGGTTGAGCAGCAAGATAAACTTATAAACTACCAACACTAATTACCTAAAAAGGTAGCATTTTTATAACTTTAATCAATTACAATATTCCTAATGATGTAAATGACATCTCATAGTCTGTTCTAAATATGCTTAAAATTCCAGAGTAACTATTACTTATAAGAAGAAAAAACATTTTTTTTAGTATGAGGTAATATTTATATGTTCACTTCACTCAAATACTTCAGTTTAAAGTGCCACTATCCTTTAATAAAAAACTTTAAAGGCAAAAGCATTGTTGCTGAGCACGTGGCCATGATTACAACTACGTCTTCCTCTGCAAAGGAGGAATAATTTGAAGCTTGCAATCAACCTAACAGTTTATTTTATTTTACAAAATACATACAAGCTCATAATTCAAGAGAATATTAAAGAGGTGAGTTACCAATCCCCACCGAAATTAAGGAGTACGTGGGTGCAGAAATCTACGATCCTTATTTGAAAATGAAAATACTGACTTTTTTGTTGCTCTGATTTACTTTCTGTGGGTTACACAGAAAAAATATTTTCACTGGAGAGAAAAACCCTCTAAAAGATTTCCCTTTGAGAGCAAAATCCAGCTTCACTCTGCCAGGATTTTATCAAACGCTGATGATTTTGATGTTCTTCTTCAAGCCAGATCCTAGATTCCAGTAGTTTATATAAAACAATTCTGAAGTCAGAACCAAGCCTGATAATTTCTAGTCTGCACTGGCTGCAGCACAAAACTTGAAAATATAAGCAATACAGCAGAAAAAAATAAATAGATCTTTGAGAACAGAGAAGTGTTCACTCATACTACACGGCTTATGTCTACTACTCTAACCTCTCTGACAGGACTGCTGATTCCTTCTCTCTGCTAATTTCTAGGAATTTTGTCAAAGCACTGCATTCTCGTTCTTTGCTTTCTAGCAAAATTTGTTTCCCATCCAATTCCTTTATTACATCTTCTCTTTCTTGCAAAATCTCTTCATTTCTTTTTTCAATGGCTTTCAGGGTACCATTCAGCTCTTCTATTTCATCATTAAGGGCTTCTGTTGTCTTCTCTGTATCTCTGTGGATAAATGTTAACAAAACTGTAGGGGTTAACATTTCCAATGCATATTAAAATGGTAAAATGTAAATTGCCAGTTTTCATGGACACGCAAAATCATTTCAACATCACAACTGTCTACATTATATGTTTGCAAGCAGACTATATACAGTGAAAATCTTAAAATGCCGATACAGTTCAGCAATAAAATTGAAGATGGCCATGGGACTAACAGGGAGCTTAGCATCATGATAGTATTAAAAAGACTTTAAAAAAAAGATTTCTGTCAAAATTACTAGGTGCATGGGTGTGACACTTCTAAATGTTTTTCCAAAGGCTGGAAACTCCCGTTAGTTCATTCCACGATGCAATACAAGTAGAAAGACTCATTTAAATGCTTCATTAATAACAATCTACATAATGCACCAGGTTTTTGAAATTGCTTCTCTATAACACTATAGGAAATACTTCTTATATTTATGATAGCAGAGTTGCATTAAGCAGAATATTGAGGAAACTGTAGAAGAAAACCTTTACACGGGTTTTAAAACAGAGAAATTTAACATAGTCAAACAATTTCTGTATTACAAATATGGACTGCAACCAGGAGACACAAAAACTTCAGTGTAACCCTGTGCCCAAATAGGACACAAAACCCATCGTTCATCTGGAAAGCACTCGGGTCTGTGAGTGACCTGGCTGAAGTTGCCCAGTGCTAATTAGATTTTACACATACAGAAAGCAGCACATGTTGTGCTTCAGGGGAGAAAAAACCCAACTACATGAGAGAGAGAAAGAAAAGGCTGGCTGCTGGCTTACATTTTTCACGTTGGAATATTAGAGACCAGAATTCACACCAGCAGCTCACAGCAAAGCAGCTCTCACTAAAAAACAGGTACAGAAGTATCAAGGGAGGATGATTATTTAGATTATTGAGCTCAGGCCAGGCTGTTGGCCGTGAAAGCCGCCGCTTTCACGGAAGCCAATAGGGATAAGTTCATGTGCAGTCACTGAGGACTGGAAAGGGTAGGAAACCCTAATCGCTAGATTACATGGTAAATTATTTTCCATTAAAAATCTACTGAGTAGATCTGATATATAGTAACACAGCACAGTAAGATGATTAAGCAATTTTTCATCCAGCTTTGTTCTAAATTTTTCTTTGTTGTACTTAAATTTAAAACATTTCACTGCATATACTATATTTTTCAGTACAGTGCATGAATTTTAAGTGGATTATAGACGCTTTTTAAAATGTTGGTCCTAACTTTAATCAACAACTGTACTCAACCAGCTCTGTAACAAATGGATTAAAAGAAGTCATATATACCTATTTATGTGTATATAATTATTTATTAAAACCATACATTTTTTTCCGATTAATCTTCTCGGTTTCTTTTCCAAGTTGTGCTGGAACACCAAGGAGCTTAACGAGCTCATCCTAGTGACAAAACAGAAAGTTTAGATGGATAACCTCAAAATCTGTTAAGATTTCATAGAAGTAATATTCGCCTAGAACCACTGTGAAAATGCGTAAGAAACATATTTTTTAATTACTTGAACTAGTCCCAGGGAACTGTAGCTGCTAATTTTGAAACTAAACATTATGATATTTAATATTTCATTACAACTGCAAGATAAAAATTATCCTTGAATATTGTTAATTTATCTGATTATGTTACGTGTACTGTTTTTTAATTCTCAGTATTAAATCTGTATTAAGTTGGATCTAAGCATATGTTAGAGTGGCCTACACACATTACATACATACAACATAGCACACATGTCACTATAGAAACCACTTTTAAAATCAAAACCATGAGTATTATTATTTCCTGAATAATGGCTATGGCACAGCAGCGTGTTCCATGCTTATTGAAAAATGATGTAATATATAATGTAATGCCATCTAATGAATCTGGAATGACAAACAACATCCAGAAGATTCACCATGTCCTTGGACAAATGCATGTACCCGTATACACATAAATGCACACACACAGAGATATATAAACACACACAATAAATCTTGTGTTACTTTTAAATTAGCCTGCTTCTCCAGAATATTTTCCACTTCTTTCTTGTCTATTAGCATCAGCTTTTGCTTGGACGAAACACCTTCCTTTAGCGCATTAATTTCTGCTTTCCTTTGGATTACTTCTTTGCAGAGTTCATCACAATTTTCTTTCAACTGTTTTATTTTCTTATCTGCATCCTTTAAAAAATGAAGTAAAAGATCCAGTAATTCTTATTTTCCCTTTTACATTTTGCCAGCTTGTGATATTACAGAATAATTAATGCTGAATTATAATAACATTTTTTACAACAGATATGAAACGTAATTTCTCGCCAGCTGTGTTTTTCTTTTATCAATAACCAGCAGAATATTATTTCCAACAAAACCACACATATCCATTAGGATTTATGACTGCAAATGTATTTTCCATGCACACATCCTAGACTCAAGAACCCGCAGCAATCTTTACATGCAGTGTCCATTTGCTGAATACAGTAAATGTTTTTGAGTAAAGTTAAGAAAATCCAGATCTTTTCTGAATCAGTTATTCATTGCTTGCTCTAGTTGTCAAACCTGAATGATGTAACATAGCCTCTCCTACAAAATCTACTTCTTGATTTTTCTAAGTGTTCCAGACTTTAAAAAGGTCTAGAGCTACATACTGCAAAAACATTTTCATTGATGTTTTTATGTTAGGTGACAGAACATAAACCATGTTTTTTCTCCTGTTTCATACCTACCTTTTGTTTTGGAATTCTTTCATATTCAGTCTCCAGAAACCTTTTTTCTTCTTGCAAACTACAGGAAAATCAAAACAGAGTTAAATATATCAGTAATATGCCAAACAATAAAAAGTATGGAAGCCTATCTTGTGTTAGATTAAAAGGTATGGTGAATTATCAGCAGGGACAATTGAAAGGTGTCCAGATTTAAAGGAAGGTTGCTGACTGGTAACTGCAAGTGCAGAAAGGCTGGTCATACATACGCAGGTTTTTTCTACGGTGCACATCTAAATTTTTGAACCTGATTCTTCTTAGTCTTACCACCTCCTGCAGGGATGCATTTATGCCTCATTCACCATTGTCTTTATACTTACAGAGTAAAACAGGTCAAAAAGCACTCACAGCTCCTCTCAAGCTCAGAAAACAAAATTTTAACATGGAACTAAGGCAAAAAGAAAGAGGAGGTGGGTTATAAATATCCATAAAGACATCGCACATCAAAGAAAGTGCGGCTGATAGTGAGAAACCTTCTTCCTTTGTGATTGCTCACACATGCTGTAAACAACTGTAAGTGAAGCTTTTCAAATCTGAACAGTCTCCTGTGGAAAAAAATCCTGAAAAGTGGCAGGGGATGTAGACTAGGTCAATGTATTATAGCAGAAAATTGAATAGCCATGGTGATCTTACATCCAAAACTACATTGCAATTTAATTTCAGGCAACAACAGAGACAGATGCTGAAGGAGGTCAGAAGAAATGAAGCAAAAAATAGGGAAGCTCTTAGATCTTCTGGGTGTCTTTTTAGTAATGTTGCCCTGAGAAAGATGAAGGGGTGACTACAAAAGTGAAGCTGAACCAACAAGCTTGTGAGATTTACAACAGAGAGCTTCTTGGTGGTTGGTAGGTAAATGCTGCCAAATATAAAATATCATCCCTAGCGAAGAAATACATCAGTTGGCAACGAGGAGGCAGGTTCTTGCAATGTAATTAGTACCAATGATGACATTTCTGAGTTCTGGGGAACAGGTGTAACAACCAAATCTGTCCCAGATATAGCAAAGAATCAACTTAGCACTTAAATTTGTAACTCCAGCTGGAGGATGTGCTGGTCAGGCCTCCTTGAGACTCAGGGCAGTCTGTTAGAATAAATAACTCTTTAAAAATGGGGAGTATTAACAAAAGAGAATAGGCTTTCATGAAAGAGCTGTGTCACTTAGAGGTATAGACTATGGCAAGCCTATACTACCCCAAGCAGCTATTACAGTCGCCTCTGTGGTTGATACAGAAGAAAGCCAGCTGATGATTGCTGTTTCTTTTTCCTCTGAAACTTTTCAGCAGCAGCCTAAGACCCTGCATGGTGGCGGTTCAAGTTTCAGAAGGTGGTGGTCATGGGGAGAAGGATGAGACTCCTAGTTGCCAGCTTCATGGAGGATCCTCCCTGGAATCCTGTGCTTGGTTCTTTATGAGTGTCGATTTAAGGTTCCTTTCCTCACGATAAATTGTTTCTTACATTTTGGTCCTCCAACAGAAGGAGCAAAGCTTATATGTGGAAGCCTCAGGCGATATCTTTCCAGTCAAGGAAAGAAAACAGTCAAAAAAGACGACTGGGTTGGTGGTATTGCAATCCAGAAGAAAAAAAAAAAAAAAAAAAAGATGAAGAGCAAAGAGAAAATACAGGCACAGAGTAGATGATGTTGATTTACAGCATGTATGTATATTTGTAAGGGCAGACTACCAGTATGCCTATACAGGCACTGTTAAGTCTAAAAACTAATTCGAATGCCAGAGTGTTTGAACATCCACAGAGGGAATGAGTTTGCAAAAAAAATCTATCAAAGAAAAAAGTTGCATTTAGATCAGTCTTCCTCGAGAATTGATAAAATGAATTATTAAAAAAAGAGTGCTATTGCAAAATCTATTATAACTTAAGAAATTGCACAGAAGAATGAAGACAGACACAAAAGTATTTTGCAAGTGAACAGTGCAAGTACAAGTGAGTAGAAGGAAAACATTATAAGGTGGTTTCTTCTTTGTTGCAATGGGGCTCAGGGACTACTCTTTTTATGTTCCACTGTTTAAAGTCAATTAGGGAGAGCACAGGGATCAAACTGCATTGAAAACTGAGCTATTTCAATTCTGTGACAGCATCTTCACTCTGCTCCTGTGTACTGTGCCCATAAGCTACAACTGAGTCTATGGCGTTGGAAAGCCACGCAGGACAAATGCATTGTCACTTACTAACAGGTTGTCTAAGTGAATAAATAAGTTAATAAGGACAATTCATATTCCCAACACATTTTGGCAGAATACTTAGTTGGACTCCTTGGGACTGGCATAATCACACTAATTATAATGAAAGTCTGCTCTGCACAAATACCCATAACTCTTTGACTGCCACAAAAACTGATTAAATAAGTCCTGTGCAAACTGATTAAAGAGCTACTGCATGGCTCCTCATCAGTCCGTACTGTGCCCTCTTTAATATCATGCCAGATGATCAAAAGAGGAATCTCAAAAACCAGGAGGGAGAGCAAAGTTGACACTGTTTTTCTTTTGTCACATTCCTCACCCATGAGGACAGATTCCTGCAGAGCCATTCCAGTTTCACAACAAAGACTCTTCCAGCCAGCAAAAGTAAAATGATTTGAACACCTCATTTTCTGTGACATAAACAGAGGCAACACTGAATGGCAAGCACTAAGTTACCTTAAGAGCTGGAAGATCAAATACTTCCACAGGAAAAACAGTGAACATGTAAAAAAAAAAAGGGGTAAACAAAAGAAGTGAAATCTCTCCCTTTTGAGAAATGAGTTTGGTCCAGCTGCCCATATCCAGGAACCTCCAAAGGGCAAGATGTCTGACATCCCAGGTACCTATTTTAGGATGAGATAAACTGAATATAACGTATTTCTCTCCGTTGACTCTAAAGGGAGATCAGGATGATTAACTCGGATTAAGAAATCAAATAAGATTCTGCAAAGATTTCAAACTCAGTCTCTGATTTAATAGCTATAAGGACACAGAAGCTTAATGTAAGGTAAGCAGAGAAAATCTGGTCTTCCATTTAGCATTTTAATCTTGCAATCTGTGATATAAAAACATCGGCCTCATGACTGCCTAAAAAATACTTAGGCATCAATCGCAACAACAAATGAAATAGCTGCAAAAGGGCATTAGGCATTTATAATTCCCATTGTTTTATAGCCCTACATTCATGAGGCTATTTTTCGCATCGTGTGGTTCTTATTTATTATACCTATAACAGCATACTAGATGGACTAGATGACATTTGAAGGTTCCTTCCAACCCAAACGATTCTATGATTTTACACATAATGAAAAGAAGATGAAACGCTTAAGTTTGAGAATTAATATTTGCAAATGCTTCTCACATTGCTTTACTTATTTTCATGAAGCTTAACAGCAGTACTGTACTTCAAAAGTTATCACGGATGCAGATGTAATGAGTTAAAAAAAGGCACTCGGAAAATTGGACCATTAATGAAAATACATTCCAGACTTTTCCCTGAGAGATGTCTACAGCTGCAAACTGACACAGAAATAAAAAAATTAAGTCAGAGAGATTAAGAAATGTAGCGGTAGTTCTCAACAGAGGTCCATTTCAGTTCCTCGGCTCACAAAATAGCCAGAATGTTGGTATCATTATGAATCCCACCATGCAAGAAAGTGAACTCCTGGCGGGGACTGCTGAGGAATCCGTAGAAGCTCTTCAGCACCTCACAACTAAAATCTAGTGAGCACAAGTAGAAGATATTACAGCTGACAAGCTGCCAGCATGAGAGTCCTGTAGGGCTCTTAGCTGTAATTGTTTGTGCGTACTGGAGAGTGCAGTCACAAGACTAGTTGATAACAACTTCAACTGTAACTTGATTTATTTTACTTATGACTTGTAATTCTTTACTAGAAAAACTATGGGTAAAAGCTTAACTTTTCACTTTTTAATTATTGAGTGACTAATCCTAAAATAATTACAAGCATTGAAATAATTTTCCATATTTGCAATGCTTCTACAAGGACAAACCCGGTTTTGCAATCCTGACTGGCATGCAATAGCGTGTGGTACTTCAGTGAACAGTTATTTTGCTACCTGCACAAATGCCTGTGAGGGCCTAGGCTTGTGATTAAAATAAAATTGTTTTCAGGAATCAGGCAGGTTTAACCTCACAAACTCTTGTTATAAATAATTTCATTACAAATTAATTGCTTACTTCTAAATATATAGTTTAGATGATAAATTTATTTAGATGATAAATTTATTATTTCTCAATAATAAAATATTGTTGATACTATCACCTGATAATGATAAGAAGCTCTTCTCTATTTCGTCTCATAAACCAGGACTCTAAGTCTCACAAGGACATTATAATGAAAAGTTTCCTCAAGCTAGAACAAATCCTTGCAGATCACATTGATCCTTTACTTGTTCTTGTGCTAACCTGATTTTTCAGTCTATATTCTTACTTACTGAGGCTTGTTCAGTCCCAGTTATATGAAGAAACTTCATGTTTCTGAATGCAATTGAACCAGAACTGAATCGGGATCACTATTTTTCCTTTTACTTTATTACAGTTGCCTAATAGTTTTTGAGAGGAAGAATATTCCTGGAGTCAGCTCTGACTTTGGGGTAGCGGCCCAAACTTTATAACCTCAGTAAAATCCTTCCAGCTGTTCCGCTCCTGTGCTGAACACTCAGGCAGACACAGTGGCAACAAACCCAGTACAACCAGACAAGGGAACAGGGACACAAACTGGAAGAGGAGGCACACACAGGCAGTGGGGGCACAGCACGGCCAGGCCGTCGCCCTCGGGGTGGCCTCCCCAACAGCTCGAGTGCATCAGAGCCACTTCTGAATACCTCAGGTACCTCTGCAAGCCACAGTCACAAAATTTCTGAAAACCCGCTGGTACTTCAGTGCTGAAAGCAATTTAAATTTACCCTTGGAATGTTGAATACTCATTGGAACAATAAAGGATTAAAACAGAAGATGAAATATTGACTTCAGCTGTTGAAATCTGATCTGGAAAAAAAAATTGTTTACGGAGGCAAGCAAATAGGAAATGAAATATGGAAAAGAGAACATGGAATATTAAGGGATGTTGAGACAAAAAATAACTTTGCTAATGTTATGGTATATCTATATGACTGTTCAAGAGAAAAAGTTTACTGTTGTCAGATTCGAATCTGAGCACCAAAAGGGTGCTAAGTGCCCTTAGCTTTCAGAGAAAGGGAATTGAGGCAGGAAGTAAAGGCAGCAGAGACTTGAGAGATGCTTCAGAGAAAGAAAGGATTACAGAAACAGGGAAGCAGAAAGTCTGCAGAGACTCTCGCTTCCAGCTCAGTAATATTTCTGAGTAGACAAGATCCAAGCCTTTTACGAAAAGGATAAAGCATAAGAAATGAGGTCAAATGGGTAAAAACATGATATTTAGGAGACCTCATTTCTGGACTGCTTGAAAATTGCAAAAAAATTTTGTATTTAGTAATTATTTCAGGAAACTTCATGTTGCTTAGTTATCTCACAGCAAATAATTTTTTCCAGATGCTTTCCATGTTTCTCTATTTCTCCCACTCCAAATTTGCTTCTTTCTCAAGTTTCTTTCTCTCCTAGAGCAAACATTTGGCTCTAAAAGAAAGTCAAGAAATAACTGCCAAAAAAATCTGCTCTATGCAGTTCGTACTGTGTCCCTGCTCTTCTTGCAGAAAAATAGTTTTAACTGCTGAGCTGCTCACATTATTTATTTGTATTTATATATGCCAACCACACCACAGGTGCACTGAAGATGGGTAAAAATATAGTACACACTCCACAAAATGAAAATATTGGTTAATCTCCATAGGCATGTATTTTTAAAAATGCAATAGTACTGTTTGTAGTTTTACTATAAAAGCTTCAAGTACAACACACTCATATTACCAGATAATTAAAATATATACAATATCAAGCTTATTCTGCACCTTTCCTTTTATAGAACTGTCAAGTATTCACTTCTTTCACGGCTCATTTCTCATTTTTACAACATGAGAATATGCAAGTAATTCTCCGCCTTTAAATACCTGAATAGAAAAACTTTAATAAACTGTGCTTATGATGTTAAAAATAGCATTTGGTCTATTTATGACATTGTTTCCATAAAATCCCAGTCACTAGGTTTCTGAGATACTTTAATCGTTTATATTAAAGATGTCCTAAACTAGAAGCCTTCCTGTTAATTTTGCCTGCCTAAAAATTAATCATGCAAGGTAGTAAATTTTAAACTTTATTTCAAAGGACACCATAGCATGTTCTAAAATTAAAACTATCTACAAGTCTTGCACTAGGGTAATTTTATTCCTCACTGAAATGTTGCTGTGGCAATCTGTTTAAGAGCCAGCAGGAAATGTGTACATGTAAAATAGAGTAGGAAATTGAATTATGTTCTATGTTAGTATCTTTCTAGTTAAGCGATGATAAAATTAAAAGCGTTTGACCACTATTACCTACCATTGCATCTTGAACTGAACATCATACTCTCTTTCTTTAATAGCATTGTATTCATTTTGGCAACTAAGAAGTTGTTGCCTTATTTGGGAAACTTCACTGGAAGATTCTTCAGGGAACTGTTCTGCTTTTTCCAGTTCATGTTGCTGTTGTTCCAGTTCTACACTAAGACGTTTGGCTTCCTGCAACAGCTGGATCTCAGATTCCTGTAAACTACATTAAACAGAAAAATTTAGAACTAGGCAATGAGAAGCATAAGCTTTGTATGTATACTTCTTTACCTACCTATAATATTTAATGCAAGGTTTTCAAGATGAGATGGAGTTAAGTCCTGAATAATCTGGTTTGACCTAGTGGTTGACCCTGCCTTGAGCAGGAGCTTGGACCAGAGACCTCCTGAAGTCTGTGCAAATCCGAATTATTCTATGATGCTGTGAGAACCGCAGAATCTGATGTGTGGGGGTTCTTCTGCATCCTAGAGCTGGAGTGGGATTAATCTCATCTAATTTTAACCAGATGAAAGATGGTTAGTTATTCTAATTTAATCTTCTAGCATCTTCTAGAACCAGTGAAGAGATAGGGAATCTGTCTTATCTTAAGAAGCATCAAAGGTGAGATCTGAAGCAGTGTGGGGACCAATAACTGGGGAGTATTCACCAGGACAAGGCCCAGTATGGATTATATGACACCTTTGTGTTCTTAGTAAATACCAACCAGGACACCCACCCAGTGCTGAACTGCATGTTGCTATTGCTGCAGTGTTACCGGTATCTGAAGTAAGGCTTTTAATGACACACAAGCTGCAAATACATTTGTTGACTTCTATGGAAGCTTATTATAAGGTTTGTAGACATGACCAATTATCTGATCTGACTTGTATCACCACAGTCTAGCTTCAGAGAAACAACAAACCGTAATATTCTGTCAATGTTAGGAGACTGGTATGCAAAATATACTTCGGAACATATGTGGTGACAGCAGAATAACAGATCTTAAAGGCTGCTGGTAAAATATATCAATTATTATGGAAAAATCTTAAAAGGAACCACAGTATGAAAATTCGTATGCAATGCATAACATATAAACCTATTCTTTATGCTACAGAAATCATTGTGTATGCCTTCTCAATATTACTACATTGTAACTTTTGTATAATGGTATACCAAAACTAGTCACAAATGATGTGGAAGAATAAAGGATTCTATCACTTGCCTTTTATTAATTGAAAAATAATGCAATTTAATATTTTTGAACCAAAGGAATTTAGAATATCCCATATTGAGAAATTATATACATCAATTTTAGCTCAAAGTTGACATTTACCACTTAGCAATGAAATAAAATTTACGTATCACACTGAAGAACAGAGTCGAGATGGCAACGATAAAAACACAAAATATACAACTGACTATACTGGACAAACGTATATAGCAAAAATAATATAGCAGAATAAGTTTTGTTTTTTGCAGCATTTCTACTTAGATAACCACTTCCTTTTTTAAACCAGAAAATAAGAAAACCACAGACTTCAACAGGAAACAAGAGTGTGCCTTTATCATGAAAAAATAACTTTGTATGTGATGTATTTACATAGTAACTTTAAAGTGAAAAATAAATTGACTTATCGACACAGGATCCTATAAAATATTTAGATCTTCAAGTCTAACAGAATGTATGCTGGTTCAGGAAAAAACATAACTGGTTGCAGTAATATACATTCATTTCTAATATAATTCTTACAGAAAACATAAATTTTACATAAAATTACATTAACACATAAGATCTTCCATAGAAACAAAATTATTTGGATTGATTTTTTCGAGACAATAAGAAGATAAAACTAAAAACAAGAGTTGAGTTTTATAAATCTAGACTAGATCTCGCTCTCTACAGTTGCCAACGGTATTTTTTCATGTGAAGATTTAAATTTAGTTGAAGACAATGAAGACATAACTGGACATCTACACAATGCACACATCTAGAATCACATCAGTGCAAAAGTAGGCTGGCCAAGTCTGCTGTGGCAGCTTTTGAATTTGTGATCAATATTTTAACAGAGGCTTAAGATAAGATTCTCAAACTGTCAATGAACTATCATTATTACCTGATTTTCTTACAGCTTGGTGTGTCAGAATATTCATATTAGGTTCTTAAACTGAGATAATAAAAATAAATATTTAGAATTGGGACACATGATTGTGTGATTAAATGGGTTTTCAGGGCCAAATATGAGCTCAGGTACATCAGTTTTATGTGCACCCTCACTGCAAAGTTGATGGGTGAGACAGCACCAGGATGGAATGACAGTCCGTTCTCAGAACTTCAGCTGTGCAGCAAACATAAATTCAAAAGCACATAACACTTTGAAGAAATGTATCAAAGATGTTATCTGCCAGGTGACATCTCTCAGCTTTTCAGAATGTGAAGTTGTGCAAAACTGAAACCAAGAAATCTATTTACTACTGAACAAATGACCACACTATATGCTTATAACTCTGTGTACTCCAGCAACAGCCTTGGAAATTATCTGCATATGGGCTAGTTGCATTCATCATATTCAATAAATTTGTATCGTATACCAGAGAGCAATCATTCGGCATAGCTGTCACAGGGACCTATGCTGCTTAAGATGCACAAGACTTTGAGATTTTTGTATGCTACTGAAGAACACACACAGCCTGAAGACCTCATCCAGCATCATTTGTTTCCACACAGCATTGTAACAGTGCTGGAACAGATGGGGATTGATTAGGAAAGAGATTAAATTAAACTGTAATAAGTGAAAAAAAAAAGTTCTCGATCCACAGCACTGTACATGTACTGCATATGCAAGGGTGAAGATCTGAAAATTAAAAAGTGGTATTGATTCTGTGAATGGTTCATTGCAGGAAAACAGTATACATACATCCTGAACCTACCATCAGAACTCTCTTTATAGTCAGCGGAGAAAACTGGACACTTGCAGATGTCTGTCCAAGGAGGACGTCTGTCGTCCCTATTTTCTTCTGTCGACCTTTAAGGTACTCTAGATACCTAGTTCAGACGTGCACATCTACTGATGTTAAGACCTGGGCAAATACATCCCATGTTTGGTGTCTGACAAGTCCTTAAAATATACCACAGCTCACAATCATTTTTTGGTAATTGGTTTCCTTTGCTCTCTTTTAGCAGTAAGAGAAATTTATCTGTGGGAGTTAGTACTTGTTCACACATTGGTGATTTGCTTTGACACATGACTACATCTAAGTAAAGAACATGACATGATTCTCTCCGACTCCTTGCAGAAGTATGGCAATTTCGTACGCCTGTGAGAATCACGGAAAGAATGAGAAATGTAATCTACCATCTAACATTTTCATGCTTTTGGTGCACGGTGTTTACAGTAGTTTTATGTGTGACAGAAAAGACAGCTGAGGCCTGTTTTCACTCATGTCACAATTCCCCTTATTATAAGTACAAAGGAATTGTCTTTACATAAAATAATCTTATATATAAAAGAATTCTATATAAATATATAAAATAAATTACATAGTGATATGCTTGTATTTTTTCCATTCAAAGACTAGTTTCAGACTAACACTGACTAAAAGTCAATCAAGTTCAACAGCTACTGGATTTCTGCTTTAGCTCAGTGAACACTGGTGTGCTAGAACTCTTCTCAATCAACTAATCCAAACCCCACATAATACGTTGAGTTCTGAACATTAAGGAAATGCTTCTTGCATTTTCTAGGGAGTTGAGCTGGCTTAGGACTATCGATTTTAATTTCCCTTTCCAAAAATATCTGCTATGCAGTAATATGAATAAAGTTACATGACTTACAGAGTCAAGGCCATCTTCTAACTCTTACTAAGATGAAACTAGAAGACTTAGCTAACTTCAAGCAAAACTCTGTTTTCAGGATTTTGGGAACACCTTTTCAAATTACTTAGCACTTACCGCTATTCAGATTGCCAGGAGGCACACCAAATCCCAGAGTAACCCGAGGAAACAGGTATGACTTGAATTAGTTTTAGAATCCCCAAATTAGGCCTTAGCTTCAGTGACAGAACAGCTGTGGTTCTCTTATAAGCAGAATTGCTATAAAGGTTTTTATGTGGACTGCTGGGGAATTTGCGCTAAAATATTGATAATATAGTGGATATTATGATATGTATTACAGAAATATAACAGGAGTATCGTGATGCTGATGTTACTGACAGTTATGGGTATACCATAAGTAATAAATCATTAGTCACAAATACTAATGTAGTATTGCAATATTTACAATAGGACTGCTCCGTCTGTGACACACTGTTCACCTAGTACAACTGTAATATCTCATCCCACTTCATCTCTCCATCTTCTTTTCCTTCCACTCACACTTGCCCTGCTCAAACCTGGCACTGGCCTATGACCATGACCTCTTTTCTCTCCTCCAGCAAGCACTGGAGGAGGGCAGACTCACAACTACTACACCCAACTTCAGAGTTTCATTTATACTTTGAAGCTTAAGGTTCTAACCATCTAAATTTATTAGCAGTCCTGTCTAATGTGACTGTCAATATTGTCTGAGGTTAAAATTCACACCTACTAGGATGTGACAAAGTCTCGTTTTCCTTCTTAGAAATGAGCCTTTATCTTCTTCAGTTCCTCTCTATGATGTTAGCTCGACAGGTCTTCATACGTTACAATTCTGGCTATGTGATCTTCAAATATATCCTTATTTTCAACTTCTATATGTCTTTTGCAGTTTGTCCTTCCCTCCATTGCCATTATTATTATGTTTATATTAAAAACAAAGATGTTGCTCAAACAAGTTTTTAAATATCCCAAATTACCTTGAAAATGTTAAATAATATTGTTTTTCAGCCTTGTGTTCTTGCTTCCTCTTTATGAACAACCACTGTAAGAAAGCCTTATGTGATAATTAGGCCTCAGCATCAGCAGAAAATTAATTTTAAAATGTAATGTTTTGGCTACTTAAAGAAAGTCTAAAAAAGGAATTTTGTACCTTATCACAGTCTTGTGCAGCAGGGTGTACTTTTCCTTCAGCTCAGCTACTCTGGTGTCTGTGATTTTTCCAGCAGAAAATAGCTATGGAAGGGAAACAGTTATGAAATCTCCTAAGCACTAATATTTTCATTCTGCTACAATTTTTATAACTATAATTGGCAGCCTTTTAGTTTATGAAGTCTTTCGTAACATACCAAATCAAATACACAACTAAATCAAATACACAGATGAAAAAAATACTCATTTACATAATAATTCAAAGCACAAATATACTAATATAAAGAATGCATGTCACAACTACAGTGCGACCTGCACCACCATTTCTTCTCTGATTTTCTGTCTGTATTAATACTTCATGATAATTCTATCTTGACTTTGAACTCAGGATCAAGTCACCTGTTTTCCACATTGCCTAACTGGTTTGGGTTTGGTACATACCAGCTGGCCTCTACAGGTGAAACTGAGGCTTAAAGTCCAGTTTGTGCTAATATGTTGTGTCCACAGGGAATATGGTTGCAAAAAAAGAGGAGCTGGGCTCAAGCTGGATCATCCTCAGGCCACAGAACGTGTTGCCTTGCATTGGCTCGCAGGCTTGTGCAGGCCTTTGGCAAATACCAAGATCAAACCAATCCACATATTTAGCGCTACAAAACCTGTATGTGTGTGATGCAGTGTCCCCATCTCTTAGGTGATTCCTCAGGTGTCTTGAGGGCAGTAATTTAGGCCAATGAGCCAGTCCTTCTTAATATAAATAGGAAATAGGACCAGGAGCCCAATTTTGCCACTGGGAAATATCGCAGCAGTGATATGATAATATCTGCTGCAGTATTTCTTTAGGAAACCTTTTCTTCCCCTCCTTTGGTTACAGGTAAGGAGAACCAGGTTAAATCCAGGTGAAAAATGTAAGGCTCTATAAAAGTCCATAGCTAGCCTTCAGGGGTAGCAAGTCAAATCTGCAATCTGTGGGAACCTGCCAAGAAATGTGATTATGCAGATCTCCTGAGACATGAAAATAAGTTACTACAGCACCAGGAAAATCCCAGAAGTCATACTTCTGTGTCATACACAACTCTTATGTTTGACAAGGCTTCCTGCGAAAGGCATTTTCCTAAGCTGAACTAAGAGCCATTTAAGAGATTCATGTGTGGGCTATTCTGTAGATGCCCCTTTTCGATTATCCAGGAGAAACAGTCCAGAGCCAGTCCTATGGTCAAGAAGCAGAATCCAAGTTAATATGCCAAAGGAAGTATACTTTTTGTTGATAACTGTTTATGTATATTTTTAAGATCCACTGCAAAATATTTCATGGTAGCAAAGACAACCTCAGCTGCCTGAGACCCTGAGAAAACGAAAGTAGATCTGTCTTTCATTTGTTTGCATGAGATTAAAGATAAACAGCTCTCAAATATTTATTTTGGCATCCTTTCTGATCCAAAGATTATGTTCACTTAAGTTCACAATACTAACTAGCTCTTCTGTGAGAAAGAAAACATTTCCCTATCTCAACCCATTTATTTCTTAGCCTCATATGTAGGCATAGTTGTCCTATTTGTGTAGTACCTCACTACTGTCCTTTCTCCATGGTCCCCTGATCTATACCTGTGCTTCCAGTTTTTCTTACTGCTTAGCTTCTCACTGCAGACCTATGCCATGTTTGAAAATGTTTCACATAAATAAACTTACTTGTCCTTGTGGGTATGTCTTCTCTGTCATATCCATAAGATTTTTACACCTTTTACACTTAATCTCATGGTTCACTTGAGAGCTAAGAGCTCTATTCCAATAAGGCTGGTCCTGTATAATGTAAAGACATGCAGCTTTGAAGACTACATAAGACAGACAGCATGTCAAAGGGGGTGAGACTTCTGTGAAAAGTATCATCAGCAGACAGTTCCCATTACTGCAACTTTATTTGGAGAGCCATCAGAGAGTCAGCGCTGGGCTACCCTGATCCCAGGATTTGTTATTAAAGCCCAGCAGACCGTTTTCTCCAAGATTCTTGGGAAGGAAGAAGGGAAAGTAAGAGGCAGCAGCTTGAGGGGAAGAAATAGTCAGTTGTGGAAGAAAGGAGGAAAAGCATGAGCCTAGTATAGAAAATTTGTATTATTTGTGGTCATAAAACAGATGAGCGATGATGCCCCTGATATGCAGATATAGAATGCTCTCAAAGCTGCCTATCCCACATACATAATAGCGAGTAATGTGTAAATGAAGCGAACCTCAGAAGCTATGTCAGCTGAATCAATGGATGCTCCCAGAGATTCACCGAATGCCTAGAATGGGGCGAGCGATTATTTTCCTTACACATTTCTATGATGCTGAGGAACAGGAGATTTCCAGTCCCTGAATACATTGCTTATTGATAACAAAAATTAGGGATTGGACTGGAATGACAGTAGGTACCCACTTGGACCTGGAACTATGGTTGTGCACAGTCAGCAGAAAATGAGCAACGGTTTTTTGCAAAAGATACTGAAAATGGGTAGGGGTCACCATCTTTTAGAGCCACTACTCAGTGGACAGCATAAAGGATAGTCTGTCCTGTTTGCCATCAGGTGGGCTGAAATGCAAACAGTTTTCCAGCCAGTATGACTTTGGTTCCTACTAATATCTAGAATGGAATTAAAGCCAAGGAAGTGATTGTCTTTCCATCTTCTGAAAAGGCTATTCACAGTCTTGAAGCAAACCACCTCTTGTGGCCATGGACATCCTCCAGCTCAATGGCAAATTATGATAACTATTATAACGATTTTCCCTGTATAGTTTATCCTCAGAATATTTTACACTTTGTTCTACAGCATGGAAATAAGCACATCTGGCCTTCTTGGCTTGTAATCACAAACCTTGCCCATCCCCTATCTGTGGAGATACGCTTCTGCCTCTGATGTTCCATTCCAGATCACCTCCTCACATATCTCTTATATGTTTTTGTTTACAAGGACAAACATCTTATGAGGGAGAACAATATTAGCTACTAAGCTTTTCTTTAGTCATCAAAATAGCATTTGGAAAACTAATCTGACAGCAACAATCAAGAACAAATATTTACTTATGAGGATAATTTTTCACTTATATAAACTGGCTTAAATAGGGATAGTTGCAAGAGTGAGCATTATTTCCCTAACTAATGGCTGAAACATCAAGCCTTACCATACAACCTTCAAATCAAAACATCGTAATTCAACTTTTGCTTTTTTTTCATTTACCTCCATTTGGCTTTAGAAGAACCTGTTGGAATTAGAAATGAAACCTGATTTTATGTCACTGATTTTACATGTCTGTGCTTACAATTAATTTCATCCCGAATGGTAGATACGATCTAATGGGCATTCTAGGTCTATTTACCCATTTTAAAAAAAATGCCTGGTATTTACCAACAGTAAAAAATAAATTAGACTAATTTAGCTGAAATCTATAGCTCTGAACTGCTTAGTCAGTATACAACTATAAGAAATACATTGTATAATAGACAATGCCTTGAGTTGTGATATGCTCTTACCTGCCTGTTAATTTACTGTAAATAGTCCTCCTTCCACAGGTTCTCAGACTTAGTCTATTCTGAAATTAGGGAAATGGGCAATATTTCTAATAGGACCTATAAAGTGTTATTGTGTATTATAATAACTATTCTTAAATCAGAAGACTTACACTGGTGTAAACAGTAAAAAATCAACAGGAACATTAAACCTATATATTGAATTTCTGGATGCCAGTTGCTTCTCTAAACTACTGGAATTTGCATTTGGATCTCAGATTTAACAGAAAAGTATATTAAAAAAAAAAACAGGACAAAGTTCTTGTAACCAGATGCCATTATATAAAACATTCATACAGCTTTATTACTCAAGTTCAGTATTAGCTTACTTTTTAAAATATCACAGGCTAAACTGGAACTGGAATTCATAAATATTTCTTTTTACCTCTACTTCTGAATGTTCACAATAGATGAGTCATATTTACCTTTGAGATTCTGTCTAATTGCAGTTAGGTTTGTCTTTGTCTTTACTATCATAAAAGGCATGTTTTAAGACAGAATAAGTAACAAATTAATTCTTAGAGTGCACTAGAGACAAAGGTTAGTAATTTTATTTCTCTATAGCCAAATGGTGTTGGCTCCAGGCGTGGAGCACTGTTCTTTCCTAGCCATGTCATGGTAAAAATTAAAGACTACTGACATACGATAAAAACACAGATACACATAAATCCTGAGTATATGCACAATTTATTTCATTAACCTGCACCTACAGACAGAATCCCAAAGCCCTACTCCATTTCATTTCACCAGTAAGGCCTGAGACACATGATCTGCAATAGCAGAGTAAATGCAGAATATCTCAGCTGCATAATTAAAATTGGGATCCGATGTCGATTGTATTATCTTAATTTTGTAAAAATTTTGTGCCTATTATATCCATCAATTATTAAATAAAATTTATACTATGTTCATAATATCAATTACAAAAAGCATATACAGTAGTTGGTGCAACCACATGTTAAAATGCAGCACAAGTTAATTTTTAAAATCTACTTGAAATAGATTAAGTGAATACTCACTTCCTTAATGCTTTTCACCTCATCTAGAATATATTTGATTTTGCAGGGAAATTATAAATATGTATGTCAGAAGGCTGTATGGAAGGAGATATCTTGTACAAGGTACCTAACATCTCAGACTTTCAGAAGAGAGATGCTTGCCAGAGAGCATAAATGTCTTACTCAGCGCTCCCCCCCCAAAAAAAAACCCTAAAACCAAACCTCAAAATGAACAATCTTGTACATGTAACGCAACACTCCATTTATTAATTTGAAGTACTTTAATTCCTACTAATCGTAACATGGAAATCTTTAAGATCATCAAGTTTGATCACAGACCCAACACTGCCAAGTCCACCACTAAACCATGTCCTTAAGCACCACATCTACGTATCTTTTAGACACCTTCAGGGATGGTGACTCAACCACTTCCCTGGGCAGCCTGTTACAATGCTTCACAACCCTTTTCGTGAAGAATTTTTTCCTAACGTCCAATCTAAACCTCCCCTGGCAGAACTCGAGGCCATTTCCCCTTGTCCTATCACTTGTTACTTGGGAGAACAGACCAACCCCCTCCATGCTACAGTCTCCTTTCAGGCAGTTGCAGACAGCGATAAGGTCTCCCCTCAGCCTCCTTTTCCCCAGGCTAAACAGCCCCAGGTCCCTCAGCTGCTTCTCATAAGATCTTTGACCAGGTACAGTGCTCTTCTTTGGACACTCTCCAGCTCCAAAATGTCTTTGGACACTTTGGACACTCCCCAGCACCTCAATGTCTTTCTTGTCCTGAGGGGCCCAAAACTGAACATGGGATTCCAGGTGCGGCCTCATCAGTGCTGAGTACAGGGGGATGATAACTGCCCTGGTCCTGCTGGCCACACTGGTGCTGACACAAGCCATGATGCTGTTGGCCTTCTTGGCCACCTGGGCACACTGCTGGCTCATGTTCAGCTGCTGTCAATCAACACCCCCAGGTCCTTTTCCCCCAGGCACTTTCCAGCCGCTCTTCCCCAGCCTGTAGCGCTGCCTGGGGTTGGTGTGACCCAAGTGCAGGACCCGGCACTTGGCCTTGGTGAACCTCAGACAATTGGCCTCAGCCAGTCCAGATCTCTCTGTAAAGCCTTCCTACACTCCAGCAGATCAACACCTCCACCAATCTTGGTGTCTTCTGCAAACTTACTGAGGGTGCCCTCAATCCCCTTGTCCCAATTGTTGATAATGATATTAAACAGATCTGGCCCCAATTCTGAACCCAGGGGAACACCACTTGTGACCGGCCGCCAACTGCTCCATTCACCACAACTCTTTGGGCCCTGCCATTCAGCCAGTTTTTTACCCAGTGAAGATTATGGCTGTCAAAGCCACGACCAGCCAGTTTCTCCAGGAGAACACTGTGGGAAAGGGTGTGAAAGGCTTTACTAGAATCTAGGTAGACAACATCCACAGCCTTTCCCTCATCCAGTAAGCAGGTCACCTTGTCATAGAAGGAGATCAGGTGGGCCAAGCAGGACCTGCCTTTCATGAGCCCATGCTGACTGGGCCTGATCACTGGGTTATCCTGTACATGTCACATGATGGCACTCAAGATGATCGGCTCCATAACCTTCCCCGGCACTGAGATCGAACTAACAGGCCTGTAATTCCCCAGATCCTCCCTCTGGCCCTTCTTGTAGATGGGCGTCACTTTTGCCAACTGTGTCCCAGTCAACTGGGACCTCCCTGGTTAGCCAGGACTGCTGATAAATGACGGAAAGTGGTGTGGTGAGCATCTCTGCCAGCTACCTCAGTACCCTTGGGCGAATCCTATCCAGCCACATAAACTTGTGAGTGTCCAAGTGGTGTAGCAGGTTACTGACCATTTCCCCTAAGATTATGGGGGCTTCATTCTTCTCCCCATCCCTGCCTTCCAGTTCAGGGTGCTGGGTACCTGGTGCACACCTGATCTTAATGTTAAAGACTGAGGCAAAGAAGGCATTAAATACCTCAGCCTTTTCCTCAACCTCAGTCACTTTGTTTCCCCTCACATCCACCAATAAAGGATGGAGATTCTCCTTAGCCCTCCTTTTGTTGCTAATGTATTTATAGAAACATTTTTTGTTGCCTTTTATGGCAGTAAACAGACTAAGTTCTAGCTCGGCTTTGGCCCTTCTAATTTTCTCCCTGCATAACCTCATGACATCCTTGTAGTCCTCCTGAGTTGCCTGCCCCTTCTTCCAAAGGTCAAAAATTCTCCTTTTATTCCTGAGTTCCAGCTGAAGCTCTCTGTTCAGCCAGGCCAGTCTTCTTCCCCACTGGCTTGTCTTTTGGCACAGCCTGCTCCCGTGCCTTTAAGATTTTGTTCTTGAAGAATGTCCAGTCTTCCTGCACTCTACCCTTCATAGCAGCCTCCCAAGGAACTCTATCAACGAGGCTCCTAAACAGGTCAAAGACTGCCCTCCAGAAGTCCAAGGTAGCAGTTCTGCTGACCCCCTTCCTTACTTCTCTGAGAATCGAAAACTTGATCATTTTGTGATCGCTATGTCCAAGGTGGCCTCCAACCACCACACCACCCACAAGTCCTTCTTTGTTCACAAACAACAGGTACGGTGGGGCACTTTCCCTAGCTGTCTCACTCACCAACTTGTTTTATTATTGGTAAGAACACTTGATTTGAAGTAACGGATGTTTGAGTAAGCTCTGAGTTAATTCAAAAAACCAGTATACTTTGGCAGCAGTGACTGTAATGAGTATTGGAGCTTCCAGATTTCAACCTTGAGGAAGTAAGATTGCAAGTTAGTTAAAAAAAGTCATAACTCAAGAACACACAAATGAAACAACTTATGAGGAAATAACCAACAGTATTTAGATATATACATATGTATACAGACAGAAACGTAACATTTGTAAATGAAGGTTTGTGGTAATTTTCTTCTGGTCCATTCGATCTGTATTAGCCACATTTCTATAAGAAAAGCTGTGTACAAGACAAGTTTTAAAAAGAAGTTACATTTCGCTCCTCCTCCTTCACTCCAAGACACACTCTTAGCTCATTTTATTACTTGGAAGCTCTTACTTTGCTGGGGTAAGTAAAATGCTAGTTGTCCTTAGATCAACTAATTATGTTGCAACACTGAAAAGAACGAGTGAAAAGATGGAGTAGTGAGAAAAAAAGGAGCTTGTGAATGGGAACTGAGGATGTATTTTTTGAGTCTTGTGTTAAACAGAATGCCCTGGAAAGAACTGAGATCATTTTGTTGCACAGGCAATCTCAGATCAGGTAAATTTTCTTAAACTGTTAAGCCTTCCAGTCCCTTTCCACATCAGTTGTACTTAACTATATTTTGCCTTTGTCAGCTTTTCTTTCTTGTTATACAATGAACTGGGAGACCATACAGTTTTAAACTCACTCAAAACTCATAGATCATCTGGAAAAAAAAAATTACTTATCCAAATGGAGAATTATTGGAAAGTTGGACGAAAACTTGGCTGCTAAAGGATGGTTGCTTGGCAACTTTTTGCTTTCTTTTTCCCCATACTCCCATAAATGTAGTTATGCAAAAAGTGTGGAAGTATGTATCTTATTACTGGATTTACTTGTATCTTTCCCTTTTAATTTAAATTTATGTTCTGTTCATTTTATGCTATTGAGTTACCCTTTCTTTCACTTCACACTCATCTTTAACTGATTAACATGAGTGTAATTTTCTAACTTGATTACATTTTTTCATTTTACCTTGCTATCTGAAGCTTGGCTACATTACCAGAAAAACAAAACACAACCAAACCAAACCCAAAACCAAATTCCAAAACAACTTTGTTTCCTTCAATCAGTGAAAAGTCCCATGAAATAAAATACTGGATAATCCTGCCCTGTGATAAAGACTGTGGAGGAAGATTTTCCTGAAAAGGGGAAAGGGAAGGGCATATCCTTCATATTTTTCTGGCAGGAAAAGGTGGATTTTCCAGCTCTGGGCAGGAGCCTTTTAAATATAGGAATCCATGAGAAAAACAGAAGAATACTTATGCTCAAATAGCTGTTCTGTACATCTGCATGACTTCATACCCATACCCAAGTTCTTATTTGCTTGCTACCAGCAGCTCCCCACACACAATTTGAGGTTGCACACAACCCGAGGGAGCTCTTGTATTATCCTTCCAGCTTGACGGCAGGTCCACTAGCCCTAGGTGTAGGACCACAGTAGGTTCTCCAAGATGGATGGAGGTAGATGAGATGTTGGTTAAAAAGAGAGTATGTCAGAACATGGAAGGAAATTAAAACCACAGAAGGGAGAGGACCCATCTGATAAATAAGATACTCTTCCATTTGAGCAAAACTAGTGAAATCTGTCCCTATCTACATCAACACCTCCTCACCCCTGCATGAAGTGCAGTAGGCTTTTACATTCTCCATTTTAACAGACTATATTCAATCTTTTCTGATGGTCAGCTCAAAGCAATGCACCAAGGGATTTATCAAGAATTTCAAAATAAGTTCTCTGAAACTCAAATGTGACATAAATAAGAACTCTAAGAACTTTGACGCTCCCCATTCTGAATTTCGAGGCTTTTTAAGATTCTTTCGAGACTTTCCAGAAATAAATAAGATTAAGCCAAATTTTAAACTTAAAGAGATGATGCAATCTGAATGTTGGTCTGACTCCTCACACTCTCTTGAAAAAAAGCATCAAGAAAAGCACAGAAGACAAATATAGCCACCACAAAGCAAATGCTGATTAGTGTCAGTTACTCATAATCACTAAGAAAGTGAAACTTTTGAAGGCTTCCTAGGAAAGACTTAATTTCAACAGTGCCTGGAATCTCTGCATTTTGGAGAAATGACGGCACTAACACGTGTTTCTAATTATGTTTGCAGATACTGTAAAACAACTAATATGTATTCTAAGCTCAAGTGGAATAACAACACTTTCTACCTCTTCAGTCTAAGCTGTAGGTTTTGTAATTATAACAAGACATTGTGACTACACTTAATGTTATTTTAGCACATAGAATCCAACATTTTATATTAATGTTGTTTATTTCAAACATCTGAAAGGTCTCATCGAACACCTCTCTTGCCTTATAATAAGAGACAACAGAAAAATATAAAGGAATTAATGTATTTTTAGTTTGTATATACTCAGGATTTCTGTATAGTATTAAACATTTGGCAAATGGCTCTTCTGGCCAGTCTGCTGTGTGAAGTTCGGAATTTTCTCTCTGTTTATTTGAAGAGCTTTTCTTACCTCTTTTGGATAATATTTAAACGTTGAAACATTCAGGGAAGAAAAAGGATAAAGGCTCCTCTTTGAATAGAAAGCTCTGTATCCCCTGGCAACACCATCTCCCATTGATTTTTCAAGGGTTATGTCTACATTGCCAGGGGGCAGCAGGTGCAAGCACGCAGAACCCAGCCTATGAATCCTGCATTTCTATCTGTATTGCTGGCTATAAGTCTCCACAGAATCCATTTCATCCTTTAGAAGAGGGGAGCCAGAGATATCTGCTGGTGTTGGGCTTGCCTGTGCCTGATGTCTCCAAATTATCTAGACAAAAGCTTGTACCCGTGGTAATGCACTACGGGAACTGAAGCTTTCTCCTGAAGTTCAGTCCATCGCTCAGAGTAAGTTTGTAATTGAGCTTGCACCTGTGCTACAGCAGAGCAGAACTGTCCACACAGAAATGGAAAACAAGGAGCATCACTTGCCATCAACCAGAACCGAGAGTGATGTACTAACAATAAAATGAAGAGGAATGCGTTATACCAACTTGGCTTCTAAATGGCTAAATATAATGGTTTACGTTGTTCTCAATTTCTGAGGATTTCTATGACTACTCATTACTTCTGAAGATCATGTCCTTGTTATGTCAAGAGGGGGCAACCAAAAATAAAGGCACAACAATTAAAAACCTATACAGTTAGCATTTGTAACCTGTGTAACAATGGATTTATCTCAAAACAAAACAAACCAAACAAAAAAGCTCTAAAAACTACCAGTCCTGGTGTCAGAGAATTTAATGGTCTTAAGGATTTCTGTGACAATTTAATATGATTTCCCCAAAAATAAACAGGACAGCTTTTACATTTTTCACCAATTTTGCTAAAGGGTTTGAAGTATGCACTTCAATACTACAAAAGGAGACAACTTCTTAGAACACAAAACTCATCATTGGAATTGGTCAGTGAGAAAATTCCCACTGACTCTGGAACAGAGATGAGTCTTAAGTCAGTTAAAGCCAGAGCCACATACCTCTGAATGTTGTTGACAAATAAACTCATATAAATATTTCCTGGCTTGTTAGATTAAAAAACAGATTTAAAACCAACTGGAATTGTTCCAATTGAACTTTCCAAGATTTTTCTTTTAAAATTCAATTTACAAAAATGGTTAAAGGCTAATGTAAATTAAACCAGGTGTACTTACCAAATGGCCTTTCTACAGCAATGAAATTTGGTCCAGTTTAGCAAAACACAGTGAAAATTTTCCTTAACATCTATACCGAAATCTTTGCCTTGCAGCTAAGCTAGGATTTTTCCCTCAAATATTCTTTTGCAACACAAGGTCAACATCAAAATCTTTTCAAATCAGACCACATTAGAAAACAGTTTTTCAGGTAGAGAAAATAGTGTAACAGGCCATTTTGCCATACAGGGTAGGGTTTTTTTCCACATAAACTCTAGGTCATATGTAAAGTTTAAATGGCAAGGAATGAAAGCAATTACTTCTCCCCCCTCCAATTTGTGCAGAGCCCCTACATATTAAAAAAGAGTAATTCTTTGCATTTTCCAGAGTGTTTTGTTTACATAATTTTTATTACAACAAATAGTAAAGCAAAAAATCAACTTCCTATAACACAAGACAGGAGCAGAATCAGAAAAATTGAGGCTGGAAGAAATCTCTGGATGCCACTCAGTCCAACCTCCTGCTCAGAGCAGGACTGGCTTCAAAGTTAGATGAGGTTACCTCAGGGCCCTGTCCTGTCAAATTTTGAAAATGCAGTGGCTGAATAAGGATAAAGTGGCTGAATAAACATTGCACCAGTTATAAGACAGTCTGATGTATCAACAGCTCGCTCTATTTTTAACCCAAAAGAAGATACTGACTTATCCTGAAGTCCTGAGTCTAAACATTAACTATCTTGCACTGTCTCGCATGTTTTTTCCAAACCGTGCAGTTAAAGATTGGAATGTATTGCATTTAGACTTTAGGAGGTGTAAGGAAAGAAAAAGAGATGCCAGAATAGAGGATAATAATTAAGCCAGTGTATTTAAGATTCTGATTCTTTTTAATAATCAACTTTAATTCATTAAATTATTTCAGACTGCTTTCCAGCATTTATAAGAAAAAAGAAACATTCTCAGTGAGGCTCTTACTTGCCTTTGACAATAGCAGGAGCCAAAGATGATGAACTAGCTGAGAGTATGCATCCGATGTTTAGATGGTGGTTTTGATGCCAAGTGTTCCATCACAATTTATATATGCCCAATTACTATCATAATTGCACTTTTTATTCAGTCATTTACATCACTCATTTTTCAATATGCTTCAAATATTCATACAGAGTTATAGAAGACTAACATTTCCAAAGTCATTTAGAATGCCTCTGCTCAACAGTATTTCAGGATTCAGTGCATATTTCAAAGTATTTTAAGACAAGAAGATAAAAATCACTAAAGTAATACTGTGAATATTTCGTTACACCACAAATTGCAGTTATCAGTATTTCGATGCAATTCTGCATTCCCCTTTGTAGATTGAGAAACATTTAAAGTACAGACAGGAATAACCACACTGCGAACATTTAGGGAAGGGTATGCCTTGTTTAAGTAATCAGTCATTATTCTGGAGAAAGGTTATCATGGTAGAAGGTAAAGAAAAATGTGGCATGATTTTTAAATTAATGCTGTCGTTAGCGTTAACAAATAAGGTTTAATCCCTGTCACCTGTAACTACATGCACACTGAGAGGCAGTAGATTTTTTAAGATAAGTTAGGAAGTCCCCAGTAAAACTCCTATTTGTAGCCTTTCGAGTAGAAAAAGATTTGTCACTGAGTTTTCTTAACATGTAATTTAGGTGATTAATATACTATACCTGAACCCATGAGGCTACCGGTTGCACAAACGCAGTCAGACATTTCTCTCCTCATGTTTCTGATGAGCAAAATTATGCCAAAGTAGGAAGTACCTTTGTATAAAATCACATTTATATGTAAATCTGTTTTCCCTTAAAAGAACTATTTTTGCAGGAAAAAACAACAACAAAAAACACACACAAACCCAACCAATAAACCAAAAAACCCAAACAAACCAAAAAAACCCAACACCTTTCTAAGCCATTTTTATTTTGAAGATAAAATAATTTAAGTAATTTAACAAAGTTATTTTTTTTCTATTTCATGAAGTGCTTCACAAATTATTTTGCCCATTTCCTATTCCAAGAAACCCATAAATGTAATGAATAAGAAGATAGCGTGCATTTTTTAAATAGAGCATATCATGATTTCACAAAGTGAAGGCATACGGTTTATGGTTCCTTGAACTTTGTTGTCTAAAGTGAAGTGACCTGGCTGCATTTGTTCCACATACAACAAGCCAGTAACTCAGAAGACAAAAGTCAAACAACAAAAAAACGAGCCCAAAAAATTATTAGTACCTACTTACTTTATTTTGATAAGGAGTCTTTTATACTGATATACCACTGAAAGGCTCACAGTCTACTAGAAAGTATTTCACGTAAAAAGCAGATGATGCGACATGAACAAGGCAAAACTGAGAGTGGAATAAAGGCATACATGAAAACCAATATACCAACTTGCAGTAGATCTAGCACTGTATTGCCTTACACAGAATTTCTACAATTTTACTTTTTAAATTACAGATGGATCAGTCAGGCACCCTTTAATGAAAAATAAACTGCTGAAAAGCTCTCTAAAACTAACAAATAACAACTAGGAAAAACAATCTCATGAATTCTTTCCCAAGGCATAGTTCATAACAGTAGTTTTGTCCTCCGGTTCATGGGAAAAAGCAGTCCCGGCATGGAAAATATCAAAATCAGCCACCATCAAGATGATACAGTGGGTGAGGAAATACTGCATCTGGTGGCCAATTGCGTCTTGCGTGGCTCGGTAAAAGCAGAGAGAACGGTAAGAAAAGCATTTCAGGAAAGGAAATCACTTTCCTGCTGTCACCTGTTTGGCCATGAGTTCTCAGAGGGGGCCACTGAGTAACCAGAGAAGGATTTGCAGGAATCAAAAAGGAATTTTCCTGAAAAGACATAGCAGGGAGAGGCTTTTGTATTCGGTATGTCGTTGTTCTTAAGGTGCATTCTGGCTTGTTTTCTCCATGTACTTGGCCAACTACATGGTCTTCTGTGGCAATAGATAAAAGAAATAGCAGTAAATTCTAGATTTTGGGCAGGCAGATCTTCAGATGTGATAGGAGAAACAGAATGAATAGGAACTTAGTTTCATGGATCTTGTTCTTTACAAATACTGTCCTTGCCTTAACAGAAGGAGTGATATTCTTCGACCACATGAATTTTGTAATATGTATTACATTGACAACTGCTTATATAAATATGTTATATGCTACTTACATGCTCCGTGTCAGTGTTGCCTTTCTGTCAGTTGCCAGAATTTATAAATAAAGCCAAGACCAATTTAAACAGATGTGGAAACCACCTGGCTACTGGTTCTATGTAATTGGTATCTCAGTAAGAACATTAACAGTTAAAATGAAATGGGAGAGGACTGCTTTCCTTTTTGTGCTCCGCTGTGTTCTCAGACACATGAGGAAGCTGAACAGGCAGGCCCACAATCCAGTGGACAACATAAAGACTGTTTGCGTGAAGAATGACTACTGAATTAAAAAAGGAAAATAATCAAATTAATCAAAAAGAATCCAAAATCAGAATTTGAACCTAGTATGGACTTCTGGAATATATTCCACATTGTGGAAAAAAATTAAGAATAATCCAATTACTTTTCATCCTCTTTCTCAGCCAAAATGTATCACAGAATCACCGAAGTCTATGAAAACATCAAAAATATTACTGCAGCAGTTGAATCTTAACTCATCCCACCTCTGCCACCAAAATGTTTTATGTGAATGAGCCAAGATGTGCTTCAGGTTTTTTCATACCAACCATTCAAACTGCTTATGCAAACCTGGATGTTTTGCAGAACTCTGCTGTAGGAAATGTTAATTCCCAGCACAAGGCCAGAAATCAAACAGATGGCAAGCTGTTGTGTTTTAAATTGCCATTGTCACTAGTTAAATTAATGTCTGCCTACAGTCTTAACTTTGTTGTTTTCTATTTGATCGACATTCCATTATCTGCCAGGAAAAAACAAAATACCAAAAACCAAACCAACAAAACATACAAACAAAACTTGCTTTAAAAAATCATGGGAAACAGTTCATGTTACTTTTGATAAACTTTGAATAAACAGTCCTAAGATACGTCTGTTACACCAAAATATATTCCTTCTTCAACCTTGAAACCACTGGGTAGTTCCGGGAACAGAATTAAAGTATTCAGTAGAATTTAAGAATATCATGAGCTCTCAGTTATTTTCTTTATCTTTAGGAAGACATGTCTGTAAGATTAAGAAGGAAAAATTCCAAAAAAGAAGACTAAGAGATGAAAATTACAAGAAAATGACCTTTAACCAAACAAAAGACCTTGGCAGAAAATTCTCACTTGTGGTCATCAGCTGTTACTCAGTGAAATCCTTTCACAGCTGAAAAAGATTGGCTTTTGGGTTTTGTGATTGCTTAACTACTTAAAAGTTTTAAGTATTATATAGAACACTCTAGGGATCTAGAAAAGCCCCATCTGGAGAGAAACATTGTTTATAAACAAAGAATAAACTGCAGTTCTCTATTTTGATCTGGTCTGATATTTCTGCCATTAGTTAAGCTGCATCAGCATCTTACAGTATAAGATTGCTCAGTGCCCCTTCTGAGGGCAAAGACTTGTGAAAAACTCAGTTTTGAAACTTTACTTCAATTACCCCAAGGAAGATAGAAGGCACGAAACACGAAAAAGGCTGTGGCATACTACTTTGGGTTCCTGAAGAACAAACAGAGACCTGACAAAGTGTTGGGAGTGGACATTCCCTGACAGACCAGGAAGAAAGGCCAGTCCTCAGTTACAAAACTTCTCCAGGTAGGAGAAGGATACAGATATCTGATGGAGAAATGGGTCTTTTGGGCTCCTACCAGACTGCTGGTAACCTAGCAGCAGAACAGCAACTAATAACAAAATCAGGAGGATAGCAGAGCATCACAAGATTACAGAAATCTCATCCATCAGAGGAAGCAGATATCTGAAAATTTAGATATATAAGGGATCGAAAATGAATGTGTCAGGACAAAGATGTCTGAAAAGCTCAGGTATTTCATGTTACTTTTTAAACTTTATTTTCTTTGACATTCAACATTGCTAGAAATTTCTGCCCTTCTTGAAGTCACTCAGTTCTAATGATATTTTAGGCTTTCAATGCAGCACAACAGTCATAAATTACAACAACATTTTCTACGAATGTAAACATTTCAAGGCAATTCATAAGATGTGATCTACTGAGGATACTTATTATTAATTTTACAAATACAGAATAATTTGCCCCCTCAAAAGTCACACAGCAGATAGCAGAGTTCACTGCAAGCTGAACAAACAGCAGTGTGGGGGGAATGTGGCTTCCCAAATAGCAAGGATTTAAGGAACCCTATTATATTTCTAAAGCCCCTCAAAAGAGGCTGCTACAGCTTTCCTCAATTCAACAGCCATAAAGGAGAACAAGGCTCTGTAAATACCTGATTGTAAGACTGACAGAAAAGAAAAATAGGAACCTATCAATCAAATAAAAATTTTAAAATTTTACTCATAAATTAAATTCATACATTTAATCTACTGCTATAAACATTTCAGGTTTGATACATTTTTAACAAAACTGAGGTGATATAAATGTCATACATTCACAGGGCAGTCCAGAGAGGGGTTTTTCACCTCATCGCTGGGGAACTTTCATGGTCTGAAAGAAACAGAGACACAGTTTTGCCACATAACTAAAAGTACCATGGCAGGTTCTGGGATGTTCATTTAGAATATGGGAAGAGTAGATTCCAAACCCACTTCCCAAGAAAGTACCCAGACCATTGTGCTGTGCAGGAATCTGAAGGAATTGTTGTAGCAGGTTGAACGAGAAGGGGTTTTTTACCAAGCCTCTCTCCTGTACTATCAATACAAGCCTGTGGTCTCTATAAAAGCTGGTAACATTCCAAAGATCATGAACTTAGGGAGTATGCGTGTGACTAATGTCTGTTTAATGTTTAATCTGTATTATGCATAATTTCAAATAGGGTTTAGGGAAATAAATGGTTCAGGTTGGACTAATTAAACAAGAACTGGTGTAAAAATCCTTTACTCATGCAAGTTATTTGGCTCTGGACTGAGCTATGAATGCACAAAGACACGTCCATATAGCCCTGCTTTGCGGCACAAGGAAATTACACAGATGATTAAAGCTGCACGGGCACCACGTGAGAATGGCAAAGGTGGGTGCAGAACAAGCATGAGGAAGTACATGGCAATTGTCACCTAGAGATGAAGTATTGCATTCTGCGTCACTAGTCATGCAAAGTACATGGTTAACTCTTAAAGCCGATACAAGGCACAATAACAAGAAAAGCAGGAACCAAAAATCAGGAATACAGAAAAGAATACTCCAAAATGATGAGCCCATGGGAGCTCCTTCCCCAGCTCCCTGCCTTGCTTTAGAGAATTGAGGACATTATTCAGAACGCCAGGATTTGCTCTGCGTTTTCTGGACAATCCAACAGCCAGGATCCCAAGCATCAAAGGTGGTGGTGGGTGCTGTCTTAAGTTCTCTTCACTTAGAAGTGTTCAATAAGAAGTACTCAGAATAAGATAACAGTGAATTTTAAGTGTGATTTCACATGCAAATCATGAATATTCCAGATAGCTACTCTAAGCAGTGCAAGCAAAATAGGAGGAAGAAACTGCTGCTCATCCTTAGTTTGTGACTTTATCCTGAAAAATGTTCGGAACCAGAACTACATGTGTGTTTCAACATGCTCCGGGATTTAAATAATTTTCATGAATACATCTATTTAGTTATATTTTCTTAGGAAGAAGGGGACTCAGTATCAGTGAAGCTACTGCTGTGATAAACCTCAAACTGGGAAAGGGACTGTTTTTCATCTTTTCTACCTGCTGTGGTAAAACTATGGTCTAGTTTTGAAAAGCAGTTTTAGAAAACAAATGTTAAGAAGCAGATGTTAGAAGATGTATAACACAGAGGTGTGGTTTTTTTCCCCAAAAAGAAAATCTGTGTACAACAAGGAAAGAAATTAAACTGCACAAGTGATCAGCACACATGCATTTCATTTTTTTGCTCATATATACTAGTTCTGAGTCAGGAATCCTCACTGAAACATGCTGCTCTTGCAGGCACTACCTACTTTGCTCTGCTATTAATCACTCGTGATGCAAGCACTCCCACCCATTTCTGAGAACAGAGTAGGCAGTCTGATAACTCACAGGCTTCAAGCTGCCCTTATAAAGTTGTTCCACTTTTGCATACTTCCTCATACTGCTGGTTTCTCTGCGAAGATGAAGCTGCTCGTTTACTTAGTCTTGCTGAAGACAGCTCTCCTTACTTTAACAGATGTCTTTGCAGTTGTTTTAGAAGATGAAGAGGGTGCTACAGAAGGAAAACTTACTGAGACTTGTCCTATAAAGCTCAAAACTAATCGGAAATGTGACGAAGGAGAGGATTGTCCGTATCAGATAAACCTGCCTCCGATGACCATGCAGTTACCCAAAGAATTCAGACTGCTTGAGAAGACTCTCAAAGAAGTGCAGACCCTTAAAGAAGCGGTAAACAAGCTGAAGAAATGCTGCCAAGATGGCAAGCTGCAGGCAGATGACAACCAAGAAAGAGACAATAGTAATGAATTCCTGCTACCTAATGCAGACACTCCAGCAGAAAACAGCAAAATCCAAGATAACAGAGTAAAGGAACTACAAAACAAAGTTAACAGAATGGCAACCAGTCTAAAAAATGCAAAGAACCAGATTCAGACACTGCAGGGTCGATTAGAGAAGATGAGCCTCGTAAATATGAATAATGTAGAGCACTATGTTGACAGCAAAGTTGCTAATCTGACGTTTGTTGTGAACAGCCTTGATAACAAATGTTCTTCTAAATGTCCAGCAATGCAGCCAAGCCCTGGTATGTAACCTCTTCATTCTCACTGCCTGTATAAACTTTCTGTGCATTTTACAAATATTAGATAAACAATTTTAAATATATTTTAATTAGATAGCTGTGCTATTAACTACACAAGTGTTTGCTCTTTTAGTGTTTATCTATGCTCCTGTAAAACATTTCAGCTGCCACTAGAGGGTTACTGAGAGCTGCAGGTGCTCAGTTCAGCTCCTTCTAGAATTGGACTTTATTATGGGATTTAAAACATGACTTTTCAAAGGACTTTTTTTTTTTCCAGCTAGTAAATATGAAAAATTCACTTATTGTTTTACACCCTAGTATCCTTCATTAAGGATATTGAACATCAGTGAACTACATATATTTTCTCCTTGTATGACAAGGGGTAAATTTTCTCTAGGTGTGCCCTAGAAAACTCTGTGATTTTTTTCAATGTGAAACCGCAACTATTCTGAAATGGTCTGCAACTCATTATTACACATCAAGTGAATCTAGTAAAATTTTTAAACAGATGGATAAGAAAAGAATATTTCTACCATCACAGCAAATATCTGAAAGGCTTGGCTAAAAAAGCTTATTAACAGTATTTCTCAAGAGGGTAATGTCTGTACCATCATTTTAATACTAAACCCTTAGCATGAATCCCATATCTAAGCAATATAAAATAGAAAACAGGTGTTACCACTGACAAACAGGTTTTCTATTACTTTTTAATTGTCCTAATTAAAATTAAGAAATAGAATTAATAATTTCTTTCTAATGTTGACAGTTATTAAAGGAAGATTTTTTAAAATTCATAAAGTGTTTATATCACATATAAGAATATTTGAAAACAATAAATATTCACAAGATTGTCAGCATATTCTACCACTCAGATACCATACATACGATGATCAGGCATTTTATATAAGAAGATATGGCTCTCTAGAGAAAAAGCAAAAAAGATCAAAGCGCTTTACAGTTTTTAAGGCTCTGTTACTTAGTGTTCAAGCTTAAAATAAAACTGTTCTTCTGTCTACTCATATTAAAAATTGAAGGATCTGCAGATGGTACAGTGTATGTACAGCTGAAATTCTTGCAAGTGCGAAAAGAGCAAATGAATAATAATAAAGGGAATGCTTTTACTGTATCAACATTCCACTTAAATCAGATATAAATCAGTATAAATCAATTACTTTAATTCAGATAGAAAACATTCACAAAAAGAATGAGTGATATTTGGTATATCGATAATGGGCAATGAATCAAATTCAAGTACAGTACTCCACAACAGACTAAATTAATTTTAGGTATTTCTCACACTTACTGAAATGTTTGGTACTGTTCATAGCATACGATCATGTCAATATTCCTTATGTTTTCCAGTAACTGATGCTACAAGTGTTTGTAGCAGCCATACATACATTGCAAAAGCTAGCAAGGATAACAGCTGCAACCTTTTCCTTTACAGTAGTTATTCCTGCTTCCACTGAAAGTAACACAAAATTTTTTTTTCAGTAGGAGTTGAATTGGCTTATAGAAGCATTTTAGCTGAAATTTATATTCTCTGTCAATATCTGCTCTGAGACTTAATCCACCAAAGATGTTACACGAGGTTCAGCAAAAGAAATGAGAATCTATTGTGGATTTAGACTTGGCTTTTAAGCCTTCAAATCCTACACTTTGTGCTGTCATAGATGTCCAGTTTTCTGTACTGGCAAATGAGCAGTCCTGAGTCATATCCCCTGCTGCAGCCTGAGAACACTCCTCCCTTTCAAGAAGCAATTTAATTGCTTACATTTTTCTAGGAAAAATATGCAATTCAAGCCTGCAAATGAACATGCCCATAATTTCAAGTCTGCAATAGAAATGAACATTATGGTTTTGGCTCTTAACTCAGAACTTCTGAGAGCTCTCTATCACTTACTTAAGTGCCCGGAATTATAATACCTTGCTGTAGAACACAATGTCATTCCTGGATGACATTGTGGATCAAAAATGGATTTTCGCTGTGCAGGAAAAATCTGAGTATATTTTTTCTTCTGAATAAAATACACCATCCATTGTTGGGAAAACACTGTGTTAATGGCAAATGATAAAACTTTTCCTTACTGTAAAGCCAGCAAAGTCACATACACAGGAAAGCACCGTCACTTTTCTAGCTTCATCTTTCTAGGAATCACAGTATTATTACAACAGATGAGACAATTTTATTGCTCTTTTTCCTGCTTCCTAAAGTGCAGTCAACATCAATATATGAAACATTCCTAACAATGTTATGTTCTGTACCAAATGACGTCAACTGAACAACAGCCAGGTTAAAGTCACTCCCATATGGACAAAGTTTTTCTCTGACATGCTGTCAGATGAAGATTTTAATTATAGACAGGATGCAATAGTATACATTTAAATACATAAAGAGCAAGAGTGTACACACAAAGCATTAGAATTATGGACTGAAGAAATCAGGCTGAATTTACAGGAGGTAAGGAAACGATAAAGAGAAGTGTAGAGAAAAGGAGAAAAGGGAAAGCAGACAATGAAAATGCTGCATCCTAGACAGTTTTGATACAAAATATAATTTAAATTGGGTTTTTTGGACAGTTCTCTGATACGGAGATCCTAGGTGGCACCTATTAGAGAGTAAACCTGATGGAAAAAAACAGTTTCTGCCTAGAGCTGAAACTGCTGTAACACCATTTCCTATGTAGAAGTCCCTCCAATCCGAGATCTGTATGCCACATAGGTCTGGGTAAAAAAATGGTTTATTTTTAAGTTGAAATTATGTTTATTCTAACACTATCTGTTCTCCTACCAGTTATACAAATAATGCAGAGAGACTGTGCTGATCATTACACAGCAGGCAGAAGGAGTAACGGAATCTACAGGATTAGCCCTGACCCCAGAAATGACAGCTTTGAAGTTTACTGTGACATGCAAACCCACGGAGGCGGCTGGACTGTGCTGCAACGGCGTCAGGATGGTAGCACGAACTTTAACAGAACCTGGAACGACTATAAAAACGGCTTTGGAAACCTCAGCAGGGAGTTTTGGCTAGGGAATGACAAAATTCACCTCCTGACAAAGAGCCAGGAAATGCAACTGCGAATTGAACTTGAAGATTTCAATGGTATCAGAGAGTATGCAAAATATGAACATTTCTATGTGGCCAACGAATACCTAAAGTACCGTCTAAGTGTTCATGGCTACAGCGGCACAGCAGGTGATGCCCTTCACTACAGCAAGCGTTACAACCATGATCAAAAGTTCTTCACAACGCCAGACAAGGACAACGACAGGTATCCGTCAGGAAACTGCGGGGCGTACTACAGCTCGGGCTGGTGGTTCGACGCGTGCTTGTCCGCCAACCTCAACGGCAAGTACTACCACAAGAATTACAAAGGTGTTCGCAACGGCATTTTTTGGGGTACATGGCACGGTATGTTGGATGGTATTCCCAGTGGATATAGGCAAGCCTTTAAATCGGTAAAAATCATGATCAGACCCAAAAGCTTTGTGCAGTAATTCTATACCCTTCTTTTAACTAGTTTGCATTGGATTGCACTCAAAATCATACTTACTCAGTATTATACTCAGAATTCAAGTATTCAGTTATGTTTGGCATAAAACACTTCTAGACAAAACAACACACTTCTACATAAATTTTTAGAGATGGTTTGACCCACATAACATCTTCAAAACAGAACAGATGTTTCTGAATACTTTTTGCTAAAACTTAGCAGAGGTTAAGTCTTAGTATTGTTATGTAAATACTCTAAACATTGCTTTTGGTGCTTTTACTGACTGTGATATACCAGCTTCTATGATTTAAATCTTTTAAATGGTCTTCCACGAATTGTGTCTGAATAAACACCTGAAAATAACTCAGAGGTAAAACTGATAATGTACAAATTTTTCAACACTTAGAATGAAAATTAGTCTCTCTGGAACAGCCTGACTTTTTGTATCATCTATCCTTCACAACTTCAAAGGTATTCCATGGCAATGTCAATATAAATTAGGAAAAGTACTACAAATTACTATTTTTAAAGGACTGGGAAAAAGAGGGCCACATGGTTTGCTCAAAAACATGAAAAAAAGCCTTGAAGAAAACTTAGAAAAGGAAGATGATTCCCCAAATCTTATGCACTTTATCAAAGATTACTCAAAGAAGTTGGTGAAATAATTGAATAAAAGCAAGTGGAAATAATGTAGAGAGAATGCAATGAAAGACAACATTCTTGCTCATTTTGGTTCCTCCATTCAAGCTCAAGGTCCTACTTGTTGTTTGTGGGAGAAAGGAGCTGTTAAGTAGCTTATTGCACATTTATATAGTCAGGTAGACAGGTAGGAAGAAGACCCATCAAGAAGAATCCATGTCTTTGCATTAATGCCTCTGAATACATACAAAAAGTGTTTCCAGTGCCATTTTGCTTTCTCCTGTGCCTTTTAGGTAAGACAAATGTCACAAGATAACTCTTGTAGAGACTCAAGCTCTCATTTAAGTACTTCTCACTCTAGGTACCATTAGACCTTCAAATTGTAAAAAATACTATAAATATTTTGTAAGATATGAAAAGATTGTGTTCTCCCCTTTTCCTGAGTACCCCTTCTGTAGCCACAGAAACATGAACAAACCACTGGCAAGTATAGACAGAAAAGAGAATATATCAAAGACTTTGTTCTTCTCAAATACCACAAATTAAACAACCCAATTTTCAAATACTTCAGGAAGTGCAAATTGGAGATACTATTATTAAAGCTCATGTTGTAAAGAGTGAGCACAAATTTGACTACACGGATCTATTGCTTACCCTAGAGAGGACATGTCTCTAATTACAGTGACCAGCTTTCTGAATGGAGATGCAATTTATCTTGGCAAGAGGCTATTTTGCTATATTGCTTATGTCAATCTTGAGATGCAGATAATCTATACTAAAACTGTATTTCTTTACCAGTTAAAGTGTGGTGTTTGCTGGCATAGCCTTTCTGGTTAAAAGAAACATACAAAATAAGATCTAAGTATGTACCTGACCTAATACTTCACAAATATGACCCATTTTTTAAGATGAGAATGAGAAATATTATGGTTACAAGTTATGCAAGTGAGCAACAGTGGCAATAGTTAAATTGTAAAATATTAATATATATATTTTAAGGAAGTAAATACTTTGAAGGATATTCAGTGTGGTTTAGGATATGTCAGTTTGGTTTATTGTATTTCAATTTTAAAGAGTAATGGAAAATTTTAATTGCAAGATGTCTAATCTTGGCTTGAGAACATGTTTTGAAGCTATAGAATATTTATTTTGGGATAAAAAAGGATTGTCTAAACAAACAAAAAAAGGCAACTTATAAAGTATTGGTTAGAAGAGCAAATATCTAATTGTATACGGTTATATTTAGTAATTTTGCATGAAATGCACAATTTGCTCCTATTCATTATATGGTAACTAGCTAAGTATGACTTACAGTATCTACAAGCTTCTACTTGAAAATGTCTTTTACCTGCTAAGTTCTTAGAAGAGAAACTGTCCTTTTTATATCCTGTTTAAAGGAAACTTCACAAAACACAGAAATTTTAACAGTAAAAAGCAAATGTGATTAATATAATCCACAAAGCCTTGTCTGATGTCTAAAAAAGAAAAAGAAAAAAAAAAAGAAAAACGAAGTGTAATGTGGTTACACAAATGTGAATATTACCTGCCTGGAACTGTTGTAACCGAGTCCCCATCCATGTGTACTAGTTTTAAAAAGTGTAACTCCAGCTACTTGTTGCAAGCATTATTTTTGTTTTTCCTTGGTGTCATAAAATTAAGTCACACTGTTAAAGCTGTACTACTGTCATAGAAGTTTATGGAGAATAAAAAACTAAAATCTTGTAATTTGTTTTATTGATTTTCTATAAAAACTGAAGAAACACATACACCTTTAGGTGACCAACAAAGATGACTATGTGACATGCCAGGAGACTAACTAGTTGTAACAGCAGTCCTTGAGAGATCTATTTTATGGCACTTCAGCTGCCAGATAATACCAAAGGCTGAAGTCTCAGACATCCTTTTGAAACTATTAATATTTTGGAAGAGAAAAAAGTAATTGCTAAATCAAGAGTTTACACAACCTGTATCTTTAACATGAAAGAGGAGAAGCAAACTCATCTGGTTTTTGTACTACACGCAACCTTTCAGTTCACACACGAGTTTCATCAAAGCATGTGAATAGAAATAATACCCCAAATTAAAGCATACAATTTTTTATACAAACAAAAGCATTTGGTCTCTGCTTAAGGCTTAATAATTCAAAACATGTCTTCCAATTTACAGAAAATATCTTGTGGTTTTGATCTTGCTAATATTTAAACTGTGAATTTTAGTGAAGATGATTAGTAACAGTGGGTTTGCTAGCAAAATTCCTATGTTTTTTTTCCAAAGAACAAAGGCATAAACCCATCTGTTCAATGTGATCAGCCAAGTAGACTGTAATGTCTTGGCTTTCTATGCATTGCTTAAACAAACAAAAAAAAAAATCAGAAAAATGCATTTTAAAAGAAAAGCAACAACAGAGAAGAAATGAAAAGAAGATCTGAAAGCAGTGACTTTTAACTTTTTTCTTCCTTTTTTTAAATGCAAATATCTGTTTCCTTGATGGTGTTTCTGAGGAAAAACTGCAGTCAAACTCAGAGAGTGAGTTGTGAACAGGTAGTTTAGCAATTAGGTGGAAAATAAACTGGAATTTATGTGACCATTTTCAAAGGAAATTAATATGGTTCTCAATCCGTACCTAGGACATCGTGTTTATAACTTAAACCAAAATCAAACAAACAAAAAAAGGTGCCAAATTTACTTAGCTTCTCTGACTTACATGTGAATAGAAAAATCAAAACAGGAAGGATGTGTAGAGAAAAAAATGAGATAACTATATACTGGGCTACCAAGAAAGATATTCGAAATGTATTTTTATAAATGTGTTCTGTGATCTTTTTTTCAGGACATAAGAGAAAAATAACATGGGCCTGAAGACATTGACAATAAGTTTAAAAAAAAAAAATGGATGAACCAATACCAGCCAACAGGCTCTGCTAAAGGCAAACTTTCCACTTACTAAAATGATCTCTCTCATTAATAGCTTTAATGAAACTTTTATGGAATTATAATACTTCTGCCAGAAGTGAATTTGGCCATCACCCTCAATGGTAACCAAAACCAGAAAACAATGTTTTAAGATGACGTATCAAATCCAACCCTCACACAGGTCATGAGAACAGGATGTGGATCAATAATATTTTTAAGCCTGTCTTAATAATTTTTTCTGATCTCAGTAAAGAAGAATATTTTTGGAAAATAATCAATACTTGAAAAAATATCCCAAATTACCTAATTATGTTTATATAATCAAGACAAACTGTAAGTCTAATTAATACTACACTACTACTGAAATAGTATGCCGATATTTAGAGTTGCACAGTAGAAAATAATAAGTATGTTTTACACATTTATTTTTAAGCAATTACATTGAGTCAATGACTTTTACGAAGAAGTGGGATCTGCTTTGAGAAACAAATTCTCTTTTATTTCTTTGGACAGAAAATAAAAGCCTCTCTGCTTACTTCTGCAGCTCAACCTTTACATGCTACAACCAAAGATAAGGATTCTTTCTCATGCAAATCTTTAAGGCTCTGTTCATTAGGAGGACACAAGTTTTTTGAATAAGGAAACCAGAAATCACCTTTTTAACATTCAAAGTGACCTAATCTGTGTAACAGATGATTCTCCACCACTGGACATTTTTATCAAACGCGGTTGTGCTGACCTAAACGTCATAGGCCAAGGCGAGGTAGACTCACGATTTCAGTACAAGATCACCCTGTTTTGGAATGTCAGATCTCAAATACATATTTCAGGTGAGAAAAGAGGAAGAGGAAGACAGCTTTGGAACATAAAGCAGCAACATGCTTGGCTTTTTAAGTCTCAGAAATTGTTGAGAAAAGGCCAAAATGCCATCAGGTACTGCGATTAAAGGTTATTCCTAGTCTCGCAGCTTTAGGGAGGTGCGTTCCCTCTGTGTGGCATGAAATTTGCACTTACTTTGTAAGAGCATAGAAGAAACAACACATCAGAAATACTTTCAAATGTGCTTTTCAGGAATGAACAAAAATACCACTTGCTTTGTGACAATATGAACATATGCAACGGCTCCTGGCCTTGTTTCCTCACCATGTCACCTGCAAGCGGTAACAAGAATCTCTCCATAGAAAGAGTATATTACACTGGCTCTGTTCCCACTCCTGCTGCTTCAAGGCATTTGTAAATTCAGGCCACTTTTCTACAGCTTTTTATAGGAGCTACCACTAATTGGAACAACCAACTTACCTATCACAACCACTGATCGGTTTAACGTTCCCTCTGCAAACTCTTGCTTGCTGAAAGCTGTTGAAAAAACCCCCAGACTCTAGCTTATAGACACATTATCAACCCTAGGTGACTCCCCAAGTGACCATACCAACAAAGTTAAAAAAGGTTTATTTAATTAGCAGTTAGATTCCTGTGGGTGGAGGCAACATCTGTCTTTGCTGTCTGTGCCAACACATTTATAGAGCTTTTTTGTTGTGCCAGGAGCCTTTGAAGCATGTAAAGTGGAGTGTGCCAGGATCAGCTTAAGTTTGAAAATGTTGTTTGCATTCGACATCTGTGTTAAGATTTTTACATCTTTGATAGAGCACATACATGTCTGGAGAATGCTGAAACAAATTATCCACTCCTATGGTTACCATGCAAAAATATACTGATGATCATACTTTATGAGTAGAAAGCACACTACAGTATACGTAGGTGAACAGAAATTAAATTTGTGCTCATATAAAGAAAATCTATCTTAGTCTACTAGACTAGCTTTTCTAGCAAATTTTTCATTTAAAGTTTTATGAACTTTTTTTTTTTAAAGGAAACTTGTTTATAGCTACCATTCAACCTAATTTAGGAGAGAATTTTTTAAAAGCTTGTTAGCAAAAGAAATCGGAAAAGTATATATTTTCTAGAGTGGCATTGTTAGATGTCAGAATGCCATTGAAGAAATACATGAAATGCTGCTTCTTAGTAGGTACATTTAAAAGCTGCCACCAACCTTTATGTGACTTTGTCTTCTTTCTTGCAGCACAGATGAGAAAAAAAGAGAAAAATGAAAAGTACCTTTTCCCCCTTAAACCACATTCAAACACTGAACATACGCATCAATTCATGACTTTAACGTTCTTCCAGCTAACAGATCCACATGAATCAGTGTCAGAGCAGCAGAAGCAAAATTTGCTTGAGAAGTCTCTGTCACGATACTGTTCCTTTTTTGGTAAACATGGTGATTTTGCTTTGTGTTTCCAGTGGAACCAGGATTTTGGTTAACATCTTCGTTAGCAGTTCACCAGTTTTGGCAGTCGGGGTAACAAGTTCATTAATCTCAGAAACATTCCAAGTTTCAAAACAGTCCTGAAAAATATTCGTGAAAGGTTCTTTCTGCTTCCCGATGGATGGTGGCAATAGGATGCATGGACACCAGCAAAACCAAATGTAGCACGATAGTGACAATTTCCATTTAAAAAAAAAAAAGCATCTCAAATTAAAGACTTGGTGCTGGTATCAGGTACAGGGCACAGTCCATTTTATTCTTATAGGATACAGAGTGCACCAGTCTGTATTACATCAATCGGAGAAATCTACCAAAGGAGTTTATTCTTCTGCAGGTTTAGATTTAGCACATAAATGGACAACGTTCTTTAGCAGAAAGGGATTATTGTGGTACCTTCCAAATAAAGTGCCTGCTCTCTGAATCTGGTAAATAGTAAAGCACTTTTTATTCACAGGTACACTATTTATGGAATTAGTAAGTCTCTCATAGCATCCACTACGAAGACATGCAAGATAAATGTTGCTGAATCCTTTTTCCAGCATTGTTTTAAAAACAGATGTATACATTTCAGTGAACTAACAAGTATCTTTCTAACCCAAGAACATACCAACAAAAGGAAGAAAAAGAAAAAGCACAGCATAGAAGAGCTCAGAGACATCACCCTTGAGTAAAGCCTAACAAGAACTGCTAATATAGTACTAACTGAAAAAGACCTCAAACTGGGAGAAGCTACCCTCCCAAGATTTGATTTCTCCTTTTTTTTTCTTTTCCAGCAAAAACATGAGCTTGTACCTAATTTATAAATAAACAGAATTAACTACATAGAATTAAAAGATACTAGGCTCCATGACTGATTTTTCCTTCTAACTGAAAGAACCTGAGGAAGACTAGGTTTTGGGGAGTCTATGGGTTAAAAAGATGAACCAGTAGATTTTGTAAGCGATGTATCAACTTTATTAAATCCTGGAAATTTTGCAAAGATAAAATGGATGGAAAACTGTTCCTGGAGCACAGCTGTCTGTGATTCACTATGAAATTGGAAAGATGTATAGAGTAGGGCTCTTTTTTGTCTCTGGGACTAATTGCGGCTTGGGTAAAAAAAACCCCAAAATTAAGCAACAGAAAAGAATTTAAAGACTTTAATAGACTAAAACCAAAACATAAACAGCATTATTTTGATAATTGATGTTTTATTTATTTATGTGCCCATTAAAATGGGAAAGCCTGGATTGGGTGAAGGAAGAGAAAGAACAACTTGATTGTCCAGAGCAAAAATATGCTACTACACAGTGCAGGGAAGGGCAAAAATTGTGAGAGTGGGCAGGACGCAATTTGTAAATCAGTCTTTTTCATTTTCATTCTGCCTAATTTTGTCATTTTGAGCATTTAATCCAGTTTTATGTCATGTTCTTTTGCCTTTTATATTCAAATGGCCATTCCAGTATGTCCTGTGCTGCTTTAGCAGTAATAGTAGTCATCTTGTAACAAGGATGATATAAGAATAAAGGGAGACATAAAATGTATTATATTATCATCTCTACCAAAGAAATCATAACAATTTGCATGCAAAGGATGAGTATAAATTCAGAGCACTTGGCTGAAGCTAGCTACTAGTAAAATATTCATTTTATAAAATTAATAGCACTTGACATTTAGACAATGTACATGACATAATATTTGATACATTTTTTTTCTGTCTTTTATGAATCAAATTACACATACATGGTCCATAATGCACTAAATTAAAAATTAAACCAGCATAATTTATTACATCTTAATGTAGCATTTATCCAAGTAATACATTTATTTAATCATACAGGTACTAGACTAAGTAGTTTTCCATGAACGTTATTAACGTGATGTAGATTGTTTTATTTCTAATGGCATAAACTAGAAGAAAAGAGGATATTAGGAAAGATTGACAAGTCAAGAAATTCAATTAGAAGTGTTAGAACAAAGGCCTTTATTTCAAAGACATAACAACAGAAGGCTAAAATAAGTGGAAAGTTCTTTTAATGAATGTATGGCAGTCCTCTAACCAACAGCAGTGGAAGTACTGAGTGAGGCTGATGTCAACTTGGTAATAAATAAAAACACTTGGTGAAAAGAAGCAAGTCATGATGGACTGAATGGGTTTTGTTCAAAACTCTGTCCAGTTTTTAATATTTTTACCTAACCTACAAGGCTAAACAATGTTACTATGTGTTACTAGAAACAAAGGGGAGAGAGAATGTGCATGTTTGACTCCTTGATCTTTACATGTTTGACTGAGAAACGAGACTGGCTTGACTGGAAGTTTTACTGCTAGATGGGATGTATCTGTTCTCAAATAAGTCTCATAATATCAGAAGTTTCCCCTTCTGATAAATATTTGCTGCTATGCAGGCATAAATGACTAGCCAGTAAACCAGAGACAATATGATCCAATTCTGCTTCTGCGGAAAAATTCCGAAAGCTCTTCCAAGAAGCTGAAAATAGTATCAATGTAACAGCCTCTATGGTGACCGAAGTCATATATTTCTCTCTGAATTATGTATAAAGTTCAACACAGGAAAACAAACATGGCGGTGAGAGAGAAGAAATGTGAATAAGTGATGAAAAGCCAAAGCACAAGTATGAACTGTTAAAAATTATGGTAAGAATAAATGAGTCATCGACCCCTTTTAAAAAATGACCAAAAGACCTCGTTATGAAATCTTATGCAAATTGCTTACTTCAGTTTTCCACTGCACGTTTTTCCCCTGAGTTGGGAACAACTTCTAGTACTAAGGTTACCCTGTATTTCCCAGTAATGGTTTAAAATGTTATCAAGAGTTAAACAAGCTAGGCTTAAATTTGACACATAGAATAACCTCTTTGGAAAGATTTTTTTTGGGGGGGAAAAAAATATCAGCCAAATGATCTGACCATTTTCTAGAATAAGGCTAGAAAAATTATGTTTTCCCATGACTATAAATAAGGAAAACAAAGCACAAATGTAGAATATATTTTAGAATGTTATATCATTTAGTTTTATTTTGTTTAGGGAGGGATGGGGGGTGAAGACATCTTGCAGTAGGCATATGCTACTTATTGACATATCAAGAATTCCACCACAACTGAAAATCTATAGAAAAAGTATTCAAGTAGCTGGAAATAAAAGTACTCCCCAAAGTGCAGTTTCCGTCCATAGGAGGATTTCTGTAAGGTGAGAAGTCAGCTCTCTTTGAGAGTTGAGCTGTCCTGGACTTTTGCAGCTGCCTTGGACCGAGAATTAAATTTTTTTGTGCTACAAAACTGGAAGCTGTGGGTTCAACATATGCTGGTACTGATCTGAAAGTAGAAATCTCTCTCCCTCCTGTATGCTTCACTTCAATGCACAAGAGATTAGAGAGTGTCTGACTGTGCAGCTTCATTATATAGTCAGTATGATCTAGTAGCAGGACAGGAAAGGGGCAGCCCTATTTTCATCCTCACTACAAATTCTCGTCCCTTCCTTTCTACTGACTTTAGGTCCAAGACAGAGAGAGCTGGACGACCAAGCCGATTTGACAGATCCAAGCTAGAAAGAGCCCAAGGTAAAGCAACTGAAAGTAAGAACTTTAAGAAAAACGTGAAGTATGAACAAAGCCTGCTTAGGTTATAAGGGAGATGCATACGTTTATGATAAAGAGGGCAGAAATTGATTACTCTCCATTGTCATTGCAGGAAGGGCAAGAAAGCTGCATTATTCACTCCAAAGGAAATTCAAACTGAGATTTTGGAAAAACTTCTTTTAAAAACCCTAGCAATGATGAAATGCTGAAAAAGGATACCAAAGAGCTTAACAAAAGAGCAAATTAGATAAATATCTGCAGAGGATCTACTTTAGTGTAAATTTTGGATTAGATGATCTTTCAATGTCTCTTCTGACATTACATTTTTAAGCATTCAATTTGATATGAATGTGATATCTTAAATTCTAAACTATTTCTAGTACTCCGAAAGTTTCTTTAACACAGAAAATTCTGCAAAAGAAACCGAGTTCCAAAAGGTTTCTTCTGTCATCGTCAGTTATTAGTTCCTCAGAAGTCACTTACCTTGGATTTTTCCTTCAGCCTTTCTAAAAATCATGATGCAATTACCTTTATAGCTAGAATACTACAAAAACAAGACCTCTCTATTCTCATTCTCCGTAAGGCCATCATCACTTGAAAAAATGATGTGATTATCTGTTAAGCACACCATCCCCAGCAAGAATATGCCCCGTGTATCTTCCTGCTTCACAAAATATTCTTACCACTTAGAAAAAAAAATCAGAGAAGAAATGGGGCAGCTACAAGATAGCCTGTGGTAACAACCTTTGATTATTAACAACAAAATACACATTTCAGGTTAATTGATTTGGACACAATATGCACTGTTACAGATAGAGAAAGCTGTGGCACATGGTACCTCATCTAAACACTGAAATGCAGGACTTGCAGTTACATCAATGGATCCCTCATCTCGGCTATAAACTGTTGGTGCTAGAGCACAGATCAGTTGCTCATTCTCGATTTCCAATTCTGTGTCACTGGAACTGGAACTTTCTTCACCACTCTGACTCATTGTTTGAAGTTCTAGGAAGTAATGAAAATACCAAAATACAGCTAATTAGATCTAGGGATACACATGACTGTGCAAGATAAGTGCGCAGTTTAAAGAACGGACATTAACATGTGACACCCTCGTTAAACAACCAAAGTCACAACATGAGCAAGCTTGGTGGGTCTAGTTATAACTTCATGAAACATTGTAAGAGGTTGCACTATTGCTCTATCATTGAGCATTTTTAAAATCCTCTAACAGTTGGTTATATTACCATTACATAAATGTTAGACAACATGCAAAACAATATTTCTTAAAGAACAGGCATTGAATAATAGATTTAGGCTGGAAAAGGCCTCTGGAGTCATCTAGTCCAATCTGCTGCTCAAAGTAAGGCTAACAGCAAAACTAAATTGAGTTGCTTAGGGCTTTGACTAGCTGAGTTTTGAAAATCTGTTGAACTGAGGAGTCCAGCCATTGCCTGCAAATTTGCCTTACAAAGGAAATCCCCAAGTGGACAAGACTCCTGCAGCTCGAAGTGCTATGACCTTTCCTCTGCCATTTTCATAAGACTAATCCAAGAATGTGTTTTCCCTTCTCTCTACCCAACATAAACTCACCCTTCATGGTGTCCCTTGACCTTGCAGGGAGTAATTACATAGAAAAGGAACCCTTCACAGAACACAGAGGTCTTGAGGACAAGAACTAGTCTCACTTGTGTGAGTAGCATCATTAAAGTTATTCATGTCTGTAGGTCATTGTGTGTCCATACTTTAAAAAAAAACCCCAAACCTAACCCAACAAATAAACCCTGAAACCATACAAAATGAGAAAACTTCATATAAAATCTGAGAATAAGAGGTAGAAACACACTGGAAAAAATAATTCTCCTGAGATTTCATGTCAGAGCTCCTATGTAGTACTCACATTTCAGTTGAGTAACAGGTCACATTTTTAGTATCTGTGACCTCTGCTAAAATAATGTGACCCTGAAAAATATCCAAGTGAACTAATTCAAGAGTAATAATAAAACTCACAGGATTCAAACCATATTTTGATCCCTAGTACAGTGTGGGAGTCCCCTTTTCTCTTCCCCCAAAGAAGAAGTTTTAAAAGAGGCTAAAAGCCAGATTTTATAAACATAGCTAACATAGCTGTTCTATAAGCTTTATCTTGAAGAAAGCTCTTTTTCAAATTAGGTAACACCTTTTTTTTTTTTTTTTTTTTTTAATAAATACACAGAATGAGAAATAAAGGAAAATTGGAACAAGTAGGGTTGTTGGAAACCTGATAAGACAGCAGTTTCTCTCAGGTCGGTACTTGTCACTATATCAAGTGCCAATTAATAGCTGCCAAAAGCATCTCCTGGCATAACAGTATCCTAAGAGTTTTGATATTCAAAGAGCTTTACAATGTTGACCTTTTGCCTGAAGGCAGCATAAAACAAGACAAAAACATTTCAGGGGAAAGACATAAGAGAGATGGAATGACTAAAGAGGCAATTAGCATCTTACAGAGGGAAGGGCAGGGAAGAAGGACTTTGGAGGCACATTGAAATCTTGCCATGACGTAGTGAGACGTGGGAGCCATAGGGTAGCTGTAGAGCAACGCACAGCAGAAAGGGGAGATGGAGAATATTCCACCCAGAAATTCAATAATTCCTTTACAAGTTCACTAAAGTTGGCCATAGATAAAGTGAATGACAAAATCAGTATCACAGTATTTCAGTTCAAAATTTTGGGAGAAAGATTGATGAGTTCTGCAAGTGTTCACCTGACACTAGCAGATCTTTCTAGATTAACAACTATGCAGAATTACTATTATGTGGAGAACATTGTATTCTGCTTTAGGACAAAACCATTATAAAACCTTTATCAGCCACCAAAGATGCAGAATCCAGCTCAGATTAGTCAATCTTGACGTCACTCAGCCTTTTACAAAACACTGGAACAGGCTGCCCAGGGAGGTTGTGGAGTCTCCCACTCTGGAGACATTCAAAACCCACCTGGACACCTTCCTGTGTAGCCTCATCTGGGTGTTCCTGCTCCGGCAGAGGGGATTGGCCTAGATGATCTTTTGAGGTCCCTTCCAATCCCTAACATTCTGTGATTCTGTGATATGGGAGACTAGTTTCATTTAAAAGGGATCTTTTTTTATAAATCAAGGAGGATCAAAATTAAAACTGTAATAAAATTGAGAAGAACTTTCAAGAAATTTCAACAGTATATACTAGATTTCTCCAATGAAACAACCAGAGCAATTTTGCATTCCAAAGCCAGGAAGCTGATAGTTAAGAAAAATATAATTTCTTTTTACAATTGTGGTGGGAAAAGTGATTTAAAAATGTTGTGTTCTGTGTATCCACCTTTTGAAGAGTCACTTGTCTATAAAGGTAGAGAAGTTTAAACGGGCAAGTTTAGGCTTTCTTCAGTGCTGTTTGGAATTCCTTCAGGAACATTTTGACTTTTAGAGAGATTTCAGTGTCTGTATTTGCTTATGGAAAAAAAGCAATTTTATGATCTCTCCTGAAGGAGTCAAAACATTGTGAAACAACTGTAAACATCATAGAGGCCAAGAAATAATCTCTGAAATACTGTACGTAAACAAGTATACACATTTATAAATAGAGCAATTTTTCATGTATAAAGAACTGCTGAATATTTTAGCATAGAGATTTAATGTTTGTGGCTGCTGCTGCTTTATTTGTTTCTCTAAAATATATGGGAAGAATTTAGACAGAGCAAAAAGCGCTCTGGAAGAAACTCTAAGCAGAACAATGCCAAAAACTGAGAGCTTCACGGGTGTTGGCATTTTTGTTGATCTTGTATGTGAAACATACAGCTGATGCCAGTCAAAAAATACACTTCTGCATGGTGTGGTAGTACAAAAGAGTCCTTGCCAAGACTCCAGTTTGCTGGGCAGAAGAGAACAAAAGCAACCTTCAGAATCTGAAAAGTTTATAATATTGTGTTAAGACACAACTATAGGCAGCTGAGAAAGAGGAAAACAATTAGACAGCCTTCGCTAGTGTGATAAGCGCTGGTCTCCACTCCTTTTCAAGAGGGAAGATGATGAACTGTAACAAAAGATCTGTATGATTATGGGACATCAAAATAAGTTCAGCATTCTTCAATCACCCACTACATAATTAAATTTAAAATTCAGCTTATACAAAATTGGATGTATAAAGTTCAAAAAGCAAAGTGGAAATTTTGTATTTTTGCTATATCTGATAAATAAACAGTTTAATTCAAATAGAAATGAAAGTTGGCATGATTTCTAAATTTACAGAATAGTTCAACAAATATGCATGTTTTCAAACTGTAAAACTGCCTTGATCCAACATAGAGAATTGCAGAGAAAGGGAATTAAAAGTCTGTTTTGGAACCCAGGTCAAATCAGGCTGAGAACCGTCTTGTGAAACAGCTTGAGGACAGCAATAATAAAAGTCTGAACTCAGATTCCCAGGACTAACGCCAGCATCTTTACTTCAGTACCTCTCTAGAAAAAGCAGTGTGCATACACAAGCCAGTGCAGAATCCAGATAGGCAACACTTAGCTGCATTGACCCTTTCCAGAGTGACAGATGCAGAAAGTAGTAAAATTTCATTTTGAACATGAAGAGACGCAGTTCCATGTATGAACATGCATCAACTAGACTAATGAAGACACAAAATTTATTAGAATCTCTGTTAAGGGAACTACACTTCAACTGATCATCTTCATTAACATATACTGATGAACCCCTTAAAAACTTCATCTTAATCCCTCACGTTAATAAAATTAATTAGAAAAAGATTCAGGTTCAGAAAAGCGTCAGTAAGATTTTGATACCAGTCACACAGTCTTACCCTTCAAGCTCAACTTGAACATGTATTTTAAGCACAAAGGGGAAAAAATTATGAAGTACTTTATTTTTCTCTGCCACCGTTAGAGAATTAAAGGCATGAATTCATCATTAGAATAGTATTAAACTATTAATAATATTAGACACTGCTATTGCTGGAGGCAAAAACTGTTGTATGTTGAAGACTATGTGCTAAAATAACGTCTTTTCTATTATTTTATTAAAACTTTTGTATGAGCGTACTTCCAAGGTAAATTATAATTTCAGTTTGATAACATCAGGCCAGACTGTGAAGTCTGTGAAGTCAATTAAAACAATGACCAGTTACTTGTGCAAGTAGCCTGACTAACTCCAGTGGAAATATTTATGGAAGTAGTTAATTACTTGTATTACATGCAGGTTCATACTTGGATTTACAGATGGTACGTTATACATTTATATGTGTGCTACTTTCCTTCCTGATGGAAATTACTGATTTCTTAATATATTCCTTCTCTCATACTTTGTTGCCACACAAATCTGATGTTTTAGTTAAAGCTGGGTTAGTTAAATTGGTGTAGACTGACATATAAATGCTCGAACTCACAAGAGGTTTTTAGTTTAATACAACACAACTCTAAGGCCTAGTCAAGTTTAAACGAATAGGTGTAAATTCACCTTAAGTTGAGCTGACACCATAGACACAGGTGTCCTTCCACAGCCAGCTGCATCCATGGATATTAAGTGTTATTTCCTTCTCTTGCAGGAGGAGGTATCTTCCTCCTCCCTCAACACTGATCTGCAAAAGGAACAGTTTTATTACTCCTTTCTCAGGCAAATAAGCTAAGGAAGCCCAAGTAATTTCAATCAATGCTATGACTTTAATTGAATGATTTTTCTGGAAGTTGCCAAGGAGCTGCCTGCGGGGATGGCAGGAGAGAGGGGCCGATGAACAGAACCTCAGCTGAACAGTGGGGCATGATACAGGGTATTTATCCACATCTTCATGCTACCTCCTCTTGCACACAAAGCTTAAAAAATAAATATTACTCTGAAAATAAGACAACTGACTTAGCGTTTCACATTGAATTAGTTAGAAAAATTATGTAACGTAGTTGGAACAGCAAGATCTAGTGGGACCAAAAGCTGACCTAGCTCCGCACACTTCCAGCCAACACTGATGCCTGGGGAGGGACAGAAGAATCCACCAGTCACAGAGTGGTGAAGCTTCCCTGAACCCATCCCCTCTCCCCTTGAACTCCTGCAAAACTGTCAGTATCTGCGAAATACAGCGGAACGCAGATTTTCATCTTACCTCTGCACAATGTAACCAGTGCGATTTTTTAAAAAATTTTATTTGAATCTGGCTCCTTAATGCCACCTAGTTCTTTTACAGGATGAGTCACTGAATAATCATAACATTTCTATGGACTAGGTTGTTTCTAATGTTGTGTATTAGTTTGATAATTCTTTTTCTAAGGTGAAGAAGTCAATCTATCTGCTGTCACAGGCACAAAAGCCCTTCTCTGCCTTCCACTGTCCTTGCCATCCTTCTTCAAAACTTCCAGTTCTACCACATTTTCTTCAAGGAGGGAAGAGATGAGAGCTACCGATAATATTAATAACATGGTACTCCTGTACCATGGATTTATTCAATAGCACAGTGATCTTCTTTTCATCCCCTAAAATTTTATTTCCTAATGCTTCTTTCCTAAAGTCAAAGCTTGCAGACTTGTAAGCAGCAGAGCTTCTGTTTTAACTGGGCAGAACCATGCTTCAGCATGAAGGGTTATATATTTGAATGACAATGATCATTAAATTATCATTAAAATTAAAATTACATCATGTACAGTGGGGCATTACAATATGCATGTAATTTGGAATGGATTGTTTGATTAGACTGTACAACCCCACTAACAATTGCTTTAGGGAAATGAGAGCACATTGCGTACCTGAACTGCTTAACAATTTCGGTTCTGAGTTCTGTTGTTTCCCCTTGTTTTTCAGTCTCTGCTGTTTGGGATGGAATCACCCTGAGCCACACACAGACTTTATTGGCTGGAGTTCTAATTACATATGACTAAGAGAGAGAGAATTTGAATAGTAAGATTTGCCACTTCCCTTTTCACTTGGTTTCCAGGAGGAACTTATTTTTCTCAGAAAATTTCTGGTAGTGTGACAAACAAAAAAATCCCTGCAATTCAAACCACTGTGTGCTCTGAAGATTGCCTCTCTCTGCCATCCCTGAGAGGAAATGGTTACCATCACTACACACACACTAAAATACCGAGAGGAAAACAAACAAAACACGCTTTGCCTACCCACTGAAACCTAGACATGCCTTGAGAACTAAGCAGTTTAGAAATACATAATTGGAAATTACAAATTACAAAATACAAAAAAAGAGGAACTAAAGTAGTATAACACAAATATTTAATAATATAAACACACAAGAATTTTTAATAAATTTGGAAAAAATATCCTGACTACAAAATTCTTAAGCCTTATGATAGGAACACTGACAGGCAAGTAGCCGTGTGTGTGGTGAACCTCACCCAAATGCTGGATGTTAACTTGAAAGTAAGTGTTCTTGCATCTGAAGGTAGGAGCCTCAGCATGAGCCTGACACCAGCAAGAACACCCCTGCAGGGCAGGCCTGTTTTCCTGAGCAGGGAAGTCTCATAATTTCTCAATTACATTTATAGCAAATGGGTGAACATAAACCTGCCCAGGTAGACTAAGTTTATACCTGGTGAGTACCTAAAGCTATCTGATTTTATTTTGTGATTAATTCCAAATATAAAAGTTAGAAAATATATTCCTTCTGCAGCCTCTTCTGTATATCCTTTTTATTTAACTCCTCTTCCCTTGAAATTTCCCTTACCTTAGCCTAAAGGCACCTCTAATAATGCTTTGCCTTTAAAATCTATGTTATAACACTTTATAAGGTCTAGTTTTTAATATCTTTTGCCTGAAACACAGAATATTCTTTGGCTTACAACAACACTGTAAGTAAATATCTGGCAAAATAGCTAATAAGCATTGTAATTCATTAAGGAATCACACAGGCATCTTGAAATTTGAGCTCTAATCAAATCTTCATTTATAAATTTGATATAGTTTTTTTTCCTGCAAGTGATAAGTCAGGAAACTAAAGATGAAAATAAATCTCATTTTACTGTTGGACTCTGCTACATGCCGTACTAGCTGACATGGGATCAGCTGGAATTCAGTCAAGAGCATGAAAATGAAACGGAATCAATATTATAGCCAAAAAATAGATGACATAAGTAAAACATTAAAAACATGAGGTTTCATATGTATGGAGAAAGGACTTCTTCCCAGCAACTACTTTTTATCTGTTTTCTTCAGTATTTTTAACCACATAAGTATGCTTAGACTGTATCTTATGAAAAAAACCAACACAGACCAGTGAAATATATACATAGCTAAGGCTATAGTGTCTTTGAATGGTTTCTTGGACAAAGTTCTCAATTATGGAAAGCTTGTCAAGATTAAAGCTGATCCATAGCACAGGAGGGAGCCCAACCTGATAAACCTCTGTCTTCACGAGAAGCATCAAATACCAAGATACTGGAGGAAAAGGGGGCAGTGGGAAAGCAGCACTGACTGTAGGAGGCAGGAGAGGATGCTCGGGAAGAGCAGGAGGGACCTCAGGAGAAGTGGGGGCAGGAGTGAGACCCACGAACCAAGGGATTCCCTTGGAACAGTCGGTTAATAGTTATTTGTTGAATTGGCTGTCATCTAGGGGAATTATAGCACATTGCACCACATTTTTCACAGGGCTGCAACTGTTTCCCTGGCAAATTATCTAACAAACATTTATATGTGCTATTTGGTCTCAAGAGTGAGAAATTTGTAATGTTTTTTCCAAAAATCAACTATTTCTGAAGACCTGAAAAAAAAACTTGTATCCCCTGTCATGTCCCCAGATATTTCTTGATACATTTTTGTCTTTATAGAACTCTGTTTTTCTATGCTAAACTATCATATGGCAGGCTGGCCCTTTTTGTGTTTCATTTAATAGTTTTTGAGATTGAATAATGTAAACTAATTAAATAATTTAACTTAAATTGCTTTATTGATGAATATGAATCTTTATTAAACTTTCCACAGTGAAAATTACAGATGAACCAAAGAGCTAGGGCCATCTTTTTTCCTCTTGGACACTCAGATCTCATTTCAGATTCATAAATAATCAATGCCAGACAGTGATAAAATTGGAAATGATGCTAACAAGATGAAAAGAGCTTGATGACTAAACACCATATTGCATGGCTTGCATGGTTATTTTCGGAAAAGAAGAAAAACATCACATGGAGTGCAAAAGGCAACAAATCAGTAAAGTGACAACCCCAGATTTCATTATTTACTGTGTTGCAATGTAGCTAAGACAATGCACCTTTCTATGCATGTTTCATGCTCATTACTGGCAATAAACTACAACATGAAAATAATTCAGCCCCTGACTTTACATCATCCATGTCCACACCCCTCCACCTCATTTTTTAAATTATCATACAACGATAATGTAGGCTATGAAGTCCAAAAAAGTATTTTTAACTGAATTCAGTAGTTCCCCACTTTTTTGTAAACCTTAGAAGGACAATCGTCTCATGACATATTTGTATAGAACTCAGGAAAATATTTATTTGGCTGGCTTTAGAACAGCTAGGCTGTATGTTAACTGTTAAAAAGCAGTCACAATAAATAACTGTTAATCAAGCCGTCTTGACAGATACCAATTTTGGAGCCCCGCAATACCACTTTTGAAAAAACTTTTTCCAGCACATCTGCCAAACTGCTTCTTCATCCTCTTACCAAGGACATTTCAACACATGCAGTCTCACTGTAAGCTGAAGTCTAACAAAGACCAGGCTGCCACCCAAAGCCCTGCCATTTCCCCCTTCCCATTCTTCTCTTATCCTGCCTCCTCCTTGCAGGTGTGAAATCCTGTGGCTGCAGAGGCTGAGCGGGGTGAAACCTGCTAGTGCCTGGCTGCACCACAGTCAGCCCAAGGGGACCGTGGAAAAGGCCCTCACAGAATCATAGAATGTCCTTAGTTGGAAGGGACCCACAAGGATCATTGAGTCCAACTCCTGTCCCAGCATATGGCAACCCCACAGTTCACACCATGTGTCTGAGGGCCTTGTCCAGTCTCTTCTTGAACACTGTCAGGTTGGGGCCGGGACACCTCCCTGGGGAGCCTGTTCCAGTGTCCAGCACCCTCTGGGGGAAGAACCTTTTCCTAATGTCCAACCTAAACCTCCCCAGCACATCTTCCTGCTGTTCCCTCGGGTTCTGTCATTGGTCACTAAAGAGAAGAGTTCGGCGCCTGCCCCTCGTCCTCCCCTTGTGAGGAAGCTGTGCCCGCCATGAGCTCTCCCCTCAGTCTCCTCCAGGCTGTACAAACCCAGTGACTTTAGCCCCTCCTCATACGGCTTCCCCTCCAAACCCTTCATCCACTTTGTAGCCCTCTGCTGGACACTCTCCAGTACCTTTATAACCTCACGCCCTGAGGCACCTCGGTTTCTCACGCAGGAGATGGCAGCTCGGAGCGGCGGGCAGACTCCCGGCACGCAGGGACACGGAAGGTGAATGCGGGCCCCAGCCCCCTCGGGACTCCTCAAACAGGACTAAGGCCCGAGCACCGCTGGACTCGTTTCCCACCTCTGCGTTGGAGCCACGGTTTTGCCTCCCCCGTCCCCGGCCTCTGCGAGTCCCTCGAGGCCGCGCAGCCCCCGCCGCCGGGCCCTACCTGTGCGGCCGCGGCCGGGCCCGCCTGGCCGAGCGGCGTCCCCCGGTTGCTGTGGCGACGGCGGCTCACCGCCTCTGCCCTACCTCAACCGCCCTCCGCCCGCTCCTTCGATTCTGATTGGCTCTACCATCCCGCCCCGCTGCCCAATAGAAGCAGACCACAGAAAGGCTCCGCCTTCCCCTTTCGCTGATAGGCCAATGAGCACATATAGTCTCGCCCCTTGTCGGGTGCTTGTAGTTTCTTCTGCGTGCCGGCGAACTACGACTCCCAGAAGCCCGCGGGCGGGGCTGGCGCCTGTCGCTCCCGGTGCGCGCGCCAGCAGCCGCCGCCTGTTTACCAGCCGCCGGTGCCGCTCCCCGCGTGCAGCCGCGGCACGTGACCCGGCGGTAACGGCTGTAACGGCTGTCCGCCGCCAGGAGCGGCTCCCGTCCCGCCTCCGCTCGCCTCAGGGGCTTCTGCCGCGGCTCCCGGCGCCGGCGGCATGAGGGCGCTGCCCCCGCGCTGGGCGCCTCTGGCGGTGCGGGCGGCGGGCGGGTGGTGGGGGCCGCCCGTCCCCCGCCGCGGCTGCAGCGGCTCGGCCGAGCCCGGCGGCCGTCAGCCCCTGCAGGAGTGGGCGCTGGCGGTCAGCCCGCGGGGGCGGCTGCGGGTGCGGCTGCCCTGTCAGGTGAGCGTCCGCCCGCTGGACCCGCAGCGCTACCCGGACGCGGACCGTGTGCTGGTGGCCGTGAGCGGCGGCAGCCCCCCGCCCCGCGGCCGGCAGCGGGACCGCGTCCGCGTGGAGTACGACGAGGCGCTGCAGCAGATGGCGATCGTCGCGGACGGCGTGGACAGCAAGGCCGTCGTGGACGTCAGGACGCCCGTGAAGTTCGGTGGGTGAGGCGGGGGCGGGGCGGCTGCGCGCCCGGCCGTCAGCCCCGCCTGCCCCTGCTGGGACAGCGACTGCGACGGGGGCGGGATCGTTCTCTCAGGTGGGGCGCACCGGGAACGGTGCTGGCGCTGCTGCTGCTTCGGCTGGAAGCACCCTTGGCAGTGGAAATTCGGAAATGGCATCATGCCCCCTCTAGTTCAGGAGGTTCCGTGTTTCCTGACTTCTTTGGTGTTTGGATATGTGATTTGTTGTTGACGTTTTCGTCAGCAATGCTTAGTGCTGAAACTTGTGCTATTAAGTGGTAGTTGCACTGCACGCTTTTATTTTTACTCTGACAGCTGGTGTTCCAGAAAACACGTAACAGCAGCTCAGCTGAGAGTCAACAGCCCTCAGTATGCGCTGTGCACACCTGCAGCTCAAGTGTTGTTCCCAGTAGGGCTGTTGGACCACTAGTGGTTGCTGTGCTGAGTGGCCATCTGCAGAGATCAAAAGTCTGGAAGGTAACAATACAGATTAAATGCCAAGAAGAGCTCCCTTGTCTAGTACAAATCTTGCATTATCTTTTTGAGCACAAGGCAAAAATCTGCACTGGGTTTCTGGTACAGAACCTACAAGCAATTTGGGAGAGCAGCTCTAGTGGCTGAAACCAATAAACACCTGCACTGGACTGAAATACCGACAGTGGCTCTAACTTTATGGAAGGAAAAGAACAAACTTGCTAGGATAATTCCTCTCAGTGAGCTGAGTTTAGGGAGTACTTGACCCAGAGGGATTTCTATGTAGTCGTTGATGTGGGTTTTTTTCCTACAGAGTTGTGCAATTGTCTGTACAGTACAGCATAAGTTTCATGATGCTAGAAAAGGTGTTCAGTGTGCAAAAAAATGCAGTCCTTTGGATTGCTTCAAGTGGTTATTCAACACTGCTGCAGGTGTGGTCTGAGAAATGGTGAATAATCTCATTCTACTTATGCGTCATACACATTATCTATGACTTTTGTAAAGCATGGTGTTATATTCTCTGCTACCACTTTTCCAGACCCTTACAGCAAAGACATTCTGCGCCTTTTATCTTTTAATTTTCCCCCACTATATCTTGAATTCTGATATGTCTTTTTTCTTGTTTTCATTTAGAAGAAGCTGAACTGTATATCATTCAAAATGGAGAAGTGTTATGGATTTATCATGGCAGCATTCTCCTTTCATTTTCCAGTCTTACTCATTCCTATAAATTTTTTTTAACACTGTTGCTAACTGAAATGGTGTTTCTTAGATATGTGTATCAAAACTTACAGTTTCTTTTGTTTCCTAACAACTAATATAGAGACAAACATTCTGTAAATAATATCGGGGCTTACCCCACCCCTCTCTGCCCTTAGTATGCTTTATTTTGTGTATGTTAGAATGGCTATACCGATTTGTACTATGAGTCCAGTGAGACTGCTCTCCTGTCTCCACCAGTAGTCATAAACAGATGCTTACGGAAGAGTGACAACAGGACAAACATAAATGATATTTCATTTAAGTGTTCTCTTAACTGTCACCTGTTTTCAACTCGGGATTTTCTGAGCCTGACACAGCTCAGCCCCTCAGTGAGTCTCTCTTCCAAGTGTCTGCTTACACATGTAAACAGCTTCAGGGTGAGTGCATCCTGGCAAACTCCATGATTCTTGGCAAAGAGTCCCACAAGGCAAACCATCCATTTAATTTCCTGCTATCTTTTTGCAATTTATCGGTGAGTTTTTAACTAGTCTGAATAATTCAGTGTCATTGGAACTTTTCAACCTTGGTATTTGTGCTGATATCCAGTTTCATGTAGTGTTGAAGATGATGCGTAGTTTATAGCTGAAAGACAATATAGGACTAAGGATATTGTCAAAGACATTTGAAAATCCAACTTCATTCTCTTAAACAGATCAACAGTTACTTTTTATATATTCATTGACTCTTTCACTAAACTGTAGCAGGACTGTGTTCTCCAAGAGAAATTTTTAGTTTTGACTTTTTGACTTTTTTTTTTCCTCTCCTGCTTGGCTAGTGCAAAGATTACCTTGTCTTGTCTGTAGTACATTCACTGAGTCCATCCCAGGATTACAGGCAATTGAACCGAAACCCAGTGTCTTGTTTATTAACCTTTATTTTTCTGGCAGCAGGTGTATTTGGTTCCAATAGCTGTTAGTAATTTGATATTTCGAGGCCAGTAGTTAGTAGGGTTCTCCAGGGGTCTGTATTAGGTCCAGTCCTGTTCATCAGTGACCTGGATGAAGAGACTGAGTGCAACCTCAGCAAGTTTGCTGATGATACCAAACTGGGAGGAAGGGCTGACACATCAGAAGACTGTGCTGCCATTCAGTGAGATCTGGACAGGCTGGAGGACTGGGCAGAGAAGAACCTGATGAGATTCAAAGGCAAGTGTAGGGTCCTGCACCTGGGGAGGAATAACCCCAGGCACCAGTACAGGTTAGGGGTGGACCTGCTGGAAAGCAGCATTGCAGAGAAGGACTTGAGAGTTCTGGTTGACAACAGGTTGACCGTGAGTCAACAATGTGCCCTTGTGGCCAAGAAGGCCAACAGTATCCTGGAGTGCATTAGGAAAAGTATGACCAGCAGGTTGAAGGAGGTTCTCCTCCCCCTCTATTCTGCTCTGATGAGGCTGCATCTGGAGTACTATGTCCAGTTCTGGGTGTCCTGGTTTAAGAAGGACAAAGAATTACTGGAGGGAGTCCAGTGGCAGACTACAGAGATGATCAGGGATCTGGAGCATCTTATGAAAAAAGGCTGAGAGAGCTGGGTCTGTTCAGCCTGGAGAAGAGAAGGCTGAGGGGGGATCTTATCAATGCTTGTAAATATGTCAAGGGTGGGTGTCAAGAGGATGGGACCATACTCTTCTCAGTGGTGCCCAACGATAGGATGAGGGTCAACAGGTACACACTGAATCACAGGAGGTTCCGTCTAATGTGAGGAGAACTGGAACAGGCTGCCCAGAGAGGTTCTCTGGAGACATTCAAACCCGCCTGGACACATTCCTGTGTGATCTGCTCTGGGTGAACCTGCTTTAGCAGGTGGGTTGGACTAGATGATCTCCAGATGTCCCTTCCAACCCCAACCATTCTGTGATTCAGAGTTTCTGCAGGATCTCTGAGTGACTATTATGTATTACTCCAACCTTGGTTGCTCTCAGGGGGTAGAATTAATTGTATTAAGACCTGGAGAATCTCAGCCTTCATAAAGAGTTTCAATGGGGAGGGCCTTCCTGAAGGTCTCAGTGGATCCTGATGGATTGGGAAAGAAAAAAATAGTCATTTAGCCTTTGTCCTGTCTCTGAGATTCTTATATTCTGAATGTCAACCAACCCTGCAGATGGTCTTACAGTCTTCCTTCTTGAAACAGGCACTTTTAGTTAATAGTTTTTCTAAGCTGTTCCACATGGCTTTGTGGTAACATCATGCATTTCTGGTTCCTTGGACAGTCTGTAGATTGTAGTCTCCTCTTACTAGTTTGTCACCCGATAATTAGCATGATGTTAGTCTTGTCTGCTCGTGCTGTTATCCAGGCATGTCTGGAGATTTATTTCCTAAAATGTAAAAATTTTTTTGTACTCAGCGAGGTAGACTTGCTACTTGTCAGTGAGGTTCTACTTTAAATGTCCTCTTGGTTCTGGTTTGGTTTTTGGGTTCTCAGAGTAGTAGTTTGTGCTTGGGTTGTTCCTTTTCTTTATTTAGGAAAGAATTATCTATGAAACACTGTTACATAAGTAAAAGATCTTATCCTTTGTAAAAACACATCTCAAACCAGAAGGAAACTGTTGTTGCTCTGCAGGTACTTTGGCTTTTCACTGGCCTTCCTCAAATGCGTGAGGAGAATGTTAACTCTTTTCTGTTTAGACAGTTTTGTCTGAGCTCCGTCACTTAGCTGTGAGAAGTTGCTGGGAATGTCTTTACAGTATTCTAGCTTATTTATTTGTTTTGCAGTTGCAGCATTTCATAACAACTTTCACAATTTAGATTGGAGCTTATCCAGAAAGCTCTAACTTAGCTAAGTCCTTAGACTCTGAAGGGCATGCACAGAAGATGCAAGATGATGGACTTAAATATGCATTTTAAACCAAAAGCAACTTGTACTTGTCCTACTGGGCTGCTTACTAAAGGATCCTATATTTCTTAGTGTCTTGTCATATGCTGTATGTAGTCTTTCAATATCAAACACAATCCGATAATTCTCTCTGATACTTTAACCTTCATAAATGTTAGATATCAATGAATCTCTCTTTAATCTAGCTTATTTATTTTCCTTCAGGTCACGTGTAATTGTTAGCTATTAATTCCACAGACAGTGTAGGCACATGGCTGTAGGTTCAGAATCTGCTCAGCACATAAAAGTAGCCTTGTGTCTTGGTATATCAAACTGCATATGCTAATTAAACCTGAAACCAGCTCTTTGATTTCTGGTTACTGTGCATGGATGGAGTACTCAGAGGTAAACCCAGCTGAGGTCTTGCATAACCAGAATTTGAGAACAATCTGTTCTGTCTTCCCATGTGGTTCTTATGTTTTGCTTTTGTAGGTACGTATTATATTAGAATCATAGAATAATTCAGACTGGATGAGACCTCAGAATGTTTCTAGTTCAACCTCCAGCTCAAAGCAGGGTCGGAAGAGGTTACTCAGGGCTTTATCCAGTCTTGTTTTGAAAAACCCCAAGAAATAAGACTACACAGTGTACTTTGGCAAACTGTTCCAATGCTTTTCCATGTTATATACTCTGAAGAGAGCAGAGATTTCTCTGCCGAAGTCAAGTAGGAGAACTGTAAGTTTCAAAGTGGTGGCCAAGCTTTACTTCTGACTCCTATTAAACTTTTCTTTCTGTATTTTATCTTTAGAAGAACAAAACCACTTTTTTCCTCTTCTGCCTTCACTATTTGCCAGTCATTATGGTGGTCAGTAATATAGATTATTAATAATAGTCAGAATCCCCAGACTGGACATTCTCAAACTTCTTCCCAGTTCATTAAACTCAGGGGTGGGCTCAAGTGGCAGAAAAATGCTTTTGCTGCTCCTGTGTGAAGCATTGTAAGCCCATAAATTACTCCCTTGATAGCAGAGTTGTACACAAGATCTAGTGACTTTCTTTGTGGGAGTTTATGAACAGTAATAAGGTGAGGTGGTTCAGAGTGGAGGCAAACATCCTTCTTCATGCCAGGGAGGTAAGTCAGGCCTTCCAGAAGGCTGGGGGAGAATGACACATGCGAACTCTTCTATACCCGCTTTTGTGTTATGCTGTTGAAGAAGCATAGGGTCTAAGCAAGACCTGTGTATTTGTGCTGTTGAATCTTGTTACCCTGCATGTGGCCTCAAAGAACCTGCCAACCTTCCCACCCCAAAATCCATGTCAGGGTACCCAAATGTCTCAGTAGAATTGCTAATAGAATTGGTGACTAGGGTAGCCATGCAATAGGGGTGGAATTTGGGAGTGGCTTAAAAAAAAGATAAAACCTTCTTTAAGAACCATACCTTGCTGATTCCTTGCCAGAGGTTACAGTCACTCTGCTGCCTCTTACTGTTCTCTCTTGAAGGTAATACACAGGTGTACAACTTTTTCTGTGTCAATTGTTTATAGTGACTTGACATGTAATTGAGAGTATGTGGCCAAGCTTTGCAAGAAGGTTCTTTAGTAACAAAGCAGCTGCTTTTTTTTCCTACTATTTGTAGTTACTACAAACTGATCAAGTACCATGTTAAATAGATCTGACTCTTGTCATTCTGTTGCTAATAAAGCTCTTTTAATTCTAGATTTGGATATCAAAACATCAGGGACTGGCTGCGTGAAGATTAAGAAAATAGAGTGTGATAACTGCAAAATAGAAACTGAGAAGGGGACTAGTGTCTTGCAGTCAATAAAGGTACAAAGAACTCTTCCCTGCTCCATGAGTGTTTTTAAAAGGGATTGTGTGGTAGAGTATAACATTGAGGAGAAAAAAAAAAAGGAAACAAAGCAAACAAAAAACCACAACACCCCCTCCCCCCAACAAACAAAACCAAAACAAAAAACCAAAACAACCACAACAACAAACAAACAACTTGAATACCAGTTCTGGAGATGAGAATTACTCTATGTCTAAGTGTTACTGTGTGTGTAGCACCTCACCTTTATTTACTGCATGCAATTGTGACATGACGTCAATAACACTAAATAATGTGGAGTCAGAAGTCCAAGTACCTTTAATAGCCAAAGCCAGCAGAAACAGTGACAGTTGTAAGCCTGATATCTGCCCTCCCTGCCCCTCAAAGAAAAAAAGAGACAGATTGGGATTTCCTGTCTAGTAGGTTAATAGTTATGCTTGCTCAGTTGGGACTCTTTTTTTTTTTCTTCTGTGGCTTTTTGAGAATTCTGATATCAGTGCTATTGACAAACACTTCAGGTTCATTTTCAATCAGAAGTTGCACTATGTGTCCAAAGTACCTGACTGAATAAACAGAGTCATGATTATGATATATATAATAGTCTTTATCAGATATATTTGAGCTTAAGACTTCAGGTTTGCTGGCATAGGCTTTTGTAGGAATAAGCAAAGCATATCTGACTTACGTGCCGTTTGGAATCAAATTCACTTGAATAATTGCGATTGTACCTGCAGGAATTGGTATAAATTCAAAAGAAGGGCTTTTCAAGTAGGGTAATTCCTAAGTTGAAGTATTTTTGTGTTATGAAAAACCTTGCAATGTTTTTTGCTACCATGGTAAGAGATGATTATGTAGTGTATATATGGGAAACTGAACTTAATGGGAAATTTAATATAGAGCTAGGTTTACTTGCGCTTCAGTGCACTACAGACAACTTGTATCTCCCAGATTCTATGTAGTCGACCATATTACTCTTAAAAAAAGTAACTAAAATCTAACAAAATGTTAACAGTACTATATGTGTTACTGCTGTCTGAAGCTTTGGTTAAAAATTACTCTTATACAATAATGACAGCAAACCTCAGTACATGAGAAAGAAAGTTAGTTTTGGCCAGCAGTAGTAACAGTAATCACCGCAGGCCATCACAATTGTCAAGAACTTCTTGTGATGTTATGGAAAAAGGAATTTTAAAAATGAAATAGTCAGTTCTGTTTTTCTTGAGACTTCAAGTAGCAATGACACAATTCTCTCTAGTGAACTGAAAAGAAGGCTGGAAAGTCACTAGTTTGGACCTTCTGAGCCCAGCTCCCCCATGGCTTCATTACGGTTTAGAGGAGCTTGGTGTTGTTTTTTTTTTCTCTGTCAACTTTGAGCCTTGCTTGATTCACAAAAATGTCAGGAAAACTACAGGTGTAAAAGATGATCCTTCCTCTGCGCATGCACCTCGATGTGTCCATGGGAAGCTGCTTTGCTCCCTTAAGCCTCAAATGAGAGCAATGGCCTTGTCCTGGAATGCAAGACTTTTAAAATTAAAAGTATCAAGAAAGTACTGCAGATTTCAACTGAAACTCTTAAAGCTTTGGTAGATTATTAGGCTTTGGGTTTTTTTAATTAAAATAGTTACCTGAAGTATTCTTTTGGGTCGTGAGTGATGAGTGGTTCCTTGTTCTTATAACTGGGGTGGCTTCAACACACATTACTAGGGAAGATATACCACCACTCTTGTTTTTTTTAACTCTGAAGTAATGAGATGAAGGTTTTAAATTAAAATTGCTGACCATGTAGCTGTTTGCAAGAGCAAACAATTGTTCAATTGCAGTATCTCTTAGCTGTACAATCAGTTTTTAGTCTGTTTTTAAGTACTATAGTTCTAGTAAGGCATCTGTAACTCCATTTTTCTAATATAGGTTCAGGAATTATACTCTGTATTAGCAGAGAAGAAGAGTTATTAGTGAGAAGCAGAATTTTAGGTTTTTTCAAAGCTACTAAAAATCTTACAGACCAGATTCTGTAGTGCAGTACAAGAGCTGATTCCCCTTTAGGGAACATACGTTACTGAGCAAATTGAAGTGATGCTGCCCTCCCTTGGATGGATTGAAAAGCTGTCGAATGTTGCTTCACTGTGATGCTGTTTGCAAACTTCATTGACTAGCAAAATAAGACACCCTTTCTTTACAGTGGAGAGTGAAAGATCATTGATCAATGACTTTAAATTAAAAAAAAATCTGGTTATGTCTGGATTATTCAAGAGTGCCATCAAACAGCTTCACAACTGTTAATTCTCTTAACTCACCACGAGCTGCAAGAAGTTGTTTGTATAACTTCTAATTCAAAAAACATGCTCATTTTTGGTATGCAGCAGCACGGTGTCTTCATAGAAGACCTAGAAATTTGAGTTCTACTTTTCTTAACCATGCATGCTAGTAATTTAACAGAAAATATGAGTATTCTGTGTGTGGGTTTTTTAATGGATTTTGATGGGTACTGTGTTATGAAACCCCATGAAATTTCTGGTCCTTGGTGTTTGATCAGAAATGTATCAGAGCAGTATAAGTTTCCATACTGGAAACTTGATTTCATGTATTTATTTTTTTTTAAAAAGTGTTTAATCTTATTGCCATCTGATTAGACCTACTTAATGCAATTTATTATGGCTTATCCAGATAGGTGTTTAATAGTCTAAGTATCTTGAATATTTCTGATATGCTTGATTGTCAAATTTAATAGATGGTATCCTAAATTAAGCGCCATCTCCAGGAACAATACCCTTTTCAACACAAATATATCTGAAAATGGAGGTGGTGACATGGGAAAACGAAGCGGGGGGGGGGAGGGGTGTGTTCAGGGAAGCTTATTCAGCATTAAGTATACAAAAATGCTGAATATTTTTAAAATTTTATGTTATTCCAACTTTCATGCTAGTGAACTTAAGCAAAAGAGCTTTGGTGTTGAGATCTGTAGACTTCTTAAAGTCAGATTTGTTGAAGTTGCATCTTATGAATGCAGCTAGATTATTTAAATCTGATTTTAATTTTTTTCCCTTCTTACAAGTGCTTGGCTTTTACTCTCAAGACCTGTTCTTTTGTCTTTTTTAGTTTATTTTGTGTGTATTTCTGTACATTTTTTTCATCTCTCATCAGTTATGTACAGCAGCAGTTGAAAGGTATAAGGCTTATTGCATTTTTTATTTGAAACCTGGTTTATTGGTGCAAAAACTTGAGATTTTAACGTAGATATATGCACAATACCTAATTTGAAGTAGCATCTCATGGGAGTGAAAGTTCGTCTCTCGCTGCTAGCTCATGTTTCACATCTCCTGCAGCACTGGGTATATACATACCTTTTCTTCTGAATGGAGTATAAATGAACCACAAAGTTCCCTCTTTTTCCCCCTGCTGCTTGTGTTTTTCTAGTAAAAAACACTAATAAACAACAACAAACACACAAAATCCAAACAAAACAAAAAACCCACCACAACAAAACCCACACCCACCTGTATTGAGAATAAAGTGTTCCTCAGCATCATTCTTATCATTCTTTCCCTTGTGTGTCTGGTTACAAAGAAAGGTGACTTGTTTTGAGTTTGAGTCCACTGGAAATAAGCAGCATGTCTGGCTCTCACAGTAAAATGGGAGTTTGTGATCCACAGTGGTTATTGTGGTACAACTTGAAAAACAAGAACTTATTTTCTGATTATGATTATCCTAACCATATGATTTTTAAAACTTTTTTTTCAGAGCCATAAAATCGATATACGGACAAACGGTGGTAAAGTAATTGGTCTTGGAACTCTTTATGGAAATACAGATATTTGTGCAACAGAGAAGGGTGTAAGTAAAAAGTAAAACTTTCTCTTCAGTGGCTTATTCAGCTTGTCTTTTGCAAAATCACTGAATTTTGAAGCATGTGCTGAAGAATTTTTAATGACTTTCATTGGTCGATTGTTATTTCACTATTTACTTACATTTGTCTGTCTAATTATGATTTGGATTAGTAAACAGGCTCCACATAAAAAGCAGTAATAAGCATGTGATCATTCCATCAGCACAGAGGTGGTGCTAGCTGAAACAACTCATCAGCTTTAATTGTGCAGACCCTCACAACACTCAAACTTCTTACTTGGCAGATTCTGCAATAGGGTCATGAGTTTATTTTAGTGTCTCATGAGTAGTGGCTTGATATGTCTACATGCTGTACACTTCCAGCCTTATGTGGTTGTAACAATGGAAGAGGAGGTTTTGTATGTTTCTTTGCAGCTGAGGAAATATAATCATGTGTAATCTTGTTATGAGATGAAGTAAAAAGAGTGCTGGACAGGGAAAGAGTTTTGTGGAGATGCAGTTTGCGCTTTTCAGCAGGTGGCAGTATGGGACAAACCTTGTACTGCTTGAGCCTGGCTTTGTTTCTTACCATAAGTAGTCAATTCTCAGTTATTTAAAATAATGCAGAGCTGGGCTCCCTTATATAATACTACAGTTTTCACAGCCTGGTGAAACCAGTTTGGTTCTTAGGCTCAACTTGAATGTTTAGGCATCATAATGTCCATGCAACTGGTTGCATTAGGATTCATTAGATCTGAAGCATTACTATACAAATGCGTGGAGCCAAGTCTGCAAGTAGCTTGGTTGTACTCAACGCTGTCAGAATCAATAGGTGCCCTTAAAACCAGTAGCACTGGGAAGAATCAGAGTACTAGTAACTCTTCCTAGCCAAGGATAGAATTGAGACCAAGCTATTAAGTCCTGGGAGTCCAAAACATCCCCTGTGAAGTGCTGTTTGGCACTGTTGTTCACCCTGTAGATTGGATTCTGAGATTATATGCTCACTGACATAGAGCCAGCTGTGAGCTGTTCTTTTAACTTCCTCCTGTAAACTGAGCAACTTGCTGTTGGATTTTCCAAAGACTGTTGACATTAAGTTGCCTGCATGTCTTTGTAGTGGATGCTAGCCTGCCTTTTATGTACAGAACGGTGTAGAGGCTGCTGTAGCTGTGCCACTGATATTTCTTCCTGAACACTTTCATCTCAGCAAGACCTCCCAGCATAAAGCAGAGTGGGTAAGGCCTGACTGTGATGTGCTCTGTCGATGCCACAGTTGGAGTGATCAGTGCTAATTGATTGGTAGTTCCCTTGGGACTATTACTAGTTCGTGGAGTTAGGATCCATCCTAAGCCACTGGCAGCCAGAGGCTGATGAAGAGGGCAGCAGTAATTTACAGCTTTCTTCATATGTCATCCATCTTCCTGCAGAGCACTTCTCTTGGAAGATTCTGAAAACTGGAATCCTTGCTTTCTACTAGTAAGATTGAGTGCCGTCTAGGAAGTGCTTTGACTGCTGTGGATCCGTGCTGTTCACAACATATTAGCGTGGTGGTCTTTACATTAGAGTTGTGCTGCTTAGTCATCCCAAACTACTTTGTTACACCAGTGCAGTCCATGGAATTGGTTTCAAATAGCATCTTGCTGGTGTTGATAAAAACAAATGGATGGTAGAAAGATGAGATCTATGTCTACATGAAAATATAGGTCTTCAAATGCTGTTTAAAAAAATCAGCTTTTTTCAGGCACACTGTTCTTCTGAAACAACAAAACAAACTCCATACAGATCAAGCTGAAGTGCTTTTTTGTGATAAATATTTATTTAGACTGTAGTATTGCTAGAAATCACTCTTACAGTTGTAAAGCTTTAACTTGAGTGAACGGAGTAATTTTAACATGACTTTACAGCTGTGGAACAATATTTTGCCTTATGTTATTAAACTTCTCATTAACAAACTTTGGGTAGTTAGAAAGGACAGTGGGATATTTCTTTTCTCAGTTGACCACTTCTGTTAATAATCAGTCAGCCTTACGTCTCCTCTGTGTGTTTGTATGAGATATTTCTTCCATCAGTTGTAGTCAACACTATGCAGTTATGATTCTGTCAGCATTTCCAGCTGCCTCCTGGAGGTGGGAAAGGAAAGGATGTGGCAAAAGACACTAAGCACTTGAGAAACAGAATATTTTTAAGGGGGAAAATTATGAAGACACTCAAAATATTTGAGCAAGAATAGCACAAAAAGGCTAAGATGAGGAATATGTGGGGAAGGAGTTGTTTATGTTGTATTTAAACACAGCAAGATGCTAGTTTCAGGTGAAAATGTGTTCAGGTGCAAAACTATTCTCAGTCTGATTTATGGAGATAGACCCTTTAAAGGGTGGGAAACTGAGGGAACTTGAGCATGTGGTCAGTCTCAGTAACTGCAACTCCCAATGCTCTACTCGCAAGGGAAGGAATTTTTCCAGAAAACCTGGTGGCTCAATGAACAAAAATAATCAAATTTGTTTTACTGGGGACTCATTATCTAATCTGTGCCACAGGGACTTTTCTATAACTTGTATGTAACAGAGCCAAACATCTGTGTTCTGCCAAAAACTCATAAAAGTTAAAGAATTTGGGACTGAACACATGTTTAGTCTCAGTAAAAAGCAATCCTATTTTTTTTTAATGCTTTCCCTAGCTAGCGTAATTTTTCAGCCTTGACCAATCTGACTTCCCCCTCAGATTTGGGTTGTTCTGAAACAAATGTTCATTGTATTGTAAGATTCTTGTGTTTCGTTTAATAATAACTGGCTGTCTCAGAACTTCTTTTTATCTGAGACAACTTTTTATTGCTGTGCATTTTTAAAGAAGGCGGCTGAGTCTGGTAAATAAGATGAGTTGGTATATGAACTTGTTTATAATACAGTACTTCATATTATTTAAATAAGTAGGTAAATGGAGCCAAAACTTGCATACTATAGTAACAGATGTACTTTGGGGGCTTTCTTTTTCCCATTCAGGAATACCCCAAGGCAGCCAGTTTTCACCCAAACTATGCAGATATTTTTATTTTATTCCCCCTGGCACATAAATTGTGCCTTACTCCATTTTCATTATGCTGATAGCAATGATGACCCTGCTAAAATTGGAGAGGTACTTTGCAAGTCACTTAACTCTCTGTAGAACAGATGTAGAGTGTAGAGCCTAAAATGGCAGTGGCTTTTCTTTTATTTGTTGCTTTGACTGTGTGCCACGGCTGGTTTATGCTTTGCCATCCTGGGTGAGGGAGTGGTGGAGTGCTCTGTGGGAAGCATTCCTAGGGCAGATGCAATCTAAACTTACATTTATTAAGGTCTCCGCTTGTTCAGGTTTTGTTAGAAGCATTGAAACATTGAAAAGCTGAATTGCTCTGACTTTAAGTTGTGACAAATTATGCCTTAGTATAATTGGGTTTGTTTACTGTTGACGCTTAGTTTCTGTAGCATAGTTCTAAGCATCACCTGCAGAGATTGTTGACATTGACTGACACGTATCTCTAATTCTAGCATAGCACCTTGATGACCAGATTTTCTCAAAGGTTAATTTATCTTGTTATACTCTTGGAGACCTACTATGTATTGTAGCATTGCATCGCATCAAAAGACTTAAGATGAGTCCCTTCTGTAATCTTATGATTTAAGGTATAAAGATAGCTTAAAGGTCAGTATGTATGGATTGGTAAAGTCACGATACGATTTGCCTGTCATATAGTCTGTGCTAAACCAGCCTCTTTAGCTCATTACTTGGGACACAATGCAGCATGGAGCTTGTGCAACACTAGTTGCTGTTTGTCAGAATACCTCTTACCTCATCCATAGTGTATTCTCTAGATAACATAACACTGGAAGGGTCAGCAGACTCTTTTTTTTTTGTTTTAACTTTTTTCCAAAAGATGACAATGCTAAAATGACAAAGTGGATTTAAAGATAAATTGGCATAAGTCACAGTTTGATGTAGAAGGCCATATATAAATTAATGTAACATATATAGATTTTGCACAATTCACTTAAAGTCTGCGTAAACAATATAAAAACAAGCTGAATGGGGTTTAAGTATGAACTATTGCATGATTCAATCATAAATCAAGTTTAAATAAGGAAGAATAGAATTAAATTCATATGATAGAACAAATCACATTCATATGCAACTGTTTTGTTCTAATAAGCGTAGATTATGTTGCACAATTTGTTACTTGTACGTATCTAATCTCGTCTCTCACCTTTTATTCTTCGAATCTATTCATAGTGCAACTTTTCAAATCCTATCATTTCTCTCCATTTCTATTGAAAAGAAGTAGAAATTGAGATCTTATCCCTCATTTTTCAAGGCTTTGTATAGCTTGGAGCTTAAATCCAAGAATAGAGGCCTGAATAATCAAGGTAATATGAACAATTATACTGACAGAAAAGAGCCACTGTGGCTTTTTTTGCAAACCTTCACTGGAGCTCTGTCTACAAAGTGAGCCAGTTAAAAATCTGCACAAATAGCTGTATGTAACAAAGACAGTGGATGTTTCAGTATATGGTGCCAGAAACCTGATTACCAGTGCTTTGAGTGTCATAATGCTGTATGAAGCGTTTCAGTTTTTAATAATCCAGTTTTTCTTCCATGTTTGTGATTTGTTTGGGTTCTTCACCTGTATGATGGGTGTAATAAATCATAGGAATTTTATAAAGAATCATTAACTTGTTGTTCAGAGCTCTTGGAAGAAAATGTTTTGGTTTTCATTTTTGGTGGTTTTGTTTTGTTTTGCCTTGTGTAGCTTTTAATCAAGAACTTGATTCTGTTTGTTTTGCACCAACAACTGCTTCTATTTGTTTTGCCCTTTAATAGTGTTACTTCCCTCTGCCTTTTCAAACTGTGACAAGTTTTCCATTATGTTTATTTAAGTTCATTTCTCTTAGAGTGTGAATATAGAGAAGCTGCAGGGTGAATCCATCAACATATCCACTGAAGATGGCCTGCTGAAAACTAAGTATCTCTATGCAGAATCATCATCTCTGTCTTCAGTAGCTGGTGATATTCTGCTCGGAAGTATTCATGCTAAGATGGAAATACTGTCACAAATTTGGCTGCTTTGAAGGTATTCATAATGCTTACAGTAACAAATGGACTAATGCTATAAACTGTTACTAGATCAGCTGTGCATGATATATTAACAAAACAGTACTGTATTTTTTAGAGACTGAATTGATAAGAATTAATTTACCATATAGCATACTATATTTATTTTAAAAATAATTTTATAGCACACTTGTGAAATAGCAAAAAGTGTGTATTATGGGGAAGAAACATCACAGATACTAAGCATGTCAAATATTTTAAAATGCAGCAATGAAAATTATACTGAAAGAGGCTTCTCCTCTTCTCTCTCCATCCTTTATTTTCTTTATAGGAGAAGTAACACAGCATCTACTAAGAACTATGGTAAAACTCAATTGTATTTAGAAGTTTTTAGCAGAAATAGTCTGTGTGTGCTGGCACCCTACACTAACAGAGCAGTAGCAGTTTCTGTTCTTTGACTGGGTGGAAAAAAGCCTCTAATCCATCCACCCTTTAATGTTTTTCACCTAGAACCAAAACTAAATACCTGAGAGTCTTTTATATAAACAGCAGCCAAGGCTGGAATCTGGTGTGGTCTTCTAGTTTAACAAAATTCACACTGAATTCTGACTGTGCTGTAATTCATTTGTGGTGATTTAACATTAAATAAAACAAACTGGAGGGTGTACAAAAAGTGAAAATTACTCAGGTCAGAGTTCCAGATTTCCAGCCATATGTCTTTTAAACAATCTGCTGCGATTTCTTAGCAATTTTGTGTTGTCATATTACTTGGGAAATTCCTCTTGTTGCTTCCTTGAAGGAGCAACTCCTTTGTCCATTTATAGTAAACTTAAAAATGGTTTATAAACCTGTTAGGTAAAGTTCACTTCAGCATGCATAGGCAGAAATAAGAAATTCTTTTCTTGTTATTGTGTTTTTCTAATATGTAGCCTGTATTGTTACGAGTACTTCCGTCTGATAAGCTGTTTTTGTTTTATTTCCTTAACTTCAAACTGATAGAATGATACTGTGGAGTGATCAGTTTCTGAGCATGTTCATGCCTCTGTGCATGTCCAAAAGCTTATTTTTGTTTTCTTGGTACAAAAATTAAATTATAACTGTGATAGTTAGTGACTTACATCTTTAGTAATGCTTCATAGTCATTTAGCTGAGAAACAATGTGAAAACAAACAGAATTGTGTCCAAATTATACAGACATTTTTATGTTATTTCAGGATTATTTTCATGAGCTCTCTACTAAATGGGTCTGGAACACCTAATGTTATTTTAGCTGTTTCTTTTAAAAACAATTGCATGTTAACATTTGCTTGGTACTTCTAGTCTGCTTTTTCAGAAAAAATATTTTCTGCAAATCATCATGACCCTCAATCATATTAATAATAAGAGCAAATACTTTTAAAGTCTTTTATTATATTGCATATATCTATACACACACAAACAAATAAACAAATTAGTGGAAGAAAGAAACTCCTGTTATAATGTTTTGTTAGAAAAAAATTGGTCACTTTCACTTCTAGTCTTTGCTCATGAGGTGGCTCAATTTTAGTAGTAGCTCTGTTTGCAAATACTTGGTCAGATGGTTTATTGGGCAATTAAGTCCACTATTTCCCTACAGCTGACACTATGCTGATATTATAGTTGGCATACAATCTGCACATCTGCGCACAAAACTGAGCTAGACTTCATTGCTTTTGCACTGGGAACTTTGAAGTCTGGGCAACACAAACTTTACAAACCTGCCTGAGACCCACTTTGTAGCTGAATCTTGGGCTGTATCATTCTAATGCTGTCAGTGGCCAAGGTTTCTTAATTGCTCCTTTGCATGCTTCATACTTCTACAGCAAATTAATAATGCATTATTTGGAAGAAACTGGTTTTGAGACATTTTCATCAGTTTTCATAATAGGTGCTAGGGGTGCCATGGACGCTTGAAAAACAAAATGGCAAGAGCTCCAAGACTGAGAAATTTTCTATTTTATCCAAGGGGCAATAACATTATAGTAAAACTTCTCCACAGAGGGGGACATAGGGGAAAAAAGACACTCCTCTTTGCAAGTGTGTCTGTCTTGACTGGAAAGCCCAAAATTGGACACAGTCTTCCAAATGGCAGTCTCACAAGAGGGCTTTACCTGCTGGCTATACTCTTGGTCATACAGCTCAGTGTGCAGTTGACCTTCTTTACTGACTCATACTGAAGCTGATGTCCAGCAGGATGCCCATGCCTTTGCCATGCAAAGCTTCTTTGCAGACAGTCTACACTCAAGTTTTACTGCTTTATAGGGATGATTTGTCTCATGTGCAGGACTTTATATTTGCTTTTGACCTCTTCTTCTGTCATAGTCTAGTAACTATTTCATTATGTGAGAGAAACACACTGGAAAACACGGTTATGGAAGTTTCTTTGTATATTTACACGCTAACTAATATATAGGAAGAGGTGAACATATAGCTGTTTTATCCTGTCAGTGACCTGAATAAGACCAAGTAGAAAATCTGTACTGTTTTGAAGGTAGTGGAGTATAATGCATGAGTGTGGCACTCTGTAATCCCTTCTGAAAAGAATCTGCTAGACCAAAGTGTGTTCCATAAATTTCAGCTGTGTTTCTGGATTTCACTCTATATGAAGTGGGATTGTAGAAATTAATTTTATTTTTGTTCCCTTTTAGGCGTGTCTCTGCTTTAGTCTGATACAAATTTAAAATGCAAAGTCAAAGTGATAAAAAGCTGCATGGTGGTTTGTTTGGGTTGTTTGTTGGTTTGGTTTTTTTTTTGTTAATCAGAATAACCCTGACACATGGAGAGCCTTAAACAAATTGAAGGGATGGAAATAATACAATGTAAAGTGATGCCCTTATTTATATCCTAAAGGCCATCTTTTGCCCTGGTCCTATACTGATCCTGACTTGTAATGCTGTAGTTTAAAGTTTTATAGTGTTTATGGAGAAGGAAATCTTGTACATGATAGAAAATGTAACTATTTCTTCAGAAGCAATAAAAAAACCCTCTAAGCCACTTTCATCAAGATTCTGTTAAAACTGTTATATTTTGGACTTTTATAGTATTGCACTACAATGCTGAAGTCAGTTGGATATAATAAAAAAAGTAGAAATTACCTCTAGTCAGGGCTTTCTGTATCCTTGATTTGTCCTAAGAATACTTGGCTAGCTTAATTTTAAGTGTTGACCTCCATGGAACACCTACACAACCAAAAGTACACCTCTGCACCCTGTCTGTAGACATGGCAGGTTACAACACACAGGACGTTCCTATCTGCTTTAAAAGCAACTTTTGTTCCAGCTAAATGTTTGAAGTGAGCCTATCACACTAATATGTTTGTTACACAACCTTAGTCTTATCTGCCATATAAGTTTGTAGTTAATAGGAGTTTGATTTCTAAATGTTTAATATTTTTCAAGGACCTACTCATCAAAATGGAAGCAAACTCAGAAAAACGAAGAACAGACCAGCAGTTTCACAAGTCCCAGGGGCTATATTCAGAGTATAATCCAGCTTCAGCTCTATGGGAGTTGCTAGCTGATAAAACCCTAGGCTTTTTTGTAGGTGGTACAAAAAAAGTACTAGTCATGATAGAATGGGGAAAAGGATGGGATAATTATAGTGTGCCTTTTAAAAACAGCAAACAGTAAAGCCAAATGTCTCTCAAGTTCATTGAAATAAGGTTTTGTTTCAACTCTTGATTTTCAGAACTCCAAAGTATTTTGTACACTATGTGCTTGAAATGATGGATTTAAGACAATTGATGATAGGCTGCTTTTCTGGCTTTCAGCCCATGGACCACTAAGAAAAACACAAGTCATATACAGTGGAATGCATTCTGCCCTAATGGCTGTTTACTACTGTGTAACTACCAAAGATGGGTGCAGAGCTTGGTTTTTGCAAATTTTTAAATTTTTTGAAAGCCTTTAAATTTTATTACTAAATGACTCTGATCAATTTTTTTTTATCCTTCTGGAAGGATGAGGGAGTGGCAGGAATGACATTGTGGTTTAGTTTTTCAATTTAAGATTGTTTTTGTGAGACAATTATACATGTGTAACATACATGGGGCTATAGGAGTTTCTACCAACTCGTTGGACTGCTAGTAGTATAGATGACTTTTCTGTTATGAGGTATACGTGTCCTTCCAGGTTCTCTTGATGCAATAGGTAAGGGGGAAGAGTATGTATTCTGGGATTTAGAAGGCTAAAACACCAGTGCGTGTTCAAAGTAATGCAAGTTCGGCAGGATACCATTCTACATTTTATGCCTCATATACTCTTTTGTTTGATGTTCTCCGGTTTGTCCAACAGACTCTACTCTTACTGAGGTCAATGAAAAGCATTAACAAGGGATCATCATGCACATAAGTTTGGAGAGGGTAGGTAATATTCAGTGAGTCCAGGAGGTAGACTTAGGGGATAACGCAAAAAATCTCCTCTGGTGAAGGGATGGGGCGTGTATGTATATAAAAGAGGAAAATAGAAACAGTTTATTTTATCCTATTAAACTACTCAAATATTCCATAGTGCTGTTGCAGGCATCAGATCAATTAAAGAAAAAAAAGGGTGGCCCAAAATAAAATTTAAAAATATTATGCTTTAGCCTTGCAATGCCCCTCTGCTTTTTTCTTCCTTACATCCAGTCTGTGTCTTTAAGCTTTAATCAGAGTGTTTTTCTTGTTTGGAATCACTTCATTGTTATCACGTGTTGAGATTTTTGTTTGTAAAGCAATAATATTCAAGCAATAGAACTGGTGTGCTATTTTGCTTTTATATGCAAATCAGACATACTACAACTATAATGCCTTTGTATAGGATCACATTACTTAGCCTTTATGATTTCAGAAACCAATTAAATAATGTGCTTTTAATATTTCTCCCCCCTTTTTTTTTCCTAACAGGTAACACCAGCCTTCAGACCAAAACAGGGAGTATCACAGTAGGTAAGTTTTATCTTCTGAGATATTTTTTCACTTTTCCCTTCTTTCTAAAAGCTAATATTCATAAGGAGAATAAAAAGGGGGCAATTCCTCACAGATGTTTCTGCCCTCTTTTCAGGAGTAGCACTGACAGGTGCACAGCTGAACGTGATCCTTTCCAAACTTGACTGGTTTTTTGCAGTTGGGCAAGACACACTGTCTGGCTTTTGATACCACAGTACCTGCTGGCCTTTGCACAAGTTAGACTGAGTCTAGGTGTCATCTTTTAGATTAAAATGGGAGGAAAGGACATGAGAAAAGACTAAACTTGCATCAAATGCAATCATTTTGCCTTAAACCTAGTTCTCTCTCTTACATTTGTTGATATCAATGATTAGCCATGTATAATTTTTATATCACAAAGCGTTAATCATTGATGTATTACATACTGGAGGGGGACTGGGGCTTGTGATAATTTAAACATTTCCAAACCATTATGCTAATCATTGTTTCCCCTTCAGAAATAAAAACAGCTCAAATTTTTTTTCAAGAACATGAGCTTTTATACAACAGGATAACTCAGAGTTATCCATTGTGATATACATTATATCAGTTGCATTATTCTAATAAAATATTGGGGCCCTTCCTTTGCCCATTTTATAGTTCATCAACACAAGTGAGAAACTCAAATTCTGATTATTTCTATGGCAGAAAACTGAAGTAACAGAATCATAGACAAGGCTCAGTGTATCTTGAAAACAGACAGAAGGATTTCCCCTTCTGTAAATAACTTGGTTACAGGCCCAGATCCCAAAGACTTTTGGTAATGGTAGTAGCCATAGTCACTCACTAAGTGTTGTTCGGGGCCAAGCTGTACTGTTACCACTCTTCTTATGTTTCTAAGTGATCTATGTTAACAGTCCTGGAAAATGAATGCAATACACATTCTTATGAGTTAGTCATTAAACCACAGAATTAAATTAAGCTTGCTAGTCTGTTTTTCCTTCTGTTAAATAAACTCATAGAAGATGAAGAGTATTTAAATAACGGTTTCTTAACACAGGAGGTAGCTTTTTTCCATCAACAGATAATGATCATTTTCCTTAATTAATCAGGTTCAGCTTTAACACTGAGACACACCTTCCAGTTGAATAAACTTTATATTTTAGATTTCAATTCTGAAAGTGCTAGTTAGACACTTAATCTCTTCCTAAAGGGCATTAAACATCCTTTAGGTTTTTATGGATTTTTTCCAAAGGCAAGTAACTTTTAAGATCAAGTGGTTCAACTCTTAAAAGCTTCAGAAAGAAAATGTGAAGTTTTAAGTGAAAGGTTTTTGTGTATGAAAAAAAATATACCACAAGATATTTTTTTCAATTTCCAGAGACCTAACATGGTTTTGCTGATAGAAACAGGAAGAACAACTCACATCTTCCAACTTCTGTGGGTGGGTTTTCATAGGGATGAAAGTAACTTTCTCCAGAAGTAACTGGAGAAAGAATTTTATCAGTTAACTTGAAAAAAATGCACTAATCTCTCGATTTTTGGGGATGTATCCTTAGCTTTTTAGAGACTTATTTAGAAGTCAAACTAAAACATAACTGAGAGTGCTAGACTTTTTTTTAAATTGAAATATTTGGGGGAAAATACAAGTGACTGTATTGACACTTTATTTTTGTATAATTCTGCATTAAAATGGGAAACTGCTGTTGTCTCTCGCTCCCTTTAATTTTCTGCCTTTTTATTATTTATAGAATAGCTTGATTTAATTTGTGTTTTGAGTTTTGTGTGTGTGGTGTTTTGTTTTTTTTAAATTTTGGTATTACTGGTTTGTGTAAATGTATTTTTGGTTTTTTAAGACTGTCCAAAATTCAGTACTATTTTAAGTGTCTGGCATATGGCAGTGTTTCACACTGACTTTGTTAAAATATTAAGTAGGGATTAATCCATTTTTTTTTTTCTGTACCGTGAGCTTTGCTAGTAACTAACAAATTGTTTTCTAACCCTGTACCAGAAGCTTTCTTCTTCTAACAAATGTTCTACAGGTTTTGAGTGACGTCTTAATTGAAAACAACCAGACCTATTTTTACTTCTAGTTTAAGTTACTGTTTAAAGTAGTCATTAGAAATCTGAATAATATTACAAAAGGTAATAGAGTATTTTGGTTTTAGAACTAGCTTAGTCTTTTAAATTTTTATTTGGTAAATTCTTAGAAAAACTCATGTTAGAAGAAGCTTCAGGAGGCTGCAGAATCATGGAATTATGAGGTTGGAAGGGACTTCTGGGGGTCATCTTGTCCAGCCCCCCTGCTCAAGCAGTGTCTAGTCTGCAGCCTCCTGCTCAAAGCTGTCCCAGCTATGAGGTTGCTCAGGGCTTTATCCTGTGGCCTGAACACCTCCAAGGATGGAGACCGTACAGCCTCCCTGGGCAAACTGTTCACTGCTTGATTGTCCTTGGGGTTAAAAAGATTTTTTTTCCTTCTATCCAGACTGAAACTCTTGTTTCAGCTTGTGCCTATTGTCTATTTTTCTGTCCTCATGCACCACTCTGAGGAGCCTGCTCTTGTCGTCTTAATCTCCTGGCGGATATGAGGGGGCTGCTGTCAGGTCCTGAAGCAATCTGTGCTCCAGGCCAAGCAAGCCCTCACCCCTCAGCCTCTTCTGCTGGGGAGGGTGCTCCATGTCCTGACTATCACAGGGCTTCTCTGCTGAATTCACTCCAGTTTATTGATGCTTCCCTTCTCCTGGGAGCCCAAACACCAGATGCTGTATCCCAGGTGTAATGTAGTGAATGCTGAGTAGAGGGGGATAATCCCTTCCTTTGATACACTGGCCATGCCCCAGGTAATGCTGCCAGGTATACTGTTGGACTTCTGTTCTGCCAGGGCTCATGTTCAGTCTTGCCAGCTTTTGCTTATTTCTCAATGTTATTGGTATGGTCTGATTATATATTCTCTGCTGCCAAGCCAAACTTTCCCCTACCAGCTCCAAAAAACCCCCGTTTTTCATTGCTGGATGACTTATGTTAAACCCAATTTTTCACTGAAGAAATGCATCTTCTGTGTTTGGTATAGTCAGAAATGGTAAAGCTTATGGTGGTTGTTTTGTTTCAGAGTTGAGGAAACAACCTTAACCAGCTTATGGGCAGCAGGGACTCACTCTGGCAAGGAAAACTGTACATTGAGCTCCAATAAACTGAATCTCTTTTTTTAATATGTTGGTGTCAGTTTGCCTTATTTTACTAATTCATTCTTCAGTAACCCACACTGGATGACCTAAAGACTTCAGTGACTTGCTGTGATGCCCACTGTCTGAAATCAACAGAAACGTAACAGTTAAGAACATTTTCAACTTTCTAAAAATCATAAATTTGAGTATAGTGCTGAGGTCTTTCATTGTGATGAGAGAATAAGACAACTTCATAGTACTGAGACAAAACACTGAAGTTTTATTTTAAGAAGGGAACAAATTATGGAAAAGTTATCATATTTAAGACAGTTTTGGATGACTGAAAACATAAAACAGTGGACAACTCAATGTATTTAGAAATAATGCTGTGAGTTTTGTTTTGAGAATTCAATTTTTAGTATGTGATCTAGTGAATTTTTAACTTAAAACCCCATTTCTGAATTCTACTAAAGGCATTTACTGTACTTCATAAAGTACAACTCTTGAGTGCTTTCTTTAAAAAAAAAAATAAATTAGCCATGCACACACTTGTCTCTTAATAGCAATTAGTTCTATTGATCTAGTCCTTAACATACTTCAAGCAGATGGCAGTGTTCTGGCTCTTAAGTGTCCTTTGTCTTTCAACCTTGTATCTACCTTCAGCTTCTGTGATCTGCTGCTGACAGACCTGTCTTTTTTTTTTTTTTTTCCTGCATTGCCCCTGTGCTATTTTTCCATACCATTCTATACTAAGGGTGCTGCTCTCCAGCCAGGTTGGAATCAGCTTTTTCTTATCCCTCAGGCGTTGGATTATGAAAAATGAAAGCTTGGATAAAAAGTCCACTATCAGTTGACATCCACTGAGTTACTGCTTGGTTTTATTGTCAGTCTTTGTTTCCATGTTCCCCTTCTCTTTCTTTGTGTCCTTTTGAATGCAGATTATAGAGCATTCTGGACAGAGCTTATATCCTGGAGAAACTACTTCTAAAAACTGGAACATACAGGAAAAAATAGCTGCTGCCTGAGAACAACAGGATTTTCTCTGCAGCTTAAAAGAATAAAATTTATTTCTGTACGTGTTCTATTAGCAATAAACATTTCTGATGTCACATCATGTATGTTTTATAGCATATGATATCATGATGCTAAAGATTCTCGATGTTGTAACAGAAGTACCTAAGTTTATATCGGTTTTGGAGCAATATTTTTTTTTTACTCTTGATAAGACATATATTTTATACTTGTAGAATGTGTATTTTGCTATAGTTGTCAATACCTATTTGTTCGTAGCAGAAAAGGACGACACCACCCGTTTCATCCACAAATGGATATGTCTGTTCCAATACAGAGCTAACCAGTCTACATTCCAGACCGTAGAAATATAACTAGGCATCCAAGTATGATCCAACTCTAATAACTTTTAACAAGCAGTATTTTCCTACAGATATGATGTCTGAAAGTCATAGGATGCCACAAGTGGAAAAATAATTGATTTTTCTTAAAAATTGTTTCTGTCCCTCACTGGTTGGGGTGCACCAAAAGCTCTTGATAATTGAATCCAAAATGCTCTCTTATGTCTCATTAAGTACTATCACTATTATTTAATATACATTAGGTATGTTCTAAGATATGCAGTATCCTATAAGTATCAGGCTTGTTCATTATATTTCAAACATATATTTCCCTCTTATGCCACTCTTAATCTACTAAAATTTGGCTAATGAAGATTAAAATTCCATGATTTTAAATCAAGAGAACAAATCTGAAAGTCTGAACCTGTTCCGAGCTGGACTAATGTATTTGTCATCTTCCCAAAACAATGCTCTGCTTTCCCTTCAGTTGGTTTTTGGTTTGGTTTTTGGTTTTGTGGTGTTGCGTGTGTTTTGTTGTTTTTTACTTTCAAGGTGTATCTGTGCCGTGGTGAACCTACATCTACTGCCCTCTTCCTGCATTCTTTATTCTGTGTATACCATCTGCAAACAGAATCCAGTCATTCTCATGAAATTAGAATTCTTTACTATGTATATACCTAAATATAAAATTGAAAATCTGGAAAGGAACTCTGTTCAGTCTTGAAGTGGGGCTCATGGATTTGCAAAGGGCATCTTTCCACTGTGAAGAATCTCACAAGAGCTGCTTTTGCATTTGAAGAGTGGGAAGATAAAGGGTTCACTGGATAAATATTTGTCCCTGTAAAGTACCACCAGCCAGTGGTGCTGTACAGACTGTCAGCACTTGTTCACCCTGGAGAGGGTCGCTGTCCTGTCACAGGAGACTCTTTCTTCACAGTGCACATAAAGGAGCTAATTGCATGTTTTGTTTAAAGCAGAAGAATTATCAAGACTGGGTATTTCCTGTATCTGTTGCCAACGAAATGTCTGTCAAGGTTATGTGGAATCTCAGTGACTGACTGTTACTGAATTCGATTTGGAATATCTGCAAAAGTAGCTTTTGCATAAAACGTGGATTTATCACTACAAAATATTTTAATTTAAAAAATCGATTAGTATAAAATTTTTGTTTCAATGACTTCCATTTTCAAACTTAAAACATTTTTAAAAGTTATCAATAAAATGTTCTGTTGTGACTTACACAAGCAAAACTTTTTTTCCCCAGTTCACTAATTTCAGCTAATGAAGAGTTCATTTTTTTTCCTTCAGATTTCAAACAGAACTTCTTTAATCTACTGAGATGGGAAAAACTTTCCCATCCAATTCTGGTCATTACTGTTTTCTTATTAGTGAAAGACAGTCTCAGGTTCTCAGCTGACTAAATATGGTTTGGCTACTTTTTTTTTTAATTACTTTCCTCCAAAGGAATCAGTTTTAGCTGTGGGATAATAATCCCTTTCTATGTTTTTACTTTTGTGTGTAATACACTGATCTTCCACATCTGTGCTTGAGATCTGGCATCAGAAAAGCTCCAGATGAGTGTATTTAGAGCTGAAACTGTACAGCAAGCTTAAGGCATTAATGTTAGACATCCTTGCTATGATTAATCAATTCATTTTTCTCATTAATGTTTTTATTTTTAAAATGGGAAGTGTCAGTTTTGATTTTGTTACTTTAGTTCTGACAGTTTAACTGTGCTGCTTTTTCAGTGCAGATCCAGAAACTAAGAAAAACAGTCTCTAGCAGTATTGCAAGACTTCTTGCCGATACTCTAATTTCTAGCGGCATATCTAAAAAGATATTTTCCTGACTGCCTTTTGCTCACTTACATATGTAAATTTTTTATGCTTCTCTAGAGTGCTTCATAATTTCTTTGCGAGTTTTATCAGCTCTAAGTCTGTTCCAAAGTTAACTCTTTAAGACTTTACTGTAATATTATGGAAATGTGTGCATTTAAAACTGGGATACGTTTCAAGTAATTAAACACTACTTCTTGAGTATACAATTAGGGCTTCATAAAGGCTTTCTTTTTTTGAAAAGGTTTCTTCAGGAAGTTTTGTTACAAATTTCAGATAAGGTATAGAAGAAAATGTAGGTCTCTATTCCACAGCAAACAGCACACACTGCTATCCTATGTATGTTAAAGTGCAATAGTTATCTCAAACATTTGTTTAAAATTCAGATGTAGTGAATCAGACTTGACAAAGCCTGATAGCACAGTTCTGTGTACCAAGACATTACAGTGCACGATTGCTGCTCTTTGCATGGGGCAGCTTTCCTGGGTAAAGTTCTCCCTGCACAGAGTCTGAGCAAGTGAACTCTTTTGGAAACTAAAATAGGTCTTAGTATTCAAGTTTTGTGCTTGATCTCTGCACAAAGATGAATTCATCCTTGTGGAAAAAGGGGAGTGTTGTTGAGGCCTTGTAGATGCTACAAGTCCAGTAACAACTGCAGGGCTATGGCCTTGGGACCTGTGTATGCCACAATTCTGGACTGGGAAGGTAAATTTTGTTCTGAAACCTGTTTTTCTAAGATAAGTCTAATATTCAGAAATGAAATAAGATACTTGCCAAACATGGAAGTGTTGACAAAAACAGTTCAAAGCACAATGAAGGATTCTAGCACATTTTTATTTTAAAAGAGTGAATGATACACAAATTGTTTTATTTTTCTTTTTTAGATTCGTCAGATGGAAGTCTAAAAGCTTCTACACATCATGGGGCAATAGATGTTTACGTCAGTCAATTAAAAAAAGTGGATCTGAAATCCCAGAAAGGTTAGCAAACTAAAACAAATATTTTTTGTGGCAGCTTATGATGTAAAAGAAAAGAGGGTAAGGGATATTTTTATCTGTCTGGAAAACTTGAGTGCGTTTGCCTATCTACATTTGGTTTTACCTCGTTATTAGAATATGTGTATGAATACTTATAATCTGGTAAATTCTGTAAAAAGTGATGAAACTTAAAATGGATTACAGAATTTTTGTATTTTTCAGTACTTTCTTTTTTTCTTGGCATCCTACCTGTCAGAATTGTGCAGAGTTGACTTGGGTTACAATCTTCCTTTGCCGTGCACACAGTTTACTCCGTGGTGCTGATATATGTATGTGCAGAGTGACAACCATCACATATTTACATTTCTTTTTCCTTTTCCTGGTCAAATGTCACATTGTTGAAATTGGAAGGCAGAAAAACAAAGATGAGAGGGCCTTACCCTACTGTTCCTCCTTTTTTCCTTTCCTGGTTACTTACTAGAATTTTACTTTTTAATTAAGAGCTCTCTCCTAAAGTTGGATTCATAGTTTTACAATATCATATCTTCTGAATGGCAAATAAGAAAGCCCTGAATACCTCCTAGTCCTAGTTTTGCAAAAAAACAAAACACAAAACAAAACAAAAACAAAAAACAAACAAACAAAAAACAAAAAAAAACCAAAACAAACCAAAAAAACCCCCACACTACAGCATTTCTATATTTCTATAATTGACTTTAACATCATGTCAGACACTTCAGGTGGTTTAAATGAACAGGGTATTTGGTACTTTGTTCTCTGAGAGGCAATGCCTGGGCTTTCTTGAAACCGAGCAGTTACTCAGAAGGGGAATAATGAAGGAAATACGTTGAAATCATTTCTGTGCCACTTGTACAAACTATTCTGGTTCCATTGGTGCAAAGGAATTTATTTTTATAGTATTTCCTAGTTACCTTTTGAGTCACTTAGTGGTAAATTGCATCTCTTTGAGTTAGTAGCAAAGAGGAATGTATTTAATAAAAGCTAATTAATACTATTTTCAAAGTATTGCCTGACCATCTCTTCTGGCAGCACAGTTTAGTAAAGGCAAAGTTGATGAAGTTCTGTTTTCATTTACCCCGTAAATTCAAAGTTACTGCTGACAGCTGCAGTGTAGAAAATGTCCCATTCGTGATAAATTAGCTGCATGTGTGTTGGATTTTGTGAGTCACATCACAGAGCAACTCTCCAAGGAGGACCCAAAGTTGAAGACCTTTTCCCTTTCTTATCTTAATTTTTTTGTGTATCCAGCAAAATTGAGGCCTAAATTATACTGGCAGTTATTTGTTCATCAGGATTGTTACAGGCAAAAGATTCTGCTGAATTTAAATTTCATAGCTAGGGTTGCTTTCTGACTGCTACTTACTTGTTATCAGTTTTCTTATTGAAAAGAAATATTGTGTTTAAAGAAACTTTTTTTCTAAAGTGAAAGTTGGAATTGGGCAAAAACTTGGAGCATGTATGCAGAAAGTGTATTCTGAATTTTGGTAGGTTTTTGTTTTAATGTGTAGGGTGCAGCTTCCAAACACTGTGACTGAGTAATTCCAGATGTGACTAATGTGGGCAGGTTGGGGGCCCAGCATCTGCCTTCAGTCTGATGCATAGAAGCACGTATTTAGGGGATGCAGAAGTCAGAATTTCTGGTTTTAATCGCAAGGGTAGAATTATTCGGGCCACTAAAGCTGCGTTTTTACTAATAGTTTACATTTTAGTGATACATAGTGTGAACTGGTTAGCCGCTTTTGAGACTGCATCTGTTCAAGGCTGTGAACAGCTGGCCCTGGGCAGGAAAGCAAAGACAGTTGCTCACGTTAACAGTATGTGAGCAGCATCTCCCTTTTCCAGAGGAGTGGTGCTTTCATAATTTGCCATGCAGTGCTGGGATTAGTTGTCAAATCCAATCTCATGTCCTGCTTAGGAGTGTAAATATGCAGCTAGAAAATAAAACTAAAGTAATAATATTTGTGAGATCTATTAGTTTTGCTTCCCTTGATCATTCCTGTAGTTAGCTAAAAATTGTTTCTCATGCTTTGATCTGAATGTTAAATTAACTAGCTTTCATTTAAATTTATACCAGGTTCTATTACAGTCAAGGTACCTGCCTCTCTCAAAGCATATTTAGAGTTGTCTGGAAGAAAAGTGGATGTGAGCTCAGAGATCCAGTTAAAAGAAACACAGAGTGCCTCCAAAGACAATCACGTAACTATAAGTGGTAAGGCTTATTAATCTTGGCTTCCAATAAATGTGTCTGGCCTTAGTCAAAGGCATCCACGTTTCATTATGAGTTTATTGCTTTTGGCTTCTTGTTTTATCTGTTTCAGGTTCAGATGTTTGCTTGTGCCATTGTGTATTCCCCATGTTACTAGATGACTTTTTCATTTTGTTTGATAAATGACTTGTGAATGCAAACAACTGCTTCTCTAACAATGAAGTCTTAGAGCCAAATTCACGCTCAGCGTTATTCCAGTGAATTTGTGGGAGGCAATCCAGGGCTGAATTTGACCCATTGCTTTGTTGGCTTAGACAGCCACATAATAAATTACTAGGGAATGTCTGTTAAAAATATAATGAAAAGTTTTCTCCATATGTCTCTATTGGGTGGGAGGAGGAAGGGGTATATATGACATATGTGTAAACATACAGTATAAATTTTAAACAGTGCAGGTTAGGCTGAGAAATGATGGGTGGGAGAGAACTAGAAGAGAAGCAGAAGGAGCTGGAGCGTGGAAGAATAGAGAGTACATGGAAAGGTGCCTGCAATTACTGGAATCATTCTTCTAATGCAGTAAAAATGGAACTTGGGAATCCCAAGTCTTGCTGTTTCCTGCTTTAGAAAACCATTGTACAATTCATTGTCAGGGTGTTTCTCTCCTCCTCTCCAGACGTTAAGGCTGTTGCTGTTACCAATTACTCAGTTTGCTCAAGAGGAAGCAAACTAATGTGTCTGAAGGCTCCAGCTTTTTGAACATGTTATGTCAGTATGACCTGCTATGATAGCAAATTGGGTGAGGCTTTGAGTTTTTCTTTGGTCTTAAACCTAAGAAAATATGCACAAAACTTATTTTTGTCCTCTATGTAAGACAATAATCTCAAAGTCAGGAAATGTTAGAAGTGTGTGTACATAATTTTAATAAGTAGTCTGCTTATATGAAATAGATAGGTGTATCTCTTCCTGTCTTGACCAGTAACTAACATTTAACTTTCCTAGTGGTTATTAAATACAGGGGTTTTTAAAAAAAAAACATGGTTAGATATTCTCAGGCTAGAAACCTGTGGAAGGGCTCCAGATTCCAGGAAAGCTCTGTGGAATGAATTGCCTCAGCAATAAAACAACACATCTCCCAGCGAAGGAGGACCACTGGCCAGTCCATCATCTTGTTATTCTGGCAGCATTAAAGATAAGGCTGATGTTTCAGATATACACAGCTGAATGACTTCTCAGGTTTCACAACCCAGTCAGTGTTTATATAGGACACTCATCGCTGAAGCGGATGTGATTTTTCAACCCACCATTCTGTATGGAAATGGTCTTGGCTGTTGAGGTTAAAAGCGGCTGTAATTACTTAACCCTCAAATACACATATCCCAAAGGCATGGGAATCAGCAAGAATTATGCAGAGGCAACAGGATTAGGCCACTGATTATCAGTTGTTTAAAGAAGTTACAGCATTGCATGAAAGAAATCATTAAACATAGATCTAAATTGATCATAATACAGGTGAATGAAAAATATACCCTGGAACGGATTTTCTTCAGGATACAGTTCTGCCAAACTAGTCCTGGCCTGAAGTAAGATATCTTCATCTGTCTTTGTACCCAGTGTTTAGGTTTGAGTGTTTTCTCACATAATGTTACCAATGATTTATAGCAGCTCTCGCCTCCCTTTTCTTCACTGGTCAGTAAAAAGCAACAAACCTGAAGGGAGCTGAAGTAGTTGGTTTTAACATGTGCTTTGCTCCTTTTCTTACCCTTTTGAAAATGAGACCTTCTCTTCCTGCCAAGTCAGTAACATTCCTTTGGCATTGCAAGGGACGTGATTCCTGCTTCTCCTTCTCTTCACCTTATCCCATGGAGACAGTATATTCTTTCTGCAGGCCAAGCACTTGTTCCTTCAGTCTCAACCATCTCTTCTTAAAGTTGATATTTGAGAATTTTCTCGTACAAGTAGATTTTGAAATAATCATTTAATACTGTTTCTAAATCATTAAAACATCCACTGTTGAAGCATTAGGTACAGAGTCTATGGCTGTCCTTCTACTGCAACTACAGAAATGTAAAATGGAGAGAGAAGAGGGGTTTTGCCAAGTGGAAAAAGAATTATGTATCACAAGAGCATGGCAGATTAGATTTTTATGCTTCTGAGCTCAAAGGTTAGTTTAAAAATAAATGATATTTCAGAAACTGGCCAGTTCTCATGTGGATAACGCAGGAACCGGCTGCTTCCAGGAAGCTTTACTTGCCTCTGGGAATATTGAGAGATGTGGGAGAGGAGACTCTCCAGTGGGAAGACAGGGTAGAGTTCTGTGACTTGGGTAAACATGCACCCAGTCTATCACTGGCTCTAGGAAAACCATCCCTGCTGCTGTTACACTGGCTGCGATGTATGTTGTCACTGTGCTTCATGGCTCCCATTCCCTTGCAGAGTGGGGAGGTCAGTGCTACAGTCCCACAAACCAGGGTTTTGCAAGACAGCCAAGGAGCAAAGCAGGGTTTAGTCAAAGCAAGGAGATGAAAGCCTGGAGTGAGTGCTCCAGAGGCAGAGTGATGGGAGTGCGAAAAGGTGTTTTACCCTTTTAGAAAAAAGTGACTTTCCAGCAAAACTGGGACACTTGCAGAGAAAGGGAAGGAACTAGAGAGCAGTGCCAGGGAGTTTCCTGTTTGCAAGGATAAGGCATCTGTTTCCATTGACATCAGTAGGCACTCTTAGTAGTAGTATGGTATAGCAAAATGTGTTATAAAACCAGATTTTTCATGCTAAGCACTGGTCCAGCTTCCATCAGTGAAAGTGTTTGTTTGACAAGTTTGAGAGTGCTTGAGTAACTTCATTAATTTGTGATGGTAGTCCTGTCAAAGCATTCTTTTCCTTTCCCTGGCAAAGAGGGAAGCCCTTGCTGCTCAATGTCTGTGCCTTCACTGTGTCTCCAGGTCTGCCTGTATTCTTGAATCAGCTGATTTAAGAAGCCTGTAGAGATTTTCTTACCATATATAGTTCCAGATATAGTTAAGAGGAAGGGTAGTAGGCTAAAAAGTGTCAAATATTTAAGCAGAAAAGAAGCCTAGGAGACTAATGTCAAACATGCTGAAGAGTAAGGTTAAAATTCAGATAAACTTGATTTATATGCTTTTTAGGCCATCTTTCCAATAAGTCATTTTAAGTTCAAAGTATGAAGGTAGGAATAATTACATGTGTGGTCCCAAGAGGAGGAATATTTCAATAAAAACATCAGTAATCAGGAAACAATACTGTTACATGGTTAAAAAAAAATAGTGTATTAATATGTCTGTTCTGTAAAACTCAAAATAATCCCTTGGCTTTACATGTTGTTAGTAATACTTTGCTGGAATGTGTCCAGTTTTGAGCACTGTACTTCAAAAAAGGATGTGGACAACTGTAGAGATGCCAAAGGAGAACACATGATGAGAGGTCTAAAAACATGATTTATGAGGGAAGACTGAAAAAAGTGGTTTTGTCTAAAGAAGAGAAGACTGAGGGAAGATAAGATGCACTTTTCCAGTACTTAAGAAATTGCTGTAGAAATAAATAAATTCTTCTCTGTCCACTGGTGGTAGGACTAGAAATTATGATTTGACCTTATGGTAAAGAAAACTTAGCTATATAGTAAGATGAACTTGTCTGGTGAGGCCATAGGACTGTCAGTACTGTGGATGGGGCAGAACAGCCCAGGCAGGCACGTCGGGTTAATGCAGTGCATCCTCAGGAGGTGCTTTCAGACCTGTTTTCTTTTCTCTTGTCCTCAGCTGATGTGACCATCTGTTCCCACCCACTCCAAAGTAACTCAGAGGAAGGTTATGAGGCATGTAGGTGGATGAATTCGGAGACTAAATGAACACAGCAGGTGGGCACACTCCTGCCCACTTCCATTGCCAGCCCGTGTGTTGACAGCTGGAAGCTTGCTGGAAAAAGTCTTAAAATCATTGATATTTTCCTTGGATCTTTGTAGCCGATGGTGTCAATGTCCAAAACTAGTTGTCTGCAATATAACCTCTTTCTTTAAACCATGTAATTCTTTCATCTCTCAGTGGTGCCAGGGACTCATCTGATTCCAGATCTTTCTCCATTCCTGGCTCCAGTTCTAGCACCAAGTTCATATCCAGTGGAAACCTTTGACCTGATGCCATCCATCTGCTTGGTGCCACGTGAGCTTTTAACGTTGGCAGTCACTTACTCCATCTGGTTTTCAGCACTTGTGTGAATTTTGTTGGTACAAGTCCCACAGTGTCACAGGTGTTCCTCAGAGGCCATGGGTGTTTGTAGCATATTGTGTCTCCCTGTTCTTACTTTCTCAAGTTAGCAAACCAACCTCTTTGTATTTTTCTGTACTCTTACAAAGCACACACTCTTTGAGAATGATTGTCTTCTCCCAAGCTGAGACATGCCTGCTCCCCATGTCAACCAGCGTAACAACAGTTGCAGCAGTTAACAGGATTTTGACCTTTTGGTACTAATCCCACCCCGTCTACAGCACCAGAGCTTTGCTGAACCACATCTGAACAGTCGGAGCCATGCCTTCTGGTGACCATGCACACAGGCAATAGGACTCTCATGTTGACTTATGCCTTCCCACAGATGTCTATCCTGGCTATGCAGAGGAATCAACAGTTGTCTTCTCTAACTTCTTTTCTCCTGTGAAAGATTCCAGGTAGATGTTGTCTCTACCTTGCAGATTGATCTGGCATCCAATTATTCTTTTAATCACTGGAAACTCCTTAGATGACCTCTCCTCATGTGCCTCTGGAGAGAATCAGCCTGTCTATTTACCAGATTCCCTTGAAAAGATGGGTGTTGGTACCACTGTTCTATCTCTGACTTTCTGGGTTTCACTTAACTTCAAGTCTTTTCACTGCTTGGTTCTCCAGTAGATTGTGGCAAGAAGCACCTTTCCCCTTAAAACAATCATTCACTCAGGCATGCACTGAAATAAGGCTTTCATATCTGCCTGAGGTCAGATCTGGATTCCCATCTGGAACACAGGGGGTTTAGGCAGATGTTTCCTGCGTCCATGCCTTCAGGAATAACTTGTTTCTCACAGCTCACAGAATGGCTCCTCATCCAGTAGTACTGGGAGAGCAGCCGGTGAGGTGCTGTGGATGTGCCCTGGAGGATTGCTGCAAAGCCAGTGGGAAAGGAGAGAGCTGACTGCATGAGTCTCCTGCACTGTGTATGCTTCACAGACGCGTTTAACTCCTTTTGTTATCAGAAATTCTAGATTGTTTAAGGTAATTTGTGTCTTTAGCTGCATGGAGCTCCAGGGTTAAATAAGAACACAGCTGAAGGGACAGTGAATAATGTGAGGCAAGCAACTTGCCTTTAAAAGGGAGATAAGTGCAAGAGCTTGTGCTGTGGCAGTCTGCTCAGACTTCAGTTCCTGCTGAAAGCTCACAGCTGGCGGAGCGGAGCAGAGTGTTCCTTCTCCCCCTGTGCAGCAGAGTTACGGTTCTGATCCCAGGAGTAACATTGTCCACTGCCGTGTCCCTCCCCGTTTTCTCTGTTCTCAAGGCACTGCTTCAAAACTTTCCTTCTTTCCTAGAAGCGATTTTTGACTCTTTGCCACTAGAATTGAGTGGGAAGAGCTTAGATTTACAGTGTCCCTCTAAACACTGTCCCTCTGTGAAGCCTTGATCCTTAAGCAGTATCTTAAAAAAAACAAACAAAGACCCAGGTTGTATCTGGAAAAGATTACATTCCTTTGAGTCAAATAGAAAGTTCATCCAATTTTTATAAAAAACACATTAGATGAGATACTATCCTACAGATTTTTATTGCTTTCAGCTTGCATTTAACTCAAGCTGTTCAGAGCCTTTTTGAGAGATACCACAGTCTTAACAATACTGGTGAAAAACATTTAAAATATGCTCATCTCCGTGTGGCTTATGATAGAACAGAGCACTCTGTTCACTTGCCTTCTGGAGCCTGGGGAAGTTTATGCAGTGAAGTACTGACTATTTATGTTCTGCGAAGGTGTTTTCTGCCATTAGACACACATGGGGAAGAAAAACCTTTTTCCTGGGTGTAAAATTGAAAAAGTGGCCACTCAGCATACTGGTGCATCTGTCTCCTCTTGAGCTCATGTTGTTGTCTTGACTGGTGGGGCTTGAAGTGAAAATTAAGTCTTCAACCCCACCACCCTTCCTTATTCTCAATCCAACAGGCTATTTGCTTTCGTGACTTAATCACGCTAGCGAAGTCATCCGCAGAATCCAGTGATGTTCCCACAGTATTCAGAGTACAGGCTGTGAGTACAGTTAAGACCAAACTGTCATCAAAAGGTCTCCAACTAAACCTTGGTGCTTGATTAGCACCTCATACCCAAAGCTATTTAAATATCTTAAGCTTGATTCGAACCTGCTACCGGCGATAGGCTTAATAAATTTTAAATGGTTTGAAGATCTCCATCCCTGGGGAGTGGAACCACTTTCCTGCAGGCAGTTTGATATTTCTGCATGCCCTTCACAGGCAAATCTCCAAAAGAAGCATGAAGAACAAAACACTTAGTTCTAAGTTCACATAGCAAATGCAAAATGAGAAACAGAGCTCAGAAAACAACTGAGTTTTAAAGTAGGTCTTGTTAATTTGTTTCTGCGTTTCTTCAGAACTACTCTTTAACTTTTTAGCAAAAGTGTACAGGGTGTAAGCAGTGCCTGAAATTGTTCATTTACAGGGCTGATTCCATGCTTCGGTGTTTGTTCCTTGTGCAGAAGAACAAGTCACGGTGCCAAAAACATGAGTGAGAGAGGAACTGGGACTAAGCACTCCAATGTGCACTTTCTGAAAATAACTCTGGCCTACATTTGTGTCTTATCTCTTTAGGAAAAAAAAAAAAAGAGTGCTGTATTTTCAGTGCTCTACAACTCTGTTAAGGGATCAAACAAAATTTTCCTTTATACTTCTTTGTTCATTCATTCTTTGACACCTGGAGGCTATTTCCTGTGTAAAATTCAGACTGACCTAATGTTTGGAGGGCTACCTATACTTAAAAGCTAGATTTTCTTCTGTTCTGTGTTCTCTGATACAATACTATTGCAAATTGATGATTCAGGAAAGCTTTCTGAGGAACTGAAGTTCCAGATTTTAACAGACTTCACATACAACACATCTGTCCAACTTTGTGATGATCATCACAGATTTAAGTCCATAACTAGATGGGGAGCAGAACTGTGGATTCTGCCTTACAGTAGGAGTGATGCGGAGTGTAGTTGAGACGGCTGCTGCCTAGAGCAATCAGGAGCGCAGAAATTGCGCTGGGACATCCACATGGAGATCTTTGAAGGCACATTGTAGTCTGATTGCAAAGGACACTGAAATATCTCTTCATTCAGTGGGAGAACTCTGTCAGTTTTGGACTCCCCTGGAAATCTTGTACCTTTAAACAGGACCTCAGCCTGCTGCTGAACTGATGTGGGTTTGGCCCATAACCTTACATTAATCTCACTTAGAAGTACCAGAGCGCTGAAATGCTATTGAAAAGTTTGGCACGTAGGCTTGAGTTGTGGAAAGCGAGGCAGTGATGTCATCTGGAGTTTCACCACTGGTTTTGACATGGCCAAAATTGAACTTCAGCTGTGTTACAGGTCAGAGCAGAGCATGTTTGCAAAGTTGCTTCAGAATCTGCTTCCCTGCCATCCCCCCTTATGCTATTCCAGGCTCGAATTAGTTCTAAACTTAGAACTCAGTCACAGGAACACTAAAGTAATAATAAAAGATATTTTGTAAAGATAAACTAAAGTGACGGTTGATCTCGTGATAAAGGACTTAAAAGATCCCAGTTTAATTCCCAATTTGGTCATAAATCTTCTGTATAAATTTGGAAGATCGCTTAGTCTCTCTTGGCCACAGTTTCTTAATTGTAAAATGAGGGTAAGTTGAACTTTCTCTTTTATCTGTTTTACAGTTTGCTTTTCAGAGCGTGACCATGCATACTAAGTCTATGTGAAACATGTAAGATGACAGACATCTTGGGGTGGGTTTTTTTAAGCCATAATCATAAGAAAGCCATAATAGCAGCAACATGTCTGGTCATCTGGAAAATCAGGTCTTACCTACGATAAGAGGAAAACTTTTCAAATTACTTAGCCAGATTAATGTCTGATGTAGATGTATTTGCTAGCCCATAACAAAAAAATACTATATAATAAACACCACAACTTTATTGTAATAACATATTATGGGAAATGAGATTAATACAAAAAACCATATCAAGAATGAATTGTCAGATCGTCAGCAGCACCTGTTTAAAAATATAAGACTTTTATTTGGTAGAATTTATATATGTATTTCCAGGGAGCTTGAAAAAATGGCAATACGAAGATATGTTTACTGTTTTCCAGGTCACATGAATCAGAGGAATGAAATGGACAAATGGATTAAGGCTGACACACAAAATGGCAAAGTGTGTCTTAAAAGCCAAAGCTGGATCCAGTCTGTCAAGCTGAAGAGTTCTTAAAGGTGAAATAGGCCAAAGAGATTAAATCAAGAAATTGTAAAGGAACATTTCTGTAAAATTATGAACTTTATTGATGTATATTCTTAGTATAAGAGAAACAATATTAAAAATGAGGGTGTTTTAACCCAAGATTTACCTAACACAGTGGCTGATGTTTAACAGGTCTGGTTTACTTTTAGTGCCTTTTAGGAATGACAAGATCTTAAGTATTCAGAATTTGTATAACTTGATCCATTACCACTTTAAAAACTGGTAACTTTCTAACAAGAGTTTGGAGTTGTCATTTAAAACTAAAAAGCATTTTCAGTGTCTTGTATTTGAAAATATAAAAACTTACTTCAGAGATGACATGCTCTGCAAGATATTTTATATTTTAAATTAAATGTCTTAGTACTGTGGGAATTCTACTGGTGCACGCCAAATGCAGAGAATTTTCTTCAACCAAATGATTTGTATTGTGGACAGGATGAAACCACTCTCAGAACTGTAGTTCTGGTTTGGTCTTTTCATTTGATGTTTGACCCCTGAGCAGTTTCTGCCTTGTCAATGCGCACTGTATCTGTAAAACTACTTAGACGAAATGACAGAACTTCTTTTGTGTCATCCTGGACCACATATTTTAGGACAGAAATAAGAACCCTAGCTCTGTCTACCACTGTTTGTCTGCAAAGAAAAGCTTTTAAAGTAAATACTCCAAAGTGCAATGGATCTGTCTGGTTTCAAGCAGGAGCACTCCACCAACTGGACTTCAGATAAGAGTCCATGTGAACATTCCCCTAAAATAAAAGCTGCCGAAGAATGGAAGTGTTTACCTAGTGAATGAGAACTGGAATCTGTTTATTTGCTACATTTCCAGTGACCGTCAGCCTTGCATGACGGAACTGTGAGCTCTTTGAGGCAGAGGAGGGAGGTGAGGGAAGCGTGTACGCCCTGCACAAGGGCATGTGTGAGTTTTGTGGAGGATTTTGTGTTACTGTAAATGGAGCTTTTAAAAGCATTTCCATACATATACATGGCACCTTATAAAAGAAGTACTGAAATTTGTGGTTTAAAACTGAAACATAAGAATTCTTGCCAGCCGAGTGGATGGAGAGTAGCAAAGAAGGGCTCAGCATCTCAGCTCAGGTTTAAAGTTGTGTATATGTGTGCTAGTACTTTAGATCGTAATGGTACGTTATGAATTGAACTTTTCCTTTCCCACAAGATTCCCCAAGAGGTAGAATTGCCCCTGGCTGATGGACTTTAGTAGGCAAGGGCAGCATTTTTACTATAATTCAGGTTAAAAACTCTCCATTCTGTTTGCTGTTGTGTGTACTGTTTGGATGAGGTGGGCACTGGTGTGGATAGCAAACTATATGTATTTTCAGTATAAACACATATATAAAACATTAGCAATACTATTAGTAAAAGCAATATTGCTAGTTATTAGTAATTACTATACTACTACTGTTAAAAGATACAAAATTAATAAACATGTCATGGTTTTAGATTTTCTGAAAAATTTTTGAAACTAATGATTTCTTTGCACTGCTGCAAACGAAGTGAAAGAAGCACCTCTGAATTCACACTGCATTGAAAAATAAAAACAAGGTAGTAGAGGTTTCACAAAATTTAATGGTTCCATTATTCACCTGGAATCCAAAGCCTGTCAACCTTTGTGACTTAGGTGGTGCTTTTGGGGACTGCTGCATCAGCAACTTAAAGAAGAACATAGTAGGAAAACATGTTATTTCTTCCACGTTCAAAAGAAAGCAAGCTAAGGCATTCATATTCTAAACTTAGCTGGAATTAAACATTAGGATTGGTAGTTATTTGCTTAAATAAGTTAAATAAGCCATCAGAAGAGTTGTGCTACTGCTAAACCTACTCTGTTTATATTCTTTCCAAGTTAATAGATGTTGAGACCAGCTAAATAAAACTTAAACATAAAGGTTAAGAATGAGCTGAAGAAAGACAAATCTTTGGGAGTTTCCCCAAAGGCATTTGAGTAATGTCTTGTTCTGCTATAACAAGGTGAAACTTTTTATTTTTCTCTAGATGAGGGAAGATTAGTGAGTTATCGGTAATTAGGATTTGAAGGGCAAGTCCCATGTATGCTTTTTTTTGGTCCATTTGATAAGATGTTTTCTTGTAACTGGAGAAAATTTATCCTGTAACACTTTTCTCATCTGTGCCCCTTTCCATTTCACCCTCCTGGCTGTGGCAGCTGCCAGCCAGCCCGTGCTTCAGACCTGCAAATGGAAACATCAGCTGGCTTAGAGAGTTGAACTCGGCCTGAGAGGCTTTTGTGAGAATTAGGGCTCTGGGTGCAGGAGTGACTGTTAATAAGTAGAGAACTGTGCTTAAATGTGTATTGTATAGTTGTGTATTAAGGAATTAGTTGTCACTACCTACTCACTGTTCTGCATTGCTAAAGAACGCTGTATTTGATGAGTACCAGTGGAGTCAAGTGTGAAGTTCTGTGGGAAGTCAGAGTGTTAATGTCCTGGAGAGTACCTTCATGGCAAACATGAACCCCAAACACACAGATTTATTTATTGCTTACTCTGCATGGGACTACAAAAACTTCTCATTATTGAAAGATGAAGACAGCTTGAATCAACATCTGAAAGTTGGCAATGTTGTGTCAGTGTGGCTGTCTTGCTTGAAGGCATACACAGTCGTGCAAGAGCGATTCACATTGCTTCCTTGCTAATTCAACAAAAGGCCTTTTATTAAAGTAGGATTAGTTTTAAGAAAAAAAAAATAGTGTTCTTTTCATGGTCTAGTGGAAAGCCTTTGAATTGTAGAAGATGTTGTGCAATTTCATTTTTCATTTTGAAGAATTTGTTTGTTCAGGCTCTGATGTGCATTCCATGGTGAAGGTGAATATGTTACCATCCCGGTCATATCCAAGCCAGGAGGGAGGGTCAGCATCATTATGTTCTTGTTTCTCCAGTTTGGCTGTATATTTCAAGACAGCTTGTCTGCAATGAGAGTTTAAAAAAAAAAAAAAAGACAGGAGGAATAAAAAAATTTTGCAGAGGCTGTTTCTACAAAGAACACTAAAAGCTGTTTAACGAGCAAAAGTTCCTTGTTTTAACTGAAGCTATCAATATTATAAGAGGTGTTGTGGAAACTAAAAAAAGATGATTATTGGTTAGGCTATAGAGTCACAGAATAAATTAGGTTGGAAGGGGCCTCTGGAGATCAGTTAATCCTGATCTTGCTCTAAATGGATCCAACTAGACCAGGTGGGTCATGGCTTTGCCAGCTGAGCTCTGAACATCCCTAGGGATGGGGATTGCACAGCCCCTTTGGGATCCTGTTCAAGTGTTTGATTACAAAATAGTCCCTTGTATATAATCGGAACTTTACATGTGCCATGTGTCCTGTTAGTGCACTTTGGAGAAGTCTGGCCATGTCTTCTCTTCTGCGTCCTCTGATAGAGTTACGGACAGCGTTCTTGTCTTGTGGCTGAGCAAAGCAATCCTTGCAGCCTCTCTGCACACCACCTGCTCTAGCCCTTTAATGGTCTTGGTGGCCCTCACCTGTACTTGCTCTAGTGTGCCAGTTACTGTCTTGACCAAAACACAGATCTTTGGGACTGAGCGGGTGCTACCATTGGAATAATGGCATTGTGTTTTGAAGAAAACCAAACAAGACAAATAAACCAGTAACATCAAGAGATACCATAGAATCTCCAGAGTGAAGGCTACAGTAGCTGTGCAGGTCCCCTTCTCTGTATTTTTCTTTGACCAGTTTCTGTGGCACCTCCAAGTATTTTTACCCTTTCCTGGCTCACCTCCTGCTTTCTTTTTGGCTAGTCTCTCCAGTTGTAGTTATCTTCTGTCACCCACCTCTTTTTAAAGTGTATTGATTCTGAAACTGAATTGCACACACAATGGGCAGCGTTACAGAACTCTGATGTTACCTGCACTGGCCCCGAACTCGCCTGAAGGCTGTTTTGCAGCTCCTGTGATAGCTGACCCAGAAGAGAATTTCTTATGGTGTCCAAAACCCCCTCAGCATTTTGTAGCCACTGCCCCTTTGCAACACTGGAACACAACATCAACAAACTAGAGCAAACAATACAGAAATGGAAGAAAATCAAGCCTACTGAGGGAGACACCCTAACAAGAAGTTGCAGAGTAACTCTCCCCTCCCTCTTTTCCAACCTCCAGTGCCTTCCTGAGCTGAAGAAACTCAACCCGCCACTTTCTGCCTTTTGAAGGTCTCTTTCTTTCCACAGTGTCTGTGCTGGCCGTCAGCCCGCTCCCGGCTGTGTGGGTCCCCTGGCCTCCCCCACCGCTGCTGCGGAGCTCGGCGTGCCGAGCGTGCGCCTGAGCTGCTGGGGACGCGCCAGCTCTGCGCCCCCGGCCTCTGCCACAGCCACGCCAAGGCAGCCTTGCTCCTGCTGGCCCATCTCCTACACTCTGTAACAGAATATAATGTATGGCATCTAGGCAATAATAGAAAAAAATCCAAAGTAAAGGGGTCTGTTATCTGCCAGCAATGCTACTACAGTATTTTTTTTCCCCGAAGTGAATATGCTGAAGATGGTTACAAAAGAGGCTGATGTGCACAGCTGCGATGTGCCCCCACAGCAGGGAGGGGTGCAAAAGGGATAAAATTAATGAAGCAAGGAGGGCTCCTTTGCAGCTGCTGCAGGGTATTTTTTTTTTTTTAATCTAACACTGACACACTGTATGAACCACACGAACACAAAGCTGTATCTGTTTTTATATTAGGGAGGCCTGTGCCATAGAGGAATGTGTGCACAATTTATATGAGCTATAAGTGCTAAGCTATAAAATAAAAGTCAACTCATCCAGGTCCAAATTCCTGTTTTTCATGGAAACTGCGATGTATGGTGGCTGTCTGCAGCATGTATAAGGGGAGTTGTTACTATTTTTCTGGAAACTTATGCTGTCCCATGCCTGGAGCTACAGTTGATTACTTTGCCAGAAACAGCCATTCATTAATCATCAACACATGGCAAAATAGATCATTTATTTAAGATATACTGTACTATGACAGAGCCTGCCTATTTATTTATATAGTGTCTTAAATGAGCACATTGATGAATAAAAGTATTTCAGCAAATAATTACAATTATCTTTAGCAAAGCAAATATCTCTTGGTATAAGTCAGACAAAAGTACTGGCCCAAACACATGGCTTGAGCAGCACTGGAATATATAAGTGAATCTTTACTCAAAGTTTCAATCCCTTTACTAAGAGGGGGTCGCTGGGCAATACAGCTCTGCATCACGATCTGAATCCTGAGCCGTTCCAACATTCAGAAGTGTCTCACTGGGTCCATCATAATCAAAAGCAGAGGTTTTGAAACAGACTTTTTGAGATGAGGTTACAAAAAACAATCTAGTGAAAAGTCATGGAAAATAAAAACTTAAACATGGGAGAACTGGTTATAGTGCAAATGCAGGAGAAATTAAGCTGAAGAGGCAAGTGGAGGCAGGCAGCTAATGGGAAAAGCAGAAAGCATCCTGCAAGCATGTTCCAGGTTACAGAAAGTGATAAGAGTACATAAAAGCTGAAGTATTCTGAGGTGTATGTCAGCTGCAGTAATTGTATCTTTTTGCGGCATCCAGTTCAAGCGCACACGATGGCTGAAACATGGCACTCCAGGAGCCTCCCTGTCACTTCTGAATATCGATTTACAGCCAGTCAGAAGACAATACTATGATATTTTTATTTCTTCTTCAAGAGAAAACTTAATAGTAATTATTCTTAGTCCTTTACCAAATCTTGTGTAGGCTGTCTTCATTTCCTATTACATGTGTGTTGGACTCCCAAATCCTTCCTGCTTTGAGACCTAAGAAATTCTGCCTTTTCAAGAAAGCAGAGTTTTTGCAATACCTTCTCTAACCAACAGCAACCATCAGAAAACACAACAATAGTAACAAAACCAGAATGTTCTCCATATGTCTAATGTATTGTAGCTGTTAAGACCCAATGGAATTCCTGTTTAAAAGGCGAAAATTGTAATAGTATTTGTTGATGAGTCATTTGTTGACAGAGCAGTCATGCATTTAAAAGAAATTTCACTGGTTTCATATTAGTACAGATTAAAAAAAAAAAAAGGAAGCATTTAATTTTGCTCTCAAAGAACAGCTTTTGGTGGAACCGAACTGTTACAGCTGAGAAGCAGTTTGGTGCAAGCATGAGGCTGGTTGGCTTCTCATGGCCCTGGCAGGTTTCCTTTCTCATTTTGCACCCCAAAGTGTTGGTAGAGAGCGACACCTTCCTCAGCACTGCACCCGGCTTAAAACAGAATTTGTGTTCTGAAGTTTAAGGAGAATGTTTCACAGGGAATTGCTTCTCTAAAGATGCCAGTGTGATTTCTTCTGGGATTCGTCCTAAGTGAATCACAATCAATACAACCTTTTCCTACAGAAGCCACATTTTAAAAAGCAGTTAGCTTGCTTTTCCTCTAGTAGAAGAAAACAATTGCACCAGTATCATACACTCCCACAGGCAGAGTATCCATGATTCTTTATGGCATTTAGAAGCAGGATTAACTGAAAGTTCATTAGCCTCTGGATACAGAAATATGCAGTAAGATATCAGGCCATAGACTTTTTTTTTTTTTTCTCCTAACATTTAAGAAACCTGGAACCAGGCTAGTATGTTGGCAACTATAATCTTGAATGCTACCTGATACTGGAAAGAATGGACAATTTATATGCTCTGCTCGTAACTGTTTCCTATGAAGCTACATTGGACTGAAACTTGAAGAACTTTGCGGCTCCATATGTTTTTATTTTAATCTAACGAAACAGTAAAAATAAAACTTTGAAAAAGAATGTGACACAATACAAGAGATATGCCTCAATAATTTGCAAGGCTCAGTCTAGTAAGAGATGTCTCCTAGGACTGCTTAGTGTTTCATAATAAATAATGTGGAAGTCCTTTGGCAAAATGAAGTATACATGATTTATAGATTTTGTAGGGCAACTTCAAACTAAAAACATATTTCTTCTATTGCTTCTTTATAACTGAGGCCACTAGCATGTGTAGGTCTCCAAATTAATCTGATTTTTACATAGATGTCCTCTTCCATGTCCTTAAACAGGGAATTAAATGTCTCTGAAATGTCAGTTTCACATCTGCAAAACATAAATTACACCTGAAATCAGCCTTTTCCTCTACATTCTATGAAAATGTAAGAACTTGAATAAGGTTTTAAGAGTTAGTCTGAAAACAGAGAATGAGGCCATGTTGTTAATTTTTCTGACAATCTGTTGCTTATTATTCATTACTGAAAACACACAGGTTGTGAATAAAATACACAGTTCTATAAAGATACATCATGACATCTAAGTGACAGTACTGTCATTGCTTTTGATGGCATTACTGAAAATCTGCTGCAAGATGACTAACAGGGTAGCATCAGTGCCATAGTTTTGCTGTGCTTTTGATGTAGTTATTGGCAGAAAACAAATGTTTTTTATCATTGTCACAAAATTGGCCTTGAACTACAACAAGATTTTTTGAAAGTGTGACACGGGATGTGGAATCTATCTGAATCTAGCTGTGAACTGCCTTTTATTTTCTGAATATCATTCCACCTAATGGCAATTTTAGAGTCTGATTGAAAAGCCACTTCGACCTCAGCATGGTGAGTCTGGTCTGCAGCCTGCCTGGGTCTAGGGGGCTCTTCAGACCTGTTGGGAGGAACACGCAAAATTTCTTCACTGCTGAGTTATTCTACGTGATCAATCCACCTGAAAGATTTTGTCCCAGACTCAAATGGGGTAGGAGTTTCCTGTTGCTGAGTGTATGGTGCAAAGGGTTAGAGACCGAGGCTGACAAAGAAAGGAAAGGCAAGGAAAGAGGAAAGGAAAGAGGAAAGGAAAGAGGAAAGGAAAGAGGAAAGGAAAGAGGAAAGGAAAGGAAAGGAAAGGAAAGGAAAGGAAAGGAAAGGAAAGGAAAGGAAAGGAAAGGAAAGGAAAGGAAGAACATCCACTGTCACATACCAGACAATCAGACTCAAGAAAGTAAAATCGGCAAAGTTTGCCTTGTTCTAAAAAATCACTAAAAGGGCAAAGATAACACTGGGTGGAGATGTGTCTCATGGCTGCTTTTTGTTTTGTAAGGATCTGTGACTCTCCAGGGCTTTCTTTACAGTAAAAATAACTGGTTGGGAAATTCCTTGGCTGAGTCAGAAGAGTTTAATCAAGACATTTGGAGAACCCATAGCATATGGGACTCTGAGGCACAGGCATAATCCTGGGTCATCCCACAAAGGCTGCAATAATGCAAATGGTTTTCTGAGAGGTCAGGTCAGCCCTTTGATCATTCCTCACCCAACATAAATTGGAACGCACCCAAATTTCTGTTCGTATTACATCTCACTTCTATGTGAAGACGTATAAGCAACCAGGGCCCGAAAGGGATGACACACTGTTTGGTGCTCTGAACAAAGATATGAAATCACAGAAAAAGCAAGTCAGCAACAGTTATCCAGGGGTAAAAGAAAATCTCTTGAGGCTTATAATGAGAAAAACTGTAAATCAGAAAGTTATGAGGAAATCTATTGTATTTGAAATACCTTTTTTTTTTTGAATGAACACTGTAGTTCATTTAGAATAATTTTTTTCAATTCATACTCTTGCATACCAATCCTTCAAAACACTTTCTGTGTTGAAGAAGTATTTAATTAGAAGTAGAGATCTTGAGATGGAAGTTCTGAGATGACATTAAGAAAACTAAGTCAGAGAGAAGTAAAGAAAATAAAAGTAATGACAGTGGAATTGTTTGTGGCGAGACACATAGAGGGAAATAAACCAAGGAGGGTTTGGAAAGCATGAAACACACTGGAAATATCTTTTAAGTTATTAAGCATCTGCATTGGTCTTGTGGTCTCCAAAGTGACTATTAAACCCTGGAATGATTTAGCATGGAGCGTGCTATCTACAGTGGTCCTGTTGGAGTGGGGTTAGAGCTCTCCTCCTATGGATATTTTGTTTATGACATAGTATTACATATTTCTTACTCTTACTGAAGTCAGAAAGTTTGATTAAGTTACATACTCAGACATATCAATCATGCTTAGACTGTAGTTCTTTTTCAAACGGGTTCTTTGGTGTGTCTGGCCACTGCGCAGTTCTGGTCTGTGATGTTCTGAATGCCCATGGAAGGATGACAGACATGAGATCTGCATCTTGAAGACTCACAGCTGAAAAATCATGTCTAAACCTGACCAGAACTGTCTGGCTTTTACACGCCATGAGCAATCAAGAGGATGGGTCCATTTCCACCAGTGGGGAAGCTGGAAGGTAGATGACCTGTTTTTTCTTATTGTAGATCCATAACAAATATGTTTCATTTGTATTTCATGAAACTATGATTACGATACCTTGAGTCATTCCCTGTAACCATGCTGCATTCTGAGAACAAGCCCACATCAATGCCAGGTCTGCTTCTGCCACACACTGACATGTGGTCAGTGAGAAACAGGCTCCCACAAGCCGTCGGGGTGAGCTCAAGTACACAATGCGATGGCTGAGAGCATTAGGCCCAGTCTGGTTTTCTGCCTCATGCTCTCACATGCCATGGAGGTGACATTCTACGTCTGCAGAAATTTCCCGAACAGGACATTGTCTGCCATAAAAACAGTGGGGCCGCTATTTCCCTTCACTTCTGGCTGACACAAGAACATGTGGATACCCACACCAGCCCACAGGAATCTGAAGGCAGTGATGTGGACACCCCCTAGACGAAGGAGCAAGATGGCTCAAGCCACATAGCCAGCATGGCAACGTGATACCAATGAAGAAAAAGCACCTCTGAATTAAGATTAAGAAATATCCTCTTACTTGGTAATGTTTCTACAGTACAGCATCTTGAGAATCTGGAGTTGCTTACAGCCTTTCCAAAGACATTTCAGTGCTTTGTCGGTGAGATGAATGCAACCCGAGACATCCAAGAAGTGGAGGTAATGGCAGGCGGCAGCCAAGTATTGGATACAGCTATCAGTCATCTGTAGGTGAAACAACAAGACACACAGCAATTATACATTATTTAACAGTTGAAAGAAAAAAAAAACACAGAGCAGAATTTTAGTCTCTGGTTTGTGGGAAAACTATGTTTTAAAATACTTTGTGGAAGTAAAGTTTCTGGCATGGTGGAATTCTGAATCTCTGCAAGAGGCCCTACAGGAACTGTCACTTAAATATCAGGAGCATATTAGGTATTAGTTAACTGTGATTCCAGCACAGTCTAAAGTATTGTGGGATTTTTTTTTTACCTAAGCACAATAGTGTAACTTTCCCAACCTCATAATTTTGCATGTAACACACAGAAGCCTTTAGCCTCACCTGCTATTGCATTGTTCTCTCTATTAGGCTGCACTTGTAGTTTAGTTAAATCAGTTTTGTATCTCAGTTCTCTATTGCAAATGAGTGTCTCAAACCAAGAGCTTTTTAACTTACAGTTGTTTTCCTTTAGCTCTGAAGCAGAGCTGCTTAGTTCCACATCACAATTCCATTTTTCTAAAGTGATATTCATTGCCATTAACACTAGAAGTCGCATTTGGGAAAAACATGAGACACGGAGTCTCCGAGGTACATAAGCAGTCATGCGAGCTACTTAATCACTCCACTGACCTCAGCGGGAACAGTCAAGAACACATTCTGCACATACTTTAATTACCTTGGTCAGTCAGGACCAAAAATCAAGAGGGGATGTACTAAAGACCTTTTGAAGATACTTGATCAAAATCAGTGGAGTGGGAAGGTGGAAAGACAGACAAGGTTTCACTTGCATTAAACAGCCAATCTCTTGAGAATCGAAAAGGGACAAGAAGGCAAGATGAAGCTGGGACCTTGGGTTGTGGAACAGAAAATTAGCACACTATCTTGTGATACAGTCCTCCTGGAATATAGTGGTAATTCTGTGCTTTGTGCATTCCAGATTTAGCTACATGCTCAATCTTAAGATCTTAAATAGATTAATAGATAGATTAAAAGAGTAGTAAGTAGATTAAAATATTAATAAATAGATTATATTCCTATTGAAATAAAAATAAATTGCTGACTCTGAAGTCAGTAATCGGTATCAGATGCGTTTAAGAGAAATCTACATCATACACTCAATCCTATTGCCTTTAGAAGGCTGAATTACAGAATTCATTGACAATCAAATTGTGTCTTCGGAACTTTGCTATTTAAATAGCTGATTCATTTCACCAGAGATTTATTTTCAAGTCTTGCTGTATTTTTTCATGTATAGGATATCTTTCCCTCAGCAAATTCATTTTTTTCCTATGAAATAAGAATTACTCTTGAATCGGGCTCATTCCTTGAGTACGACTCAGAACTGCACTGCTGAATATTTTGTAGTATCGGCATTTGCAATATTACTTGCACCTGTCCCAGGCGTACAGAAACATGACAGGGAGGCTCACCGCACTTTCACTGAAGCTGGTGGGGTTTGCTTAAAGACAATTAATTTGCTCCAGTAGACATGATTAACATGATAAGCTCTTCTAATTTTAGAGTAACCTGAATAGCACATGCCAAAACATTCTTAATGGACATATATTTCTTTATTGATTTTGTCCATGTTCTCTTGCTATGTTGTTTTGTTTGTTGTTGCGTTGGTTTTTTTTTTTAATATAGCTGATGTTGCAGTACATGACAGTCAGACATATTAACATATATGCTTTGGAACAGGTTAATTCTTACTTTAATCTCCTGACCATTTTTAAACAGCCTCTGAGAGGAAAATATTTCCTCCCTTAGCAGCTGGATCCCCTCAACTTGTACTAGAGATTGCCAAAGGATTTGAAAGACCCATTAGTTTTAACATTCACAGGTGTACCCAGCTCATTTTATGAAGTTGCAAGCTGGATTCACGTCAAAAAAGGACTTGTAAACCAGTGTGTAGGTTTATTTGAAATAGTCTTGATGTTCTTTTCTGAAAATAGTAGGGTATTTGCAGTTAACAGATTGGCTTTGTAACTGTTTAAATAAAAGATACCATCTAGGAACAAAGCACTGGAAGGGGATTACTGGGTCACTGACTCTACTTCTTGTTCCATTTGAAGGAACTACAAAATATGACCCAGTTCATTCGCTTCTCAAGAGCCATCCTAACATTCCTTAACAGCTGGCCCGTTTCCCTTCCCAGGATGCTGTTTTACAATTCATTGCTCTGATAATTGGAAACTCACAGTTTGCAGCCTAAATGTGTCAACTGCCATTTTATAGGGCGTTTCCAGGTTGGTTTTTTGGTTGGTTGGTTTTGGGTTGGTTTTGTTGTCCTTTGTTTTATTGTTGTTGGGTTTGGTTTGATTTGGTTTGGTCTTGGTTGGTTTGTTTTGTTTTCTGTGTTAGTCTATAAGGTGTAGTGGAAAGCATGGCAGAGAAGACTGCTTGCAAAACTACATAACTACAATTACTTTGGGAAGAACTCCATGCACAATTTTTTATTATTGTTAACATTATGGGAAAATAGCTTAATATCTATCTAAAAGCAAAGGATACAGGAGATTGAGATGAATACATAATAATTAATGCTGTACAGCAGGCATCTGTAAGATAGAAACCAAGGGCTAACGTGAGACACAGACCAACTGCCTTGGCCTGGCAGATCTGAGAGACCAGCCTGTGGGCTTTGGCCTAGAGGCTGAGAAACTCATTTTTGGAAATCTAATGATCAGAACACACATAATTTAGGGATGGCTCACTAGTCAGCCAGGTCATCTCAAGCTATCTGGCCAGACGGCTGAGGTGTTGAGGCACCGCAGTGAACATGAGGGCCGTGCACTGGGCTGGAAGGGTGGTCACGGGTTATGGAGGTGGGTGTTGGAGAGGAGGACGGCAGGGACAGGCAATGGGTGCAGATGTATGGTGGAAGGGAAGAGGACATGGGCACTGCAGTAGGAAAAAAAGGGGGAAACTGGTCCAATGAATATGATGAAATTTTAAAGGAGAGTTCAAGATGAACCTTTCCAAAAGTAGCAATAAACTTAGTCTATTCCCACTTGATAGTGATGGAAGCAACACTACAACACTTTTTCCATGAAACTAAAAAAAAAAATTAAATCAGCATTGTAGAAATTGTATTTGAATGCTTATTCCCAAATTGCATGAAGTATTTGTTTTCGCTCTTAAGGAAAATAATTAAAAGCACGGAAATAATGAAATGCACAAAAGCCAGAGGTATTAAGTCAGAAAGTACAGGGAAGAAGATTTATGCCTTCATAACAGCAATAATCTCAAAAGGGAACACACATTCTGATACAGGTAAGAGACAATTGAGATGCAGGACTTTAATCAAAAATAAATTACACAGAAAATGTAGGATGCAAAAATGCTGTAGTATGACCTCATTTTAAAGAGGAACTAAATTTCATTATAGATGAATCTTAATCTAAATACATTAATAGCTGGAAATAATTGTATTTTTTCAGATATGTAGACATCCTGAATGAAAGTTAGTTGAGCAGCTTTCCTAAAGGGATGTGAATTAATTCAATGTGGCTGCAACTGCACATGGTCTTATTGGTGATAAATACCTACTAAACACAACACACTACATTGCACTCAGCAAAGCACACTGGTGACAGTGGGAACCACTAGCAAAACTCTCACAGTAACTTGGATATTAAGGGAATATTCATACAGCCCTTGAATGCCCAGTTTTCTGAGTCTCCTTCTGGCAGTCAGCAGAGAGACGGGGCTTCTCCAAGAACTGAGGGCAGGTTCCCTGACTGATGCTTTGTAGGAACACCTTTCTCAACTGACTATAAAAAGCAACCTAAGGAAGACTCCCTTCCATAGGTATAAGTTATCCAAAGACCTCATAAATTTTATTTTCTTGGGCTTATAATCTTCAAAATAATTAAGTGTGAATTTACATTTCTGGGTGCATCAGCTTTTAGGCACTACTGCTATTTTCAAAGTAGCCACTGCCCTGCCACATAAAGCCATGGGTATAAAGTTCTCGTGCCCCAGTTTATGCTTTACCTGGGTTTGGAAAGAGCACTGGAAAAAAACAAGCATGAAAATACCAAGAGCTGTTAAAACGAAGACACCGTGCTTTGGAAGCACCCAAAACACCAGAAGCTGAGAGAGTATTTGCAGGAAGTATCACTAAAAGCCCCTCTCTCTTCACCCTTCCCTAGATATCAACCCTAGAGGGACAAACTTTTAACTGATCCAGTGCAGACACCTTTACATTGTAGCTGCAACCATCAGAGGAATGCCAAGCACTCTCAAGAGCCAACTCTCAGAACCTAAAACTCATGGGAAGTCAGCTGAACTTGAGCTCTGATTTCCAAATTAGTTGGGTATGTTGTAGAATTGTGACAAGACTCAGATGCCAGCAGGTCAAAGTTCTGAATGAAATCCTAAGTGCTTCTCTGCAATAGCACTCCCAGAGCTCTCGCCCCATTTCTCACACGAACCTTTGGACAACCCGCGATGCTGACAGCTGTGAGTCTGCGGCAGTGAAACGCCATCGCTCGCACGGCTTCGTCCGTCAGCTGAGGGCAGGATGAGACACAGCAGCGTTCCAGGTGCTTTGTGCCCTTGCAGAACTCCTGAAAGAGCGACAAACCAATCATTCTTAGGTGACGTCTACTCTGTCTTCCTCAGTTTATGACACATTTACGTCAATCCTTTCATCCATGTCAGGCACTTCAGTTTGGTAGGTACCCTCTATTAGTAGTGAAGTCATTCAGCTATTGGCTGTAAATGTCACTAGAAGAAGAAGAGATGCAGTAAGAGGCTATTTTCCATTGCTTATATATTATACTACGTGTTCATTAGACTAACATTCATGTAAGTTCCACTGTATATATTAAACTATGTTGGATTTGGGTTCTTTAAATGGAGCACAACACAGAACCTAAAGGTTTGTGCTTAAAGGACCAGCCCGAAATACATTTATTCTTCCACTCTCTGCAAATGCCTACTTTTGTATATATGAACTTTTCTCCTTTTTTTGAAAAAAATGAACAAACAAATGTATCTGTATAAATTACAATATTTTCTTGGTAAGGGACAGGTAAGAATCTCAGGACTGTCACTCAGGAGTTGTAGCTTCTGATTTGCTCTGTGGAGCTCAAGCCAATCAACTGCTGAAGTGTCATGTAATTCCTGCTGTTGTACCTGTTGACTACAATTTCTAGCTTCATTTTTAGAGTGAATGAACACCTGCAGATCCTGTTGACTTCAATTACAGCACCTTTGTAACTCAGGTATTAGGTATTTCACACACCCTGTAAAACAGATCATTTTGGAAAATACCATACCAGACCAAACTACTACTGCTATTAAGACATTCTAGCTCCTACACGAGCTTTTCAGTTTTTACACAAAGGCCAATTACAAGGCCAGTTGAAAAGACCAAAGGGACAATTAGACCAGCTCAATGTGTTCATGTATTTTTCATCTTACATAGTTGCACCTCTGGCAGGTGATCATTTGAACAAAAATGTTTGGTGAAATGCATGTTTAAGTGTGTATCTTAATTAGCATAAAAGAATCCCACATAAAACTTTGCTTCTCTTGAAATGTGGGTAGTTATAACTTTGACGTACTATGCATATTTATTCTTTGCAATGAAACTCCTATGAAAGGCCACATAGATTCATAAAATACACTTTTCTTCTTTGCCCTCTGAAACTTTGTTTACCTTTCGGCCTGAATCTTTTTCAAGCCTGAAAATATTCACTTCTGGGCCTCTAAAGAGAAGAAGGTAGACCATAATTTGTGTTTGTGGAAACATTCTCCTGAAGAGCCTGCAGATTTGTTAACTCAGGAACCAAACAACCTAAAATGATATTTCTTCATGTGAGCATCGCAGAACATTTTGCGGCTCAAGCAAAGCTTTAGGTTCAGTGAGAATCCCTCCTCTCTGTGGTGTCCAGCCTAGAACCATGGGAGATGCCTTAAATTTGTTGCCGAGCTGATCTTCCAGGCCTACTAATCTTGGCCTAAGGCCAGTGTAATTTGTCATTTACTGGAATGGAAATTCTACCTCTGTAGGGGAAAGAAGGAAACACTTACGTAGTAGATTGAATAAAATCACTGATTGCACAAAGCTTTTCAAAACTTCCAATAATTAGTCCTGAGGTAAACAGACTGAGGGCTACACGGATAAATAACACGTGTATGTACACAGAGACACATAAATGCACATATTTATAATGCACAAATATTGCACATTTATAATTCTGAAAAAAATCCATAGTAATCAGACAATTGCTTTTGACACATAGTTATTTTTTCCTTACATAAAACAGGAACTCAGGCACTAACATACGGTTGATCGCTGGTAAAAGTTAGCTCTTTGATGAGCAAAAAATATGTGATTGTGCATGACTTTCACAAGTCTTACCTAAACAGATGCAAATGAACTTATTAAGTCTGAGATTTGTTTAATAGATTGGAATTTTAGAATTTTTTGTATGTATCCTCACTCTAAGTTCTTTTTTCTATCTATCCCTCAGTATAGCTGTAGCACGGCAGTGCTGCTCGGGCTTCTTTTATTTTACAAATAGCAGGATGTGAATACTTAGGACCGGTTAGAGTGGACAATTCAGAGCTTAAAAAAATTGACTTCCGTACCTTTCCTATTTCAGTCCTAGCTTTACAGGCTGTTACCCACAACACAGAAACATTCTAAACCCAATAACTGAATGTTTTTTATCCATGTGTAAGAGAAACTGCACTCCCTTCACGATTAGGCCTCCAATGTGATGACTTAATCACCACATTCTCAGCGAGGGTACGTAGCACAAGCTGGAGCCAAGATTTCAATGCCTGTGTGATATGATTATCTTGTTTTTACTGGCATAGTTTGCATACATATTTAAAATATCCTTCAAAGTTAGGTTCTGAATTTGCTCACAACTTTAAGTCTACCCCTACATTATTTTGCAAATAGCACTAAAATTATATTTGCAAAGGCAATGGAGCTTTGTTTGCTCTCTTCATCTCTGTGTCCCTGGTTCTAAACCTATAGAAGAAATAACAGAAGAGGTTTTGAAGGTAAATAATGTTTGCAAAACATTTAGACACTGCAAAGAATTGAATACCATATGAAGGAAATAACATTTTCTAACTTATTTGTACGATTTTAATTCTGTGTAAATAAGACCTGAGGACACACACAAGAATCAATGAAAATATAAAATACTGAATTGCTGCTCATTAGATGCGCATCATCTGAGTTACGAATGAGGAAAGATCCTATTTATAAAATATGTGGTCACATAAGCATTTACAGACTGTTATAATGCCTGGGAACAAGTAAACAAATTAGCACTGTACAGTCAACATTATTTTTGGCATTTTATAACTTTCAGCAATTTACCTTAGCAGCGTTAGTAACGCTCTCTTAATATGCATTTTCTTTTCACATAATTTAAATATTCTTTATATAATCAAAGGATAACCAAGATGTGCAGCATGCAATCGGGTTAACTCTACAAATTTTCTGTAATATTCTTAGATTCAGCTTACAAAAAAAGGACTTGCCATTTCATTTCAAGTGACTTCCTCACCTGTTTTTATTCCTGCCCTCCCTAGATCCATGACAACACAGCTTCTGTAACTCCTACCTGTACTCCCTGCTGATGCTTTCTTCCTCTAAAAGTTCAAATTCATATGGCAGACAAGGAAAGCATAAACACTTAGTTTTTCACAGTGTTTATTTTGAACTTACTCTGTGTAGTGAGACAACTGAAATAGTTTCTTAGCCATAACGACAGCACAATGCAGATGTGAATATTCTCCTCTGAAAGCAGCAGCACCAGCACTACAAGACTTTCCATGAGATACACAAGATGTACATACTTGGTCAAAGTTTTGGTTAAAAACATGGACCTTTAGACAGAACATTCACGAGCGGCCAGTCAGAATTATTCCTAAAGGAGCAAATCCTTATAGCCTGACGTGTATGTTGGGCAACAAGATTCAATCCAGATGCGTCCCTTGTGGTGCAGCAACAACTGACTCATCCTTACAATATATGGCTATAAAATGATGGATGTTGGAGCTTTATAATGGAAAAAATGTGGGAGCTGAAGACGGGGATTACGTGATGGCATTGCTTGTACCTGCAGCCTCACAATCTGCAAGTGTTTATGGGCATGAAATTTGTATAATTAAAAAACATGATTTAAGCATTTCTGCTATACATGGTTAGGAACAATTCCCAGTTACAGTAAAAAGTGCTCTTATTTGGATGTAAATCCTCTCTCCTACCTAATAAGATGGATGGATCTTTTTTCTGCTGTAAAGTTACCAACTAGCATTTATTTCTTATATTGCTCTGAAACAGAAAGCAGTAAATCTATGCAATCATACTGAATTTGTCAAAACTTCAAGCAACCTGTGAATTTCACAGGTGAACTATACATTTTGGAAACACTCATCTCCTTTTCTTCATTCTCAATTTTCAAACTAGGTCCATTTCACACCCACTAGATTACGTATAGAAGTAAAGAGCAAAAAGTTGACCCCTGTCCACCCTTTTCACACCACTTGCGATTGAACAGATCCCTGTCGTGTTCCCTCAGTTGTCTCCTTTCCACACCGTGGGTTCTGCACTTGTCTGTTCCTTTTATGGAGATTGTACCAGACCTCTGATCATCCCTATTACCCTCCCTGAAGTTTTTCCAGTTTCCAGTGCAATGCTTTACCCATAAAAAGAATTATAGTAACACCGCATAACGGATTTTACCAAAACAAGATAATTTAGTCTGTAGTTACTGCTGTGATGGTAGTGTAAGTCTAGTAAATATCTGTATGGCAAGTGTTATTGTTGACATTCATTAAAAAAAGCAAGAGTCAGTAAATCAGAAATATAAAAAAATGTATAAGGATTGTAAAATGAAATTCAAATACTGTATTCTTAAAAATATTTCCATGATAATTGCTGATTATTCAAAAGATAAAATGTTTTCTCACTGTGTAATTTCATAATTTATCATCAGGGTAAATAAATGTCTTTGTGGCAACTTCAATTTGTCAGTTGCCTTTCTACACATTAATTAATTTCCTGTCTGATTACTTTATAAAGATTATTGACTCTGGGAAATTTCTAAGTTCATAGGCTAAGTTTGAGATCAGAACACTAAACAACACATTTTTAACCTAATCTTTTTATTTTAAGAACAATATCTAGCTTTATGTTGCCTGGATCCGCTGTCTATAATAACAATTTTTAAAATAAAAACAACAAAAAAAAAGAAGCTTAGTGAGACTCAATACATGCCTAGCTGTGAGCATCATGAGATCTTTAGAATAAGACATCAGTATTTCAAACACGTAGTTTAAAACACAGTCCATTTTCTAGCAGATTCCTTTCATCATTAGATATTAATAAATTAAGCATTTGACGTTTTCATAGGACATTTTTTAAGTTTTTTATTCAAATAATGACACTGTGCAATTTGTGCTAATTTTCCCATAAAACAGCTAAGCCATCTATTCAATCCGGAGAAGATACACATGCATTTCTTTTTGAAATACAGTTTGTTATTTTTAATCATAGTAGTCGTACCATTTATGCTGGTAAGAAATATGCCTTTAGAGGTATATTAAGACATTTCTGTGTCAGTAAGAGATATGGTGTGTAGTAATATATCAGCAGCATATGAGGAACCAAGTGTTACAGATTAAAAGAAATTCAACTATTTCATTGAGTGAGTCATGCTAAGTCATCTAAATACGGCACTCAGCAAATGACCGACTAAAGAAGCAGAAAGCAAGACCTGAAAGCCCGCACCAGCAACAGGAAACATATCTTCTAGACAGAAATCAGTGAAGGATTTGTAAAGCAAGAAAGAAATAATAGTACCAGCAATTTAGATTGCAGTTTGCACAGTATAATTCACTAGAAATTGGGGCTCTTGTGGAGAGAATTTCAGAGTCAAGCAGAGGGCAAAATTCAAGATTAGAATAATAGAAACATAGAATCATAGAATTGTTTTGGTTGGAAAAGACCTTTAAGATCATCAAGTCCAACCATTAACCTAACACTGCCAAGTCCCAGGCTTATCTCTAGTGAGCCTGGTTTTATCTCTTTCCCCCTTCAAATCTAGTCTAAAGCTCTTTCACTGAATCCCGATAACTCCTGTGCAAAGATCCTTTTCGCACTTTGAGACAGGCGTACCCTGTCTGTCACTGGCAGGCCCTGTCTCATGTAAACTGACCCATGATCCAAAAACCCAACATTCTGATGGTGACACCAGGCTCAGAGCCAGCTATTGATCTGCTGGCTCTTCCTGTTTGTTCCCTCATCATTCCCTGGGACTGGAAGGAGAGAGGAGAACACTACTTGTGCTCCTGAGCCCTTGGCCAGCTGTCCCAAGGCCCTGAAGTCTCTCTGGATTGCCCTTGGACTTCTTGTTGCAGCTTCATCGCTGCCTACCTGAAAAATCACTAACAGACTGTAATCTGAGGGCTGTACCAGGCCAGGAAGCTTTGTCCTCACATCTTTATTTCTGGCCCCCTAAGAAGTGGGTCTGGTCTGCAAATCAGGCCTTCTGTTCCCTTCAGAAAGGAGGCTCCAATGGCGATGACTCACTTTTTTTTTTTTGAAGCAATTTCGACGCAGGGTGTATCGGCGACACCTCCAAGCCGGATGAACCCTCGTGCTCATCAGTGTTCGGTTACACTTGCAGAGCCTCATGCCCCTCGTGCAGGGGCACCCGGGGAGGTGGGGCAGTCACAGAGGAGACACACCTGCTGCACCGGGCAGGAGCTGGTCACCATCGCCTCCTGTCCCTTAGGTCACTGTGTTCAGACAGACAGAGAGAGGGCAAGGAATCCTCCATATCGTGCGTCCTGTCTGCCTGTCAGGCCTGTCTCGGGGCAGGCAGGGGGTGATTCCAGTGTCTCTCTCCCTTTTGCACTCCCTGGTACTCCCCAACCTGCTCACCTCCTCCCGGAGCTCTGTCAGTTCCTCTACCTGGGTGCACCTCCCACAGGGCGCTCGCCGCTGCCGTCCCGTATCGGCATTCATGGAAGGAATGAAAAAAAATGGAAAGGAATGAAAGGGAAGAATAATTTGTAAGAGTGACGGTGTAGAACGGTGTAATGAAGAATGAATGATGACGTACAGGGTAAAATAAGATCAGTTTTGGACATGGTTAAGTTAAGGAAACAGAGAGGCTTCCAGGAAACACCAAGAAAAGAGGTGAAGTTTTACCTGAATCCCGGTATCACTGATGTTTTTGCATTCTGATAGAGAAAGTTGCTTTATTTTTCCACGGCGGCCAAGGGCTCTCAAGCCCTAAAAAATTCCAGAAAATTTAAATTAAAACTTAAAAAAAATAAAAAGCAATACATGCAATTATATGTAATTACCTTTAATATGTTAAAATGGTCAATAATATCCAATGCCTGTATATTAAAGCTTCTAAGAATTCCATCACCTTTTAAGACATTCTCTTCAGCAGAACACATATAGTTTATCTTTCGATTTTTGCTTGAAGTATGTACAAGTTTTAAGAATTCTTTGCAGAAATAATTCAATTGAGAAAGCAAAAAAAAAAAATCTTCCTACCTGTTCAGAAAGAAAGAAACTGAAGAAAAGTAGCATGATGTGAAATACTTAGACAGGACACAGACCAGGAATCTCATAAAGCAAAATACATTTACAGACCCTCCAAAATTTAGGGTTGAAACAACTTTTCACAGATTTTTTGTTGGAAGAACAAAATACTATTTGCTATGATGAAATAATATCTTAAAATTTCTGCCTTTATGATTTGCTTACCAGTGAGGGCTTTGTGGCAACAGCTATGGTACGAGACAACATCTGAAACAGTGCAGTCACACTCATAGGTGCATGAACAACCCCCGTATTCAAGACAATAGGGAGTTGAAAACTTCGGTAAATTCCTGGTTTAGGAGTCCAAAAGGATCTGAAAGTGTTTTGTGATTTTTACTGCTTGTACACCAGGAAACGGGACCATGTTCTGATCTATTCTGAAGGAGAATTAAATGTTGATTTTGTAAAATGTATTTTGATAGTCACAGCAGATCTCTGTGCTTCATATCAGTAAACTTTACTGAAAAAACAAAGTTATCACTTCATTGCATATGGTTAATAAATTATCTACAATTAGGCAGTGAACAGCACTGCACAGAGGAAATATCTTGAAAAAATAAGCACATGTAAATAGTGTCTGGAATCCAGATGTGGACACTGTAATGATAATGCTAGAAGAGTGCGGCTAGAGTTCAAATTTTGCGAATTCCTGAAACCTCACAGGCTGAATAAAAAGGAAAAAAGGAACAATGAAAGAGATTTCCAATCCCAGCTACTTAGGAAAACAAAGAAATTTGCATTTTTCTCAGCAGACAGAGTTATGTGGTGACCACTATTTTCAATAGCTTCATGAAACTATTAGTATACAGATTTCAAATTTTTGTTGACCAGAGCACTCCTATACAAGACCAAAAAAAAAAAAAAAAAATTTGTACTTAAACCCCAAATGGGTTTATGTCAGAACTTGAATTCCTTACAGCAGAGACTGACAGTGATAGGTGTGACCTTATAGACATAATTTCTTCTGCCTTTTTCTTTATTTATATGTGGTATCACTTTAATATACATGGTGATGAAATATTAAATAATATTATAAAGTTTTTTTGCTATGTAACAACTAATGCTGCTATGACTTCAAAGTTAATTTATAATTTTATATAACTAGAGTGACATTGAATCACAGAACAACTTTTTTTTTTCAAGGAAAGTCAAGGTCTCCTTTGAGGTGTTACATTAATAATTCCAGATTTGAGAAGGGAAAGAGTGAAGACATGGAAGACAGGGAATGTCATTAGGAACTGTCTATTACATAGAAAAACTACAAAACTTTTACGTTTCCAAAAATAAATCTCTTCAAACAAGCTCTACACAGGAAGTTGAATCTATATGAAATTTTTAACATTACCTTTGTATCTAACATATATAAAAAGGAGCTAATTATCACTAGTTTTATTAGGCTTCCAGATTTATTCAGCAGTGTTCCCTCATAAATAACATCAGGGATTCCCATCCAGGATACTGACCTATTTTCAGAGACTTTTATCTTTTACACTAAGCCTCCTGGCATTTTTTAAAGATATGGTCAGAGCTATCGTATTATGATTGGAACTCCTGGAAATGGATGCTAGCAAAACAGATACTGTGCAGCACACAGATGAGGATCACCCACTCTATCTGTCTCCAAAAGTATATTTCCCCTTTAACATGAAAAATCATCCCATCTATCTTGGATCAATTGTCTTTTGCCATGGAGAAAGGGAAGACGTCCTGCATCTCTTGTATAGCATGTATTAATATATAACCATTTCCATTTAGAAAATAACTTTAAAAGAAACTATTTATTCTTCTCCAATAGCTGTTTTTTTTCAAAGCAATATTTTACATTTTTGTTCTGTTGCTTTTACTTTATTACGTGAGGCCTACAAACATTTGCAGAACATCATTTCTTATTATTTCACCATGTTTTTTGCAGATGAGAAGATCAGTATCGACTGTACTGGTTGGTGAGGGTCTCCACTTGCTAAAGACAAGAGCCGCCGGAGGCGATGGCATCCCAAAGCACTGCTCTTTGTTATTGACATTCACGAGCTGCAAGTCTCTGCCTTTCTACTGCAGACTGCAATGAATGTACCGTCTCCCGCTAATAATAACCGTGCGCTACGCTGTTTTAAACATCTTCTGAGGTTTCTGCTCACATATCTCCCTGTAACCCTACAGGTCAGCATCTGTAACGTATCTTTACATTCCAGAGACACACAGATGTTAATTCCTGCTCATTCCCCAAACCAAACAGACTGGCCTCAAAGTGACTGTGATGTTGGAAGAGAGCTCTTAGGAGGCATCTCCCACCTTCCGTTTCTGAGCCATTTAATATGAAATGGCTCACCTTATCCTCTCGACTCCTAGATTTCTGTACTTATTACCCACAGTCAGGCACCAGTTTCATGAATTTACTAGAAGAGAAGAGTGTCACTCCTGTGTGCAGTACATTTTGCTAATAACAATGCATATGTGGCAGAACACAGTTCAGTTTCAGATAGCAAAAACCTTCTCAAAAATCAATGTCCTTAAGCAAAGGTTGCTCTACTATTTCCAGTACCAGAGCTAATATAAAGGTGAGTTGGATCTGTTTCCAGGAACTGTAGAGACATTTTTCTACTGCAGTGCGGAAATCCCCCTGTACAACTTCATGTATAATGCACACCATAAAATTTAATTTCTGTACCTAACGTCGTTCGCAGTTAGACCAGAACATAATTTATGAAATACAGTTGCCAATGTTTCTTTAAGTTCAGACAACAGGGCTTCCATTGTAACAAAATGTTCTGTAAAAATATCGAGCCAGATTTTCAACATTGCTAAGTGCCTTTAGTTCCTACTGATTTGCATTGGGACTCAAGGTGTTCGCACATCTGGCATCAATTATAAGGACTCTCTGTGTTACTATATCCTATTTTTAAGCAGAACTAAGTTTCTAAGTCTCCAGGTGAAATTCTAACTTCCTCTATTTTCCCAAGCAAACAGGAATGCTAACATCTGAATTTGGAGCCCACTTTAATACATTTTAACATTTCCTTCTCCCTGCCTTGGGAATGCATGTGATTTGTCACATCCTTTCCTTTGCAAATAAAATGCTACTAGTTCATTTGCAGTCTGGTTATATCTATTAGACCTGATAATATTTTTTTTTAACCTTCACAGGCTCTTCCTCAGTCTCACTGGCCTAATTTTCTAACAGACCAAAATGTGGAGCTGGGCTATGGATTCAACTCACTGTAGATTCAGAATCCCACTGAAAATGCACAGAAATTACTCTAGAAAACTGTGGAAAGCCAAAATGCCACTTCTGGGGTGGTTTTTTTTCCTATTTAGAAACTTTTTGTTAAAATATTAGTAAATATTTATGTTGCAGCTTGGCCTTCAAGGCCAGGATCTGAAGACCATGAAGTACAAACAGATAAGAAAAGAAGCTGAGTTGTTTATACATCCATACAACCGCTGCTCCAGAGTTCCCAATGATTACAAATTATTCTCAACTTTAAAGAGTAACTACACATATCACACAAAAAATCTGTGACTGATTAGCTGACTTGATTCCACAGACAGTTCTTGAGGAGGCATTTCAGCCAGAAGAGAGAATGAGGCCCTAGATTATTACGAGAGAGAATTTAATGCATGACAGTCATCACAGAAGAAAATGCAGAAGTAAAGAATATTTCTCTGTATACTTCACATTTCCTTTTTATCTTTGCTTTCAGAAGTGAATCAGGGTTCTTGTCATTTTCAAAGCATTTTGCATGTTGTTTAGGTTTTAGGTTATTTTTTCTCTCTCATTATTACACTGCATATAATTCACCACTGATATGAAGGTCCCTGAGTCTATGTCAGGGCATCTACTGGTTTTGTTGCTGGATCTTCTATATAACTCAGGAGTCAAATAAGTTTCTTTAACAATTCCTTTAATTATTCCTTTTAATACTTTTTCTGTCTAAATCCTGCTTGATTTAAGACACTTCCTTTGAATGTCCTGACACTTCTATGCTTAATCTGTTTTTAATGTCCCAAGAAGATGGGTGGGCCAGGCCAGATGCGTGAGCAGCTTGTGTTGGAATGAGGAAAGCAAGGCAGCTGCTCACTTTCAAAGCTTCCAACGCTGTATCATATAGACATCAGAAAAAGTTCAAGACGTTTGAACAAAAATATGGAGAGTATGAGAATAAATCGTATAAATGAAGCTGCTTCTCTAACTCACAGAAGCATTTCCACTGAGTCTGCTATTATCAAAAAGACAAGTATGTTTCGGTCCTAAACGCGAATGTTTCCAGCTTCATAATAGAAACTTAAAGACCTTGCATATATTGTAAATACCTTTAAAATTATATCTAAAATTACTTATGATATTATCTATGCATTCATGAACATGTTCACCATACTCACAATTTAGAACACTATGGTTCCTATTCCAGGGAGTTTAGAAGAACAAAATTTGAGAGAAACAATGAGGGATAGGGAGCTAGCTAGAAAACAAAAGGGAGTTTTCTCAAAGAATTTAATGCTATTTTTTTCAAAGAACTCAACATCTTTGGTCTGTCATTGTGGGGGGTTTTTTTTAAAAAAATAAATGCTGTCACTAAGTTGCAAATCTTTTCATTTCTAAGTCTCTTAAGTTGTTTGTAACTCTAAGAAACCAATTTCTAGTACTTCGGATAAAATCAGAACAAATGTCCTTCCCACTATTAAAAAAAGTTATTGAGACTTAAAAATGTGTGCCTGAGACAAATCTGTAAGAAAATCTGATTCTAATGTAGCTTTTTCCCCATCCTTCCCTTAAGCATATGCCATCCTTACTGCAGTAAATTCTGCTCTGCAGAATGATTCTGCTGTCGTTTGAAAAAACAGAAAGGAGAATTCTCTTGTGTAGTGCAAATCCGTGTAGCACATTCTACATCTTTCATACTGAAGAGCAAGGGAGCAAAAGCAACAGAGATCTGCTGCACAGACTGTGGGAAAGCATATGAGGTTTGCAATTTTTCTTTACCAGCACAGCATAATGCTGTTGATTGCTGCACATAAAACGTTGCGCTCTCTGCTACATTTTTAAAGCAATACTTACAGAATTGAAATTGAAATAGATCTTCATACAACTTCCTCTACATGCTAACAAAATATATAATATAAAGTCAAAGAATAAAAATAGTAGCTTGTTACAAAGCAGACAGCTAGATTTTCTTTTATCAAATAGAGTTTGAAGATTAGACAGTGTATTTTTTATACATGTCTGAATGTTATATACTTCAACATAACAAACAGCAAGAACCATAACAGTTTTGTAGCTAGTACTAGCAATCAGATCAGAAGTTACAAAAAAGATAAATGGTCAGTTTCTGGGTTAATTGATCTGCCTTATGGGAGAGAGAAAACTGAAAGTCTGAGAAATGCAGAGTAAGCAAAAGAGCTTGGCTTATTGCCGGGGTCATGGGTTGGGCTGTGTGAAAACTGGAGTAAGAAACAACACAGCATTTTAAAAGAATGGCTGTGGCAGGCAACGAGAAAGAAAACATTTACGTTGAAACATTGTGGGACTGTAACTCAAGGCAGCATAAATTTCACTCAGATATGATTTTTATGATATTTTAAATGATCACATTCAATGAAGCATTCTTGGATTTCCCAAACCTCTTTATTTAGCTTAATTTCGTTTTAAATTTTTCAGGCCTCCATTAAAGATACAGGCATTTTAATTATTTTTTAACATTTTAATTACTTTTGCACAAACTCTGTGCTATAGCCAAATAAAGTTCTTGGTCAGAATTCCGTTTGAACACTGACTGAGTGAATAGTCTCTGTGGCAAGTTTTCTTCACGAGGTTTCTCCCAGATTTTTGTGTTCAATGAAAAGAGTTTGCCCCAAAAGTAAAAGAAGCAGCAGAACTGGCTCTGGACCCTGCACACAAGGCAAGACCTGCCAAAAACACTCATGCGGTTGCCTGTGATGCTTAACCTGGCTCCCACACTCGCTATTCTGCTGCCCAGAGTCTTAGCAACTTGACACATTAAAGACACCTTGTTAGTAATTCTTTCACTGGCAACTATTTTCCAGACCACATTATAGAGCAGTGCTTCTGCTACAGCTAATGTTCAGGATTTTTCACCATAAAATCTAGTTCATGAGAAACACAATTTTTAGAAATTTAAATTTTTAAATAAAAATACCAGGTTTACAGTCTTTCTCAGGCCTAATCATCCTAGAGCAAAAAAAAAATCTGCTTAATAAACATTCTTTTCAGAGCAGCTTCCCAGCAGCCGAACTTCTTCTTTCTGACCATTTCTGTTGCTGTTTCTCTTTCAAATAAAAGAATTGTCCAACTTAAGAATTACCTTTCATTTGTTACTGTCTCTACATGGGCTAATAGTATACTATACACATTTCTAAAATACGTTTTAATGACATTGCAGCTCCACTGCTTCATATCCATGCAATTTTTTAAATAAATGGATTCTTACTGCATTTTTTTTTCAGAAAGCCTAAATAAATAATAAACACACTCTTCATTCTTTAATCATATATATACCATATCTGAGATGCTGGTTCCAGAGATATCAAGGGATATCAATGACGACATATTTCCCAAGACTTCAATTCCAGCATCAGTGACATTTTCACAGTAACGCAGATTTAGGTAGGTCAATTCATGACATCTAAATTAAACAAAAACCAGAAATGTCAGCTTTCCACTTCTGTTATAGAAACGTAGTATATTTTTGTAATAACCCTTGCTAAGTTTTTTCAGGGGATCTATGAAAATAAGCACTTCAGACTTCTGATAGCTACCCTACATAGGCACTTCCATGGATTCCACTCATGCATAAGCATCACAAATATTTCAAACCATGAGCAGCAATCAAATCAAAATATGGAAATCAAGGAGCTCTATTACATAGAAGTATTTCTTTAATTAGCTTGATGCTTGACTTCTCCCCATCTCCAAATCTCTCGTATCTTGCACAGAACTTCACAGCTTGATACAAGGACAGAATTCAGGACCCCATGGCTGTGCCCACACCCAGCTACAGCTTTGCAAATAATGCTGTACAGTAAATTAAGACATTGGAGGTTCTGCAAATCAGCACTCACCATACGCGGAAACCTGATTTTTGCTGCATAATAAAGAACTGTAAACTGTATCTTCCCATAATCAAACCAGAAGATTTAAGAAATCTGACTCCTCCAGCAAGGCATTGATGCTCAGAGCTTTAGGGGTAACACTCCACCATTAAACCAGAGAAAGCACTCCCCAGCAAGCATGCTACAATTAATTGCAACTACTGTTAGAAAAGCATAAATAGGGCCCTGCTGGGAGGTCTCGTAAAGAGTGGAAAGACTGATTCCAATCTCCTCTGGAGATTTTAAAATTGTCTTTTGATTGCCAATGCCGATACTCCTTCTGAGGAACTGCAACTGAAGAGGTTTAGCAATAGCGTGCTTTTTGCTTGTGAGTATTTATTGAGTTTACAAAAATGTGACTTATACATACCAATCTTTTAACGCACCTTTGTCGCTGACAACCACCATTTAAGCACTTTTTTCCCCCCTAAAATTAAGAATTCTCACATTTCCATATTTATGTGGATGAATTCCCCATTATATAATGCACCATTTTTACAGAGATTCACAATGCCAAAAGAGACTAGTCATTTATCTAGTACAATTTTCTGCATATAATTGGCTGTATAATTTTACCCATTTATTAACATATTAAGAACTTTAACATTAGAAATATACTGCAAGTCTAACCACACTAGAAAAATGTTGTACTGTATTACAGTACCTTTGTGCTATTTCTGTGACAGAAGCATCAGTGACACGAATACAATTAGTCAAATTCAGCTCTCTTAGCTTAGCTCCTGATGAACCTTGTACAAATGGCCTTACACCTCCATCACTGATTCTAAAAGAGAAATGTAGGCAATATTTATAATATGTATTTTTCCTACTCCATACAAGTCAATATAAAATTTGCATTCAGCAGCCTACATTGCAGATAAGCAGAAATTAATAAAGGTATTTTTTCAATAGCCTTTTAAACCCCAAAAAAGGAGTCAGAATAATTAATGGCTCAATTAGAAAGATGCTGTTCTCTGGAACCACTGAAAACCAGAACTTTCTGGAAAAAAGTTTAATGAAGATTATGAGAATTGCTATTAGTTCCAACACTCAGATGTGATAGCACCCCAAAAGGCAGAGCTTGGAAAACACATCTAGAACGTATCAGAATCTGTTTAATCATTTCAGAGCAATACTTGTTTTAGTATCTTTGCTGATTTAAGGAACTGAAATAATTTAAATGAAAAATGATCTAACACAGAAGAAAAAGTCTTAGGTAGTATATACAGGTAGTAGCTGTTCTGTACACATGTATGAAGTTAACTTGAGTTCTTCCTCGGAGTGTTTCACTTAATCAACTGTGTGTCTCACACACGAATCACCTTTAATATACACAAAGGTTATAAAAAATAAGCTGATAGATATAAAATCTTTCTGCCAAGTTGAGAGTATCAGAGAGCTGACTACAACTTGGGTAAGTGTTTCAATACAGTTCATACCTCTGGTATGTTTAACATTACTTGTACCTTAGCTTTTCAATGCGTTCCCAGTATTTGTTCCATGTTCCCTGATGAATAGAAAATTAATCCCAGAATTTTGTTGGAATGAATCATGTTTTGGCTTGTATGGTTTGTTGCAGCACAAAGAATCACTGCAAGTCCCAAAGTCCTAGAAACATATGGGTAGGAATAGTACTACTAACAAAACAATAACCTGAACAGAGCCTCGTTGTGTGACCACAAGCTACAGATGAAGCTATAATTCATCAAGTGTTAAAGTAATCACTCTGCAATAATTCAACCACTGTGGTATATATATTGCTGTTATTTCACGGTGCAGTTGTTTTTCATTCAAGATAGACAAATTTAAGAATTATACTTTCAGAATAATTATCTTGCATAGAGTCTGTAAGGAATGCAGAGCCTGGCAATAGAGTCAACTGAATTAAAAAAAAAAAAAAAAAAAAAAATCTATATATTTTCTGCAGCCACACTGGGCTTCAGGGCTGAAATAGTGACATTGTAACTTCTGAAATAATTATGCTGTAAATACACATGCTCAGTTTCACTAACCAGCTGATTAACTGTATAAGAACACAGGCCACAGACTGCTCTATCATACATGAAGATAACATACTTAAACTGGGAAAATGTGCCAAGGGTATGAGCCACCACATTGCCTGTGTCCATTTTTAGACACCTTTTTACTCACATCTCTGTTATTTCTTAATTCTAATAATCATGATCAGTTAATTTTCTTTCTTCATTTTTCACATATAGTCAAATACTTCCTGTAATTTAAGAATTCTGAATTGTTAGATTTGCTCTTTCTGCTCCTTTCATTTCTCAAAAAATTTGCATATGACTAACTTAGAAAAACTTAAACTCTTAGAGTAAGATAAAGTATCAGTGGGAAAAAAAGAGAAACTGATTAAGAGTACTAAGATGGCCAAGCATTTCAAAATCTGTTTTTAAGATTCTACCACCAGCATGGTGCCTCCCTTGATTTCTATGAGAAATTCCTAAATGTTCATAACTCACAATGTTAACTTTTATAGCAACACCTTGTCCAAATAAGAGAAACACAAATACTAACAATTCCCCTTCTGTAGTTTCATATCTCTTGAGACAAACTCTTTACCAAGTTCAGAGGTGTTACAATCTATAACTCTGTTAATGCTGAAACTTTTACAAGTGTCTGCAAAAGCGATAAAATAAGTACAGAGTTTTACAATAGCTTTACAACCACTTAAAAAGTTTTGTTAAGGTAATTCAGCAATTCTTTTGCAGTAGAGACAGCAGACACGTGCAAACACACTCACAGCCCGAGATTTGGCTGACAAGAGTGGAAAATCCAGCCTTCGAAATGTTAAACCAGAAAATTCAGGCAGCTGTCCCACCTGCCCAGCTGAACCACCAGCCTGTCGTCACCATGCTCCTCCAGCACTTCCCAGCGCATCTACATGCAATGTGACCGGATTTTTATACAGCATTAACAGGCACAAAAAGTACTTTAGTTACACATTAAAGCAGAGTCCCTAAAACTTCACATGACATTAGAAATGTTAAGATGAGCAGCAACTCTAGTTTCTTTGGATTATTTTATAGGTCTGTTGATTTTGAAACATTTGGAGGTTTTGCCTTCCCTGTTCCCTCCCACCCTTGGCTCCATCACTGTGTCACAGAACAGGGAACCAGCACGCAGCTTTGGAAACCCTTTTATTTGTCTTTGTTTCTACTGATATATGACACACCTGAATTGGAAAACAGTCTTCATATAAAATATACCCTTCCTCTACAACATAAATTACGAAGTTTTTTGGTAATTGTAAAAAAAATGGCAGTTTCATTTATATCTTAATACTAGATAGTTTTAAAGTATTAATTTAATATTCATAATATTAAACATTGGCACTGGCATTGTCTTTGGTTATCATTTTCATCTTCATAGCCACATTCCAGCACTAAAATATGCCATGGCTATTAAGTAATATTACATCTACAGTTGATATTTTTGCTTGAACTGGAGTAATAATTAATGGATTTTTGAAAACATGATACAGGAACAAAAAACTACTTGTATAAAATATTTTTTTAAATATTAAGATACATGTATTAAGACTCCAATAATTTATTTTTAAATCTGAAAGATGTCCTAACAGGACTTATTACAAGTATAACTAACTTTAGTAAAATTCCTTTACAATGGTTTACAGAAATCTGGACGTGATACAGTACCTTGTACAGTCTGCTACATTCAGTACAAGAATATGCTTCAATGGTGAAATCATCGAGAGACCAGCATCTGTAATCTTGTGGCAATCAGCCACATGAATGTGCCTGATGTATGGGCAGAATTTACTCATCAACTTGAAACTTAAATCAGTAATTTGATTATTCCCTGTTGAAAAATAAAAATATGTAAGTTACTCATCTGACGCACATTAAGGACCTGAAATCAGCTGAAAGATTCTTATTTATTTCAAATTATCTGGATGAATTTTAAAAATGCATCATCCTAATAATTTTGTGAATAATTATACTAACCTTCAATGCTGACCTTGACAAGTTTACATTTAGCAAGTGCTTTAAAAGTTGTATCAGAAAGATGTGGAGAGTCAAGAAAGACAACAGACGTTATCTGTCGGCATTTTTCAACCAGAGCCTTCAAAGGGAGAAAAGGTGAAATAAAACATTCATACACCTATGCTATCACATAACAAAAGATCAGCAAATATTCTGTATATAATACCAATATTACAATTTCAAACAAATAGTTGTAATCCATTTTAACAGTAACTTCTAGACAGTGAGTGGTATATGAACAAATAAAATTCTCCTTATATTTGTTATATTTGGGAACACAAGGAAAAGAAGTAGCTGGGAGACATGAAACATGGCAGAGACCTGAGACAGTGATCTAGTTAACAATCACTTTTGCAGAAGCCTGAAAATTCATTTTTGATGGGCAAAACCAGTAACGGAATGTTGTTATACATATTATATTTGCTTTAACACTGAAAAAACTGAAAAACTCTCATTTATAAACTGGAAGACCACAATTCAGCCATACTCAGGTAGCAAAAGAAGACAACTGAAATTTTCTGAAAGTGACTGCAAGCGAGTAAGTTTTATAAACATAATTAGGTGATAGTTTTTATAAATGTTTTAGGAGATAAATTTTCCTCCTAAACTGTGTCTGCACAACTTTATTTAAAGTCAGTTGAGAGGGTAACCCAGTTCCAACATCAGGAAGTTTCTCAAAGTACAGATTTATTTCCAATTTCTTACTTGAATACATCCATCTGTAAGAGCTGGCATTTTGTTGATTAGCAAATCTTGAATTCCACTGCAGCCACTGGCAATATTTCTGAAGCCATCAACTGAAATCTAAGTAAGAAATAAAAAATTTATGTCTTAGCAAGCCTAACAAATACAACACAGGAAAGGCCTGAGATATTTTCAATACTTTAAAATCACAGGTACCTAGATGCTCACTAAAATAAGAAATGCATTAGTCCCATTAAAAGAAAAACAGATACATGGGGTATACGTATTCTTCTGAAAATTTAACAACATAATTGAAAGACAGGATGTGTTCCAAAAATGTGTTTACTAAGCAAGCAACGGTAAGGTTCAGCAATTTCTACAGGAAACACCATTCACGGGAGCAGCAATGATTGTCATTGTCACATCCTTGTACCTTTGTTTTCCCAGCCTTAGGAGGTATGCACACATGGCAGATGCTCACGTCTAGTTTGAAGCAAGGTTTGAATGTGGTAAAATGTCTTCATTGTTTTTTCCGGATCCATAGTAAAATGTGTGTTAAATTCAGATGGGATACAAGGAAAGGTCCTATGCAATTACTGTAACACGGAGCTCGTTTACAGAATCCTTCCTGTAGGACCACATCACCAACTTTGCACACTCCAAGGGAGCAACAGTCAGTGAAAATGCGAATGGACAGACGGATCTGTCAGTCCAGTTTGTTCCCTCCAGGCAGTGACTTCAGGGAATGACTCCAGGGAGTCAGTTCTTCAACTGCCCAAATCCAATAGATGTCAGTTCACTCTGTGACACACAAAGTAGTTCCTTTAACATATAAATGCTATGTAAAGTACGGGACAGTTTCCTTTTAGCCTCATGTTCTACAGACAACATGCATGTGAACCATTCCTCCCCAAGAAACAGTGTCTCCTGATATTCACATATAGAGATCTCACTATTTCCCAGGGTTTTGAAGTTGTATAATCTTTTGCAGCTCAGACTACAGCTGTGCTCTGCACCAGGAATTCCTTTGCAAAACATCCACCAAAAAAAAGCAGTCTGGCATGTTCTCCTGGGTGCCAAATAAGGCCCGAGGAGACAGGAATCCAAAGGAGGAACCTGCAAAGATAAAGTCTACAGGGAGGGATTCTTGCTGTGCCCCATCTCTCCAGCTGCTGCAGAAGCCTGATGTGCTTAGTTCCATTGCTTAAGAGGAGCAGCAGCATAAAGCACAAGCTTTGCTTAGGGTATATGTGTTGTCTGACAGTGGACACAGTTAGCAGACAGGAGATGGCCACAGAAAAGCCAGGCAGAAGCTAAGCAGCAGCTCACCACCCATCACACGTCAGGAAGGTAGCAGTGCCCCAGAAGATGCTTCTAGTTCTTGCACTTGCAGCCTCCAGCCTTTGTAGCACAGTTCACTGTTCCCCAAAAATACTCATCAGTGCACGCAAGGGCCAAGGCTGCTTTCCTTCCCTCTAGCACTGCGGGAGGGGGTAAACACATTGGGTTTCTGGCTCTTCTTCTTTTTGCAAACCTAATGTTTGGGTTCTTTTTGCGTGTGAGATTTTTTTTCATGAACTGAGTATCTGACTTCATAACCAAGGCAGACCGTCTTTTCTGGCATAATGCCCCATCTTTTAACTCATGACCAGGTTGGCTTGCTCTTTATTTTCAGGCTGGAGTGGCCTTTTATAAGTTTTTTAAAATATTTTGACATTAAATGTCTTCCTTCATAAGGGATCGTGGCACTCCGCACTTTTTACTTTGTGCAGGGGGGTGTCAGCACTAGAGGAGAACTGGCTACATGTCTGTGAAATGCGTTCTTAGGCTTAAACTGTTTGTGCAGGTCTCATGTCCAGACAGACATGGTGTGGCTCATGACACACACCGGCACTGTGGATGCAAATAGCCTGACGTGTTTTGAGCTCAGGACAAGTGTGGCATGAATGTTTTTCCTCCAGTGGTGTCTGTAACAGCCTGCAAAATGACAGAGTGCAAGCCCTACCATCAAAATAGCTGTAGGAAATATCTTACGGGTAATGCATGGCAACATAAATCCCATCAACTACCCTCTGTCAGCTGCCTGCGTTCAAGGTCAGGTCTGACGTGGTGCAGCTGTATAACCCTGGATCAGGCTCCTCTGAAAACAGCTGCATTGTCAGAAAGAGCTGAAGAAGGAAAAAGGGAAAATCTTGGGGGGCAGGAGGGAAGGCTGCAGAAAAAAAGAGTTATACAGAAAGATAACCATCTTGTAACCTCCAGGCTCTCCCAGCTGCTCCAGCTGAGACATGTCTGCTGGACAAAAGGACGCCCTGGCTTTGGGAATGTGGTTGATGTGGGTAACACATCAGTGAGGACGAGCAAACAGTACTGCAGACCTCACCCATCAGCCGGGACAGGTTGGATTTGCCCACTCCAAACGATTGCAAAACAACTAGTACTAGTGTAGGGCTACTATGGCAAAGGCAATTCTCTTTTCAACTGGTGGTGATCACCAGAAAGCAAAATGTCAGCATGGAAAGATGGGTGCTAGTTCTCTGGACAGAATACGAAATTCAGTCGTCCAAATTCTGCAGTTTGGTACTGACTATTGGTATATGTAATGTAGGACAACGTAATCCTATCTCTAGTTTCCTCAGCCAAAAACCTCCAGTCTGTATGAAAGGGATTAGTTTAAATTGTGAACATCATGCAAGCAGCTGCCTGAGGGAGATATTGGGAAATCTCCATCCTCTGCTGGTCAAGAAGCACTCATTGCTGTAACATGACACGACCAATTCATTCAAGTAAGAGTTTACCTAACCCTGCCACAGACCTCCTCGTTGTTGGCTCTTAAGCAGCACAACAATGGAAGACAACACATTCCTACAACATTCACCAAGTAGTTTAACATGTTAAAGTGAAACAAATCACCCCCTAGAAATTTCAGTTTGAGAGGTGAATTTCTCGTAACTGAGTCTTGTTCTTGGTCCATATACTACAAAGAGCAAGCCATTCCCAAGAGAGGGCATGTTACATCATACGGTTTGTTGTAATACATAGTAATAACACTGTCTGTTACAATCTGAGCATGATGCCTTTTCAAAAGAAGACTGAAGTTTTCACTTTTCTATAAAATCATCCACAGTTTGTAAAGCAGTTTGACTATTCTTTAGCTGTTATGACAGCAGGATTTCCCCTTGTAACTGCTGAACAGATTCGCTATAATGAGAAAGAATAACTCTGCTCCCAAGGAACAGACACTCAAAAACTGAGTCGGTGCAGAACATGCCACGTTCAGCTGTGCTTATTGTTCAAACCAAAGAGATTTTGTAAGACTCAGTTCAAATACACGACCAGTTGTAACCAACTACAACTGTCTCCTATGAAGGGATGGGGCTTAGTGGGGCTGCTGCCAATTGTTCTTGGGATTTTTTTTACCATGAACATATTGTTAACTTTAAAGAGTACCTACCTAGGCCGGTGGTGAACTGAGTATCTGACTTCATAATCAGTTACAGAAAGTAGGAATACAAGATCTCTCATGTCTAGATACCCAAAATTCAGATGAAAATACATTTAAATGATGGATCTTAGCTACGTTACATTACTTCTCACTTTGGACATGACTTTAAAAATATCACTGAAAAAAACTACATACAGACTCAGGAGCCTATTTTCAAGCTCCTGACTTTGCAAATATGAGCCATTTAACTGAGCAGTAAGACAAATAATTGTGAGGCTTACAGGTTGTTCTGATAATTGTAGAAGAAGAATCACAGTTGAGAGGACTTTCAAATCAGGGAAATAAATAGGAAAAATGCTAAATCAAGAAAGTTTCAACAATATTGATGGTGATTTAAAAAATGGACTGCAAATGCTAAAGCCTTTTTTTACTGCACTGAAATTAGGAATATAACTGACGTGTCTATGTTAGACAATTATGAAACCTGGGATCTCTGTATAGCAAAAAGCAAGAAGGATCCCAAGACAGGTCAGAGCTGCAAAGAAGTCTGAATCACCTCTGGAGACCTCTCTTCTTCTCTAATTGCTATATAGATAAAGTAAGGTAATTTTCTAGGCTCTACCTTTGGTTAGACACCTAAAATTAAGTGAAATTCCCATTCGCAAAAGGAGAGCTAGTAGATAGTAGGTAAACAGATCAAACTCAACAATGTTGAGGGACAGAAGTAGCATATCTTTCTGGAACTCAGTAATGATTGCATAACGTTAACTGCAGACTGAAGGACTTTTAATCTCTTTGTCTGGAAAAACACTGTTTGCTTAACATAGTCATTTGATACCACAAATAGCAGGAATTTAGTGTTTTCCTCTATGCAAGCCAAAAACAATTATACTGAAGCAGCTAATAATACTCCTACAAAGATTGTTTCTTTTTTTTTTTTTTTTCTTCACTTGAACTGTTTTTTAACTTAAAGCTGGATAATAGATCTCAGCCATCAGGTTGAGAAAGTTCCAAGGTAAAACATGCATTCAGATAAGATTCAATTAAATTAGTCAACATTTAGATGCTGCTGCAATATTGTTTGTATTTGTCTTATTTTCCTTTATTCCTAGAACAATAAAATCTTTATCTTGAATTTCTTTTCCCTATGGATTATCTATGAAAATTCAGGCACTCTTGAAGATAAGGTGTAGAAATATGAAATTTTGTGTGCATTTTAGTAAAAAAAAATTGCTTTCTCAACTCATTTGGAATTCCAACGTTTAATAGATTGCCTCAAGAACAAACAGCTTTACCTGAGAATCAATGTTAGGATACACATGGAATTTAATACTTCATTCTTTGACCCAGATCAGTAAAATCCTACTTTAATATCCTTCTTCAAACCATTTGTGAGGGAAGATGTTTTAAAAGTTATTATGAGTCTTAGATATCATAAAACTCTGCAAAACAGACTTTTCCTGCATGACTCAGTAAGATCATTTTATAAATGCATTATTTTTTCTGCATGTGCAGGATCAGAAGTCAATGCAATGATCATACGTAAAATACAATTCCCTGTCTGTGAGTTTTCAGTCTAGTATGTAAATTACTGATCTGTTTTTTTTTTTTCTTAACTTTGTGCTCATCTACTGTGATCTGAAATGAAAGTACATTAAAACAAACATGGAACAAAACACAGCTAAAGATTTGTCCCCATAGATTTAGAATATACATGTAGTGAAATGACGAAATGCTTGTAAGAATGTCAAAATTCATTTCATTCCATCTTTTTATAGTTTCTTAATTCCAAATAATAAGAATACAAGGAATTTTTATTCAGGTTTTGGCTTATTTGCTACACATCCAGTATTGCTTTAAAATTCCTTTTATCTCCCCCCCAACCAATTGTATTTGTGGAATCCGCCCTGCAAGGCAGAACGTTGTCTGCAGTGCAGAAGGGATTTTGAAAAAATGCTATTCTATGATTCTAGTCTTGTCAATGCACCGAGAGTGCAGAAACTTGAAAATCAGTGTTCAGGATTGAAGAAGTACTCTTGTGGGGCACAAAGGGCTATCTTGTTTTTATTCTGTGTTTGTCGAGAACGATAAAACTATTTGCGACATCCTTTCACAAGTTTGGCACATTACATGGATGGCTTGCCTCCACATGTTATTTTTCTTTTAGTTTTCCACTGTCCAAAAAAAGCTTATATTATCATACCCCTGAATTAGCATATTTCTAAAAATATAGAATAGTGCATGTGTAACTTATAATAAAGTATTCTTCAGTTACACGAATTTGTACAGAGAAAATGTAAACTAGTTGTCAATAAATAGTAGTTCAATAAATAAAGAACGTGGCTCAGATTTTCTCCCCAAATGATGGTCCCATTTTGCTGCTTGATATATCCGGAGAAGCCAGAATTTGCCAGTAAATGCCAAAATTAGAATTCTCCCAGTAAAGTCAGAGCAGGAGGAACTCAGATGGTGAAAACTGGTGAAGCCTACACGTTTGCCAATAGCTTCTCTGACATCCCCACAAACACTGCAGGATGTCAAGAAATGAAAGGGTTACATTTATTTCTCCCAGTGGCTTGTGATGTCTCATCCAGCTGTTGTGAACTACAGCAACTGATAGACTGCTCTAACATAGTAAGGGCCAGATTAGTTCCAGTCTGAAAATCAGCCATAGATGTTGGCACCAAAAAGAAACAGTCAATTTACTTGAAAATATCCATGTTTCTAATTTAAATGAATGTATCTCTCACTGAACTGTTCTGGTTCTATAACCTCCATCTATTGCTAAATCGCATGTGATTGCTTTATACCCTTATGTCTTTTCAGTTTTATGTTTAATAGCAGAACATTTTCCACCTATACTGTTCAGGCTCAGAAGCAGGACAAAGAAATCTTATGCTTTTCAGGTAATTGTCTGTGAATATTAATGGTGAAATAGGACACCTTTTGAGCAGGACGCTAAAGAATCTCTATATTTTTATGGAAATATCTTGAAACTCATTAATGAAAATATTTACTGCCCATGTAATAAAGATACAACCTTAATTACTGAGATTTTATGCAAAAGACCCATACCTACAATTAATTTGGTATTATTACCACCTATTAATATAATAGTCAAAGGGAAGACTGCCTCATTCTATGACAACAGACTAGAAAATGTGTGCTTAATTCCCAGTTTTCTGCCCAAATATGTTTAAACTATTTAAATACCTTGGTCCTCAAGTTGCCACTCACAAAATCATTAGCATAATCACTCATTTTACAGATGGGCTTTCTAAGCAGACTTTCAAATCCTACAATAGTAATGGCAATATAAGAACTAATGTAAAAAGAACTGTAATGTTAAAGTAACGGAAAAAAACAGGAAACATGAAAAAACAGGGAAAAAAAAATTCTATTGAATATATATTCTGTTCTATAGAACACTTAAAATATTTCTACGATAGCTTCGCTATATTTTTCTAACGAATTCTGAAACATTAGCCTTACAGAAGTTTCCTTCGGTTTAGTTCATCCAGGAAAAAAAAAAAAAAAAGAGTTATATCTTATTAAAATGCTTTTTGCAATGGTGATGCAATTTGATGCTGGTTTTGGTTTTAACTGTTTACTCAAGTACTCAGTCATAATCATTAAGCTCTGCTCCAGAACTGGGAAACCCAAAATGGAGGAAGCTGTGGAATCCCTTTCAGAGCTCTCACATACACTGGTGAGCAAACCCAGTTTCCTCTGGAAAGGGGAGGATTGTGGTTTTCCCAGTTCAAGGATGATCTCCTTTCTCTGACTACTGCTAGACCTTGCTTTCTAGAGGCAGATCCTTACAGATCATTATTACACTTCTGAACAAGCAGGAATGTTGCTTTGGGGAAAAATAACCAATTCGTGGCATTTTGAAAAAGTAACTCAGAGGTAAGTAGTTCTTTACTTTCCTCTAGCATCAGCCCTCATTTCAAATTTCACACTGTCACCGCACAATAGTCTCCGCCTGGTTCTCAGGAACAAGAGACACAATAAGGAGCAGTCAGAACAAGCCTGTTTCCCCATCTGCCTTCATCCTTTCTTCCAAAAAGGTTTTGTTAGATGGAAAGTTCAGCTGTTGTATTCCTTAGACTCCATCACTTCAACATTTCACGTGTACTTTGTAGAATCTTCCCAGTGTATAAAGAAATACATGTGGGACTCCTTATTAAAAGATTGGCAGACTTTTATTGCCTTACAGTTTAGCATTTCCTACAGCTTTTGAGGTATGTTTCAAGACCCAGTATATATTTGAAAGTTTCTAAAACAGTACCAGAGTGTAAAACCTTGGTTTTCTTTAGAAGTTTAGCAGGAGACTAAAATAAACCAAAACATTAACTATTTTTAGATTGCAGTTATAAATACTACTTCAATTTATACATTAAACCAATCTAAAATAGTGACAAAAGTTCACTTTTTAATTAATTTCCTTCTCAGGAAATCAAGCGTAAATTCTTTTCCAGTGCAGATTGGCTTTTCTTCTTTTGATATCTTAGTAAAAACTTCATTTCCAAAGCTCCTGATTTAAAATCCTAACTAATCATGGCACAGAATTAGTCTACAAAATGCAAGCCTTGTTCTCATTATGCAGTGAGTACTAGTTGTTTATAGATCTGACAGTTTGTTGGAAGTGATCCAAACCTATAGTGCTATTATTCCTTAGTAAAATTTAAACAGCTGTAGTCATGTAATTCAAAACCCTGGAAGTCTGCTGCAGTGCTTGTTCTACTTCAGTATACCATGAATGCAGGATGCAGCCAGTCATATAAAGGATTCTCTTCTTCACCGAATGGAAGAAAGACGTGAACTACAAACCTGAATGCAACCTGAAAGGTCCAAGTAGATGAGCTTGTGACAGCCTATTCCAGAGCCCAGGTACAGTAAACCTTTGTCTGTGAATTTTCTGCAGTGAGCTAAACTCAGATACTGTAAATTGTGGAAGCTGCTTTGTGGAAAAAAACAAAAAAAAAAGGAGAGCAAATTATTACAAGGGTATGTTACAGAATCAAAAGAACATAAAATACCATAGTTCAAGTATTTTGAAAATTACTGTAAAGATATTTGATATGAAGTAGAATTATCTCCTTGCTGAAGTCTGAAAGTCTCTTTCTTGTGCTGCACTTTTTCCTCTGCTCCTTGCATTGCAAATTACTGGGGAATAGCACTATAACACAACATGTTTCACCATATGAAAACAGTATAATTTAAAGCTATCTCAGAGAACTGCAAAAGCATACTTTTTTAATTAACTGGGATTTTTCTCTGCATACTTTGAAAGCTAATAGACTTTTCAGAACAAATTTGCTGGACTGTCTTTGCCATCGATTTTACAAGCAGTGCCTGCTGGCAATGAAAACAGAACTCTAACAAAAGACATTAAAAGCATAAATGTGCAGTTAGAGCTTCTCGAGTCATATAATTATTTCAAAGAGTACTGTTGAAGAATCTGAAAATGGAAAGAGATACAAACGGGAATTATCCAAAAGTGAATCGTCCAGTGTTAGGTTTTGATCAGTTCTTTTGGAAAACATTTGTTTATACTAAATGTTAGTTGAAAGAAAGCAAACTGTGTAAGCGGAAAATGTTAATCATCAGCACTCTGCATAAGCAAGAATCTATACTCTGAATATACTTAAGTTTCCATCTGCAGATTTGGTTTACAACGTACTGAAAACTATTCATTTTACTGAACTACGTTTCTAACTGGAATAAATAATAATTGCCACAAGCACCACAAATGAAAGCATACAGAAAATCAAACCCTAAAATTAGGACGTACTGCCCTGGTAGACTGTTAGTTGTAGGAATACAGTCATGCAGTTCTGCGAGTCAGCAAAAGTAGGCATTTTGAAGAAAGATGGGAACACCCACTGAGGAGCTGACTGCTTAAGGAGTGGCATACATTTTTGGAACTGACTTTCTACTTTCAGTATAGAGTGGGGAAACATGCTAACTTGAGCTAAACACGCACACAAAAAAAGAGATAGGAAGTTGGAAAATAATGTTATTGTAAAAAAAGGCTAATACAAAAACATTAAGAAATTGAATATAAGATTACATTTCATGAAAAACAAATAAATGAAAAACAACAAAATAGATGTGCATCAGAATCAGATATTAGAATAACAGAGCATGTGTTTATGATGCATTTTTTTAAAACGGAAACATTGAACTCATTTTAAATACAGAAATAAAAGCAGCCTTCTTTGCAGAAGTATATGCCTTTTTGCATTTAGTGACACATTCTGCAGAAATGAGTGGGAAAAATCAAACTCAGAGAGAACACATTTCCAAACGTATCTGACAAAACAGATACTAAATTAAGAGACTGGTTTTTTTAGTCTAGCAGTTCTGAGACTTTCTAAGGTACATGTTGCTACGAGATTGCACTAATTAAGACACAGGGAAGCCTTTCTTACTGCATTTTGAAAACTGTGATCAAAACCTTGCAGTACTGTTGAAGACACATGGATTTTCTTTACAGGTCATATGACCCATTTTTATGATCTGGGAATGTTAACACATGCCGCCTTCTGTCATTTTCAAAGTGACAGCTTTCTTAAACCTTAAGCTTGAGCACATAGACTACTAAAACCCCTTGTTTGCTGTTACAGCTAAATTCTGCAGGAATTCTGTCATTCTGGTTTTCCCATTGATTTTGGCATTAGCTATTTCATGATCATTGTTTTAAAGCAATCTGACAAAATCAACTTCTGACATTTATTCCTGATGGAGAGTATTCATGTCTACTCTATGCAACAGAACTTTTTGGTGGGAAATTGTAGCTGCTGATCTGTGTTCTGTAATATGGAGGTTAAAATGCTTGTATGGAACAGTAGGAAAGGATCAAAAATCACCAGTTTTGAGCACATTCAGCCTACACTTCACTTGTTCCTTATTCCAATAACAGACATCTGATATACAACAGCAAACCTCATGTGCAGTATTACGAAATGCAATACTGCCACCTCTAAGAACTTTGTATTAGTTACCTTATTACATAGGACATGTGGTGAGCTAATGCTTTTGAGATGGCACGTGAAATGTTTATTAAATTTGCCTGCTATCAAAATCTTCACAGGACAGCAACATTTTCTACATCCTCATAATCTCAGAAGCAATGAGCTTTGCTTTTTGTTCAAAAATTGTCAATAAAACCGGTGGTATCTTATAGTTTTAAATCAGAAGCATCATGTATGACTGAGAAAGTTTCTTATAATGAGATACAGGTTAACCGCAAAATATATTTTATCAGTGGAGAATTTCTCCTTTTGTTTGAAACATTTTATTGCATTGAAAGCCCCACCTACTCTGGAGAATTCTTTTTTGGGTACATCCTATTTACACATCAAAATAAATGAACGGTTCTGACTTCTGGTGGCAAAAGCATGCTCAGTTAACCAGAATAACATACGCTGAGGTAACCTACAGAACAGCTGTTCTAAACTTCAATATAAATATATGGAAATTTTAAAATACTAAATATCAGCCAACATGGTGAAAACACAGATTATAATAAAAATAATATTGATGAAGAGATGAGTGGTGAGATGGGAGACACTAAACGGAAAACTTTGCCAAAACAAACGTTAGTTGTAGGAGGATATTGTATTACAGACTAAGAAAAACAAAAGTCAAAATACATTATGCAAATGCCAGAGAAGAACATGTTTCTAGACTCTGTGGGGCTGCTGTTGAAAGGAAGACATTAGTTTTTCTCATAGGAAAGAGAAACAATGTACAGCTATCTTCAAATGTGTATACATCTTTTTGATGGCTGCTGTCACAGACCAGAAAGCCTCTTTACCTTTACGGCAGCTTTTAATGCAGCAATTCTACCTACTGGGCAAACTTCGAGTCTCATTGAGGGAAGCATCTAAAACAGGAATGGCAGAACTCTGTAAGAATGTAAATACTCTGCCTTCAGATCAGTGATCTTCCAAATAAGAGTTTGAAATAACTCTTTCTTTTGCAGTTGTCACACAAGGCCTTGGCTCACACAATACATCTATCCACAATGCTCTCTTGCAAAAATAATTTTTTAAGAATGTCTAACTTGCAAACTTCTTGCATCATCATGAGTAACTGGACATGCCCAAGAAATGTTTGGGTAGCATGTTGTTTTAAAAGTTTCTGTAAAACTCTGTGAAATATATAGCGTAATCTGGCATATATTTTTAATTATACTAAAGAGAGAAAAGAACTGCTATCTAAATCAAATGTATGGGGCACTTTTTTCATTTTGTATACCAGGTAGAATTCTGTAAATCACTCAAAAAGATTATTTCTACTACATATGCCTCTAAATTTCCTGCAAGATTAAAACCCACTTTTGTATTTCTGTTTAATTTTACCTTGACAATAGTCGTAGTGTTCCATTAGTAATATCTGTATATGACAGATTTAAATAGAGAAGAGCTCTGCAACCTTCTGATATGAGTCTCATTGATTCATCCTGAATAATAATTGAAAAAAAATCCAGAAGTACATTAAAATTACATTTGTATTAATTGATCTAAAAATTTTTGTGCAGACTAACACGGGAAAAAAAACATGAATAAGTATTTTTAAATCATCATCATAATTTTTATACATCACAGCCATTTTCTTTGGAAGTATCAAAGTACAATACTGAGACACATGATGCTATTGTTACTCACTTGAAGTATGGTAATTTTAACATTCCAGTTCAAGGAAACATTATACACTACACAGTCCTGCGGAACACAGGGGACTTTTCACATGACTGAAGGTTAGCACATGTTTACATATTTTCCTAAACCATGATTCTTGATACCCTGGTATCTAAAACCTCTGGTGAATTTTCTCCATAAACTCTGGCACAATTCTCTGAACAGCAATATAATTTACAAAATTATTCCTGTTTAGTTCTACCCTTTGGATAGAACATTAGATTTGAGTAATTATAAGGTTTCCATGTTTCATTGACCTGCAAAAGCGGTACTACCTAAATTGTTTTATATATCATTCCAGCAGAATATAATGGGAAGAAATCTCCTAGTATGAAGAATTTTTCGTGATACATGTCTATATAGCAGAAAGGTGAAAACTCCACATTTATACATGGAAATGTAATAGTTGAGTTTGTATCTTTTGCAATGTTGTGGTCACATTTTCACTATTTCAGTTATCAGGCAAAAGGACCATCAAGATAGCTGAAAATTCAATACCAATCAACTTGGAGGATAGTTTGTGCATTTGAACTGTATTCCTGCAACAAAATATTTGAGAGAGGTAATATCAGTAAAAAGAGGTATATTCACAAAAGGTAACCATAACCTGAAGAGAACTGAAGGCACAGGGAGAGGTGAGAAAGCACTGGGGGGACAGCATGATGGGGAAAACTCTGAAACCTTCCATGTGAAAGCAGCAGAACCAAAGGTCCATCACAAGTGTCTGAACAGAAACACTTGTAGCATGGGAATCAATCAGCAGGGATCAAAATCCACACACAGGTGTAGAGTTATGATTTCATTCGGATTCCAGAGATGCAAAGGGGTAGCACACACAACGGGAGGGCTGCAATGAATGGTTACAGAATATTTAGGGATGACAGCCCAGGAAGGTGAGGACAGGTTGCACTCTATGCAAAGTTATTCCTAAATGCATGGAGCTTTGCGTTGGAATCAGTGAGAGGTCAGTCAAGAGCTTATTTGTAAGGACTAGAGGCTCAACCTATGAGAATTACATTGTGGTAGGTATCTGCTGCACACTGGTTGACCAAGAAAAGAAGGTAGATGAAACCTTTATTGGACAGCTGAAGGACATGTTACAATTGCCTATCCTGGTTACTCATGAGAGACTTTAACCACTCTGATACCTGCTGGAAAAACAATACGGCTGGGCACAAACAACCCAGGAGACTTCCAGAGTGTGTTGAAGACAATTTCTTGATCCAGGTGACTGACAAGTGGTCTACACCACATGTTCTTCTGGTCTTGTTTCACAAAAAAGGAAAAGATGGTCAAGGACGTTAAGAACTAGAGTGGCTTTGGTTACTGCAATCACGAAAATGAGTAGTTTAAAATCCTGAGAGAAAACTGAACAAATTGTAGAAGCAAAAGTCTGAACTTGAAAGCAGATTCTGGCTTGTTTAGGGATCTGCTTAACAGGATCTTATGGCAGACAGCCCTGGAGGGCAAAGGGGCCCTGGAGAGCTGGTTGATCTTCAAGGCCAAGGTACTCAGTGAATTTTTGGCTTGGTTTTTACTGCTAAGGCTTGTGTTAAGGCTTCCCAGGAGCTAGCAGAGGCTGTGGGAGTGAAGCAATACCCGTGGCAGAAGAAGATAATGTCAAGGAGCACCTGAGGAAGCGGCACGAGACAGGACACGTCCAAGAGTACTAAGAAAGCTGGGTCCCATCACTGAGAGGCCTCACTCATCATTTTTGAAAGGTCACGGCAATCAGAGGAGATTCCTGATGACTGCAAGATAGGAAATGTCACATCCATCTTGATGAAATGGAAAGAGGGTCTAGGAAACTGTAGGGCAGCCAGCCTCACCTGAGTCCATAGGAAGGTTATGTAGCGAATCCTCCTTGAAGCCCTGTCCAAGCACATGAAGGACGAAAAAGTGACAGCAAACAGCCAACTTGGATTTGCCAAGGGCAAAGCGTTCCTCACTAAAGCAATAGTTTTCTCTGATGAAATTACTGGATCTATGGATAAGGCGATAAAAGTGGCTGCTGTGTATCTTGACGTCAGCAAGGCCTTCAACACAGGCCACAGTATCCTTCATAGTTAAATTGGTACAATAAAGGCTTTATAAGTGGACTTCAAGGTGAGTGAAAATTTGTCCGGTCTGCCAGGGCAAAGGGATGTCACCACTGGTGCTAAGTCCCATTGATGGCCTGTGGCGACTGGCATCCCTCAGAGGCCAATAGGGGGCCAGTACTGTTAAATGTCTTTATAAATGATTTGGACGATAGGAATAGAGCATGTTCTCAGCAAGTTGATAAATTACTCCAAACTGGGGTGAGTGTCAGTACACTTGAGGCTAGAACTGCTACTCAGAGAGATTTCATCTGGAAAAATGGACTGACAGAAACCTCATGAAGTTCAGCAAAAGCAAATGCAAATTTCTGTATCTGGGGTGGAATAACCCCGTGCAACAGTACAGACACGGGACAGAAAGCAGCTGTCAAACACTCTAACCTGAGAGTCCTGGTGAATAACAATTCCAGTGTATGCCCTCCTGAAAAAGGTGGCCAGCCTCATCCTAGCCGGTATTGGCAAGAGTGTAATCGGCAAGTCCCTGCTGCCCCGTGAACCAGGCCCTGGCATCGCCCAGGAAAGTGCTCGCTGGTGCGACCAAATGTGTATTATGTCAGCAAGCATGCTACCAACCCAACAGGAGGGACGGTTATGAAACAGTTTCAGTCTGGCAATTTGGCAAGCCCTGGCCCTCTTTAACTTGATGACACCAAGCTGGGAGGAGTGGCTGACACAGCAGAGGGCTGTGCTGCCATCCAGCGAGATCTGGATAGGCTAGAGAGTTGGGAGGGAAAAATTTAATGAAATATAACAAGGGAAAATGCAGAGTCTTACATCTGGGCAGGAACAACCCCAGGTTCCAGTACAGGTTGGGGAATGACCTATTAGAGAGCAGTGTAGGGGAAAGGGACCTGGGGGTCCTGGTGGACAGCAGGATGACCATGAGCCAGCACTGTGCCCTTGTGGCCAAGAAGGCCAATGGCATCCTGGGGTGTATTAGAAGGGGAGTGGTTAGTAGGTCGAGAGAGGTTCTCCTTCCCCTCTACTCTGCCCTGGTGAGACCTCATCTGGAATATTGTGTCCAGTTCTGGGCCCCTCAGTTCAAGAAGGACAGGGAACTGCTGGAGAGAGTCCAGCGCAGGGCCACAAAGATGATGAAGGGAGTGGAGCATCTCCCTTATGAGGAAAGGCTGAGGGAGCTGGGTCTCTTTAGCTTGGAGAAGAGGAGACTGAGGGGTGACCTCATCAATGTTTATAAATATATAAAGGGTGGGTGTCACACAGATGGAGCCAGGCTCTTCTCGGTGACAACCAACAGTAAGACAAGGGGTAATGGGTTCAAGCTGGAACACAAGAGGTTCCACTTAAATTTGAGAAGAAACTTCTTCTTAGTGAGGGTGACGGAACACTGGAACAGGCTGCCCAGGGAGGTTGTGGATTCTCCTTCTCTGGAGACATTCAAAACCCGCCTGGACGCCTTCCTGTGTAACCTCACCTAGGTGTTCCTGCTCTGGCAGGGGGATTGGACTAGATGATCTTTTGAGGTCCCTTCCAATCCCTAACATTCTGTGATTCTGTGATTCTGTGAACTTGGTGCCTTCATATAGGCACCTACAATCAACATGATCCTTGAGAAGCATACAGCCTCTAAATATTACGCTGTACTTATAATATCATAGAGCACGTATTATGTCAGGCTCTTGCCTTTCTAACTCAATCATCATAGGCCATTTTTGTATGAAGTTCGTAAGATGCAGTTCATCCCTGGTCATCTTTAAAACCTTCAAATACTGGCATGTTTCTGGGCTAGATCCTTGGACGTACACTTCACTCCAAAGACAACTAAACTATACCAAATTATTTGTTTATATACTTAAGGCTATAAATAGCCTACAAAGGGATGTATGCATTATACAAATCTATTAAGAACCACAATTTCTAAAAAAAGATATATTTATTTTATTCTTAGATTGATTTTATTATTAGAAAAAATTGCACATATCGGTTTTGTTTCTGAGAAATTATTAGTTAAGGTAGAGTCAAACGTTGTTTTTTCCATCAAAGAGCAATGAAAAAACACTACAGAGAGTTAATGGAAGCAAGATAAAACTGTAAATGTGAAAGAAAAAAGAATGGACAAATATATAATTGTGATTGCATACTTAGACACCTATCAAATAAAGGCTCTCACAAATGTCTAGACATTTAGTGAGGCACTTTTAGAGCCCAAGTGTACTACTGAATGAAGGAATAAAGGAGGTTGGAAACAATACAGGATTAAAATGTATTATTGTTGACAACTCCAAACTCAAAATAACAAAAAAAAATCTTCCCCCAGACTGGTGAAGTTTTGAAGCCTGTTTATGAAAATTAATTTAGATCGAACATATCATTTTGCCCTGGCACTGTAGAAAACAAATGAGAACTTCGTTGAGTATCTCTGAATCCTACTAAACTCCATTTTCAAAGTACCTAAGAGCAGAGGTCTTTACCTTTTATCAGGAAGATTTGTGTACCCAAATAATCACAGCACTTTAGAAAAATCCTTCTTCTCAGTATAAGTTAGAGTTTGTGGGAAAAGTCCGTAGTACTTACATTTAATCCCTGGCATTCAGAGAGATTTAAGTCTTGCAAATTCTTACATTCACCTAAAGATAATAATTTAAAAAAAAAAGTCATATTAAGGGTGAACAGTTCAAATTCTCAGTGTACTACACAAACATAAGAATTCCTATTACAGAATCGGTCCATCTAGGCCGATATCCTCCCTGAAACCAAGGCCACAGCAGATTACTGAGAAGAAAGCACAAAAAACCAAAAGTAGAATACAAAGCCGGAGCAAGTTGTCCTGAGGAAATGTCTCTTACACTCCATCAGCTAATGGCTGGTTTAGGAACCAGTGGTTTTCAATCCTATGTTACCAAAGGATGAGAAAGCTATCATATTAAGCAATTTGGTGGCAGGAAATCCCAGAATTACGTTTTCCACACATGTTCATCTATCCCTCCAACCCATACGTTATGACACCACTATCTAATTATAGCCATGAAAATTTTTTTCCCTCTGAAAGTAGAGGTGCAGCAATCGGACCAATTGTAGGAATAGCCCTGCTTATCTTCTGCAGGTATGGGATTTCAGAGAATTTAGCTGCCTGAGACAGTCTCTTCTGTGTGCATACAAACTATTATTTTTAGAAAATCCTATTTTGCAGAAATTGTTGCAATTCTAACAAAATATTGAAAGACGTCCGACACTAGAAACAACACTTACACATCCCTTCAGCCACTCTTCTGCCAAATTTTGAGTCTATCCTCCAAGGTAAAGATGCAAAAACTTCTATTAAACATAATAATACTTTTTGCCTTAATCTTCAAAAAGAACTGATCTGTCTAAGCTGAAATGAAAAAAAATAGGCCTGATACAGATACCTAATATAGAAAACGCAGTATGAAAGTTTTATAGAGTTAAAAAAATATATTTTTAAAATCTCCAAAAACATGATAAGCCAAATACATGTTTCCAATTGCAAACAAGCATTAGTGCAATAGATCTCTATACTGTTTTCTACGGGAACTGTGACTTCACTGATATCCTGTAATACTGCCTAACTCAGTGCATTTTTGAAGAGTAGAATAATACTGAGAGGGATTGCACAACTCAAAACAACCTAACCAATTAAAATCATCCTTAAGGCTGCTAAGCCACAGAAATGACATAGCTCTTATATGGTTTTTGCCCTAGCACTAAATGAGACAGAGCTATAATTTTACATGTGAACCTGAAAGCAGCTGCTGATTTTGGTAGGAGTATAATTTAGTGAGCAGACTGAATGTAATAGTAGTAAAAAATTCCAGTTCAGACCCAGGAGGTGGAAAGGAAGACAAAAGAATATTGCCATAATTACTTATTACCTTTCCTCCCCCAAGTTCTTCTTTTTCTGTTTCCAAGCTCTCCTGAATAGAATGAGCTCTCACATTACCAGAACAGTGAATAGTTCAAAACAACACAGCGGATCGCAGTTATCATTCAAGTTATGAAAACACACCATCAATTTACACTGACTGGCATATAGCTGCCAAAAAGTATCAAATAAAATTTCATTTTTCACGTGAGGGATAATGCCATCAATGCAAATACTCATTCATACTGTGAACTAGCAGAATCTGAATGCAGGCAGACAACTGGCAACTAGGAACAAAATGGAGAAACCAATCCATGTGTTTTCAAAGGTCATATTAACAACTGGCCACATGGATTAGAGGGATGCAACAGCAGGCACAGACAGGACAGGTCCAGCTGTCTAATGAGTGAGAACTGCACGAATACAGAGAACATCCTATAGTCGAGATGTGGTTTAAACTGATCTACCAATTTGTTTAAAAATGAAAAATGTATTTGCTTTCAAAAGTATTTTACCTGAAATTGGTTGATTTATTGCACTACCTTTCTTCCAGATAAAAACTATTTTGAGCCCACAACAACGGTGTTTTAGAAACAGAACGTCTGTGCAATGATCTGCACTCAAGATTGGGATTCAATACCTTCCCAGGTGCTAAGGTCAAAAAGGACTGAGCATCATGCAAACATGTCCACAGTCATAGAGCAGGAAGTCACTAAGTAGTTGAACCAAACAGTGAAGAACTGAAAAAAAATTTTCAGAAGGAATTATACTGACTAGCAAAAGTAGGAAATTTGCGAGATGGAAAAAAGTCAGAAAATACTAAAAACTAATGGGTTAAAATGTTTCTAAGGAAACACAACCTTGTGGCCAAACTTCACTGAAAATGGAGGAACATGACAGCGCACAGGAGTACTGTTTCAGGAGGGATCATAGGCCAAAATATTACTAAAAATACTGAGGCAATTTTGGACATGGTTGCAGGGACCAGTCCTTATCTTCCCCAATAATAATTCCTAATGAACATGTTTGGCTTTCTTCGAAAGGCAAAAGCTCCTGGCTTACCCCTCTGTACTCTCCGTCTTCCAGTGGCCAGACCTGGCAGTGGCTTGAAGCAGATCCCAACCAGGACTCGCAGGTTCTCTTAGGACTCTGCCTATGCCCAGGTAACATACAGCCTCAGGGGCTCTTGCAAAAGAGTATTTTTGGGTCCTTCTCAGAGCAGTCCAGCCAACTTTGTCTACCTGACATGGGCCATGAGAGACACTAGGCAGTAGCATGGCTAGTTATGATAAATTGGGGCTCAACCTGAAAACAAGTCCACACTTGAGCGCTGTCTAAAACTGGGTGTTTGATAGGCCCTGATTGATGACTTTCCCTGGTCTGGCTCTGGATGTGTTCCAGTGGGTCAACACCCAAAAAGCTGGAAAATATCAACTTCAAGCTCATCTTCTGAGCTTAACTTAAAAACAGAGAAGACTCAGCCTGATGTAATTTTCCTGAATACGTGAGAACCTTCTAACAAAGATCGGTTATGGATTGGTCCATATAGTTTCCCATGTTTATTCAGAATGAATGACAGCAGACCAGAGACAGTAAAAACAACAAAAAAGAGACAGGACATTAAATCTTCAAAGTATTTGTGAAGTTCCAAGTTGTGAGATGATTGAGTACTTGACTGAATCCTGCATATTACGTACAAGCCTCCACGAAAATGCCTGTTTCATCTGTTCTAATGTTTGACTTTTCTTCCAACACAGGGATCCCACACACGCCAGCTGTGCTGCCTCAGATCTGTACAACACTGATTAAGACTATCCAAAAATTTCAACTGTTCCAGCTGCCACAGAAAACCACTGGGGCCAGCTGAATGTCAGGATGCAAGTAGTTACTATTATACTACTACTTCTTCTTTGTAAAGCATCAGACTGTAGGAAGACAAGGAACAGGAGTTTGAGAAACAATGAAAGGGAAAACATCTTAAGGAAAGCATCTAGCACTGTTAAGCGCAATGCCCGAGGTCAACCATGTGATATATACACTTACCTTCATGAGAAATATATAGATTGTCAGGAAAGAAAATTGATTTTTGTGGCACCTGATTGGCCAGAGGATTTAAAACACATGCTGCTAGCAAGAAACAGGATTCGTAAATTGAAGAATAATATGTTTTCCAAGTATAAAGTACTGAAAAGTCTGGATTTACAACAGAATGAAATATCGAAAATTGAGAGTGAGGCTTTTTTTGGTTTGAATAAACTTACCACACTCTTACTTCAGCATAACCAAATTAAGAGTTTATCCGAGGAGATTTTTATTTACATTCCCAATCTAAACTACCTACGTCTTTATGATAATCCCTGGCATTGCAACTGTGAACTAGAAACACTTGTTGCAATGCTACAGGTTCCAACAAACAGGAATTTGGGAAATTATGCCAAGTGTGTGCACCCAATAGAACTGAAAAACCAAAAGCTAAAGCAGATAAAAACTGAACAACTATGTAGTGAAAAGGACAGGCAGGACCCCCAAAACATAAAACAGAAGCCTGAAGCTGTCAAACCAGAATTCGATTCCTCTTTGTGCCACATGTATGTGTTTCCCGTACCAACTCTGAACTGCAAAAGAAAAGGTTTGTATCTGTCCTTATAACTGAACTAATTATTTTAATATTCTTGCTCCCTTACTGCATTTATTCACGTATTATTTAAAGCAAATTAATTTAGTACTAGTACTCACTCTGCTTACTTTAACTACTAATTGTTTTTCTCTTGTAACTGCAAGCAACAAGTAGGAATTCTTTCTGCATTTTACCTCTACTCTGCAGCCCCAATTCCACAGATATTCTTTAGTGCTCTAGGAGAAGATATCCAACAGAAATCAACAGGAATAAAATTACACGCATACATAAGTTACTAAGGACCAGCATCTCACTAGTCTGATTTTACAACTATAAACATAGAGTCACATTACAGCAGTGCTGAAATTGTTGTACTGGTAGAGAAAAGCACAGATTGTCTTTTCTTCTTTCCAGTGTACAAACACAAAGACAGCAACAACTTTGTGAAGCAAGACTGGAGCAGCCAGCTGCGCTTCCAATGCCCAAAGGAACCTGATAGCAAAGGAGAGGAGCCATTGCCTCCTCACATTTTCTGTGCAAGATTTCTTCTTCTAAAGGAAAAAATCATGTGCTTTTGTTCATAAAGAAACGCCTCCTCTCTGTGCTCTTCTTCCCAGCACCCAGCAAACATTTTGAAGTTGAAGGGCCTTCAAGAAATGTTTTTTAGACACTTGGATCCGTTCCATTCCTAAATCCTTCTCAGGCTCCTAAAAGCCACAGTTAAGCCTCAAGGGTAAATGAGCTGGGGCACATACCAACACAAAAGTGCACATTTATTCATGCTTTATATTTCTCATATTATATCCCATGGTGAAAAAAAAACAATAAAAAAAAAATTCAGAAGGGAGTTGTTCTTTAACATTACAAATCTGAACCAAAAAGCATCACAAGAAGTAGCCAAAATTGCAAGGATTTTTTCCCCAACTTTCCCCAACTCAGCCTGCAGTCATGGATCACTGCAGTGTGTTTTGCCCACTTGTATCTTGTAATGTGTTTGCTAAACTTCTGTTTGCTTTAATGGTGACTTAAATTTATGTAACGACTCTGTGTGCCCTTATTCTTGGACCTTAATGCCAGAGATATGCTCAGTATAAGGAGACAATACCTAAATATAAAGAATGATCTATTTCAGCATTTGATTACATGGTTTATATACTATGTATGTAATAAAAAATGGTCCACAATTTAACTTTTTTCCACCCTGTTAAATTCCTTTCTTCTTCCTATGGCTCATTTTTCTCTTTGTTTTACCATGCAGCTACTACATCTTTTTTGTTAATGATTTATGCTTTTTCACTGGCTAACATTTATCAATTTCTGAATATTCAGCTGCCTTACCTTTTCTTGTAGATAGGATCTTAATTATTAGATTACAGATTACAATCTTAATTATCCTTTATAGGATCTTAATTATGTCATTACCTTATGTCCCCAGTAAACTGTGCCATTGAAATAAAATAGGCATATATTATAATATCAATATAATAAAAGACTGACTTTCCAGCTCTCTCCACTTAGTGGTATCAAAGAGATGAGCTGAATACATGAATATAGGCAAAAACTTTTAGCAAGAAAAATGTTACCTTTTCTCTAAGTTGACAGAAACATTCAATGTGGTCTGCTCTTCATGTGAGTTTCACGGGCTTTTACAGTATTAAAAAAAATATTTACTGTCTTTAGTACTAATAATGAAGGAATAGCTACTTCAACACCTACATGAGTGTACTAGAGGGTGCAGGGACTCCATCCTTCAAGGCAAGAACTAAGTTTATCAGTCCAAGACTTCCCAAATGCTGAGCATGGACACATAGAGTACATTCAATACTTCTGGGGAAGTATCAGATCTACTGTGCATATGTTTGACAGCTGGATGCAGATATCCCACGGACATTTGGGATTTCTGAACATATGGTAATCTTTGATGAAAGCATTGTACTTACTATCTTTGCATATAATTACCATGCAGCAGATGTACAATTTCATTGGAATTTTCATCAGAAATACGAGTATAATGCACCCCAAACCCCAGGAAAACACAAAAATTTCTCTAAATCCACATGGACAAGATTTCAGAGTAGTAAAAAAGGTGCATCGGTTTCCAAACCAGTAAGATGGCATGAAAAGCTGCAATCCATTATTCCTTTACAATGGAGGGGATGGAGTAACAAGCAGTATACCAGTACTATATATCTCTAAGGAGATACGACAACAGGTCAGCAGCTTTCAATTAATGCTAGAAAGCTCACGAAAGAAACATCTTAAAAATACATATAACCATGTATATGTTCTCCTTTTTGAAGAACTACTTATTTATATCTCATTAGACCAGTGATACACTCAATCTTTCAGTACTTCTGAATGAAAGTATCCTATATCCTTGATTCTTTTTTACTAAAAAAAGCAACAAAACTTGGATGCAAAAGCAACTTCTGTTTACTTTTCTGCAAAAGAATTTGTATTTTCAATAGCAGCTGAAAAAATCTGCTTTCTAGTACTGCCAAACTCTCTGAGTTTCTGAATTCAAGCATCATTTGCATTCATTTGGTGATGAATAGGTCCTAAAACTTTGACATCTGCACAAGCAGGAAGCACTCCAATCAGAGCAGGCTGGAGTAGTTATAATATTTATGTGTTTATAATACCAAACTTCTGCTCAAAATCAGATATAAGGCAGAAAGACTCTGGTATATTCCTTCAGTCTTGAGGATACCTGATGCATTAGACATCTTCAGAACTCAGAAGTACACTGACAACACAAATCTCAGCACAAATCCAGAAACTACTTGCTTTCATTCAAAGATGGTCAAATAAGAGATACTGCCCATTTTCTTGTAATAACAGCCCAGGATTAGAACACTCATTGAATAAACATAATCCTGGAGTCTGGGTTTATTAACACTGTCCTGAGAGGACTCAAACCACAGTTTGCACTTCTCGAGGATGTGGACTGGAAGCTCTTGTTTCTAACTCCTTCACAACGAACACTGTAAGGAGACACACACAGACAACTGAGGAGTGCTTGGCTGCTTTGGTAAAGCCAATGATACAAGTAGGATAGACAAACAGAAAGACAGAATGACACTATGCTGCCTGGACATATAATAACTGTAAATATCATAACAAATATAAAGTCTTAGATATTTCTAAACCACTACAGAACTATAACTACAGAACTACAGTTATAACGATAAATTTATTACTATAAATGCTACAAAACCTAACACTTCTATTGCTGATAAAATTGATAACATTTTACCTTTTGGCAATACAAAGAACGTAAGACAGCACACTATAATTTGATACTAATGAACATCTTTAAATATAGTTACTCTGGTTTGTTTTCTTTAAATTATCAAACCTTTCATATGCACTTTTTACTAGTATAGTATCTTCACTACCTACCCTATCTCTATGCAAATGAATGGCACAGTTCTATCAAAATAAAAATGTAAACCACAGAAAGAGACTTTACTATAATCAGTAATGAAGAAAGCAATTTTCACATGAAATGTAAAGATACAAGTGAACAAAGAAATGAAATCCAAAGGTTGAAAATACATGTTGACACTAGTAGCAGGGATAAAAGGGAAAGAAAACAAGAACCAATGCTGACCTGACAGAACTCTGTGTGGTATGCAACTGTAATACCTAAGCAGTTAGAATAATCTAAAGGTGACACAAGTTTTGTCTTTTTCATTTTTTAAGATTTAAAGAAAGTTCCGGGTAGCATACCTCCAGATATAGTTAAACTTGATTTGTCCAACAACAAAATTAGACAACTCCGAGCCAAAGAGTTTGAAGATGTCAGTGAACTGAAGACATTAAACCTAAACAGTAATGGAATAGCTTACATTGATCCTGGTAAGAATAATTTTAAATACTAATTAAAAAGTGATTTGTGTTTTATTAATTATAAACTTTGATAATGTTTCTATCAGATACAAATGTGAGGGGAAAAGGATTTAGAGATCTAGAAGTTGGTGCAAATTTTACCTTTTGTACCACTCAACTCATAAAGGTTTGCACTGAAATGTATTCGTCATGGAAGTCAACTAAGACTCTTTTCAGCTTCCTTTCCTAATGCTAAACCAATCAAGTGCAAAAATTTAATTCTGCAGACTGAATGCTAATCATTTCCTAAAAGGCTAAGTAGTTGAGCGATTTTTTAAAATATCTTTGCCAAATCTAAAAAAACTTGTTATATAACAAAGCTGCTTGTAAATTATATTGGACAATAAAGTAATAGACAAACCAAAAGGATTTAAAACTCTTTTGGCTTAAAAATCTCTTCATATAATTGCTTTTAAGTTATATATTATTAGCACTTAAGTGGCCTTGTTGGCAATTTGCTTAACGCCTATGTGTATTTGGAAGAAGACACAAGGAGAGAGAGAGAGAAAGTATGAAGCAAAAAGAGCCTTCTCTAGGTAGCATTTTGGAAGCTAAACAGTAGTTGAAAGAGGTAATATCAATAAAATGGTACTTATGAGGTTTAAAATTACACAGTCAATTTATTTAAATTAACACTTTTGCCATTAAATGCAACAGTATACTTGCAAAACTACAAACTGTTCTCTGAAATGTGACTCAGAAGCATTATTATGAAGCTCCTTGTTTATTATCTTCCATATCTTAACATATTAATTTAAAGGTTCTGTACACACACACACAAATACATACATACAAAAACTATGAGCCCTACACATTGCCTAATACATAATGAATTTCCATATTTCTACTTCTATATCACAGCAATAACAGCAAACTTCACCTTCACTGTCCCTATTCTAAACTTGTGCATGCTCATTAAGTGTTTTATAGCTTTACCAGCAGTACAAGTCCTCTAATGTTGATATATTTATACCAATAAGTCACTTCTCAAGGCACAAGCCATATTTTAAAGTTCAGTGCTTCAAAAGCCTTTTTCATAGCCTTTAGCCAAAAAAACCCTAATAAATGTAGAATTATGAAAATGTTTTTCCTCTTGCAGATATGCATTTTTTTTCTAACTTATCTTTATAAGGTACCAATAACTATTTTTTTATTGACTAGCTGCTTTCTCAGGCCTCAATAACTTAGAGGAGCTGGATCTATCAAACAATAGCTTGCAGAATTTTGAATATGGAGTTCTGGAAGATCTTTACTTTCTGAAAATACTGTGGTTGAGAGAGAATCCTTGGAGATGTGATTACAACATTCATTATCTTTTCTACTGGCTGAAGCATCACTACGATGTTCACTACAATGGCCTAGAATGCAAAATGCCTGAGGAATACAAAGGATGGTCTGTTGGAAAATATGTTCGGAGTTACTACGAGGAGTGCCCAAAAGACAAGCTGCCCATTTATCCAGAAACTTTTGATCTGGACAAAGATGATGAGGAATGGGAACGACACAAAGAACAATCAGTTCAAACAGTAAAGAAGCACGGTGTAATTGTCACTGTGATAGGCTAATAAAGGATTTTTTTTTAAATTACATTCAAATATTTGATACTCTGACAAAGGAAAACAGGCTGTTTACATTTTTTGTTAATTATACTGATTGTTTGTAGGACTATCTGCCTACAAAGATTTCTGTTTATTGCAGTTAATAATTACAAAATGGCATTAGTTATACAGCATCTTTCATCAAGTAATTGTTTCTGACAATTTGTTCTGGACATTCTTGTGAAACATTTTGGCAAATATTTGAAACTATACAGTAGGAATTGATAGACACAAATGTACATTATGTGGTGGGGAGGAGCTGTCTTATGTATGAACACAGTTTATGTGTTGGCATGTCATTTGCTGCAGGATTGTGACCAAGACACATTTTTATTGAGTGTACTGACAGTTCTTTGTATCTATCAGTTTCCTGAAGTATTCCCAGAAAACATTTCTAAGATTTTTCTACCAGCTTCCTGTTGTTTTGTTGTATTAAAAAAAAAAAATCAAACAATACTAACCTTAATATAGTTCTAGAAAAACAGGAATGGCAATTGTTAGAGTGATTAGGATTCAGACCTACAAGTTGGGTTCACACTTGCTGATTTACTAGTGTTACTGCTCAATGTTGAGTGAGTGACTCAGCCTCTGCCCACTCCGTACCTGAGCTGCCTGAAACCATCAGCAGCCAAGACATGGTTGGCTCCCAAGGTCCAGCTCCACATGTGCATATTTGCCTTGTTTGGTCTTCACTGTAGGCAGAGCTGAAGTCTTTCTAGGAAGCATTTTAGGTTGTCCTGTCAGTTTGACACAGATGACATGACATCACTTGTAGGTGAAGAGGACATGTGAAGGCTGCTGGGGTCTGCATCCAACACACCGGTGCCCACCCAAACTGAAAGTAAGTATGCTTTGGAGTGCTCCCAAAAATGTGGGACATTCTCAAAGCCCGCCCTTCCCCTAGCTCATTTGTAAAATGCACATTATAGCACCCCCTTATCACACAACTAAGTGAATATACATTCATTAAAAACTGTGATTATTCTAATAGCATGGTGACAGAGCCGTACAAATGCCCCAGTTAAGTAGACGATATCTCTAAATATAAAATTCCTTGCTACGTAATATATTGGCTAAAAGTTCTTTTACCAAAATGCTATTTTTACTAAATGGCCATTCTTAGCTTTTACATAACAGTTCTGTGTTTTTTCTTAATTTCTGCATCGGATAATATTGAACTTGAAGAACTAGTACCTCTTTCTGACAGATATTATAAACCCTTTTTTTACACATGGAAAGGAAAAGGAACTCCCCAAGCTCACCTGGTGAACAAGTAGGAGATGCTGGGTTAAAACCTCAGTATTCCCAGCTCAAGCCCTAGACCAATCTTCGACTCTTAGATCAGTAAGAAATACGTAAGTGCAGGATAAAGATTCACGGCCAAAATTTTAAATATCTGTTGGCTATCATAGAATAAGTTCTGGAACACTCCAGGGAGAAAATCTGCTCCTTTAAGGACCTGCACACAATTACAGCATTTGTGGATTCTTCTGGTGCTTTAGCCACAAGCCCAAAAGGTCACATATTTTGTTTTAGAACTGCAACACAAAGCACTCAGCGCTTTTACGCTAACATGAAGTAAAAGAACAACATAAAGGAAAAATTCAGAAATTACTAAGGGTTGTAAGAATGCTGAAGAATCCTTAAGCAAATACATCCTATTATTAACTGCAGTCCTTCATGTCCTCCATTATTCAGATTATGGATATATTTAATGATGCTTTACCGATAAATGGAATAATTTAGCCATTTATTCCACATCTTTTAAAAACTTTATAGCAAATACAACAGTATCTGATTCATCCCTACACCTGGGAATATTTAAGCATTATCTTAATTATTCTGTTAAAGGTTAATCCTGATAAGATGGGACACATGAAAATCCCACTTGGCCAGTAATATGGGGCATTTTCAATAAACTTAAAAGTGCTGAAAGAAAAAAAACTCGCATAAATGAAGTGAAGTATTCCTCCTCCTCTTAAATTCTGGAGGATTATTTCAGTACAGAATGGAGCTACTGGGAATGATTGAAAAGGACAGACAATGGAACCACAGCAGAACATCTGTTATTGGCAGCACAGGCAATGGAGAAAAGCTGAGTAGGAAAAAATGAATTTATAAACCATGTTAGGTTCATTTCTGCAAAGAGTCAGTGTATGAAAAATGACAAAAAACCACAACAAAACCAACCAAACAAAAAAAACCCAACAAAAACCCATAGCAACAAACAGACAAAAAAGCACCCTGGCTTGAGCTAGGCTAAAGTCTGGGTACCAGAGGCAATCCAGGAATACAGGATAAAAGCTGGGTGAGAGGTCTCTGATCTCTGGTCAGCAAAAGGTTACCAGTTGGACAAGCGGTGGAATAAAACTGAGGACCACAAGCAGTGGTTTAATTGTGGTAAATTACTAGTTTGAAGGCCCTGAGGATTCCTAAACAGGTCATAAAATGTCCCTCTTAGGACCAAGGCTGAAACCTGGGGGTCGCAGTGATAAATGGGACAATTGCTCAGTAGAAGCCAGAGTTAAGCGGGGTGTGTGGTCATTCTGGGTTCTCAGGTTCTCAAATAGATATAGTAGTATTCAAGTGGCAGTTTAGTTTCCTATACTTCAAAAAAAAAAAAAAAAAAGTGTGGGAGGGGAAGGCCTCAAAAAACTAGCTGGAACCCAGTAGGGTTTTCTGCACATTGGCATTTTCGCACACCCACACTGAGGATATGACAGAGTAGACACAAACTGCAATTGCAAATATTCCTTATATAAGAACACAAGAATGGAAATACTAGATTGGAGCAAGGGTAATATGGGCTAGTATGTTCTCCTGACAGTATCTGGTAGGAAATTCTTTGAGAAAAGACTATGAACAGGAGAAGCACATTGGAACTATGAAGATAGTACTGAAGGAGGCAGCCCACAGAAAAAGACAAAAATATATTTGAAAAACAAACATATGAGGGAAACAACTAACAGCTGATAAAAAACTTCAGTGTTATGGGGTTAATTGCTATTTCTCTGAGTTTCTCCAAAATGTGCTGTAAACTAAAGTACACCCTCCACGAAACACCACAGCCACAAACCACAATTTAATGTTGATATTTCTTTGTTTCTGTAGTATTTAATCACAAGAGTCTCAGCAGTAGCTCCATGTCTAAAAGAAACTAATGGGCCTTCCTCTTCTTTTATATGCCTTTTAAGTCTTTTCTTTCAGTAACTTCTCTCTTGATTCCCCTTCTTTCTCTGTCCATACCCAGGAAATCATTGCATGATAGTGCATTGTCTTCTTGCTACACGGCCTATGTACAGCAGCGCTGCCTGAAGGGATAACCTCTCTCTACACAGCACACATGAAACACAGAAAAGATGATTTTGCACCATTTTGCCATGACAGAGTGCAGGAAAAACAGATAGGTCTGTCGATACTGTGACCACTACTGGGAATAAAATACTCCAAAAGCTTCTGAGGAAATTTTAGCTCCTGCACTAGGAATACAAATGGCAGCTTTTAAATGCAGTTTCCAGTCACACATGAAAGTCAAATGATTCTCTCAGATCACTGCGGGGGTGGAACAATACCCCAAACAGCTGAGCTGCAATCCATGCATCTCATATACTCATTTTTCTTTGGCACAATAACACATTCATTTGCCAAAGTCTGAGCTGGAATCATACAACATTCATACAGAGATATTAAACAATGACTACTATTTAATGCATACACCATATACCAAAGTTGCAGTACCTTTTTTTTTTTTAATGTAGCTAATTAGTTTACAAAAAAATACTAACATGATTAGCCAGACAAACAGACCTAAACTCCAGTTAATATCATTGCTGTTTTACCATTAACAATAAAAACATGTTGCCAAAATTTGTGTAATCTTGGATTTCTTTGGAAAGATGAGGTCATAACTGTAGCTTGGGGAACTCTGAATGGAAAGGTTCATCACATCTGTAGCATATAACTGAACAGACAGTTCAACAGAGTTTATTAGCTGAAGAAATGTCAAAGGAAGAAAACTTCAAAATTATTTCCAATCACTAAAAAAGGATAGAGGAAGAGTTTTGCAGCAATTTTAAACCATCCACAAGAGTTTCAAAAGAATGGCACAAGTGGGCTGTGTGATCGGTATCAATGAGTTTTAAAAGAAGGATTAGGTTATTAATCTAAATAGCACTAGTACACTGACATAAATGTGTTTCATTCTTGAAAAGAACTACTAGGTATCTTCAAAGCTAGAAGAAACAGCTTCATAAATCAAAGTTTTCTAGAAGCCCCAGTGGACATGATTCATCACAATTAGTCTAAAATTAATAGCACTGAGTATATGTAAATTGACATAATCTTTGATTTTGAGCCTGTCAACAAAAATGGAAAATACATAGTTTGTAGATACACAAATGGAATATAGTGTCTTTGATATGTAAGATAAATGGAAAGGGATGGCCATCAGCCTACTGATATTACTACTGGTATAACCAACATGCTGATACTTCTAAGTTAAATTATTTTAACTAGATAGGAATCAGTTAAACAATGCGATAGAAAAGGCAGTGTGTATATAAAATTTAATTCTATTGCAACTGTTCTTTACATGTTTTTAGCTTTAAACACATAAAAAATACTACAGTTTTAGTTTTGCACTCAAATACATAAGGAAAACAAAATCATAACAGGATTTAACATTTCTAAGTACAGCCCCTGTGATGGAGTTGACATGGCTCTGTGTGATTTATTTTGGCTTACTTTCTTTATTAGTTGCCAAAGTTCATTATGATATTAAATTAAATTATTTCAACTAAACAACTTGTATGATGATATCATTGAGAATGTTATTTTATCCTGTGATTTAAAAGCCAAGACCATGATCAAATATACATTTTATTCTCGGCCAGTTGTTCTTTTCCATCACCATTCTAGAGAGCAAATTGTTCTCACTCATAATTACACAGTCCCTTTCTAAAACAAAAGAAAACATACTGAAATTGTTATAGGCTGCATCAGCAATTTCAGTCATTTATTAGCTGACTAAATAACAAATGAATTATAGTCTCAAAACATCAACATTCACTTTTTATTTGGAAAATGAAAACATTTTCCTTTTAAAGCATTTGCATTCAATTCAAATGTAGACTAGAAAAAAGTTGATCAGTAACATTCTCCTGCTTGAGAAATACTGAAGTAAAGCTGTGCCAGGAATCAAAACCATTTATTGGGATCTTGCATAGTTGTAGCAGCAGAGTTTTTCTCATTAAAACACTACCAAGATGAGACACTCTTCATGATAAAATGGTTGAATGACAGTTAAGATGCAGGTAATTCCTCACAAATCAAGTACACTTCCACAGCTAGCACCAGCCCTCTAACACTGACCATAAAGATTGATTTTTCCTGCCCACTTCTCTGCTTAGTGGAGCATACAACTGTATGGAGAAAAATATTTCTGACCTGAAACTATTGCAAAATGCAATTAACCTCTGATCACACGGTCACATGTACTTCCACACATGTTATCAGGAAGGACCAAGATACTTTTCTATATCCAGAGAGGCCCTGTTTTGGTAATGGAATCAAGTACCTATTATTTGTGCTAAACCTTGAACACCACATTAATATCTTGGACCATGCTTGGATTCTGGTGGTTGGCTTTTTGGAGTTGTTGAGGGGCAGGGGGGTTGTTTTGGTTTGTTTCTTTTTTTTTGTCTGTGAGCTTCTTGTTGGAGGCCAGTAACTAGTGGTATATCCTAGGGGTCTATACTGGGTCCAGTCCAGTTTAACATCTTCATTAATGATCTGGACAATGAGACAGAGTGTACCCTCAGCAAGTTTGCAAGAGACACCAAAGCAGGAGCAGTGGCTGATAGACCAGAGGGTCATGCTGCCATCCAGAGGGACCTTGACAGGCTGGAGAAATGGGCTGGCAGGAAATCCATGAAGTTCAACAAGGGGACGTGCAAAATCCTGCACCTGGGTAGGAAGAACCCCAGGGACCAGTACATGCTGGGGACAGCCCAGCTGGAAAGCAGCTTGACAGAAAAGGACCTGGGGGTCTTGGTAGACACCAGGCTGAACCTGAGTCAGCAGTGTGCCCTTGCTGCAAAGAAAGTGAATGGCATCCTGGGCTGCCTTAGGAGGAGTATTGCCAGGAGGTCGAGGGAGGTGATCTTTCCCCTCTATCCAACACTACTGAGGCCACACCTGGACTACCATGTCCAGTTCTGGGCTCCCCAGTACAAGAGAGACACAGACATATTGGACAGAGTCCAACAATGGGCAAAAAGATTATTAAGGCACTGGAGTATATTTCCTATCAGGAAAGGCTGAGAGAGCTACGACTGTTCAGCTGGAGAAGGTTCAGGGGGCTCTTACCAAGGTATCCAAATACCTGAAGGGCAGGTGCAAAGAAGTTGGAGTCAGGCTCTTTCAGTGGTGCCCAGTGACAGAGGAGACAAAAGGCAGTGGGCACAAACTGAAATATAAGAGGTGCCACCTGAACATCAGGGAACACTTTTTTACTATGCGGAGGACTGAGCACAGGTTGCCTGGGGGAGCTGTGACGTCTCCACTTCTGGGAGAAAGTCAAAAGCCATCTGGACACAGTCCTGAGCAACCTGCTCTAGGCGGGCCTGCTTGAGCAGGGGGATTGGACTAGATGATCTCCAGAGGTCCGTTCGATGATTCTGTGATAATTGTCTCAGTAGAGCTGGATTCTGGCATTCTGATATATTTAAGCATGTGTTTGCATTCCAATCTGGTTTGTCATATTACAGCATTTCACACATAATATAAACCACACTATGGCATTCAGACCTATGGATATTGCTGGGCCTGAAGACTGTAATGAAGGAAGGGGAGCCACATGTAATTTTACAGACCTCATTGCTTCATTATGGCTGGACGTACAGAGAAGAATATAGGCAATAAAATGGGACAATAGCGAAGACAGAGTGAAGACACAGTTTAAAGAGAGAATTAAAATTTAAAAAATACATGTAATACTTACTGATACTTTTAAAACTAGGCCAGTGAAGAGAATAGCAACCTCGAAGATTCAAACATAATACATATAGACGCCACTTCTGCAATATATTTACTACTACTTGGTCCTGAACTTTATGCTTCACTGATGAAAAATTGATCTAAAAATTTAAACAATTTATATATAATCCAGTATTAAAAATAAGTAGTACATACAAAATACACATCATTACGAAAATCACTAGTAAATGTATAAAGTTCTATGTAAACACTGAATCAATAGCCTGGAAAACACAGAAATGTCTGTGTATTACATATATAAAAATTTTAGACAGCTGACTAAAAATACTTAAATGTAGAGGAAGCATGAGTCTACAGTATTTATGAAGCTGAAGCAAGTCCTGAACTGCCAAGATGTATAAAGATGTATAAAATCCTAAAGTTGCTAAAAATACTTTTTTTCCTAATTAACGATCTACTGATACATCAAGATATCAAGAATATGTAACATACCATCTTAGTTTTAGCAGAAGAATCCTTAAGTGATTTAAGTTGCAGGCTGGTATATCTAGATCTTTGACTAAAAACACAATTTTTCTTAGTATCTGTCAAAAGTTCAAGTTTAAGAAGTTTTAACAGAAATTACTAGAAAATAGTTTTAACTATCTACCAAGTGTTTCAAAAAAAGAAGGAAAGCCAACATACAAACATTTAATAAGAAATATCTCATTTTTGGAGAAGACTTTATAATCCCTTCTTTACATTTGTTCATCAAAAAGTCAGCAAAAGCTTTTTGGTTTTTTTTCCTTTTGTATAATCTGCTACAGCTATACTGCATCTGTTTGTTGCACATTTCATAATACATGTTTATTACCCAAATACTTTGGAAAATCAATCACCATTATTTCTATGCAGAATGCTTGGAAGTGCTTACAGTACCAAGAAGTCGGGAGTTCAGAACTTTTTCAGGTTTTTCACTTTCTTACTAGGATTTTGTTCTTCTTACATTAAAATTATCAGAAGTTTTAATACCACTTTCATTAAGATCGTGAATTCATCACAGTAACTTAAGAGCAGACCTAATAAAGGCTCCAGGCACGTACAAGCTGGGCACTGCAGTATCTTTTAGTTGTTGATGCACCGGGTAGATTCAACAACTCGAATCTAAGCAGAGACTCTACAAAATATACACGACAGCTAAGCACATCAGAAGGTCAGTTTAAAGAAACCCACATGGAGAACTGGCAGATGCTAGAACCAGAGTGCAGGACATCTAAGCAGCATTGTTGAGCCCTCCAGAACTTCCTCACCTCAGTCAGGAGGGTAGATAAAGGCTTCCAGCTGCCTGGGAACTATAGCTTGTGTCCCACTCAGAGGACAGAACAAGTTCAGATCTCTTCTCAGCCTCACAAGGCACAGCTCTGTTCACTTTCTGGATCCCAAATGGGTGTCTTCAAGTGGGAGAGAGGTGCCTAGTGTCAGGGCCCTGGGCTCACCAACAGGTTCTGCAACCTCTTCCTTCCTCAGGGATTTAGCTACCTGAGTCCAAGGTCAGCTCCCACGTGGTGCAGCACTGCAACCCTGGATATGACTGTTGCAAAAACAGTTCATTGTGTGAAAGAGCTGCAGAAGCCTCATTAGGGGTTTCCCCGCTTGGCTCAGGAGCAGCCCTTAAGCTCGCGCCCTTGCCTTCAGTCTTTCCTTGAACCACACTTGAGGCATGTCCATGTCCAGCCACGTGTCTGGCTGACCCTGACCCTCATTCATGGAATTCACTTTCTGACTTGATTGTGGAGATTCCCCTTCCCTACAAGGCTGGCTGGCAGTCTCTGCTGGGTGGCTGACCCTGGTCACTCTCACTGGACCCACTCTGCTCTTCTTGCTCAGGTTCTGTGGGACTGTGCCCCTTGTCAACGGTGGACACTGCTCCTGCATGGCCTTCTAGCACCCTTGGCTCCCAGCTTGCCTTCCCTTGCAGAGCAGCCCTTCTGCTTCTTCACACCAAGCTCTGCAGGCCACGCAGCTCTTGCCGAAAAGAGAAAAATAATCTCCTTTATCACCATCATCATCATAAACTTTCAGGTCCAAAAAGGAGATGCCTATCAGATTATACATCTCCAGGATTAGGATTACGCAGAAAATGCACAGAATATTTTGCATGGTAATTTCAGACTTCAGGGCCTAAAATCTGACTAAATCATGTTCGAAGTGCCCAAACACTTTTAAAAATCTGGCCTTAATCTTTATTTGTACTGGTGATAAACAGCTATATGTGAGGCAAAGATACAGAGGCAACAGTGATACTGGTTGGGGTGCCACGGCTAGTCTTAAAACACTGCCTAAGGACGGGAGATTCTTGAGGTAGTTCTTCACACTCAAAGCCTCATCAGCACTTCTGAAGACAATAGCAATGAGCACTGTGATTATATTTTTAAGTTCAAGGAAAAGATGGAGTAGCTGTCTCAGGTGTGGCCCCAAACAGACAATGCTAGCATGGTGACACAATGTGCATTAGAAGGCAAGTTGACAAATATGTGTGCCAGGGAGCTGGGCTGCTAAGGCAGAAGAAGCACCGCAGTATCCTGGGCACTGACGTGCTCTGGAGACACAGTGACCACCTCAGCAACTCTATAAGTTCATGAGTATGGAAGTGAGCTGGTCTGCACCACTTGTTCTAGGGATGACAAGAGTCTCTACAGAGCAAATACAAGTAGCCTCACAGTATCTATAACTGAGTTTACAATTCCCACAGTAGTCCTCTAGTGCCTGTTTAGATTACCTGGGGAGCCTAAGACACCACACTTAACTGTTGAAATTTAGTGGGCTATAGCCAAGCCAATTCTCTTTCATTTCCACTGGTTTTTTTAATGATATATCACAGACAATTTCATTTGAGTTGCTCCTATTTTTTTATTAATGTAGCTGCGTAGAACAAGTCATATCCTGGGATAGAGCTTTTATCCTAGATATTTAGCATTCTGAAAATACCTCCATGTCTCACCCTTTTTTAAAAATAAATAAAACTGAAATAAAATATTGAAAGTGATTATCTTACTTACATGACTCCATAACAAACTGCTCTGTGTTAGTAGCATCCACGTTTGGCTAACTTGAGCACATCTTGCCAGATCAACTAAATTTACATAACGGAAAACCTGCATCAGAAAACCAGACATATATGATATTAAAACTGTATTCAATAAGAAGCACTGCTCTATTAAACATATTTCATATTCACCTATCCTAAACAACAAATTAAATACTTTTTATTAATACACATTTTCAAAGAGCTTAGTCCTTAAGATATTTACCTTAACAGTGAGATGTCAGAGTGAAAACATAGCAAAGATACCAGTATGTTTTATAGAAGAGTATTTCCATATTAGTTATAGAACTTTCCATACAATAATGCATACAAGGAAACCTGGTTTTCATTATAGCAGTACATGAAGTATGATTTGGAATATGCTCCAGAAAAATGAATGCATACTCTGTACAGAGTTCACTCAAACTGTACAGGCACAAGAGAATTCCTGAGTCAAACAGAGGCTTCGAGACTCAAATGAGTATTGGGACTCCAAACAAGACACATAACACCTTTGTAAAAGTAACGAAATAATTGTAAATTAACAGGGTTTAGTTTAGTTTCATATTAGAAGGACAAAAGCAAGGCTTTTAATTTGACACTTCCTTGCCTAGTAACCTTTCAATTTTCAGTTCTGAAAAGGTCTGTTGAAACATTTATTTCATGTTAGGTCAAGACCACAGTAGCCAGCTTGAAAGCACAGCAATCATTTTCTGACAGCAACTCAACATTAGGGTATTGTGGTACCACTGACTTTTTTAGGAAACTGTAATTTACAAAGCAAATGGTTTCCAGCTGGCCCTGAGGACAGATCTTGTCCCAGCAGTAAATACAAACTGACGAATCTTTTTGCATGGGACCAGAACAGCCAGAAGAAAAGAACTGTGATCAAAAATAAAGCATATTCCAGAATGGGCATACTGCTAGTTAAAGATCTCTTTAATTAATCAGCAGTTTTGAAAATACTCGAAGATGTTATTGTTATTAATTGTTTCCTGAAAATCCAACAGATATTGATCACCCTCTAGTGAAAAACTCAACATTGTCATTACCACAATGGAGTTTTGAATAATATTCCCTATAAATTCACCTTACCCTATTGTTGTTTTGCATTTTATTACCTCCTGTGTGTTTTCACTGCAGTGATATAATCAGTTTTGATTTCTTTTATGACACACAATTTCCTTAGCTCTAGCTTTTGGATTTTAGACATGCAAATGCTATTTAAATACAGATAAACAAAAATAATTTCTCTTCCTAGAATGGCATATTTATATACAGATCACAGAAATATGGCTTAAAATTTGTATGGATAATGCTATTTGCTTTCTTCTAATTCTTTAGAGCATTATTTCCTATTCAAATCAGTAGAATTCTCACTTCTATGTATGACAAGTTGGATAGGTATGGGCACATGTAAGTTATAATACTATCTTTGATGTATATATAAAAAACTATATATACACATCATCTTATATAATAATATCTTTTATATATACTACTATTGTAGTGTACAATACTACCTTATTAGGAAAGAGAACATTAGGAGGTGGTACTGTAGATCAAATTTTGGTCATTCTGCTACTCATGCAGTAAATTAATATCTCTATTTTACTAGTTTTTACACTTGTATGGGAAGAACATTCCCTTTTGAGTGCACTGCTTTTGAAGAAGAGGTTCATACCAGAGATTCTTCCTTAACTTGCATCAAAGCCTTAGTAATCAGAGGTATGAGTATCATGACCCGCAAATTCTTTAGGAGAGATGCTACTGCTGTGCAAGGGGCCCATATCCGAGTCATTCGACAGCAGTTGTCTTGTTACTGAATGAGCCAGTACTAAGAATATAGCACAGACTAAACCCCATTGAAAGGCCTAAGTCAAAATAAATCAGTCTCACATCCACGAAGACCGTATGCACCACCATTGGAATTCATACAGATAACATCAAGAAAAACTAAAGCATTCTGTATTTTTGGTGAGGAAGGTCTGTAAGGTATGTACATGATTTAGCTTACAGATTCAAGTTCCCTGTGAGGTCAGTGGCGTTATGCACATGCTTAAAATTCAGTATCTGCATCTGGATTTTAGACTTTATTGGATAAAACCTGTATTTTGAGTTCACTATAGTCCATACTATTTGAAAGAAAATAACATCACATTTGTCTGAAATACTACTTTAATATTTTTGCAGTGTTAAATTAATGGAAAGACATGGTAGGGCAAATTAAAGCTTATAAATAAGAAGATAAAATGAAAACATTTTAGCAGTAGGTCCAATGTATCCCTCAATGGCAATTATTTTCAGTAACCAACCTATAATTTAGTTAAACTGGCCTCTATAACTGAAGGTCCTACGACCAGTAGTTAGTAACTCTGTTCTTTTTCTGAAATACTGCCACAAATCAATCTTCTTGCTTGTGGGTAGAACTACCTTCTTTTCTAGCAGTCACCATATTAACAAGCTTTCACTCTCTAAAGTTACTTTTTGCAAGGATACAAAAATACTGAACAAAGCAACCTCTTAAACAAACACTTTAAACAAACTGAATAAAAATGTTTGGAAAGAAACCTCTCTCTATGCACTGTGCCCTTGCAGTAGATTCCTCTCCTTTCACTTTCTGGTCTAGTAAGTTTTTTCTATCTTAAGCAGCTGCATAATGTCCATACAGTCTTTTCTGTACTTTTAAGAAAATTAAACTGCTCTCTATCACATTTGGGGCTTGGCTTATGAGCTTTTATTCACTGCAAATAAACCCCTTTACTTCTATCAGGAGTTCCACTCTCTGCCTGTCCTACAGCTGTATTTCCTGATTTCTTGTTCTCTCTTTTTGAATCTCCCTCTTTTTCTTTCCATCTCAGCTCAGAGAAGCTTCTGGACATCAGATTAGGCCATGCAGAATAGGATCAGGTGCCACTGAAGGAAAGAACAGCATCAGCATCCTTCAGAGGATTCCACCTGACTCAAAGTGAACAAGGCAAACAGGAATCTTCCTTTCTATCACACGAACACATTATTTTCAACAAAACACGATATATACCATTTATGAAATATACGTATTAAAAACTAAAAAGAACACCAACTGTCACAAACCTGTAATAAGGCTTTTTCTGGTAAATGGGATGTTTTATGTCCAACAGTAAGATCACTTGATTCCAAACAGCCTTCCTGACTTGCCTTTGCCAAACTCTGAAAAAAGATGGTACAAGAGAAGCATAATTTTATCTTAATTGCAGGTTCAAAATTTCACATACATTTAAATATTCAAAAATGAAATCAAATTTGCTTATTTTCAAATCTCCGTATAGTTACACATTTGTAACTGCTATTACTGAGAATAATCATAGTTTTAAGGTGCATGTCATGATTTTGCATCAGAGCAATACAATATAGAAGCATAGGAGACCATTTGCACTTCCAAACTAAAATATTGTGTGCACACAATGTGACATAAACATACTATTAGCACATGCAAATTTTTCAGACAAGTCTTCAAAAGGTATCACTACTAAAATCTCTCTGATGTTGTATTGTATCCAACAACGGATACTTCATGAAAGGTACTAAAGTACTTCTCATATATAATCTCAACATAGGAGTAACATTGAATCTCCTTTTATTCTAGCTCTAGAAACAGAAGAGTTTCAGGACTTAGAAAATCGGTTTTCATTTGAATATTGCTACAGGGAAGAGAGAAGAAATATGCAGGAAAGGAGAAATTAGGAATAAAGAAAATGGAAAGCCCCATTAAATTGGTTACATATTATAATCATGGAGGGTTTCATTTTGCATTTTAAAATCCATCAATGTCATCTCAGATGCCCTGAGTTATCCAAGATATTCACAAAAGAGTGGCAGCTATGACACAGGACTAGCAGAGGATTCCTGCATCTCTTTAGCTTTAAACTGGAGGCCTGTCTGGTCTGGCCTGGCCTGAGATATCCCAGGCCATGCTGAATTACACCAGAAACCTACATTTAGGTGATTCAGTTGCACCCCAAAATTACTACACAACAGAAAAATACACAATTAAAAATTATTCAGTTATATGCTTTCTGTTATATGCATTCCAATTTAATTATGGAAGTCAAACCAATGCTTGCAACTGTTATTAAGAACAGAAAATATTTTAAAATCTTATTCCCTAAGAATGCCCTGATACACTCCAGAAACAGGACATCTTTAGTGCACTCAACCTAGCCAGACTAATATTTTAAGTATTTTAAGATACCTGCAAGAAAAGAAGAGAAATAAAACGTACAGGGGGGAGAACAGACAAAACCAAAAGTGAGAGTCTACCAACTAATTTGAGGGAACAGGGAAGAAGCAGGACTAATTACAGGTTTGCTGCAGGAAGGATTTGATAACTGGTGTCTGGCAGATAGCAATTGATAGATTGTCCACAGCTAGTTTCAGTTCTGACCATCCTACAGTAGGAGAGCTTTATCTGTGTGAGCATGATTAGCAGCAGCTGGGGATTACAGCTTCCATCTCTCCCCTTCCCCATGTGGTATCTGCTGAGCATCCCACTGAGCTCTGGTATTGTCTTCCTTGGCAGGAGAAACCTCCCCAGAAATGAGAAGAGCCCTGTTTCTCACGTGAGACCAGACAGGGCTGCGGGCAGTGGGGCACATGGGGCTGTCCATGTGCCACCTGCTCTCAGGTGATCACAACTCTGGTTACCCCACACTTTTGGGGAGCAGATGAGGCTACTGTGGCTTCTCCTCCCTCTGCAGGATTCTGGTGACAGGGATCCAGAGGCATTATCTTTATTGATTATCATCTCAGCTGGTAACGCTGCCCCTAAGACCACTGGTAACATACAACACTCAGCCCCTTCTGGTGCTTAAGATATGACCAAACTTTTACTTGTAGAGTATGGAGGTAATGATCTGCTTCCCATAACACTGTAAGTACTAGTTAATAGTAGTAGTACACTAAAATGCTCCATTTGGCATTTACAGAGCTGTTTTTCCATAACAGTTGGAATTAATGGAGTTAATCTTTAATCACTGAACTGAATATATTTAAAGTATTATACTTCATACCTCAAAATATGCTTTTGTTTTCAAAGAACTGTGGGCCTCTGCATGCCAAGCTTTCACAACTGCATTTAAATATATTTTGTTAAAGATCTGTTGCAGTCTCTTCGCTGCCACTGAAATTATAACCAATATGATGACCACAAGTAAGAACGAGTATGCAATTTAAATGCTTTAGATGAATGGCTATCTATCAAATTACTTCTTAATAAAACAGCTATCCAATTCGGCTTCTGTAAGGAAATAAATAACAACCTTTTACAATACCCATAATTAAGACCATTGCAATAGGATTTCAAGTTAGCAGTCAAGGCATAAACATGACATATTTGCAATTTATCAGAGTTATATATGAGACATTACTGATCTACAGTTTGATCTACCAAATAATCCAATCATTTTACAGACCTTGGAGATGCAAGATGTATACAGTGGAATAAAATACAATAACAAAACTTTAATAATGTTTCAGATGGCATAGAAGTCAAAAGTTGTAAGAATAAAGTCAGCAAAGTCAAGTGCTAAATGTTACACCAGTGTTGAATGTACAAAGAACAGTAAAGCAGCTTATGAAAGATCATGTGTTCATTATGAATTAATACAAACATTAAAAAAAATACTTTTAAGAAAAGTTTGGAAGTAAATGAATTTTCTTTAGTCCAGAAAAAAAAAAAAAAAACAAAAAACAACAGCACAGGGAATACTATAACCGTCCATCTACATGTAAAAGGTGTTACAAATGCAATCAAAATAAAATGCTCTTCACAGGCCCTGAAATAAGAAGAAGTGGAAATAAGTGAAATTTTCTGCAAAAACTCAAGTCATCATTCAAAAAAATTTTTTGTCAGTTAACTTTGTAAAAAAAGCTGCAATAAATTACAAAGGGAGCAGAGAGACTCTTACTTGATACTTTCAAGAACATACAGCTGTTTAAGTAGCTTAGCCCTATATAATCGTATCTCATGGACAAGGACTAAGCTTGATTAGTGTGACATGCACTCTTCACTATCAAAAGGATTACAATGTAAATTTTGATATATTAAACACACAATATAGAATCACTTATCTACTAGTCAAGAGTCAATGAACAGTCACACAGCCAAGAATGACTGAATGGCATTTCTCCATATGTCAGCTTTGCCATGGAAGGAAATATATTGTGTAACTATGCCCTCCAGATGTCTCCTCCTCTGTCTCTCTGAATTGAGAACTAACAAAAGGTGCCTTGGCTGAAAGGGAGGAGAGGAGAGGGAGAGGGAGAGTCTCTGAAAAGTGCCTAGTGGAGTGAGACAACAGCTTGGGCCACCAGCCCTGTAAGAGCAATGTTTGAGTCACACATAACTGCCTGAGCTCAACCCCAAAGCTATAGGTAGTGCTTGTGCCCCATTCTTTTATGAAACTTCCATCTGGGTGGACTCAGGTTAACATAATCTATGTTCACAGCTGCTGCTGTGTGAAGACTTAAAACAACGCATACCCACAGGATCTGTGGAACACAAAGTCTCAGGCAAAATGAACAAAGTATTTCTTTTATTCTGTCTTCTGACTCCTTTTATTTTATTTTGATCTCCACTCATTCCCCACCTCTCATCACACATTGCCTCTAGCTGAAGCCAAGACTCCAGCTCTGTGATCCCTCCCGTTTTACCCTGTCACTGTACTCTTCACCCCCCAGCACAGCATCCCAACTCACTCTCCCCTGCACTTTTGCCCATCCTCCATGTCCCTGACCAGCCCCTAGCCCGCTTTGCACCAGCAAAGAACAGCACCAGCACCATCTGTCCTAGCAAAGAACACAGGGAACCGCCTCCACTGCAATCACGGCAACAAGTCACCACAGGTGAACCAATGAATGGCATCCTGCAAAAAGATAGCTAGATAAATTGTTGGACTAAGCATATTTAATTTTTACAGCACAATTTTGTATTATATCACATGTATTTTTTGTCTTGTGCAAAGCAGCTATGTAGACTTACATGCCATTTTTTCCTTGTCAATTTGCACCCACACGTTCCACTTCTGTATAATAACTCTTAATATGTGGACATTATAATGGACTACTGCTAGAGCCATCTTCTGCTTTGCCTTGTTCCTTTTGTTCTTTTTCTGTACATTATATCTCATCCATCCTCTGAATTGTAAAACAGAACAAGTAATTTAATATGGCTCCCAACCTGGATTAAGTAAAATCTATAAAACTCTGCAATATGCTGTAAAATACAAAGCAGTCAAGCTCAACTAGATAAACTTCTGAATAGAACGGCTGTTTGTTATTTATAATTTAAATAAAATATGCATTTGTAATATTTTTCAGTAGTAATTCACTCATTTTAATAACATTTCTACTTATTTGTAACACTCTACAGTATCAAGCAGCAAAAACTTGCTTCCACCACTCCTGCTGCTGGCAGCTATACTTCAATTTACAGATCTGTATTTATGGGAGGACATCTGAGTGTTTAGAGAAAATTATGTAAAAGTGCTAGATGCAGGCATTTACTTAAGCACTATTTACATTTTCTTGACCATACAAATAAAAATTACTATAATAGAATACAAAATCAATTTATATCTTAACAATTTTAACCTTTGGTAAAAATCCCATTTATCTTCTAAGCTAAGTAATAAGAAATAATTAGATTCAGAACAAAAAATGTATTTCAAATTACTCGTATGTCATTGATATACTAAAATACACTATCTGTCCATATCTGATTTGCTGGAAGGACTACTGAATAAACGAGACTTTACATGACTACTTTCATTTGCCAAAATCTCCCTCATTTCATATAGTTGGGAGCAATTATAAATAGAACATTCTACTGTTCCAGTCCAACTTCTGTGATAATTAAACAAAACCATAGGTCAGACAATCTTCAAAACGCTGCTGTAAAGGAAAAAGGAATAACTTTCCATGTCTCTGGTGTATAAGACAAAAAGAAAAAGGAGTTTCTCCTGTAGCAAGAAAGGCTCGGGTATTAAGAAAAATATTTATAGTGGAAAGGATTATGAAGTACTGGAATAAACTGCCTGCAGAGATCATCATGTCTCCAACACCTGTGATTTTTAAGATGACTAAAACCAGTCTAGATGAATGTTTACCAAGGCTAATCACAGTAAAGCTTGAAAATCTTCTCCTTCCTATTAATTCTGTGATTCTCAGTAAGGATTTACACCAGAGTTCCTAGCAGATTTGTGCCTCCTGTATAACTAGCATTGTGTTTTTCAAACCAAAATAGCCCAAACTTACCTATTCTAAATGGAGGATCCTTAAATTTTGATACACATGCTTGTAACAAAGAAATCAGTCAACATGTTCATTCGTTGTAATTATCATGTTTTAAAACATATCTATGTCTTATCCCCATTTTTAAAAGGTAAAGTTGGATTATCTAAAGTATTAGTTACGTAATCCCAAGCAAAAAAGAAGCCAAAGAAAGAACAGAACACAGATATTTTACTTTCATAGCCAAACACAAATTATTCTTTTATTCCTGGGTATACTACCATATTCTTGGCAAATAGAGTTGATTAGAGTACAGAAATGTCAAAGGACTTTGTTCAGGTCTGGAAGAGGCAGAAACTCAGAATTAACTAATTTTAACATAGAATAACATTGCTGGAGAAAAATAAATTCAAACCTAATTTTCTTATCTCTCTTCACATTCATCTGTTAAAATGAAAACTTCTCCTTCCCTAAAGGAACTACACAAATATTATTTTGGTAAAAGATTTTTCTTAATATGTTCCCAAGGTATATATGAAATGCATATACTTACCCAAAGTACAGCTTCATTAATTTTCTGCTGTAAAAGCCCCATGCTTTGGCACACAATTCTTCAGTTACCTAAACAAATCAATAGTACACAAACCAGTGCTGTATTACGAATATTTAAAAATCAGACAAAACCCCAAAATCTTGTACTTTCCACGTTGATTGGTGTAAACTAGAGTATCTATTTTAAAGAGACAAATGTTCAAGTATAACTTTCTGTGTATAGTCAGAAGTACTTTGCTACCAAATTACATTTCTGTTTTTACACACAGAAGTTAAAGCTAAATTAGCATACAAAGCAGAACTAACGTGTGCTTGAGGGAAAGCTCAATAAGTGAAATTCAGCTTTTTGTTCCTTATACCCACTCTTTTACTGGTCAGCTGTATCTACCAATTTAGCATATTAAACCAATATTTTAGTTACTCTTTGCAAGAATCTTTTCATGGCCCATTGTTATGTAAACCATTTACCACACGATTCTTACTCATAGGTATTTTAATAAACTTGTTTGAACTTCTGCAAAACTGAAATTGTGTAAGACTATGGGCTAAGAATATCCCTGTAAAAGAAAACATGGTCCTTTGAATGTGCAAATACTAACTGGGCCTCAGAAAATACTGGGGTTTATCTCATTATTCTTACTCCTAAGAAAACCTATGAGAGGATTTGACTGCGACACGTTTGTATACTTATACTTTATAAATCAACCATTCCACTTTTAGACTGATTAACATAATAATTGAGTGGTTAGTAAAAGAGGAAATAGCTGAAATGAAATTGCAGTAAACTCACAGTACAGATGTATTATGAGAAGACAAAATTGACTATAGTTGTACAGAGGTAACTAAGAAAAATATCTGGTCACACTGCATGACATCTTGCTGACTAAATTGCTTCCTTGCTTTGGTCATACAGCAACATTCTCCATCTCTGAATGTTTTACAATAACAGGTTTTTTCCTCTACAGGTGACTTTTTTCGATCAGTAAAACCAAAATGTTTACCTCCTTATTGCTTTATGTGCATTAATACTGCACTCAACTGTAACTATTAATTGTTAGCATTGACAGCATTTTCCAAGATTTATCAGTTCAAGTGTAATTTTAGGAATCAGCCTAAGTAAAAACTACATAATGCATAGAAAAAAACATGGTTTTGAAACTAGATTCACATTTATGTGGAACTCTTTTTTAAATTATGACCAAATATGAACTACTTGTTCCCTACCACACCTCTAGATGCTATGCTCACCTCTGGTGACATTAGAAAGAAATGCAAAGTATCATACTATTTGCTTTAGCTATAGAAGAGTTACAGGAGAAAACTTAAAACCAGATATGAGTATTCTGTATCAGAAGATTTGTTCACAGCATAGAGTTAATGCAAAGGTTCAATGATTTTTACCAGTTGTTCACCATCTAGTCCAAAAACAGTGTTCAGGTAAGTTTCTGAAATCCTCTTTAATTTGGGGTGTAAAGACAGATCAATACTCATACACCTTTAAAAGAGAAGTAAATTATATTAACCATATTAGTATCCCCCCAAAAAAGTATATTTTCTTTCTACCGAATAGATTATAGTTACATTTTATGGTATTATAATGTTATTATTAAAAGATCCAGACCTATATCACTTTCATTACAAATACCTATAGCATATTTATAAAATATGAAAACAAATTATCATGTTTTATTGCTACTCTTAGAGCACGGTTTAGAAGTCCAAGTTCAATACTATAAACCACAGAGCACACACACAAACATTTAGTATGTACCATAAGACAGCATCTAATCCCTTTTCCATTATTTCTCTGAGCTTTTCTTCTAAAAATTTAAGTGGATCTTCTGGACGCATAACAATTACGCCACAAAGCAGCACCTGCAAAAAGAAACTGCAAATTAACGCCTCTGTGTCAATAGCAAACTAGCATCTAGATAGGAAACAGTTAAAATAAACACAAGTTTATCAGCATCTTTTAAAATACTGTAAAATAGATGCATTTCTTTTTAGCACTTACCTTCCCTTTAATTCAATTTTTAAAGGTAATATTGCATGCATCAGCATATTCCAGCTGCTAGACTTCAAAGCACTGGGTTTAGGATAGTACTAAGATACGTAGTATTTCTTTAACAATTCCTACTAAGAATTTTATTGCTTTTAATGTGCATTGGAGAATTAGAGAAAAGAAGAATATACAGAAGATTGGATAATTTTATTTACTTAATGAAAACCAGAATTTAAAACAAGATTAACCCTGTGTAGTAAAGAGTATGTTGAATGGGAAGCATGAGCAGAAACCAATTTTGTCACCAGTATTGAAAACAAAATGCAGTTTAAAAAATATATTTACTTTTCAGGATTGTGTTATCACACTACTTAGCATTATCTTTTAGTAATAATGCATAATAACTGATGAGCCATTTTTCTCATTTGCCCTTTAGCTGTCTTCAGCTAACAGACATACATCATTTACTTTTGGATTGTGAGCTCACATACAGCAAGAACATACAAAGTATATTGATTTTTTTAGGTATACGCACAAATTGCAGTTATTTAAGTGAATATTTAATGGGGACTACAAACCAGAAGTTTTTGTGCCTGGTAAAAATTGAAAAACATGACTGTGTATCTTCAACTAGACATTAATCTACATTAATGCAAAAGATGCTGTCCTGGGATGCACTCTCTTGTTCATATTTCCCTTTGCCTGTTATAAAGAAACTAGCTTTTATTAGTTATCACAAAAACAACATCTGAGTTTTCAGATTTTCTTCCAGCCCTGACACTTTTTCTTTGTCTCTGCCCACTTTCACTACTGCCACCCTCCACAGGGTAATTGGATGGTGCAAATCTAAGTTTTGCCATTCAGTGTCTGCTCAAAATCCCAACTGTGCAATCTCACCATCCACTGATGTTTAATTTTCCCAAACCATGGCCTTTCACCTGTGCCCTCAGTGAGCAGAAATACTGTCTTCATTTTCTAACATCCATATTGATTCTGACTTGTTATTACTGTAATGCAAGTGACCTATATAAATACAAACCTAAATTTTAAAACCGGAAAATGTCTGAAGCAACTGCTACGTGTTTGATGGATCAAGACAACACCACAATATAATGGTTTAGTCACTGTACGAACTCAAAGGATGCAATACTAATTTCCTTTCAAGACATGGCCTCTTGCTGTAAAGTAATGTGGAGCATGTGCTTGAATCCTTTCCAGGAAGCATGGTGGGAGGACAGGGGAATAGAGGAAGGCTCTAAATCAAAACCATGCTAAGAATACAGAGCAAAAGCCACGCACGACGGGGCAAGCAAAGGCACCCTGGCCAGTGGACCCTCGCTCTGCAGCGGCAGCGAGAAGGGCAAGTGGCAGGAGCAGCCTGAGAACTTTGGTGTGCTGGAGGGGCCTTCCACTTGCTCCTCAGAATATGATGTAGACACAGAATCAGACGATAATGTAATTTGGAAGGAATCTCTGAAGGTTGTTGAACAGAAGTTGTGGATGCCCCACCCCTGTAAGTGTCCAAAGTCAGGCTGGACAGGACTTTGAGCAACCCCATTTAGGGAGAGGTGTCCCTGCCCATGGCAGGGTGGGTGGATGGGATGATCTTTGAAGGTTTCTTCCAACCCAAGTTGTTCTATGATTCTAAGTTAAGACAAATATGAAAAGCCAAAGAAAAATAATTTCTGAATGCACAGACACAAAAAAAGGCAAGTGTCTTCAGTTTAGACACCTTGAATGTTTATAACACTAAACGACATGCTGATTCCAACCCTGGCATCTCTTCAATCTTCTTAACAAAAATGTAATTTGCAAGGTATATCTTGATGGTTGACTATATTAAGAAAATATCATAAACCCATCACTTTTCATAGAATCATAAAACCACAGAATCATAGAATGGTTTGTGTTGGAAGGGACCGTCAAAGGTCATCTAGTCCAACGCCCCTGCAATGAGCAGGGACACCTTCAACTAGATCAGGTTAATTAGCACAATAACTCATGATACATAATGTAATTCTAAATAATACACATGCAGTTAAATGGCTTTCATCACAAATTTTCCCATGGACAGACTTCCCAAAGCCAATTCCAACGCTGGTCGGCTACTCCCTCTGCTGGAGTGAGCCAGTATGTGTGTGCCATACAAATGCCATATTTTAGTATTTAAACTGTTGTTTACTTTTTTTTTTTTCCTTTTTCAAGCAAACACAAACAACTTTTTTTCCTTTGGATGTTCTGAAACATCTCGAACACAGGAAATCCAAACTATCCAAACACATACTGGAGTGCAAGGCCTCTGTTTAACATTTGAGAATTCCTTTATAAAACTTAAATAAGGAAGGACTTATAAAATGTGGTCTTTTAACCCTTATTTGGGTACTCTTCAGTGAGTGGGCCAGGTGTAAAACCAAAACCAATTATCCAAATCTGTACAAGTCTGGTTATTCCTATTGAACTTCTATGAGACTCTCAACAGCCTGAAACAGTCCATTGACAATTTTTCTCAACCTATATATTTTATTTATTCATAATGGTAAACAACTAAAAGTATATTGATATGTCAAATGATCATTAGTCACATATCATCACAACCTCCAGCTAACCAGCTACCAAACAAGTATTAAAAAAAAAAAAAAGGAAAAAAAATGCTACAGTGCAACTAAGAATTAAATATTTAGGTCAGGTTTTCATATGAACTGCTTCTATTCATCAACCTGAAAAAGCTCATTTGTTGTTTAAAAGTTCACAAAGGAAAAGTCATAAAATCATGCAGCATTCAGCTTAAAGCTCAGTAACAGAAGAACCATTTTTAGCATTTTTAGCATCCCGTCCTGTGCACATTTAGCAACTGGTAAAAATAGTCATACCTACACATGTATATTCTTATTCCTTATTCATGTGCGAAAAAGAGCTATTAAGAATCAGCATATTCATCGTCTGAATAAAATATTTGATACTGATGTCCAACAAGTTTTACAAACTCTTCAGCTATAACATTTTTTTTATCATTGAAAAGACCTCAATGCAGATAAATAGTTTTGTTGATGTTAACAGACATTTTCTAAACAGTAATTTCCATCTATTTCCAACACCAAACAGACAACATGACTGAGTGGCATGGATGACGACTGTCAGCTGTGCCTTAGAAAATGTTCCCTAAGAGGCCAAAAAAACATTCATGTCTTGTCTAAAAAAGTTTTTCAAAGCAAAAAGTTTCAAGATGTAAGTTCTATGCTTCAAAAATCAGGTGATCTAAACACGACATATTCATTTTTACCAAAAATTGTTAACAGTGGCATGTTTTCATCATTTTCTCTTACTCCTAGTCCTGGACACATCAACACAGCATATACCCAATAGTAATTTATTAGAGACATAACAAGTTTTAAACCTAATCATGGAATCACAGAGTCCTTTTGGTTGGAAGAGACCCTCAAGACTATTGAGTCCAACCATAGCCTAAGTCTAGTGCTAAACCATGTCCCTAAGAACCTCATCTATATGTCTTTAAAACACCTCCAGGGATGGTGACTCCACCACTTCCCTGGCCAGCCTATTCCCAAATGATTCTCCCAAGCCCCATGGGGTATCCAGAATCAGCAGATGCCTTTGGGTGTAGTTCTGTTAACAACTCCTGTTGTTTTCTTGCAGAATCCTCAATGCATTTCCAGAAGCACCTACTAAAATTGAGATGTATGTTTTCTTGTTGAATGTTGAAAAATGAACTAGAGAGGTTCCACAAAAACTCTGTGTTCTGTGAAGCTTGGATAAAAGCCCTTGACCACAGTTGGTTTGATGTGTTGTGCCTATTGCCTTTCCTTGCTCACCAACACTGTGTGTTTGTGGTTTTTGTGCCCATTTGTGTTTCCTACGTCTATTTGCTGACTCACGACTTGGGCAGGGAACATCTTTTGACAAATGTACAGCACCTTGCACAGCATAATAACCTGGGTCATCACCGAGCTTTCTAAGCATTACAATGATGATGACTATTACAAGAAATAGTACGTGAGATCAATATACAAAAAAAAAAAATTACCAAGAAAGATATTAATTTTATTATTTTGATTTGTTGCTACAAACGTGTGTTATTTCCCAGCCTCACACTTCCAGTGCTGCGTTCACTGTATGTTCAAACTGTATTACCATTTATACATTTTAGCTGCTCCACAACACCTTGCTTAAATTTCAATGCAGTGTTATAATTATTAAACATTATTATTTCATCTCTACCTGCAGTAAGAGACTACGCCCTAAAACCAGGTGCATTTTGCCAAGACAGGAAAAGCCTGCCATGCTCAGGAGGAGCAAGGTGAGCAGCAGCCCAACACAGGCAATTAGCAGTGATAATGAAACTGAGGCAAAGCTGTGACAAAACAGTTGTCAAGTTGGTCTCTTCTGGAGACCCCGAAAGTCTGATCTGCTGCTGCTGTTCCCGTGGTGGGAAGAGGAGGAAAAGAGGAGGGTGTGCGAATCACTCAAGGACTCCAAGGTTGGCCAGAAGCTTTAGCCTTCAACTAACCCAGAGCCAAATGCCTGGCTTCTCTCAAAGGCTTCTCTCTTCCAGCCATCACCCCATTCCTCTTCCTACCGCCGAGCCATTTATCCCTTGTGGCAAAACTCATTTGGATCACATGGCAGAAAAATCTTAAGCCAGCTCTGCATCCGTATTGTAAGAATATAGCTACTAACAACAGGGAAAGTCATCATATGCATTGTTTGCAGGATTACAGTTTGCATGACTTTTTATGGATTATGGTTAAAAGTAAAGCTGGATGAGAACTGAAAGAGAGAAATCAGACAGGAATGAAAGACTCAGACACTGCAGGGAATCCCAGATTATTTGGATATGATTATCTGGACTCCAGCTGTGTTTGGACCATGTCGAAACCACAACCTAATTACAAAAAGACTTAAGCAAATGGCCATTTCAGAACTCTATATCCTTAATTTTGAGAATATGTGTATAAATGTTCATAGGTCTCAGCTTAGTTTTGATGTACCTTAATACACGGACCAGTATCATCTCATGTATCTTTGCATGAAGCATAATGTAACTTCATAAAGAAATTAAAATATAATAAAATGAAATAACAAATATGGCTAGATATCGGCAAGCACCAGCCTCTAAGAACCAACAAAAAAATGCTAAAGAGATCTTACACAGGCTAAATTTTAACTGGTTCTTTTTAGAAATTCCATTTAATCTTAACCTTAATTCTTTCATTTTTAGCTTAGTAACTTAATGCCACTGTTGCTATAGAGGTATTTATAACTTTTGCTTGGAAATGTAAATATGAGCTACTTTTGAAGTGCTGAATCAAGAAATACAGCTCATGCAGATACATCTTTTGTTTTTCTGTGCTTAAAAAACAAACAAAAACCCCAAACAAAAAACAACAAAACCAAAAAAACCAAACCAGCAAACAAAAAACCCAAACCACCACCACCACCAAAACAAACAAACCACCAAACAAACAAAAAACCAAACAATGGTGAAGAGACAGACTCTTAGGAAATGTGCTCAGTCTGCGTGGCAGTGCTGCTCTATAATTATTCTAATTGGCTCAAGATTTCTTTATTAATGTTTCCATGGAAATCCTGGCTGTAATAGCTGCTTGCAAATGGGATCTATTTTTGGTAGCTTAAAAGTATCGGGACGTCTGTTAAACTTGTATTTGTGCATTGTGCCTTCGTGACAAGGAAACCGAAAAACAGCTGCTGCAGATTTTGAACCTGGCAGAGGTGAATGTGTCAGAGATAAAGAGGGAGAAACCCAAAGAAATACAGAGAATCAGGTAAGAATCCTAAAGGCAAACCTGCCAACTCCCAGGCCTTTACATTGTGCCAGTTTTACTCTTTACATTTCATGGAAGTTTATTTACTCCTCAGCCACTAAATGTCTAATCCACCAACATCACATCTGAGACGTGGTCCATCGCCATCTTCACCCTTCACAGGCCACTAAAAACTACAGATTGTAGCCACAGCGCTCAACACAGAGGGAAGTATCCAGCTGACACCTGGTACTTCTGTAATCAAAAACTAAAGAACTTAAGCACATCTAGGGAAGGTGCCAACGCAGATCACTGTGTTTGCCTTCATTCCAGTCATCGTTTGAGTTTAACTATGGATTAAGAAGCAGAATGACCTTGTTCCACCTTGTTTCTACTTCTAAAGTTCTCACAAATTGTTTGAAGCAAGCAGAAGAACAAACCCATGCCCCAAACCAGCCCAGAGCGGCCTTAGGGCTGTGAAATACTTGAGGGGCCCGACGAGCCGGCACTGCTGAGGGGCAAGGGGGGCCCTTCGCGGGGGGGGGAGGCCGCCTCCCTCCCACGGATGCCACCGGGGGAGTTCGTGATCCCACCGACTCAAGCGGGGACGACGGGCCGGGCTGCGGCGGGTCGGGGGCGGCTCAGAGGGCCGCGACCCCCGCCCGCGGGGGCTGCCGTGGCGCGGGCCGGCCCCGCCACGCTCGGGGAGCCCCGGGGGCGCAGGCGGGAGGGGAGGCGGTGGCTGCGGGTCCCGGGGCGGGAGGTGGCCCTTTCCCGCTGCTCGCTGTAGCGGGGCACGGCGATGAGGCAGCCGCCCGCCTTCGCGGGGGTCTGTCGCCGTTACCTCGTAGACATCGAGGAGGTCGTGGCGGCTGAAGTACGCTCGGAGCTCGGGGCTGGCGGTCCTGAGGGACGCCATGGCGGCGCCGGGCGCCGCTGCGGGGCGGTCGCGTAGCAACGGGCCCGCGGCCCGGAGCTGCCCGGGCCCGGGTGCCCGCGGCCCCGCTGCCGCCCTGCGCCGCAACCGCAGCCGGCGGGGACGGGCGCCCTGTCCCTGCTCCACGGACGCCTGGCAGCCGTGTGCACCCCTGCCTGCTCCCGCTGCCCATCGGGCGGGGCGAGCAGCGGTAACAAGGCCTCGGTGCGCTTGGAGGCGCAGGGAGGAGAATCTACCAGCTGCTGCTCCGAGGGGCCCCAGCGAGCTTGGCCAGCCGTGCCGTGCAGCGGCCGCTGGCGGCGCTCTGCCGGCGCCGCCGGCCCCATCGCCAGCCCAGCACAGCGCTACCGGTGTTTTCCGCTGCTGCCAGAGTGTGCCGGGGGGCAGGCGTTGGGTGTCCGAAAGGGCAGCAGCTAGATTTTTTTTTTTAGGGTGGTTGTGTGTGGTCTAATTAATGTCTTTATAAACAGCATAGTAGCTATTAAAAATCGCATTTTTGTCTTCCTCCCAGGCCCCTGGCTGCAGCGCCCCTCCCCAAGGGGAAGCCTGTTGCGCTGCAGGCGCTCAGGCTGACTTGGGGGCGCGCGTTGTTTTTTCCCTTAAAACAAGAAACGTGTCGCATCATCGCTACGGAGACGCGGGCCCCAGCTGCCGGCGGGAACGGGGAACGGGGCTGAGCCGCGCCGGATGGGGCGGTGGCTTCCGCGGGCGGGCGGCGGCGGCCGGGGGAGATGGGCGAGCGGCGGGGGGCGGCGGTGAGAGCGGCCGCCGCCGTCGTGCTCGGGGCGGGCGCCTGCTACTGCCTGTGGCGGCTGGCGGCGGGCGGCCGGCGAGGGCCGAGGGCTGCGGCCGGGACCGCCCCGGGCCCGCCCTCAGGTGAGGCGCAGGGCGGGCGGGAGCTCCGCGGCGCGGCTGCGGGCCGAGCGGCCCCGGCCGGGCCCCGCCGTGCCGGTGATCGCGGGGGAGGCCCCGGGCGGCCGTGGCGGGGCCGGGGCGGTCCCAGCCCCCGCCTCTGGAGCGCAGCCCCGGGCCCCCGCCCGCCAGCGGCCTCGGGGGCAGCTCTGCCCCGGTGTGGCGGTGCCGCTGGCAGCCGGGCCGCGGTTTTAAAGGGCTCTAAGCATGTTCTGTTTTTTAAAAAGCCTAATTTATTTTTTTAAGCCCCCTAAAGTGTATGTTCTATCGGTGTGTTTACTTCCTGGTCTTCTTTTTTTTTTGCTATCCTTTTATTAAACTTATTTATGTTCCCCTGTAATTCAAAGCTAAACAAAGTGTTTATATGAGGGTGAGGATAAAAAACAATTTTGTTTTTCAAGCTAGCTTTTCTATTAACTTAGACCTCTTTTTTTCTCCTTTTCTCCTTTTCTCTTCTCCTTTTCTTTTCCTCCATGGAATACTATGATGTTTGACTAGTGGGAGGGTGGCAGCAAATATGTGGAATTGTAAAGGGCTGTTTATCTTCTCAAAAGTCATTTCGAGTCATCTGTGAGTAGTGCAGTAGTCACGGATCAGTGTTCAGGCTATGCAGCTAGCTAAATAGTTCTGCCTCCAACCTGGCTGAAAATTGTCTTTGATGGCATTTGTGTTACCCTTTTATGAAAGCCTTGTGCTCCATAACATCATCCTGACTCAGAAACAGCCTTCCTCAGTTGGCCAAGTGATGCAATTCATAACATTCTGGCTGTTACTTTGTCAAAGGGCCTCAGGGTACTAGCAAAACATTGTTACCATAATTTCTGGAAGTAGTAGTCTGCAAGTTGGAGGTTTTGTTTTCTTTTTCTACAGCGTCCAGACAGATTACCACATTTCATTTCAGGCAACATAAGGGAAAAAAATTAACAGGTTTGGTGACTATTCCTAACAATTTTGAAGGCAAGGTTTGCTGTTGGTTAACTAAAGAGTAATGTACCCCAAGCTTTTATTAGGTATTTCTTTTAATACTTTGAAAAGAGGTAATCAGAGGACTCAGGGTGAGGGAAAGGATTGTAGTCCTGCTGTAAACCACTATTTTTTTCCATGATATGATGGTTGGGTACAATCAGAACAACGTGTCCCACAACAGAGAGCTAAACCTCAGCTTTGTGAAAAATGTTAAGTGGTAACTAAGTGAAATGTCTCAAACTTATTATCAAGTATTTTATTTTTAAACACTGACAGACAACAGTACTCCAGTGTCAACCCATACCATGGATGCGGATGCTCTACAGAAACTTATTCATTTGCTCCAGGTCACAGATGATCCATTAATTCAAGAGCAAGCTTTAATCACCCTCAGCAACAGTGCCGCCTTCTCTGTAAATCAAGTAAGTATTGTTCTGCAGAAAACAACAGTGATTCAATACCAGTCAGGACGGAAGATGAGAGGTTCTGTTTTGCTGAAGAGTGACGCAGGACTGAGAGCTAGTATAGCTTGTGTTCTAAAATCCATTTTATGTCTATGCCTTAATTTCTGCTAGCCCAAGTAATATCATTTACCAGCTTTGCAAAATTTATCTCAGCTTAATGTTTGTACAACCTAATGTCTGTACAGAGTTCCATATTTTAAAAGTGCTGTAAATATTAATATATCTTTTGTCGTATGCCATTTACATCTTAGCAGCTTTCCAACTATCCGGTTCTCTGTGAATGAATTGGAAATATGATACAGAGAAACTTTGAGCTGGATGTAGATTTTCATGCCTTTGTAAAGGTTTAACCTCCAGGGTCCCACCCTTTTTTTTTTCTTCATTTTTTTTCTTTTTGTATGATACTTACGACATGTCTATTCGAGCTTCTCAAAGCTGTTTTCTTAATATAAATCTCTCAGAACAGAACATAACTGAATCCCAAGGCACATTGGCCCATTTTTCATTTTCTTGAAAACAGTACATGTTTTTTCAGTGATGGTTAGAGTATAAGTGAGAAAGACTTTTTAAAAATTCAAGTGTAATTGATAGATAAAGTTTCATAACTTCTACTCATAGTAACATAAAGCTTCATCTTGGGATTCTGTTCAGTCAGGACTTTTAGGTACTATGGCCTGGCTCATCTATTCTATAAACTTACTATGCAATAACTACCTTTGATTCTTTATAATCTAAAATGCTTTAAGCATGCTTTGCAGGCCAGATTTTAAAAGTGAAGGTGTTGTGCCATTGTCAGATAATACTTTGACCCTAAGCAGGTCTATTCTTAATGGAAGCAATAAAGCAATATCTGCTGACACTCTCTCTTCAAACAGAATAGTCTGTTCTGGAAGTCTTCATTCACAGTTTCCAGTTGAGTTAAAATGGAAACTTTGAGGAAAGCCTTTACCATTTAGTGTAAATTTTGAAAAATCTTATTTAATATCTGCTTTATATTTCAGGATATAATTCGAAATTTGGATGGCCTTTCCGTTATTGGAGGGATGCTCTCAGATTGCATTCCCAAAGTTAAAGAAAAAGCACTAAATGCGCTTAATAATTTGAGTATGAATATTAAAAATCAGGAAGAGATACAGGTAAGTTTCTGAAAGAGAAAAATCAGAGCAATTGAGACACAGGAGACAGTGCAGGGCTTTCAGCATATTTGTTAACTACAAGCTGGGATGCCAAAATGTTTTGAGGTTGGATGTACAAGTCAGCACATCTGGATGATCTCTGTGTCCCAAGGCCAGAAGGAGAACTTGAACGTGCACTGCGTCACTGGCACTGGCTTTTTTTTAAAAGACAGTTTGGAAACTTGGCAGTTTGTGTTCAGCTTTCACCAAATGCTATTAGAGATTGTGCTGCTAAGATTATAGTGGAATTATCTGAGGCAAGGTGATTTCCAAACACATCTAGAAGATCATCAGTGGTTGTTTAATAGGCTGGATTGCAGACTGAACGTAGCATGACTTCTTAGGCATGGGAGAAGAAAACAGTAATTGATCCCCTGGGTTCAAGTGAGACCAATTTTTCAGGCTGATACTTTTTTCTTAAAAAAGTGTGTGATAGCAATAAGTCCCCCTGGTAAATTCAGTAGATGGTAAGGATGAGAAAGGACCCACCATCAAAAAAGCATCCACTTCTGACATTATCAGATTAATCAATAGCTCAAGAAGTGTCCAAGCAGTGAGCTGACACATTTGAAGATTTTTAGTAGTTTTTTCACTAGTGTAAAAAACCAGTAGTTTGACTGTACGTGGTAGTTTGCAGCATCTTTAACACTGAGCAACTTTTTTTAAAGTAGTGCTTCCCAACAGCAAATATTCATATAGGCATAGAGGTAGAAAACAGCTCCTTTGGAAAAAGCAAAGTAATTTTTTTTTCTTAGTTAGGACTCCACGATTCATTGTATACTGTCATCCAGAAGAAAATTTGGTAAAAAGTAGTTGTTAAAAGTCAGTTGTCGTCACCATTCCTGAGGAGTACTCCAGTGAATGGTTGGAAAAAAGGGTTTCATTCCGAGACTTGTCCTTAGCTTGTTCTCAACATTTAAGAAGACCTTGGTTGCTGCAAGTGATTTTTTAGAATAACTCCTTAAAGAAAATGCGCCACTTCTGAGATTGAGTCAAAGAGACTGGGTTTTCAGAGCAATTTATGATTCTAGAAGGTTAGTGAGCTAGACTCTGTAATGTCTGCTTATATCACGGCAATAGAATGTTAGAATGTTCTTGTTTCCACACCTTTGATCAGGTTATGTATTCAGGCAGCACTCTTCAAGAGGTATTTACACTACTGTGGCTAGGCTACTGATAGTATTTCTGAATAGAAAATCTGCTCATATTAAAAAAAAGTCTTTTTATCTCCTTCCCTTTTTTTCCAGGTATATATTACACAAGTTTGTAGGAGTGTTGAGTCAGCTTCCCTGAACTCTGATCTGCAGCTAGCTGGACTCAGGTTGTTGACAAATATGTCTGTTACCAGTGACTACCACCATAAGATGATAAACTCCATTCCATGCTTTCTTCATTTGCTTTCAGAAGGAACTGAAAGAACACAGGTACTGCGTAATGCATTGTTACTGACCATTTATGGAGCTGCTTTACTTGCCTCCTTGTTACTCTTTTTGTAAAATGGTTTAGACTGGGCTTAGAAAATCAAATATTCATTAATGATAGCAGATAGTGCATAAAATACATAAAATATGGATCTATATTACTTAACGTAAATTCAGGAAAAGGGGAGGAAGGGAATCTTGATATTGGAACTGCTGAGCTAGAGCTCTAGCAAACCAGCGCTGTGTGCACTCCTGCTGTCCTGTGCCTTTGCTGTAGCGACTCCAGAATTCTCTTCTGCTCGCTGCACATTGCTGCTGCGTCACAGGGGAAGGAGGATCTGCATGTGAAAGGCTTCACTGATGCATGAATCTTTCCAGGGAAACACACCAAGCAGCGATAACCTCAGTTATGGATTTCTATTCCCTTATGCTTATTACATCTCTTGTAACTCTAGTGACTGCAGTGGGAAATGGTGCTTATTTGTGAGTTATTGTAATATTGAAAGAAAATAAAAGCTTCAAATAGGGACCAAATTCGGTGTTTATTCACGATGTCGTGGATATCAATGTACTTAGTTGCTCTGTCAGATCAAAACTAGTTTTCCAAAACACAAGTTTCTACTACACTAAGCAGACTTGTTTTACTTAAGTACAGGAAGTAGCATTTGGTCTTTTCCTAGTGTTTAGTTAAAAGGTTAGTGTCATATGGTCCAGGAAAGTACACGTGTATTTGGATGTACTTCTGATCACATTTTAAATACAGTACTTAACTATCCTCTGTGTATTTTAAAAATATTCCATATTTTGCCTGCTGAGTTGTTTATAGATCTTGCCTTATGTTGATGTTTAAGGCAAACTGAATTTGCTTCTAAAATACCTATACTTAGTACATATGTTCTAGGGACTCCATAAGCTTTGTTTTTCCCATACCAAAGACTGCAGTGCAGAACTCAAGGTGTTAGTTGTCCCATTCTACCTTTTCCTGTCCAAGTGAACACTGACATTATTGATGCCCTGTACTGCTGTACTTAGCGGTTTGGGAGCTTGCAATGAACTTGTATGCTCCTCATTTCAGATTCAAGTTTTGAAAGTACTTGTGAACTTATCTGCAAACCCAGCCATGACAAGACATCTTCTTAGAGCTCAAGTAAGGTTCTTGTGTTTCATGATATTTTTAGCATTTACGTGGATATGTGTGCAGATATGTGCATACATTAGAATAATTTTAATGTATTAGAAGTATATATGCAACTCCAGAGTAAAATTCTGGTTAAAATTAGTAGCTAGAAGTGCACATTCCTTCACAGGCTATCCTTCTTCCAGAGTGTAGTGTAATACAGATACCGTGAGTGCAGAGGGAGAGTCATAGGGCCAATGGACTTGAAGACAGTTGGTCACACTGCCTGTGCACCATTCCAGATAGTCAGTGACATGCAAGAGCTTGTTCTTCTTTCCACCAAAGCGGTAGAACCATGAACTTTTCTATATGATATACCCCGTACCTTGAAAAGTTTCAAAACCAAAGCCCAAATCTCATTTCCAGACATGCTGACCAGGTACAAACATCAAATACAACTGGTACTATAAATGAGCCTTCTCCGCAGCTGTTTCTACAGCTAATGTACTCTACCTAAGGGGACCAAAGTCCACTTAAATCCCCATCCCTTTACTCAAACACAGCCATAAGACTCTTCTCTAAGCACTGTAGGTGAACTTTCCCTGTGCGTTTACTTATGTCTTCGCGGAGAACTTTATCAGACGTTTGCTGCTGCTGGCCTAGGCGTACAGGTTTAGTTCAGTTGAATCCTTTCCTCACACCAGAACACAGAGTCAGGGCCTGGAGTGGTGCTGCATCCTCCTCCACCTCCCCTAATCAAGTGGCTTTTATTTTTGAGCTATCTGCCATGAGCAAAGCTAGTCTAGACACTACCAGCTTTTCATTATTAAGCCAAGATTAGGGTAGCTAAATACTCAGTTCTCTGTTAAAAGCGTATCCTTTTACCATTTAACAGATGTGCTAACATAAAAACATTCAGAGATTGAAAGTACAAAGCATTTATTAGCCCGTGATGCACAAGCTGGTCTTTTCTAAAGAGGAAACACGTGTGCTGTGCAAGTTTCTGGTGTGCTTTCACAGCATATGGAGTTCGGGTATTTCATAGGGTTTCTATTCTACATGGTTTAAGTGCAGATTTCTTTCTTTTTTTTTTAATTGAAGTTACAAGATTTAGTTACATGCACTTACTGCTGCTGATTAAATATGGATTATTTCTTGAAAATCCTAGGTGCCATCATTGCTGTTACTTTTTGACACTTGTATAAACAGAGATATTCTGCTTAGAGCCCTGGTGTTTGCCACAAACTTGAAAAAGAACATGAGAATTGAAGATGGCACTGGGATTCAGGACCAATACAGTGAAGATTCCATTTTCTTTACACTGTGCAGGGACTCTACCCCATTCGCTCAGAAACTGGCATCTTTATTGCATCACCCGGATACAGAAGTGAAAGAGCAAGTTGTGAGAATATTAACACAATAGTGATTTTTTTTAAAAGACTGACCTGATGAAAATATCGAATCTTAAGAATGCTATGCTAAAAAAAACCCAGCAAACAAATTACTGAATACTACCATATTACTAGGTACAAATCAGTTGCTACAAAAGAGAATGCAATGTATTTAATATAGAGGGGATAACAGATTTATTTTATGAGCAAGATAAAAGCAATAGTGTAATTAGTATTGAGACACCACTGTACAGCTTGTAAATGTACACAGAGGGAGAGGAATAGTTTAAAACATGAAAACTTCCATATGTGCATGAACATTTTAAATGGATGAGTAAAGTCAATCGAAATATTCTCAATGTCAAAGAATTTTTGTTGCCCTAAATATTTACAGCTGTTGAATAAATACCTCTGTAGAATGGTGCATTAAAGATTTAGGAATTAAAGATAGGTATTTACATTTTATTAATCTGATATTTACTAAATGGGTGCAGCCAAACCTTAGAAAATATTAAATAAAAACAATAAACCGTCCTTGGCTTCCTACAAAATTAGTGTGTTCAATGAAAGCTGTGTACTAAAGTTACCCAGCCTATGTTTTTTCACCTTACCTGCACAGAATATTTTCTAAAACTACATCATCATATACTCCATTATATACATATACTCCATTTAGCCAAACTGCAGTGCAGTTAACCACAGTCATGCAAGGTTTCCACACTTGAAAAAAAAAATCAAAAGGCTTTTATCTTGCTCTAAAATTGTCACTTTAAGGAAAGCATACATATTTTCCAAAATATTTTATTATGAGTCAAGTATTATCTACAGCTGCAATTCAATGTTCTCAGCGTTATTAAAAAAGTCTACGAGAGCAGTATCATACACATCTTTATAAAAGCTTCCTGGTCTGTAGCAGCCCTCGAGCCCACTTTCCCTCGAGAGCTTTACCCCTTTTTCTCTGCAACTGAAACGTCATCAGAACAAATGCTTCTGTTGAGTTAGCCCCCATAAAGTTTTAGTCATCCATGCAGTGTTAATTCAAAATGAAGTGAAATACATATGAACGTCATTGTAAAAGAACCTGAAGAAAGTTTTACTGATGAACGTAAAACATAGTAGAAAACCCTTCATACTAAAATGAGACTACTAAAACTTCCTGACAACCACACCATAAAGTAAAAAAGTCTGAGATGTAAAAGCTAGAAAACAAGTTTTTTACTTCACATTTTTAAGAGACCTGTATTACCTGTTACCAGATGCTTCATCTTTCTAAGTTAATATACCCACTCTGCTCGTAATAAAATATTATTCTCTACTTTTTCTGTAATTCAGTAGATATTTATTTTCAGTGGGCAACTTTGCAAATAGCTAAAGCTGCAAGAAAAATGTGACCTTGAAAATACAATGTATCGATGCCCTGATCAATACAGGGGTCAAGCTACATGTATCTGATTTATCTATGTAGGTAGTTTTAACTCATCAGGAATACAATTAAGGCAGAAATAGAAGTTGGCCTGATTCCCAGTCACAACTCTGACAACCCTGCTGCATTGACACTGAACTTCTCTTTCTCCTTCCCACTGCTCCAAAGACACTGTTCATTTTGTAATAAGCAAATTGCATTACAATCACTTTATGTTTTGCCACTTTTTGTAGATGTAATTTTTTTTTGCTTCTGTATTTAATAAAGAAAAATAAAGGCTAGGTCAGACACTCAGAATTTACCAATCCCATCTTTCTCTTCTGTCGGGAACTCAGACTAGGCTGTTCAGGTATATCTGATATATATATATATGTTTTCTTAAGCTCAGCAATGGAGATGTCTGGATGTCCTCCTCCATGTTCTCTAACCTAAAAATAAGTTTTTCAAATATCTTTGTGATAACTAATGTTGATCTCTTATCCTCCGCTTTCATAGCTGACAGAAACAAGTGACCATTGTCCCCTTTTCTAAAAATACTTGAAATCTTGTTTTCTCAGTCTTCAATTTCTGGTCTAGAAAGACCTATTTTTAAATGTTTTTTCCTAGAACAATGCTACTGAGATGTTTTAAAATTATGCAAGACTTCTCCAAGTGTCTTCACACAAGTGTGTCTAATTTTCTTTATCCCACACCCTAGATGGAATCGTATCAGCACCAAGCAAGGTGTAAGTCACCATTCTACATACAAATGCTGTGAATTAATAGACCCCAAACAAAACATATACACCATCCTGACATTTAGTGTCTGATCCTTGTAAGTCAGTACTTCTCTGCTATGTGGCTGCTTATCTAGTTATTCTGTATTTTATTTCTATTCTTTCTTTCTAAAGTATAGGATTTTACAAATAGTCTTACTGATGATTTTTAAAACTGAAAAACAAACAAACAACTTCAATTTTAACCATGTCCTTCAAGTACTCAAAACATCCTGCAGCTTCCTGTCCTCCACAGTATTATGAACATGTAATATGCATTATGTTATCTAAATTGTTACTGAAGTTATTGTGTAAATAATTAGGCCTAATAGAGAGTTCATCTGAAATACCCTCCCCAAATTAACACTTTTAAACCAGTTTTGAACAAATTCTGGTGAATACATCTAGACCACACTAGAATTAACTTTTCAAATAAAGAAATCTTGATGTTTGTCAAATATGAATCCCAACAAAGGAATATAAGACATTTTTTCTTACATACAAGTGTAACCCTCTGTTCCAGAACCCCTCCTCAGCAGGAACATGGACTAACTGATCTTTGCCTCCTTTGGCTGTTCTTTGCTGGTATTAAGATCTGTAAGACTTCCAGGACTTGCCAATACAAATTTTTAAAAGATAACTGTCAACAGTTGAAAGATTACTTCAGTTTGTTCCTAGCATGAAATCTCATGAACTGGTTTTAATTAGTTGCCAGAAGTTCATATCTTTAAGTTGCAGGGAAATAATGTGTCTTTATTTATCTTAATCAAGTATGAACATAAATGTAATGCACAGCAAGAACAACAACAAAAAAATACACACATCCTGAAGACCAAAACAAATCATGAACAAAAAAAAAAATGATTTGCCAATGAATTATGAAGGAGAATAGCAACCCTTTTTATTGGCAACAATAGGCTTTAATTCTGTAAATTAGCATGGCAATTTCATACAGATACATTTAGCCAAGTTTTACAATACTGAACAATGTTGTAAGCTCTCATTCAACTTTAAAATTACAGGGAAGCTGTAACAAAGAGAAAACACACAGCCCTTGCTTAAGACTTTTCACTTATAAACCAGTACTTAATAGTAGGCTGAGTCAACGCAAAGACAAGCGCTGTTAAGGGATTCTTCCATTTCATGTACTGCATTGGACAAGAAAGTCATTTTAGACACATTCAGGCCTAACTTAAAAATATTGACAAAACAATGAAATTGTGCAGATACTCTGGCCAGCAGTAAGTTTTACACATCAGTGATGCAATATTAAATATTAAATCTCTCTCTTTAAAAGGCACAATTCTTTAGATCATGGTGAAATTCAGCTTTTATCGTTGATCAATATATGAAAATGTAGAAGCACTCAGTAAAATAATTATTTTACTGTGCCTGTGCTTTAACAGCACAGCTGTATTGGAAGACTCCACCCCACAAATCATACAGTGAAGCTGTCAAGGTACAGGGCATAACCTCAAGATTAATGACTGACACATGGGAGGTGACATTCTGACAATGACCAATTCAAGTCAGCCATTAATTCCAAGAATATGTCCTGTGCTGAGGTTATTATTGCTGTTGCAGGTAAGATGAAGAGTTCAAAAAAAAAAAAAAAAAAAAAAACAAACCCCACAGTAATTTATCAGTGGTGTACATAAGAGTTGAAACTGCAAGTTATTCCCAGACAATATTTTATATATTAACCAGTTTCTAGATCACCTCTCAAAATTTATAAACAATGTAAGTAGTAAAATTTATCATGAAATTGGTATGCAAGTTTGAGTTCTGCAGCTGACAAACGTGGCATCTAAAAATCCAATTCACTCAAAAAAAATCTACTTTGTAAGTACATCATATTAATAGTTGTAACATTAGTTGCTAGTTCAAATCAAACGAGGCTGACAAAGAACTGCTACTGTTTCATTATTCAAATCCATCGTTTGTACTCAAGTCCCGTGATTCTCCGTGGTTTAAGACAAAGAAGTCTTCTTTTTTCAAGCCATATCTTTCAAGAGCTTCATTCAGCTTAACTGGAGGATCCAAGTAATACTGGAAGAATAAGAATAATATGAGGGACAATATACCATGGCAGCATTTGGGAGAAAAGAAAGCATATAACTAGCATCCAAAATTCAATCTTCTTCAATGAATTGAACTAATCTCCGAAGCAGAGGAAGGATGAGCAGGGCAGCAGAGGGTGCTTCCCCTCGTTCAGTAAAACGAAGTTGTCAGCTTTACTGTTTAAAAACTAGTGCCATTTATTTCAGTGAGGTCCCCCTGGAGCTACTTCATGGTGTTTTTTACATTTCAGAAAAGGCATCATGAGGGAGGAATCATCCATTTTTTTGCGCTTCTAATTACACGTTAGCGTTTGCACTGTGGGCACTAGTGACACCGCTTATTAGAAGCATTGTGCATAGAAAATGTTACATCCAAGAAAACTTGACACACCAGGTGAACATAGTTAACAGCATTAGGACTGAGTTGTAAGATAAAGTGGTGCAACTGATGCAAAGATAAAGTTGAAAAACAGCTACCAGACAAGGTGTGTCAAAGGGGATGTAGATAATTCCCTTTCACTGCATTTTAGTCACTGTTAAGGGACCTGGGGTAACCTCCTTGTAAGAACTGCAGACTTGGTGGGGGCTGGGAATAAAACAAATTTAAAAAAAAAAAAAAAAAAGGGCAACCCAGATTAACTCAGTTTTTCATATTTTTGCTGGTATTTAACTATGAATCAACTATTAAAAATGCTGTTCCATTTATTTACTAGACAGACGTGATTAATACTGTATTGACCTACAGGCATGCAGTCCTTACAGTCTCCAGGTGATGCACTGCTGAGCTTACTTTTATTATTGCTTACATCTCCCCACCTTTCATGTTCTTCAGCTTTCAGATATCAGAAATCCTCCATATTTGTTCCAGTAACTCAGTACTTTCAAATTAATCTTAACTGTGGAAATATTTTACGTAATTGGTTATGAAAAGCAAAGTATTGTTTTTAACTTTGGTATGTATTGTAAATTTTCACTCATACAAAGTTTACATTTTAAGAATGCATTTACAGATATGTAGGTTAAACTGCAAGAGCAAAGCTTCACGCATGATTGTATACTCAGGGAATCTGAACTCGTGTAGTGCTGAAATTTACCTCATTTGCTAAAGCAAAGGTCCCCCAGTGAATTGCTACAGACTTCTTGGCTTGAATATCAATATGGATTCTTACTGCTTCTTCAGGATCCACATGCTGGTATTTCATAAACCACCTACCAAAATACAAAGTACATTTTTTGTGTCACCTAATTCAGTCAAGATTTCTTCTTTACTTTTATTTACTTTCATTTACTTTCATCACGCTCACCTAATAAAAAAAATTATGGAGCATGTACGTCTGGACAACATACAGAACACTCAAAATCAACAAGCTGGAAGATACCAACATGCCCACAATATAGCAGTTAATGTATTTCACTCCCCTTTTCAAAACTTTTTTTTTCCTTATCTGTATTTTTAATAATATAAGGACATATTACTGATGCCTTGAGGCATTAAGGCCACAGATTTAAATCCATCCCTTAAAAAATTTCACACTTGCAGCACACACCAAAGAGCATGTGCTTCAGAGATAGCCTGAGGCAAGAGTGGTAAAGCAGAAGAGAGAACCTGGCAATTCTTAAAAGATATCAGATTTTTACCATGTTATTCTGATTCCTATCTTCCCTTCCCAGCCTATACATGCTTTGCTTCCAGCACTATATGAGCATTATCATCTAAAAGTTTAGATACCTCATCCTAAGTAGGATACAGATGCCTGAACAAACAGATCTTTCACGCTCTATAAAGGAATCATCTTTCCAGATAAATTGCAAAACCAGCATAAAGACTGAAGCAAGGGGAAAATGCAGCAAATTGCATGCATCTGAATGGGCTAGATTAAGTGATGCTATTTCAGAAAAAAAAAAGTAATTCCAGATTTTCACTCAACATTTTTCATGGAAGAAAGTAATCTGATTCATCCTTGCTGTGCTTAAGGCTGAAGAAAAATCTCTCCAAAAACACCACAGATATACAGGCAAGCATTCTAGACATCTCAGCTCCATCTGCCAATTGCCTGCCTTTTTGTTTTTTTTTTTTTTTGTCATTCAGCCATGTCCTTTTGCCTCAGCAATTTCCTTTTCTTTTGCCTCTGTATTCTATTGTATATTCTCAATAAAGTATACCTACAGTTTTCACTCTGGGTGTATCTTTTTGTCATCAGTATATCATTTCATTTACGTATTTTGATCAAACTTTGATTTTCATACCTTGGCTCATAAGCTCCAATGGGGATGGCTGCAAGATCAAAAGGTCCAAACCTTTTACCTATCTGTTCAAAAGCAACACAATATCCAGTATCTCCTGAAAAGAAAAACCTATTCCAAGGTCCCAAGACAGACCAGCTGCCCCAAAGAACTTTGTTATCATCTGTTGCAGTCCTTTTGCACCAGTGTTGAGAAGGGGTGAAGACAAAAGTTACCGCATCGTGACCGGGGACACAGTTCTCTTCCCACCAATCCAGTTCAATCACGTTCTCACAACCACATCTCTGCATCCAGTCCAAGAGCCCCAGAGGCACAAACCAGCGCAGCTCACTCCCAAAGCGCTCGTTTAAACTCCTGACGGTGTTGTAGTCCAAATGATCATAATGGTTGTGGCTGATCACGACTGCATCTATTTTGGGGAGCTGCTCTACTGTGCACGGAGGCCCTCGGAAGCGCTTGGGACCCATCAGCTGAGTAGGGGAAGCTCGCTGGCTGAAGATTGGATCAGTAAGAAAGATTAGTTCATCCATTTCCACCATAAGCGAGGCATGTCCCAGCCATGTGACTCGCATACCAGGTCCTGTCTTCCCAGCAAGTTCTGGCTTTTGAACGAAGTAAGGTTTTAACACTGGAAGCTCTTTATCGAGTTCCTAGCAAAAAAAGAACACAATATGCATGAGAGATTTCAGAAAGTGCTTGGCCATGGAACAAAAACTGCATACAAGACACAAATCCTTACAGTCCAGACTAGTGTTTTGATTATATTTTTAGGCAACCAGAGAACTACAATGCAAAACGGATGCCTTTTTAATGACTAGTTTCCCAGTCACTTCCTCCTAATTTCACCTTAGATTTTTGTAACATTTTCACTTCTCTGTCAAGAGAGAAGAGCAAGCCTGAGAGCATCCCATCAGGCCAGGACACCTACTGACAGAGAACAAGAGTCTGGAAGTACTGCAGCGAAAGCACTGCAAGGCACTAACAGCATCCCAGGAAAGGCTTTGCAATCGGTTAGTCTTGTGACCTGGAAAAGAATATATATATATACACACACACACATATACACACACTGCCACACTAACAAATGCTCAAGTTTAGCTTATGCAACTAAACGATGCATCCCCCAAGTCCTAGCACAAATAAACTGCAAACCCGTGGATGAAAGAGAATGCCGTGTTCCCAACAGCTTTCTGCACAAGCTCTGTCCTTTCAGCCTTCAGCAGACCCTCTCTCTCTCCCCATCATGTATGAGGCAGCACACAGAGGTTAACCTCACTTGCCTCACGTCAGCTTTTACAATTCCCTCTACCCATCCTGCCAATAATTCAACGAACGTTCATAAAACACCAACTAAAACTCATATCTCATTTTAAAGATGGACCTTAAGGCACTTAGCTATGCTTCTCGTGATGTTTTATTGAAGCCTAGAAGGTAATTAAAGTTTAATTATTACTGAATAAATCACTATACTGATCTCCCTTTATGTTCAGGATGCAGCCCCATGAATGGCTTCAAATCGACCTAAATCCATACTCCTGTGTAACGAAGTTATGGAAACCTTCCCCCACCTCCCCTCTTGCTCCAGTGTGAATACTTATGCAGTCCCCACTCAGGTCTGATGGGTCAGAGAACCGATTCAGCTGAATATGAATCTAGATGAGGAAAACAGACAGCTTCCAGTTCAACCCACTTCCAAATTTGACACTCTTGTCTTCCTGGTAACCACCGATGTCCCAGCACTTCTGCTTCCCGGCCAAGTTCTCCCTGTCCTGGTGTGGGGCAGGACATGAGTGCTGTCACTCAGCTTAGCCAGAGCTGACCTGCTCCCTCGAAAGCCTAGCTGATGCTGTGACAGTTCAGGAGTTGAGGATTTCCCTTGCTAAAATGGTCCTGACAGCTTCAGGGAAGTTCCTTTCTGCACAATATTTTATTGATTTGGAGGGCATATGTTGGGAAAAAAACAAATGCACACACTCACCTGCCTGCGGTTCTACTGTAAGTAATAAAATATTAACGAAATTGCTTTTTCTGAGAGCTAATGGACAAGACATGTCTACTGAAAAAGTTTCGTTACTGTCTCCAGGAACAAGAAATAGATAACCTTTTATAAAGCTGAATATAAGGTTAGTACTTAGTAAGTAACACAATCACTCCATTCAGACAAGAATAAATATGAGTATTAGACTGAGATAAACTGCTGCTTCTCCAAGAAAGCATCATCAGTTTTTTACCTCTATTTCATTCTAAGTATATGGAACGACACTGGCAGGAGAAATCTGAACCACAGGGTGTTATATTGTGACACTTGAATTAAAAAAAAAAAGAGTGGAAGATCCACAAAACATAATACTCAAAAATGGAAATTAGGACAACTCACCAAATCACATGTGGTTAAGTCAACAAATCAGATTGTGTCAAGGAAATTAAACTCAGATATGGAATTTAATAATTAATTGTCATAATGCAATTTACATCAGTAAGTACATTTTTTATGGAAAATGTTCTAAGTAGTTGTTTTTAAAGGTAGACCACTCATTATTCTGAGAACTCTAAATGAATCTATTTTTGCTGACATTTGACCCAAACTAGTTTTTAAAATTAGTATAATCTAATATTAACAAAGAATACTAAGTGGATTAAGAACCAGCTAACTGGCAGATGTGAACAATGAGTTCTTAACTGGAACTTAAACATATCGTACTGGTTTTGGCTGGGACAGAGTTGATTTTCTTCCTAGTAGCTCAATAGGGTGCCATGTTTTGGATTTGTCACCAAAACAGTCTTGATCACAGCCTGATGTTTTAGCTGTTGCTGAACAGTGCTCATACAGTGTCAAAACCTGTGGGCTGGGGCTGCATGAGAAGTTGGGAGGAGAGCCAGGTGGGACAGATGACCCACACTGACCACAGCGATATTCCATTCCATATGACATCATGGTCAGTACATATTTGGGAGGAAGAAGGAAGAGAAGGGATGTTCAGAGTGATGGCGTTTGTCTTGCCAAGTAACCATTCCCCAGGATGCAGCCGTGCTGTCCTGGAGATGGCTGAACACCTGCCTGCCCATGGGAAGCAGTAAATTAATTCCTCGTTTTCCTTTGCTTGCGTGCGCAGCTTTTGCTTTACCAGTTAAATTGTCTCTATCTCAACCCACAAGTTTTTGCACTTTTGCCCTTCCAGTTCTCTCCCCCATCCCACTGTGGGGGACTGAGTGAGTGGCTGCGTGGGGCTGAGCTGCCCACCGGGATAAAACCACAACACGTGCACCATTGAAAGCTTCACAAGGATGTTACTAGGATTGATACTATTAAGTATTTCAAATAGATGATTTAAAGGTAGAACTACTAACTATAAAAGGCATCTGTAAAGGACACAGAGACAGGAAGTTTGATAAATAAAGAGTAGCACAGTTCAAACAACTGGTATCCTGATCTAGTTTAATGAAATTCTGTGAACAAAAGTTCAAGGCAAACCAAGACCAAGACCACAAAGGCAGTGAAACCTGGAAAGCACTGACTCTGTATGAGATCTATGGGTTTGTGATAAACTGGCCTCTGATCCAAATCAATGACTCCTCAGAGAATGAGATCAGAGATCAGGCATTTTGTTGAGCTATCCTAGTAAATCACCCAGGAAAATAGCTAAAGAAATTACTTCTCAGTGCATGGGTTTTGTGTTTGGAGGGGGTTTTTTTCCATGTTTTACAAGAGTACACTAAAATCCCCAGAATTACCTTTTAAAGCAATATGAACTCATTACTCAAATAATAAGATTTCAAACTAAAACACAAGTTCTATTGGCAGTATACTTCATATGGAATTCTTAAAGCTCATACAACAGGACAAAACAACATCACGAATGAAATACATAATCTTATGGAACTTTTATCCTGCTATAGTACATTTTGTTCTCTGTCAGACTAACCAGAAACATAATAATACTACAAGAATCATAACAGATATTAGAAATATGGCATTAATGTCAAATCAGCTACCAACAGAAGGAAAATGTACCTAGTATTGTCTTATCTTCATCACTGGAGCAATACAAAAATTCGTCCTGCTGTGCCCCTTCCCCCTCTCCCATGTTTTTCTTTCCTTCCTCATGCAAAGCAAGAAGAAACACATGACGGGCTTTGGTAAGACGAGCTAATTAGCTTAGGATCTTTGGCGCTTACTGCATACTGGAATACCACTGGATTTTACAGAAATGAGAACAATCTAAATTGTTGATTCAACAACTAAAGATATTCCAACAGCACAGAAAAAGTTATTAATAAAGCCTGTAATGATAATACAAACAGTCTATGCATTCTGGATAATGATATAGGCTTGTTGTGAAGGCATGATTATAATACATATAAGTTTTACACAGTGAAGTACATTTCTGCATAATATGCCTTTTTTTTTTTTTTTTTTCACGTGTGCAAAGCACTTGGTACAGATAAACTGAACGTGCCCAGCATAGCAGGGTATCACTGGGCACACTCAACGTGGAAACTCAAGCAGGAGTCTGCTCGAAGGACGTTGCTATCTAGCAGTGCCCTTACTCTGAATTTTAAACAAGCTCAGAAGTGCTTTACAGGTTGATTTAGGTGTGGAGCAAACATAGCCAGAACAAGCATCAAAATGGCTGAGGACTGAGAAGTACATTTCATCGATTCCTGTCTAGGTTTTTCTATTTCTGGTTTACTTCACTGAGCTCCTGAATAATTGCTGGCACTTAATTAAAAAATTACATAAGCAAAGCAATAAAATTAGTCCAAAATGAATCCCAACTGGGTCAGAGAGATAGCTTTACAACTGGTACAGTGTAGATTTCTTTGTAATCATCCTTTATTGCAGGGATAATCTGTAAATTAAAGGGAAGAGCTGCAGTTCTCCGCTGCCATCAAAGAGCTGTGTATTCTGCACACCTCAGCGCTGCCTTCCAGGTGCTTCAGTCACTAACCAGGTTTCTGACCACTCCTGGCAAGATACAAAGCTTGTTGTACACATACGGAACAGGGCAGCAGCCGAAGGCAGTTGAAAACGCCAAGGCTTGAACTTTACACAAATGTGGGTGAAGTATAACAACATGCAGTACGCTGCCTAGAAAGCTGTACACACTGAGGCACAACCACTGCTGCTACTAGAAGGTGCAGATAATGTCTAGAAGCAGGACAGCAAATTTGAAACAATAAACTGTTGGAAAGGATCCCAAGGCTGAAACAGGATTTTTGTGCTTCTTTCTGAAGTAAAATTATTATTATACAACAACTACAGCCAAGATTATTTCTCCCTTAAACACCTTTTGTGCCACATATCCTTAAAGAAATCCCCAAACTTCTGACCATCACGTGTTAAAATTAACAGGGCTTTCCTGTTCATAAAGCTGATCAAATTCCTTCCTTCACAGGTAATTCACATAAAATAAAAATGAAAAGTGTAAGCTCTTCGCTAAATACTGTGAGATTTACAGCTTACGCATACCTCCTTGGATGCTTACAAGCATTATTAACACCTATTTGTTCAAAAATGTTTTCCCTAGTTGTATACTCTTCAGCACAGTTCGTCCCAAGTGCAGTCAACACAATACAAAATACACGCACAAGTAATCCTGCCAAAACTGCAGCCATCCTAATACTTCTTGAGGCCACAAAGATAATCCGCGGCTTTCCAGCATCCACTACTCTTCATGGAAAAGAAACTTCTCTCAGAGGTCGCTTCCCCCCACCTGCTTCTTTATATACAATATCTGACAGAAGCAATACACCAAGAACAAATAATGGTGTTTCCAAGTAAACTGACACTGTACCTTTAGTATTTTGGTACAAATACTTGCTCAGGTTAGTTTTAACATATGATTTTTTTTTTTCTCCTGGTGTACTGAAACAGAAAAACATAGATTTGCAAACACCTCCATAATCAGAGCAACTATTTATTACATTTTCATGAAAAAGATGTAACATATACAGTAAATAGCAGTCTCGGGGGAAAAAAAAGGCAATTTTTAAAAATTACATATGCCATAGCTATTCCATTCAATACAAATGATGTTAGTAGTATGCTTCCTAAGGCAACACCTGTTAAAAAGGAAAGAGTGTAGCTATGGTTTATGACTGAGCTAGGGGGCCTTTTTTGTTGGTTTTGTAAATATAAACCAAGCTGAATAAATCAAAGGGTGTGGGACTAACAGAGAGGAGAGAAAAGATTAAAGAGGAAGAAAGTATTAACCCACCTTCTGAAAAAAATGAAGTGATAATAAAACTAGAAAAACAACACTTAGAAAAGTCTCCAAAAGATGTCTAGCAAGTATTAGTGAGAAATTATCCTATTTTATTGATTAGAGCAGATGTAAAAGCAGTCTAAATCAAGAACAGAAAACTTGCAAGTATTTACCTGTTTCGAGCATGGCACATTGCTGTTATTTTTTTCCATGAGGGACCATTTCAAAATATTTGGCAAGGTTGGCGGTTTCCATGTTGGCCACGGGTTGACAAATTTCCCATCTTTGCCTTTCTTTGATTTAGTTACATCCTCTTCTAGTCTGTAGTCCAGCCTGAAGCTTTTTCTGGAGGTCCTGGAAGAATCGCTGCCCCTGGAACCTCGACCTGAATTGTGACGTTTCCTCACCGCTTCTTTGGGGTACTGGTTACACGCAGTCAAAGGCTGCTCTTCATCGTTTTTCTTATCCATATCTTTTTGAGGAGAACTAAAACAAATTTTAAATAAATCAATCTTTTCTTGGACTAACATCAATATTCGTAGGATTGAATGTTCTCACACACATCGGAAACAAGCCCGCCCTTCTCATTTTATGATCTACTGTATTTTTTCCTCAACAAAATATGTTTTTAAAACAGTTGCTATTACACAAAAGACTTCAAAAACATGCTGTGGCAAGTAGACAAGAGATCTCTTTGTAGTTCAGGCAGATTTTTACTCCCCAGTATGCACAGCTTCAGATACTAACACTATTATCTACCGACTGCAAGAGCGAGGGGGAAGGGTTCCTTAATTTACATTTTGAAAGAATAGCAAGTTCCTCCTGATGCTTATGACATTTAGTGCCTGATGTAATACGATCCTGTGAACTTGTCCAAGAGACACTGAAACTATGCAGTGCCTTAGGAATTGCCTATAAAGTGACTTCATTTTGTAGTAAGAGCAGCAGCCTCACATAGCATTAATAACACAGAACTTCTACTGACAAGATGCACACACATGCAGAAAAGTCAGAACAGAGAAGACAGTCCTATTTCCTATTTTGCCCAAAACAAAGGAAAAGCTTATTGTAGTAACAGTAAAAGTAGCTGTTTCAAATACAATTTTGATACATGTTTAACTGAACTGACTAGTGAAAGGCCATTGGAACATCTCTAGTAAATCGTGGTTGCAATGTCTGTTCTTAATTCCATTGTGAAATATAGGAAAGTGCGAAAATAACTGATAAAAGCTTATTTCTATAAAGTCAGAATTCTGGCACATTTCTCAGAAAACTGCAAGGTCAATAGTCAGTCTCTTATTCCAAATTGCACTTCAGTGTTGCAGAGTTTAGGAATACTGAGTACTGTTGATCTCATTATAATCAGGGTAGATAACCCAAATATCCTTATTTATTTTACAAGTTGCTGAAGCAATTCAGCTGAAGGTAAATGCTTCCGTTTCTATATTTACTTTCAACATTTCAGTTGAAGTAAATGTACTGTTCAGCCAGTCCACTCAAACAACGTTTTCAAAGAACATAATTAACCCAGAGTTTTCTTAGAAATTCCTTCCTAAATGAGATATTTTGTAAGTAGATGGGCATACATAACTCACTGTGCCCTCCATTAGATCATAATTACAGGAAAAAATATATTGCCATTACAACACTACAGCTAAGATTCTACACACATATAAGAAGTGTTATCAAACTGAACCCAAATGCATTTACTGGTGATGCTCTGACTTCAGATGCAGATCTCGTCCCTGCTGGTTCAGCAGCAACTGATCATAAACAGAAAGTGGAGTGTCAGTTGCAAAGAGAGGACAGTTGATAAATACTGTGAAATTTTCTTAACAAAATAATCATTATTTTGCCATACAGTAGAGATAAAATCTTAAAACATCAAAATTCACTTCTGATAAAGCAGCGTGAACAATATTCCGAAAACATTGCTGACAGAATTTTTTTATAAACAGTACTCTTGCTCATAACCTTGTTTTAATGTAATTGCTTTGTTTTCCTGTAGTTTTACTGAAACCACTCGAGTTACATATTTTCTATTTAGCAATAAGATACCACATCTGCATCATCATTTAAATTTAACTGTTGATACTCTTTTTTCCTCTATTCCACTAAACATTTACTGGAATCAGCCTTCAATGGAACAGCCATCCAACTTGCTCTATGCCATTTTAAGCAGAAATAAATGGTAACAAAAGAATCAGTGCCACAAAGAGGCAGACAGAATACCCCCCAAAATTGTAATGGATATTTTAACTGTTACTTAAGAGGGGGGTTTTTTGGCATTCCTCAAAGAGTATTTTCAATGCCAAGTCAGCTTATTAATTTAGCAAAGCACGCAGACACAGCATAAAACATCTGCTCTTCTAGAAAGTATCATGAAAACAAATCGCAAAAGTTTAATCACACAGGTACTTAATTCCAGGAAATTCTTCTGTTAACATCTCAGATGTCTGATTTTTAAATATATATAACTACTGTAATTATTGTTCCTACAAGATGTTTTATATTATAAACCGGAGTGCCTAAGGTTTTATTTTTAAGCTTCTGCTTATCTATTCATTCATCTCTAAAATAGGTGAATTCTACTTTTGCTTAAATTTTCATATAAACCTTTGATCTTATTCTGAAAGTATAAAGCTCTAAGGGAAGTAGGGATCAACTATGCTGATTACACAAAGACAATGCCAAAGCATTTAAGGCACCGCAGGTATCTGTCTGCCAACATATTTTCCACATGATGCACATACATTACTTTCATTAGTATTCCATAAGCAACTGAAGGGATAAAAGACCTCAGTGCTCACAGAATACTTTAAACCCTTTTACATGCATAAGGGACACATTTACAAACAATTAACTAACGAAGGATTCCTAATGAACTGTAGATTCCTTTGAAGTATCAATCTTGCCAGTTCATTTATCTTTCATTTAAGCTGGTAAGATATATCCTAGAATATTCATGGAATACAGTAAAAGAAATCTAATATTTCTTATTTTTTAAAAATGGTAGAGGATCATTTCTTGAAAGTCAGCAACCATTAGCTTAAAATAAAACTCAACCACTTATTAGTCCAAGTAGGTTCTTATCTTTTTGCAAAAGAAAGCCTCTACAGACAAAGAGATTTGGCAGGAATATTTTAAATATTAGAAAATACCCAATCAGAAATGAGCTGATTCTTCATTTAGCTTTCCTGAATTCTCCTCCCGGAAAAATAATAGTTTGGCACTTGAGAAATAAATGTAAGCACTGGATTGCCAGGCAAATTATGAGTGATAGAGACACCAAAATCAAACTGGAGTAGAGTTGTGCTCACTTGGGAGGAGCAGGAAGAAAGGGTCATGTCCTTGGTGAATATTCGTTATTGTGAGGTTTCACAAGAAATCTTCCATTTTCCACACTTTTAAACAAAGAGGAAAACTATGATTCCACTTAAAAGGATTAAACTGCTTTCATAACAAATGGAAACAGGGTGAGGTGACTCAACCGCAGACAAGGGCAAGTGGATTGCACCCGTTGGTAAAAGGGGTCCAGGCAAGATGCAGCACAATCACCCTCAGAGATGCTTTACTGATCCAACTGAACTCAGAAAAGGAGATGGACCAAGACACACGAACTCTGAAAGGAGACCATCAGTCATGCCAAATCCACCAGGCCGGAAGGTTCTCTAGGCAGGGGGGAAGGACACCACTGTCTGATGACAAGGATGAAGCCTGACACAAATCACAATGCGGAGCTCACGTAACTGGTTTTCCAGCACGAAACACCAAGAGGCCCCTAGTAACCCACAAAGCAAGAGAGAAGCTGCAGGACATGGCATGGAAAACCCATGCCTCACGCGCCAGTAAACAGGCTTACACCTGTAAACAAGATATATAGCCCTTAGGACAGCAGGTCAGGAGTCAATTATTTATTTTAGCATTGTTTATATAACTGAAAACTTGGATGTAAATATTTTGGCTTTGAGTCTCCTGTTTATTTGGGAAAATAATTAGCAGTTTAGTTAAACATTTTAATACTTTTTCTTTCTGCTTCAAAAGAAGGTTGGAAACAGGATACATAAACATTACAAGGAGCACTCTGACATTAAAACTTTTCTTTTAAAATGGTCTTTTAAACGCAGCAGAGCTTCAAGCCAGACCACTTTCACTTTATTTGAAGTAGAAATGCATTAATATAAAACCTATTGTGTGAGTCTTCACCTTTTCCACCCAGTCTCCTCTGACATCCACTACTCCATAACTGAAATGGATGTAGTTCCCCCTACTAAGCACACAGCCATGCTACTAACCGTGAAGTCTCCAGAACAGATTTATCCTTCTTTGCTACACATAAATGTGGTCCTTATTTAACAAATCCATAAGCCAGAAAGTTTAAGAAAGAGTTATTATGAAGCTATGGTTTACTGGAACCCAACAACATCCACAAAACTTTACATCTACCTTGCAAACATTCCATCGCATTCCAAATATCCTTCATTTTCTCCATTTTTGAATCAACAAGCTTGGTCCATTTGTAACCGCTGTCTCTCTGTGTGGACTATGTTCAGACCTGAGCTGTCGTACATGTCACCTAAAACGCATGGCACACAAATCCTCCCGAACCCACACTACTGCAGCCTTAGCAAAGCAAGAACAGGAGTGTTCTGCAAGCCATCTACTGCTACACAACTTGGAAGTTTTCTTTCAACACACATACCTTTTATGGCTGCAAAAAGCACATTTTTTGCCTTGAAACTTTAAAAAACAAACAAACCAACCACAAAAACCCAATCAACCAAAACAAAATAACAGACCAGCATTTCAGCTAAAAGGTAAAGAAGGTATTTACAAACAATAGGCAGCACATCAGTAATTTTCTGAAAAAAAAGTCTCCCACACGTTCAGTTATCAAACTACTGCCAACTAAGTTTTGGCTGTGCTTTTACTTTTCCTTCTGAAATTGTCAGCTTTAATTAATAAACAGTTTGAGCCTGGAAAATTCTGAATGCATTTATACTTCTATGGTGCAGTACTTCAGGCAGTTCATCATCCCACTGTAGCCTTATGAAAGCAAGAACCTGAGCTCTCTGCCAAATGTATACTGCTATGCAACTCAGAAGTTTTCTTTCACTATACATATTTTTTAATGAATGCAAAAGCAGTTGCAACTGCAATTATTACAGACACTCTTGGTCTTAGGATTTCACACAAAGATCTCTCAAGCTCCCAAGTAAGTGATCTATGAATACTTTTACTACAATATTTGATATTCCCCATTAAAAGTTGCAAGCAAGAACAAGAAGTGCAGAAATTTTCATCCAAGTTATCTGATACTTTAACAGACAGCTTGGGATTCTGTATGATGTCCTATTTCCATATTTTCCAAACATCCAAAAAGCAAAAACTCCATGCTCGTACAGCCTTCTTCCATTTTTGGATGCACCCATTTCACAGCAGTGATAGGTTGCCAGCCCAGGTCTTCTCTGTTGTCAACAGATCTGTAAGTATCCAAACTACAGTGATCTTGTGTACTGTTCAAGAAAGATGAATAACTGAGTTGATAACAGAAATAGCTCTCTCCATAAATAACCTCATAGAATTAGGACGAATCTTTTGCCATTCTTCTCTAGTTTTGAGAATCAACAATAAAACAAAGCAAAGTTTAATTTAGACATAACAGAGAAAAAAAAATAATTCTAAATAAAACAAAGGTGAAGCATTTACCCATGGTCATCTGTTGTTAGGCATATTCTTACAACAGCTGTATTACTTAAGCATCCACCACCATGAGTCAACCTATTTCTGCCCTCATTACTCCGCCAAGCTTGTCAAAACAAATGTTTGTGTCCACATCCTGAATTAGTTCAAGAAACTGATCTAGTGATAGTCACTTCTTACCTTCCCGTCCCCTAGAGAAGCACTTCATTTTCACCTGCATCACCATGCAAGTGTTTATACCAACAAATTGGTTAGGACAGGGAAGGGTGAGAACAGGAATAGACTGTTGTAAACAAAAACTACTTATGCCAGTGCTGCTATTAAAAAACAAAAAACACATCACAAACAAACAAAAAACCCAACAACAACAAAAAACACAAACACAGTAATTCGTTAAATATCCTCCATTTAGAATTCACTCCACGTAGCTCAGTTACATACACCACCAAGTTTAGGTTCAACAATCTCCCCTACCCTTGATATATTTCATTTTCAATTCATTCGCTGTCCAAAGTTTCATTCTAATTTATTAATAGTACTGATGCCGCTTAAACTCTCTGGCTGCCTCCTCTGAGGGTGGTGTTTCATACTACAACCAAGTAAATTCAAGAGCTACCTAGCACCCAAAAGGCAGCCCACTCCCGTTACTAAGCATTCCAACCTCTACTTTGCTGGTATTCATTAGGGGAACTAAACCAACAGAAAGCTATTTGTAGTCATTATGAGTGCCTATCAGCTACACCCTTATATGCCTCGAGATACAAATGCAAATAGGCTTTAAAGTCAGGTCCATCAGTAGCACCTGGAGCCAGCTATTTCTCAACCCAGAGTTAAATCTGATCAGCTACGGGCATTGTATCAACCACATCAAGATGCCTTTTCCCAGAACTGGAATGGTGCGTAACCACTTTCCTTTGCTTCCACACACCCCAGCTGACTGTCCCTGTCCAACAAGAGCACTTTGTAGTCCCAAACTGTGTTTATGAACTGTATTTAATATGATAGAAGTTTTCTGTTACATGCATATTCTGTTTAGGTTATGATCACCTATATGACAGTAGTTGTCCATAGGGGACACGCAAATTAACAGAGATGACAGACCCAGTAGGCAACTTCTTTAGCTACACAGGCCTATTAAAATAAGTTATTTCCCACTCTACCTTCATCTTTTACTGCAGTCTTGAATAAAATAATCCAAAAGTTGGCACGTGGCCATCACATGTAAAAGAGCAGCCTAGACTATCATTATGATTAAGCACAAGAGCAGTGTAATTTTGTGCTGCTGCTGAAGCAGTCACCAAAGGAAAGCAGGAGTCAATTTTCCCTACACCAGAATGGAAAGTGCTTTCCTTTGCTCTCCCTAAACAGCTCATTTCATATGACTACTTAATATATACGTAAGAATGTCGAAAACACAAGAGATGGAAAGTCTCCTTACCTGCTCTGCAAGAATGAGGCAACATAGAGAAGTAAAGTCTGTGCATTACAGCTGCGTTATGGTACACAAGACAATAAAAGGATCACAAATCAAACGCAATGTTTTAAATCAACAGAAAAAGAGAAGATAGTACATGCACACAGCTGGGCAGAAAAACCCTGCACTCCAACAGCAGCAATAATCTCCAGGAATGGCGCTTCACACTTGCACAGAATTTCAACAAAGCTTTTCCAGAAAAGCAAACATGAAACTTGTACCAATCCAGCTACAGGATCTGGACCCCAGCATTGGTGTTCTGGCATTAGTTCATTAGTTTCAGTTTGTCTACTGATGCGACCACAGTTAATAACAGATGCAAACCTTCCCAGGATGGGGCTTACTCTTAGAAAAAACAACCAAACTTTAACAGTTAGCATTTCTAAACACGCTTTAGCTACTCCCATGCATTAACAGCCTGTGCATCTTGGGTTGAGTATTTTAAATTATCATGTAAAGTTGAAGATGTTAGCACAGGTTTTTCTTAACTAAAATGAAGTTTGCACTGTGTCCCGAGGGTAAAGATTTCCTGTCTAACATTTTATGTCAATTAGATGTGACTAAAAATAACTACTACTACACATAATGAAACTAAGACTCCACTTGAAAATACTACGGTAGAAATCTGATTTCCATTGTAGCATATGGCCAGAGAAGCAAGGTAAAAGTGTTTTCATAAAAGTGCATAGAAATCATGTTAAAACCTTGATCCATAGGATCCACATGGCAAAGCAGGATCTGAAGCAGTTAATTTATCATCAACTCTGGCACTTTTATGTCTGCAACTGCGCAATTGCTATCTCCACCTCTTTTCCCAAGTCTTTTAATTTTCTTTTTCCTTTTCTCTCTCTGCCAGAAAGGAACAAACTCCTATGCAAACTTCCTCTAGACGCACACTGAGATTAATCCTTTAAAACCCTATAAACTCTCAAATAGCCAGGAAGTGCTGCAACGCCCAAGAGCTAAACTAGTTTTTATTTTTAAGTCAAGACACAGTCATACCATTTTGTTTATATGCATATATGCTTGTCTGTTTGATTCCGTCCCTTCAGTTCAAATTCCAAGCACATAGGGCTCAATGTAATTTCTTCACAATATAAAAATATTTCCCTAAATTCTTTCTAAATCTACTTAGCTTTCAATATAAACTCAACTGTTTCTTGTCCCAACAACATTATCTCTCTCCCTCTCTCTGTGTATTTATGTACACACACCACATAGATATATGGATTTTATAGAACTATTTATAACATTTGACTTCAAATGTATTGAAATCCAAACAAATCATTTCCGGGTCAGCTAAGATAAGGAAGTTAGAAGGGTTTCTGTGTTGAAAAGTATGGGGTTTTTGAGTGTAACTGTTCAAAGACCATCTTTCACATGAGATAAGCTAGGAGGTCATCAGCTTTTCCAAATAGAAAAATTTCAAATCTCCAAAACTTCATCCTGGAAAGCCAGAATACATAAGCGATACGCACCTTTACGGTTCTTAAACTGAAAGACAGCCAGTAAAAGAAATCACAAGTGGTAGAACACCAGACACAGCAAAACGTAAATATCCAAGGAAAGTGGAAACATCACAACACATTGACATTTTCCATGACAATCCTTTTTCCTGTATATAGCCAGCCTTCTACTCTATCCCAGTGACTCTAGATTATGTCTCTTCATGTACTCTAAATGAAATACAAAGTGCTTTGATTGTTAGTCAACAACAAAAGGGTTAATATTAAAAATTGTTTGGAGTTATATATTTTTTTTCTTCTTATGGAAGAGTCAAGGCACATTTCCAACACAAATGTGAGCCATCTACTAATTTTCAAGGCACCACTCTATATAGGTAGGCGTTTTAAGGAGACAAAGTGTTTCATTTAAACGCACCTAAATAGACACACATAAACAACTTGTTATTGCCACAATCTCATTATTAGAAACAGCTGAACCTCACTGAAACTCTTCCTCAAAAAACAGTCCACAGCATGGAAGATTTCAGCCTAAACAACCTAAACTACTTTCAAAATTATAAGCAATAAAATCCGAAATCATATCATAAGCCTTACCCAGCAGACAGTAGCACTACCAGCTCCAACCACGGCAACAGGTCTTACCCAAGAAAAATCTCTTGATATACATCTTGATATACATTCCTTACCACTCGACTTTTCACTCACGCATCTTGTCAAACTTTGTTTTTCACAGTGAGGACACAGCGTCACTCTGTAATGCCCAATTCTCTTTGCTGAAACAGCTCTGTGAGCTTTTTCTGCTTTGGCACAGTTGCATTTTATTGAAATCCAAATCATCTCTTCTTTGTACAGCTGCTAAATACTAAGGTATTACACATAAACAGTAAATAACATGCAACTTCTTTCCCAGATTTTCTAAGAATATTCAAACCAAGTGCAACATCTGGTTTACAGAAAAGTTACTTTTACTCAAAGCTGCATTTAGATACAACATGACCAAGTGATTTTACCATGGTCCTGGTTCTGAGCGTATTAGAAGCAGGACCCTGATTACAGGTCTAGCCAGCATACTGCAAGCTACACACAGCAATTGATGGAAAAAAACAATTAAAAGTGCAATCAGGAAGGAATGCATAGATGTGACCAAATTTCACAGCAGGTGTTACATATAAAGGCATTAATTAATACAGCAGCATTAGCATTTTTCTCATCATAGACAAAAGAATCACCTTCCCATTTGCAGAAAATAATTTAAAATCTATTTCTGAATGGAGAATTACTGGGTTTGGTTCAATCTTGAGCTTATACAGACTGAGGAAATAGCAGATTTCTGCTTAGGTAATTCCTCAAATCTCCTTATTCAATACAAGTGAATAAAATAATAATTAAATAGATTGCTTCTTTTTAAAAAGGCTGCAGATCTCTCTTGATTTGAGCCAAGCTGAAACCAAATTAGCTGTTATTTACATTTGAACAGTCATCTCTTGCTTCGTCCTCTCCCGAATGTGTCCTCTCCATCACAGCAAGTGAATCAGACTGGGCTTTCCAGTCTCCAGGTATTCAAAATTCCCATTATCTTTTTATAATAGTTATTTCCAGTTCAGGTCATTTTTGGCATTTTGAAAGCAACCGTTGCAATAATTCTTGCATTAATAAGATAAAAATAGTTTCTTCTTGTCTTCCTGAAAGTCTTACCTATAAACTGAATGGGGCTTCCTACTTTATTAACTAATAAAGCTGCTACTGTGAACTAAAAAATACATCATCCTTTTCAAGGGTCTGTTGCCAGAAAACACGAATGATTTTCCTGTCACTGTCTTTAATTTTTTATGTCGCTTTAGTCGGTGTAGTTTGAAAAATAAAGAAAAAATACTTCAGTACAAATGGTACTTTCCTCTAAAACTGAAAACCTGCTTCAAAATCGCCATTTAGGAAATAGAAGAGTAAGAAACCACGATCATCACTAGAAAAACTATATCTGCAGAAGTTTAATACGAGCTTAACTACATGCCATCACGACAGTCAATAAATATCTTCCCTGAATCCTTACCAGAGATAATTGCCGATCATTGAGATTATTTGACTGAACTAATTGCATCAAACGACCTGTTAAAATCTTCCACTTCGCATGTACGTGATACAATGCAAGAAAAACTCTCACGATAAACATCTGTCCGTATCGCCTCTTCAAAGGAAAACATTCAGTAAACGGTCAATACCATGAAGCGCATTTTTTACGGGCGATTATATAACTTGTTTCTTCCCCAGCGTTACTGCAGCATATTTTACTGTCAATTTACGGGAAACGAAAGCGCTGGGAGGGCGGGGGGGAAGTAGGGCTTTTCCTTCCAGTGTTTCTTTCCCCGGTGGGGCAGGATTTCCCCATCCCGGCTGGGTCGGGGTTTGTCGCTGAACCACCGCGGCACCTGCTCCCCGGGCAGGGCCCCCCCGGCGCCGCAGAGCCCGCTCGTTCCCCGCCGGGCCGGGCTGCTCAGCTCCCCCGGGCCGGCACCGGGGCTCGGCGGCCCCGCGCACCTCGCCCACCGCCTCAACTTTTCCGAGCGGACGCCCGCACTCGCTCCGCCCCGGCCCCGCTCCGCTCCCCGCCGCGGCTCAGCCCGCTGCCCCCCGCCGCGCTCACCCGGCGGGACCCCGGCACCGTGTGCCCGGCAAGCCCCGCTGCCGCGCCGCTCCCCTTCCCCCGGCCGCCAGCCGGTGCCTCTGCCCCGGACGGGCGGGAGCCGCCGCTCCGCTCGGTCCCTCCCTGCCCACAGGACGGCGCGGGGGCAGCGAGCGCTGCTGCCACCGGAGAGCCGCTCACCTCCCGGGCGGCTGCTGCTGCTGCCCCTGAGGAATCTCGCCCTCCTCCTCCTCCTCCTCCTCCATGCTGCCGCTCCACCCCCTCCGCGGCGGCTCCGCGACTCTCCCGCAGGAGCCGTTGAACGGCTGCGGTTTCCCACCTGACCGGCCTGGCGCGGGGGGCAGCGCGGCGAGCTGCACGCAGCAGCTCCACAGCGCCCTGCCCCGCACCATGGCGCCCAGCGGGGCCGCGCGGGCTCGGCGCGGCAGCGGGGCCGCGCGGCGGCTCCTCAGCAAGATGGTGGCGGGGGGGGCGGCCCTGAGGGGCCCGGTAGCGCGCCTCCGGAGGCCGCAGTGCTCGTCGGCCCCGGGGAAGGGAGAGCGCTTGGTTCTGCTCGTCCGGCTCCCATGGTGGGTAAACGCCGCCCGCAGCCCCACTCGGGAGTACGGGCGGGCTCAGGCCACCGGGTGCTGCAGGGAGAAGTTTCGCAGACTCGGTTTTCTCAGGAACCCGCGGCCGTGCCGCCGTCACCGGGAGGAGGTACCGGCGCCCACGGGAGGTACCGGCGCCGGCGGCGGTGTCCAGTGGGGCCAGGCAGGGCCCTGCCGCAGGGCAGCCTCGCTCGCAGGCCCCGGAGTCCCCATGGGCATTTCCCCTACCGTAGGAATTTAAACTCGTGCCCAAGCTTTAAAGAAGTTAAAACTCCGAAGTTGAAGGAAGTTAAAACTCGTGCCCGAGTTTCTTCACGTGATGGATTTCGACCATCGCCTCACGCCTGTGAGTTCACACACGACTCCAGCCAACGGGATGGGAAGTGAGGGTTCTGAGGCACCCAGTCCAGAGAAATGATGTTCTCAGACATAAGTATGTATTTTTTTTTAATCTTTCCTTACCTCCTTAAGCACATAATACAATGGAAGGTGAAGGACAAAGCTATGCAGCTGCGATATGAAAATATATATATTTAGCAGCAATATGAAATCTAAGACTATTTGGACCTCCCATAACGCATTCATGTACACTTTATCTTGAAGATCAGGAATTGATGTCCAGTTTACTACTGTAGAAATCTTACCTATGTTCAGAGGCCAGGTTCTCAAGGTAGGTCTTGGGAGGCTAGGAACATGAACCTTACTCTTCTTATCATTCATCTGTCATTCTCTTAGTCTCTGTAAGGTAGAGGAAGGATACTACCACCAAGTTATCTTGTTCTGTACAAAGAAGACAGGTATGTATTTGCTTATGGTCAGGCAGATTTGCTGACTTTTGCCAGTGGAAAATCCTAATTTATTTCTTATTTCTGGCTCTTTTCACCTGACATTTCCTGATCATTTCATCACTATCAGTATGTCTAATGCTAAACTGGGCTTGTAGTTGCAATGATTTTTACTCATATGTTATTAAACACAAATCTACATAGATTGATTGAAGCTATTTTTACTGTTATTTTATGGAATCTAACACCTACTAAATAAGTTAGATTATAAAGCTTCTCTCTATAGCTCTGATCAATGCCCATTAGCAGTTAGTAATAATTAGTGCCTATGTATAGAAATTTGTGCAACCAACAAGGTTAGTGCCTCCAGGCTGGTAGTAGCTGATTGTCAATAGTAGCAGATTTAGGATGCTCATCCTACAGTTCAGCTGAGTATCCTCTGGTAGGCCGACCTGCCTCCACGTGTCATTTGCAAATAGTTTTTATTTTACCAGTGCTGCAAAAGCCACAGTTTGGGAGGCTCTGCTTTAGTAAATGCCTTTTGTCTGTACTACAAATATACACATCAACATTTGGAGGCTGAAAGTAAAGACAGCTGGTGTCTGTGCAGCATGCAGTTTTCAGTTCAAAAGGCGAACATCTCTTTTCTGGTGTAACAACTGGTGAAGAATTATGTGGTTGTTCGCGTAATTTTGGACACTGTTGGAAGTTTACATCAGCACCTGTTACCTACTCTGCCACACCCATGTGCACAACATGAGAAAATTCAGCTTCAGAATTGCTCTTCAACAGAACAAGAATTTTAAATTAGTTTCGTGTTTCAGTATTCCCATGAGCCAACTAAGATCTCAATCTAGTCCTGTCACTTTGGTAGGTTTTGAGCATTCAATGTCTGATGCACAAAAATGCATTTAAACTGGGGAAAAGTCCCAGTGGGATATCTGTGCTCAAACAGTGGTGTAAACCCAGAACAGAGACCTCTCTGACTCATAGTACAGCCCAGACGTGCTAATATGCTTAGGGGACTGACATTAGGATCCTGCAGGAGCTGGAGGCCAGAAGTTCCTAACAGATGGGAAGGTTCCAGCCATCTGTGCATTAGGTAAGAGTTTTTTGCTTGGCACCTAGTCCTAAGAAAGGGAGTTTTAATAATTGTATTTTCTTCAGTGGCATGCATTCCTGGCATTTTTACTACTCATCCTGGCTGTATATGTTGTCCACTACATATGGAAATGAAAAATATTTGGGAGCTTCTTTGTACTGCAGAGAGGCACAGATACTGAGGAATAACAAAGTGGGGTTATTTGGGGGACACAGAATCGTAGTCATAGTGCATTTTGTTTTCTCACAGTGAAATTTAACAGCTGGTACAGAATAATTTTTTATTGAAGAAGTTTTTGGGGTATACCGTTTCATTAGTCACTTGGAAGGATAAGGTCCTTAATGTAGCTTAATCTGCTTAATGCAACAACCTATATCTTAATTAGAATCACACAGTTAGTATTTCATGAATTGTATCTGCAGTGGTGTCTTTCCCTTGGAGATAGTGTATGCATTATTCATGGGCCTGACAGCTCAACTAACTTGATTATAAAACTTTTCTTGATGAAGGGCTTAACCTCCTGTGCAACCAAAGTTTGTCAGTATTTTGTTTCGATCTCTGAAGTGTAGAATTAATATATTTTTCATGAAGTTTACTTTAGTTGGTTGACATAAGGTGTATCAGAGCAAGATACTCATTGTCTTGAGCAGTAACTAAAGCACAATCTAATGTAGGAAAAAGTGAAAATTCTGATAGTTAAAATTTTTATAGCTTTACAACTGAGCTGTTTTAACTTTATTAGAAATCCTCCTCAATAACAAAATAAAAAATTGTTGGAAGAGTTTGTGCTGGATCTCTGAGTGAAATAAACTATCCTAGCAAAGAAGTTTTTCACCACTCTAATATTAGCTACATTGAAATTTTTACTAGAATATAAATTTTTCACCAAAAGAAATTTTACTACCCTAGTAAAAGTCTTTTTGGCAAAATTGGCCCATATCAGGATGTAATCAAAAAGCCCAACCCAGCCCTCTAACTGCGGTGTGGAGAGGAAACCACCCTGATACTATCTACACTGTTTTGGAGAGAAGTTAAGGCAGAGAAGTTATTTGGCACCTGTTGCAGGCAGAGGCAAGCAGAGTTTCAAATCATCTTGGATGTTAAGTTACTCTGTGAAAGAAGGTTACACAACCAGATATTATAATATATCTAGATAGATAGATAGATAGGTTTGAAATGCTTCACAGTAATGTTAATCAAAACATTAAATTGCCTTAGTTACAAAATTGATATATCATGAATATACAATACTTAATGAAAGGACTGTAATGTCATGTTTACCATTACAAATCCAAACCTCTTACATGATAAAGAATTTGACAGTCTTTGGGGCTGCAGAGAAGGAACTTATGAACTATGCTTAAAACAAACTAGAATGTGCTTCTGAATATTACGTGAAATACTCTCTGATGCCTAGTTGGTATTTCTTTAACTTAGCGGACAAAACTGGGGGAGGCAATAAACTGACACCACAACAGAAACATTAGGCTGTGTTATGCTAGTACGGGGCCAGGAGTCTTCTCCATCCCCAACACCAAATTGTGCAGCATATCTATTTTCATACAGATAAACCCTCCCAGCCCTGAAGAGCAGGTGCTGCATCGAAACTGCTGCCAGACATCTCCTGTGGCCCACGCTGGCCCCTGACACACACGTGGGCACTAGAATGCCAGTTGGCATGAGCCAAAACTCAGGTACCAACTTTGCTAGAGAATTTGTGGTTATTAAAGTGTGGCAACGTGCAGACTCACGTGTTCCAGTTTACTGGAACTCATCTAGCCTTAGACAACACCTGATTTTTAGATGTAGCTATGGATCTCAGGGGAAATTAAAGTTGTTACCTTTGTTTCCAAAATCAGTGAAGCTTGGCAGTGCCCTTATGAACAAGCGCTACCATGAGAAGATGCTGTTACAGTCAGTACCCGATAATGTAATATTGCATAACATTTTACAAAATTACTGTCATTAAAATTTATTTAGGAGATTCAATTACAGCATCTAAAGGGCCTGATCATATTCTTTTGTGAGTGGCACTGTGCAGAAAGAAAAATCTTTGCCCTTTTGCAGTTGAATTTGTAATTGGGCACAAGATATTGTAACAGGTTTAATAAACAGGAAAAAGACATTCTTGATGTACAAAGGAGAAACAAAAATAATATGTAGGGTAGCTCGTAAGATGGTTAGGTTGTTATGAGTGTCTTGACTTTTAATTGCAAATAAAAATTTGCAGAACATTGCGCTGCTTTCATTGCAGACAAGATAATGATAAACTCTTTCTTTCTGTCTAAATGCATTACTGAAAAGTGTCCCTCTAACAATCGTTTTAAATTTATACTAAAATGGATCGAGTTTGTGACCATCCTTTATTTAAGGGACCATTGCTAATGGATAGTGCCGTGGCTTGGATGTGAACACTGGCAGTTGCTGTGATCTTAAGTATACCCTCTAGTTTAATTTCTGATATAACCAGATTGCTTTCTGTATATGTTATGAACCTTACTCTCATGCCATTTATATCTCTGTGGTTTCATTTTTTTGTGGCTCTAAGAAGTATTTGGCCCTAGCTCTGTGATTTTATTAATCACAGGGCAAGTGGGTTACTGTGAGGCAGATACATGTCATCTGACAAGCCCAGGGCTGGGTCTCAGCGGGTCTGTAAGATGGTCTGGCTGCCTTAATGGCTGTGAACATAACCCTTCAGCAGGGAGTGCCCGTTGTGAGTCCTCTGGAATGCGGGAGGAAAATTCATCCTGCCCAGACACAGCTTACTTGTTTGGTGTACGGTCAGGCTGCAAAATGAGAGGGCTACTATGCTGAAAGTACTGCAAAGTGCTCGGAGAGGGACAAGGTGCAAGTGTGTAGAAAGGGAATATACCCTTAAGTAATTTGTGGTGGAAATATGCTGGCTGGCGATGTTCCCGACTGCGCACATCTGCAGGAGGAATATCTAGACTGCCTGAAGAGGATGCTGAAAGGGTGCATGGGCCTGAGTGATCACCAGCAGTGTCCCAAATAGGTTGTTCTTGGGATGATTTTGGGGCGCACCAATACAATGATGAGCCGATCATGGGAGTGTGACAGATCAGTCCAACTATTTATTCTACATGCTTTATGGGAGTTGCCTATAAAGCTGCAGAGTGTAAAAACTGACTCTTCATTCTCATGTTTGAACATAACACCTTTGAAGTCTTACAGACAGACTATGTTGGAGGTTCATAGATGTTTATTTCCTGCTAAACAGTGACATACCCACTGGGAGATCCTTAGATTAGGACAACTTCTTTGTCTGTCTCATTTTTTGAGTTTAAAGTTGGTGTAATACCTCTGACAACAATGCAGAATAAAACCAGTGGTGGTTGTGGAAGAACTGGAGCCACTGTTCACTCATACACTTTCAGAGCACGTATGGAAAGACAAAGCCACATAGAAACTACAATTATATATAAATGGGCTCCTTCAGAAAGAATGAAACTAAGCAGGTTTGGTGTCCTGATCACTTCTGTTCACTGCTCTGTAGTTTCACCCTCCCGGAGCAATAATCTGAGCCCACTCCTCTCCACGACTTCCGTGACATCTGTTTGGGCAACAGGCAGCATGTGCTGAGATTAATCCAGTGAGTCGTGTGTGCAGGCAGACTGGCCAGCAAGTGCTTGTGCCCACTGCCAGCTGACTCATACTAAGGTAATACATGCTGCCATGTTCTACCTACTTTTCTTATACTTGGGGAACTAATTTGAGTCTCCTTCCTGTATCCAGATACTAATGTTAAAGAAAATTATAGGAACTTAATTACTTTGGTCTGGTTTAGGCTTACTTCAGGGATGTACTATGACATGCTCTGTGGCCTTGGTCCCTTGACTGACTGGAACAGATGCTTTTGGAGCATCATTTAGATCCCATCAAACACAATTTTTTAATGTTTACTTTCTATGAAAACCAAGCTACACGGAAAAGGACAGGTGCATACCAGGTTTCTTCACAGTGTGAACTGGGATGTAGCTGAGTTGTTCACCTTTATGAAGAGACCAGGGAATGCTCCAAGATTTCCTAAACCTCAGAAAGCCCTTGAAATTTCTTCCCTTCTTTCAAATATCATTGAAATTGGCTGATTGCTTTGCCAGAAAGGCACAGAGCATGGTTTCATAAGACACCTGGTTGAAATCAGATAATGCTGGTGGTATTGCAACCAAGAACTTCTGCATAATTTAAAATAAATTAGCTTTTAGATTACAGTGAAAAAATACATTGTGAAATGGAAAACAAGAAAAAGTAATGACTTTTGAAGTCATATAAAGCGACTATAGGGAAATAGTCATGAAGATGAAAGAAGGTGTATAAGGATGAGGTAAGTCAGAGCTTGCTCAAGATTGCTTGTAAATATTCAGAATCATGGACCATTATTTTCCTTGCCTGCATAAACTGTTTTTGTAGCTTTATTATACAAGCATCACGGAAATACAGGGCTAGAAGGAGCTTCAAGAAATCCCATAGTCCAAACCACTGTGCTCAGTGAGGATCTTTCATAATTGGGGTATTATTGTAACTGTTGACACTCCAGGCAGGCGTGCGATGTGCTACACAAACCTGCCTCCAACTGCTGCTCTGGCACTAATGGAAACTGCCGGGTTCCCAGGCTGACCCCAGTACCTGCGACCGCCCTCCTGAAACGAGTCTGAAACCTCTTGTTCATCCACAGCTCCCCAGAGGGAGAGGGAAAGGAAATCCACTCTGGTTCTAACAGCTGGCGCTGCATAGAGGAGGGAGTTATAAATAAATGGCAATCAAGAACGGGGGCATGTGACTGAAGCCATGAAGGTCACCTTTTGGTATGCCAACAGATGAGCAACGCTCCGAGTGGCATTTGACCAAATGTCACTCTGAATGTGTAGACACGATGATGTCAAAAAAGGCTCATTTGAATCAGGATTCAGGAGGATCCTCTATTTAAATCCTGTCTGAGATACTGACAGGCTGTGTGACCTTCTACAATAAACTGAGCTCCATGGGTCAAATTGGTCCTCGCTGCAACTAAATTGACTACAATGGAATTATTCTGGGAGTGAACTTGATTTCTCAGACATCAGTCAACACAGCTCTTTCACTGAGTACATGAAAGAAAAGCAAGCATAGATGTCGCTGGAAAATACACGCGTCTGAACTGAGTCTTTTCATTTTGGCAAAACTGCAGGAGAACTGCACAATCATTACTAAAAATGCATAAATAATTGTTGATGGTCGTTCACTGGTGATGTAAATTCTATGAAGGTAACAGATTTTTTTTTCAAGGTAATTATTAGCATCATTGTCTTTTTCAAAGAGGGTGTAATTATCATGTATGTTATTTATAACATGGGAAATGACTGATGATGCTTTAAATATTTTGGTATAGATAGTTTTTTCTTCCAAAAAAACCTACAAAATGGTAAATGACTCAAGCGTACAGCACAGTGCTTCATGGCGGCAAGCTTCTTCCATAGCAAATGCTTTTGGAGTCAGATAACAAAATAATGGTGTTAATTAATAAAATATAATAGTTAAAAGTACATACATAAGCAGAAGATAAAACTACCTCTAAAATGGAAAGTAAGAAGATTGCTTCTAAGCTTCATGCTTCCTGGGATGGAGGCTTTTAGAAACCACAACTTTTATGGATTTTGGAGTAGATAAAGAACAAGCAACTTGCTTCTTTGTAGTAAATGAAGTGAGGGACTGGTGTTCTCTTGCTAACGTTTAGCTGCACTATTTATATTTAATCATAGAAATACTGGCAGTTTCAAGTGGGATTTCCCCTCATTTCACCAGGACCTCTACCAAGGTAGGAGTAAGTTTCTTTAGAGTTGGAATGGAGAAGTTTGATCGTGAGCATGTTTCCAAGCCAAGATGAAAGGACACCAAATCCTGGTGTCTGTGTACCCAGGTCCCTAGGAGAACTTTGGGGAGTTTAGAATGTCAGTGTAAAAAGACCGAGACAAAACCGTGGTTTACAGAGCAACTGCAAGAGATGTTCTCCAGCACAGATAAAGCTAAACAAAGGGTTCTTCTCTTACCCCTGCCATTCCTATCATTTAAACAAAACCAGCAGTTACAAGTCAAAGGATTCTTTTATCCCAGCTGCTCACATGATTTAAGTTTAAAAAGTATTTACAAAACACCAAATAGAGCAACCTTAATAAAAATAATTTTCCAGTTTCATATGTGCTGTACTGTCCTTTACCATAGATACCTTAATTCTAGATAAAACAAGACTGAGATTTAACAAGTAGGGGAAAACAACCAACCAACCAACCCCCAAACTTGGTATAATTTAAGAAAACCTGGAGAGGTGACACTGGTACATTTTTCTTCCTTTTTCATGCCAATTTAGTAATCAAGACAATGGAGTTGCCTCTCTAGACATGATTTTTAAAAAAAGATCTGAAAGGGTTTTCCAGTTCATCTTCTTGCATCAGAGCAGAATCTGCTCTACCTTATCAGCTCCTGCTACATATTTGTTCAACCTGACCTTGAAAATTTGCAGTCATGCTGATTCTTCAAACCTCTCCACAGTGAGCTGTTGCATAACATTCCTTACAGTTCGGAACCTTTTTCTAAAATATAACTTAAATCTTCAGGTTGTAACTTAAGGCTAGTACTTATTGCCGTATCGGTAGATATGAAGAACAGTTAGTATCTGTGCAGTACTTTTTATGTGTTCGAGAATCGATCTCATATCTTCCCTCAATCCTCTCATTGCTAGACTAAACAAACAAAATCTTTCAATCTTACCTCATGGGTTACATTTTCTGTACTTCTGAAAATTACATGACTCTACCCTCGTTTCCTTATTGGTCTTTCTTCAAGTGAAGTGGCCAAACATGCATGTTGTACTTCAGCTGAGGTCTTATCAGTGCTGATTTGAACAGAACCTTGCATCACGTATCTTTTATAGAGCTGTTTATACATCCCACAGCAATTTCTGCTTATTTTACAACAGTATGACAGCACTGGCTTGTTCCATTTATGATGCAGGGCTACCCCAAGATGCTTTTCTGAAGGGCATACTGCTTACCAATAAGGAACACTCCACAACCTTCCTGTGAAGCTGATTATTCTTAAAAATAATACCATACATCCTTCCATCTTGAGCAATGTCCTGTTTTTTCAGACCATTGAAAAATGTTTCAGGATAGAATAAATACATTACATAGACTACAAAAAATATATCTGCCAGCATTAATAGACCAGTGGGATGACTGACAGCGATAGTCAGAAACATGTGAGATTATGGCTAATGCTTGAAGTAGTGCACCCACTATGCAATACCATCAATGCAAGAACTGCAGCCAGTGAGGGAGTAACTGCCCATTCCATAATTACGTTGAATCTACTTAGTAGTTGTGACTTGGATTCCTATTCCAAACCTTTCGTCTGACATACTGCAGCTCATTTGGCATGAAGATCACACTGTGTTTGAAAATGTCTCTTAGCTAGATCTCTTAAGCCTCTCATATTAACTCAGTTCCTCCTTATATACTTACTTAATTGGGATTTTCAAAGAAAGAAATATGTATTCCAGAGGTACATGGGTACTCTCATGTCTCCCAGTCAGTATCTGAAGTTCCAGGGGCAAATGTGCAAGCAAATGTGTTAAAGACATAATGGGTCTTTATGGATGCACATAAATTTGAATGTGTTCTGGACTTACTGCTTTTCTACAGACCAGCTCCTTACTGCGTATGCACTGAAATTCTTGCACTGCAAACCTGATGATTTTCTGAGCATATGTGGCTTGAGCCGCATCGCTTTGTGAAGAACAATCACAGTGCACATCAAATACAGAGAAAACCTGCACATGCACAATATCTGGGATTAGTAGATGTTTGGCAGCCTGCTTGGAGTTACTGTTCTGCATGAGCTGCAAAACATCTGGAAGTCAGTAGAAAAATGTAGACAAGTGGTAGGGAAGAAAATGATCAGCGTAAGCAGCTGTCTCCCACCAAAAATGGTAAGTCTGGCACTCTGGGCTATAATAGGATTTGAGAAAGGCATCAATCTCGGACATAGAGCACAGTGGGTTTAAGAAGATCCAGAAACTGTTTTCTTCAGAAAACTATAAATAAAGGCCAGTAAATCTGAAATCAGTCTGAAAAAAGATTTTCATTGATATGCACCATTAGGCTTGGTGCAATCAGATTGTTAACTTGAAATTTAAAAGTTTAAATATCAACTTCATCAAGTTAGCTGCCTCTGTGAGCAGAGATATCCAAACAATGTTATCCCACATTCCCAAACACTTTCTGCTGGCTTCTCGGATTATAAAATCCCCAACTTTCTCTTTGCCAGCGATCTATTAGCAGCCTTCGCTTTTCCCTCGGTAACTTCTACAGTGTGGTTATTTGTTGTACAAAAATCAGCACAAAATGCAGTTGCCACAGTCTTGAACGCTGAACATGTGCAAGCATCAAAAAAGAAATTTATTGTAATATAAAGATAGATAATACAAGGATACTCCAGTGATTGCTTCAGTTATCTTTAATTAATGACAAGAACTCAGTGTTTAAATTTAAGTAAAGATGCTGCAGAATTTCCAGGTTGTTGCATTAAAATGCTGGAGAATGTAAGTTCAACTTGTGCCCTTGAGTAAATACATGGGTAATATCCTCTAATAATTTAATGTTATATATGGATCTGATCTTTCGATAAGGGAAGCCTGGGGTGAGCTACTAGCCTGAAGCTCAAGATAAGATTTGTTTTGCCTGAAGGCAGCTGCCTAGAAGTTGAGTATCCTTAGTCTGCCCCAAAACGAACCCACATTTGGGAGGTGCCTGTTTCCTTCACTGACTGTTGAGAGAGTGCAGAGAACTAATAGTTTTATACAGCTGGAGGTGGGTGTGATGGCACCTGGGTACCTGAGCACAGGCCAGGCCTACAGCACACAGAGACGAGCCAGGACTCAAATTTGGCCGGTTGGCAACAGCATCGCAGACACTGGGGAGTCTTACGACATCATGGCAATCAGTGCAGGCAATAAAACCGGCTGAGAAGCTGGACAGAGCTGTAAAGCTGAATGCTTATGTACATTGCTTCCACAGCTAAACTGCAACAGGGAGCCGTGTAGCTGAGCAAATGGCTCCTGGATCAATGGCTATTTTGGGTAAGTCTGTACTCACACTGTGTTAATGTCTGTATCAAACTACATGGTCTGTAGTTTGTGTTTCCTGTCGCTTACTTAAGCATTACTGAGATGACAGGGACAAGAGATTGAGAAAACTGGGTTTAAGGAAGGAGATAAAAGAGAAAACTCAGTTATCTGGATGTTAGAATAGCATGTAACTGTACACTTACTGTATTATAAGCTGTGCTGAGTAGCATTAACAGCGTTTTTTATGTAATGGAAAATCTATACTTGCATTCCATAGATCGTTAAGAAAAGCTGCTCACAGCATTGCTGCCTAATCGATGTCTGAACAGAGGAAGAATGGATCACAGAATCAAAGAACAGTGGCTGCTTTGGCTGCCTGACCAGGCGCCAAATTCTAATATTTTCAGTAATTGCATTTATTTAATTTTTCACTAACTGTGTTAATTTCTAGTGAATTATGCTAGATTTGGGTGACTTTTAAATTATTTTCGGGGGAAAAAAAAGTGCTAAAATGACTTTTTCTTAAAATGAGCAAGAGGTTGAAATAAATGTTGAGTTTTGGGAATTCATCTATCATCAAATCAGAATAATGATATAAAACCTGTATGTGGTTATAGTTAAAGTAAGGTATGGAAATGACACTTGTATAGAATGCCAACAAAAAACAATAAAAAAGGAAAAATTTCTGAGATCCTTGTTGTGTAGAGAGCCTGCTAAAAGGCAAGGAGAAACCTGTCTGGTTTGCTAAATCAGATGAACTCACCCACAGGAATTTCCTATTGACTTAATGCATCAGGCTGAATTTTTCACTTGCCATGTTATTGAAAAAGTGTTGTTATGAACTATCCAAACTCCTTCCATTTATCTTTCTGACAAAAGCCTTCAGAAGTCAGGTATAAGTTATTTGGTACTTACCGACAGGTCCCTCTTTCTTATTTCAGTGCAGAAATACCTATGAGAAAAAGAACTGCATGCAGACAGAATACTATAATATTCCCTGAAGAAAGTTTTTAATCAGCAGCTTCAAAAGAGTGCTCTGTTAATGAGCAACTGAAATGTTATAAATTCAGCCAACAGACTTTATGTTTAATTTAGACAGTCTTCCTTGCAGCTTGAGAGTACAAAAGACCAGTGTCAGTGGCCTGTAGGCCTTTGCAGTTGCTGCACAGTGATTAACCATGGGAAGGAAAAGCTATTTGCAATTCAATTAGCTGGAGGATAACCTATAGGTAATACTGATAAAAATAATCAGCTAGATATCAGTGAGCAGCTGGCATAAAAATTGGACAACATAGTGTCCATAAAGTTTGTTTTGTATTCACAAAACAGCTTTATTCACAAAAAAACCCCACTCCTCAAAAAAAAAAAGTATAATTTCTTGAGCCCATGTGTTTATGCTTGTTTGAATTCTGCTTGGTTGGCTGAGCTAAAGCCAATTCCTGGCAGCAGGATTTTGGCATATTCATTAAGTGCAATACTGTATCATCACTTGAAAAACAAAATGAATTGTAAACAAACAGTGAACATGATGACTCTACAAAAAGCCAACACAGCACTAAACAGTAGTTTAGCTGAAGGCAATTTCAATTGTTAATGCTCTCACTGTGTGCTGCTTTCAGCAGTTTTGAAGGTCTTTTTCCTGAGTAGAGCTGTTCTGATGCCCAGTTGCTGTGGCCTCTTGGCTGGGGTTGAATCAACCTGTAATTCAGGACAGCTCTTCCCAGCTACTTCTATCGTCACCAGATCATGATTGCGTGTCTTCCTGATACAAACCTTTTCTTTATTTCGGAAGAAATATTTTATCTATGTAATTGAAAGAAAAGCTTTTTCATGTGATTATGCTTTCTTTGCTCATATCAAGATTGCCGTTCTAGTTCAGTTACAGCGGTGCTGATTTCAAAGAATTGTGTTCAGCCCCTGTGTTGACACATGGTTATACATACATCAGCTATGTATCTGCACATTTCTGATTTATATTGCTTTCACTGCTACTACATGGAATTGTTTTATAAAGTAGAAATATTACTCTAGAAGCAACCAGCTAGATCTATGAGTGCTGGAACCAGTTGAACCTTTTTTCATTTTGGATATTGTAGAGTCTCTGCCTGTGTGAGCTGATCCCAGAGCTGTTTCCTCAGCTGGGGCTTCCTGGCTGCTCATTTTCATGGGCCATAGGAATGGCTTTATCTTTTGAGATCTCTGTGTACAGTAATGAGCATGGAAACACCTTTTCCTCAGAAAACCAGTTAGAATTGTCTAACTCGGACTGTATATTATGGCTGGTTTTCATGGAGTTCCTGATGAGTTTGAAGGGTAAAGCCTGCTTAAAAACTGAAAGTGCCATTTGGTCCTTTTCCAGAAACCTGTTCATGAGGGATGCTAAACCAAAATAGCTACTTAGTGTAAAATACAAAGCTCTTCATACTTAGGGTGAAATCTGGGGTCTGGATTTGAAGGAACCAGATCATCATCCTGAGAATCTCACCTATATCATCGACCCATTTCGTAAGTCTTTGTGGCATCCTGAACTTGGCAGGTAACTATTTATCATGCTGATGAGTGCAGGAGAAATGACATCATTTCTATAGAACTCCTTTCTGCTAATCCTGGCCCTTTTACATCATGCTGGTTTGAGACTGGACACATAACAACTATGAAGAAAAGTCTCATTTTCTCCATCTGGAAGCTGCAGATAATACTGTTTAATAATCCAAGTAATCTCATTGTAAAAAGAGATTGTTGAAACCATTCAAAAAGTAGTCTTTGTAAGAATTTAGTAGTGAAAGTTTATATATTCAGCTTGTACTGTTAGGGCACCAGTGTTTGTTTTGTTTTATTTTATTTTATTTTATTTTGTTTTATTGCATTTTTAGCTGAATAATAACATATATTGATTTAAAGTTGCATGTCTCGAATGACCTTTGCTGGATGTTACATTTTAGATTGCATTTACATATGAGACACTGCTATTTTGTTAAGTAGGAGACATATTACAAGGATAATCTGTTTATCTAAAGCTATAATTCTATGTCTAGCAAGGATTCAAATTTCTAGGATGGAGAAGGGCTGATAGCTCAGTGAAGTCTGGTAAAACATCTCTGAGATAAATCCCAGCATAATTAGATCAGTTAGATCTAACTGTAAAATGCAAGAGAAGCTTAATTTTAATTTTCAAATGCACAGTTTGGTGCTTTGCTTTTTATTTTACAACTTGACAGAGATTTATCTGAAATTAAAAAATGCTGGAACTGGATGGATCTTTTGAATATGCATAAACTAAAAAGTGAGAAACTAAACTTTAAAAAAGGAGAAGCAGCTAGCTTCCTTTAAGGTTGGATTTTCTATTCCATGGAAACTAATTTGCCTCTAATGTAAATTCTCTGGTGAAAAGACGTGCCTATTTTGCAGTTGCAAGATCCTTCTTACACAGGCTGTGTGGGTACTAAAATAGTACGAGCAGCAAAATAACAGTAGCAATAATAACTTCAGTTACAGAGATCTACAGTTACATATACAATTGAGGGATCCCTGTCAAATTAGGTAGCATCTGGTTTCTTGGCATTGAGGTTCATATTTTAACTGATATGTTAACAACAGTTTCCACTTTTGTTTTTAAATGTATGCAGTATATAATCTTTTTGTGTTTTACTGTTTTATTGTGATTACAGTCCTTGTGACAGAAAATGGACAAGCCCCACTACGGGATTAAAGCTGCTGTTTAAGCACATAGTATATGAAGTGGCAGTACAAACTTTTTAGGGCAGTCGGTGCATTTTCATTCTGAACTGCAAAGGGAATTACAACTTGCTTAGACACAGAAAACATTCCAGAAAAGCTATATATTTAAAATACAATGGCTTTTTCTGAAATTGCACCACGTTTTGGAGCCTGAGAAGGTAAATCACAGTGAATAACCTTCTCAAGCTTTTGCAACTGAGACACCCCAGGAGCTTCTAACAACCGCCACTGTGATTTGTGAATCACAGTAATTTTGTCACCTAAAATCTACATGTGAGTGGTAACATTACAGAGTGATGGGAACACCACTCCTGACAGCTCTTGTGAATCAACTCTGAGCAACAGGACCTTGGCAATTTTAGGAGACAGCTCACACTGAGCAGAAGGATCCTCAGTTCCCATAATTTTCAAGACCCGGCATGGAAGCAGAGCCCTGGGCAAGAGACAGAGCAACTGAGGGCAACTCTTTACCCAGCTCCTTCAGAAACCGGCTGTATCTGTTGAAAAGGGGGCACAGAACGACCTGGGGAAAAGCCAGTACTACCTCTGGGGCCTGCAATCCAGGAGCATTTCTCTCCCTTCTGATAATCTGCGAGAGCCCGGCTTTCTCTCTCTTTGTGGAGCAAAGCGAGACAGCACACAGAATCACAGAATCACAGAATGTTAGGGATTGGAAGGGATCTCAAAGATCATCTAGTCCAATCCCCCCGCCAGAGCAGGAACACCTAGATGAGGCTACACAGGAATGTGTCCAGGTGGGTTTTGAATGTCTCCAGAGAAGGAGACTCCACAACCCCCCTGGGCAGCCTGTTCCAGTGTTCTGTTACCCTCACTGAGAAGAAGTTTCTTCTCAAATTTAAGTGGAACCTCTTGTGTTCCAGTTTGAACCCATTACCCCTTGTCTTACCATTGGATGTCACCGAGAAGAGCCTGGCTCCATCCTCGTGACACTCACCCTTTATATATTTATAAACATTAATGAGGTCACCCATCGGTCTCCTCCTCTCCAAACTAAAGAGACCCAGCTCCCTCGGCCTTTCCTCATAAGAGAGATGCTCCACTCCCTTCATCATCTTCGTGACTCTGTGCTGGACTCTCTCCAGCAGTTCTCTGTCCTTCTTGAACTGAGGGGCAAGCAGTGGGGAAGGTCTGCGGTATCAGGTTGTCAGTTCTGTGCTACAGTCTGAGGCAGAGGAGAGCTCTTGGGTTAGGACAATAGTACCAAAACCAGTGCCTTTCCCCCAGCATACGTAGTACAGATTTTTTTAAAGCAGTATTTTGGTTCTTTGTATTGTGTCACACTTAACACACTTAACTCAGACAAAGAATAGAATTTAACATCTCTTTCCCCCTCATTTCTGAGATAATACTTGATTGGCCAAGTCAAAAGCTCCTACTCCAGGGAGAAAAGTAAAAAATTTCAACAGGAAATCTGACAGCGCTGCTTTCTGCATGTCTATACCTATTTATCTACAGCCATACACTCCAAGCGTGCCCAGGAATGATCTCTGGCACTGAAATGAAGTTTCCTCCACTGATACACTGCCAGAACTTTTCCCAGCCCAAATTTGGCTCTTGTCAAGTACCATTCCCTCAAACTCTTCCCAGCTCCTGGCAGCTGGGAGGCAGAGCTCCCAGCAGAGGGTTTGCCCAGGGCCATCCTGTGCTGGGAGCTGAGGGAGGTCACAAGTGCTGGCAAGGGCAGTCCCTGCCCGTTGGCCTCCCTGGAGCACTGAAATTACCCTTCCCACCCCTAACAGCCCAGTCTTTTAGGTAACTTGCATTTATTCAGAATACTTCTTAAAACCTTAGATTGTTATATTGTTTCAGTCTCGGGATTTCCCCCATAAGGGTGGATCAGGTTTGCAGCAAATGTGGTGCCCACAACCAGCAGTGCGCAAACAGCCGGTTTCAACTCTATGAGGAGACATGTGGCTGGAAGAACTCCAGTGGGCAATGAGCTCTACCTGCAGCAGCTTCCAAACTGAAGAAACGCAGGACCTTGTGGTCACTGAAACCAGCAATAATGGTTTACTGAGAGGAAAACGGGCATTGCTGCATTGTGCTGCTCTGCAGAGCACAGCTCTTAGAGCAATTAAAGCCCAGGCCTGTTTAACACAGTTCACCATTAGCCAGCTCTGGAACAGTTTGGTTCGACAGTGGTTTCCTGGAGCATCTCACTGAAAATACGTTCATTTTTGGGCCCCTCATCATAAGAAGGACATTGAGGGACTAGAGAGAGTGCAGAGGAGGCAATGAAGCTGCTGGGGGGCCTGGAGCACAAGTCTGATGAGGAGCGGCTGAGGGAACTGGGGCTGTTCAGCCTGGAGAACAGGAGGCTGAGGGGAGAGCTTATCGCTGTCTGCAACTGCCTGACAGGAGGTTGTAGTGTGAAGGGGGTTGGTCTCTTCTCCCAAGTAGCAAGTGATAGGGCAAGGGGAAATGGCCTCAAGTTGTGCCAGGGAAAGTTCAGATTGGATATTAGGAAAAATTTCTTCACAGAAAGGGTTGTCAGGCTGGGAAGTGGTGGAGTCACCATCCCTGGAGGTGCTTGAAAGATGTGTAGATGAGGTTCTTAGGGACATGGTTTAGCGCTAGAGTTACATTAATGGTTGGACTCAATGATCTTGAGGGTTTCTTCCAACCAGAATGATTCTATTAATTACAGGCAAGCAGCACTTCTGTGAGAAACACAAACTTTCCATAGCTCGGATCAGGTCCTGGGCCTCACTCCCACTGCTGGGCCGACACTGCTGAGCCTTGCTCGGGCCCGTGTTGCTGTTCCCTCACAAGGGCATCGACCCCCACCCGGGGCAGCGGCAGCGCCGTCAGGGGCTCTGATGAGAGGGGGAATTACTGCACTGCCATGGAAGGAGGATAGGAAAAGGGCAGATAAAGGCGAGGCGGCAGTTTTAACCGGGGGCGGGGGCCACGCTACGCCTCGGACGGGCCCAGAGGCCCCGGCTCCCGCCACGGCGGAGCGGAGGGGAACGCCCCGCTGGGCCGGAAGGGCGCTGCTGCTCCTGCGCACCACTTGCCGGAAGTCCGCCGTCGCCCCGCCCACCCGCTCGCCAAGATGGCTGCGTCTACGGCTCGCTTAGCGGCTCGGCGGCTTTTCGTGCCTTGGTCCACTCGCCTGGTGCGACCGTCCTGCTCGGGGGACCGGGTAGGCGGCGGGGCGGGGAAGGGGGGGCCGTTGCGGAGGGTCCCACGCCCTGGTGGCTCTCCGCGCTGGTGCTCAGGCCGGCGCAAGGAGGGCGGGGGGATCGGCGGCCGGGAGGCGCGGTGCACGCTGGGATTTGTAGTCACGGCGGGGACAGGGCGAGGCGCTGCGGGCGCGCTGCCGCGGTGCATGCCGGGAGCTGTAGTCTCCGCGCCGCTGAGGTGAAGGCGGCGGCCGCCCCTCGGCGGGACACGGTGCCCCGAGGGACGAGCCTGGGTGCCGCAGGGTTTGCTGCCTGCTCCTGGGGGCCGCTCTCGTCCAATATCGTCCCCCGAGGGGCCGAGGCGTCGGGGCTGGCGTGGCCTCTGGAGCCGGAGCGGCGCAGCGCTGGGACGAGGGCGCGACGCCTCAGAGCGGGGCAGCAGCAGCGGCCCCCGGCACGGGCACTGCCGTGCTCACCCCAGGGGGCTCAGAGACAGCTTAAACCCGCCTCTCTCCCGTGGTAACGTGGGGCTACCCGGCAGCCCTGATCCCAGATCTCTCCCCTTCTCTCACCTTCCCCATCCTCCCAGACTGAAACCCTGCCTTTTTCTTCTCACAACAGGAGAGGGGCACTGTTTTCAAACTCATCTTTTTCCTTCCCTGTAATGCAGACTGGCTGTGAAAACGATCCCTTGCAACAGCCCAGGCTGGGAACTGCCTGTCAGGGGAGCAGCCCTGTGGAAGAGGCCGGGGGTGCAGGAGGACAGGCAGCTGCGCCTGGGCTGAACAGGCGGGAACACAGCCAGTAGATCAAAGCAAGTGATTAGTTTGCACTTGTGAGGTGGTTAGAATATGGCAGCTGGTTTTGTGCTCCTCAGAGTAAGGAAGACATTAGTGAACTGGAGTGCATTCAGCAGAGATGGTTGTGGACCGGAGCATCTGCCCTGTGAGGAGATGCTGAGGGTCTGGGGCTTTTTCAGCCTGGAGAAGACACAGCTTTGGTTGGACCTAACAGCAGCCTGCCAGCACCTACAAGGCTGTCAGGAAGACAGAGCCAGGCTTTTCCCAGTGGGACATGGTGGCAGAATGAGGGGCAATGGGCTTAAGCTGAAACAAGAGAGGAAGAACTGGATATATCAAACCCCTTTTTTCCCCATGAGGCAGTCAAGCCATGGAGCAGGCTGCCCAGAGCGGCTGTGCAGTTTCTCACCATCCTGAGAGATTTTCAATACTGCAGCTGCAGAAAGCTCCATGCAAACTGTTCTGGCCCCACAGGTGATCCTGCTTGGAGCAGGAGGTTGGACTAGAGACCTCCTGAGGTCTCTTCAAACTTGAATTGTGCTATGATCCTAAAATAAATGGGTTTTGAGAGATCTAGCCTATTGGTATTCCAGGAGGAGAGTGGGTGAGAGCTGGACTTTGTACTTTCATGTCAGTCACATGGTGAGGGAAATCTTTATTTGTTTGATACATTTAATATTTTTTAAATAGCTTATTGCTTGAATTATGCATTTAGGATATGCATTTAAATTGCTTGATGTTGAAAATGTGCAATAATCTTTTTTTAACCTACATTTTCCCTTCTTTTCTACCCCATTGTGATTTAATGTGCTTTAACTGCCAGATGACTGTATGGCAATTTCAATATCTGTCCCTGTTCAGAAGAATGGGTGACAGATTTGCAGTTCTGGACATAGTCCTCAGACTATATTTCACTTCACTTTAGAAAGCAGGTACCCCAAATAATTCCAGATGATAAAGGATATATTCAAGGTCCTGCAGGCTCTTGCTGGCAAAACTGGGAAACAAGTGTGGCTCTCGGGGTGGCTGCCTGATGACGGTAACATGCTTTTCTGTCGGATTATTTGGTTGGAGGGGAGCAGATGCAGTCTACTCCATTTTAATTACCTTCAAGTTATTCTTCTGAGTCAGGTTGATGCATACCTTCTGCGAAGTAGGGGCGAATAAATCAGTGCTGATTTTTTTTTTTTTCTTTTTAAATGCATGCTTTAAAACAAGATCCACAAACTTAATGTTTAAGCTGACGAATGCATTTTTCAGAAGAGCATCCTAGGATATACCGTAGCAATGTGAATGTGACTGATGCTTCTTCCTTACAGCGTGTGCACCTTGGAACAGGCAGGCTCAGAGCTTCCCAAGCAGCAACAGAAGTAATTTTAAATGTTCCTGAAACTAGGGTCAGTCCTCTGGAAAATGGCTTACAAGTTGCTTCTGAAGACTCTGGACTCTCAACATGCACAGTAGGTAACTTGTAAAGGGAAGGGTTTTTTCGTAACTGTTCATGTGTCTTCATTTCCCTGTGGAACTGAATTGCATGGTTTCCATGTTTATTAAGAATTGTTCTTAAAACTTAAACTAGGAAATAGAAATCTTAAGGCTTTTGTAAATTACTTGTGATTAGATTTTTTTTTTTTTTTGGTGAAGATCAAAATTTCCTTGTTCTTGAAAACCTGCTTTGTTTAAGCAAAAAACCATTTAAAAATAGGTTTTGAAAGTCTAAGTGTAGTTCATACACAAAACCAGTAAAGCTGCATTGTTAGCTGATAAAATGATTTTTTTTTTTTTCCCCCAATGAGGTTGGACTTTGGATTGATGCTGGCAGCAGGTATGAAAATGAGAAGAACAATGGAACTGCTCACTTCCTTGAGCATATGGCTTTCAAGGCGAGTATGAATATTGATGTAGAAGTTTACGATGGATTTATAAGTTATTTAGTTTTAAAGATCAATGATAAGAACTTTGTCAGAATTGTATGAATACATTTTCCAAATGGAAGAAAGAAAACAAAAATGAAGTGAAGCTAAAATCCTAGTTCTGTGTAGCTGATACACAACTGAAGATAAGTAACACAGGTCTAATTTTAACTCATTTTTAACTTCTTGTAATAGTCTTAGAAGACACGCAGTCCCTCTTTTGCCAGCATTTAATTTTCATTTGGGAGCGTAGTAAGATTTAGATCTGACTTTCAAGCTTGGAGAGATTAGTATGCCAGTTTTCTTTCCAGAAGACATTTTCTTTCTCTTGACTTCGACTTTTCCAGACAAGAAGCAGTAATAAGAGGTGAATTAAGTGTCTAGTTTGATTTTCTTATTATTTTTTATTTCAGGGAACAAAAAAGAGATCTCAGTTAGACCTTGAACTGGAGATTGAGAACATGGGAGCTCATCTGAATGCGTATACATCCAGGGAGCAAACCGTGTATTATGCAAAGGCTTTTTCAAAAGACTTACCAAGAGGTAACTGCTTTTATTCATCGGAAAAGCAGCAGAGAACAAAGTGCTTGTCCAGCTCTCCATGAGACAACACAGAATGATACTTTTGCAGCATAACAGTTCAATGCTTTCTGGGTGAAAAGCCCTTTCTTGAACTTTGCAGAATGTGAGAATGCAGGTTTGGAAAGGAGAGCGCTAGTATGGAAACTGGTGTTTGAAGTATTTCTGTCTTTACATTCCCAAAGGAAAATACCTTTTGGACTTTTCCCTTTCTGCAGAGCAAGTCTTCTGTCCCCTTGCAAATCTTATTAGCAAACCTTGGGATGCTTAGTCTTTGGGGTGGGTTTTACTTTTGGAGCCAGATTTTTCTAGTAGTCTGAAAATACACTTTCCATTCCCATCTCTATTTTCAATTAGCTGTGGAAATTCTCGCTGACATAATTCAGAACAGTACCCTGGGAGAAGCAGAGATTGAGCGTGAACGAGGAGTTATACTTCGAGAGATGCAAGAGGTTGAAACCAATTTGCAAGAAGTTGTCTTTGATTACCTTCATGCTACAGCCTATCAGGACACAGCCCTGGGACGGACAATTTTAGGACCCACTGAAAACATCAAGTATGTCCAAATTTGTGGCTGTCTTTAATTATGTGGTAACACCTATATATTGATAATGCTCATCTTTAAATGTAGGAAGCAGTTTCATTTTTCATTTTCACCCTGGAAGATAGCTGAAATGTCACTGGATGTAAGAAGAATTCCTCTATTGTCTTAATTCCACTATTGTCTTAGTTCCCCCGTAAGCAGGCATCAAATGGTATGTGAACTCAAGATGTCTACTATGTGTCTTCATTATTTGTCAGATTTTTCTCCCGTTTGTTAAAAATGCATCTGACAGAAAATTGCAAATACTCCTTTTTCCCATTGGTCAGGTGTTAGACATGATTGCAAATACAGCTGTGCTTGCACTGCTCTCTCAGCATTTGTTGGTACCAGTGCAGACCAGGAGGCTGCTAAATGTGCTGTTTTCACATTGGCTTGAGATCATTAGTGGATCATGCCTCCACCTGACTGAGCTGCAATTCTGGCTCCTTCTCAGGAAGCTACAACAGATTTGACAGGCAAAATGTATCCAATTCCTATTTCTGTTTTAGCAAGTCACCCTTATTGTAGCTTTCTGCTTCTGTGCACAGCTCTGTACATTGGCAGAACTTACAGTTATTTTGATATCATATTGTCCTGGACGTTTATCTCTTTTTACTCTAAAACTTTACTGACATGGTAGTAATGTTTCCTGGACTGTTTCTAGATCCATAAACCGTAATGACTTGGTGGAGTACATCACAACACATTACAAAGGACCTAGAATGGTCCTGGCTGCTGCTGGAGGTTAGTATGAGATACTCACCCTGGATCATGTGAAACTCTGCTTAAAACCATGGTCTGTAAGTTTCCGGGAACAACACAATGAATTACCAATTGTTCAGTAGGTCCTGGAAGTTTGTTTTTAGCCCTGTGTGTTTTGTGCCTTAATGCTTTTTGAACTTTTGCTCCCCTTTCTCCTCAGTAATATTCCAAAAACCTTCTTAAATCAGTTACTGGAAGTGAATTGGAGACCAAGGTCATTCTTCCATGGGGACAGGAAAAAAGGGGCCTGGCAGGGGTTCAGTGTGAAAAGGGGAATAGCAAGGAAAGCAGAGAGAAAGACAAATAACATTGAGGCTTGAAACTGAGAGCAAACAGCCTGATTTGCTGTAATATTAGCAGAAGGCCATTGAAGAGAATTAAAGAGGGTGATTGTTATGATCTTATTCTGTACAGGGGAGGTGCGAGGGATCTGGAAGTGGGGCATTAATGCAGTGGAAGAATAAATTACTGTGTGGTTGAGTCTTAAACTGCTTAGCAATTTAAAGTAACTGTTTACAGAGTAACGTTACTAGATGTGTGAAATACCTTTTTTCAGGGGTCTCTCATGATGAGCTACTGGACCTAGCAAAGTGCCATTTTGGTAACTTGCCGTCTGCTCCAGAAGGAGGACTGCCGCCCCTGCCACCTTGTAGCTTCACAGGCAGTGAGGTAAGCTGTTAGGTGGCTGTTTCAGCTGACCCTTATGTCCCCTGTGAGCACAACTGACATGTGCTCTCTGCTGAGGAGGGAGAGCTGCTCAGCCACAGACTCAGCAGATTAAAAGGTTTCTTGCCCCCAGTGAGGGCAATGGAGTAGCTGCTTTCCAAAGCAGGACTTCACAACCTTTCTTGGACAAGCCTCACTGCCGCCACTTTTTCTGCTTCATCAGGTCCTGGAGGAATATTTCCCATGCCCCTGCTGCTTTCCTTTTACCCCCTTGCCTACTGTGTTGGAGCATTTTGATGTGTTGAGAATCACTAATTTAAAGGATATGTTAGAGAACTGAGGCATCTGTGTTCTATTCCCAGCTCTATTTGGATTTTGAAAAGTCAGCAGCTTTTCTTGCTGCTGTTTGTTGTAAAATGATCAGTAATGCCCTCTCCATGTGCGTGGTGTTAGGCTTGTGGTTGGCCAAGTGCTCTGGAATCGCCACAGGGAAGACTAGTTAAGGCCGATATTAAATAAAGCTTCATATACTTTAACTTCTGGTTCTGTATGTGCATCCTTTATAATCCAGATGTAATGGAAATGTCTGTCTCCTGATATTTACCTTCCCACATACATTGCTATGTACAGGTTGTGCTACAGCAGCTGCTTTCGCATGTTCCCACAGATTCGTATAAGAGATGACAAGATGCCGCTGGCGCACATGGCGATAGCTGTTGAAGCGGCTGGCTGGTCGCACCCAGATACAATCCCCCTCATGGTAGCGAATACTCTGATAGGCAACTGGGATCGTTCCTTTGGAGGAGGCGTGGTGAGTGACCCTGCAAGCACCTTCCTGCACTTCATGGTGCTGGTGGGCTGGGGAGATCTCTCTGACTTGGGCAGTGCCAGTACAGACCCGTTCAAACCCATCTGATGGCATTACTGCTGCTCTATGGCTATTTCTGAAGGGCCTTTTTTTTGGAGTGAGAGAAGGGGATCCAATCATGAGTCAGAGAATTTTTTGCCCAAGATCTAGGAAAATCTTAGGAAGTGGTTCTAAACCACCACAGTAGGAGTGACTCAAGGTTTGCCAGCCCTCACGGAAAATAGGATGCTTCATACCTGTATGTCGTCAGAACCCATGGGTATCAGTAACTGTCCCTGTCTTGAACCTAAGTAGCTTTGTGATTTTGTCTTAAATCTGCGTTGTTACTTGGAAATGATAATTAACCTTGTAGCTTCTGCTGGAGCCTGTGATACTACTGCGTGTTCTGTCATCACTGAAATAGAAGCTGGAGACCATGGAGGCGACTAATAGGCTTTCAAAAAAAACTTCATAAAATAATACATTTTTCTTTTCTCTCAGCAGAATTTATCCAGCAAACTTGCTCAGGTTGCCTGTCATGGGAACCTGTGTCACAGTTTCCAGTCCTTCAACACCTGCTACACTGATACAGGGCTTTGGGGACTCTATATGGTCTGTGAGCCATCCACTATACAAGACATGGTGCAATTTGTTCAGAAAGAATGGTAAGCTAACAACTGTTTCTCTAAAAATACTGTTTTCAGTGAAGGAATACAATTTTAAAAAGAGAGTAATCATTTAAAGAGAATATTTTTGTTCCTCTGCTTAGGCTTGCCTGGAAGAAGCAAATGAATCAAATTCTAAGCTTTGACATTCAGTGTGGAGACCCAACAGCCAGTTTCTGGCACCCTTACATGGAATGAATAGCTTAAGGTTTAGGTTTGGTTTTCTTTTTCTGCCCTGGAAGAATCAATATTAACTGTAGTTAATGTAGTGGTATTGAATTTTTTTTTTGACTTGCAAGTGACAGGAGTTACCAAAATGTGTTAGACCTTTAGACTACTACTAAGTCAGTGTACAGTACCCATGAACTGCACATTTGACAACTGAAAGAGTAAATATTCATGGATGAGAATAATGAATGTGCAATTACTCATGAACACCATTAGCGGTTACCCATTTTGCAATTGCTGTCACTCACGACGTACAAGGTGGTGATGTCACACAGAGCTCTAGTGTGTACATAGGGATATGATATCGTGTGAGGTAGGTGAGCTGTTATATATGGAATTTTGAAACCTGGGATTCCAGATAATAATAATTCATCTAAGGCTTAAATCTAAATTGAAAAGATGTCTATAGGTGCAGCTGTAATGTTTGAACTGCAGATGTGATTAGGAACAGACATATGTTATTTAAGAGCACTGATTTTTAAAGTAGGTAAAGTTGAAACAAAAGTTGAAAGAAAACTTGAAAATGAGGAGCTTTTAAAATCATGTAGATCACTTCTCATATGCCATTATTCTATGAGATCTCTGTAAACAATCCATGGAGAAGAATGGCATAATTGTAGCTGCCCATCTGCCGCAGCTTAGCATTCCTGTGACAAGAATGTGTTAAGGTATCTGGTGCATCCCCTATCCTGGTGAAATGTTCCTTGTGCGGGGTGGTATATCATTATCTCACCAAGAGCCAGGAAGTAATAGATTGCCTTCTGGGCTAATTAACTCTAATCGTTTGGCTCCTACTATCTTAGTAACAGCTATTCTCAAGATAGCAAGTATGGACTACACATGGCTCAAAATATTTGTTTAATGAAATACAGCTCCTCTATGGGGAATAACTTGCTCTTTGCTATACTGGTATGCTTCCAAAAAACCCTACTCTTATGCTGCTGCTTTGTATCCTATGGCTTTTTCACCAGCTCTCTTACCAGCTCTGCCTATAGAAAAGACATGCCTGGTAGGTATACTAATGGATACATACCTCTTTATCATAGGCAATCTTGTGTGCTACAGGTTACAATTATTTAATGCCTTTGGATTTAAACTTTTTCAGGATAAGACTTTGCACAAGCGTTACAGAAAATGAAGTAGCTCGAGCGAAAAACCTTCTCAAGACAAATATGCTGTTGCAACTTGATGGTGAGACTTATGAGAGCTTTTTACTCTTAGCGGAGTTGTATGCTGATAACTGAAGCATATTTTCACCTATTTTAGGGTCGACGCCAATCTGTGAAGACATTGGAAGACAAATGCTGTGTTATAAGCGCCGAATCCCAATTCCAGAACTTGAGGCAAGAATAGAAGTAAGTGGCACTCATGTTGCAATTCTTAAATTAGGCCCTTGAGAAATTCAGTTGCTAAGGGAAGTAACAATATGGAAGCTGGACTGGTTCCAACTGAGAAAATTTTTACCTGTTTTGTTGCCCATTCCCCTGGATTATACAAAAGTAATATCGTTGGCTCTTAATACTTTTTTAGGTAGGATTGGTAACAAAGGTGTCCCTTTACCCTTCTAGGCTGTTGACGCTCAGACTATTAGAGAAGTTTGCACAAAGTACATCTGTGATAAGCATCCTGCAGTTGCTGCCGTGGGTATGTTAAGTTTCCCTGCCCTCCTGTAACCCCTTTACACCAATCGGTATCAGTTTAGTGCATCATAGCTAACTTTCTTTAACTTCCAGGTCCCGTTGAACAACTTCCAGAGTATAACAAAATCTGCAGTGGCATGTGTTTGCTTCGTGAGTAGTGAATAACAGGAACTTGCAGTATGTTTGAGCTCTAAAAACCAAACCAACCAATGCACCCCTATTTAAAACTTTTGAGTTGGAGAAATGCATTTGAGAAGATTAAATTTCAAGAACCAGACAGTCCTGTGTGCTTGTATAATATAGGAAGGAAAACACATACAGTATTTGCATTTTTATTACAAAACAAAGATTGTCAGTAAGAGTCATTTCTTGACTTTAGTAGCATTCATCACTTGTTCTTGAGCAGCCTTCTTTGCCTTGACCATTTCAACGAGTTCCTGGAGAGTAGGAAGAAAAAAAAAAAAACTTGTCTAAATGAGGAACTTGTTAACAATTGTTTTGAACACTACATATATTCAGCCTGAAACACCCTAACTCTCAACATAGTGAGGAATTGAGACAGTTTAATACCTTAAAAGTTTCTCTTAGAAACAAATAAATGAATGGCAGGTCAATGCTCAACTACTTCTCTATAGCAGGAACTTCACCTACGAGAGGCTGGGGATAGGACTTTACCATCTACAAGGGCTTGCTGTCAAATTGTAAGACAGATTTCATGACACAGACTTTCCTTCTCAGCTTCCAGAGCCACTACTTTCACTGAGGAAAACTTAATCCTTACTGCTCTTTTGGAGTTGAGTTACCAAAAAAAAAAAGTTTCTTCATAAGGCTCCATCATGTGCTAGTTTGCTGTTGTCAGATACTGTCTCTGGTAGGGAAAGCAACAGTAAAAGCAAAAGATCTAACAAGACCTGAGCTAATTACAAGCCTAGGAGGAGGTGAGTTACCTTACCTTGTATCGTTTCATGCAGTCTTTTTTTGACCGGCCTGGAACAGCTGCTGCAATTTTCTCCCATCTTTCAGGAGTATTTACTGGATAAGTCTTCAATGCTTGTTCTAAAAGCTTTTGTTCTTCTGTAGTCCAAGGGGATGAATCTAAAGGTGATCCTGTTTTTAAATGCAAAAATGACAACAGAAAAAGAAATTGAATAAGAACTCTGAGATAAACCTAAGAAAGTATTGTAAAATCTATTCAAGTTGATTTAAAATTCTTGCAGTTTTGTGATATAACTAGTCTGAGCAAAGGGCTACCCAGTACTAAAAACTTGAAAGAAAAGAAAAAAAACCCCACCCAAACCAACCAACCTAAATGAAAAAAAACAAAACAACAACCCTGAAAGTGACTGGACAGACAGTCCTGGGGATCTTTAATAAAGCACAGAGAGGTTAGAAGGTAACATCTTCCTTTATCAGCTGGGCGTTAGGTCACTGTAGCTGCCCTGTGAAGCTGCAGCATTAGGGCAGCAACATAGCTTTTCCTTTTGCGTGTTGGTAAGGAACGCTTAGTAAGGAAATGCAGCCTTCTGCCAGTGCCTGGAAAATTTGATGGGAGGCATCTGGGGTTTAGCAGGAGACCAAAGCTTAGCTGTAGGATGATCCTATATATCAAGTGCCTCGACTCAGGTATACTCTTGCCTGAAAATGTATCACCCTCAGAGGAACAGATGATCTCAGCAGACTTAACCTGTTGCCTCACCAGAAAGCATTTTAAACTGTCACTATTTAGTTAACTGTGGTTTGTACTGTGTGTACCAGAGACCCTCAAACCCAGTAACAGCCTGAATCACCTTCTTACTTGCTAGCCAAGTTTGTAAACTTGTTTATGAGCAAGTATTTAAGTTCTGGATTACTTTCTTACTAAGATGTGCAGAGGAAGCAATGCTGCAAGAAGGGTTCCCTTTTCACCTTTACCTTCAAATCGTTCTGAGGGGGCAGCACTGTCCATCTGAGGCACCACACCATGTTCTTTTTTAAATTTGTCAAATGCCTTCTTGTTTATGTCATCTTTTTGATGAGGGTCTATGAGCAACAGACATTGAGTAGAATAATTAATGCAACAAAATCAAAACCAGATATTATAATAAAAGCATAGTGTAGCAGATTATTGTAAACTAATAATCACATAAAGGAAGTAGGAATTAGGTTTTTTGATTAAAATGATGGTAAAGAGGTTGATAAATAAAAAAGGTAATTTTTCAGGATACAATAGACTTGGCTTAAAGTGTCAGGCTCTCCCCCCCATCCTGCTTTATACTGCTCAGAGAAGTACTTTCTCCATATAAGCTTAAGCACGAATCTGCAACTTCAGTGAAATCAAGAGGGATTATTCTCTAAAGTAAGGGCTGTGACACAAAGCTCACGTATTACAACTGTGTCAGAGGGGCAGGAACACTGGAAAAATCTGAGTCTTGTGCAGGTATGTGCTTTGAAATAGAGAAACTTCTTGAAAACTTTGGGTTTTTTTTCTTCTATAGTGAAATGTTTTGATTTTCCTGTGAACAACATTGACTTTCCTCTCTGAACAACATTTCTTTTGGGGATATAGAGAGAATCTCAAATCTATATATCAGAATAGAAACACAAAGCCATTCGAAGAAAATCAAGCTGTACAGGAGCATGCAGACTGTCATATTTCAAAAATAAGGTAATATAGATACCAAGCTTTTGAAGGCTCTTTGCTTTATTGATGACATCTTTTGCCGTCCGTTTTATTCCAGTAGTAGAGTGCAAGTTCATGTAATTGGCAATAACTTCCCACCTAAAGCACAAGCAGAAAGGGTAAACCAGCATATTACAAAATAGCTTATCTTCATACAAGCTACAGCCAAGAACCTGTACACGTCTATATCAACTCCTAAGTTTAATAATCCTTAAATGCATATAAACTCTGATGGTAACTATTCTGGAAAGCTTTCAGTCACTAAATGCAGATGTTTCCCTTAATAATTCAGTCAGCTTGGGTGCACTTCTTGGCTTCCGATACAGGAAAAAGGATGGGGTAGAATGTCAGTCTGTACGTGCAAACTCCTAATCCTCAAAACTCTGCTCAGCTGCTGCTTTCCGCAATTCCCTGAACACCTCTGACATTAAATACTGCAGGCTGCCCTGAGAAGTTACTAACCCTGTGTCCACTGTCCCTCAGCAGAATACCTGAACATTGGATAAAGGGGGCTTCAACAGGAGAGAGGTAGAACAGCCCCAGCCTCAGAACTGTTCCTAGTGCATCCTTAGAAAATATTTGTGTGTGATCAGACAGGAGCATCCTATCTGGGCCTGTGTTCTCAATGTGTGCTGCAGAAACAGGTACTGCTGTCTCCATGAAGAGTGTGTTGGTTTTGTTTTTTAAAGTAAGCATCCAGATCTCGTAATGGAGACTTCAGATCTGTGGATCCTAAGTGGTAGAAGGCATTTCATTCTTGGGAAAGAACAGGATTTTAAGCATACTCATGTTCTTGATGCTTATTAGTAAGCCAATTGCCAGTTCAGCTTTCTGTGAATCCCAGCCTGTCCCTTTTCCCCTGGCTGTTCCCTAAAGGGGGCTGGGGCACTTAACTCACATCTCTGCATGCAAAGAGGAGAAACCAGCCTCACAATCTTTGTGGAGCTACTGGCAGCAACTTACATGCTTGTATTCCTACCCAGCTGGATCATAGTCACTGTTCCGGTTTTGTTTTCTGCTTTAATGACTGGAGCCTAACCTGTAGTAAGCCCTGTGCAAATATACACCTTGGCCCAGTCTTGCTGATGGGGGGAAACAAGACACAGGGCCAGAGCTAACTCCAGTGACACATAGAGCAGGGAGTAAAGAAGACAAACCACAGGCTGCTCAACAGTCAAGGAAAAGGAGACGTTTAGGGAGTCCTTATACTGACATCATACTTAGGATGACCTGAAAATAAGTTATGGTTATTTAATTAAAAACTGTTAGGGCATTTAACACCAAACTCGAGAATTACCTTGAGTTAGTCCCTGCTGGGAAGAGGTTCACAGCTTTAATTAACAACTGTAAATCATCTTCTGGCCAATTTTTGCTTCCTCCTCCACCACCAGTGGTTGACTTTTCTGAACTCTTTGTTGCTTGGCGCATACGAGCTTCTGCCTCTTCTTTCTCTCGCCTTATTTGTTCATTTATTTCTTCTATCTGAAGGATTGTAAACAAGCGTTATTTATATTTACATTTTACTGTGACACAACCCCCTCTCTCTGGAATTACTTCGAGCCTTGAATTTTGCTTAGTTTGTTCTGTACGTTATACATAAGGAAATGGAGGAGCTTATCTGCTCTGGTATCATTTCCCTCCATCCCATGTGTAAATTTGGCCACCCCAGATCAGGAGCTACAGTAGGAATCTGTCATAAATTCACTAGGAAATTAAATGAACACTTTCAGGATTAAGGCAAAACTTTTGGATACAGTGTGAATGTCCAGGCTAACACCTGAGGTACAGGGACAGATCCACAAAAGTTAAGAATATCCATGTTGAATATGCTGACTCCCAACTCTCCCAACCCAGCTGCTGCCTAAGCCTGGCTATGCCAGAAATTCTGTTACTATGGTTGTACTAAGTTAGGAACTAAAATCTGGGTTGTTGCAGGTAATACTAAGTGCTTACTCAGGGTTAGATGGCCATGTGTAGTTTGTAAGCAAGCAATTCAGCAGAACTTAAGTTACCCATTGCACATCTTTGTGAACTGTAATCACATCTTGAGACTGTGCTCTGACACATTTTTAATGTATCTGCTTCTGCGTATGCCCAGTCTGGTCTTGGCAATATTAAAAAAGCTCTGCACTTACACCTGTTGGCAGGATGCCCAAAATAGGTTTCTGTCTGTCTTGTAATAAAATCTTCCTGGCAAAGGAAAATTATCTGGTGGAGAATTTTCATTAATCCAAGAGCAGAACAGTTTTAACAGAGGTAGAAAAGTGACTGTCCCGTGTTTGGAACACCCTCTTGGAGACTGGGAGATTGGATTCAATCCCCTGTAGAACGAGAGGGATTTAAGTCTTAAGTTGTCCGATGAGTAAACCTGACCCTAGGATGGGGACTGATCATCTTCCCCACCAGGAAAGAAAGTTCACAGCTGTGAATTCAAAGGAGGTGAGAGAAAGCACCTTATTCTTTCTGCAGGATGTGGGTTCAGCCTTATTAGTCCAAATGGCTTTTCCCTGCTGGCAAATTTAGGCAGATTCTTGCTGAGTTTTGTAAATCTTGACCCCAAGTGACTTGCTTTTCCCATACTTTGGTATCCAACCCAGTGGCCCTTCCAGTGCCTACACCTGCAGCACTTCAGTCCTTTTGTGGATCTGCCCCAGCTCATGGATTCTACACTCCGATTTTCGTTGTGTAGCAGAATAGGTTAAGACTGCCCTCCTTCCCCTCTAGTAACTGCTACCCATTGTTGGGCAAAATTAAATTCCTCCACTGCTTCTGTGCACTGTACAAATGGTAGGTGTTGTGTACTTCACTAATTAAAAATGCATATTGTTCTCCTCAGCTGGTCCTGGTTATTTCACCAGCCATGAACTGCACTACGTAAAATGGAGCAGAGATCAACTCTGCCTCAGGGACTCTGAAACCCACATCTCTTGTGTTTAACAGGCAGGATTCCACAGCAGCTACGTTGTATCGTACTTTGATTCAGTCACATAGATTTCACAAATCAAATTATTCTGTTATTTTATTTTGATTTGACACTCAGCATAATTACCTGTTTTACTACAGCCGCCTTTCCTCCTTCCCTTGTTGTGGATGTAAGTGCTTCATTCAAGCATTGCAGACTAAAAATAAATTATTATGTTATAACAGATAGCTAGCAGAAAGATGGGTATCAAAAGGAGCATCAATCAGCAACAGAAAAACTTACCTTGCTAGCTCAAGACGATCACAAAGCTTTTCCACCTCCTCCATCATTTTAACACAATCTGCCTCATTATCAGAAAAGTAATTCCAGTTCTGGAAGCAGAAATAGATGTTCTACAAAGTTCTTGAACTTTATTGTCCCATTCTTTCAGACAAAGGCTTAACACACAGCATTCTTCAGCCACTGCTGTGTCTGGGCCTATTTCAGCAGCTTTACTCATAACTCAAAACCGTATGGTAAACTTGTGGTTTAGTATTTCACTTTTTCGTAAACCCACTTTCCATTCCCATCTCCAGCCATAAGAACAAGCAAGCATGTGACAGGGTATGATCTAAGCAAACATAGTAATATACAGGTCACATTAATGAAATTAATATAATAATACGTAAATACCTTGCATGTCGTTCTCAGTTTTTGCCTTTCTTTCTTGATTGCTTTTTTCTGTATCTCTTTTTCTTTTTTTGCTACTAATGCTTGTTGCCTGAATTCTTCTTCTTCCTTTTCTTTTGCTAACCGTGCTGCTTCTAATTCTGCTTGTCTTTGCTGCATTCAAAAGCAAAAAAAAAACCCCAAAAAAGACCTCAAAATCATACCATTATAGGGTCATTCAATATTAAAATGTGCTGTTTCTGGTTTCGATGGTGCATGGGTGATTTTGTGTGTGTGTGCGTGAATACTTCAATGTTTGGTTTTCTGAGAATTTTGAGGGAGGTGATGGAACGTGTACCAGTTGGCATTAATTCAAATATCCACTAGGAGGACCCCTAGTTTATAAATCCTGACTTCTTTTACAACAAAGATATAAAAGTGCATACAGTTTCCTATGCCTGCCTTAAGAGTATAAGCTTGGAAAAATGCAGCAGTCCAACATTTCTCCTGCATCATTATTAACATAAAATCTTGCAGTGCTCTAGTATTAGTCTTTTAAGTCACTTTTTAGCACCTTACAGTTGCCCTTCATTCCCAGTACTGTTTTCAGAGCCACCTTATCCAAACTGTATTAATCAAATATCATAGAATAGTTCGGGTTGGAAGGGACCTTCAAAGGTCACCTAGTCCAACTCCCCTACCATGAGCAGGGACATCTTCAACTAGATCAGGTTGCTCAGAGCCCCCTCCAGCCTGGCCTTGAATGTCTCCAGGGATGGGGCATCTACCACTGCTCTGGGCAACCTGGGCCAGTGTTTCAGCACCCTCAAATATGTTGTGTTACCTCAAGGTGTTTCATACCAATCAACCACTGACAGACCACACACACAAGGTGAGCAGCTGTATCCATTTTACAGAAAAGGAAAGTAGGCCACAGAACTTAAGGACTGCCTCTAAATCAGAGGAACTATATGCAACAATAAAACTCAGTTTTCGAAGTATTTTTGTTTCAGATCTCTGCTCCTTGTTTTCATCTCCTTCTCCAAAGGCTGCCAGTCTTGCAGTGCCTGTTGCACAGCAAAGACAGCACATCTTTAAACCCCAATATAATTCTAACAGTAGCTTTCTGACACATCTACAAGCTGAAGCAATGGCTCAGGTGTGAATGAACCAGGGTTTTTCAACTCAAATAAAGTAGTTAACTTACTTTTTCTTTTGCCTCCTGTTCTTTTCGTTTTGCTTCTACCTTTGCTTTCTTCTCTGCTTCTTTCTTTGCCTTTTCTTCTTCCTTAAATTTCTTTATCCTGGGATCACAACTGTATGCATTGTCTGGTAGAAGAAAAGGTGCATCATGTACAACAGAAAACCAGATTTCCATTGTTATTTAACAAATCTCTCTTTTAAAAAAACCAGCAGTTTGTATGCTCACCAACAAGCGTCCTGATTCTGTTCATTTCTTCTTTTTTTCTCAATGCTCTGGCAGCTCTGTTCTGCTTTTCAATCCATCTCCTTTCATCTCGACTAGAAAGGGAAAGCATAGTTTGTTTAGTGCTAATACCCTACAGCAGGAGTGTCAAACTCATTTTCACCGGGGGCCACATCAGCCTCACGGTCGCCTTCAAAGGGTGGATGTAATTTTAGGACTGTATGAATGTAGGAGTAGTTACATTCATACAGTCCTAAGATTACATTCGGACCTTTGAAGGCGACTGTGAGGCTGATGTGGCCCCCGGTGAAAATTAGTTTGATGCCCCTGCCCTACAGTGTCACTCTGTTAAAAATTCAACAACAAACTATTTTTAAAAAGTCTCCCCACACAGATGCTTTTCGCTGAATACTTCAAAAATAGACTTCAAAAAAAAGGAAGTTCCAGGCCCCAAACTCATGTCAAAAATGCCAAGTGTTTACACAATTATGTAAACCTACAAAACTAGCTGCTTATCTGTCATTGCAGGGAATGAGATCATGGACTTTATTGCCAAAATGCAATCCACTTGTTGACTTAACATTAAAGCCAAGCAAAACAACTGAAATGCTGGTATACAGTTTAATTAAAGGGCAGTGATACAATCAATGTCAATTATCTCCATTTTGCAGACTATAGGTCATGTTGAGTAAACCTATCAGCACAGAAATAACACTTTCTATGAAGTACTGTGACACTCCAGTAAAATCATGCTGGATTCACTCCAGTAAAATAGAGCTCAGGTTAAATAGATTAAAAATTGTCTGACTAAATAATCTGAAAATATTTGTCAGTGCTGTCAAGAAAGAGACAAGTTTGTTCGTTTGTTTGTTTGTTTTAATGGGGGGGAGGGGGGTCTATATCCTCATTCACACAACCAAATACAGAACAGTTTACCTCACAACAAAGAAAACAATCCCCAGAACAGAGCAGGAGACTGCTATGAATGGATTGAAGGTTTTAAACAGGAGCAACGTGACCTTTGGCAACAAGGGGTAACAAGGACCATGAGCATCTGAACAGAAACTGAAATGTAGTTCTCTCTCAAGTACAGCATACTATGTACCTTTTGTCTGAACGTTTTTAAAAAGGACACTAATGACAGGAATAAGCACAAAAAAGAGCAATGCAAATAATTCAGGAGCCTTCCAATGAGAAGCCTAGAGATTAATCTGTACAATATATCAAAAGTACAGGTGATACGCAATTAATTACAGTGCCTCCGCAGAACCTTCACAGGAGGGAGAACATTTGGTCCAGAGAGGCTCAGAGAATTTAATAGCATGAAAAGGCAGAAGAGGAACGAATACCTAGCTGTAGCCTAAACATGTCACAGTTTTTAGCCACAAAGCAAGCTAACCACTGCATCTAACTGCAAAATTGATTTCTATTCAAACTTGGAAGAAGAGGTTCATACAATGAAAGTTATGGTTATACAAGGATGACCAAGTGAAAGGTTGTGTCCTGTGAAATATGTGTTAGACTAAATGGTTCGGTGCCCTAACTTGAACATTCTGTGTATAACTGTAGGAAGGAAAAAACCAGAATGTATATTCCAACAGCTACAGTTGAGTAATCCAGAACTATCACTATATCAACAAATACACAATTTTTATTGACATCAAGCCATCAGAAATACTTCCTAGAATTTAGAGAGATTATCACTTGTCTCAGCACAGTTTAATAAAGAGCTGGAGAAAGGAATGGTACCTGCTTACTCATCCACTCTGTTCTGCCTCCAGCTTCTGCCTGTGTTTGGGACTTGCTGGAACTACAAGTCTGAACTTAAACGAACAAAGATTTCAAAGCACCTCGCGAACACCTCTGTGATGTGAGCAAGAACTACCTCAGTTACACAAACAAGACAAAGAGAAGCCCACAGCCAGTCCAGTTCAAGTCCATGGGTGACCACTAAGCTGGGAAAGTCCATCAGTCTTAGTTTGGCTACGTTTCTTCCTATGACTTACAGGCTACTAGAAAGTTGGAAAATTTTGCAGTTTCAGTCTCCTGTCAAATTTATTTTTATTTACATACCATTCTGCTTTTTCTTTTTCCTCTTCATCCAAGTAGGAAAACTCTCTCCAGGAATCAAAATTATACCTAAATTTAAAAAAGAAAAAAAATAAGAAAACAGCAAAACTATTACAAATAATCTACCTTTTTAACTATTAGGTTTTTTACAGTTTATAATACATAATTTATAATTATGCTGCGCCTATGATTCCACTGTGCTAAGTCAAAACGCAAGATGCTATTGGAAGTAATGATTTACATCTCTATGTGTAAGACAGAGGATATTTTAGGATGGGATCAGTCTCACCAGCTCTGAATGTCTGCAGTGCAGTTGTCTAAGCTCCCATTACAGGCAGCAGAGATGCAGTGCAGTCTGGAGAGTTCAGAGAGAAATTAATGTAATCTTTCTGTAAGCGTCCGTATTTAGCAGATGAGTCAAGCCATAAACTCTACCGACTTTATTGGACTAGACAGACCTCCCTTAACTAGGGGAGCTTAAATGCCTGCACTGAAAACACAGGTTAGGTGAGATGAACCCCACCTCTAGTCTGTGGGTCAACTCGGTTCACAGCCACTGTGGTCAGAGAACTGCTAGGAGCTTGCGTTGTAGCTGTGAATTTACAACGTGGATGTTTGAGCAAGGAGAAAGCCAGCTCGGTTTGTGGAAGGCACCAAACAGCTGTGAGGTGATATCCTGACAGTACTAGGTCAGGACAGGCCACAGCCAACAACCTACATACAAAAGAGTCTGCAAGCCCTTCGCATCACACACCTTGAATACTGTGAATAGAGATGGAGGCATCAGCTAACTTACCAAAATGAATAGAATGCATCTACCTCTTCAAATGATGAGTTCATGTCCCCAAGTTTAGGAACATTTTTCTTATTTGACCACCTGAAAATAAATGGATATATTCAAGAACTAATATATATAATCTTAACACATGCCATGTTATGAAGTAAGTACAGAATCAAAATACCAAATTAGAGGCTCCCTCCCACCAACACAGAGGGGCTCCAGGAGACAGGGAGAAAACAGGAGAGTTCTTATTAAACATCCTCCAGATTGGCCTTTTTTGGGGAGCTCTCCCAAAAAATCAAACTCCTCCTGCCTGAGTTTGATATGCCTACTAGGAGACCTGATGGAGCACAGGCCATCTTTGTAGATATTGAGGTCTCCACACATGTTCTCCTGGTAGAGGAGCTTACAGAAAGTGGACAAAAGGGGCTCTGTGAATAGCTCGGCTCTGTGATAGACTACAGGAAGTTTCCCACATATTCCAGTGGAGTACAAGGGAATAACGCATGCTTTGCCTGCCTTCTGTTTTTTCCCTACAAAGAGGGGGATTTCCATAGGCTCTAGAATTTGTTATGCCATAACACAGCATCCATTTTCAAGCAGAGATGGAAACAACCCATCTGACAACCACAGATCCACATCTGAATATCTGTAATACTTGATAAAAGATTAAATCTACTTCAGATAATCAACGGATTGTCCAGAATGTGTTGCAAAATGCTTCACACAATAAACCACTTTTTTTCATACAGGTAAAAGGTGAAACAGACTTCTATTGTGATAGCCTTAATACAAAGTCAATTGGCAAGCATGAATCAAATGCAGAAAAAAAGGCACACACCTTAAGAGAGAATCACCAAATATTGATAGTTATATTTATCTTCTCTGTTAACCAGATAAATTGTGAACATAACTATAGTCTTCTGTTAATGTCTCACCCTCATAAGAAAATAATTAAAAAAAGGACTTTTTAGTCAGTAGCATAGACATGCTTGGTATAGGTATAAGTATCTATAAGATGAAACGTGTTGTACAAAAAGGACAGTAATATGGAGCTGAGAACATACTTTTTTTTTTTAAATCTCATGGGTCAAGCTCCATGCCACCAGTGTGACAGATCAGATTACTTTAAAACGAAATAATAGAGAATGCATTACTTTACTGGTATTACATTTCTAGCAAATTAACGCATCTCCAGCATCCCTTAAAATCACACCTGTTCCAAACACAATGGCAGAAGAGTTTGCAAATCCTGCTTCTCCAGCAACAGCAAAAGCAGTCTGATGTAGCTTACCTGGCATTTCTTTCAAAAACTGGTGAAAAAACTTCAAAGAAGTTCTCTTTTGCTTCACTTTTGGAAGGTACAGAGTTATCAAAAGTAGGATCTATGCTGTTAAATGCTCGTCGTTTTACAGGATCAGATAATATTTCGTAAGCTGAAAAAAAAAAAAAGGTTAGCAGATATAAAATATGAGACTAAAGTGAGTCCTCCCCACAAGGTGGGACTGTAACAGAAAAGGTTCTGTATGTTTCAAAAGATGCTCTCGGATCTCTGTTGGATCTATCATTCTGTACAGCTTGATATTTAATTATTTTAGTGACACTGAACAGCACTGCTGTCAATTCCTGTTAAACTAAGTAGGAGGAAAATGTTTATGAAAAACAACACATTTAACCATTGAGATGTAACAAACCAGAGTATATTTTAAATAATTTTATAGCAGTAAATTCAGTTCAGGCACTGGGGGTTTGGTCATGATGTCTTCAGGCTTTTATCCCACACCAGATCCTTGCAGATAAACTGACAAAACGGTCTACTAAGACAGGCACAGAGTAAAAGCAGTCCCTGACTTGATACAATGTCAGAAATGGCAAAAACAGGAGCCATTCAATAGAATTTTTGCAGCTTATGATGAAAATGTACTGAGACCTGGAAAGAGTATAAACCACCACATAGCTACTACCCAAAACATGCACACACTCCCAGTCTGCCTGTTCTTACAGTCCTGCAGTTGGGGAGCATCACGTTACGGAATCTTATAACCTGGAAATCACACTGTAGCTTCAGTCAACCTTTGTTTTCTCTGAAGGAAGTGTGGGATTACTTTGTCAGTTCTACAGTACCCACTATTTTCAGTAAGAGTGAAAAGTCATCAGAGGAATCAAATTTGTGTTGCGATCATTGATAAGCTTCTCTGACTGCATCCCTGGACAGATAACACACTCCCAGGAAGGTCAGATCTCAAAGGTGATGAGCTGGAGCTGGCACTCTGTGGTTCTGTAAACTCATCTCGCTGCACGTGTCAGTGGAGAGAGGAAGGGATGCACAGGACCACCTGAGAGCTGCTGTCTGCCAGTCTCCCTGTCCCCTCTGGGAAGGGACTTCCCTCTGCCAATACTCTAAATGACCCCAATTATCCTCTACGTCTCAAGTGAGGAGCTTCAGCAGCCCTCATACCATTTACCTGATGCAAGAAATTCTGTGCACATCCTGCTGGCTCCTCTTCCACTTAAAGAGATGTCCCTTCCATGCAGATGCCCAATTCTGCTCCCATACACTCAGTTCCACCTGCACTGTATCTGCCACTCATTCCCTTGTCAGACCCAGCCCTGAATCCCACCTACGTTCTTCTGCCTTTCCCAGTTCCTTCTCTCTGTTCCATTACCACTTGCACCTACTCCAGATTCCCCTCCCCATCAGTGCATTTCCTTCCTCCAAGGTGCTGCCCGGAAGCGTTCCTCCTCTTCCATGCCATTATGTGCTTTCCTTTCTGTTTATCCTTAAACTTAGGTCCTAAGCAGTTAAGGGGAAACCTCTTTTGCTCCTTGCATGTAGAACACAGAACATACTCCTGAATTCAGGTGCAGGTTGTTCTTATAATAAATATCTACCAGTTTCTGGCAGGACTACAACTATGGAAAAAAAAATTCCCTTGGCAACTTTTTTTCTTTTGACATCTCTAAGGGAGGCTGAAAACATCATTAGCTTGTCTAACATACCATCTAACATTTTAACTAGTATTGTAAGAAGACACCCACGAGAAGAAAGTTTAGAGCACACACAAGATTTGCCCCTGCCCTGACCTTACTGAGTCATAAAAATGTGTTAAAAATTAAAAAAAAAGCCAAACTCCAAAGCATTTCTAGAGGCACAAGTCATACACCAAGAACACTCCCCATAGTTCTGGAATCAGCCAGCAGTGGTGGTCCAGGTCACTACAGGCAAGAAAGGAAATGTTATTCAGTTGAGTTCACCGGGTCATCTGTGGGCAAAAAAAGAGCAGCTGAAGAAAGTGATATCCCACATCAAATCAACAGATGTTCTGTTGGCAGAGCAAGTGTGTTAGAATTCTGATTTTCCAGTTACTGTTGGTATCTTGGGGGAATCTCTTCCTAGCACACCGGTTCGCTGCAGGCATGTGGCCACCTCTAGTGGTTCATCTTTGCATCTGCTGCTCCAAGTGTTCACGTTTTAACACCAAGTGCACAGCAGATAAACATGTATTGTTTGCATTCCCATAGTGCTTCTACCCAGAGGGAAGTGATATTAATATAATTGCTATTTATTGAGGCAGTTTTCTAAAATGGAAAAGAACTTCTGTTTTTTTAGTAATAGGCAATTCTTTAAAAGCATAATAAAGCACTACAAGTACGTTTCAGATTATTGAATAGATTGAGAGAATATGTAATGAGAGATCACTTGCTTACCCTTAGTTATGCATGTAAAATAATCATTATCACCTTCTCCGATCTGCTCCCCTGCAGCTTTTCGCTTGTCTGGATGATGTTTCAAAACCATGGATTTATCTAGCAAATAGATGCATTAGGTTTAGAAACACTTCATCATCTACAATTTATTTCTTACAAGCTACAAAGTAATACAATAATTCAAATTAATATTTCTCTAAATAGACAAAAAAATGCCAACAACAAAAAAGAAAAACAACAACCACCACCACCAAAAGAATTGAGAAGAAAACAGATGTGGGTTAATGAAGGTTCTTTGATTTAACACATTTGTCAAAATTATTTCATCTTTACTGGGACACAAAATAACCACAACTCAAACTCTATTCCACCTTCATCAGCTGAAGAAGTACTGATTTTCTGGGACTTATTCTAATATTATGCATAGCAAAGTGCTTCAGTAGCTGTAAACATACAGTTTAAGCATAATGAAGTTTTAGGGCCTTAATTGTGCAAGATTCTACAATTCCCTGTGCAATCATGCTGAAAAAAATAAAGAAAAATAATTAATGTAATTTTAGTTATTTCTAATGAAAAGCAAAGTAGTTCTGATAAAATCAGAATTGTATTATATCCCTTTACTCAAGTTCTGAACACAATCCAAGATGAAAATTAGCAAGGAAACTCCAGCCACGAGCCTGTGCAATGCTGCCCTTACCCATGAATGACATTAAGCACACACGCAAGACTTTGCAGTCCAGGTCTCTCTCTATTTAGGCCCTAAATCCTAAGATTTAACTAACATGTACAGAGTATCTACTACTTAAACAGTAAAAACAGATTTTAAACCGACTTCTTCACCAAAAGGTTGACCCATATTATCATTCAACAAAAAATGTACCTTCTTGGCACACTATAAAATACCAGAGAGAAGATATCATCCGAGTTGTTACAGCAACCTATCTTAAGAAACAAATCAGAATCCTTGTTAAAAATAGGAAAAACACAGTATATAATGGTGAGAAAGAATCACATCTCTATACCACCATGTCATAATTGAGCGCTGTTAAGATCCTAAAGAGAGATATGCCCAGTTCTTGGTTGACAAGATTAGTGAGAGCACTAATCATCACCAGAGTAAGTGATGTAGCTCTGTGCTACATTAGCACATGCTCTGTGGTGGCACTGCTAACACCTACGCAAGGCAACAAAATTTCCTGTTCAAGTTGGTAATTTGCAAATTTCCACCCACCTTCCTTTGGGAGTAACTTAATCTTTATCTGTGGTTTCACGGGGGACAGCGATTCTACCCACATCGGTACAGTTACACAGACAATCGCTTGCAAGATCAATGCACAAAACCATCAGCTTATTTCATAAAGGCTACTGAACAATCTTCAGAGTACTTTTAAATCTTCCCCTACTAAATTCCTGCATCCTTCTTGCAAAGTCAACTCTTGGTCACATTGCTTTCTAGGAAAAAAAGTTCTAAGCCCAATGTGATCTTCCTTCATATGCAAGTACCATAAAATACTTCCAGTCATCTGTGTGCGGTTCTGAATCACGTCATGATTTAAGACATGACATTATTAAGCAGCACAGTGGCACTTCCAATTTCTATTTTTTTCTCACCCAAAATGTCAAGAAAACCTCACAAGTTGGCTTGGTAATATCCCAGAGATCCAGCTACAGGAACTCTATAGTTTTCACATGGTAAAATGACTAAAGAAGAGCAAAACTGAGCTTCTCAGTGGCATAAATAACTTTTAGTTACTTGAATACCTGGAAAACCCAACAGTTACTGCTCCATTCCCATGCAATGCTCAGTCTAATCAGAATAAGAATAGCAGCGAACTTCTTAAACGTTCACTGGCATCGCTGTGGCACCTAACCATTGCAAGGGGTGAATTGTAGTTCTCTGCCTTTCACGGAGCCCAGCTGCAGACTCAAAAATGTAGACGGTATTACAGTTACTGTCTCAAGCTTGTTGACAAAAAACACAGGGAAGAAAGCAGAGATGTGAACTCGGTGACATTTTTGAATTCCCTAACTTGAGGCTTGTGGATCTTGGAGCTGTGATGTGAATTTAGAAGGCTGGTAAACAACATAAGAGGGGGCATTTTTAGGCCTGTGAGACAGTAAAAAGCTTATTCATGACATGTATATATTTACACCTGCAAACCAGTTGCATACATCTGAAGGAAAATCTGCTTATGAAGGAAAGGTACTTACGAGCTGCTTTGATTTGTTTCTGAGTAGCCCTGTATCGTATATTTCCCAGCCCGAGAACTGCATAATGGTCTTGATTCTGAGGGTAAAAATGAACCATGATAAACATTGATAAATGCAACCTAAAGAGCCACAACACACGCAGAAAACAGTTCTCCTCCCATCTTTTAAAAGCAAGAGGCAGAATTCTTCCCTCTCTCAATAATTATTAGAAAAAGAACAATTGTCTTAAAGGCCATAATTATTGAACAACCAAGTATCAATAAATTAAGCCAAATATTACAGAAATGCAAGTAGCTTAATATAAATTGGATTAAAGCACTAAAAGTTCAATTATTGGAAAATTGAATTGCTGTCTTTAATATTAAGAGTGCTAACACAATTCCAGAATGAGGGAGGCGGTAACAGGGAGAAGAGACACTTTCACCACTTACAGGCAGTAAACTGAAAAGCAACAGTTCAAGACTTATCCTGATGTGTGTGAGTTTGCCTTCATTAACTGGCTATGTGTGGAAAATACAAACCCGGCTATAACGCTAAGGGACAAAAAGCAACTCAGGTGGGGCTGGGAGGGGAGGAGGGAGAGGATCTTTAGCAACCGGGAACAGCGGATAACTTTGACAAAAGACTTCCAGCAAAAATTATTAACATTAATCTATATCAAGTAAATACCTTCCAGTCCTTTGGGTCGAGGGTTTTTAACATAGGAAATTCTTCAAGCTGCAATTCTTCATCCCCTGATTCTTCAGAAAGTTCCTTCTCATCTTCTAGCTCCTGGAAAGAGGAAGAAACATTTATGTTTCTCCTCTTAATAAATGCTTCAAACCATCTTCCCACAGGTTCCACTTGACAGAGTACTGATGCTATAAGCAAAAACATAAAAGCAACTTCACCCTCTGTGGTTTACTTTTTTTTTTTTAAAAAAAAAATTAAACCCCATCAAAGCCCATGAAAGTACAGCACAAGGCTACAGACTGCCAAATCTTCTTGTTCGCCCTAAAAACACCAGAGTGCTCCAGGGACTGCAGGAACCGCGACACCTGCCTATCAGGCGGCACCTTCCAAACGCTCCTCAGTGTTCTCCCGTCTCCGAGGCGCTTTCAAGTTAAGGGAACGCACATGTTAAACTACATGCGATCCCTCCCTTGCTCTGGTAACAGAGGAGAGAACTGCGGCTGCAACACTCGGTGTGGACGGATCCTCCGCGCGTTCCCCGTCCCAGGCGCCTCCTCCGAGCGGCCCCGGACTTGTTGCTCACACACAGACCCGAGCACCGGGGCGATCAGCGGCACAGTGAAATAAACGGGAGAGTTCCTCCCAAACACAGGGGTTTGTAACTCCAGCGCTAGGCGGGTGCTGGGAGGGGGGTTGTTCCCCTGGATCCCGCCCTCGCCCAAACCAGGGGCCGCCCCGGCGCTGGCGGCAGCGGGTCCCCCGGCGGGACGGGCGGCAGCGGGAGATCCCGGCAGCGCCGCCCCGGCCCCCCCCGCCCCGGCAGCGGCGGCAGCCCCGCGGCCGGGCCGGGCCGCTCCCCCCCGCCCGAGGGCCCGGCGGTACCTACCGGCCAACCGCGGCCTGGTGACGGCCGTGAGCTGCCCGTCCCGCGCCCCCCGCAGCATGGCGGCGCCGGGCCTGGGCGCCGGGCCCCGCTGGCCTCGCCGAGCCGGTTGCCGGGAGCCGGCGCATGGAGGCGCGCGGCGAGCGCTTCCGGGGCGGCGGCGGCGTGCGGCGGGATAAGCGGCCCGGCGGGGCCCAGCCCCCTCCTCCCGCCCCTCTGCGTGCCCCGCGCCGCCTCTCCGCAGCGGGCCCGGCGGGCGGCGCAACGGGCCCCGGCTGGGTTGGGGCGGCTCTGACCGGCGCGGGGCGCTCCGCTCTGCCGGCGGCTGCGGCGGGCGGAACTGTGTGGCTGGGACAGCGGCGCTGGGGGGAAGGAGATGCCGGTGGCGCGAGGCCCACGGCGCGGTCGGGCCGGTGCACCCGCCTGTGGTGTCCCCCCGGCGCGGCCCGGCCGGAAGTGCCGGCGGTGCTGAGTAACGCATCCGGGGCAGGGCGGCGCGGAGCCGGAGCGGGAGGATGCCGGACTACCTGGGAGCCGACCAGAGGAAGACCAAGGAGGAGGAGAAGGAGGATAAACCCATCCGCGGTGAGAGCACGGGCGGGTGGGGGCCCGGCCCTGCCGCCTCCCCGGGCCCAGTGCCCGTTGCCGTGGCAAACCGTTCTGCCGTGGCAGAACCGGCAGCGCCCCCCTCCCCCGTGTCGGGCCGGTGTCCCCGTGTCCGTGGCGGGGAAGCTCCCGGGCACCGGCGCTGGGCACCGGGGCGGGGCGGCGCTGCCGGCGGCCGTTTCGGTGCCGGGCGCGGTGGGGCTGAGGCAACCCGGCTGGCGACAAATAAACTCAAAAAGCCCCTCAAATGCGGTGTCCGGCGCTGCGGCCGCCGCCCCGCCCCGAGCGGACCCGGCCCGGGGCCCGGGCTTGGCCGGTGCCGCCTGTGCGGCCGTGCCGGGGCGGCCCGTGGGGCGGCGGTGTCGGACCCGCCCAGCAGCGCCGCCCGGCCCGGCCGAGCTCTGCGGGACACCCCGCGGGGCCCGCGCCGCAGGGCTGCCCCACGGGGCGGGGCGGGGACCGGCCTCCTGCCAGTGCCGCCCAGCGACAGCGCGGGGGGCGACGGGCACAGGCTGCAGCACAGGCTCGGAATTACTATGCGTCCTGTCGTGTCGCAGCAAAAACAGTAGCATAATTCAGCCACAAAACCTGTGTGTCACTTCTGTTCGTGAATAGGCTATGATGTAATCCATCATGATAGCAGACTGTAATTGCCTTTCAGAAGGGCATAAAAACTCAAGGCGCATTAACATAACATCTGACACAAGGTCACATATTAATTAACGTCTTAAGTCCTGTTGTGCAAGGAATCCTGTGTTACCATCAGGCTCCAAATACTTTAGGATTTATATATATATATATATATATATATATATATATATATATATATATATATAGACCCCCAGTTTAAGAAGGACAAGAATTACAGGAGGGAGTCCAGCGGCGGGCTATGAAGATTATTAGGGGTCTGGAGCATCTTTCTTATGAGGAGAGACTGAGACAGCTGGTCTGTTCAGCCTGGAGAAGAGACGGCTGACAGGGGATCTCATCAATGCTTATAAATATCTCAAGGGTGGGTGTCAAGAGGATGGGACCAGACTCCTTTTGGTGGTGCTCAACAACAGGATGAGGGGCAACGGGCACAGACTGAAGCACAGGAGGTTTCGTCTGAATATGAGGAGAAACTTCTTTACTTTGAGGGTGCCAGAGCCCTGGAACAGGCTGCCCGGAGAGGTTGTCGAGTCTGTTTCTCTGGAGACATTCAAACCCACCTGGATACATTCCTGTGTGATCTGCTCTGGTGAACCTGCTTTAGCAGGTGGGTTGGACTAGATGATCTCCAGAGGTCCCTTCCAGCCCCAACCATTCTGTGATTCTGTGAGTAACGAACACCGGCTGGTGTTTGGAGCTGCTGGCAGCCCGGCCCCGCATGGTGCAGCCTGGCCTGGCTGGTTCCAGGGGTCTCTTATAAAAGGCTACTAAAAAGCCTGATCTCCGCTTCCTAAGACAAAAGGCGTTTTGTGGTTTAATGGTTAGTTAAAAGATCAACCTAATCAAACATTAGAATTTCCTATTCTGAACTCCTGCAGAGTTGGCTGTCAGATCATGCGTGTTGCCACTTTCATAAGAAATTCACTGGAAGCAGGAGAGAGTGAGGTGGCAACTTTTTCTGGTGGTGCCCACATAGTGTGAAAATTGCTGCTGCTCCTCATGTTTGGATTCCACTGGCCTTTTTATTTCATGCCAGTAAATATTAAATAATGCATCTGGAGACAAAACCAACACTGTATGTAATCAGTGATGGGCTTTGAACTGTTACCACTCAAGAATTTTTGAACTGTGGCAACAGTACATGTGAAAAATCAGTGGGTTAGTACAATTAATCAGGAAAGAAAATAAGGATCAACACACACACACAAATCCTCTCAAATCCTGTATAATACACACTTCACCTCGATCTTTGATATGATGTGGTTTGCGTTTCCTCTATCTTAAAAAGACACAGTGGAATTGGAAAAGAGGGAAAAACAGGGGAGTGCCGGGGATGCTGAAGGTGAAGGCTGTAATTCAGTCTGAAAAAGAGATGGCTCTGGGGGGAAGGAAGAGGGAGTGGAAAAGGTCTGTTAAATGACAAGTGATATGGCAGTAAATAGGGAATGACAGGGATATTGAATGGAGAGGGTTCGCTGGAGCGGTCCTGGAGGACTCTGCGCAAAAGCTTATGCGTTTAGCAGCTGAAGCTGCTTGTTCTGACGTGGGAATTCTGAGGCCCAAGTACAATTTTTAGATTCCAAGTTCAAGTCAAGTAAATGCTGATTTAAAACAGGGGATTATTTCCTGCATATTCTGCTGAAAGTTTACAGGGGTTCAAGCAACTGTCAAAAATATTAATGCAAGGGAATTCTTTTGAGGGGCTGTTAATAACAATATGTGACCTGTCAGTGGGAGTTCACTGTCTGTTTTCCACGTTCATAGACCTTCTGTTGGAGAAGGGATATCAGACCAGACTGTTTATCCCATCTGGTATGACCATTCCCATGTTTTATGTTTTACAATATTAAAACTCAACATTGTATTAGTTATTGATTCCAGGCTGCTTTAGTAGTTTATGGTAGTTTTTTGTTCCTGGGACCAGCTTAGATTTGGCTGCTGTTCCCTGCTCACACTGGGCAATTTGGAAGAGAGACGTCACTGGTGGGAAGTGGGGACAGTTTTTCATTGATGTTTTCTTAAACATTAGGAAACAAAAAGTTGAAAAGATCAAGTTTTGATATCTTCAATTTCTTCTCTGTACAGTCACAGGTCATAAGCTACTCTGAGTGAAGTTTTAAGTAGGTTGCTTGATGTGAACTCTGGGTGGTACTAAGTTTTGGACTGAAGAGAGTAGCTGGAGACCCTATTTTGTTTTTCTTGAATGTCAGATATTTTTTGTTCCACTTTGGCTTAGTGAAAAAGTAGAAACTCAAAAGAATCTCTTTAGAATGTATGTTTTAATCTTTTAGAAGCAGAATTAATACTGCTGGTTTTGTTTTTAAAATTGAAAGCTAAGTCTTTCCTGTGTTGTTTCAGCTCTGGATGAAGGAGATATTGCCTTGCTGAAAACCTACGTAAGTAACATACAGACGCAAGAGTGTTAAATCAAAAAAGAAAGTTGAGCAGGAATGGAGGGATGTGTGTTTAGTGAATAGCAACTATGCTTCGCCTACTGCTTTTCTTTCCTGCCAAAATCTTTTCTCTCTTTCCAATGAGAAAGCCCCAAACTCAACCCACAACCCTGGAAATAATCCAGTGGTTCTGTTAACTTGGAACAAATGAAGTATTTTCTATTTTTGCTTTGTATCTTGTAGCTGTCTTAGAGATCTAACATCTAGGGCTTTATTTGGGCTCTTTCACTAACTGATTTTCTTGCTTCATAAAGAACTGTATCTTTAAGACCTTTTCTCCCATCAAATTTACTTGTTTTTAGCAATCATGTTAAAAAACTATTAGTGAGGGATACATGTCAAATCTTGGGAGGTGTTTCCCATGGACAGTAAGGCTTAAAATGCAAATCTCCCCTCTCCACCAGAAAGTACAGTGGATCTCTGAATAAACTCTTGAGAAATGAAACCGGCAGCTTAGCTTATGTCTGGGTTTGGGTATTTTTGCCAGAAGTCTGGACTTTTTTGGCGCTGAGAGTCCTTTATGAAGCTCTGGAACTGGGGAAGGACTCTGAAATACAGCTTGTGCCCACTGCAGCTTCCTTTTTGTTGCCAAGTTGATACGAAGGAGATCTTGCAAAGGAAGTCCAGATCTGCCTGCATTAGGCAGGGCAAGATAGTAAAGCATTTTATCACAAGCCAGAGTCTGGCTTTTGATTTGCCCCCTGATCTTTCTGCTGTCTTCTGTGGGTGACAGAAAGGTTGGGTAAGGTAGTTAAAGCATGTGTACAAATGATTTTCAGATGATGTATACAGAATTCCATCTGTATACAATGTTTATTAAGTATTTTTTAGACTTCAGAAAAAATTTTTTTTTTAAAAAATAAGGCTGAATGGGTTTAAAAGGAAAAACAAATCCTTGAAGTTTACTAATATGAAAAATTTCCACTTGTGCAATTGGTCAATTGTGTGTAGCTGCACTCTGTTTTTGCAAGCAGAAATATTGTTACTGGAACTTAATACTGTCTTTTTTGGCTGTGATCAGTAGTTGGCTGTTACACCAAGGCAGTCTGTTGAACATCTTGCTGCTCAGCAGCTATTGACATTTCTTCCTAAACATAAAATAATTCGAATTATGAAGTCTACGTGATATTTCTTTTCCAGGGCCAGAGCACGTACTCAAGGCAGATCAAGCAAGTAGAAGATGATATTCAACAACTACTTAAGAAAATCAATGAGCTCACTGGTATCTTTTTTTCTTTAAATAACTTTCAATAGAAGAGACAGGTACCAAAATGAGTGTTTTAAGAAGCTGATTTTAAACAACTTCTGCATTAATTTATTACTGTTATTTTTCTCAAAAGGATACGTTTCTTTATTTGGTAACATGAGATTTTTGCTTTGTAGGTGATGGTCTTTTTGGTTGGGCAGGGCTGATCTGTACATATAATGATGTAATTTTGTAGTTTAACACATTTTTATTCAAAAGTATAATTTTTATGTATTATGGTAGCATGAAACAAATGCCCCTTTCTGTCACTAGATAATTTGTTGTGATTTGCATCAGCCTGTGTTTGAGTAGTCAGTGAACTTCCATAGACTGCAAAACCCCAACATATTAAGTAATGGTATCACTCCTTGTATAACAAATAAATGTATATCAGAGCAGCTGGTGTTCCAAATCAGCTGGTCAGTTACAGCATTTACAGTAAAAATTAATTTGGTCCCTCATTTTTCCTTGTTTGTTTCACTGGTGTCTGTTGCCCTGTTGCTAATCTTTAGTGGCCCTCAGTTCTGGCAGGAAGACTATGATTTCTATTTTACAGTAAAATGCTTTATTCTTTCAAATACATCATGGATATGTTACTTTCTATATCCATGATCTGGAAGATTTATTAGATTTTTTACCTTAGAACAGAATAGCGTTAGTTTTTTCATCTGTGCGAATCCCTTAGGTTTGGATATCTTGCCCTAAAGTGTTCCCTCAATGAAAGCACTTGCAGAGTTTCACTCCTTTTCTGAAACTTTTAGAAATGTGCTTCTCTGTCCGTCAGGCTTGGCTGCAGACATCTGCACATTGCAAAACCGTACGAGAGGGTAGCCAGGCTGGTATTTGCATGTTTAGCCAGCACAGTCGTGTAGGCCTCATTTCTTTAGGAAACCTGTTTTTTAGGAAGTCCATCAAAGGCGTGTTTTGGAGGTCTCGAAAAGCTTCCTGCAGGCTTGTGTCTGAGGTTCTCGGTGTAGTGAAGGATGCTGATGTAGCAGTAAGCCGCTGCCTCCTCACCTTGTCTGTGTTGTACGCAGGAATCAAGGAATCTGACACTGGGCTGGCGCCTCCTGCCCTCTGGGATCTGGCTGCGGATAAGCAAACTCTCCAGAGCGAGCAGCCGTTACAAGTTGCGAGGTGGGTGCTCGCTTGCTCTTTGCAGTGGAGCTGCAGAGCGTTAAAGATGTCATTTATACCTTGCGTGTAGACTTTTTAAAAAAGTAAGGTTCACATGTTGTGCATATCCAAAGTGTTTTTTACCATTGTGTCAAAAAGGAACTGCATTATGCTTGATGATGTATTACTTACTTCATACCTGTATTCCTGTAATTATTGTGTGATGCCATAATATCAGAATCACAAGTACAGTAGCTATTGCGGTGTATTTGGAAAATAGAACTCTCTCATTGCGATGCTTACGCAAATAGCAAGCCAGTTTGTTAGTCTGCCTGGTGGTGTTAATTGTATGTTCTCTGTTAGGTGTACAAAGATAATCAATGCAGACTCTGAGGATCCCAAGTACATTATCAATGTCAAGCAGTTTGCCAAGTTCGTGGTGGATCTCAGTGACCAGGTGGCACCTACTGACATAGAAGAAGGCATGAGGGTTGGGTGAGCAAAACCTTTGTGTTCTTATGAGTTTTACCAGAGACCAAAGCTTTCTTATCTGACCTGTTAGTTTGACAAGTCAACAACTACCAGTTCATTTTTTTGCAGGGGTTGAAATGTTAGCAATAATGTCTTTCTGTTAGAAGACAGTAACTCACCAGCATGCTATGCTGGAATCTTTTGATTTTGATGTCATTCTGACGAGAACTGTGCATCAGAGGCTGAAACCTTTCAGTTTGGGTCCCAGCAGTCCCAGCTCGGAGGGAGCCTGCATATCCTGCTGCCTCGTTGGCAGTCTGCACAGTTACACACAGGGTGGCCACAGGAGATGTTCGCTGAGGAGGTGAAGCCAGTTACTTTTAGAATCAATGTTTTGCCAGGTTGCTCCATGGGATATTTTCAAGTTTAGTTTTCAAAATACTTTGGAATTTTTTTTTAAACAGTAAACTTCTCTGCAGAAAGAATTCCAGTTTCTAGCCCATCTGACTTTAAGAGCTGGGCTGTCTTGATGCCAGAGAAAAGAACAGTGTAAGAATTCAGCTTCTAATTTACAGAGTTGTTTCTATTAATACATGACAGTTTAATTAACCGGTGTTAAAATAATAGTCTTTATGCTTTCTCACCAGGGTGGACAGAAACAAGTATCAAATCCATATCCCCTTGCCTCCAAAGATTGATCCCACAGTCACCATGATGCAAGTGAGAGCTGCCTTTACTTATTATGGCATTGGATTTTGTTCTGGGCTTTAAAAGCCTAGAGAGAGATGCAGCATCAGACTGTTAACTGCTCGCTCTCCTTTTTGTTGTGCAGGTAGAAGAAAAACCAGATGTCACTTACAGTGATGTTGGTGGTTGTAAAGAGCAGATTGAAAAGCTGAGAGAGGTGGTTGAAACTCCTCTGCTTCATGTAAGTAACCTCCAGATTGAAAATTCTACTGTTTTGAAAGTGTTCTCGTCATCTGTTAGCATTTGAAAAGCAAGAAAAGATAAAGTAGCTGAATGTAAACACCCAAGTGAAAGGAGGTCTGATTTTAACAAGTGGATTCCAGTGTAGCCTGGTTTCTATTGCTCTTCACTGAGGATTTTCTTGATTTGCATATACTCTTTGATGCACATCATCTTTAATTTACACATAACCTTGCCTTCTGTTTTGCACCGTTACAGCCTGAAAGGTTTGTTAACCTTGGGATCGAGCCTCCCAAAGGAGTACTTCTGTTTGGGCCGCCCGGTACAGGCAAAACTCTCTGTGCCCGCGCCGTCGCGAACAGGACCGATGCCTGCTTCATCAGGGTGATTGGATCGGAATTGGTGCAGAAGTACGTGGGAGAGGTGAGAGCAAATACTTGATGGAGTGCAGTGATTTGCAGATTTCCAGTTGTGGGGACCAAACACCATAGTGGGTACGATGGATGAAGGTACTTGCACAAGGAGGGGAGGAACTGTCAAACAAATCACTGCAGATCAGGGGATCGGTTACAAGACCTGAAGTGTTCTGTTGTCGGTGAGATGGGTTTTGAAGTGCAGAATTTAATCTGTGGTTCAAGAGGACTCTTGGATTAGGATTCTGTTCCCAACTCTGCCACTTATTTTTGCTTGGCCCTGAGGTAAATAACTTCATCTGTACTTCTGAATTTAAGAGTAGTAATTTGTCTCTCCTTCAGAAATTGCTTTAAGATTTATGAATGTTCTGTTATATATGTGTGTACAAATAAAAGAGTTTTAGCATTGGAAACTTAGAAGTGTTTGGAAGCATGAAAAATTTAATTTTGATAGTTTTTCTTTAATGTGCCTTGAATCTTTAAGAAAATCTTGATTTTTTTGGCTTTCAGGGAGCTCGAATGGTTCGTGAACTCTTTGAAATGGCCAGAACTAAAAAAGCTTGTCTTATATTCTTTGATGAAATTGATGCCATTGGAGGTATGTTTGTAGTATCCGTAGCTCTAATCTCATACCAGAACTTTCAGATTTTCATGTTGTGATTTTTTTATCTGTATTGCTGCATTTCAGGAAATGTACTTGTTAATGCCTGTTAAGTAAAACTACTACCAACATGTCCCATGTCTGGGAAACTATCAAGAAGTGGTTTATGTAGTTTGAATATATTTAGCTGAGATGAGAAGTCATTTTGGCATGCCAAAAAAAACTTAAGTGAAGAAATCTCTCTATTGTGCTTGCAAAAAGTACTGTTAATTTAAACCCCCTTCAGCTTCTGGACTCGTACTAAATCTTTGTTACCGCCTGAAAATTAAATTATTTTTTTCTTTTTCCCAAAGGAGGTGCTTTGGTCTTTGAAAGTAGAACAATTTTTACACAGACAAGACAGAGAGGGATTTTGGTTGAGAGGAGGCAAAACAAGCAAACTACGTATATAAATTTCAGCAGCTCAGCCAGTTATTGGGCAGGGAGACAGGCCTTTTCACACAAGGGGTGAAGAGACAGGGCTTTATTATAACTGACAGATAACACCAGTCACTCTTTTTTTGAAATGTGTCATTTTCAAATAATCCCCTCACACCGTTTTTTTAAACTCATCACAAATATTTCTATGTAAGTTAAAATTATTTTTTCCGGGTGTCTTCTGTTTCACAGCTGCGACACCTTCTCCATGCTCTGAAGGTCCCTCTCTTATTTAGTGAAATACGTGTCTCTCCTCTCCCCAGGTGCTCGTTTTGATGATGGCGCTGGGGGGGACAATGAAGTGCAACGTACCATGCTGGAGCTGATCAACCAGTTGGATGGTTTTGACCCCCGAGGCAACATCAAAGTGCTGATGGCTACAAACAGGCCCGATACTCTGGATCCAGCCCTGATGAGGCCCGGCAGGTTGGACAGGAAGATAGAGTTCAGCTTGCCTGATCTTGAGGTGAGAATGATTTCTTCCACAGCTGAGTCTATTCTGATACCAGAGGGTTTCTTCAGTGAGGGCATTACTGTCTGGAAGCAGTTTATGAGAATTAACAGAAGCAGCACTCTTAACTTCCGTGAAACTACCTGGAAATTTGGGGGATTAAAGATGTGCCAAAAAGGTTTTCCCACATGGCACAGATTCCAGCCCTGGCCGAGAAGCAAGCGCAAACAGCTACATTCACTGTGTAGTCCTGACTCAGGAGATAAGGGATCTTTTAACCAGATCCATGATTTAGTTCTTCAGTTGGAACATCTCGTTTGGCTCTTTTGAGAGAGATTTCTTGAGGTACTTCTACCATTAGTACCTAATGTACTTAACTTGGTATCATGGACACTTAAACATGCTAGTCCAGATGTAGGTAACTATATTTGGGAAGCGAAAACAGATTTGTTTTCCATCCGCCGTTGCTCTGGATGTGTTCAGCTGCTCACTGAGAATCATTACCTCTTCCATAGCATGAGCACTTCTACCCTCCGCTCTTTTTGCAGGGGCGAACTCACATATTCAAGATACATGCTCGTTCGATGAGTGTTGAGAGAGACATAAGATTTGAGCTGTTGGCTCGACTGTGTCCCAATAGCACAGGTAAGCTGAATTTTTTTAAAACAATTTTGTATATGCTTCATCTCCTCTGGTGCTCAGTGTTGAACTTATTTATCCCTTTCTTTCCAAAGGCGCTGAGATTCGCAGTGTCTGCACGGAGGCGGGCATGTTCGCAATCCGAGCGCGTCGAAAAATCGCAACAGAGAAAGACTTCTTGGAAGCAGTGAACAAAGTCATTAAATCGTATGCAAAATTCAGTGCTACCCCCCGCTACATGACCTACAACTAACATCTTGGAATGTTTTTCCTGTTCCTGTTGTTAAACTTTCTGTGAAACAAAGATCCAAGTGTAGTAATTCATGTCTTGTTCTTGGAAGCCAGAAATAAATTGGTTGTTCCTAACAGTAGGTGCGAGGTCACTATGAGTGTGTTCTATGCTAGCGCAGTATTGCTGCTGCAGAAAAAAATTCTCAGTGAAAGGCTGATAACAGCCTAAACCGAGATATTTTAAAATATTAGATAACTGGGCAATCCAAGGTTTAAATCTTCAGTCACCCTTTACAACCCAAAACTTATCATCTCCACTGTGGAGGTGCTGAGAGATCCCCAAGTGCCTGCGATGTTTCCGGGTGTGCTCAGAAAGGCTGGGGCAGTGCTCAGCACGAAGGTGTAGGTGTGTCCCAGGAAAACCGATGGGAACGGCTGGGAAAAGAGCCAAGGAGATGGCAGATGGGGCTCAGCTCTGGTGCTGGGTGGTCTGAGTCATTGCCCAGCTTAGGGAAGACATGAAGGAGCGTGTTTTCTCTCCCTGGGTGGATGCTCTGGTACCGTCATAAATTGTTTTTTCTTCATCCCTTTTGTTAAGACTGTTTGGTTTTTTATAAAATAGTTACACATTGGGGTCAAGAGGGAGGAAGAAGAAAGTGTAATTTCATAGTGCTAAGGGAAGGAAGATTCCTTTCTCCCAGTCTTACTCTAAAATTTGACATCAGTCCCAGCCCATTAGTGAGCACTGCGATATTGTCCAAGATGCTTTTGTGTACAAAGGGTGACTCTGGTGGGGTCCTGATGCTCCAGGAGCTGGGCAGAAGCCAGTAGTTGACATCGTTCATCGAGAGGATGCCTACAGAGCCGGATCATTTGATCAAGGTAAAGCAACAGCCTCACCTTTTTTTTTTTTTTTTTTTTTAAGTGTTGCATTAAAGTTGGGGCGGGGAGAAGGGCGGGAAGAGAGCTTGAAGAAATACCTGAGGGGAAAAAAAATGCTTTTGGGAACAGTTTTTGTCTTGGAAGTGAGAAAAGTTTTATCAGGCCTTATTTTGAAACAACTGGCATCAATTCATCAAGCTCGGCTTGTGAGCTACTTTATTTTTTTCTGAAAGAGGAAGTGTGTGCAGCAGGGAACCTGCACACGGGGCCTGGACTTTGTCAGGATTTGGCCAGTGTCAGTATCATGAGAAGCAAACGTAGGCAACCCTGTGGTTTTGCCCTTACCTGCTTGAAAAACTGGTCTTAATGATTGTATGTGATTTTTGGTAAGAACATTTTGGGGAGGGATACAAGTTTATTGGTGGGACAGAGCTTCTTTCATTTCGAGCCTGAGAGGGACGTGATTCAGAAAGCAGCACTGACAGAGTTGTGTCTGTTTACCAACTGCAGCACTTGGAATTAAGCATACCTTTTACTTAAGGATAAGTGCAGTAGGTAAAAAGAGTTTGGATCCTACCAGGTACCCTGACTTATCATCAGTACTCCTGCAAAAAAAAAAAAAAAGAAAAAAAAATGGAGAGGAATATTACTTTGATTATTAAAAGGTATCTTAACACTAAACCAGACTTAGGAGACGCAGCGACATTTGCAGTGCTGGGGCTTCAGCAGTGAGGGCTGGGGGCACCACCCTGTCATTGCAGACAAACTGGAAGCGGGGGGGGAGACGAGCCCTGTTACAAGTTCAAGGATGTGGGCTGGTTTAATCTAAGGCAGGATTTCCATATTTAGCTCACAGTCTGCTAATCCGTGTAGGGAAGAGGCGGTCAGGTCATTTCTGAGCAGGTAACTCAGGCTGGGAGCTAGAAGCATCAGCTGGGGGCAGCAAAGCACAGGAGATGAGTCCAGAGCTGCCGGGTTTTATGTCACTGGCTGAGTCACCAGCCAGGAGGGGCTGCACAGGCTGGGATCTACTGGGACCCTCTTGGCCTCAGGCTTCCAGTCCAGCATTCCAGCAGCTCCCCAGGAAGCGCAGCCGCTGCTGCCAGGATGGGAATTGCAGCATTACATGCATCCTGCAGCATTAACTGCATCACTGCCTGGCCTGGAGAGGGCTCTGTGTGGTGGGGGAGCTGGAATCTGAGCAGCAGGGAGGATAGCATGGAGCTGGCGACCCTTCCCAGCAACACACACGTGCATCCGGGGACCTCGGCTTGTCCCACACACAGTCTCACCAAGACAAAGTGGAAAATGTTAAGTCATGACCATCACTTTATTTTAGAAGTTGACAGGATTTGGACATGAACTGAAGAGACTACATAGTTAAAAACCGAAGCTGCGACAAGCTGGAAAGTAGAAAAATATACTGTATGTAGATACAAAGGCTTGTTGAACTAGTTAACGTTATAAAATGTACCAAAAGTTGTATAAATAAACACGCTCAATGTGTTAACATGCATCCAATTCACCCTGTAAACTCCAGCTAAGCAGTAATTTCTGATGCAGAAAGCTTCCTATCCCTATTGGCAGGGGAGTCTGAGCAAAGAAAACATCTTCCCTGGCTGCTCACGGTTCTTGGGAAACTTGATTTACCTGAAGCAAGCCTGAATCGCAACAAAGCTTGAAGCAAAATGAACATATCAAGTTCTGCATTCAGAGAGAGGAAGTAGTTTGAATTCCTTTACGCACAGGACCTGTGATTTGAGGGCGTTAAATGAAACGTCACTGGCGTTTCACTGCCCCTGTGCTGTCAAAATAACCTACAGAGACAGTTGTAGGTTCCTATCTCTGCTCAGAATCATAGCGATTGTTGTTAGGGAAATACAGGCACTGACGATTTCTTTCTTTTGCTTGAATTACATTTCCATGTTTCTCATCTTACACCTGAAGTTAAGCAGTGCCACAGTGGCCAGGTTGTAAAGACAAGAAAAACCCTCACACTATCGTTTCTTTTAAGAAACCAAACACGTAACATTTTTGAATTCTACTGAAATCTATTTTGCAAAGCACTTAGAAGCTGAGGCGGAAACAGCACTGCTGCCAGGAAGACATCTCGGGCAACACAAAATTACTTATCTTTTGGTTTTGGACCGCTGAGACTTTAGACCTTGTCTATATTTTTATTCCAGCTTAAGAGACTGCAGATAGGGCATCAGTTCTTAATTTAATTTTAGCAGGCTTCACTCCTGCCTTTAACCAGTTTTGTCTTCAAATTTGGAAGCTAAACTAGTTTTAGTTTAAAATCAACTGTATTATTTTCGAGAAGGCATAACTAGGTTTTGGCACTGAAAGTACCATATTGATAATGTAATAATTAAACAATGAGTTTCTAATTGTTTAGAGTGAAAATGTCCAGGCAATGAAGGGCTGAGTATGATTGAGACAGGTTACATATTTAAAAAAAAAAACTGTAGCATCCAAGTTTAAAAAGAGTAGCAGCTTAATGCCACCAGTGTGAATTCATTAATCCAGCTTGCAGATTATCATAATTTATATAAATCTGTTTTATGCAGATGTTGACATCAGGCTTTAAAAGCCATCTTAGAAAGTTCCTTCAAGACACTGGTACAGTGCATTGCAATTGCAAAACAATTATTCCTGCAAGATCCCACCTCGCGGTGAGTTAAAGTGCCCATTTTCTCAACAGGAATAGGAATGTCACCTTGTATCAGGTTCCGATTGTAGCAGAGTACACTGAATTTTCTTGTCTTGCATAATTTTGTGCTTGTATGTCGTTGGAAAGCTATACCCTGACTGAAGGAAGAAATTCAAGAGCATGAAGGCTTCCAGTTCCTTATCCACTTTTCCTACAGAAAATAAGCACCACTCTATACCCGTAAATACAAATAGCCTTAGGCTTCTCTTTAAACTGTGCAAATTCAATATTCAGAAAGAGTCTCCATCAGCATAAATCTGGCTTCCGTTCTGCTCGATGCCACTCTGAAGAGGTCACAGTCGATCTGTGAAGCTGGCCTGTCTTTCTTTCACTTGGCAAGCGAGGACGGCATCATGAATACTGTGAAAGAGCAACTCTCTCATTGCAGCGTTATCAAAAAACTTCAGTCTTGTCAGCTCATCCATAACAGGGCCTGAAAAATAAAAATCAAACATGCCATCAGTGCATGAACAAAGTATAAAGATGGAAGACAATAATATCCCAGGAAAAAGATGACAACTTGTTGTCTTGTTATTACTTAAAAAATTTCAAACAGCCAGGTGGATCACATGCTACTTCTACTCCAAACAAGTAATTCTCTTATCCAGACATACACAGAGGCCTGTTCTTGGCAGAAGATGCTACAATTCCAAATATCAGAAACTTGGAACATTGCAGGCCTTTCTCCTTATTACATTACACCAATTTCAAGGTACAAAGTTCAGTGTGGCATTTATGATTTGCCAGCTGGAGTAAATGGGAGCAGGATCTAGTCTCCACAGGGCTCATTACATCAGTGCTCTATTTGCACTGAAGTGAAGGCTCTAACACATATGGGCTTGCTGTTCTTCAAATCCAACTTTAATCCAATTTTATGTGAAGCGAGTGCTGGTACTACTGAGACATCTGGCAGCAGAGAATTTGGAGCCAGAGGAAAAAAGATAAAACACAGTCTCTCCTATAAAGCTCACAATAAAAAAAAATCTCAACTCACCACTACAGCTGGCAATACAGACAGAGACACCGACTTCTTTGTATTCTTTTATAATCTGCAACAGAGTTAAGCTGGAGTTAGCCGCAGGTACGTCATTGTACACGTGGCAGTTCTGGAAAGGCCACGCCAATGACTATGACAGCTGCACAGTCCACACTCCCCAGGATTCAGCTGAAACTTACAGAGCTACAGAATTAAAACTGCAATTAGGTAGAGAAACTAGACTGTATTTGAGCTGCATTTATATCTCATGCTGACAGGTTCCCTCTTAGGTATCTCACAAGTTTTCTATGGGTTTGTTTCTGGGGAAAAAAGTCCTACTTACTGATTTTAATGTTTTTGCTCCAACTGAATCCACAAAGTTCACTGGGGTGAAATCCAGAATTAAAGAGTGGATGTTTGTTTTGGGCTCCACAAAATGTTCATGCTCATCAGGAGACGTGTCTTCTACACTAGCATCTGCAAAGTTTCCATTTACAGGTAGCTCATCGTTTGCTATTTCATGTTTTACAGTTGCTTCCACGTCATTAGTCTGGGAGAGAAGATAAGTAAAGCTTAATGACAGCCAATATTTTTTTCAGTGTAGATCCCCTTCCTCCTCATACTGATCTGTTCTGTCAGCCTTTACAAGGTGTACAGCTTCTGACCATCACAGAAACTGGCTTTATGTGCACACATACTTTCCATAGTTTATGTGTATCAAGGTTTATTCTCTCATGCCCAGAATTCTAGATTCACATGCGAGCAGCTTAAAGCTGTTATCTCAGGAGTGAATTACCCACTTTCTTCAAACACTGACACTTGTTCCATGTGTTTTTACTCCATTTCCTTGCTTTATCCCTGCTGATCCTCTCAAGACCTATATATCCAAAAGAAGCAATAGCAATCGGGCTCTTGAGCATTTGGTTGGTTCCCCATGGTAAAAAGGACACACCAGCTCCCACCATGGGGGTGAATTTAAACATGCAAACACGCGTGAGCATGTTTCGAAGGACTCTTCTCATTGTATAATACCTGCCTCACTTAACCACGCTGTGATCAGCAGTGCTGACGGCACCTTTTTATTACAGGGGCTGCTAATTTGCATTAATTCTATTATATCCTATTTCTGCCCAATTATTCCGAGTGCGGGGGGAAAGGCAGAGGTAGGGTCCCTCCAATTTCTGCCGACACCACCGCTGAGCAGTATGAGAGTGTGGAGAGGCTCTGCTCTGCTGCGTGCTACCTGAATGTAACCAAGGTTCAACACAATTATCCGATCCAGCTGTGAGGCTCCGATCCACATGCTGTTCCCTCAGCAGCCTGTCCACGCTGTGCAGTGCTCGCTCCCAAAGCCTTCCTGCCCCAGTAGCACTCTGCACCTTGTTTAAACAAGCATAGGTAACACCAGAAACAGCATGTTAGCTGAGAAAGCAGAGGTAAATATTTACCGGAGTATTCACTAGTTTCAATACCGCTTTCTTTCTGAGTTTATTTGCCGCCTTTATCTCCCTGGCGTGCCTCTTCTGGGCTTTTCTCCTCGCTGCTAATATGGCACAGGGGTCCAGTCCAGTCTGCCATGGAAAGAAAGGATGACCAGAGGAGATTGAGCTTGTTAGGATGACACTGCAGTAGTATTTAGCACTGAATTCATTACTGTCATAAATTTAAAACAAGCCTGCATTGTTCAGCTTCCCTTGGTGGGGGTGAGAACAGTATAAAGTAAGAAGGTATAATCTTGGCAAGCACTGTCTTAAGATGAGGAAGAGATGCATCACATTCTTTTCTTGAAATCAGAGTGCAACGTTTCAACTGAATTCTGATTCGAGTGCAGAGAGCAAAGTGGAGAGAGGTGCATTTGGACATAAATCGCTAATACCTCTTGCTTTGTGAAGATAAGCACCGCCCACCTGTTCTGTGTAACACTCATCATGGGAGCTACAGAAAAATTTTTCAGAAGTTAGTAAGGGTGCAATTGCTACTGGCTCAGGCAGTTCTGCCCTCAGCTCCTGCCCAGAGAAACATGGGGTAGGCAGGAGGTGAGGTACACTCTGTATGCAGGTGATTTGTTGCTCAAGAGAGGCATTAAATGCCCACAGTATTCCACCGTCTCACACTCCAGTAAAGTCTGTCACCCAAGAAAGAAGCTTTTACTCCCAGACATTTTGTTTTCAGTTCATCAACTACTTATTTCCTTCTGAAAAAAATGTGTTTGACCAGTGTGTGCTGCACAACCACCAGACTTCCCATTCACAAGCAGTCAGTATTAAGTTACACTTTGTGTATTCCCTCCCACCATGTTGTTGCTTCCTAAGATGGTTCGCAGTTGGCTGGAGAGTCACCGTCTCATATTTTACTGATCACCAGGAGCCACAGGCTGAGAAACACTACGCTAGGGGCTACACTAAAGGGGCTGAAAGATCAGTACGTTTCAGCAGGCAGTTTGAATTTTCAAGACACAGACATTAAAGAACTTGCTTTACTCACCTTTTTCTTCAGTGCACTTGCATACGACTCACTATTGGCAAAATACAGTGATGCATTAGCTTGAAATATTTTTATTCCAGGATATTCTTTAGCCTAAGGAAAAGAATATTGGATGTGCGCAGTTAAGTATTGCCTGCACTAGAAGAAAAGCACCTGTGTGATCACAAGACACATGAATATGCAGCCCAACAGCCAGTCCTGAACGGCTTTTGGCATGTGTCAAACACGGAAGGTTGGCACTGCCGTAAGCAAAGCCAGGCAAAGATTCCCAGTGTAATACTGCACATAGTCAATGCCATGTAACATTTCTCCTTTACAACAATGAAATGTACAGCCATAAAAAGGAATGAAATATTTGCAGTTCTCTGATGGTGCCATCTGCAACTGGTCTTACCATGGGGAAATCACACAGATCTAGGAATGCCTCCTTTTAGCCTCCCTTTCTACAGGCATGATGACTTATGATTCTCTTTCTCTTTTTCCCTCTTTTTCTTTCTTTTCTCCTCCGGCACTAAAAAAAGGAGCCTTTCAAATCTTTTAAACAGGCCTTCAGACAGGTCTCAATATCACTTCTTTCCTCTACTTATATGAAGTCACCTCTAAACAGGCTGCACTCTGACATTTGACAGGCAAATGCCCTGGCAGCCGCAGAGATCCAGCCTGCCATCTGCTGCCAATCTCGTCTTTATCCGGGAGGAGGAAATGCCAACTGCATTCGGTGCCACAGAAACAGAGTCTCCTCTTCTTTGCATGCAGCTGTAAACATGCTCACATATACTTTTGTTTTGTATCATATTCAAAGCAGAGCTGCTGGTTAGGGAATATTTTTGGATGCCAGCATCCTTTTTTCTCATAGGTTTTTACAGACTGGTTCCTCAGTAATGGGAGAATGTGGCCTTCAGAGCAGCATCTCTGAGAACACGGCAGAGAGTGCAGAAAACTGCAGCTGCTGTTTGTGAATAAATACAGCATGTTTATATCCGTTATATTGACGTGTGCTGCTTTCACCAGCTTTTGGTTGAACAAAATGGCATTCCTAAGAAGCTCAGTGCATGGCAAGCAATTGTGCCATTAATGGTGTATTTAATGAGCAGGGGATGGGTGGAGGCGGGGAGATGCTGTTTTGAACAGTTCGTACAATTCTGAAGAACGGATTGGTTTGAATCCTGGGTTTGTGGATTTCACACAGTCCTGCCACACAAGTACAGCAGATGGCCTTGTACACAGCTGTGCACACAGCAGGTTCAGCAGTGATATTCTTGTAAACCTCACCATTTTCTACAAGCTGGTCCAATGGAACTAGTATGATGGTTACTCTTGATCACTTCCTAGGCAAAAGTACATGCAGGACAAAAAGCGAGCATTTTGAACAAAATAGCTTTTACTACTAAAATAAAATTTGTTCTCTTTCCCTTCAACACAGGTGAATGCCAGGCAGACAGCACTATATGTGTGGTATGGTAGGGCTAAGCTGAAAATTGCCACCGTCATCTTTGCTCTACTACATAAACCTGTCCAATGCACAAGAAAACACTCCTACCTCTTCATACTCTTCCACACCGCAGTAGATGTCAGTGTCAGGAATCTGACCAAGAATTCTGTATTGAGGGCTAAAGAGAAATAGAAGCAAATGTTTCAGTATCATCACTTACAAAGTGGAAAAGTGAGTGTTCAATATAGATAGAAACTTATTTTAAATGGTGATTCTGTAGTGCCTGTCTGGTACAGGTTTATCTAAACATGGTCAAATGCAGTGCGCAGTTTAGGGAAGGAACACAATAAAGGGACCATTTGGTGACAAGTTTGCTTCTGTCAATGTAAAAACAATTTAGAAACTTAGCACAGTAATCTTGTCATTTTCTGAAAAGCATGGGCCAAAGCAGGCAACGGTACAGAGCAAATTCTCTTTGGTGTGAACTGGTGCAACTCCATTGACTATCTTGCAAATATGGAAACTCTTCATGGCAGAAAACTTGCTGCAATTTCAAAGAGCTGCTCTGTTCCCAGGATGCTGCCTGAGTAGATGAACATTCCCAACTCACAAGCAGTGTGAGAGCCAAGTACATTACTGTTCTGTTTGCAAGAACAAAACCGTACAGACATGGCAGAAAAATACTCTTATCTATCTAGAGTGGAAATGTCAGAATTTGGTTTCATTCCAATGCAGACTGAAACCAACACTTTAATAAGTTTTCCACCTAAATATCCCAGACATTGAGCCTAGAAGCCTCACGTAACAGTCCTATCTACACATGCAAGAAATCATTTTGCTGTAGACCTGGAAAGCTTCACAGTAAACACTTTGTCACTTTGAATGGGGAGAGAGGAGAAGTGATCTGAAAAACCAGAAGGGCAGGCACAATTTTATTTATGAATTAGAACTTTCTTATCAAATACCTCACCATTCAAGTAGTGATAACCTGACTAACTTCTGCTTGACTGTGACAGTGCACACAATATAATCATTTACCAAAACTAACATCGAGCAGATTTGAAGTTCCGAACTCTAGGCATTAAAAAAACAAACAAGAAGATTAACCAATATGAGAAATCTAAAATCTTCTGCTTCTTATTGACATTGCAAGTTTCATGCCCTCTAGAAATTTTGTTCTCAGAAAGGTAAAATGCGAACCCTGGATAAGAGCCACAGGGCACAACCTGCATTATGAAGCAGATTCTATGCTGCATGCAGTTGAAGAGGGAGGAAAGGTCTTCTACTTATTTGCACCCTCTAAACAAACAAAACCACATAAAAGATGAGCAAACACTAATTTTGATAAAGAAGAAATCTGACCTTTGTGTTCTGTAAATAACGGTTATCATTGCAAACGCTACTGCAGTAAGCAAACCATAGTCTAGTCCCAGGAAGAGAGAAGCCACAAAAGCTACCAACCAGATGGCCTAAAACAAAGAAAAGCTCTGAATTATTATGCATCCTTTTGTGTTGCAGCAAAAACAAGAGTATAATTCAGCCTCAAAACCTGTGTGTCACTTCTGTTCATGAATAGGCTATAATGTAATCCGTCATGATAGCAGACTGTAATTGCCTTAACCTTTCAGAAGGGCATAAAAACTCAAGGTGCATTAACATAACATCTGACACAAGGTTGCATATTAATTAATGTCTTAAGTCCTGTTGTGCAAGGAATCCTGTGTTACCATCAGGCTCCAAATACTTTAGGATAATATACATATATATACATATATATACATACATATACATATATATATATATATATATATATAGTCCCCCAGTTTAAGAAGGACAAGAATTACAGGAGGGAGTCCAGCGGCGGGCTATGAAGATTATTAGGGGTCTGGAGCATCTTTCTTATGAGGAGAGACTGAGACAGCTGGTCTGTTCAGCCTGGAGAAGAGACGGCTGACGGGGGATCTCATCAATGCTTATAAATATCTCAAGGGTGGGTGTCAAGAGGATGGGACCAGACTCCTTTTGGTGGTGCTCAACAACAGGATGGAGGGCAACGGGTACTGACTGAAGCACAGGAGGTTCCATCTGAACATGAAGAGAAACTTCTTTACTTTGAGGGTGCCAGAGCCCTGGAACAGGCTGCCCAGAGAGGTTGTGGAGTCTCCTTCTCTGGAAACATTCAAAACTCGCCTGGACACATTCCTGTTGATCTGCTCTGGTGAACCTGCTTTAGCAGGGGGGTTGAACTAGATGATCTCCAGAGGTCCCTTCCAACCTCAACCATTCTGTCATTCTGTGATATGCAAGGCCTGCAAGCAGTGCTTACTTACTTCAATGAGCCAGTTAATCCAGGAGAAAAATGCCACCAAATTGTTCCCACCAATATTCTCTTAGTTCTGGCCCACTCCATACATGTTTTCAGTTTGTCTTAAAATATGGAAAATACTTGTCTTTGTTACTCTGCATTTCAAATTCTTCTCAGACATTCCCACAGCCTTCAGTGCAATTCCTATAGCAACACTGCAAAAGCTTTGCTTTTACTGCAACCAAACTACTTCTGACCTGAGCTAAAGGTTATTGAAGAAAACAAAAGCACTGTTGTCTGGAACAGACCACTCTCCTATGGTACTTACACCTCCATGTCTTACGTTCATCTGCAATGCAACACCAACTTGTAACTCTTTAATAAGTTTCTACCCTGTTTTGGGAGTTAGGAAGAAGAGAAACAACAAATTTAATACACTAAAATATATATACCGAGCTGTGTATTGCTCACCAGTTCAATCTTACTGGTTCTCCAGAAGTGCACGATGTCTCCGAACTGTTTAAACATTCCTTTCAGGTTCACCATTACAATTGCAGCTAGCACTGTCTAGGAATATTACACAAATACAATTTTCAGAAGCAAAATAAACCCAATACCAAACAAGAACTCCAAAGCATCAAAAATAACCATATTTCTGTGCTTTGCAGAACTGACATAAGTCTACTGAATATACCTTCCACTTAATAAAAGAACTTTTCAAGTAGTTCAGTGGAATTATCTTTTATACTGGAGCTGCAGAAATGGCAAGCCAGAGTCAGTACAGCTTGATTTACTCTTTCCTGGCAAGAGAAATCACATACTCCTGAGCTCTGTGCAATTACAGTGCCTGTAGTGCTTGAAGCAGCTATGCTATAATCTCAAATTCAAGTTTATCTACAATATACTGCAAGATTTCCTGCAAGTGTCATATAGGTGTAAACCAAGGTACATCTCCCATAAAAAACCCCAGGAATTGCATATCATCCTATGCACACCCAAGAACCATGTTTTTTTCTAAGTGAGAATATATTTATTCACATAAATATATTTTTATACAAATAAGTAAAACTGCAGCAAAAGCAACTCACTATGCTGAGCCATGACCTAGACTCAACCCATTCCCAGGTGAGCTGTTATTTTAAAAGAAAGTCACTTTTTAACCTCTTCTCAAAATTCCTATGCTGCAAAGGGGAATTGTTTGAAGGTATCATTTTAATGTTCTAAAGAGAGAGTCCAGAATGTCCAATATTAAAAACAACAACAAAACAAAGCACGCCAGAGTCTTCAAAATATGATTAATTTCTAGTCTAACTTGCAGCAAACACACATACAAAATTTAAAGGTTTCAGGAGCAAGGCCTGTGTTTGTTAACTAATAATCCCACAATCTCTATTTTAAGTGATACTCGCTGGCCTCTTGTCCCTGACAATGCAATGCCTACCAGGCAAAGCTCCCTTACCTGTGGAAGTGGTTCAAAGAGGTATCCGATAGCCACAATTACCAACAGAACCATAATTGAGGAGAGTGCCCCTGCAATCTGAACAAAAGAAGCAAGAAACAATGTGAGAGTATTAAGAAGTTGCCCCCAAAGGGCAATATTACTGATTAGCTGCCCCCTCTTGTGCTTTCCACACTGCTGGTTTTTCAACTGGCTTTTAATCCCTGCCGCTCAGCTCATGCACTTTGACTGTCATGCAGTCTGCTCTTCTGGCCCAACCTGGATTTGCACATGGGAAGCTCCAGTTATTCCTTCTGGCCCAGCCAGAGAAATCTGGCAATCTAGAGAAGCCTCAGACTTTAGCTTTGGAGCTCCAAAAAGCACGCGTTGTTTGGCTCAACATTTGGGTTTACATACCTGAGTTCTCCCACCGGTGCTTTCCTGAACAAGACTCCGAGACATTGAACAAGTGACTGGAAAGCTTTGGAAAAATGACCCCACAGAGTTGCATATTCCCAAGGCAATAAGTTCCTGCATTAAACAGCAGAGCAAAATAAAAGGCAGTTACACCTAGCTGAACAAAGCTGGAGCTGTCCATACATAGTAATAACCACATCTTATTTACAGTGCTTTCTAGTAACCTTACTGCAGAGAACAAGCTGCCGTATCGTAGCTTATACTTGTGGTTCTCACACATGCACAAGTTGATGCACGTTGCTAATAAAGTATCTGATGAAGTGTTCAAGACATTTCCCATCCTTAAATGTTACTGTAACGAGTCACACTGAAAGCTAAAATGAATGACAGCATTGCTTGTTTTGAGGATTTCTTCAACTTGGGGATAACTCGAATTTTAGCACTGAATAGACATGGCAAACAGTTTCTCATACAAACACTTCCCACTCTGAACTATCTGTTTAGTACTATGAGAACTAAGAACAGCCTTGGCTGTGTTTCCGTGAGTGGTAATCCATTGCTGTACATGAAAAACCAATGCGTGTCCACTGTTTTATCAGGAAGGTGCCACATAAGAACTGTTATCATGAGTGAGATCAGAGCTCCATCTACCTCAGTAGTGTCTCTGATGCCTAAAGAAAGTATTCGCTTGTAATGAGGCCTCCCCAGATTACTCTGCATCCTGCTATTTGTATCTGAGGTGATTGCGTTATATGTTTGCAATAGTTCTCAACTACTTTTTCTCTTTGCATTTGCACAATTCTTGTTTTAATTCACTTAAACACTCAACATGCACTGCAGCAGGTGACAAGGAGTTCTACAGTTTAACATCCAGGTGAAGCAGCATTTGGCACCTCCTGAGGAAAAAGATCTAGAAGTTTAGCTGAGGTCAGTGATGATCACACTTTAACTAATGTAAATAGCACTGATACCATTCATGCAGCCACAGACTTATCCTCTTCTCTCTTTGGACAACAGAAAACAATGATATGAAGGATGAGATTCATCTGACCAGATGTAAAACTCTGTAAGTAAAAGTCATTTCCTTTCAGAGGAAGGGGGAACAGCTGATCTGCGCTGTGTCAGATGGCTGCTCCAGGAAATGCATTACAGAATACGAACTCTTTGTCTCCCTTGACAGCATAATGACATCAAACAATAATCTAATTGCAGTATTAATTCTAAATTGCACAGGAAGGGCAGAGCAGGTGAGGATAAAATATCGTTTCAGTTTTAGAGTGTCCCTAACCACAGCCTTTGTCCCTCAAATCATGATCAAAATGCTAACTATGAACTGGGCCAATTGCTGCCCCAGAAAATGATGAGTTGCCTGTTTGCAATAGGTGAGAATAAAAAGAAACTATAAAACATAATTGGAATTTCTAAACCTGAGATAATAATTGCTCAACAAATAAGGCATCGTGTTTATCACATGGGAACTCTATACTTCACTCTATTACAGACAGCAGACAAAGTAGCTGCCCATCAGGACAGCTGATGTAATGTCTGTCCCAACAGTTAATATTCATGCATATGTCCAAGTTTAAAGAAGCAAGTTTCCCAAAATGAAGCTAAAAGTTAAACTGGTTATTAAAACACAGCCAGGAGAAGAACTTAAAATAATTCCTGGCATTTAAATGTGTAGGCTGTCAAAAATCTGACCCGCATCTACTACAAAAGAAAAACTCGTTATTGTCCAATACTCCGTTCTACTTTAACAATGTAACAAAGATGTTACTGATAATTTTCAACAAAGCAACCCCGATACTTTTTACCTGATTCCCATCAATGGTGTAACCATGTTTAAGGGCAAAGATCTTGGCCATTGATACAGCCATTGAAAATCCAACTATTGCTATTGCGATTGCATCCACAAATACTGCTGGGATGAGCTGCATCTCTGGAACTGCTGGTGCACGTAACCTTGGAGATGAAATAAATATTTACAATTTACTAAAACAAAAGCTACATGCCATGCAGAAAAGGTATAGTTTGAATAAGAATATATTATCCCTACCCTTTAGGAATATTCCCAACAACATCGACACTGTATGACTCACTCAGATTCATTCCAGCTGAAACTCCTGTGCCAATAATCACCTAAAAATCCACAGACACATTTGTAAACATCAGCTAGAAAGACACAGAGCCATCAGAAGAACTAATAACAGTTAGCTCATTATGAATAATACACACAAGGGGACTACATTTATTTGTCAATCAGTTTTCTAAGAGTTAGGAGATAAAGAAGCAGATAAAAAGGAGTAAGTATCATGATCTTCCCTCCATTATGTTCAACCCCCACTGACTGTATAAAGTTTTCTTGGAAACAGTTAAATGGAACATGCTCTGGTATGATCTGAATCACTCAATTCCCTATTACACCACCTCCATCATCTCTCAACAGCACCCCTGTTCTTTGTTCCTTCTATCTAGATTGTATCCACATCTTCAGTTATGCCCTTCCTCGGCTCTGATTTTGTGCAGGTTGTTTGAAAGTTCTGCTTATCTAAGAACTCATTTGTAAATCCAACCACTTTTAAAGGTGAGAAGTTATCTGAGATGTGGGCTTTGTAGGTATTAAGATAGTCTGCTTTATCCATGTATTTTAGAGCAGTCATTCGAAAGAGAGTCAATGCTGCAGTCAGTTATCCATCCCAGAAATGGAGAAAGGAAGGTTAAGTATTAAGTCTCACAGGTTCCTGCTCTTCTTTCCATGACTGCATATTAAAAAATATTGGGAAATTAAATTTAAAATTAAATTTATTTAGTTTTAAAAAAATCCCAAGCAAGCCCTGCAGAACCTCTGAAACAGGCATCTATAGGCACCTTCCTTCAGGAGGGGGTTCTGACTTCCTGCACTCCAAGTGGGAAATGTCACTCAGAGGCACAACTCACAGAGAATCATTCAGATGCCAAAACTCCAGGATAGGGTGGGTTTGACAACAAATCTCTGCCTACCCATTGCCATGGTGGACTGTGGGTGTTTAATTGGGTTTTCAATTCTTCTTTGGGATTATTTGCCTAAAACTTGGGCACATCAGTCCCTAACCTTATGAGTATCCAAACCTTCAACTGGATCAAGCCTCAAACAAATTGTGTTCAATAGAAGTTACTCTAAAGGTCAATAAGACTTGATAGAAAACAAGATCGTTTCTACAGATTTAGAACAGTTATATAATTTAGCTATAGAATTTCACGGCTGGCTTACCACAATGATTTCCATAGGAATAGGAACTGGGAGCTTCTTCTTAAATCGGAGATTGATCTCCTTGCCAATCAACAACAGAACGATGCATGTTAATCCAACAATCAATGCAGCGATATTAGTTGTTGTTATTTTTGAAAGCACAGCAGCTATGCTCTGTAACACAGAGGTATCATAATCATTCCTAAGAAAATATAAGCTTAATAGAGATTTGCCACAAAGGAGCAAATTATACATTGCTGTTCAGCTGTGTTTTTATTCTGCATTTATAACCACAGTGAATCAGTACATGACCAAAATCCTCACTCTTCCCACAAAATACAGAAGGTCAGAGTATCTCAGTGAGGGAGATGCACTTGCAATATTTTACGATATCGGTGTTCCTCAAATGAGGCAAAAAATTTGGAGAAAAAAACTAGCATGTGGGAAAAAGTCTAAATTAAACCACTTCTCTTATCGTAAACATTTTCACACATATTTCACACTGGCAACTACCTGAAAGTAATAAATGCAAACTCTTTTTAATACCTTCAAATATTCTTTGGCAAGTCACATCTACTTAGAGCTGCACAAACCATTCTAAAGTGATAAAGCTGCCAATACAACCATTGAGGTTACCATAGCAATATGATTAAATAACTGTGATCTTGCAGCACAGCTGAACTGGCCATTGTTTATAGAACCACAGAATCATAGAATCATTTTGGTTGGAAGAGAACCTCAAGATCATTGAGTCCAACAATTAACCTAACACTGGCACTAAACCATGTCTCTAAGAACCTAATTTACACATCTTTTAAACACCTCCAGGGATGGTGACTCCACCCCTTCCCTGGGCAGCCTATTGCAATGCCTGACAACCCTTTCTGTGAATAAATGTTTCCTAATATACAATCTAAACCTCCCGTGGCACGACATGTGGCCATTTCCTCTTGTCCAAATATCTTTTAGTTGAAAACACTATTAGAAGGGTGTTAGGAAAGAAAGCTTGCTGGAACACACAAGTTGCTAGAGGGTAAATGATTCCCAAACCAATTACTCCTTCTTTTTCCACTGCATTTAAAAAAATAAAAATAAATAAATGACCCCTGGATGTCTTTGAAAGAATATGTAAATATATTTCTTTAGACAGAAGGAAAATTAAAGCAACTATCAGGCTATTATACAATCAAGATGTCCTGGTAGTACATCATGAATGTATACCTTTCCTAGGAATCAATCATTAGCGCAGTCTTGTTTCCAAAAGGTTTGTTATATTTGCACAAATATACGAGAAAGATTCCCACAAAGTACTTTCTATAGCCACCACGTAGTGAATATCCTGAAGCTTTGTTATTGCTGGGCCATCAATCTGCTCAAAAGCTTGGGTTTTCACAGATATCCCAGATCTTCCCTATTCTTCCTCTCAGGACTTATGGTTTTCAAGATCAGAGCACTTATTTTATGATAACAACTTGGGGCTTCCTAGACTGGCAGGCAAATCAGATTCAGATGCATTTCAACTCTGCCTGTTCACAACAGCAATAAAAGTAATGCTCATATAAACTTAAAAGCTTTGGTTGTGATTTCAATTAAAAATGTCCCTTTAAACAAATAAATTGCTGCATGGGATCCATAACATTTTTTTCAGAGAACAACTGTCGATTTTAAATTCAAGTGAACAAGAGCTTTTAGGTTTACTTAAGTGAGACTAACCAAATCATAGCGTTACACTGCCTGGTTTTTCTTCTGTCCTCTCCTATCACTATGTGTTAGAAAATTAGGCTATGAGCTGTGTCAAATACCAGATCCCTACAAGCTCTGAAGAATCAGTTTTAATGCTTAGGGTCTTTGATAAATAACAATGTTTTACATTGAGTGTGCTTATTTCCAAATAGTTTTGCTCACTACTCTAAAAAACAGGTAAATTTTTGATGACACAGGACTTTGTGTCCAACCACACTACAAACCAGCTTACAAACAGGAAATGAAGAATACTCCCATCAGGAATTGTGTATGAAATTAAAGAAATACAGACTGGGCAAGGCCTGAGAATAACATTTCCTAGCTTTGCAAAACATGTCCAGTCTACGGTGAAGCATTTTAGTGGCACATTTTCCCATTATGTACAAGAGACTTGCTTCAATGAACATTATCTGTTCATATTACAAAACTACATTTATCGGAATCCTCAGATCTGCCCATCTCAAGACTGTGCTGATCTATCAAGTCACACCCAAGCTGCACTTTAAGATGCTCATAAATTGCTATGGCTCTTAAAGACCTCATACTCAGTTTTGGACACTGAACCATTATTCTACTTCGTGCCAAAATAATTTAAAAAAAACTAGGAAAAGACTTAAGTACTAGATCCAGACAATGCAGAACTTGCATGTTTAGTAAATGTAATTACTCACATATACAACTGAGAGGGGCCCACTGTATCGTTTAGTCTTAACGCCAAGGAGATACTTCAATTGACTAGTAAAGACATGGATGGCAGCAGCAGTAGTAAATCCTCGCACCAGAGGCTCCGTTAGATAGATGGCTACAAATCCAAATCGAAGGAGACCCAGACACAACTGGTGAAAAAGAGAACTATTAAGCACGTGACTCCCACTGTTGCCTGAACATCAGCACTATACAGCAGACAGGCCAGAGGCCGCCTCTTCTTACCTCGATGCTCACGTCAGATCAGGCAAACCTGAACTTGGCCTTGCTAGAGCCACAGTTCAGTGAGCAGCCAGCAATGGACCAAATATTCATGCCACTGGCAGGTGCAATGTGGGATATGGGAAACGTACGTGTTCGTATGTATTTATGGACAGACTAGAGAATATGAGCTTGAGTTTTTCCGATGAGACAGGAAAAAATGAAAGGGGAAGGACCCATTTTTCCCAGTCAAGCCAAGATGCCAGACAAAGACTTGCCTCCATGTAGCCCCCTCAGTTCTGTGATGTGGCTGCCATGAAGCAGCCTGTATTGTGTGCAGTGCAGCGCTGGAGCACAGGCTATAGATGGGATCTGCCACAAGCCAGCACCCCTTGCAACCACAAGTCTAGCAGCAGCATCTGAACTTGCCCTGACAGCAAACTGCAAGCACATACCTGGATAATTCCTGAAAGAAAGGCGAGAGTCACAGCTACCTGCACCCTCTTGGTATCTCTAGCATGGAAATATTCAAGAGAATCTGTAACATTAGTAGAATTATAGCCTACAGAAATTATTTCATCAGGCACTTGTCTCACAGCAATGCCGCCAACCATCATACTAATCACGGCAAAGGTGCCTGAAATAAGAGGGAGAGGAAAATAATTGGTTAAAATCCTTTTTTTTTTTTTTTTAGGAGTGTTTCTCATTAATAGATATGTGGAAGTAAACTATACTAGAGTTTTCTACTTAATATTGTATTTTTCAGTCCCAAAATCTGCTCCAGTACTCAGCACCATTAAAGCTAGTTAAATGGTGAACATACACCTCTGTGGTAAGTAAACATTATAATTTTTTTCTCACAGTTTCTATCAGGCAAATTAGAGATATCTCCTGGCCACACAGGAAATTGACTGCAGTGACGAAACTATAGTTCACGAGTTCACAGCACACATTTCTAGATCTAATCTGATAAAAGATGCTCTTCTATTCCTTCCTAAGTAGGATGGTTAAATAAAAAATACTGCTGTTTGACACATCTGTGTTTCTCCTGTTCACTGAAATTTGAATTTATGGAAAAAACCTATACTTGGTATTTCTCCAATTTTATTTTTTATAACTTTATTAAACACACAAACACAGACTTTCAGTTATCCATAGAGATATACCTATTGATATGTGCTTGGAGGTTCCAAAAAAAGTATACAGAAAGACAGGATAAAATGAAGAATATAGGCCAAATACTGGGGGAACAGCTGCCAGCAAAGCATAGGCTAAACCTAGAAAACAGACACAAATACGTATGTTAGACAAACAGAAAGAAACCATCTGAAGTGAAAGGATTTAAGCTGACTAATGCTGAACTCACCTAATAGGAAATCTAGTGACATATTGCAGGTTTGCAAAACAAGAAGTCTTGCAGGGAGTACTCTTTAATTTGTAAAATACTGTTGGTCAATGTCTATAAACCTAATGGTTTTAGTCAGGAAACCAGAAGTCTCTAATTACAGGCACTGGAAGTGTGTGTGTACGTATTTGTGTGCACATCTGTGCACTCACTGTTTTGCCTTTGTGGCTGAAAGTACTTTCTTAATAGCTAACAGACACTTCCTGTTGCTTTAGCTTTCCTCTGCCAATGAATGTAACTAAAAACACCCAAAACCCCATAAGCAGTGGGACACATTTGATTTTTCTCCTTTTTTGATCAGATGTGATCTTCACAGCAATCTATGACTGATTAAACACTTCCCTCCTCCCTCACCCCAGAACAAGTGGGATGATGTAACAGTTGTCTGTTTTTGCAAAACATGCTCCAAAATGTAAAATGAGCAGAGAAGCATTGCTTATGACCTGTAATGACATAGAGCTTATACATTCTGGTATTATTCCCCAAAATGAAGTCCTTTTAATTCCAGGCAGAGGAAGTGCTATCCACCCCATTCCCATCTGTAGGTGGGGCTGGCAAGCAGGGCAATGGAGCTGTGAGGGAGCAGCTCCCAGGGATGCTGGGGGGGACACATCTCCATGTGCTCCCCCTCTGTGTGATGGAGCGTGTGCTCATCATGGGACCAGGCTCACAAGCAAACTGCGTGCACCACAGGATACGGTGTGTAACTGTCTCGAGCAGTTCCAGCAAAATCAACCGTGTTACACGGCTCGCATTAGTGAGAATTACACACCAGAACTGAACCAATGGGCCTGGAGAAGAAAACGCAGTCTCCTGGATTGGCTTGGTTCTCCAATTCATCTTTGCTAGTGCAGACTCAGGACACCTAAGGAAGCTGCATGCTCTTACCACACTTGGGAGATGGGTCCAAGTTAGGACAGAAAAGCTCAACGGTCCAGTGCAAATTACAAAAGGAACCAATGGTTCACTCACCCTGGGGAGGCTAGTGACACTCGAAACCACCTCTCCCTAGTAATTTATTTTTAAATTGAGAGACAAGGCACCAGGTTACCAGGGAAGAACAAAACCAGGAGGGATCTTCTGTGTCACCCAAGCACTCTCGCACAGTGTAATAGCTCACACGGCCTTGCTCATGCCCTAAGCAATGGCTGAGCCCTAACCAAGAATTCATATTCCTATCAGAACTGGAGTGATCATATCGTCTATTCTCTTGCAGCGATGAACTTTTCATGAAGTATCTTTGAAACTCATCTCACATACATTCTCTGCCCCAGGGGCTACCTCTCATGCCAAGAGTATCAGCAGAACACCCTGTACTGTAACAGCCTGGCTTTTAATATTGTGATGAACTTCACAGTATGAGTGACCAGAACTGAAAACTAGTGGTTTCAAAACCAGGAGGGTGGGTCTATGTGAAGTTCCTGATCTGAATACTCTTTTATTCCTTTTCCTTTCCATTTGTACTGGCATTTTTAAAGGCTGTCAGTGCCAAAGAAATAAAGAGATATTGACATGACAGGAGTTCACGGCTTAAACACCCTGGTCATTGTAGTTCTGCCTGGAATGATTCCCAGGCTTATTTGAACTCATGCTTGCCGTAATTACATCCATTGCAGAAAAACAAAGGTTCAGCTTTTGTCTTTTTAGAAAGGGAAAGATTAGGATCAGTTCAAGGGCATGTCTGCAGTCACCAAAGGAAAGAATAATGTTTAGTTTAAAACAAAGTTACAAAATTAAGTATAAAGTTCACTGCTGACCACTTAAATTTTAGTGTCCTTATCCGGTCTTCATGTAAACTGTGTTTCAGTGTACAAGCAATAATGTCTGTGCCTAGCATATGACAGATTTGCCCGACAGTTAACCACATTACTTATCAATTTATGATAAGTTGATGTTTATATTTGTGTAAGAAAAAATAACCTTAATGATAAAAAATTGCATGAAACCAGGAAGCTACAGAAATAAAGACGTTAACTGCAAAGATTAAGTTAGGATGTTCCATTGCTTTAATGGGTTACCACCTATTAAAATCTAGGCTTCTTGGATTTACACATTAATTACTCAGACCTGCCTCAGCCTAAAGTGAAATGAGTGAGGCGGAAATATGCAATAAACCAAAGCACGAGTAAACATACATGCTCAATTACACTACCCTTAGCATGAGGACTTCTCTGGACTGGGCTCTGCTCAAATTCAAGAATTCCCTCTACTCCGAGACCTCCTGGGAAAATCTGCCAGGATGGTGGCAGCTGTCATGAAGCTGCCATTCCCACAGAAGTGATGGGACTCCATAATAATACTGCTGTAAAAATGCTGTCCCTTTCTAACCCCATAGCAGTTCTGAAACTGGTGACAGGAAGGTGTCAGGCTGAACAAAAGATTCCACTGGTCCAGTCACCAAGAGCTGAACCACTGGCTTTCTCTTCATCTTCCACAGAGCCTGCTCCTGCTTCAGGGCCAAGCTCCATTTGGGATGAAACTTCCAAGTAATTTAATAGAAATTCCACAGATTTGCAGTCTTCTTATAGAAGATACTTTTATTTATTTCCACCACGTAAATCATTGCCCACTACTACGGTTCCAGCTTAAACAAGTAACTTCCAGCCTTAAGAGAAAAAGTGGGATCAGTCTGATTTCTTGCACATTCTTCGCTGGTTGAATCTAGTTTGGTTACTTTGCAACAGTTGCTCTCCTGAAACATTTTGTCTATATGTCTATTAGATACTGCCACCCCCTGTAGGAAATTTGCTACAACTTTTGGAATGAGGAGATAAGAAAACAATTGGGTGCATTCAGCAAAGGGTTAAACTGTGAAAAGTTGGTCTGTCATGGAGAGCTGTTGGTATTGACGAAAGAGTTAAGTTTCCATCAGTTTGCTGCTATCACTGACTCGCAGTTTTAAGGGAATCATCATTATGGGCTGGTCTGCAGAATGCTCTATTCATCTCCACACATCCCCCAAAATACACACTGTTCTCAAGTGCTAACATGAAAGAGCACACAGAAAAAGCAAAGAAGAGGATAAATAAATCCAGAAATATACTTACCTTGAGGAAGCTGCATAACCCCAGTGCTTATACCTGAGATAATGTCTCCTAATAAGTATTCCCTCACGGGGTAACGGGGAAGCCATTTTAAAATTGGTAAGAATCTATAAAGATGAGATTTGGCTTTCTTAGAAGAACAACTGAAAATACAAACCAGAAGGAAAAAAGTTAAGACACTTGCAGGGGACAAATGGGTCGGAAAAAAAAGAAATTCATCCCTGTGCAGGGAAACAACTCAATTAAAGGCAGTAATTTCTAGACAAAGCTCATGCACAAACAATTATGACTCCAGTTATTTTAGCCATTTATCACATGTTGGTTGCTGTTCACAAACCTTATGGAACTGGAGAAGAGAGTCAGTCTTGTGAAGCTGGAGGTCAGTGGGAAGTGCAACTGTTCAAGTCCATGCACGACTCAGCAGTCACACAACACTTTGCTGAGATCGTTCCCAGTAATGATCTCCTGAGGATAACTTGCTTTCAGATAGCAGTTTTCACTTATGAAAGTACTTTGTGATGCTTTTTCCTATTTTTATTTACTATTTGCTTGCTTTATATTTTTGATTATAATGTTTTATATTATTATGATATTTTCTTAAAAGTACTACTTTACTAATGCTAGTTGCAATCACTGGCACTGATAGGCTAATTTCAAGGCTATTTAAGAACATAACCCTTTACCCTGAAAGGCAAGGCACTGCAGCCAGCAACACTGATCCTCGTGTCTCTTAGCAGAATTACTAACCTTTTGAAACCCTGACTCAGAACAAATGAATAGAGCCAGGAAATAAATATCTCTATGCAGTACTGCTGTGCATCATACTTTGATTGTACTGTGGTAAGAAAGCTTAACCTTGGGTAAACATATAACGCTGGGATCACATAAATGCTTTTCTGTTTAGGGGAACTGCAAGAGAACTGCAGGGATTTGTTAACGTTTCTGAGTTCTCATGGGACTAAATTGCACAGTGAAGAAGCTTATTGCTACAAGTGAGAGAGGAACTAGAGTCATCTACACTTCTCCACGTTTAAGCAGATTGAATCACAAGAAGTCACAGCTCAGGAAGATTTTGATCCGCATATATTTAATTCAGGACAGATACGTTTTTTGAGGTGGAATTAGGTGCCATTACCATTAGAATGGTCATTCCATTAACCAAAACAAATCTCCAAAAGTCAAATCATGTGAACAGGAATATTTCACAGACAAGCAGACAGGCAGAAATAATCTGTTGTCTTGCAGAACAAGGTTCTAGCAAGAAAATGAATCAGCTCTGCAAATGAAGCATGGATAAATGTAAATAAGTTTCTCTTTGCTGTCCTGTGGTACCACAAAGCAAGAGTCGCACAGTTAAAAGCATTTCCTGTCTAACCAGATGATACTTCAATTCCAAGGCAGTTCAAAATTACAGAATGCCTCTAGCAAGTCCTTATTAGACTAATAATTTAGATTTCTACACAGCTGTAATACATCTCCATTCTTCTTCCATGAAAGGATCATGTGAAGCACAGATTTGGTCGTAAGTGTTTCCACATAAAAAGGACAGATATTTTTCTGGGTCTTATGAATTCATGTCACATGATTTGACTAATACTTCACATTCCTACGCTGCATGTTTTTCCTTTGCAGTTTGATGAAAACAATTCAACATTTTGTAATACAGTAATATACAAAAACATATATACAACTCCATCACAGTCTTACTGAATAATCAAAGTAGAACTGCTGCTTTTAAGGTTTCTTTGAAGACATTACCAGCTATGTGCATAAATCAATTAAGAAGTATAATATTTCTAACCAATACAATAAAGACAAAAAGCCCTACCGACAAGAATGTGCAATCTTCTGCCTTAAAGTCTGAGGTGTTCTTTCTCGTCTGTGCAGCTGTCCTTGCAAGAGCTCTTGGTTATATACTGGTCTCTCCACACAGTACCTCTGGGTTTGCTCAAGACATGCTTCATGTTCTTGAGCATGTTCCATAATTGATCTCACGGAGGACAAGCCAAGGAAGAACAGTTCCACAGTCTCCACTGGAAAACATGGTTACAAACAAAATAAGTTTGGTTACTTTTTTAACCTCAGATTGGGCATTTCCTTTCAAATAATGTATTTTGACAAGCTGGTGACAAGAACCGTGAATGCAGTTTAAAAGCACTAAGTAGATAGTCTCTAACAGCAGTAAGTAAATAAACCACACTCACAATCTTTACCATATGTAAGCCATAAATTCATGCTTCTCCTGGGTAAAGAAAGCTTTTGCATTAATTACTCTGTAAATAATTGCAGAAACAAAATTGGAAGACTATATTCATAGTTATCTGAATTTTCCCTCAGTTTTTAAAGGGAACATCAGTGTTAAAGGGCAATTACTTTATTGCTGAGTTACTTCCTACTTACTCACTAACTGTCACATCCATCTCCAAAAGACAGAACTCAAATTTTAACACTGAGAAAGCCACTTCTTTCTTCCAGACAGCCAGTTGCTTCCTGCATCCATCCACCTGCTTTCTCCTGTGTTTCAGAGGCTTCTTTTTCCAGACAGCATCTCAAGGATGCACAATTCATTGTTTTCAAAAAGTTATTCTTTCAGTGGATGTGCCACTTACTGTTATTCTCAGTCCTGCACCCACTAAAACAGGAATCAGGAGGTGTACACAATTTTAAAACTAGCCAGAAGGTTTGCAAACATCTATTTATCTGTGTGATTCAGTGTCATAAATATCTCAACATACTCTGTTAATTCCTTTGCTCTGTGTTGGCCGCTTCGAGAAATATGGGGCAAGAAACATAACTCCAAGTTATGAGCAAAATGACAGGACTGCTATATTGTTACGTGGAGATGCTGGCTAGTGCTACATTTGATGACAGAATGTGAGCGCAATGGGAAACAGAGCCATAATTGTGTACAAGACCCTTGGGCTCAAGTCCAGCAAGTCGCTTAAGCATGTGTTTGCCTTCAACCAAGGGAGCTAACCTAGAGGTCTTTAGTTTTTAGCTGTACATCAGCACTTTTCTAGAAAAGGGTTACCATGTAGAAATTAAATGAATTGCCACCTAAATACTCAGACGAAGCTAATCACGATTGGTCCCACATTCTGATTCAGCAAATATAGTCTGCCCAGCAGCAAAATACCAGTATTGCTACCTAAGCCTTCAGTCTGATGGAGGTGCTGGAATTTTCCACTCAAGGCTCGCTGTTCTTTATCTCTTAGGACAGACACAGCCTTGCATCTCTTCAGTACTCATTATTTTGTACGCAACATTTTCCCTACACAGTCAGTCACAAAAGGATATTTTTACTGAAATCAGAATTTTTTATTTATACCACATTCAAAATTTACTTCAGCTTTATTGCATGAAATAAGATACCCCTCTTACAGTCAAATTTTGGATATTTGGAAGAGCCACACAAGTTTATAATGTAAACCTGGATGTGGAGGGGTTTTAAGATCTCCAGTTCTTTTCTCATTTCTGTATACATGCCCAGACTCTTCCAAGTACTACAAGCATATACAGAACAACAGAAGTTCAGCCTTGTCCCTGTTTGCCATGGTGAAATAAGTGACACAGATGTATTTGATAACCGAACAGGGCTCAACTCCACATCAGTTATCCAGATTATGGTGTTAGTCTGAAATATTACCAGAGGTCACAACCAAAGTTTCAACATCACTCAGTTTGAAGGTCTTTAAACTGTAGATTGAGTATATCTGATTCTGTTTGGACAAGGAAGTTACATTGCACTGAATCATGAGAATCATCTAACACAAAAGTAAACCTGAGGAAGGATAGGACAGGATCTTGTGTTTAGCGATGGTTCACAGCAGATATCGGAACACAGAGGACAAATCCCATGCCTTTAAGACGTCCTAAATCTACTACAAAACTATAGCTGGATGCATAATTTTCTGTTTTCCACATCATGTCACTGACTTCCTCTTAACTGCCTGTCCTGGTTTCTGCTGGGATAGAGTTAATTTTCTGCCTAGTACCTGGTGCAGAGATGGGTTTTGGATTTAGTATGAGAATAATGTTAATAACACACTGATGTTTTAGTTGTTGCTAAGCAGCCAATGACTTTTCAACTTCTCATACTGGCCTGCAACAAGAAGGTGGGGAGTGCACAAAAGGCTGGGAGGGGACACAGGTGGGATGCTGCCCCCAACTGACCAAAAGGATATTCTATACCATATGACATAATGCACTGTATGTAACGCTGGGGGCAGAAGAAGGAAGGGGGAAACATTCAGAGCGACAGCATTTGTCTTCCCAAGTAACTGTGACACGTGGTGGAGCCCTGTTTTCCTGGAGATGACTAAACACCTGTCTGCCCATGTGAAGTAGTAAATGAATCCCTTGTTTCGCTTTGGTTGCATGCATGGTTTTTGCTTTACCTATTAAACTGTCTTTATCTCAACCCACGAGTTTTCTCACTTTTGCCCTTTTGATCTGCTCTCTCATCCCACCAGGGAGGAGCAAAGCAAGCAGCTGCGTGGGGCTGAGTTGCTGGCTGGGGTTGAACCACACCACAGCCCTGCAAAACCATGCTCTCTGATGATCACTTGGAATACTAAGCTGTAGATAATACAATGAAGATGAAAGTCTTTAATATCATTCATCTCTTCTGCAAAAGCACACACAGAGCAAGGATTGAGATGCTTGTGTTTATAACAGGTGATACGCATTTTCAATAAAGTAGTAAAATCGCAGCATTTCATGACCAGTTGAAGAGTCTCTCCAAGACGAACTGCCAATAGAGATATCCAAGGCTTGGAAATTCGGCTTTCTCCTTCACTCCCAGCATGCTCAAAGAAGAGCAAAAGTAGGTAGTGTCTTTTCATGAAGACAAAGCTTACCACTCTGATTTCTGAAAACTCCTAGACCTTTATCCAAAGGAAGAGAAAGGCAATCTCTGGGCATCTGAGTCTTAACTAGTAGTGGAATACTGCTCTTGAACAACCTTTGAACTTCACAGCAAGAATAAAATTAAAAAGCTATAAGAAACACTGCCATTAATCTTATCAGCCAGATAAGAGTTGAGCTGAAGTAGTTAAAAGCTGTATGCAAAAGACTTAAGAGTTTGTGATTCTTTATCTGTCTGATAAAGGCCTGTTCTTATGTCTTTACTGCTATTATCAAACTGAAGGTGTTAAAAAGAAAAAAAAAAAGCGCAAACATCAGCGTATAACACTATCACTAATAATTAAATACTTTCTCTTCCCAGTCTTAGATGATAAAGCGGGGCTGTCAAGCCATATACACTGATTCTTGTAAAGGACAATTTTTTAGCCAGTCTACGTGAATTAGAATGCAGCCATAAAATGTATAAGGACAATGATTTAGCTACTGTTCCTTAGATTCGAAATATGACTATGAGGAGAAAAAAAAAAAAAAAGAGAGACATGAAGAATCCTGTACTGGGTGACTATTGCGGCTTTAATAGGTTTATAATTACAAAATGGGGCACTTTTGCTCCTAACCTTGTCTATCTAAGCTGAATGTATCTCAACTAACTAATACAACAGGGAAGAGTCAGTGACAGATCCACTGACTTGCCTGTTTGAAAAGACCAATCTTTCTCCTGGTGACCAAGCACAGAGTCACTTTAAATAGTGGAAAAGCACAAGTGGACAGTACTGATACAGTGTTATAGTAGAAAAATGCATCTCTGCTGGGGAATCTCAAGCTTGATCATGAACTGCAAAGTTTATGGAGTATTTCGTATCTTTAAGCTTACAAATACAGGTGACTGCCATCAGCCGAAGGGCTGGTGGAAATACTGCCACTCTATGTAAAAGATGTTCTCCTAAATGTACACAATGTACACGGAAATGCAGAGTTATTGCCAGGTCTGTCCCTACTGTCTGAAGAGGCTAGACCCAAAAACTGCAGTGACTTTAGGAACCACATCTTTTCTCATTTACTTCTTTCCTCTCTGGCCTTCTTCCCCAGTGCCCTATGCCCTACCACTTATCACCTTGAGTGATTACAAAATTATACCAAGCCGGAACTGAAGACTTTTTTTTTTTTTTAAAACAAGCACAAAGGTGTAAAGTGATTGGGTTGGGTCGGTCATAAGGAATGTGTTCTGGTTTTCTTGGACTGTGCTTATCCTCATTCTTTCTCCACTACTCCCACTAAATCCACTAATGAATAGATGGCTTAGAATGGAAGCCTTCATATAAAGCTTCACGAATTTCAAAATAACTTGTGAAACAAACAGAATTTACCTTCCATAAGTCTTAAGCTAAGAAATGCACTCCAGGAGGCTTTCTGGTGAACCTTTGGAAGAAAACAAAAACCAAACGAAACAACAAACAAACAAAACAGGACCTTGAATTCCTATACAACTTTTAGGCAAAATTTCCACTCCACACAGAGAGATGGCTACATAAACTGTGTTGGGTTGTGTGACAAAAGCTCCTTTGCGCACCCACAGAGTAGCTCTGAGAGACAATGGCAGGGTGGAGATCCTGGATAATACCCTGCTGGGCTACTCCCAGGTCCATCACAGGAGCCATCAGACCATCAAAGGCTCCTTCCTCTCCAGAAGTCTAGACAACCAGCACAGGAGGGCCAGCTAGGGGACTTGGGAATCATAGAAGAGTTCGGGTTGGAAGGGACCTTCAAAGATCATCTAGTCCAACCCCCTGCAATAAGCAGGGACATCTTCAACTAGATCAAGTTGTTCAGAGCCCTGTCCAGCCCAGCTATGTGTATGCGCATGTGATGGCCGGTACCAGCAACTGGAGTGGGTCTACAGCCTTGAGGGTTCATTTGCCCAGCTGCCAGCAACTGGGGACACTGAGATCAAGGTACAAGGTACTGGGTAGACTGAATGTCTGAGCCCAGTTGCTGGAGTGATCCACCTTATACATACATACATGTGTGTATCTCTATATATGTAGATGTATGCATATATGTTCTCACCGGTGAGCCTCCATCCTGCTCAGCCAGAGAGGGGAGGAGGACAAGGCTGTCAGTGCCGTCTGTCTGTAATCCGTGCAGTTGCCATGTATACATGTAAATGTGCGCTCTGTGTGTGTGTGCCTGCTGGGGATACATCTTCAGCCTTCATTCGGGTTGGACCTGGGGATATGGAGCAGCAGCAGCCTCACCTTCCTCAGGCTATTGGATTCAGTATGATACATTTTCCTCTAATAAATTGACCTTATCCACTGAAAATGGCATAATAGCAACATGTGAGGCACAGAGATCCCCATCTCAGAAAATGGTCACAAATAAGACCTATATTAAAAAAAAAGATTGCATAACTGATAAGGGGTATTTTATATTTCATGTTCCTTGCCAAATAGCCTCTAAAGATTTACTCTGTGGATTAATGACTTCATTAGTATCTAAATGGTATCTCTTATCAACCAGCAATCTTATGTTTGTTTTCAACGAGAGAATATTTTGGGAACCTGTTATGATGAATGAGTTGTTTTATCAGTTCCACATAAAATAAACACCTAGAGCACTTTGAGCAGCAGAACACTGGTCTCCTTCCCTGTCAGATATAGCTAAGAGATGGCTTCTGTTTCTAGTGCAAACACGGTGATCACCATGAGAATCCACAGATATATGATCATACTTATTTGTGCTTTCTGTGGCTTTAGTGACCTTGGGTCTGAATCTGCCATCCTCACCTCTTTTGAACTCTTGAAACAGTAGCTAGTGACAGTGGAATCCAATAAGTTAATCAGAATCATACCATGGCTAATGACCCTTTTGTCTGTTTAACCCAACTGATAAAGGACGTACAACCCTTCAGGGACAGGTAATCATTAGCTAGCTTCATTTTTCCAGAGACAATCCACTGCCAAGATCCACTGCCAATAACTTTGCTGGAGCAGTCTTCATTGTAAAGCTCCAGTTGATGATGAGAGATCATAAATCAAGATCATGCATACACACCAAGCTAACTCAGAATAACGTCTATAGTTCATGTGACCTCCAGCAGCTGGTTCATCTTTTCTAGCAAAGTGGAACAAGCATACATCAAACAAGTGTCTGTGCAGAAGGGAGAAATTACATGATACACTTCCTTCAGCAGAGAAGCCACCTAAAGAGTCGTACCCTTCTGTGTCTGCTCCATCAATGCTGTTTACACACAGCACTAACCTCTCAAGTGCTGCATCAAGCTAAAAATAAAACGAAAAAAGAGAAGAAGGTTGTTATTTATAACCAGTATAGTTTCAGTCATCGTGTTTACAGTGCAAACCTCTCAAGCCACAGGGGAAGCTGAAGGATTGTAAAAAACAGTATGGTCAAAGGAAGAAATAACTGGAGTGGGGTGAGGGAAGAACAGAGGTTTAGGATGTGATTATAAATTTATATTTCAGTTTCACTGCTGAAAACAAGGCATGAAGTAACTACCTTACTTAACTAATATGAGGTTTTGAAATGTCTCTAAGGATCCTCTACAAGACTCTTCCTAACATTTTATGAAAGGATTTGTCCCTCTGCAGAACAGGCTAAAGCCATTGCTGTGCCTACAGAAATTCCTGAAGAACTGCTGCTTCTGACAAAGCCAACAAAGAACTTCAGCACAGGGCAGACACTATCTGGGAGAGTAGTAACGATAACTATTTAATCAAGCTGCAACTCTCTTCCTGCTAGTTTTGAGAGAGAAGTTCAATTTCCCTATCCATGTTAGGATCTGCATTTGGAAGAAACATTTCATTCTTGGCAGCTACTTTACAACATGTGTTTTCTGTGTATATCTTTTATACATGAGGTATCACACCAAATTCTACACAAGCAGTGAGTAGGACATGACTGTGACAGATCCCGTCCCCATTTATGCAACTGCTGCTTGGTTAAGATTATATTATCTAAGCAATAACATTTTCCTGTCTCTTATGTACTTAAGGGTGTTGCTTCATGTTCTGAACATGATTGCCAGCCAGTGGGAATGACCTTCCTCAACATCTTGATGCTGAGGTTACACGTAAAGGCCATGAGTGCACAGCAAACACAGGCCAATACTGATTTTCCTTGAAATATTTAAAACTTATATAAGCAAAACGAACACGTAGAGAAGTTTCTCCGGTAAGTATTTCACAGCGATCCCCTGCTTTATTTGCAGGTGCATCTTATGGCTTCATATTTCTTCTGTGGCTAATGAGAGAGCTCACATTTTAATGTGAGACAGCCCTGTGTCTGTTCTTATCGACACAAGTAAAAAGACTAACCTACATACACCTAAATAAATAACTCCACAATCCCAAACAGAGCAATCACATAAGATGGACAATATACAGAAATCACTTTGGACTGACGCTGGTTACTGGCTGGCACTGTTTGTATGTTGAAGGTTATATGCTACAGAGTACAGGAATGATAAAACAACCAACTAGGCTCATGTCCCTGCAGTTATACTTTAATTTTGCTAGGTTATTGAAGCACGGGATTTCCATCTGTGTTGGTGAAGTCTTCATAAATCAGCGGCATTTACCAGGTAGAACTGAAGATATGTATATTCTGTGAAGAAGACTAAGAGAGTAGTGGTGTTCATTATCCAAGCATGCAGTAAAGCTAAAAATCCACCTACCAAACCATCATCTATATCAGACTTGTAAAGATGTCAGTCACAGTGTTTGGTTCAAACAGGTATGTAAGGGCAAAGAGTTCTCCAACTGGCTCTTCAAGTGTGTTTGGCAAAACAACCCAGCATGAATAGATTCCTGCAACAGCTAACGGTAAAACTGTATGCCACAACAAAGGAACTGGAAGAGCAACAAGGGTGCCTGGGCTGAGGATCATCAAATGGAATGAAGAAAGGTTCACTGAGTGATTTTCTGGTGACTACTTCTTGTGAGAACATTCCTTCCTTAGAAACACATATGCAAAAGAAACAAATGTCACCGGAAAGTAGGGAAAAAGAAAATCAAACTCACTACATCTGTAGTAAGTTAAAGACTCAGGTCACCTGTTCAGCTATGTGGACACAAATACAGCACCATCGATAGCACTGAAACATCACAGTGAAAAAAGATCATAAGCATCAATTTTAAACATGCAACCGGCAAAGAAATTAAACCAGGAACACATACTACACAACTGAAGACAAGCAAGCAAGAAGTATAGTGCAAAATTCCAAACTGAACAATGAAATGGACCAGACACAGACAATAAAGAAACAGTAAGCCTGAAGGAAATAGGCAGGGCTCAGAAAACAACGTGATGTCAAAGCTGTGTAGCTATGGCAGTAAGCTAGTAAAGCGGGAGATGCAGCCTCAAATCCCAACATGCTGAAGTGGTAACTGAACTCAGGTCTAGCTTTCTCTGGGAAAGCACTTTAACCATGCTATTCCATAAAGGTATGACAGCAGCAGCAAAACTTCAGTTTTTAGAGAAGATATTACGGACAACTGTATCTATGAAAGATCCGTGGTTTTGCTCCTGCCATGACTCTTCAGACCTGCCTCTGCAGACATGCCGGAGCTTGGCAGAGCTCCATGAGGACAGGAACCAGCACTGGGCTGAGGATCATCAAATGGATGCCCTGTGGGCACCTCAGAGTAGCAATCCAAGCTTTCTTCTGGATGGTATAGGGAGTTTTGAATTCTGCTCCCTGAAAATCAGGTGTTCAAAATTGAGATTTTCTAAAGCCTACCTAGCTCAATCCTTAATTTAATCTGGCCCAAATAGACTGAACTCCAACAAGGATGTTTCAAACGACAGACACTACAATCTTTGATTTGGCTTGGAAAGTTCTGTCCATGCTTTATTATAAGAGGTTTTCTGAGGAGTTCTCAAAAGTCCCAGGTGTGCCTCAGAACCTGATTTCTATAACATAAATGAAAATGAGCAATTTGACCTTAGCTGTAGCCCAGCCTAGGTGTCAGAATCTCAGGTTTTAGATTAATAGATTAAAAACCCTTAACAACCCAAGAACCCAAAGAAAATTGGACATACAAAATGTTAGGCAACAGTTGAAGCCGAGTAGCAAAACTTGATCTGCCACCTGTGCAAAACTAGTAAGAATATTTCAGTGAAGGCTGGAGAAAGAGAGACTCCGTGCAGGCTGTAAAAATACAGATTAATTGTCACACAACTTCCAAGAAGGCAATCACACTATTGTTTGTCACCTTGGAGGTCTTCCCAACTTGCTACTGCAGAAAACAGAACATACAGTTAATGCAAATCTTTGAAAATAGTAGTCCAAGTTCCCTCATAGGCCAGTTATTCATAGATGTACTGTTACAATCATTAATCAAATCTAAATCTTATCAATGCAACTGCCTTGCAAAACGCATTCAACTGCCTGCACAAACTTACTGCCATATCTTCATATCAAACATCCCAAGGGAATATTTGACGCAGCTATAGACAAACAGACTTTCTCATTATCTGGACACAGGTGAAATACCTACAAGACCTGGATGCTGCTGCTGCTATACTTCTGAACAACAAAAATTTATAGATGACCAATTCTAAAACAGTAGTAACGGCAGGTCTTGAAGACATATTAAGAATGACTATCAAGAAATACTATCTAGCAGGACAACTTTATGCTGGCTAACAGATCTAGGGAAGGAAACACATCAGGATAAGGAAGGTGTTTAATTCATTTAACTTAGCTGGGAAATCAATAGGCTGATTTGAGCTTGAGAATTTTGGCTTCAGCATGGTCTTCTTGTGCTAAAAGTTATAGATCTACCAAACAATCAGACAGAAAAACATGGGGAAATGCCTGTGAGACACCAAAAGACCCTTGTATAAAGCTATTCAAAAAAAAAAGCAACTAGCATGAAGAAATGAGGGGATTCATGAAAGCTACTGAACCTCAAGCTGTGAAGGAAAGCAACCCATTTCAATGTTCAAGAAAAGATGGCATAAGTATATAGGAACAAAATACTTTCTGGCTTTCTCCCTATGTTAATGTTAGCATGGGAAAAATGGACAGTTGAAGTAACAAAAGGAATTTTGCATACTCTGATTTAATCATCAAATCGACACCTATCCTACATGCACAGATACAGTGTCATTGTAATGCCATTACTCTGAGAACCACTGTCCTTCCACTGTTCAGCTAAAGGTGTGACGCTACCACATAGGACAACAATTTAAGAAACCGTCTGGGTACTTTTAAGAAATTGCTAGGAAAGTTTCCATAATGTAAATGCTTCAGTCACTGTGCATTCAAATTGGGAAAATTATATACTAAGCCTTAATAGCTGTATATTAAATCAGAAATAGGTTGGGCCTAATTATTTCCCCAGATTATTCTGGTTGCAGCCCAAACCCATCAAGTTTACAATACTAATTGTAGCTGCTATGACCACACTGACCCATAGGTTGGTAACAACTGGCATAACCAGAGTTAAAGCAGAGCAAACCAGCATGGCTAGGACAGCATGTGTAGGGGAGGGCTAATGCAGAGAAAACGGGGAACAAAAAAACCCCACCAAACATAAGAGTGGAAGCTTGTATTTACCAGAGCAAAACTTCCCTGAGACACACAAAAAAGCAGCAGGCTCCAGAGTCACGAATTCCTTGTAGCTCCAGGGTTGACTTTAGCAGAAGATCAGACAAATCAAGAGAGGCAAATGAGCTCAAAGGACTTAGTGCTTCTCTAGGCATTCCATGGGCTGCATGAAAGTCTTGGTCACATCCACAGAGGCTATAGCTACAGCCCAAGTAAACAGTAGTTTAAGAAAATAATGGTCTGTTTATACTATAATAGTCAAAGCAGATAAATATATATTCAGTTCTCCTTTCTCAAGTTATTAGCAAAAGATCAACGGTATTGCAGCCACGTGCTAGATCTGTGCCTCAGTATCGCATGATTTTAGTGTCATGTTAAATCATAACCAACTTCCCATCTGGTTTTTGAATATTGAAGTTCTAAAAACATTGCATCTCTGGGGACAGACTGCTATATCTATGACTCCAAACAGAAGGCAATACTTGACAGTTGTTTAGTGTCCCAAGTCTTAAGATCTGATGGCTAAACCCAACAGTGCACTTTAGTAAGCTCTCAGCTCAGAAAACTGGGCTTCGTTTGTGGCGGAGGCTAAAGACTTCGCCATCTCCTAGGCGCCTTCCCCCAGAATCATGGTCAGCCATCTTCACTTTTTTAAATTGTATGTCAGACTTCAAGCAAACTTTTTACCCTACACCTACAGAGTTCGTATAGTACAATAAAACCCAAACTAACAGAAAAACAAACCACATAAGCTCTGGACAGGCTTCTTAAACAGAAGAAATACGATTTAGTGATCAGAATCCAAGTCTGGAAGTAGTAGCAAGTTTTTTTTCTTAATGGACTTAGAGCTTTCCTTCACTGAAATGTGATTCTGGTTATAAACTAATATTGGCCCAGCTCCCTCCACAAATACACCTTTAAGAGTAGTGAAGCTTTTAGCACAAGATTGCCGAGTTAAGGCCCTCAAGTTTATACATGGAGGTAAACACTATCTCAGATGAATATGTTTTATCAGCTACTAACAGCAGCTTTGTACGGGCAAAACTCCATTCTCTTCTTCTACCCCTTCCCCATTCCATTTCAGAGATGTTTCACAGTACATTGCAAGGCAATTAATAAAATACTTCAGTTCAGGAGTACTGCTATCTGTTGTGTCCTGAGAAGGCTTAGAATTGACATAAACCAAGTATTTAAAAGTGTGACTACTACCACCTGAGGAAGACCAACATGAGAGTTGATCCCCATAGAGTTAATTCAGCGCAAGTCACCCACATGTGCTTCCTTCCAAAACTGTACAATTAATTACCTTAGTTTTTCCATGACTACAGCTGCTAGTAAAGTAGCATCATACTTATGAAAATTCTGTAATATAAATCAAGACACCTGTTAACCCAGAATACATTCTATTGTACATTTAGCAGAAGGCATTTTAAGTCTGTCCAAAAATTGTAGTCTTCCTCTGTGAAACCTTTGGCCAAAATAATTCCGTTGGCCAGACCCTCATTAAGGCTGTCAGTCATCCCCATCCAAACCAATGCTGTGCAACTGTGTTTCTGTGAGAGATAGGAAGAATTATGAATGTACATTTTGTTGAGTCATGATCAGAAATAATGGCAATAATTTTTAAAGGGTTTTTTTTTTCCTTTTTCTTACTATTGCACTATCTCTAAAAGCCTGCTGCAACAGCTGTTTGGGCTACGTGAAATTTTTGAAGCATCCTGAAAACGGCTTTCAACCGTATTTCAATGCTCAGACAATTAAAAGTTTTGCAATAGCGGTACGGGCGCCGGCACAGCAAATTTAAGCCTACTTACATTTCTGGCTGGCTTTTCCTGGTTGCTTTCACTGATCCCATCTAAGGGATTCAAAATGTTCCCACAGTTTGCAGATCGGAAGTTGAAAAATACCAACGCAGGGAAAGCCACAATCTTATTATTTGCCAGAAAACTGGGATGAGGTAGGGCTAGTTCAATCAAGGTTCTGGAAAGGTTTTGAAAATCTTTGGGCTGAGGCTAATAACAAAGCGCAAAGCTGTTATGTCTTGTTATTACAAGACTTGTCAGACTGTTGCTCTGGGAGCCCACAGCTTAATGTCAGAGGGTTGAAGACACCGTACGAGGAAATGACTGATCTCAACCTTTCTCTGGTTTCCCCTTTCTATTTTGCAAGTTAGCCCGGGTGTTTTGCGTGTACCTCACGGCTCCCCGCGGCGCGGGTGCTGTTTGCTGCCGGGCAGCCTCCGGGCTTCAAGGAGCGCGTTAAGAGGGGGCGCAGAGCGGCGGGGCTGCCCCGGCGACCGCCGCCTTCACAGCCGCCTTTTAAACCGCTCCTCTCTCCCGCGGAGCTCCGGCAGCCCCGGGGCCGCAGGGAGGGCGCGGGGTGAGGAGGCAGCGGCGGGCGGGGAGCGGGGGCGAAGGCAGCGGGGAAGGCGCGGTGAGAGGCGGGCGCACCGTGCGACACCCCCCGGCCCCACGCCAGCCCCGGGCTGACCCAGCCGGAGCCGCAGGCACCGGGAGAGCGCGACCCCGACCCGGCGCGCCTCACGGCGGGGCTGGCGCCCTCCGGACAGGCCACCCCCGTCAGGAGGGTCCCCCCGCCGCCGGCCCCGCACGCCGCACGCACTCACTCACTCACTCACTCACTCACTCACACCCGCCCGGCCGCGCTCCGCTCACCTCCCGGCGCTGCCGTCTCCCGCAGCCGTGCACCGCCTCCCCTCCGCGCCCAAGGTGAGCGCAGAGGGTGCGGGGCGGGCGGCGGCGGCCCGCCAGCCCCCGCCCCCTCCCCTGCCGGCCGCGGGCGAGCGCGGGCGCGGCTGGGACTCGTAGTCCCCCCGCAGCCCCCGCCAGGCGCGCACCCGCCGCAGCCTACAAGTCCCAGCATGCCGCGGGGCCGGCGCGCGCTCCCGCCCGGCGGCGGCGTTGCGGCGGTTACTTCAGCGGTGCGGCCTGGCTGGGGCCTGGGTGGCGTGTGTTCCCCGTGTCAACCACAGCCCTGCCTTTCACGTCTATACACACACACACACACACGAAACAAATATAATTTCTGTATAACATAAATATTAAAATATACCTGGGGAGCGTGGGGTGGGTACTGGCTATCGGTGGCACAATATACAGGGCATGACCTGGTGGTTGCTTTTGTCGCACTCCTGTGCTGGGATGTGCTGCGGTGTTTGTTACATGAACCCCAGCTGGATTTGTCCCAAAATTCCAGTGGAGAAGCCTCAGGGTTTGTTGTCTAAAATTGATTTGAAAAAGCAGGCATCAATGCTCGATCATGTAAGAAATGTATATACAGGAGGTGTCAGACTTGAATGTATGCCAGTCATGTAAATGAATGCAAAAATAGGAATTTCTGAAGGGCTTCAAATTGATTGAGCACTTCAAGAGCCTTTCTTACAATTATTTTTCTTCTTTTTTAATAAGGACCATATTTTTGCCAGCTCTGCAGTCTGACCAGCACCTTTATCAGCCTGGGCCTCACAAGTGACTGAATGTAGTTTCTTATTTATTTAGGCATGCAAAGGATACATAGGTATCAATTCGCTTATGAATACATAGGAATTAGTTGTGAAATATCTTCACAGATCTCATTTTTCAGTCCTTGATGTATAAATATTTTCCAACATAATTAAAGGTCTCTCTCTTGCCCAGGAGCAAATGTTTTCCCACCTCTCAGATTCTTAGAGATTTATTTTTGTATCTAGAACTGGTAGGAAAAAAACATTTGGAAGTTCTTATACACTAAGACTATAAAAAAAATTGTAAACGTGGTGTTTACTGTTGGAATGTATTAATTTGAAAACCTTAAGTAATTCCTTAGCATGTTAGCCCTTGTTAGAGTTTAAGAGTAACCTAAGTAAAATTTAAAATAATTTAGACCGAAGTACCGTACTAAATATTGGTATTGTCAAACTGAGAAATTTTGAGGTCAAAACATTTCAAAAGTTGCACCTTAAATAAGGGGTTTGTTACAACTGGTCTTCTGCCTAATAGGGTGTAACAAAAAAGCATTCTGATGGAAAAAACTATTTCAGAGTGATATATGAAATACACCACACACATGAGATTTCATGTGGAATGGTGCTGGATGCCCGTGTTTTATACAGACCTCAGTAAATGGAGATACTTTGGGAAAAACATCTTTCTCATATAGATTTATTAATCCAAAAAGGTGGGTTTTTTCTGAACTTGGGCATCTGTAGCTTCTGTTAGAATTAATTACCTTATGAAGGTGTTGAGTCACCACTGATGTACTGAAATCTGAAATGCTTTATGACCAGTAAAACAGATATCGCAGTAACATACTACAGACAGAGCTGTGCTTATCCACCCTGCGCAAAGAGGAGGGAGAGGAGAAAGTCTGAAACAAACATGGGAATTTCCTGCTAGAAGAATCCGCAAAGGTATAAATCATTTTGAATGTTACAGTAATCCACCCTGGGGATTATGTTACACTAATTGTGTCAATGGTTGCATTTAAATATGTGAACTGCAGCTGGTTTTAATTTCTTGCGTGCATTGTAGCATGACCCACTGGCAAGGCCGATAGTTCTTTTTATTGCTTCTTTCCAGCATTGTCTAAAATGGTAAAAGATGCTTCAGTTCTTCAGCTCTGAGAGAAGGGCAGGGATTAATATAGCCTGAACTCAGCAGGAACAGGATGAAAAGAGGGCTTTTAGTCAAAACAAAAAAAGGGAAGGGGAGTTTATACAGAATAAACAATATGGACAATTGGAGACAATTAAAAAAATTTTTGTGGAGGATGACTGAGGGAAATAAGTTAATGTCACACACATTACTGGAGTTGTGTCATGACAGTGTCATCATGACTGTGAGCTCTGAGGGCTCATCTGGCTCACAGGACATGGAGCAGCAGGAGCTGTTGCTCTCCAGCAGCACAAGGAAAGCTCTGAGGCACCTTCAAAAGCCAGACGCCGCACTTGCAGCTGGTTAGAGATCCCGTCATCCTGCCAGTTAGTGCTCAACCTCCTCAAACAGACGCTGACAGTGAGGATGGGTGCAGGGGTGGGCTGAGGGGCTGGGGAGTGGGCAGGCTTCTGATACTTGTCTTATTGGCATGGGCATCCCATACGGAACATCCCGAACTAGCAGACTGGGTCAGATGGGCTCCATCAACTGGGTCACTCCCAGCTGCTCCCTAACTATGCTCAGAGTTCTAATAATGGGACGACTTTCTAAGGCAGAAAAATCTCTGTATGCATTTGACCATGGAGTTTTATGTAGCTCCTAGGACAGGTCAAACCACCTGAATTAGTAAAGCTGACCTGGACATTTCCAGACTGAAGTGAAGTGAGAGATTTTCCCAATGATTTCAGTGGTAGTTGGCTTGGTTCTCAAATTGTTCCTGTTAATTAGTTACTACTCACATGCTACACAGATGCATTAGTCATGTCAAGCATTATTACTGTCCATAATAACACATTTTATTCTAGCAGAGTCTCAAACATTAGGACATCTCCCTTTTACCGTGAGAAGTTCCTTAAAAACAATTAAACTCAAACCCTTTAAAACGTCTCTTGAGAAGGGTTTGACTTTAAATGAGCTAAGTTGGGCGTCCAGTCATGAATACAAGCCAGTTGAATGGCTTTGCCTGTGCTGTTTCTAGCACACCTGGAGCAATGTGGTACCAGCAGCAGGTTGGTGTGTATGTCCACAGTCAGTGTGCAGGGAAAGAGGGACCTGGGGCTGTCAGCTGGCTCTGGAGGTATTGGCAATAGCAGCTTAATGCAGAAGTGCCCTGAAACCTGTGACTATCCAGTACCCCCCAGAGTCCTGCTGTTGGCCCGAGGCAATTAGGGAAGCAGCTGAGCTCTCTGAAATAGCTTCTTTGCCACTAAGTCCCCTGAACAGCATAGCTCAAAAGCACAACCACATCCTCTCTCTTTTTTCTTTCTCTTTTTTTAATTTTTTTTTTTTATTTTCTCAAAAAGAAACGCAGAATCAAACTACAAACCCGGCATTTATCAGTGTCCTCCAGCACAGTACTCCCCCATCCCCGGAATACCATTTTTACTGGGCCTTTCCTTGCTGGATGCCAGCTCATACTCTCCCTGTCAGGCTCTGTGGTAATTAGCCATGCACAGGTCTAAGTCCTTAGGCTTGCTGCCAGGTCAGCTCCTTCAGCTGAATTGAGACATGGGGAAGAAAAAGCAACAGTCATAAAACATCAGTAGCACGGAAGAGCACTAGGCAATTTGCCCATGTGTCACCCATACAGCATTTGCAGCTGCTTATCTCTCTGCCATTTCTTCCAGGAGCAGATCCACCGCCTGCGGATGGCAGGTGCCCCATTTGCTCCTTCACAGGAGATGTGCCGCAAACGGTTGTGTGGTGTCTGCTGCTCCAGGTTGCTAACAGCCCTTGAAGAGCTCTTTAGGGCCAGGCTTAAGGTAGACAAGCCCTTTTGCTGATCTCATTTAGTTTTGAGGCTCCCTCACCAGCTCAGGATTAAGGTAGCTCTCCTCTACAACTAGCTTGTTCCAGTTACTGTCTTGTTGTGTTGAGTCATGTTTAGTTAAGCCTCGCTACAGAGCTGAACTGAGTGAGGTTTATCTGCTGTACCTTGCTGCTTGTGCATGGCTGTTTGTGCATCTGTCAGTGGGGCTTTCAGAGCCTCACACAGGCTTCCTGCTTGGATAATAACCAAACCCCATTCCCCACTGCTGGATAACTGATGAGGTGATGCTGTGGCAGCATTTCCACCCGGTGACATTTGCCCTGAAGTGTTAGCAAGTAAATAAAACACAGATCCATGTTTATGGCTGTCATGTATTTTTCTAAATCTTTTCCTTTTCAGCCTAAACAAACTGTCTCTAGAAGCTTATGTTTCAAGGGTCTTGTTTTTGCTGCTGTGCTCTGCAATCTTTCCAACTTGTTTACATCTGTATTTAAGTGAAGGGCTCAAGAGCTGACATCTGCTGTCTGCCAGCACTGACAGCCATATATATATTTACTGTGTTTTACCATAAACACTTCTATTGATATAGTGCAAAATGGCAATTTTTAAAAACTGCTTTACGCTGTGCTGGTACCTTGCTCCTTGGCAATGTCTTGTCCTTGAGTGTATTTGCTGTGTTACTTCATTTCTACCCATTTCTCTGAATTGTCAGGTTCATGTGAAGCCTAACTTGGTCCTTCAAAATACTGGTGCTACATTAATTTCCTCCCACTAAGGTAATGTTATCACCTGTGCATAAAGCAAACTCAAGAGAAGAACATTTAGGCAAAAATAGGAGAACTTCGGGTTTTGGTTGTTCCAGGAGCTCCAGCAGGTCAGAGCTTTGTCTTCCTGTATTTTTATTTCATTTTTCTCCTTATTCTCCTGGAACATGGGTTGGAGAGCTGATAGGAGAAATGAGGAAGACTATAAGGCATACTAAAAGCATCAGTTTTCGTACTTATGCCTGCCAAAGTTTTATATCAGTAGATAAGCTTATTAATACATTTTACAGCACCATCACTGCTTTATTGCCATTGATTATGTTCTGTGTCACCCTTGATGTTTTAACAACTATTTAATGGCAGATGACTCATTGTTTTCAGTCATATGGGAGGAAAAATAAAATAGTACATACACTGAGCATGCTGTATGTGCACGGTACTTTGTGTGCTGGAGGAATGGAAAAAAAATGTAAGGAAGAACTTCCTGGAATCTGGAAAGCATAAATGACAACATCACTTGGGAATCCACCCACGGGGATGATTTTCTTGAGAAAAGCCTATGTGCAGTTTGTGTTGAGTTCTGGTGAAATGTGTTTGGGCATTAAATACATTACTCAAAGGAAATAAATATAATTGTGAAAAGCAGCTTCTCTGATTATGTTGGTCTCTACCTGGAAAGAGAAGTCAGATTAAGTGCCTCATTGTATCTGAAGTCTTTGAAATAAATTAATTCTCTAGCAAGGCACTAGCTGCACACTAATTTTAGATTGAAATATCACCCATCTATTGACATATTAGGGCAAATAAAATTATCTTTAAAAATAGGAGTGTTTATATCTTGTGCTTTTGTTTGTTCAATGGGTGAAACTTTTACTAAAATATTTTAAAATCTCTTGCCCAAACATTAAGCTATTATATCCTTTAATAACCTCTTTTTTCTCTCCCGCTCTGAATAGATCCTTTATCTTGTTTCAATAACAGAAAACACACATAACATTCTCCAGAACAGTACAGTGAGTTTTCCTCTGCAGGAGGCTGGGCTGTTGCAGTAAGTTTCCAGGTTTGTCAGAGGTCTGTTGCGTAATTTTGACCAAGCCAAGGTTTTGATCGATTTGTGACTGAATCACCTCCCTTTTTTCTGTTGCTGCTCACGTACCTTTGATCAAAAACCTCTTAAAAATTGAACACATTTTAGGTGGCTGAGAATGGATGTGTAACAAACACCATTCTGCTTCAGACCAGTATGGTGCCAGAAGCAGCTGCACATGCTATGAAAACATAGCAGGTTTTATATATGTGATATTTCTCTCTGATGAGGAGCAGCTGAGGGAACTGGGACTGTTTAACCTGGAGAACAGAAGGCTGAGGGGAGACCTTATCGCTGTCTACAACTGCCTGAAAGGATATTGTAGCATGGAGGGTGTTGGTCTCTTCTCCTAAGCAGCAAGTGATAGGATGAGAGGAAATTGCCTCAGGTTGTGCCAGGGAAGGTTCAGATTGGACATTAGGAAACATTTCTTCACAGAAAGGGTTGTCAGGCGTTGGAACAGGCTGCCCAGGGAAGTGGTTGAGTCACCATTCGCAGAGGTGCTTAAAAGATGTGTAAATGATGTTCTTAGGTACATGGTTTAGTGCTAGAGTTGGGTTATGGTTGGACTCAATGATCTCAAGGGTCTCTTCCAACCAAAATGATTCTATTGTCATTAGGAAAAATCTCTTCACAGAAAGGGTTGTGAAGCACTGGAACAGGGTGCCCAGGGAAGTGGTTGAGTCACCACCAGGTTCCTTGTGTGCTGCACTGTAGTCCTCAGAGCCTGGGAACACTGAGTTACACATTGCATAGTGGGTTTGCAGATAAATACAAGTGAGAGTGTGTATTGGTCTGTGGTCCCATTTCCTTCCTTGCAACAGGACCTCTTCCAACAACCATGTTATGCTTACAGGTGGAACTGGTTTGTGTTATTTGCAAGTGCTGTTAAGTGTGATCTACTAAATATTAAAAAATACTATTGATGTTTGTATTGGAATCTAGGTATTTAGTAAAAGAATTTGGTCTATGATTTCATGTAAAGCCCACATGGCTTGAAAAGTCTAACTTCAGAATTCTTTGTTGATTATTTTTATTGAAGCATGGATCTTTGCCTTAGTTCACCATAAAGTGAAGCATTTTATTTATGATAATAGACAGTTTGGGGCTATAGGGGCATTATAACGTTGCTGGTGTAGATACAACTTTATCAGAAGATACAAACATGACCCGCAATAGAAACAAACACCAAAGAGAACACAATGAAACGTTCACTGTTTACAAATCACTTCATTACTACAGACACCAAATGGCAGTTACTGTAAGTAAATCGGTTGCAGAGAACTGACTACATTTAGACAGGGAATTGGGAACTTCTGTTTGAGGCTTCATCCACAACTCCTTAGTAGTAAAAAGTTTAATGTCAAGCATTCTTTTTTTATCCACAAAACAATGCTAACCAACAGACATATCAAAGAATAAGACCGAAGGATATCAACGCCTTTACAACTACTTTTGCAATTATCTTCTTGATTAGGTACTTTGATTTTTTTTTTTTAATACATTTTGTCAGAAGGTAAATAGCCCAAAAATCAGCAGCAAAAATATTACAACAACGAAACAAGTAAATACAGTGCCAATGTGTCATGTTGAATACAAAGAGGACAAACAATGATAACTTAATCATATAAAATGACACAGAGCTGAAATACAGTGCACTTAAATACCTATGTGACAAAGAATGTTAAATCCTGTACTTAGTATGTAGGTTTTTTAAACGTAAAATCTGAAAAGTCTTTGTGCTTAAACTTTTTTTTCCTGTTAAGCAGAATTAGTTGCTTACTTCCAATACTGCCACTGTAACTGATATTACAACAGATCACAATTTTCACAGACACATCAACATTAAAACATTTACCTATGAGAAAATAAGTCACTTCTCATTAGTTCACAGTGCGAAAAAGTGGTGTACACTCTGTCTTGAGAAAGGCTTTCAGTTATTCATCCAGCCAGTCGCAGAATAGTCCTGATAGCAGATGCAGTGCTAGATTTAAAGAATGGAAAGCAACACATCACATGTTGGGAGGAAAAAAAAATAAATTTCTCGTTTCTTCATGGATATCGTCTAAGTGACCTTCGTCTTCTGTTGTAGAAATGCCTGAGCCCATGTTGCCGTGAAAAATTCATCATGTAATTTTGTTTGCGAGTGCTGTTAAAATCAAAGGGTGGAGGGAGAGAAGAGTGTCAGTTTCTTTTATATCTACTTAAATTCTTTCAAAGCAGTGAGCTAGTGGGAGAGATTCTTCTTTGTCCTTGCATGACCTTTTAAGCCTGCATAAAGTGGTGTGAAGTGCACCCTTTGTAGAACAGCAAGGTACAAGGCAATTGAGAATCTGTCCCACTCTGCTGCTATTTACAATTCATCTTAGGTAAAGGTTAAGAGCTTTCAGCTAATGAAAACTGGTGCTGCCTAGGGCCAGATTCACTAAAGCTGTATGCACTTCATACCCTCTCAATACAGGGCATTTCTCTTCAGTGGTTTTATACTCCAGTTATCCTTCTGTTTTCAAGCATTAACTGCTTTATCTTGAGAACAGAAAAAAAGCTTTACTCCATTATCTTCCACTTTTACCATATAGGAAGTGTAGTACAACACTTTTATTCAGACTTAATGTTTCTCTCCATTACACACCCCCATCCAAAATTAAAAGAAGATCTGGGAAACAAGCATCATCACATTTGGGAGGAGACCAGGCAAGAGACACCCTGACTGCAGCCTAATTGAAGAAGGGACGCTTGAGGACAAGACCCATCCCACCTAACATAGGTTTCTACTTCTCCCACTGAGGGAAGGTGGAGCCATGAGAGGGCAGCGGTGGATGAGACTTTGGTACCTGAAACCAGTCTAACTCCCAAGGGCTGGATCCCACCTTCAGTTTCCAAATTTCAGCAGCTTTGGAAATGAAGCTGTAATATCTGTGGTGCATCCTTGTGAGTTCACTTATGGCCCATACAGACTTGCATACACCTTGGAGAGAACTGCATGTGCAGCACCACAGACCCTCTACATCCTCCTGCCTCTGCTGTGGCAGAGGTCTGCAGAACAGCCACAGAGCTTTGTCTGGCTGTGCCTTTTCTTGGTCCATTTATATGCATATTAATACATATCCAAACCCCTAGCACATGCACACAAATACAGGTCTACATAGCTCTGCAGCCAAACTTCACTCAGAATTACATGAGAATGAAGAGGTTTGTGAATTCTGGAGTTCTGATAAACGCTGTACAATATCTCTCCTCTCAGATCTACAACTTGCAGTGCACTTGGCCAGACATGTAAAGCAGCTGAGACATTTCTATAAGAGACAGTGACTCTTGCACTCTGCACTGTAGAGTCGCAAGGTATGGAAAAGACCTCTTGATTGGAAGGACTACTTTTAAAAATAAAAATAGTGCTGTCAAACTCTAGGCTTTAGAGCCACCTGACCCCTTTTCTCCACAGTGAAAAATGGCATACAAGAGGCTCGCATAGATGCAGTCAGAGGATGCAGTTTCTGTAAGAGGTCAGAGCGCAGCATTAACTGTGCAGACCCCAAGGACAACTCCAAGGGGTGTGAGGAGCTTCCCCCAGGAGGAATTGCTGGTGACTGCGTGGCCAAGTTTTCTTTTGGTTTCCAGGGGAAAGGGACTGCAAAGTCGTAGTGAATCTGTGCAGTCTCAGGCTAATTTCTGACTCCCTCACATAATCCTCTCTGCCTACTTAAGACTTTGTGTTTTCTAGCTTTTCTTGCAGTAAGAGAAGGACGCCTGGCCTAAGCGTCTGTACTCCAAGGGACTGGATGTCACCGAGACCCTCCAAAATAAGAAGTCCATCAGAATTTAAAGGTGATCTCTGAAGTAAAGGCCTGCAGTGGACATTACAGTCAACAATTCTCCTGGTTTTGGGTGCAAGGCAGGTTTTCACTTGAGAGTTTTCTCTGTAAGAAGTAAATACTCATATTGTAATCAGTCATACTTTTCTCTCTAGTGCATAAGCTTATTTTTAGTGGATATGGCCCTTAGGAAAAAAGAACAATTGCATGCTTTACAAAATATGTCTGATTCTCCAGAGGCACAGACAGATTTTGCTGTAGTATGTTAATTTCTTCTAAAAAAATATGTAAACCAAAATTATGCCCTTTTCAACAGCTGATCTAGAACACGATTGACTAAACTGAATAAAAGCAGTTGTGTCAAAATCTGCAAATACAAGTCGCTTGGCTTCGCAAATTTTTGGCAAATTTTTTAGCAATTTTCTTTTTTTTTGCTGCTGGAATGTATATACAAGAATGAAACAAAGCCCAGCTCCTGGTGGAAATGAAAGCAAACAGATCTACACTCAGCAGAACTTACGGCACTCCCACAGTAAGGCAGAGCTCTAGAGCATTTGGCAATTGAGAGAGGGGTTAATGTTTGAGATTGACTTCCCCTGACTCCTTCAAGTGAAAAGGAAAGGTCTGTGCTGATTTGTAAGAGTTTTGTGTGAGGGAGTGGCAGCGGTGAGTTTATATAGTTTTAATGCCACTTGGTAGCTCAAGGGCAAAGAAGCGTTGAAGATCAGTCTTTATTCTGGTCCTGTAGTCATCTCAGTGGAACATCAGCCTCACTCCAATGCCAAGTGCCTCACTGAGGAAGGCAGGAGGGAAATCATGACCCCAAACCCGCTCCTGAAAGTTGGTCACGAGGCCTGAAATAGGCCTGAATCCTGCCCTCCCTTTAATTCCCATTGCCTGGAAAGTGGGTGGTTCCTTAGACATGGGGCCTTTAGGGCGACATCCCACATCTCAGGAGAGCATCCTAACCATGAAGCGAGGATGGAACACCTATCTGCTGGGAGGAGGCTGCTCTGCAGCCAAAATATAGGAGACAGGCGCCTGGGAGAAAGCACTGCCCAACTTTGAGTGGCCTTGCTCTATGTACATGGGACCAAACAGAACCTGTCAATGTGTTTGGCTGAAAAAAATGCCATTTCTGTACTTGGTTAAATTTAGGACTGAGCTTGACTGTGAGAGCCTCAGCCGAGGCAAGACTTGGACAGCCAGGGCACATGCTGAGCTACAGTCCTTGGCCCAGGGGCCTTCGTGTCCCCCCATGTCCCTCTTGCCTCTGGTCAGTTCATGTTCAGCAACAGCTCGGCAGAGATGCTCAGGACTCATTTTGGACACTGCAAGGTGCATCTGGGCTCTCTTTCACTTCAAATGGCTGACCATTTTGTATCTGGCCTTAAAGTTTTGATGAAGATGTTAAAAACAATGAACAAAGGAAAAAGAACAACAAAAAGAAAGGAAAATAAAGAACTGAGAAAAGGAACAAAGAATGGGTTACCTAATGACTTAAAAGAGATTTACCTTTTTCATGTATATTATTCTGTTTTGTTGTTTTATAAGATGATCAAGAAGTTACAAAGAAACATATGCTTATATCTTACACTGAACAGCAGAGTAGCGCAGTGTGTGAAAAATAGGAGAAATCTTAATTCTCAAGAATTAAATGCTGCTTTTTTTACTTGCACTGACATGGTTCAAACTTGTCCTCACCAGCATCTGAGATAGACTTCCAACTACTGTTTGGATGCCATATAAAAACTGCACTCCTGCTGTAGAAAATGGCATGATTTTCACTCTTGCTGTACATAAATTTGTATAATCTATGTATTAATGTATTGTATCATATTGTATAGTATGTATAGTCTGGCATCCACAAAATCAGAGTAGGTCTATATTTATTTTTCTGAATTAATTTTATATATTGGTAGGAGGCAAGCACTGTATAAGAGAGATCAATAGTGCTTTAAAACATCATGATAAAAATTATATAATATAGTTTGCAAGAGTACTTATGTATTTCTTGCATTTAGTGGATTTAAGAATACTTTCAATGCTATGAAAAAATTAATTTGCATTTTCTCAGACTGAGAAGAGGCTTTACCATACGTTTGCTGTGGTTTTCTTGTTCAGAGCACCCAAAATGTGCTGGACTATATTAGGAATAGACCCCTCCTTCCACAATGGAGGATGCAAAAGGAACTTTTGTTTGTGTATCAGTGGCAACTTGAAGGCTGTGCTGCAAGGGTGTAGTGGACTGGTCAGCATCTGCTGAGCCTTCTGCCTGTTCTGTGCATTCACTGAACCATCCGTGGATCAGAAAAGTACAGATCCAAAATAGTTATTTGTGTATTGCTGATGGAGCAAAAAGCAAAAAAGGCAATTAATAGGAGCAACTGCTGCATAATCTGTCCACTGCATAATTGGCATGGTCTGATTTTAGTGCATTATTAAAAATAAATAGAAGATAATAGTGCTCCAATTTATGTAGGAAACCCTAAATAACTTTGCAGTGAAGTCACTGGAGTTATACCAGTTACATGAAAACAATATGCAGCCAATACAGAAGAACAAAATTATGTCTATGGCACATTCAATAAATACCTACAATAAAGTAATTTATGAGAAGGAGTCTCTCTGGGTATTTAGTCTTTAATAGTACATTCTGGCTGTTGCATGTTTCCTACAGCACAGTTTGAACTACAAGTCTGCAATTTAAAATTTATGAAAATAGAACATAGCCAAATGGAATGAAAAATATGCAGTAAAAAAAAAATCCCAGTATATACAGGCATCATTCATTATTTCTGTATTTTTATTTTTAATTGACAGGGGACAATAGGAACTGAATAGACACAAAAATATTTGGATAACAAAATGAAACATGAACAAATCCTTAGAAAACAGCGAAGGCATGCCTCACAGGCATGGGGTAAATTTTGAGACTGAATTACAAATGCTGTGTTAGGAGGGTACTGTGATGGGAAAAGTGATGTGCTCTGAAGTCCTGATGGCTCCTATCAGCGATGAATGTTCTTTGGCTCTGGTGGGGTCAAGATTTGAACCCAGAGCTCAGTAACTGTGCTGGTTAGTGACATCTATTAACTGCGGCAGCACAAAGCAGCAGAGTCACAAGAAACAAAAGAACTACCTGGGAGACACTTGCTGTGTGTCTAAGGGGCACGCATGGCTGTACCACTGTGCAGATTCACTGACATACACTGCCTGGCTGTGGCTTCAGCTCTGTGTTCATTAATTATGGAAAAAAGTGGGAATTCCCTCTTGGAAGTGAGAGGTTGTCCATGCTGGGTGCCCTGGGTGGCCTCCGCTGGCAGGTCTCATTGCACCACAGGAGAAGGAGAGGAAGGAGGAGGAAGGAGGAGGAAGGAGGAGGAAGGGGAGGAAGGGGAGGAAGGGGAGGAAGGGGAGGAAGGGGAGGAAGGGGAGGAAGGGGAGGAAGGGGAGGAAGGGGAGGAAGGGGAGGAAGGAGAGGAAGGAGAGGAAGGAGAGGAAGGAGATGTCCTTCTCACCACAGGCTCAGTGAAATTCCCACTATGGTGCAGGGTGAGCTGCCCAACACTTTCTGCTGGGTTTAGCTTCCCCCAACACTCCCTGGGGAATTGCTGCAGGATCAGAGCCCTCAAGAGCTACATGGCACTTCTCAAAGGGTACACATGATTTTCCACCAACCCATCATTGACAAAACTTTGTGAAAGAGCTGTAGCTGTAACAGAAACATACATTTGATATTGATTCAGGGAAAGCACTTACCTTATTCTAGTGTAAAACCAATGACAGCAAACAATGAAATACAACACAAGTTAGAAAATGCCTTTCAATGCATGCAGCACTGTGATTAGTCATAAAACCCTGATGAGGTTTAGAGGCAATATAGGATTTTTCATCTCTTTTGAAAATAAAAATTGAACAAATTATTTCCTGATTATTTTCAAATCAATGTTTATATTTTTATTTTCTATAAAATTCAGCATGCACTTTTTAGAAGCATAGTAAAAATGTCATAAAAGCACAGACTACATCATATAAGATTTGGCATAAATGTTGTGAATATTCAGATAATTACCTAATGTTTAAAATATTTCTGTTCTTTATTATAAATATGTTGATACTTTAATTTAAATACATTTTTCAAATCATTGCTTTTTACTAAAAAACTGAAGCAGATTAAAATGGTTTTCCAGATGAGGATTCATTGTTAGAGCTGGAATACATAATTTGTATTTTAATGTTGCAAAATAAGGATAAACATTCATTGCACCAAATGCAACATAAATTCTCACTAAATCATTTGTGCCAAAAATGAGAGAGTATCTTGACAATGAAGAGCATGGGGTGATAGCTATGGAGGGATCTGTTCTGTTATCCAACAGTTAACCATAAAATAGTGGGTGGGGATAATATTTCTCGCATTCCTTACACAAGTCAAATTCGCCTGGATCTCATCGTGAGTTTTGGGGTACAAAGAAAGCAACATCAGACCCTTAGCGTTCACCTTATTGTTATGCTTTCGTTCTCAATACCTTTAACCAGAGTTGAGTTTATGAGCGGTCAATAAGGGCCCGCCCTGTACCCACAGAAATGGCAGTTCCAAATGCACATGCAAAAAAGTGTGTGGTGTCTGTGCAGCAGACAGGCTGGGAGCTGTGCTTCCAGAGAAAAACAAGGTGCAAATGAAATGCAAGTTGAACATGGGCTCTTCTGAGGGCAGAAGTACAGAGGCACAGAAAAGCGCTCCTTAAGTCTGGGCTAAAATACTTTTTCATCCTAAGAAGAGCCACATGGAACATGCGAGAGTTGTGCTCAAAGCTTTCTTTACAAATGGAGAGGAAAAATGCTGCACTAATGAGGAATAATTTGCACTAGCTTTAAAAGGAACTGGACAACTTGATATAATAACTAAAATCCTCTCCCCACCACAGGATAGGTGTAAATAATTTAAATAAGTTGATAAGTGGTTAGTTGGCAAGACCAATTTAATGTATAACATATTCAAAGCAGGTATTGCATTTCACCTGTTTGAAAGAGGTGCTCAGTTTGAGCACCATTTGCAGCTGCATCATATCCCTAATGATACTGCTTTTCAATAAGTGATTCAGGTAATTCATTTGGAAGTGGAATGATCCTGAGGGACATACAAAAGCACCAGCCTTTGGCCTTCCTTATCACCATCAGGTATTTTGCATGCACGTATCATCTGGAGGTTAATTTTTTTCCCCCAGCAAACTATCTTGGGAGCAAAAAGGAAACAAAGAAATTATATCCTGAAAATGTGTTTGCTGGTCAGAGGATAATGGCCCTTGACTCAGAAATCAATTAGACTGAACAGAGTATCGTGACCCTGGCTGTGTGTCAGCTGTAAGTGGCATGTGTGCTACAACTTGGCAGCTGGGCCTGTGACAGAATTAATTTCAAATCTTTGGATTGCTGAGAAGAGTTGAGCCATGAAAGCAGGTATTCACTGATTTGTCCCTGGAGTGAGTACTGTAAGGAGGAGCACGGACATCCCCCATATTGGATGGGAAATAAAATCAGGACAATCTTTGTAGCACCTAGGGCACCTCTTTGCCAGCCCACAGGGTAGTGGAGGGAACAAGATGAGGCGTGTAGAAAGCCAGGAATTTCTCTACATCCCAAACCACATCTCCTAGCATAGGTTGGCTTCTTGCTGTAACTCCACATGGGCTAGAGGCTCACCTGCTGCAGCAACGTGGGTACACAGGTCACAAACAAGCAGGAAAATCTAAGACTTAAACCAGTAAGGATAATTTTGATGGTGCCCAGAGAGGTGTGTGGAGTCTCATTCATGTGGGTGATGGAGTGCAAGAAGACCAAGCACAGACTGCATTATACATGGACCATCAGCTGGTCCTGCAACGAGGGATGTTCATGGCTTTCTGAGAGAAAGTCAGAGTGCCAGCAGGAATTACTTTCTATTCTACAGTATCTTTGCTTTGGGAAGAACAAGCAGAAACCTACTGACACTGCAATGACTCCCTATAGATTTAATGGGAAGAGGTAATGCCAGCACCCTGGTGAATGGTTTCAGTTCAGGCCCTGCATTTCTGCAGCCATGCCCGAGGGCCCTGCATTGCTGTCAATCACGGAGTTCTCCTCTGACAACCTCGACGGAGGGACAGAGCCCCCGAGGGACACTGCTGCCTGGTGGCTTGTTCTCTCCAAGGGCAGGCAGGGTTTCTATGCCTTTCATTGGAAAATGAAGGAATATCAGGAGTTAAAGCTATGTCCTATCCCTAGTATTCCTGATATGAATCATGGTAGCCCTGGTGTGTGCTGGATCATCCAGGGTTAGTGCTACCAGACAGTGATCCAGGCTCCTTTCTGTATGGCTCTGTGGAGGTGTCTTCACCAGGTGCCTTCATTATCCTACAGGTGAAGAAGCTGAAGTGCTGAGGGGCAGAGGGACCAGTGTGAGGTGGCAGAGTGAAACAGCAGAGCTACAGGAAAACCCAGATGGGAGTATCTGTTGACAAGGAAAAGCGTCCTTCCCTTCAGAAAGCCTTCCAAAGGCTTTATTAAACCCTTTGCGTGTTACTTGCAAATAAAATTTAAGAGGCCTACAGAATATCTTAAAGAATTAGAAGGTGCAGATAGAACTTAAGCAAAACAGAGGGGTCAAAGCCACCTGTCAGGTTTGAGCACATGCCAGCATATGAACCAGATGCACCACAGCACATAGTTCTTCCTCTCCTGAGAGCAGCATGTCTCACGTGTTGTAGTTAACAAGGGCTGGGCCTCCACGTCTGGCCCTTGGGAAATACACTGCTATGGCGCTGCATTGCACAGTACTCGCCAAGGGAGAAATCTGTCTGGCTTAGTCTGTCTTCCCCTGTGGGTTGTACCAGGTGTCACTTGAACAGATGGAAATTCTGCCTCTACTGTGATATTTTAGCCTATGCTCAGAAGAGCCTTTAAGCTCTTTAACAGGAGAAAAAGAAGAGAAGGGAGAAGACACTGCCTGCCCACCCGGTTCCTTCTCTAGGCAAGGTGTGATTACTTGGTATAGCATTTCTATTGCTGTCTCCATTCTATCACAACATATCTCATATGACTGACTTCTCACCACTCAACTTGTGTGTCTAGTCTACAGCCTGGCAGATCTCATTGGCAGGGAAGTTCTCCAAAATTCAGCCCAAGATTCCCTTTTAAAAGATCTGTCCTATTCCTACTTATACTCTCTCATTCAATGCTTGGATTGATGGATAATATTATACTCTTTTTTCCATATGACATTTATTTATTTATGTATTTGTTTATTTATTTAAAGGCAGAAAGGCATGGGTGTATTTCAGAACTACCAGTTCCCTCTTCCACAGTTCCCTAATCACTGTGAACCTCGTGCAGGTTCATACTCTTTCATATCTTTCCTGATGCAGCATTGTACAGCCATTGGTTAACTAAACCAAGAATCACATCCATCCCTCTGTTCCTTCAAGCTTTAAGCTTAATGTTATGGAAGCAGAGCCCAGCAAGCTGTGTAAAAGCAGCAGAGCGTGTACAGTTATTTGGTGTTGGGACTAATTTGGTTTGGGGTTGATATGAGTGCCATGCAAGCTGGTGCTTCTTGGTGGAAAGAACAGGGCTAACTAGCAATCAGATAATTCACTTTGCTACTGTTACAAAACATTACTTGCAGTGTCTCTGCTAATTCAGAAACCTCATGGTTATAATTAAACAGTCTGGAGGTTATCCAAGCCTAATTTCTTCATTGTTGGTTTTTAAATTGTTCAATAAAAGGAATGCTTGAACCTATCTATGGAGCAGGCATGCCTCTCTCTGCCAACCACTGTCAGCGATGAGCTCCCGCCTGTGAAGCCACTAGCATTTCACTTCTACTGGAACTAAATTGTTAGAGAAAAAGCAGGTCATCTCTTCGTGATGTAACACCGGAAAAATGGGTTAGCTGCCCATCTCAAGAATGGGAGAATCAGGAGGGTGCAGACACTTGGTAAAATCTTGACAAGGGGATGAATATAGAGCTCGGACCATAGGAACCTGATATAGTGAACCCTGTTTCTCAACTGTATCCTTCTTACTAAAAAAAGGAAATGAATAAGGCGTTAGTTGCTAACGTAAATTTTTCAGAGGCACAACAACATTACTTTGTGCAAAGATCAATACAGCAGACTCTTTAGTACCTTCAAAAGGATATAAATCAGCCTTACATGTCAGCACAGCGTTAAACAGGAATAACCTTTCTTATGTCTCAGCACAATATTTTTTTTCACAGTCATTGCTGCATTACAGGACAGCACCAATACTTGGTGGTGATAATGCCCCACTTTCCCTCCTGCATTTCTCCACGATGCACAACACGTACCCCTGCTGTGCCACTTATTTTGTGGCCTTCTTAACCACTGACGGTTGCCGTCAGGGCAGAGCATTAGCAAAGACTGGTTCTCAGAGGTTTTCCTGGGCCACAGTGCTTCTTACTGAGCTTAACACTTGTGCCATGCTGGAGGAATTTCAGTGCTTTCTGAGGTGGGTGGGGTGAGGTGAAGCTGATACTCACAGGACGACTTCTACGTGGTCCAAAGCCCACTGATCATGACCTGTTCCGTTGTGACGGGGCTGCCACCAGCGCAGTAAGACTCCTTTCATTCGTGCCTCCCTGTTGTCACAAACACAAGAGCCTGTGAGAGCTCCCGACCACTGGTGATTTGCGCATCCCTATCTACCCCCAACAGGAACTGAGAGCAATGTTGAAGTGTTATTTCTGCATCCCTGAACATCAACACACCATCCATACACAACATTTGACGGTGAAGAATGCACACAGATGAGAAGGAATTTTTTCCCTCTCGTATATTTAAAACAAGTATTCTGTTTTTCTTTCAAGTATATTGATAAACGCTCTGCTGGAATTTCTTAATCAGCCTTCTCCTTAAATTTTATGTTGTTTACCCTATCCTCAACCTTTTTTCTTGCACAGTAATGCAAATGTAGATTCTTTCTTAGCAGAAATATATCTTGTGAACTTAGAGGTAATGAAATGTGACTGGGTACTCACAGGGGAACGTTATAAGACACTCTTTGGGCTTGTATAAAGTCCTTTGGCTGATGCTGTGCAATTACTTGCCATGTAATTCCATTATTTACACTGTATTGGAGGAGCACTGCCTTGTCTACAGTGTTAGGATCACTCAGATTGGTATTGCAACTGTCTGTTTGTGAAACACTTCCAATTTGCAAAACAAACATGATTTTGCTGTAAAACAAAGAGAGAAAATCTATTTTCAATATGCAAAAAGTATTCAAACAGGAACAATAGCATTTCCCGGTTTATTGCAGTTACCTTATTAAAACTTTGAGCATCTTCAAGAATCTTTACTTTTAACACGCAAAATAAACTGTTCTCACATCTCTAAAACTCAGCTTCCCTTTCAAAGTAATAGTTTACTGTGTATTACATATTGCCATGTAGTTGGAGGTAATAGATCCAATTTTACAATATATCTGCACAGAATTGAGATACATAAACAGTATAAACATGAAAATGAGTGTATGAAAAAATAAAAAAGGACAAGTGAAGGTTGAATGTAATAAAGTGCCTGAAAGATTTCTTGTATTCTACCTAGGTGTTCAAATAAGAAATGAAGAGCCTGATTTATATCTGGCCCATTTGGCAATTCATCCTGTTTCTAATCTTGCTTTAGAAGACTACATGTAAACCAGTCCAGAAAGCTGCCACTCTGTTAAGAGCCAGCACAGGCTGGTTGCATTTGTTTTACCATGGCCAAAGAAGCTCAATAGATGAAAAAGATACTCCTGTTTGTCGCCAGGTGAATATAATTCTATCTGACAACTGAAATGGGAAAATGAGTCTGTAATTACTAATAGCATCTTTAGCCATGTCCATCATAGGGACACAAACAAACATAGGATTTGTCTCATCAGACCAGGCACTGGTCCACACAGTCTGGCGTCCAGCCTTTGCCAAGGGCTTCATTGTCAGTGCTGGCTTACCAGATAGAGCTCTGTTGGGCACGACGAAAACATCTGAACTTTTCATCTGACATCGCTTCCTCCTCACTCTCCATCTCCCAAATGGAAGTCACAAAGCGTTTTGCCAACCCTAATGTTTATTTGCTGGCCACATCCGACTACACGGCAGAGCCAGGTCAGTCCATCCTCATCAATACTGGCCCCCATGACTGCGTGTACATATAAAGAGTTTCCTTTCTCATGAGCTGCGAAAAGAGCACATTTTGGCTCAAAGTATTACCTTGCTCGGGTGAGATCCAGAGGCTTAGTCACAGCTTGTCTTACTTGACATCCATTAAAATAGAGCGAATCTCCGTGGGCGTAGGGTGCCAGCTGTCCGCATCCATTCCCTATCACTCCTCCCTGAATGGTCTCCCAGTTTATTTCGGTGACTCTTTCAGATTCAAAATTATCTTTAATATAACTGGGGAGGTCATGGCTAAAAATAGAGCAGTCATCACCTAAAAATGACACAGTGAAGTTATAAAACACACAAAAATCAAAAGAATTGAGAAAATTTAGTTACAGTTAATTGTAATTCTATTCAAGGTCATGGCCCAATATACAGTGTGACTACAGGCTGAATATATTTCAGCAGATCTATTAGTAATATGCACATTGCTGTAGAGCATTCATTTTTAGAAAACTGAGGCTGTGAGTTTTATTTTTTTACAGCAGTATAACTTCAAGAGCTGCAATAGATTTTCTCCTATTTTGCATTGATGCCAATACAAGAAACCTCAAATTGCTGTTTGAAGGGAAATGCATCTAAAACAGGGAAGGGTTCCGATCTTACGAAGTTATGTCCTGGAAGACACTGGCTCCACTCCCAGAAAGCACTTATAATTTAGCGAGGACACTCGAGTACTGTTAGACATGCTTAGCTGCACTGTGGGATAAGGGCAGAGAACTCTGTCCTGGTGGGACACAGAACTGAGTCCCTTACAGGGGCCAGTCACCAACATCTGGATCCCACGCACACCTCCCCTGGGAATGGGTGCACCCTTGGAGGGAGTACAGGGGTGGAAGCCATTTCTAGGTAAGCCGATAGCCACATTTTACCTTGGATGAAGGCTGAATGGGCTTTACATACAGCGCCAGACAGCAGAGACTACTGATCCAATCCAGAAAGAGTAAAGGGAGGGAAGAGCTGTTATTTGAAGCTCTGTCAAATTGTTAATTTAGAATTTGTTACTCGAGCATTCCAGTGATGAATTTAGACATAGTACATCACTTTGTCTTTTTGTTTAATTTTGAGCTAGGTTAGTCTATAGCAGATGCATAAGAAATAAACTGAAGAAATGAAACCTTGATATCCTTCATCACAAATACAAATGGCTCCAGTCGTGCAATATCCGTGGCCACTGCAGAGCTTCGGACATGCTTCCCCGATGTACACATGATCAATTGCCCAGCTTTGCTTCTCTAGTTCTTCTCCCTTTTGAATCCACCTGAACTGAGTTGCACTGCAAATACCAAAATCCAAACACTGTATTATGATATCTAGCAATTAAGCACATCAGTACAGTGATATTCAAATATACCAGCAGTAGATGTAACAAAAAATGTTGTGTGAAGGGGTTATCACTTCAATAACTGGGAAGACCCACCCTGAATGAGTGGCTGCTACATCGTTGGCAGTAGGCACTTCTAGTAACAAAAAGCTTCCTCAAAAACATTATGTATCAGATCTAAATCCAACAATAAAGAAGCATTTTTAATTCACCATTTGTTCCAAGTGAACAGTGCCAGCAAGACAGCTGACATTTTATAGGCCCACAGCAAGCTGACCTTGCAGTAACCTACCTGGATGAGACATGATCAGGCAGCTGGATCGTTATCCTTCTCCACATGGAGCTGTTAACAGAGTTATAGATGGTAGCTTCATGGAATTGGAAAGGAGAACAGCCAATGCTATTAGATGAGGAAGGAAGACAGTGTGTCTGGACGAGCTGCCATGAGTCTGTCCTGTAGGAAACAAAAAAAAATGTTTTAGAACAAATGAAAGAATGACAGAAGGATCATGGCATTGCCTATCTTGCTAAACAAATCCAAGAGATTGTCAGCCATAGTCTCCATGCTCTGTAGCCACAAATAGACACGAGGTGAGAGGCTGAAGTGTTGGTTCAGCCAGGGGGGACGTTCCAACACCAGGTTTGAGGCTGTGGATCCCTTGGGAGGGTACACACAGCAGAGAGCTCCTCTGGGTGAGCATGACGGAAGGATTTATTTAGGAGTCTGCTCCTTAGTCTCTCTCTTACAGTGTTGAGAAAAGTCCCAACCAAATTTGCTCCATGCTCACCCACAGTCATTTGAGTACAGGGATATACCTTTGCTTTTACAAATTATGATCCACTACTATACTACAGCACAGGAGAGAGTGTTATTAATTGTTTGCTAGTTAAAGACGAAATTGGAATTAAGTAACTCCCACTTCATTACAGCTTGGTCCTAAATATATGGTCCTGTATCACACTAAAATAAGTTTCCTATGAATGCGGTTTTCTGCGACCACATTTTTAACAAGAGCATGCTCATGACTGTAACCACAAGCTCAGTGCCATGAATCTGTCAACATCTGGGCTAAATTATAAAGAGAATTTATGGGAGTTATGTAGACAAATCCCAGTGCTTGTACACAGGCTTTGTTCAGATCCTGTTACAGGATGAATAGCAAAGTAATTGCTTTAATAAATAAGAGCTCTCTAGGTATTTAACATCATAGTTCTTTTTTTTTTAAATGTCTGTGTATTCTGCAGTCATTTACCTGGCATCCTTTGTATACTCCAGCATCACAGAGTGGAGGTCCCCACATGAATTTGCCTCACAGCCAACCACGATCTATAGCACAAATAAAATTGGCTGCTATAACAAGTCAGATAGACATTTAATATGATACATAATGAAGTCTTGCTCTCCTTTTTTTTCTTTATGAGTTATACAAAAGAGATTGCCAACTTAGATCTTGAACAAAATCTATCGAAAGTGGATGGAAAACAAGACTCAGTACTTCAGATACTGCTTTTACTTAATGAATTTTACTTCATTGCTACTTTTATTTTCAAACAGAATCTTAACACTATGCTCCTAAAGTTCATGTTAAATATCTGAACAAACATTGCTCCTGAAATACAAATATGTGGTAGCTCCTTGGCATTTTAGAAAGTGAAGTACCCATCTATGTATTAATTACCTATGAAATTTATTGATCATAATGATAAGCATGTGGGTATAAACCTCAAGTCAATTCAATTTAAGAACAGGATTATTCTCAATATTTAAAACAATAAACATATTTGTGTCAGAGTGGAAATATTACAGTACCCAATGTACAGTACTGAACAGATAATAAAAAGATAAATGTTAAGACCTTCAAAACCAAATGGCAGCCATGCATTAGAGCTGAATTCTTAGGTTAGAAACAAAATCTTTGCAGAGACAGGTGAAGGAAAAGAAGAGAGATTCAGGAGATAACTTTGCAATGCGAGTTTAGTAGTATGAACTGTTAAATGCTGATGAGTTATCATTATTGAGGAGGAGGAGCAGGGCTGATCTCTTCTCTCTGGTGACCAATGATAGAACCTGAGGGAATGGCAGGAAGATGTGCCAGAGGAGGTTCAGGTTGGACATCAGGAAAAGGTTCTTCCCCCAGAGGGTGCTGGACACTGGAACAGGCTCCCCAGGGAGGTGTCCCGGCCCCAAGCCTGACAGTGTTCAAGAAGAGACTGGACAAGGCCCTCAGACACACGGTGTGAACTGTGGGGTTGTCATGTGCAGGGACAGGAGTTGGACTTGATGATCCTTGTGAGTCCCTTCCAACTCAGGACATTTTATGATTCTATCCTAATTTTGGCCTTAAAATAGAGGAAAAAGATGATAGCCTGGGTAAAATAAGCAGCTTGGGAGTATCTTTTCATTCAGTAGTAAAAAGCATGTCAGGCTCCTCTTTTATATATTCTTTCGAAGGTGGCATGCTGTGTGAGTGAGGGAAGCAGTGCTTTAGGGATTATATTAGACAGTCAATATAAAATAGGCAACGATGTTGAGAAAAGGTAAAAATATTGACTAGTGGAAGATGGAAAATTCTGGAACTGTCTTGTCAAACAGAAGAGCAAGAAAAAAACCATAACAAGGAAATGGATGACTATTTTGATAACCCTGCTTTCACATTAGTTCCTGGCTTAGTTAAGATGTGGTGCTTGGGGAAGGGCCTAGAATGTTTCTGGACAAAACTACATGTTGGCTTTCACCCTGTGCAGAGTGCTACCTTGAAACAAAGTAAAATATTCAGAAATGTTTCTCTGTTTATTTAGGTCATTCGCCATGACACAAGTAAGTAGAAAGGGTATTTGTGCTTGAGCACTTTTGCACTTTCCACGTGCAACTCTTCTCCAGTCTGCCTCGACCTTGCCTTTTCTACTTATCCAGGAGTTAGGGGAAAACATCATATTCTGCATGCTTAGGAAATAAGTCCTACTGTATCTGATGATCGAGTAATTTCAGGAAAAATGGATTAGGCTTCCAGTCACTCCCAGTAACCCCCAAAACATACAGACAGTCAGAATAATTTGACATATAACGTTGATGCAACCTTTCTCATTCCCGTTACCTATATGTCGGAATTTCCTTTAAATTCTATTAAAAAGTAGTTCTTAGTTATTTATCCAACTGGCCATCCTAGTTGGAAGAAGAATATTTTCTGGAGACACATTAGATGATTTTTAATTGCATACTTTAGAGAGAGAGAGAGAGAGGAAGAGAGAGAGAGAGAGAGAGAACATTTCTTACTTTAAACTGCATCATGTATCCTGGCTGTATAATGAGCTCCCTGGAGGACAGGATGTTGTGTGTTTTGTCCTTTTTCTTATTTGGCCAGTAGAGATGGAATGATGGATTTCCACAGAACCCTGCAGTCCTGACTGCATTAGGGTAAAAACTCCAGTTTTCTTCATGAGAGGTGCCTTCTATTAAGATGAGTTAAATACAATTACTGCATTGTCTCAGTAAACATCAAGGCTTAGTAATGAATCCACGGAGTCACTAGATGCAGTATTTAGTGATATAAACACTAAATGTATGCTGTCATGGCGCACAGTCAGTAAGCTACTAACAGACGTAACGGTAGATGTTCCATCCCTTGAGACATTCAAGGCCAGGCTGGACGGGGCTCTGAGCAACCTGATCTGGGTGAAGATGTCCCTGCTCATTGCAGGAGGGTTGGACTAGATGACCTTTGAAGGTCCCTTCCAACCCAAACTATTCTACAATTCTATTATAACAAATACAACAGCTCCAGAGAGGTAAATAAAATGTTTAAATAATAGTACTTTCAAAAAATATGATTACATAAAACTTTACTAATGGGAATTTAAATTAAATGAGTTGGACTAAAATAAAAGTTTTTGCCTTTCTAATGGGTATATACATATATATATATACACGTATCTGAATATACATTTTTTTATATATATATATGTATATATTTACGCATCCCTACTAGTAGCAGGAAGAATAGCATACAAACAGCATTAGTCTACAAAATGAAAAATTTGCAGAGTTAAAAAAAGAAGAGGTGTGCTTGCAAGCTCACAGGGTTTATCTTAGATAAGATAATGCCAGACAACAGATCGGCCGTCACAGCCTGTCTTACCATCATCAAACGTATCTACCAGCTGGCTGGGGTTGATCTCTGCTCCCCCGATCAGGATGTTGTCCAGCGCCCACTGCGCCCGGTCAGGTCCCGGAACCACGATGCCGTTGCTGATGGTGAAAGGCTGCCACCAGCGCAAGCGAGTTGTGTTGGTCAGAGCGTGTTCGGGGAGGAGGATGTAGTCGTGCCTGACTGAGATGTATTTTTGGTAATCCATCTCATGAAGCAAAGTCCAGGATATCCCTAGAATGAAAAGATGCAGGTTTAGTAATAAAAACAAGTGTACGATAGAATCTTCTAAAACACTAAAGGAAGATAATAGGAAATAAAAAAATAATACCTATGGACTTCTGATAGACAAATCTTCACTTCTAAGGGTAGCTGGCAATTGTTACTCATTACAAGAGTAATCTCGTAGTTGTGTAAAGGAATCAAATTGGCTGGAAGCCACTGATAACTGAAATCAGGCAGGAGGATTATGGAGAACTTCTGAGCACCAGATGGAAATTTTAGATGGGAAAAAAAACTTTACAAGGACAAAAATAACTTTACAATTAAAAATTGTCATATTATTTTGGATCTCTCTGACAACTTCTTAGATATTCACAGTACTTGAATACAGAAAAAGGCTGTATCTTAGATTAAACTACAAGATGTACTTGCCTCCATCAATGGAATAATCCAGTAGCACTCCCTCCTTTCTGCAAGTTGGTCTGTGACATGTTGTCATGTTGTTTTCACTCCCAATTCTCCCCCAGTACTGTAGAAATCTAAGAGGAAATGTATAAGTGTATATCTGTTAAACATCTGCACAAATTGAGACGTTTGCTTTCTCTTAGCAGGTGTGCTGAAAATGTTTGAAATGCCAGCATTTTTAAGCAAGTAACATTGATATACAAGTAGAACAAAGATTTCCAAAAACATCGCATAGTAATTTCCATGGGAACCTCATGAAATTAGTCCTGCCCCTGGGGGTGACTAACCACTTGCAATGGTGTGGGCTGGGGAGTGACTGTCCTGGAGCAGCTTTGCTAACAATTCCCTGGGAGTAAAAAAAAAAAGGGTAACTCGACACTGGAAGAAGGAACAAGGTGTCCAGAGAGACTGTGGGATCTCTGTCCATGGAGGTTTTCAAGACCCAATGAGTAAAAGCCCTGAGCAACCTGGTCTGAATTCAGTGTTGACCTGGCTTTGAGCATCAGATTGGACTAGACACCCGCTAAGGCCCCTTCATTCCTGAAACGTTATGGGATTCAGTGAATTCTCGCTGAATTACAGAAGAGTGTATGATTTCATTGAAGCCATACAGCCAAGGGACAATGATGCTGAAGTTGTCTTCTGTGTGATGTTCTTAGCTTGTCTAAACTGACATAATTCCTCTGTTTTCCAGTTCAGTCATCCTTTTCTACAGCATGTGAGTGCAGTGGGTCTTGTGCAGGCACCCAGGAGAGGACAACCAGCAGACATGATGTTCTGAACTCGGTCGGAGACACAGCTGGTGCCTCCAGGAGGGGTGACAGCGGTATCTTGCCTCTTTGCAGAACAGGCGTTGCTGACTCCAGGACATTCCTGGGGAAGGGGACCTGCTGCTTCACTGCGGCATGGCAGACCCTTTCCGCTGTGCTTTGAGAGCCTTGCTCTCTGTCACTCATCTGAAAGCATCAGTGCCCTGAGAATCGTAATCTAATTAGACTCTACCTGAGGTAACACTTTGCTTGTAGTGGCCGAGGAATTCCCAGAGCTACAAGCTGTACCGCCTGCTGCTTTGTCAGCGTTTAATAGAGTTCCCCATTAAAATGACAAGGAAACATGACCTACTTTGCCCCCCGCAGGTCCAGATCTTGAGTGACAGCCTGCCTCACAGTTGCACCTCCAAAATACAGAGTTGTGTCTTCTGCGAGAATCCCACACTCTGTACAGGTATTTCCGCCTTCTAAGGACATCCATACATCTGGTTTAATTTCTTCATTGTCAAAGCGCTCTTTCAGGAAAGTCTGTAAATAAGGTGTTTAACATAAAGCACAGGTAATTATGATCTTAAGCCTTTCTGATGACCACAGCTGGAACTGACCAAAACATGTTTGAAGGGCTCATGGACACTGTAATTTTTTTTTTCAGGGTGACTGAACATAATCACTTTTGCCTGCACATTTTGTCACTTGAACTGAATTAGCTAACTTAGAAAATACATTAGGGCTAGATTTTAACATATTTGGGAGGTAATCCAGCACACTAGAATTTGCATGTGCAAATGAATGGGAATAATTCATAATTGTGGTTATTTAAGACTATGTAACACCACATAGTACCTATCTAGTATGTATGGGAGAAGTTGCTGCTTTATACTTTTTTCCCAGCAAAACCAGTACTGCAATGAAGTTTTAGGGTTATCGTAGTGAATATGCATTTATGCAACTGTCTGCACAAATATTTGCAGTGAAAACCATCTAGAATATATCTCTGACCTTCACTTACCTCCAGGTGTTCAGTAAAAGCAATGCCATGAGTGAAATCCTGGTCTTAAGGACATAGTAGTAAAACTCGCCTAAAATTGCTAGGATTTTATCCCAAATGTCCTTAATGTGAAGAATACATTACTAATTAAAATTTGCATACAGATAGTGATATTTTTTCACATAATTAGTATCTCAGATGAAAACCAGAAGATTATAATAATTCAAATGACATGAATAATTGTATTAGGTAAACAGCTCTATTCTCTTCAGACAGAATGCTGCTTGTTTCTGCAGAGCATGTACCTATTCTGTTCTTATCTGATGTAGAAAAAAATGAGATGGTAAACACTGCATTTTAAACTAATTTGGGGTTCCTTACGTATTCTTTTCTAAATCTCTTATCTTTTAATTTAGCAATATCTAACTAGATTTCACTTGCTTGTTATAGAGTAACACTAATAACAGCTAGGTGAATTAATTTCATGTAATTTTACGTCATTTTCTTGTATTGCCTGCTTCAGTGAAGTCTTTCATGATAAAGACATTTCTTCGGGTCTTGATCAAAGATAATCATATGTGCAAGGGTGATTCAGATCGTATAATGATGATCTAAGTATGAACAGTGAGCTTTATCACAGCTTTATCAGGTGGAAGTTATTTGCAAAGGAATAAACCTGTTATGGGATACTGCAGTAATAGTTTTGTTAAAAAAATGATAAAAGGGTTGAAAATGTATTTGAGTATCTTCAGGCTGACAGGAATCAAAGCTAAATTTCCAGTGGGATCGACTGTCTTTGCTCTCACCACCGAACACATGGCAAAATTCACACTTTAAATCATGCAGTAAAATTACCTTCAGGAATTGTGTCAGGTAGCAGTTTGGTCCCGAATATCCAGGGTCACAGATGCATTGCTCGTTCAGGCAGTCTCCATGACCTCTGCAGTTTTCCAGACAACCAGGGCCCAGATAGAAATTATCAATGGCCCACTGCATATCTGAGTATTTCTGGTAGAACCGAAACCTCACGGGACTAGATATAAAGGGATGAAGAAAACCAGACATATGTATGAAACAGCTTCGCTCAATTGAAAAAAGGTGGGTGAAACACAATATACTTATGACTGTACTACCCTCCAAGCTTCTGCAAGTAATATCTGACAGTGTCTGTTGAAATTGATTTTATACGTATCCATATCTTCTTCTTCACATATGTACTACCTATGGTATATGGATGGATTCCAGAAGCTGTTGAAGCTGGGAAAAGCTGTTCTGCCTTCTTGCAAGAGAATTTCAATTTTGGTTATAGTTCCTGAGCAGATTACTCAAAGAACAGAAGAGATTTTAATTATGCAGAAAGAAACAAATGATTTGCACATGTGTGGATGACTGCAGACAATAAGTGTAAGTTTTCCACTCAGTAAGGTCATAAATCTGCTCTCTAACTGGCTGTGGCTGTCTGAACAGAACAAAACATGCTGTACTGGAGCAGGCTCCAAAGAAGCAAGGATAACTTTGCCCATTGTTCAGACCAAGAGTCATGGTCAATCTTGATTGATAGGAAATAAAATTACGCAGCATATGTAATGAATGTCAACACCACTAGTCTGCACTTTCCTTGAAAGAAAATGAATAGGCAGATGTATCCCCTGTTGTGTTTTTCAGAAGGTACTGAATCCAAGACAAAATGAGTAGCTAAGTCATACTTACTTGCCCACAAGGTTTTCAGGCAGTGAGTAAGTTACTCTTTTCCATCCTTTTGTGGGAAAGAAGACAGACGGCTGCGAAACACTCCCAGAACATTTTGGATCAGCTGGTAAACACTGAGGTACCAAGTAACTCCAGCTGACGCCAAAGTCAGTGGAATACTGCACATGGACCTGATTTTGCGCAAGTTTTTCTGATGTTTTACACCCAACAGACACCTAATAAAGAAGACAGCATTAGTAAATGAGAATTAATTGTGATGGTGGTTAGAGTTTAGAAAAATGTTTGAACCTGAAGACTGCCTTCAGAATTTTACTTGAATTGATGGCAATAACAGTCCTTGTATGGTACTGGTCATCTGCAGATCTCAAGATTCCCAAGACTGAGAACAGGCACCATATTCAGAGTTTCATTTTCTTCTAGTTAGCTCACGTTTCTGGATTTCCAGGTAATGACACTTGAGCATTATATCCCAGTACCGCGTAACTAATAAAGTTTATTTCCCTGCCCACACAACCTAAGATTTGAATATTTCAGAGGAGATCACCCATCTCAATTATGTCAGGTGGATCTTCTTTATTGGAGAGGTGTGCACGGGGCTCTTACAACATCCACTTAATATGGGGTTATTTCTTCAATTTAGGTAAGGTGTGTATGAAGGGTGGTTTGGGTGCAGGTTTGATGTGAATGTGTGCCAACATAGGAGCAGTGTGGACACTTCTGAGCTGCTTTTCCCTCACCAAGCAGCTGTAACAAAATAGGCACTTTCTATATGTGTAATATTCTTATTACACAATGTCCATAAAACTGCTATGCCGGAAGAGAAAACTGTGTCACCTCTGAGAACAGCTTGTGGTATTAAACTGACCAACATAGAGTAGGTGAGAAAAATAAGAATGGCCTACTAATAACACTTTTCCCTTAGGGAACGGCTCATGCGTAGGCCTATACATCATCCTACCTCTTGAAAAATCTACTTAGACTTGGAGCAAAATGTGGTTTTGAATAATTATCTTGCAGACAAAGATTTTACCTTGAACTGCATAATCCAGCCTTCTGTAGGAGTCAGGTCGTGGGTGACTGCGTAGACCTCTCTGCCGTCATGGCTACCGCAGATCATGACACCATCAGGAGAATCACAAAACCTCTCAATCGAGCAATCATCATGGAATAACCAGTGTTCATTCACTTAAAAATAAATGGGAATGTTAGTAATATACAATGACAACATAACTAAAGAAAACAGAGAGTACGGTTAACCACTAAAGGTGACTCATGGCTTTATTTTTCAGCCTACGTGATAATTATTTAGTATTGCTCCTGAGAGTGTCAGTACCCCGTCTTTCCCATGTATGTATTTATTATGTTTATTACATTTATTGCTCAAAGCACCTCTTACTACTTTCTTACATTAGCATTACAGCAATGTTTTTTAATGTTCAAGAAGTAAGGATCTAGATTTACTCAAAACATAAACTTCTATGGCACTGGAAATTATGGGACAACTTTTTACTAGGTGTTGCCTGTATGTCTGCACAAATGGTACCTCAGCACTGTTAGCTATTAAGCCTTATAAACATCCAGAAATACTCCCTCTACAAAATGTAGTTGCAAAATGTAAATTCACTAAAAATGTTTAAAACTTTTAAGAAATAGAAAACAAATTCTCAGGCTAAGAAATCTACTTAGAATAACCTGGTATTTTTTAATCCTTCTTTCTTTGCAGAGAAATTAATCTTCTAAGTAAATTCATGCAGTAAAAAAGTTACACTGCATATTTTAATTTTGCATTTTGTGAACTAAAACCAAAATAAAAGGCCCCTATAGTGGTGGGATTGTCTGTGGCATCTGTCACAGTGAGACAAAGATTCGGAGGCTCAGCAAGATTTGGAAATCACTGCAGTGACTTCTTGCTCTTTAATTCAGATCCACCTAAAAGCTTTACCTGTAGTTTTGTCTTCCATGAACATGTCGAAAGCGATCCTGCCAGTGGGCCCTGCGTCAGCAGGGGAGCGCTCGTGCTGTGGCAGGGGAGCGCTGCTGAAGGTGTCGAGCATCACTGTCCTCTGGTCAGCTGAGCCCGAGATCAACACGTTGTCGATGGCCCAGTCGTTCTGGTCCAGGCCATCGTGTTTAGGCTGCCACCAGCGGAAGCGAGTCCCAATGGTCTTGGCATCATAGGGAAGGAGGATGTTCACAAAGCTGAAAAAAAAGCAGAAATTAGTTGTAGGAAAGCCACAGGAGGAAGACACTTCTCAATGCTCTGTGCTGGGTGCTTTGACCAGGTCCACTCCCGTTGTTTCCCAGAGTATGTGGAAGTTGGGAAAGAAGGAAAAGAGCGGGTGATGTAGCCTGTGTTCCTCTATGGAAGACTGCTGAAAAAAAAAACTTCCTGATCACTCCTGATGTCAACCCCAAGGCAGGCTCAGAGTATGGTGGGAAGGGCCAGCAGCCAGACTGTGGCATGGTTTGAGCAACCTCATGTGCTCCTACTGTGCTTAGGGGGCCAAATGCATCCTTGCTAGACTAGCAAGAAGTGACCATAAGGTCCTAATTAAAGGAAATGTTAAGAAGAAGAATGTTGAAGTAAAATTAAGATTACTATTTTCAACCTGGAACCATTCAGCAGACAGCAATGTTCCAGTACAATTTCCTTGTTTCCATTATAGCAGTAGATGATAGTACACTTAAATCTCTTGTCCAACTAAAGTGTTAGAGATTTCTTGGTGTGTTCAAATGAAACAACAAATAATGGGTCCCTCCCAGCCCCATTTTCTATGAGTCTTCTAAATTAGTGAGGAAAAGGTCCACCCATATCTAAGCATGATTTGAATCTCACAAATATCTGAAAATAGGGCTTGAATGTATCCATCCTTTTGATGGATGTCTTCAGACATTCAGTTTCTCCACAACCATTTTCTAACTAGTTCAAGCAATGACTTTCTGTTCTTGTCAGAAAAAAACCCTAGACTGCAAATGAAAATATCTTAAAGGACAGGATGGACATTATTACAGTAACTCTTAATTTATCTTCCTGCAAACCTTTACAAATCTACCAGACTGCTACAGACTCCTTCCTACCCTTGTATTTGTGGCCTACCAGCTGCACAAATGCTGATGCTCAAGAACATGCGCTAAGGCCATTCATAAGTGCTTGGAGGACTGGACAGGCTGAACTCTTACCAAACTACAGCAGTAATATGTCTCACAGGTTCTTATGAAACATGAACAGGTTCTTATGAAAGACCACCTTACTTTAGTACAGGAAATTATATAGGCAGAAAAAGGCATCTACAAACCCAGGTTTGCTGAACTGATCATAGAAAATTTCCATTAGGAGGCTCCAGGTGATTCCACCATTCACAGAATACTCCAGCAGCACTCCTTGGTTGCGGTTATTAGGAGTTATCAGACATCCATACATGAAATAAAACTGGATGAATTCTGCACTGGTGAGGTTCAAGTCCACTGTAACTAACATACGGCTGCAGCCCTTAAAAGCAATGATAAAATATGTTGGCTGGTGTTGGCTGGCAAAACTTATGAACATAAAAGGTGTCAGACTATGCAGTCATTATTAACATAACTTCATGTTGTAAAACCTTCAAAATTGTACAAAATTATACTAATTATAACAAAGGTAAAGCTACAGCAGAACAATAAATGTTCTTCACTGAGGACATAATTTCAGTTATGTTCTATCTTCAAAATTCCTGTTGTGTATTCATACATGTTGCTACTTGTATCTCCAGCTTTACATTCGGTATCAAGAATTGTATTCACCTTTCTTCTGAATGTGAGAGTTACATAAATCCATGCCTTCCATGTAAAACACAGGGTTTTCCAGAGAGAATTAATGAATCACTGATCATGTACTAATGGCTCAATTTATGCAAACCATCAAATGGTACAGCAATTTTAACAGGTGTGTTTTCCCATAATCCTTTATATATTTCACATTGCTTAGTCTATTAGTGGTGCCTACTTAGTCCTACTGGAAAGAAGTGGAAATGTAGTGCTTCTGCTAGTTTATTTTAGAAAGCTTGCGTCACTTTGAACCTAGTTATAAATTTGCATGGAAGAGATCTACAAGCATAATTTTTACATGTTTCTAAAATACTATTTTGTCATTTTTATAATCCTGATGTTATCTGTAAACAAACTGTAATTCAGCACCCGTCTGGGTTATATACCAATGTATGTAGCTAAACTAGGAAATTTTATGCTGAGCTTACTCTGAAAAAATCCAGCAATTAAATATCCAAAGGATAAGGCTACACATGGATAAATTTTCAAGGATCAAGCGCAAGTTATATACATGCAAATGCCTTATTATTAATTTACCTCTGTGGTCTGATTAGAAGCCGCACCAAACCGTGGTCTCTGGAGGTTGTAAGTGCTAAGAGGCGGCTGTTACGAGTGAGTGGAACTGAATGTCTACATACCTGGACTGTGCTTTAATCTACCATCTCCACCTCCAAAGGCCTCTCCATGGCTCCTTTCAGGAGACACACACACACTATATCTCATTTTCCTGGCTGCAGCATAGCCAGGAACGTGGTATCTGCATTCCTGGAGTGTTTCTTTCTGGCTCTGGTCTGTAGGACCTGTCTGAATTTGACCTTCAGGCAGGCAAAGGATATAAACTTTTTCAATATATGTTTAATATGTTACCCTGGTATTTTTTTAACACCTTGCTATTTATTTAACTTTATAAATCAGTCCCACTTTTAATAGTGTCAAGTGGAGTGAGTTGCCCCCTGTGCTGAGCACACACCCCGCTGAAGTGAAGAGCCATCCCGGAGGCCACGGCCCCGCAGACCGTGCTCAGTCTCCCGCCGTTCACCGTCAGCCAGTTCTGGTTTGAGGGCGAGCGGTTGAAGTTGTCTTTCAGTTGTGTTGGAAGGGGGGTCTCTGGCTCGTCACAGTACAGCCCACCCCAGTGCTCATCGCAGCTGTGGAGGAAAACAAATGCAAAATTCAGCTGGCAAAGGCTCTGCACTGAGGTTTAGTCAATGCCATGTTGTTCCTCATTAAGGTGCCATCTTATTCCGCGTAGAGGCTGCCTGCATCATTTACTAATGCACAACTGCTATATGGGGGTTTCAAACATCTGCCAGTTTTTGTAGTTAATATGAAAAAAAATGACTTTAGGAAGGCTAGTATTATGTATACAGAGTACACTCCAGCACAGACTAAAATCAGTAAAATACATTGTGCTTGGACAGATAAGCCTAACATGACGTGCCAAGCCTAAGAATGTCCTGCTAATGTAAAATTTTAAGTAAATTTCAGTAAAATTTTAGTGCACACGTACTATCTTTTTGTTTCTTTATATAGTCCCTTTCTTTTTTCTTCTCTGAAAAATTTTCTTATAGTGTGTCAAAGATTGGATAACAGTATGGAAACATGTTCTGCTACTATGCAGATTTCACTAAGGAGATCGTGACTTGGTACTTCAGTACTGTCAGGATAGAGGACAACACAATAATTTGTCTGTTCTGCAGCAGAATATATTTCTAACAAACATAGTCACAGCGCAATTATACAAGCATTCTCCCATTTCTGTTGCCATTTGTGGCTGGAAAAAAGCAACGCATCCATCTGGAAGGTATTTCTCTGTTGCCAGACAGACAAATCTGGGGAGATCTGGTTGCCGTTTGTGAGCTTTGTAGGGCTCTATGTGGGCTGTTACACAGACAGTTTGAGGATCAAACCAGTCTGCCTCCACCAGCAAACCCTGCCATGGAACAGAGACATCAGGCCATCAAGCCAACACCAGTCCAAGGCAAAATCTGGCCTTGTGAAGAACTGGCATGCAGCCTTCTTCTTAATGGACATGTCCCACCCCCAGCCCAGGTCCTCTGCACCCAGTGCCAGGACAAGGCCACAGGGACACGGTGTGAAACCCTTCGGGAATAAGGATAACATCTGGGGAGCTCCAAGACTGTATGTCCCTAGAGGGGTGTGCAAACTCAAGGGGTCCCTTCTCCCTGCCCGGTGGGAGGAAGCCAAGATGTAGCTCAGGCAGCAGCAGAGGCGATGCATCGTGGCTGAGGAAAGGATGGGCAGCATCACTTACGATGTGCGAACAGGCAGAGGTCTGGCAGAGCCAACCCCTGCACTTCCCCTCTGCTTGTTACTTCTGTTCTCAAGTGGTCCTAGTACCCTGCTCAGCTATAAAAGCAAAACCCACCTTCCTTTTAAAAACTGAATTAAAGTTTTTCCTACAAGTTCATTAAAATGACAGAGGAGGGGTGAAATGCCACAGCGCTGGGCAGGACAGGGAACAAATGGCACTTACACGCAGTTGTCTTGTGTGCACCTCCCGTGGCCGCTGCACATGTCTATGCAGCCATCCCCAATGTAGACGTTATCAATTGCCCACGTTTGCTGCTTATCGAAAGGAGCAGGCTGGTGCCAGCGGAACCGAGTTGCTTGAGACCTTCGAGAGAAAAACAAAACCACAAAGGTAATATTTCTAACTAAGGTAGTCTTTATTTTGACAGAAAGGAAATGTCAGTCTTGAGGCTAGACTGCTCCTGGAAGATTCATTTGATATCAGCTCAACCCAGGGCTGATTCCTGGCAATGACAAGGTCCCCAAAAAGCCAAGAAAGGCTGCCCACATTTTGAGAGCAGGACGAAGCATGGGTGCTCAGTAGTGTGCTGAGAGTGGGAGGGGTGGGAACAGGGATTGCTGATGAGAGCAAAGCAAGCGGTTTTGGTTGGCACAGTGGGTAGGAAGAAGGTGGTCTGCCCAAAGGGAAAATCAAACCAGTCATAACCACTTCCCAGCACAAATCCAAACTTGAGGGATAGCTGGGAGCTGGATGAAGCCAGAGTCATCCAGATCCTCCAAGTTTCAACCTAAGCCTGAGTTCCATTGCTTCAGTCCAAGTCAGTGAACTAGCCTGACCTCTTCTCTATGAATAGTCCCAACTGCACCAATGTAGCACGGCTCTAGAGAGCGAACTGGCTCCTAGGAGAGATGCTGCTGTTTATAAATCTACAGGAGACAGGTAAAAGTGCTAGTGTGGGGCTTGTGGTGTGACCCTGGTTTTGCAGTTTCCTCTCTCCTCTCCATCCAGGACTTGGCTGGAAATGTCAAGAAATTATCTATGGTGTGATCCTCGTTCCTTTCAGTAAATAATTTTCATTTTGTTGATTAACGGGGGTTAGGCTCGCTATTCAAACACCTTGCTTTGATGCACCTATATGTGAATTAAGTGTCTCAGGTCCCAGGACAGATGCTGAAAACCTAGCTGAATCAGTCAGGGAACACTAAATAGCTATTCAGTTCACGCAGCAGTAGCTGAATTCCTGTAACTTTTCAAGAATAACATTTAAAATCCAAGCTAGTCCATGGTTTGCTATACAGCACTAGATGGCAGCATTGAACTTTGTGTAGTCTCTTTTGACACTCAAACAAAAATCACAGTTATTGTAAACCCCAAAACAAATAAACAGCAATATCTTCAAAAGTTATTCAGTATAAAAATAGACCTTTTATGGTAAGGTCAGTGTTATCCTATGAATTATTTCTTTATAAATGTGTTACATGATGTGACTGAATAACAAGTTTATCCAAAAAGAAATCTACTGCCGTGCTGTCTAGCTGCTCATCAAAGAGCATTTTTAAAAGAAATGCTTAAATTCTGAGGAAGCCCTTTAGTTACAGAGACAAGCACCTATATCTTACACTGCCTGCTTTAGGTTTGGTGCTTCACTAAGAATTTATGGAGCTGATGCTCGTGGGAGAAACTTTGAGTTTGCTTTGCATTTTGAAATCAGCCGTGAATCCAAGATACAACTAAGTGTTCATTGCCTTCTAGAGGCCAGAGGTTAGATAGCACTCTGAGGTACAGGAGCCCTGAAAGGCTGCGGAAGTGTGGGTGCTGTGCACCAGGCCCAGCTACTGACTGTGTAGCCTGCATGTCCCTGAAATGTACAGATACAATTAGAAACACATACCTTCTATTATACAGCTTGAAATAATAAAGCGGCATAAAAAGTATATCACATCTAGACCTAAAGGCCTATTAGCTGCACTATTCTTTATTCTAAAGCTTAACGTCTCCCTTGCTTGTGAGCTAAGCTTGTAATAACTTCTCTCATGCAATCCTTATCTTAGTTTCTTTGGGAAACGGTATTACTTGAACCAACAAATGTTATTATTGGATTGGACTGAAGAGCAATTTTTGCATCAGTAGGGCATCAGACTTCTTCCTTTCACATATACCACTGAAAATCAGTCTTAAAATCACAGTTATTTATAAACCTAGTTAATCTTGGGTGGTGGGATCCTTTCAGGTCCAAATTCAATGGATTTGGAACATCAGCCTCAGTCCTGATTTAGCCTATTCAGCCCCAGAAAACACCTCTCGAACACAGATTTACAGACTTCATATAAGAATTGTTGAGGCAATAGATTTTGCAGACAATATGTAGCGAAGCAGTACAGAAGAGGAAGCAGAGGAAATCAATGCTGGGAACAAGTCCTAAAAAAGTACTATCACTTGACATGAAGCACTGCAGTGAAGACAGGAGAGTCTAGATGCCTCCAAATGATTAGTGGTAGACAATGGACTTTTCCACTACTAGTTTCAAAACACATGGCAACTGTATAGGTGCTCTCAGTACAACTGCTAAAAAATAAAGGTCTCAGTTTCCAAACTCGTATGTGCATTAGTTGGCATCTTGCCTGCCCTGTGGTACCTCTGTGCCTGCAGTTAGCTCAGCCTGTGCCTACGTGGGGAGATTTGGCTCAACAATAAGAGCAAAGATGTAGTAACGTTGTGCTAAGAGCCCAAGTCCACGCTACCAGTGTTTGCAGGGCTTTACTCCAGGCTGGCCCTATGCTGGCTCTATCAGGTATGACTGCGTGGGGGGACAGTCACATCTATCACTGCAAAACAGCATGTCAAGAAGGACGCAGACTTGGAGGCTGAACTACGCAGTTGTCCTGAGGTGTATCTTTTTCACAAACAAAACAAAAATCCAGCAGTCTTTGGGACATCATAGGAATTGTATGGCAGTGCTCCCAATAGCACTGTCAGTCCCAAGCTACTCCTCTTGGTGCAGCCTCCCAACAAATCTCACAATTTTTCTTCTCTCGAAGAAAAAAGAATGTGCAAAAAGGAAGAGAATGTGAAAATGTGCAATGTGTAAAAACAATGAGGAGAGCATGGAAGCACAGAGAGACATGATACAACTAATGCACAGAAAAACAAGAACCCTAAAAAGTGCTACATTTAAAACACCAGCTCATAGCCAAAACCAGCAAGCAAAGGGTGCAGTCGGGATTCAGACAGTCCAATTAGCCACCAAAACAACCAGAATTTACTGAGGCTGATGATAACGTGATTCTTTAAAAAGTTACCCCTGACCTTCCCCAGGACAAGATGGCCAAGAAGTTCCTATCTTTAACTAGGAAAAGTAAACACACATAGTAGCTTTGAAATTTTTATGCAAAGCAAGATGTAGTTTCATTTACTTATTTTTTGCTATATACACAGACCAAACAAAAATGGCAAGCTACAATTATTTTAATGCTATAGTATATCATGCCTCAATACATAGTTATGCATTTTGATTTATTCTGCAGAAAACCAGAGGGAAATACCTGGTATAGGGAGGTAGAGGCAAAGTAATCCGGGTCCACTTGTTGAAAGTGTCTGAAATGAGAATCCTTTGGAGATGGTATTTGTTGCATTCCACGTTAGTAGGAAGACAGTCTCTCAAAATTGGGTGCCAGGTCAGCCCAAGGTCCACTGAATATTCCAGTTCAATAGCTAAGGATGGAAAGATGGTTAGTTAATTTAGAGACTTACATCCATAGGTCTACAATAAACTGGTAACCCCAGACAGTGTTAGTCACAAGTCTACACTGACAAAATAACCACTCAAAACTTTTCAAAGCCTTGTATCAGAAGCACAAAGCTGCCCTCTGTGGTGGCAGTGCTGGAGGATATGTTATGTGATGCTGAGCAGATACATAAGTCAGGAGAAGGCTGCAGTACACCTCCACATCTGCCACCTCACTCAAGGGACCACAGGTGCAAAGACAAAGTCACCTGTCAAGTCACCAGGATTAAGTCAAGCCAATTTCTGTAGCTGCAGTGTGCAAGAAAGTGATGTGACAGCATCATGACCAGCAACTTTCTTTTTGTTTTTCAGGCAGAATGATGAGATTCAGCCGGATATAATAGTTGTGCGAGGCACAGCAATGCTCAAATTCAAATTTCTGGCTCTGTTCCACCCAACTCCAGACCAGCTCATTTCATTATCCAGCATAAACGATTTTAAATTGAGTTTGTTAGTCAGTGAGCTTGTTTTCATTCAAACACAGTCTAGCCACATTAAACTAATGTATTCATTTCTCAGCAAAAATCAGCAATTTCATTGTTTTGATGTTTATGGCTTATAAAATTTATTATGAAAAATAAAGCTTAGTCAAGCTAACTAAATACTTCAAGTTAAACTTTTATGCAGCCATTAAAAAGTAAATAATAATAGGCACAGAACTGTAACTTGAAGTAAATATTCCAGCTGCCAGGCGTTCTGGCTGTGTAAAACATGGAGAGTGTTTGCAGGGACAGGGGTGGTAAATCTGTTTTTGATTACTATAGACCCATTTCTTCTACCCTCATGCACAGAGAATGATCCTTAATCACTCAACCAGTCCCACCTGATGTCTAAGCACAGAACACAGTCCTACAGAAATACAAAGACAAGTGGATACGAACAAGGGTTTTTCATGTGAAATCTCCATCACCAAAATGAAATGCTTTGCTCATCGTGACTGGAAGTGTGCTTAGGTAGTGTCCTACCTATTTTAAGACTAAGTTAAGACAATGGTAGTAGGAACTGTTTCTTTGCCAGTATATACCTAAGCTGCCAAAAAACTTTTAAACTTAGCAGAGATGATCTTAGGATGCCACAGTCTTATTAATACCAAAAGAAAAAAAAAATATTGTTAAGCATGTGAGTAAAATATCTCAGTTACTTCCACTGGCTTCAGAATAGTAAAATCAGAGAAGCAATTTCTGGGACTTGATGTAAAAGCTTTTTCCCTTTTTAGGTAGAATTCTAGAGGAATAGTCAGCAACCCAGTGATTCAACAGATGCTACATGCTGCAACATATTGTATTCTGGAAACACCCAGCTGCTTGTTATTAGAACCACAGCACCACCCCAAGCAGTGGATACCATATACTGGTAAATGGGCTTGAGAAAGACATCTGCTAGTCCTTTTCTTAAACGTATGGAACTGCAACTTAAGTGCCCGGAGGGAATAGTATACTTCAGTTTATCTTAAGCTTCAGACACCTAGAATAAAAATGCTGATATTACAATTCCTAACAAACATGCAGCTTTCTTTTGTTTCTCAGTTCCTGTTACAATGGATAATGGAACCAGAAAATGAGTGAACTTCCCTGTACGGGAGAGGAAGAAGGGCAGGATTTACTAAGAAGTCGTTACCATAACAGGAGTCTGTGACAGAGCAGGATGCTGCAAAATCTATTTGCAAAAAAGAGTCTTCGTTGACAACGATGTCAGTGGTGACAACATAGCGGGTACTGGCTTTCTCAATGAACACGAGAGCATCCCCAGTAGAGCCACAGACTGGCATCTTCGTTCCACCAGGATGGAGCAGCCACTTTCTACTATCCAGTGTGGTGAAATCATCTTCTAATATTGTATTGCCAGAGATGTTTCCTCCAATAAGAATCTGAAACATTAGGAAAGGAATTGTTATTGAAAATAAAAAATGTCCAGAAGTCTTCACAAACTTACACATGACATAGCATCATGGAGAAAGATATTTCCCATCTATGGATATATATTCTGCTGGTCCCAAACGGACAAATTTACCTTGCAAAGAGTTTAGGTTATGAGGAAGGGGAGTAGCTTTTTCCTACAGAGGGATTCTAAGGAGACTGGCTCAGCTATACAAATCTAAAGTTCAGGGAGGTGAACTCCATCCTGGTCGAAATAAAACTGCTCACAAAAATAAGTGTTGGTAGGAGCAAACTGATTACGCTGTCATTTTTTTCACTGACTCTTCGACTCCACTATAACATGATGAACTGCTATCAGATTGCATCTGATGACAGAACTGGGGAAACACTGTGTTTTTTCATTGACTGTAAGATGTCAGCATCTTACTATTCAACAGTAAACAAGGTGGAATTAATTTTCATTTGCTATCCTGAACTCAATTTCTAATTTTTCTAAACTAATATAACTACATTCAGTGAAGATCCAGGAGTGAAAGAATAAGGATTTTTTCATTTTTAAAATGGGATGGGAAGTAAAATTTCATAACCACAACATTGAACCTGGCTGTGAGTTTAGTTTCTGGGTTTTTCCTAAGGAGCTGAACTAACTGCTTTAAAAAGACATTAATAAATATTTAAGAAAATTGAACTTGGACAGCCCAATAACACTACTTAGAGTGAAATCACTTTGTAAGCTTTCTTGAGATTTATACCAAATCACACAAAGCAATATAATCATCTTTATAGAGGCAAATCACAAATATGAAACAAAATTTTGTTTTCAAAATTAGGAGGTGGTCATAGATTGAAGTTTTTCTATAGTTTTTCCTGTTCCAATTCTACCAAGGCAGTTACATATTTGGATAGATTTAAGTGAGGGTTTTTGAAGTTTGAACTCAGACCTGCATGTTGCATAGTAAAACCTTCTGCAATGTGAACCTGAGGCTCTAACTACGTATAAAAGACTTTCTTAGCTCCAAAATGGGTGTTCAGTACCCCATAAGGAAATGGCGTATTAAAAACACAAGATTAGCAAACAGTAATTGTGCTCAATTATTTTGCTAGATTATTATAATTCTGGAAAATATCTATACAAAGCATTTTTGCTTAACACAGTGAAATGACATATGCCAACAAAAGCAAAACAAAAGCAAAACATTAAGACTGAAAACAGTCTAAAGTTGTATCAAAAAAAAAAAGAAACCCAGAAGATTCCTTACCTGGTCGATTACCCAGGGACTGTAGAAATGCCCATTCTCGGATGGTTGCCACCAGCGAAGCCGAGTGGAGCTGGAACGGGCCTTCAAGGGAATTTCCAGGGCGATGTATCGTCCCACGTTGCTGGAGTTGCTGAAGAGGAACTCCTGGAGAAGGCTCCACGTGAGGCCCCCGTTGAGCGAAAACTGCAGAAGCACAGGCTGGCTCCGGGGGTCTGGCACCCCCTTGCCGCACCCCAGTCTCATAAAGAACTGCACAAATCTGACAAGGGGAGCAGTTACTGGAAAGATTTCTGCAACATCCTAGGTAACCAACTAGAAAGACTTGGAGTTTGTCTGTTGACTAGTCCCCTGATTTTTTGTTCTAGGAATCAGTTTTAGGAGATCTTATGATTTTGTTTTCAAAGCCTCCAGAATATGAGTAGACAGACAGGTGGGATGACAAAAAATTCGTTTTGTCTGTGTGGTGTTCTGCCAGGCAGAAGAGACTGAGCAAAGCTGGTCATTTATGGTTTGAGCTTTTGTCTGCATAGCAGATGGTGCTGCAAATATCAGAACCATAATCCTGAGTGAAATTTTTATCCCTGTAGCCCATGAGTACAGATTTTAGTGGCAGAAAAGCAATGGTGCCCTACGTAGATCCTAATTAGCTATGAATTTGCTGAAATGCTTAAATTCAGAATAAGCATCCCTGTTTTCCATTGGCATAAACTAGAGAAAATCTGGACAGGAGAACAAAGCGTGTTTCACTTTTCAGGAATCATTTTGTCCATTTAGTCAGCCTGGGAAATTTGTCTAAATCGCATCACTTAAACATGCCGGCTTCCCTGAAGCCAGCCCAAGCCACCCAGGGACACCAGTGCTTTCATCCCCTATTTAATTGGCTTCTCCAAAGCAGCACAATAGACTTGTATCAAACTGCGAAATTTTTCCCATTAACTGATGTTCATAAATAGCTTCACTATGCTCTTGGAATGGAGGGAAATGCTGCCGTAATGATATTTACCTATCAGACTCGCAGGGATATTACAACTATTAATTCATGTTTGCACAGCTTTTGCATAGATTTAAGTGTCATATCCGTTCTAATTATAATTGCATTAGTGATGCCTGGCTCATGGTTAAATGAAACGGCGCAAAAGTAGTTTTGTATCAAAAGTCTTGCTTTGGTTTGATTTGCAGGTAGATCCTCTGGGAGTGGAGGCTGCAGAGGTGCTGGGCAGACAAAGCTTCAATAAAACACCAGCCCTGCAAGTCAATTAATTCTAGTCCTTGCTGCGACTCACAGTTTCTTTTGCTGCTATATATAACTTCTTTTGCTATAGATTATATCCACCTCTATGTCCCAGACATAACATATTGCTTGTGCTTTAAAGGAGCACTGGGGACCCTCATGGATCAACATATCAACTGTAATGGATTGGATTCACTGCTGGCAAGTCTTTGTGCCTCCTCAGATTTACTCCAACATCCACCACATAATTCAAAGGAAATAAGCCCAGGTGACCTTTTCTCTGTTGAATCTGCTCTCTGTGGATTGCTGTTCCTTTGCCTGAATTTTTACTAATGTAGTAATAACCCACTCAAGTATAGGTAACATAACATCTAGCAGATTAAAAAGGTAAGTGATTTTAAATACCTCTCTTCTCATCCCACACATATTTTGCAAGGGCTCTTCCTATTTTAAAATGGAAAACCAAAGTTTTCTTGTAGATCTAGTAATACTAAAATGTGTGGATATTCTTCTAGTAATTCCAAATGGAAAGGATTTGATCAGATGTGACACCTAAAATATGCTGTCCCTAGTGGTATTTCGTGCTGTGCAGTTTCAGCTAATGGCATCAGCATGACGGCAATATACTGTCCCTTGTGTTAAATTCTTTAAAATATAGATGTGATGGGGGTGGACAGTGGACTGTGGAGTCGCCTCGCAATCCCCAGGTGCTGACCTGTGACTATTGAGTCTAGTACCCTTTAAAGGACCTATTAGAAACACTGCTTTTCATAATGCCTGGCATAACTTGAAACCTCTCCTCAGATCTGTTGTGCTTTGCAGGTGGCCAATAAAGTCAGCCTGGAAATTAAGAAAACCCTACTGCAATTATTTTACGTTGCTAAAGAGCACTCGCCAGCAATGCCATTGTAGGCCGCCTTGCTGTTCAAAAGAGAACATACAGTTTTTTGTTGATAACTGTTATTTTTTATAAGCATATACAAGAAATTAAATGTACTCCTTTGTTTCCCTTTAACTAAGACAGAAGTCATTTATCTCCGTATAACACCTTGAGGTCAATATATGCAAATCCAGCTACAGACTATCATGGAGAAGACAGAAATGATGGTTCTTTGAACACAAGCAATAAGGAAAACATGTCATTTAGTCCAATGGAGTAACTTACAAAATCTCTTGTATCTTTTGTTAAACAATCTTTTAATTTCAAAACAGTCTAGGAAATCAAATTAATGCAGAGAATTGATGTTTGTGTTTACCAAGTTCTAAAAAAATTTTGATGTGAGGAATCTTATAAATTCAGTACAGGGATCTTTAATATTACACCTCACTGGGGGTTACCTAACTGCTGTTCTAAAAAATACAATGGTTAGGAATTAGGCATCTTTATTGATCATGAGGTTCTGCAATTAAACGATTATTTAAAGCTTCAATGCTAATAAAGACAAGTCAAAAGGAGATAAAGTGCCTGTTGAAGTGTTTCACACGGAACATTAGAGAGGAGTAGGGTGTTTATCAGAGCTCAATGGAAAAAAGTCTTGGAGAAAATGCAATCTCTCCAAAGTAATGAGGATATAAGCTAAGATACTGAATAAATTAGAAAACAATGCCTATTTCTTAGCGTGCATGCAATTAGGATATGGTTTAATTTACACTAGTTTAAATTGTTTTAATGTGGCTTGCTTAGCATGTCTCACTCACGAAATATCTCCTCTGCAGGCCATGATGATATGACATAATCTCTAAATACACTACAAATATTTGTTTTTCAATTACTGTGCTCAGTGTAGCTGGTGACAGCTTGGTGGGCATTTGTCAGTGAATTATTGGAAACAAGTGCACACAATAAGAAGAAAGTAAGCTTCAGAAATGAAAGAATTATGAGATGATGAATTTAAGATTTATACTCGCAGCAGATACTCCTGTTTCAGCAATGGCTCATAATACACCAAACTGTAAGACAAGTAGAGCATGTGACGTGCAATCCATTTCTCATGTTATGTATTTAAGAAATAAAAACCTGCATAAACTACTGAAGGTGTGGCATCAGATTCTAGAGTTCTTATTCAAGGAAAAAAGTAACATTTAAATACTTAATCCCGTTAAAGTTCAAGTTAAATTTAATTTGAAATGCTAACAATGGTTAAGATGGAATATTTGCTAGAGCAAGGACCACAGAATATATCAGCTTGCCTTTACCACAGAAGTATCATGTATGTATTATTATGCAGTATATTATTTCTTCAGTGAAATCCTGAAAGAACTTTGAAATTGTGTTACCTGGCTTGTGACAAATCTAGGTCTCGAGTCATCAGCATACGTAAACCTTCTTCATTAAAGAAAAGGTTGTTTCCTCCAGACATGATACCACATTTCCTCGATGGCTTTCCACCACTCACTAGCAAGAATCTATCCGACTCCAGCTGACCTGAATACACAGTAAATACATATTTATGATTTACTCTGAAGCACTCCTACTGCAAAAGAACTGTTTCCAGAGGAAGAGAGCTAAATTAAACATCACAGGCAGAGTGAAGAAATGTTCAGTGTTTCCAGTACAATGTATTCTAGAAAACTGCCACAAATCAAAATAACAAAATAAATCCAGAATTATGAAATCGGGGATCTTACTCTCCAGTTATTCACAAGAATTTCCACTTTTCTTCATTTTTCTTAAGACAACAAGTGCCCAGGTCTATAAAGAAACTTTAGGTACCGTGTTGTAGCATGCAAGCAAGGGCTGGCAAAATATAGAACGAACAGCAGCACCTGTGAAGGGGTGAGTTTGGTTCACAGGTGCTGCTTTATTCAAAATGTGCTTGTCTTGCCGTGCTTGCTGGCAGGGGAAACCTCGGGGTGGTTTGAGAGTTGTGTGTGTGGATGCTGTGTGTGCCCAGGCACACGTGGGGATTTGAGTCCCCTCCTGCCATCACTCGCTTGTGGTCTGCCATGCCTGCTGAGTGGTGGCCCTCACCGCTGCGACACACGGTCTGCTCTGAAACCACGTTTGTCATATTAAGGCCATTTAGATTTCCCTTGCAGTGAGAAATGACACAATCTTAAAGCCCTCCGTTGTTTGCTTCACTTGCACACATTTTGTCTGTGCTGAAGTTAAACTACTATCAAATAGTTATTTTCTCCTGAAATTATTTTCTGGATGTAGAATTTCGGGAAATTCTGTTTCGGTGAAGATTTTGTATTCCAGGATTAACAACTTCACAAAGAGTCAGACACTCCAAACCAGACAACTGATAGCCATCAGATATTCACAAACATTGCTCGAGAATGATGTCTAAGCTATTTGGTTCATGGGAATACCCCCCCAGCATAAATTGTATTCAGAAGCATGCCGGGATGAGGAAGGCTTTGCTGTTTTATCCCTTGAGCCCTGGGTTCCATTAAGACGGACAGGCAAAATTCAGGCCTGCTCCCCCTCAAAAATAGATACCTTCAAAATCATCCTTAAGGAAGTCAGAGTTCTTGGTACTTATTTTGCAGGTTGGCCCAGAATACCCGGGGTCACAGATGCACTTTGTGCCGTTGATGCAGCTGCCGTGCCCGTTGCACATCTCCTCGCACTGCGGGCCGATGTACACGTTGTCAATGGCCCAGGTCACTGGCTGAGATCCAGCAGGGTAAAATCCTTGGTACCACCTGAACCTTGCCAACCTGAAAAAGGCATGAAGCGTACCTACTTCAAATAATAGTTCCATCTTTTTTTGTATTCTGTATATATACCATACCATGCATATGTAAAGTATTCTTTCTGCTGGAACTGGCTAGATAAATAGCTTAATTCTAGAAAGTGACTGCTATATCTAATTCCTTCAGTATCTCATGCATCTTTATGTTGATGTTCAACCCGTATACTGGCAGAAATAAAAATAACATTATTCATTAGTCATAATACCAAAATGGAATGACAGAATTGAAAATGGGATCTGAAATCTAACCACTCTTTTCTCCATCATTTATGGGAAGGTTGAATGGCCATGGTCTGATGGATTTCCTTCTGCTTTGGCATACAGTGTCTGGGTCAGATCAGGCCACTCTCTCCCTGTCCTGGAGAGGAAAATCCTACTTCATGCTGCCACCCTGCCTCCAGTGAGATCACCTGTGGAGCTGGGGTGATAGAATCTCACCCACAATTACGTGGAAAGAAAACATGATCTGTCACGTCACTGGGTATCCAGTCAGCTTTTGGGTAGCTTAATCTTAAACCAGACTGATATTGCAAGCTGTTAATTTAAACTATATCCTCCTTTGGGTGATGTCCTGTCATTTTTAATTCGCCTTGTAAGTGCTACTTGCATCAATGATGCATAGAAAGAGGAACTGACTGGGGAAGGAGGGAAAACAAATTGAGATGGGGAAAAACACTTGATAGACTAATTTTATTCCCAATTGAGGAAATGTTTTAAAGGAGGGAGGAAACCAGAAGAGTGAGAAGGGAAAAGCGCTTAACTGCCTTACATGTTGAATGTGTCTTGTTAGAGATATCTGAATGCAGCAGGTGAATCAATAGCATAGGTAGCTGCTGAGTTTTTTGTCTCGATTTGCTGAAAAGGAATTTTTATGAGGGGATTCAGGTGTTAATGGATGGATAGCTGATAGCTAGGGACACTACTAAGAGTTTCAAGAAAGATACCCGAGAACCAGAGTCCTGGTGGAAGTCAAAAGCATGGATTTCAGTGTGCCCTGAGGTGAAGAACATGAGTGTGAGGCTGGGGGTGTTGTAGGCTCCTCTTCAGAGGAGACCTCTGCCCCACAGGCTGGATTCATTCCACCCCTGGCACACGTCAGCTCCTTCTCTCAGGCTCCCTCCTGGTGAGGGTGAAGCGTGACTCATGTCTGAAGCAGAGTGTGAAATATTGGTCTTGCTGAAGTCTGTAGGGGTTTCTTCACTGGCTCAACAGGCCCTGGGCTTTTCCTTCAGGACACAACTGGAATATAATTCTTAGTTACACAGCTGCCTGCTGAGAACATATATTAATTTCCAAAATAACATATGCAGTGGAAATAACTTAAAACATCTTCATCTTCATTTAATTATGATCACTTAACACTTTGGGGATGAAAAGGCTGCATTTTGTTTGGGTGTTTGGTTTTTTTTTTGTTTTCTTTTGTTTGTTTTTTGGTTTTGTTTTGTTTTTTTAGTATTACACAAGGAGTCAGGTTTGGAGGTTTTTTCTTGTTATCCTAGTAAATTCTGGTGCAGAAAATCCTCCTTTAGCCCTCTGGCCCAAGAGTTTCATGACACTGAATGCTCCCTGGAAGCTGCTCTGCGCTGCTGGGTTTGGCTGACTGTCAGCAATTGGCTTCTGGCCTGGCGTGTTGGGGAGGGAATAGGAGGGAAGACAGGCAAACAGGACAGAAACATTCAGGAACAGAGGACTGAATCAAAATACCTGGAAGGTTTAAATGAGTTACGCGTTTGCACAGTCAAAATTTTCATTTGGAGGGACGCAGTGGGAGTTTGGTAAAGGGTCAGATAATTCTTTTGGGCAAAAACAGAAGGACAAATGAGCTGCTGCAAGAGATGGTTACCTATTCCATGCTTGAAATGTTAACTGTCATAAACCAGAAAATTCAAGTTTAAAATTTAAACATTCTCTTACATTATTAAACATCCAGGCTTTCCAGACTTGGTTCTCATTTCATATATAGGTCTTTTCATACTTAGAGAGACACATATGGGGCCACTTATTTATTGGAGGGCCCATTGCATGCAGTAGTTTTATACTCAGTCTTATAGTTGCATAGATTCACAAAGTCTCATAGTTGCATAGCTCATTTTCATTCATATGTGCTACAGTTTAATCCTTAATGATATTTTACATAAACTGAGTTGATTCTAGAAGACAGTTTTCCCTGAAAAAGTAAACAGTGCTGTTTTATACTTTGAAGTTACATATTAGTAGCCTGCTAGCATGCATTGTTTTTCTATGCTATGCATCTGTTATCATCCAACCTGGTTTGTTCCACAAACTTAAGTTTCTGAGTGACTGCAGCAGTTGTTTTCTTAGAATCAGAGAACTTTACAGCTACAAGAGAACTTGAGTATTTAGATCAGCCCATTTCCTTACACTGAAGTAGAATCGAGTTTATATTGGCTCACATTTTACTGCATTCTCTAATGAATCTCAAATTTCATGCAAGAATATCCTTAATTAATTTGAATGGCTACTGCACTGCAGAAAACAGCATTTGAACTGCTTTAAGGACTGTAAGTTTTGCATTAATTTTACCATGCAACACACTTCCATAAAAATGTCACCAATTAAATATACGGATATATAGGAAATTATCTGTAATTATTCTACATTAGCATCAGGCACAACATATTTTTGGTTATTACCTGAACACTAGCTAACATTCAGGACGAAAAGCAGAGAAAAATTGGTCATCTGGTCTGCTCTAGTGCCACAGTTCTTAGGCACCACTCTTGTGCTGGGAGAACATTTTGGACGGAAAACAGAAATAAAAACAAACCAACAAGCAGCTGGGCAAGAATAGGAGCTGGACACTTACCCACAGAGGTGTAGTTTTCCGAAGTGAACGACCTCCCTTCTCCAGCCCTGGGTGGTGCCTGCATAGTAAGTACTACTGGGGTGATGCTCGGTGGAGCAGAGGGAGCTGAGGTGGCTGCTGCTGCTGTAGCACAAGGGGAGCAGCAGGTGCCAGGTCGCCCCCAGATCTCGTGAGAACTCCAGCTTTACCGGGTCAGCAGAGGAGCTGTCAGTGGTGCAGCCGATATTGATCTGGGGGACAAGACATGAAATGCAGAAGATGGCACAGGGCAGGCTGTGGGACATCTAATCACTCTTCATTTTAGCCTCCTCCATTTGGTGTGATATTTATTTAGCCCAGGAAAATGGTGATTTGGGAACTCATTTAACAACTGGGATGACGCATTCAGGACATGCACATGAACCTCAACTCTTGCACATTGCCCTGCCTGTCCATGGGCATATCACACTCTGGCTTATCATAAAATGAATGTGATACGAAATCCCCAAGTACTTCTACTAAGAGAAAACCATGAAGTTAGACAAAATCCCGAAGGAGCGCTGCTACCATGGATGAAGCAAATGCATTAGCTGTTGCAGTCCTCTGGCAGGGACTGAAGTAACCATAATACCAAAAGCCTGTCCATGTTTAAAACCAAAAATATGAAAACAAAATGTTCAAATAAACTTTTTTTTTTTTTTTTCAATTGTTGAGCTGCACTATGGTCTTCTTATATGTTACACTTTCAAAAGAAGGAAAACTTATGCCACAGGACCATTCAGGGTGTGTGCCGTATCACTTCAGTATCTTCTTCAGCTTTCATACTCGCTACCCTTTTGCTCATGCATAGTGGCAAAGCTCTTGGAGACAGAATTAAGAATAACAGAGCTGGCTTGGATTTAGACTCAATGTCACACCAAAACATAGTTTGGCAGTGTAGCAAACAGTAGAAAAGGCAGAAAACATACACGAACAACAGTTTTACTACTGAAAAAAATAGAAAATTATATTTTGTAGAGAACCTGAGATCTCTTAAGACATATTTTCTGCATGGCTCCAGTGCAAATTAGTCTGCTTTTCTTTCTCACTGATATTAAGATGTTCTTTTAGTTTCAAATTGCTTATATATAAGAAGAATTAGTCCCCTTATGGGATGACTCTGTCATATAAAATAAGATGTACTATACTTACAATGCAATAAATAAAAACTCAGTGCTGATGGAATACAAAGCCTGTACTAAAACTATGAAACATTTTGGATTTTTTACATATCTTTGGAGTGGAATAAATGTCTTTCCTATGTACTACTCTGTAACGAAAATCTATTTATTTCTAAAAAGCAGTAATATTCATAACTGTACATGAATGTTGAAAACGTATCCTATGTCAAATTTCCTTCATCACTCTTCAGTGCACATGAGTCCCATCAACCTACATTTGACTAGAAGTGCTGTCTGCTCATCTGGAAGCTTAGAGAGATGCTTGACCCAATATAGGTTTTGACTCTTGAGACACAGAGAGAAACGCTACTACATTATGCATAACTTCTGCATTTATACTAATGTCCTCAAAAACGTGAGCTGAAAACAATGTTCTTACCACGTATGGAAGTAAGCATGGAGATTTTATGAAGTTAATGCTCTGAAGACCTATGAATACCTTAAAATGGCCTCAAACATTTTTGTTATACAGGCTGTAATCTATATTTTAAAACAGAAAATGGTTTGCATTAAATAATTTATGAATTAGTTACATGACAAACTGAAGTGTGCTTGAGTACACAGCTAAACCTAGTTTTCTTGGAAAACCCTTAGTATTATTTGAGTAATTGTTTAAAAACTGGTATAATTTGCTGTTTAATGCTACAGCACGTTAGGTTTTTGTTAAAAGCAGCCTGGTTATTGTGGCATGGCAATTTACATGAAAGATTCTTTTACAATTTCTTAATGACAATATAATGACCCCTCTAAACTAATACATGCTGGACTAAATTGTTACTCCCATCAGTAGCTGCCCTAGATGATGCACAGTGTAGATTTTTGGATAAACCAGAAACACAGTTTAGTTTTGACTATGTGTTGTCATTATAGGTACCTGTTTCCACCGACTATATGAAAAGCACAAAAAATGTACTCCTCATTCATGAGCTTTAGATAACTCCCTAAGATGAGATGAATTCAGGCCATCATGGGCAAAGAAAACTAGAGCCTCTATGAAAGTGTGGGCAGAAACAAAAGGAAAGCAGAGTCTTGGCTCTCTGAGAAAGTACGGACAGGACAGTTAAGCCAGCATGCAGGGAAAAATGAATTTCTGGCATCATAGATGAAGTCATAGCTCTCCAGTGTAGCTCATGGAAATGCTGCACACTGCTCCAGCTCCACACTGCTCCAGTTTCGCACTTTTCCTGAGCAGGCTGTGAAGGGACAATCTAGACCTTCACTATATTTTGCTCCTTGTGTCATCTGTCAGTGGTAATTCTCCAACTGGTAGAACATGGACTTTAATGCTATCAGTGCAAGTATATATGCATGGACAAAGCAGTAATTTAGGCAAGAAAACAGAAGACTTTGAGGCAGAAATTTCCCTTCTCTGTGTGCTAAAAGCTTCACGGTACACCCACATTACGGAAAGTAGTATCGAAGCAATTACATGGGAAATTAGACAAGCTTCTCTACTTGGCAATCATAACAGCTGGGAGAATACACCAAAGAGCAGGCCCTGAAAGACCAGAACTCTCCAATCAAAAGGCAAAAAATCTTCCTGAAGACAAGTACCTCAAATTGGATTATAGTGTTTTCATTTACACTCAGGTCCCTTGTTGTAATGGAGTGTTCTCCAACTTCATTTGAAACAAATACCATAGCTGAATCTTCTTCCCTGTAAAAAAAAAAAAAAAAAAAAAGGTACTTTAGACTCAGTTTGTTCCACAGTCACTTTTTTCCTAATTTATTGCTGATATGCTTACGGAGCTCCTTTAGATGAATATGGGCAATAAAGCCCAATGTTTCCACCAGGATAAAAAAACCAGTTGTCCTCTTTGGGACCAAAGTCAAATGTATCCAAAAGGATCATGGGATTCTTTAGGTTATTTCCATCAATAATGAAGTCATCAATAATCCAGATTTCTTCTTTTTTGCCTACAAAGAAAAGGGGAACATTCCTATTAAGACCTGATATTCCTATTATTAGAAAGCAGAATAGTAGCCAGTATTTATGGATTATGTTGAGAAGAGGGTGCTAAAGGCGCAACTTCACTGTTTAAATTTTCCATGAAAATGGTCCCTGTACTGCTCTGCAGTCTGACCCTACAGAATTAACTTCTAGTCCTCTAAAATTTACAGAAGTCACAGCAAACTGAAGAGTGAAAAACTTGGGTTGACCAAGTATCTTCTGTTTAAATCACATTCACTTAGGAACTCTAACGTCATTGTATTCTTTAATTACGAATCATCTAAATGAGCAGTTGCTGTAGAGCACGAACAGCCTAAAAGGATGATTTAATTCTGCACCTTTTTCCTTGCACTCAGCAGCCTGTGTTTGCCTGGCAAGAGCTCTTTGAGAGACAAGGAAACTCTGAGTGACCTTCTCTTCAATGGATTATGAATTCAAATGTGTTGCAAAATTGATGCTTTCAAACTGGAGAGGAAGAAATAGATTGCCAGATCTCTTGTGTAACTTTTTTTCATCTGTCTAAAAGCCTTGATCAGTGAAAGTTAAATCGCTTCTTTTAAAATAAATTCCTGCTTAAGAATAATGTCTGGATGAAAAGTTTAGCTAAGTGTTTTAGGCAGGACCCATCAGAAGAGTGAACTGGAACTGGATTCTTAAGACCAGATTTGAATTTGCTTTTTATTAGAGGTGTGCTAGGCATTTGCCTACATGGAATAAATCTTTGCTGTATCACTGTGCCTAAATGATCACTGGAATTCTTTAAAGCCCTTAATGACAGGTTCTGCTAAGAGATGTGCTCAGAGTAACGAGAGCAGAGGAGAGCTTTCTTCAGCTGGCACATCTGTAATCAGGAGTGACCTGAGTTCCTCTTGTGGTTTTGTACAGTCCCTTACAATTTAATCAAAAGATCAACTGCTCACTACATACTCTTTCTAAATGGGTTTTTAATGCCCAGTTAATTCTGAGCAAGGTAGGCCCAGTTCCCATTTACACTTGTGACACTTTTGTATAATTGCAGCATTGTAATGGGGCCTTAATGTAAACTAGAATCAGGTGCATTAAAAATAATGAGAAGAACCTGAGTGAAGTGAACTTTAGCCACGTTGCTTGATCTCCCAATCACCCCAGGACCAAAGCTGATAGTCTTTGCACACAGCCAAGGGGTATTAGGTTAAGGTCCTTTCACTTTTTAAGAACAGTAAACATAATGCTGTGATAATTTTAATTGAAGAACTTGAAATATTAGGAAACAAGATTTATTGTTGAGTTAATCTTCTTGAGTTAAAAAATCTAGCCTCTTACACATGCTGAGCCATGCAAGTGTGGACCTGGAGTCCCGCGGATGTCTGTTCCTTACCATTGTTGTAGGGTTGCCAGAGCCTGAACCGCGTCGCATTGCTTTGGGCTGCGTAGGGCAGAGGAATGTTAATAAAGAGGACATCTGTAGTCTGCGTGAAGTAAAACTCATCTATCAGGTGCCAAGTGATGCCACTGTTGACAGAATATTGCAGGAGGATGGAATGAGACCTCTCGGGGGTGCCTGGAGCAGACAGGACATGCATTTAAGTTCATTATAATCTGTTTTTAAAAAGCACTAGCTCAAGAATGCTTCTTCGAGTGTAAATAAAATTAGGTTACTTTGACATGTATTACAGAGTATGGGCTTGCTTTAACAACAATGTAAACGCTTGAGAGGTTGTGTGTGTATTATACATGTACATCTTCCTGTGCTTTCCCTTGCTTGTCTATCTGCAAAATGCTAATAAATTAGGGGCCAAATTTACATTGCTGTTCATTATATGTACTGTCACAATTAATTTACTTAGACGAGAAACTATCTCAGAATTTTTTAGATTAGAACAAACCAGCTCTTTCTACCACAGACATTTTTCAGTAATTCAGTATTTATTTGCTTGTTGTTCCCAGGTACCAGTCATTATCATCACCATCTGTACCACCTGTAGATAAAGACACAATCCTTATTCTCACAAATTTATAGTCCATGTCTCTGACTGCAGACACTGATATGAGCACATTCATCCCCAGAAATCATATAATTGAGGTAAAGTGCTGAGGGTCTTTATTAGCATGTTTTAACAACACGCTACAACAACAACGAAATATTCTGTGCTTTAACCTGGGACTAAAAATCAGCATTGGAACTGAGAATAAAATTTACATTTTCCGACTACCAGTTCCTCCTTTTTTTCACTTAAAGCTTTAAAGATTCAATAAAGGCTCTATACAGATCTGTGTATTAACATATGCTGATTAGAGCCCAGCACTTGCACTTGATGCAGGCTACCCTGCGCAAGCTCAGTGCCAGGTGTATTTTTCACCTGTACCTGACTTGCTGACAAGGAAAATCAGTGTCTGAGCAACAGTATTTCTGAGCTGAGTTCTCACTCAAATTTGCTGTCTCCACTCTCTTCATAGTGTGGCACAGTGATGGCATGTGCCCAAAAACTCACTCCAAGGGCAGGAACTCACAGCAGAAAAGGACTAAAGGACAGTTTTTTCATCCCTGCCTCACTATGCGTTACAGAGCAAGTTTCTCCCATGTTCTGTTCTTAAATTAACCAAATTTGCTGAAGCCAAAGTGACTGATGTGCACACCCCTGCTCCACTCTGCTCCAGCACAAAGTCTCTCTTGAACCACCACATGCGGAACAGAGCAGGGAGACATTTGCAGTCAGGAGTGGATTTCAGTGCATCTGTGGCAATTAACAGTTATCAGCACGCTGCTCTTAATGCTTACAGCTGAGATGTGCCTAGCTATATCGATTTGCATTCAGCATTAAGGAGCTTGTTGGGACTAAGTCCTGGTTCCAAGCCTAGGGCTAGCAAGCCATATAGATTTAATGAGAAAAGATTTGTCCTGGAGTTTCACTGCTTTACTTCTTATGGGTCAAGTACCAAAATCGAGTCTTGAGCTATTCCTGCCTTTCAGAATTATATTTTTACTCATCATATTTTTAAATATTTTGGCAAGGATCATATGTAGAAATATTTCCAAGACATAGTTTTGTAAAAGAAGCCTTCACAAAGATTATGCTTTTAAACATGAAGTATTGGGCCTGTTGTTTTGGGGCATGTTATATTTATGGCTGCTATTGTTTTCTCACTTTTCTGTAAAGTACTTAAAAAGTAGAAATAAGTAGCCAAATAGATATGATTAAATACCTATTAGAGAGAATCAAACTTAATTCAGAATGAGCTACAATTTTACGTGCCCATACAGAGATTTGGCTAAGATATTTATGTAGGAAGAAAGAGGTGGTTCAAACCTACTTTTGTACTGTCTTTGGGCAAATGATGAGTCAGGTAGGGTCCAGTCCCCGAGTGCTGAGCTTCCTGAAGAAGCTATGAGCATCTTCCACGAAAGGGAAAGGGGTTTTTGTACCTTGAGAGTTCAGTCCTGAAGAGCTGATTCTACAAGCAATGCTGGGGAAAAACTTCTGAGACTGCATGGGAGTGACTCAAACACTCATCCAGGTTAGCTGATCTTCACTGCGTCACTCCTGACTGACATAAAATTATTTTGCAAGACTCAAGATGACAGGGGCTTAGAGCAGGGTAAGACTGAATCATTGGTTTGAACATGCTTGTACTAGAGAAACTGTCTCTAGTTTGTTACACCAACTTGTAAACTTGGCTTGCAAAATCTGACTATTCTTCATATACAATTAAATAGAATTATGAGGGTTTAGTCATCTCTACAATACCTATTAGGAAGCCAAATGGTAAGACCTTTTAATGCAGTTTACTCTTTTACTACACAGATGGCCATGTAGGCTGGTAGCAAGGTAGGGATGATGCAGAATCTCAAACAAGTTCCCATATTATGTAGCCTAAACTGACCATCATGTACACTGAAGCTGAAACTATAAAACCATATTCTTTTCTGTGATGCTACTATGTATTAATAAAGCTAGAGAAGTGATGGGAAATCAACAGTGATCTTACCTTTGGCAATAAATTTAAAGGAAAACTGGATGTAGACGGTATTAGTGCAATCTAGATCTCTTGAAACAAGCATTCTCAGTCCTTCCTGCGAATACAGAATATATGGTGTGAATCTTAACTCCCATTATCAAAGATGTTGTGCAGCTTACTATTGTCTGGATGTTGTCTGTTACTGACTGCCAGTGGCAGCAAGAGAGGCAGTTCTCTGTCCCACACCTTCTCCCAGGCAGAAAATGGGTACAGTGATGGCCTTGGCAAAGTGAGCCATAGTAGTGGAATGGGCTAGGTATGGGTATGTGTCACTGCCAGAGGTACAGCTACATGATCAGGTACAGACACAGGTTCAGCTCATTCAGTTCATGCTCTGAACCACTGGGATATGATCCGATCTGCAAGCACTGACTTACTCAGACTTGAGTCCAAGCTAGTATACTAATTTTTTTGGAAAATTGTGTAGTAGCTAAGCACCCTAATTTCCAGGCAGGAAGACTCCTCTCTAGGAGCTCTTTTCTGTGCCTCATAAAAATGTTTTGTACAAATAATCTCTTCTGGGACAACCTTTTGACTTAGAGCAGTAAGGAAAGGGAACAGACAGGAAACCTCATAGTGACCCCTAAGGTCCTGTCCATCTCTATAGATGAGCTCAATGTTGTGTGGATCCTGGGGCCAGAGCTGGTCCCGGTTCTGCAGAGATCAGGCAAACCACCTCTCAGAGCTTCCCTCTTTCTCAGACCCATGCCCCCAGGGGAGCAACCTGCAGGAACAACCAATCCAAGTTTTAGACAATTCGCATCCTGTGATTTGTGATTTAGATGGTCTAAAGAGGTTGAACTGGAGTCAAGGTTTTGCAAAGAAATATTTCTAAAGACATTTCTGCAACAAACATTATTAAACTTTGCTATTTTGAGGCACCTGAATTCACAGTGTCAAACAAAGACTCATGTGTGAACTTAAAATTTGTGTGCTTATGTGAACAAAAGTCTTTATGTGTTTTGTTGAAGAACTGAGATGTTCAGAAAATATATTTCCTGGCTTTTTTAAAATCTGTAATTAACAAAAAAAATTCTGTAAAGAGCTAGAAAACTTCAAAGTGTCAGAATTATGTAAAACACAGGCTAACTACATTAAACATTGATTACATAGACAACAGTGCTGACTAATTTGTGTTATTCAAATTACTCAAAAGTCAGTCAGGGGATTTCAAGACACAAGCCCAATTGATTGTAATGTGTACCATATTTCCAAATCACTCACTTGGCCTCAAAAGTCTCAGCCACAGAGTCTCATTATTTTCCTTTGGTTGTTAAGGAAGAATTTAAACCACAAATGAAAACAATAGTCAACGAACAGATGAAACCCATTTGTTCATAAAAAACAACTGCAACAAACATGGTGCATATTTAGGGCAGGAAAAAAAAAAGAAAATGTCAAATTCTAGCCTAAAGACTTCGACATAAACATATGGGAGGAAACAACAAAAATTTACTCTCTGTTTTTAACTCTACTGGTTTTAATTCAACTTTTTCAACGAAAGTAATCTCTGACCCCTTTAAAAATGAGAGCTGTTCCAGACTTGATGGTGTCACCATTCAGATTTCCCCTCTCAGCACCGTAAACCTCAGGCCAAAGGTCTGGATGCAAGTTACCATTGAAATCATCCTTCAGGACAGACGGCAGAGGAATGACAGGGACACAGTATGGACCACCAAAGCCTCTGTCACACCTAACAACAAATTGGGAGGAAAAGGTGTTATCCATGTGGCCTAGATAAAACACAACTTCATTTCTCTGAAGCAGGTTTAGCAGGTTGCTACTTACACACAACGACCTGCATCACAGATGCCATGGCCCGAGCACATCCATGGGCACCCTGTAGCCAGGACCACGTTATCAATAGCCCAAGAATCAACACCTGAAGCATAGTTGTACTGAATCCATCTGAACCGTGTTCTGGGAGAGCTGGAAAAAACAGAATAAATGTATTTCAGGCTTCAAAATGTCTGCTCCACGAAGTGCTAAATATTAAAGAAGATCCCATAGACTTCAGGAGAAGAAAAGCAAAATAATAACCATGACTGTCTGTATTTGGGAAAGATTAGTATTCCAGTTGAACGTGGAAGTTTTAATTTCTCAGGTTAGTTTATAGGCAAAATTCCAGCAGACTCTAAAGGCAGGTGCCCAAAGTTAAAACCAAGAAAGTCAACATTGCTGTGACTCTTGCTGGTCAGCAAAGTAGTTGAGCAGAAACTATTAGCTGCATCAGCATTCAACAGCTCCACGTGTTGCTAGCAGAGTTAAGACAATACAATTGCTTCAGTAAAGTTCATTTATATTGTCGTGTAAAGAAATAATGATTACATATGTTTGTACATAAATGTATAACGGTGTATGACTCTACATGTACACACAAGCACATGCATACACAGTCTTGTAATTGCTGACTGCCTTGTCATCCTCAGATGAGGAAATTATTTTGGAAAAAAAAGTCTGTCAAGATGCCACGGGTTAGTTCATCTTGGCTTTGTTCAGGCAGAAAATGTGCTGTGGAGCTGATCCTGGAACAATACACAGAGAATGCACTCAGACTGACGGGATCAGGGTATCATTATATTTGTGAAGAGTATTTTTTGGAAGAAGATGCATGGTCCTTTGAAGAGAACTATGGAATTATAAACCAAGATGTGAACCCCAGTGCCAGCTTATTTACTGTATGTTCATCTTTACCACTGTATTTTCTGGATGGTAAAATTTACAGAGGTAATGCATAGGTTTCTTTGAAGAATTACAGAACTATTCAGAATAATGGTAAGCAATATTATTATCATCCGTTATTTCTAAACTAGAGTGTGGTTTTATTCAGAGAGACGGGCGCCAGCATATCTGCCACATCAATTTACAACAAGGTGATATCACTAGGAGGCAGGCAGAACTCTCCTCCTGGTCAAAAGGGTGGAGGTGGCACATCTAGTAACATGCGTTTTGACTTGCTGAATGCCATGAATAACATGCCTAATAGCTGGATGACAACTTATATGCAATGACAGAGAATACTTTTATATGAAAGGGTGGGTCAGGGCATTAATTCTTGCTTCTTATTGGGTAAATGTTAGAAAAGCTTGCTTTAGCATTCCAGTTCTTGGTGTCACAGATTATAGGCAAGACTTAAGAATTCACTCCTCCAAAGTTGTTACTTCCTTAAGTTCCTACAGTTCACATTATATCTGATGAAATATTTCAAAGCGATATTTAAAATTCTGATGGCGTGACCACACACATTTAATAATTTAAAAGACATGCAGAAAATTCCCAAGCTGGGGGATGTTTACTCAAATTAGATCAGCAAAATCTATAGCATGCTAAACAGTCAGAAGAGCAGTGCTCACTTGGTGGCGGGTGGGAGGTAGACCGTAATTCTCTTCCAGTTTTGGAATCTTTCTGAAGTGTAGATGGAGCTCTCGGTGTAGTGCTGACAGCCAATGGTTGGAGGGACACACTCCTCTGTCACCAGGTGCCAGTCTCTCCCATTGTTCAAAGAGTATTGCAGGTGAATGCTATGGGAATTGCTGTAGGGCTTGCTGCAACCCATGCTCAGCTCAAATTGCAAGAAAGTGGAGGCTGATACATGGAAGTCCCAAGTCTCAGCATAGCGAGGTTTTCCTAAGAGAAGAGAACAAAAGAAAAAATATACCTTATGCATATGCTTTCAGTACTATAATTCAAATTTGTTATCCATATTTTCACTTTTTTTCAGCCTTCTCTTCCCTGCAGATTATGATATACTTGAATTTGCATATACCTCCTATCTTATAAGAACTTGACCCATACATAATTTATAAAATAGGCACACACACATGCAGCAATGTTTGGTGACACATACCAATGTTTTCACTGAACATCAGAGCTGTATCCATAGAGAGGCAGTCGATGTCCACTTGACCTCCTTGTATTCTGTACCAGCTTGCTTGTAAATCCACAGTTCCATCAAATTTATCCTGGAAGCCAGTCTGAGAGCTGTCGTTCATCCCTATAAGGACATCATCCAAAGCCCACTGAGCTGAATGCTTCCCTATAAAAAGCAGAACAGGCAGGTTAGTGGAGTCCCTGGTAGTTATTTTTTATGCTCACATCCTGTGTTCATCCAGTGAGCAGTGTTCAGTCACGTAGACTGAACACTGTTAAACAAGACTAAAACATGGCTCAAGGATGAGTCTGGACTCTAGAGTATGTATCTATTTCAGATAAACACAGGTATTTCCTGCTTCATTTCTCAAGCTTTGGTGCTTTTGTCATCAGATGCTCTCCCTGTGTCTGAAGGAGACACACCCTGAGCTTCTAGATTGGGGATTTTCATTTTATGGCTCACAACTTCCCTGCCATTCTCTGCAGCTAAATTGGAAAGTCCTCTGTCTAGTTCCCAAAGTACCTATTGTATGGAAGAGAATAGTACACAGAGGAAAATGCCGAAGGCTCTCAAAATAGATGATATTCATAGAAGTGCTCTTCACCTTCTCCTTCCTGGAAACCTCTCTTCTCTTGCTCTCCAACTTACAGGCATGTCAGTTCACCATCATCTCCAGCCCTTCATTTCAATTCACCTTTCTACTGGCATGCTGAAAATGCTATCTTGCTGTACAGTCACTGCCCTCACAGGAGAAGGAAAGTCTTAACAATAAACTATGAACTCACAGCAATGTGCCAGAACTTTTGTCTTGCCACTGTGAGGAATGTGGGTCAGAGCTGATATGGCCACTCTGCACTCAATTATAGCAGACAGAGGACAATCTATGAAGGAGTTAATATCTGTAATGAGGAGTCGTTGTCACCTATGGGCACTGGTATGGAAGACGGTATTTCCACCTCCAGTCATAAATTCTGACTCTTACTGGGAGCCACAGGACTGCCCTCAGTTGGTGTTAGAGTGACTGCTCTCAGCAGGGACAGATGTCATCCAGGTGTGCCCAGAGCAAGCGACCATGGGCAGGACACAGGTAGGGAGCAACAGGTCTGACATCGCACCACTCGCCAGTGCAAGCAATCGTGGCAGAACAATGGTCTGGGGTGCACCAGTTGCTGCCCAGCATTTTTCCCAAATGAATTGGCTTCTTAACTAAATCACATCCCTCTTGCCTTGTCTACTCTCTTGCCTAGTGAGGACAATTAACTCCAGCACATACCTTGTAAGAAAATGGATGAATAAAAATCAGCCATCAAAATGATAAATGATATCCAAGAAGCTGCATGCCATAATTGCCTGAGTGTAAGCTGTGTGCTTCTCTCCCCGGGGAATTGCTGTTAAAATGTACTTTGCCATATTTCTGAATATCACCTTATATTTCCTGCAGGGATCCAAGAGCTGCTGCCTTGCACAAAGGCGAGACACTTAATCAAGACACTTTTAATAGTGGTAACATGCTCCTGTGCAAGGTGGGAGCTCTTATAGTGCCTGTAGGTATCAGTCAGCACCAGGGTTTTACTTTCAACTGAGGATGTGGGACGTGGCTGAGTGGGCTTTGGAGGTGAAGCAGAAGGCAGGGGAGCATGGTGCTGGGACACCAGAAATAGCAGGGGATGGGGGTCCTGTTTTGGAGTGTGGAGATATTAAAATAGTGAGATGGGAGCCACCAGGTAGGCAGATTCTGGGCCAAGTTATGCCTCCTCTCCCAAAACAGAGAAAAAGTGAGATAAAATGTGTAAGCCATTTTGCATCCCAGGTCACTCCATACTCAGGTAAATCCACTGATCTTATTTAGGCTTTTCTGTGTAATATTCTTTTCTCATCCCCTCTGTTATCTCTCAGCATTTTTGGTTCAAATTTAGCTCTTAAACAATTTTACTCTTAAACCCACTATTTTTCTTGGTGCTATAAAAGAAAATCATGACTGCAGCGTGACTGGGGAAAGCCTAAACATGCTCTTACAGCACCCACACTCTTCACCATGCTGTATTTTTGGTAAGCTGAGGTTTCTGCAGAATATCTCCATACTGAGAAGCACTGTCATGCAGGTTGTGTAAAGCTGCTTAATGAATTTTTAGGATGGCGTTCCTTACCGTGTTGTGGCTGCCACCAGCGGAAAGCGGTGGCGGGGGTTTTGGCCTCCCGAGGTAAGTCTATGGAAACAACCTGAGGTTCCAGGTACGACATGAAGTCCAGCTCTCGCAGCAAATGCCAGGTGATCCCATTATCATTTGTGTATTGAACGACAAGCCCTGTGTTTAAAATTAAGGCAGGCAGTTAGTCTGACTGTACGGAGCAAAGGAAGGCAACTCTTCAGCCTGTACTCGGGAGCTGCCAACCCCGTCCAGTGCACGGTACTTTTGGTGTCTCCCTTACCCTTTTAACATCTCCTGCTCCAGGTGCATGGCACTTTTGGTGTCTCCTTTACCCTTTTAGCATCTCCTGCTCCAGGAGCATTTTGTGGACAAAGTCCTACTGCAAAGGTGATGTGGGCTCACCAGATACTACATGTTATATTGCTTCTCTTCACCAAACTCAAAGGATCAAATCTTTTATCAATACAACCTCAGTGAAACTAGTGATTGTACCACCGAAACTGTAGGAAAAATGTGATTTTCTTAATATAGTCAGTGTTTATTTCATGTTGGGTATCCTTGCAGTTTGTGTGGGATACTAAGTTGTAATTCTGATAGTTGTGCTCCCGATATGGATAGTTCACACTGCTCATGCTACCTGCACAAGCTCACAGAATCATAACATTTAGATGATCTTAAATAATCTTCATGTCTTACACACAGTATAGCAAATACTAGGACACAGCAGAATTCTGAAGTAACTTAAGAGCTCATCACAGGGAATAATACAAGAAAGAAACACTAATGTATATTTCTTCTCTTAAAACTCTTTTATACTGGAGTACATGCAAAGAAAATGGATTTTCTTGTGTCTTATACTGGTCCAAATGAGAATCAAGCCCTCAGGGTACTCTATGCTGAAAGGTGACAGTTCTGAGTCAGTGTCAATGTAAGTGCCATGCATCAGGCAACAGTCCACTGATGTTAAATAATTTATACTGAGAGGAAAATGACGTTTTCTTGTCTACCAGATGTCAGTGATCTGTCTTCATACAACTAGGCAACTTTACATGGGAAATCTGCTTCTGAAACTCTGCTGGTCCTTCCCAAGTGCAAATACCAGCTCCCCACCCCCAAAACTCTAAAGCATGTGAGTAAAATAAGAGGGAACACAGCTGGGAGAGATTAATTTCTTTAGTCTAAATACATTTACAGCTGTAGCTTTTTAATTTTGCATTCCAAGTAAATCATGCATGAGATTGTGTTGGAAGGCAAACTTCTATTAGATCCACTGGTGCAGTTGAGAAGCTGAACAAGTTTTCAGGCACACAGCTCTTCTTCACGTCAGAAACGGAAATTGCCCACTTTACCCTGAACATGAATTTTATTCCTTTTATTTCAGATCTAAAGAAAGTTCTGTGTACTTCTAGATTTACCTTTTTTTCCACAAGAAAAGCTATTATACCTCTTGTAAATAATCTTTTTGATTTTGTTAAGGCAGTAAAAGGTAAAAACATTGTAGAAGACCCAAAATACAAAAAGCTTATTATAAGGAAAAGAGGCTTTACCTTCATTCCTGGCTCTGGGTCTGTTGCAGGAGTTACCAATTGCCTTGCTTCCAATTTGTACATAAAATTGAACTAGCCTGTTCAAAAAAAACCATCAGGGTAGAAAAGAAGTGTAATTATTGTCTGATAGCACAAGATCAGTCTGGATAATTCACCTTTCTTAACTGATGTGGCATTTTTAGTTAGGTCATTATTCCAGGCTTATTGATCAGGTAATGTTCCCAGTGAAATCAAGCATTGCCATAGGACACCGTGGAGGACCCAAGACAGAAGAAAGTGATGTGGTTTATTGATCTTGTGTCTAATAAATGGTTGCTGGACTGAGTAGCAGATTTTAGCAGTTCTTTCTTTCACACAAAGATGCAAAAACTCCAAAGCAGGCAAATGTGCTCCTTACCTCAGATCCTACCTTGACCTCTTGTACCTGAAAATTGTTTTAAGCTTTAAAATACAATATTACAGTCTTAGTAAAATTATTCTATCCTCACTAAACCACCAATCCATTTTTGGTCCTTAAATTCTTGATGTAAACAATTTTCAGTGAAAAGATTTCATGAGACATTTTGTGAAGTAGGCCCTTTGATTTTGAACCTATACACTTTGATTTCATTGAACATCCTCTTGTTCTCATATCATGAGATGGGGAAAAAAATGTTCTTGATCTACCTTTCTTGCAACCTTCAGTGTAGTCAGTGCTTTTATCACTTCCCTACCTTCTCCTCCTCCTTTCTGTGGTAAACTATGGCAATCTTTTAATCTGTTTCTCTGCATGAAAGTTTTTCCATGTCTTTGATTTTTCCCATAACCATTTTCTGCAAACATTCTAAAGCTGCAACATCCCTTTGAGACAGTGTCACCGGCTTTATTGACAGAACTTTGGCTAAGCCTGGAACATGCCTATCTAGCTATATTTGAATTAATAGTAATCCCATCCTTTTGCTCCAAAATATTGTAAATGTTATTCTCAATCTACCGGGATGTCCTAATGCTCTTGCTGAACTGATATTTTAAGTTGTGACTTTGTGATATCAGAGTAGGTTACATTTCCTCTTAGATGCATACTACTGTGCTATATAACAGCAATTTGTTTTAATTAATGTCCTGCAACTCACTCACCAAATTCGAATGCATGTCTCTGACATTTATCTGAGTCTTATCTGGTCACAGCCAATGTAAAGAGCATTGAGATAATGAGAATGCCACTGCCCTCTCACACCTTCTTCACAGGTTGTCTGCATTGCATATCCAAAACACCGCCTGAACCGAGGAGGGAAGCTGGACTTGTCCCCACACTGAGCTTTTGCATGCTGGATGTTGGTGATGCCATTCTCCTCCTTGTTTCCTAGCCAGTTTTTGATGCCTGTCTGTTATGTTATGACTATTGGAGTATGTGCTTATGTGATGTTTTTGGGAAGCAACTCCTTGTCCCTTGTGCTGAGAGTGTCCTTGTGAAGCACACAGGGAGAGATGAGGTCACTGACAAGCAGAGGTTAATACAAATCTAAAGGAAACCAGGTTTCATTAATTCTACTGCTTGTAGATAACCTCTTTATTTTAAATACTATGTTTTGAGGTGAATTTGTGTCTCTGTGTGAAGAGACAAGGCTTGATTTGTCACCCAAATAATTCCCCACCAGGATAACTCTCTTCATTTTAGGGGATTTGGTCCTAATTTGTAGTGACATCAGTAAAATCACAAACAAGCCAGAGCCAGTATGATGCAGATAGGACTCCAGTTTCCCTCACACACTGCATCATACACAATATCACGATCCTCTTCCAATTCAAAAACCAGCTGTACTCCGATTCTGTTAATGAAATTGGTATCTCCTACCTGAGATGTTTTATGTATCTACAGGGACTAGGACAAGCCAGAACATACTCATCAGTCTCATTCATATTACAACCCCATAGACAGCTCAAGAACAGACAGGCTGACAGTATTACATTATTTAGCCAGGTAGGTCTTATTGTTTGCTGCAGCTCTGTTGTCTGACACAGTGTTCAGGCAATAAAACACTAGACAGTGGTCTCAAAGGTGAAAAGATTTACAGTTCTTTGATGCAACACTCTTTTATGGCTGCCAAAAGTAAAGATCAGTAAAAAGCAGAAACAAAAGACAAAAAACCACCCTTTCTGCAGAAGGGTGAATCAGCCCATCTGATCTGCAAACACTTGACCCAGCACAGCTCTCTGGGAGGGTTGCACAGTCATTAGCAACAGAGTCTGTAATGCAGACAGGGGCCAAGTCAGCTAACAAGCCAGATGTCACTGCTTGGAAAAAATATATATATTCTGTGATTTTTATCTGGCTGCCAGGTAGGCACTGTGTGCAAATGCTCTCCCTCAACAGATAGTGAAGAGTGTCATAAGGGATAGACCATCAAAACAGGAGGCAGTAGCTCATCACTAACCAAAATGCATCCAGGTATCGTATTGTCAGTCAGGAGGATGGAAATATTGCTGGTGAAATTGTGCCTTTGGAGCACTGAGCCATGCAAAAGGGAAGGGATGGAGAGACTTCAGGGCCTTTCTGAAGTGTAGGGCAAAAAATGGTCTGGGTGAAATGAATTTTGACAGTTAAAACTCTCTCAGTGCTATGGGACATTCACCTAATGTCTGTGAAAAAAGTGTAGTCCATCATATAAAGGAATAGGGAGACAACAGGGCAAACAAAGCTAAGATTATGATAGAACTTAATGTACATGCTAAACATCGAGTGCTGGTTTGTGATCATGGGCTTCAGGGTGCAAGCTTTAGTTTTAAATGCTCCTAGCATGAAACCTGAGCTCAGCGGTGCCCTGTTGGGCTGTTTACCTGAGCAGCACCATGCACCTCGGGCTGACAAATCTCAACTCCTCTGGAGCAGAGCGAGCCAGGAGCACCGAGCCCCCATGAACCCCACTCCTCTGGGAAGAGAAGGGTGAGGGGGAAAAGGGTCTCTGTCCTTCTTACAAAAAGGAACAAAAATTCTTCACATCCCTTACATAAAATTTACACTTTACATTCAAAAAGCTGTAAGTGAAGCTAGATGATAGGGAATATGCTTGGGTAGATCTGCAGGAATTCAGAATGAAAATAAAACTTTAATGTATTGCAATAGTTTCCAATTTTTTGCTCTTCCATGCCTGATTTAATGAAACAAGATCTTAAAAGGCCTGGGAAAACACTATTAACCTGAAAAATAAGAAGCTTAAAAATCTACTGCAGGAGTGTCAGCCTTCCTATTCACATTCTCAATCCACATATCTAATGGTATGTCTTTCAAGGCATATTTTCCTGCTGTTTACTCAGTAACCAAAACACTCCAACCAAAAAACCCACACACAAATAAAAGATAACTGTGCAGGGGCTAAGATGACCCTTAATAAGATAACTAAATTCTATGGAAAGCATTACTGAATGCAAAAAGTAATATCAAAATGGGAAAAAGTGCTTCCCTCTAATCGCCTCTTTCAAGTGACATTAATTTTAGCTCCAATAACAGAAAAAAATTATAGTCTGAGGAATTATCTTTTTAGGGTATGGATCTTTCAGTTAACCCTTCACATTCTCACAAACGCCATCTGCATTTGCTTCTAGGAAAAAATGACCCAATTAATGTTACTGATGGTCTCAAACATTTAAGTGTGCTGCACCTGTTCTAAGCAAGGTGTCCAAAGGGTGAATGTCTAAATCTTACATGATCTACCCAGATTCCCTTATAATTAATGACAAAAATACTTGCTTCCAGAAAACATAGCACTGGCTTTAACTATCCCTATTTTAGGATGAGTTGCATTTTCCTTTTGAAGTAGCAATTTCTTTCGTTTGAGCATAAAAGCAGCCTGGGGTAATTGCTGTAGTCCGATGAGTCCATGTTCTAGTCAAGCTACATGACATGGATCCTACCCCTGAGCACAGGTGCGGCTGAAGAAGCTGAAAAATCGATACAAGTCCCATTTGTGTTTGAGACGACTGCTACTTTTGTTCTGTCTAGCAAACAGCCCAAGGATGTGATGTCAAACTTGACTTGTTCAAGGAAGTTAAGCTTCTCACCGTGATGCTTATTAAAAAAAAAAAAAAACAACAAAAAAACCCCCCCCAAAAACCCAACAAAAAACAAACAATGTCTGTTTATTTTGACAGAATGATCAGTCTCAGCAGAAAAGCAGCTCAATTGGGGAGCATGTGTTCAGAACATGGATCTTAGTTGCTCTTATCAGATGCCCCTCTGGCCATTTACATTCTTGGGGCAGTTTTGAGTCATCAGATGACCATGTTCTCAGGCAAAACAGAAATAGTGATAGATTTAAAAAGTCAAGAAAGAACATTGCTCAGTATTTTAAAACTTCTTTTGGCTTTTTAAATGGTTCACACTCTGTAAAAATGGAAAGCTATAAAAATGTAAGTCTGGCATTAAAAGCGTTTTCAAAGTAATCTTAAAGCTAAAGAAAATTATTTTCTTTTATAAAAAAGATTTCTCAGGGAAAGAAGGAATAACTCAAAAAATCCATTTGAACATAGACTTCTTGATGATGTGGTTACTCCCAATATTATGCTTCACAGGATTAAAGACATGAGATTTAAAAAGACAGTGGAACAGAAGTGCTAAGATCATCCCAGAGTTCCAGCGCGAACATGTACTTGTCCAAAGTGTATTTGTCAAACAATTAATTAATTTAATTATTAAGCAATGTACATAATTATATAAATAATTCCCGTGTTTGTCAGACACGCAGGGGACAGAGGAAAGGCAGCTGGCGCTGTGCTGGTGGGTGCTGGGGAGCAGCTAAGGATGTCCCCAAACCCGCAGCACCTGTACTGCCCCAAGGAGCACCACATGTCTGAGCTGGATGGTGGCAGCAGTAACTGGTGGCTAGTCTTTGCAAATGATCACACAAATTAAATAAGCCAGCAAATCACAGCATTACTTACTCTTAGAGGAGAAATTGTCATGAGGAATATCTTTTATGAAGCTAACCGATATAACTGTAGTGTGGGCAAGTTTTCAGGTGCATGATCCCTCATGAGAGTGGACAAAGCAGCAGCAAACTCCAGGCTAAATAATGGTTAGAATTAACAGACCTTTGTTTATCCTAATTACATTAATCAATTAGACAATTTGAGAGAGAAAGGGTAATTGCTACCAGCAGAGCAGGATTTGGTGGTAGCAGGGAGAGAGCTGAAGGCTTGTTAACCTTTGACTGCTCAGAAACAATTCACATTCCATTTTTTTGCACTTCTGGCAAGCGGACTAGTTCACAACATCTGGCAAGTAAACAACAGCTCATTGCTACGCCACCAGTGTGCCTGCAGTTCAACGCAGACAGTGGAAAGCGAGTTTTTCTGTCTAGCTACAGGCAGATTCTTAGGTTTTGTGCAGTCTCAAGACCACATCTTCTGCCTGTCCATTTAGAATACCATGCAAACCATCTCCTCAGAAAGATAAGCAGTTAGTATTCACTAGCTGCTATTCCATTTCATTTCTAACCCAAGTTTTCCATCTCAAGAAAAGGATGTAGTACACCAGAAGGAACAAAAGAGTAATTTCTGTGGCTTTAAGGTTTGTTATACAAGTTGTGATTACCAGAAGAACATTTCACACCTACTTACATCTACACTTGTAATAGCGGAGCGGAGACAACATGAATACACAGAAAATCGTGAGAAGCAGAACTGAAGATTGACCTGATATTTGTGGTATCCAGGGGAACAGTCCTCGCCTCCCTTTTGCCAGGTCCATTGAAGTACAGAGATTTTCCGTCGCTGAGCACACCACAGCCTGTCCCAACCTGACCTCCAGTTATCTTGTACCAGAGAGGGCTTAGCTTCCTCTCAAACCTGTCGAACATCTCGCTGTGATTAGGCACATTAGACACACAGGTTCCATGTGATGCTTCAAGAAAAAAAAAAAAATATATGGGAGATATTTTGGTGAAACTGCTGAACAAATAAAGGTCAGATACAGTACATTGGCAGACAGTTCTGTTGCATCCACACACAAGGAAGTACCAGGCTTTTCTAAAAAAATGCCCTGATGACAGGATGTACCTTTTTGTGTCCTCTTTATAAATTTTTGTAGGCAGAATAAACCTTTGTCCTCTAAACTCTAAGATGGCTTATTTCACTAGATGAAAAACAGCCACACTTTATGTTGATAAGGCATTTTATGTAAACAGAAAAATATTATTCTTTTATTCTGTTTTAAACAAATAGTACAAAAGATGTTAGCTTATTGCTTTGTTGGGGTAGAGGGTTGAAAAGAGTGCAGTGTGCAACTGGTTGTGTCAATCACTGTTATTCTTTTGTGTGTGTGTGTGTGTGTGTGTGTGTGTGTGTGTGTGTGTGTGTTTGAGCATAAAAGCCCCTGAAACCACAAGCGAGCAGAATTTTCCACAGAAGGGCTTGTCAGAACATATGTTCCCTCCTGGTCCCATGCCATCTGATGGCCAGGGGACTGAAAAACAGCAGCAATTCTTTTGAAGATGATCCAAAGGCTTTTAAACAGACTTTTTAGTTTATAATGTTTTGTTTTGTTTTCTCTTTTATCACTCGTTCCTTCCCCATTCCTACAGATGGTGGTGTTCAAAGATTGTGGTTGCCAGAAATATCACCGGTGTCCGCTGCCTTCAGCTGCTCTGTTTGGCCTGCGCTGAATTTTATTTAACAAAATGAAAAGATTCTTGCTGGCAGCTCATAAAATTTATGTCATCATATATTTTTCCAGAATATCGGAGAGGAAAATCAAGATGCTAGATTTACAGCTTTAACTCAGCCAGTGCTTGCTGTAATCCCACCTAAAAAGGACTTACCTGTGTAGCCCAGGTCGCAGAAGCAGACCCCAGAGATGCAGTCCCCGTGACCGCTGCAGTAATTGGGGCAAGGCTCAGAAATGTAAACGCCGTCTAAGCCGAAGGGAGGTACGCTCTTGTGGGAGCTGCTCTCCTGGATCCAGCGGAATCGAGTCTTACTGTAGAGAAACAACAGCAAAAGGCACAATATTACTATTCCCAACTTCAATACCCACTGCGTATTTTATGTGCTCTTTGTTTAAAGGAGCTTTTGCTAAATTAGAAAATATTTCTGACATCCTACATTTTGTGCAACTTCACTTACGGATATTTTTTCCTTTTTTTTTTTTTTAAACGTATTTTGACTTCTCTGGGCCATATCCACCAGTGTGATGCAAAGAACAGATAGATGGTCTTATGAACAAGAGTGAATGATTAGATGTGACTCTGAAGATGCCTTTCACTCCTCAGTTCAAATCGAACTACTGATTACATTTTGAAATCCCAGGACTCCATTTCTTATGGTACTTAGGAAGAGAACTTCAGTAATGGCAGTGATGCAGACTTTATTACAGGATCCTCTAATCCTAAGCAGAAAACCTTGAAGTAATTTAGACACAAGAAAAATCATCCACTTTATAAAAATAATGACAAATAATGAGTCCATCAGGACATGTAAACAGAAATACAAAATTTTTATTCTTGGATGCTAACATGAAAATTCCTGGAAAACAGTGATCTAATCCTGAGCTTGTACAACTGAAACTGCTCTGGGGACTTTGAGCCTACACTAGGTTACTCCAGCTGACTCACAGCACAGGAAATTTGTTCAAGAAAAAATACTTTGGCTTTTAACTTTCAGTCTTTAACTTTTAGCCGAATCATTTTATAGGAGCTCCAGAGGAGAGAACCAACTTAACATCTCATTGCCAATCCAATGGATTAAATAAGATCCTCCTTGTAATAAACCTATTGCTTTTTCCCCTGCTATCCACTGAGATTTGGCAGGTAGGTGATCATTGGGCTAGTGCTTTGTACCAACTGATCACAATGGATGCTCTCCACAGAACCCACGAACCGTGATTTCCAAAGTGACCCACAATGCTGAGACCCTCATTGTACTTGCAATACTTACATTTTTAATGTTTAGCATGAGCTTCTTATTCCTGATCACATTGCTGAACATAATGCCAAACAGATTGCTGCTATTGATTCTGCACTGCTTGTTTTGGGTAAATCAAATCAGCTGGTGTCAGATTTGTGCAATTTGGCACCTGTTTTTATTGGTTAATTACTGAAGAAAAGAAAAACTTGTTACGGTACATGTTGCTATTTCAGCTCCTTGCAGCAAAGGCACCGGCTCCCCTCCCACACAATTTGCCACACACTCAAAATCAGTGCTGGGGCTGGAGGATGAGGAGCCCATGGCAGGAGGATGGAGCTGAAATCCAGGGGCAGCACAGGAGTGGCTGCCAGGGCAGAGAGGCAGGAGGCAGCAGGGGGACAGCAAGGGGCTGGGGGTGCAGCTGCGCTGGCAGTGCTCGGTGCGGGCAGCAAATCAGACCAGGGTGGTTTGTGGATGGTGTAAGAAAGTGAGCAAGGGGAGCGAGAAACTTCTGCCAATCCATGTAAGACTGAGAAAAGCCACTGGATTTCATGGCTTATTTGTGACTTTGACCATTTGATGTTTTCTTGTCTGTGTTAACCCAATGCTGAGGTCGCGTTCACAGATGAGGACACCCATCATCCCTCCCTCCTTTGACTTCAGCTGTCCCAGCCTCCTTCAGTGACACGGCACATTACACAGCAGCTCAAATACCCTGCCAGGGTTTCTTTGCTCAGTGATGACTGTTTGTAAAATTAATCCTGTTGAAATGGCTTATTTGATTCAAGTGACTTATCACTCTCTTGCTGGTGCTTCTGACCTAACTGATATGCATAAAGACAGACAGCACCATGATGAAGAGATTGACATAAAATTAAAATGTTCTGGATTCCTTTTTTGTTAGTTTGTAATTTAATTTTATAGACTCTTCTGGTGCTTTTAAAAGAGAAAGCTTCTTCCAGTATATTTTTCCTAGATCTACCAAATTTTAAGATTGTTCTTATTTACAGCTTGGAACTTTTTTGCTCCTGTAACATCGAAGAAGAGGCAGCTAACTCATGGGTAGCAGCGGCATCAGTGGCCTACAATGGACAGTACCTGGCTGCAAGCGACCTGGGGATAACAATAGTAATTCTTGTCCAATCCTCAAAGTCTCCCGTGTGATATATGGTCGGCTCGCTCAGCTCCCGGGAGCTTCCCTCACATCCTTTTGTGCCCGGAGATGCAGGGTAGCAGCCCTCCTTCACGAGCGACCAGAAGAGCCCAGCATCATGCGAGTACTGAAGCAGAACAGGAGCAGAGCTGCTGTACTGGTTGGTGCAACCAATGTTCAGCTGCAAAAAAGCAGAGCAATAGATATGATCTGAAGAATCCTGTACTTTTATTGATATTTATTGGCTGCAAGCTACCTGTGACTTCGGTTTGGGAGGCTTGGCACTCTGAACATTTGCTTTGAACCCTGCTGGCAAACAGTGACTGATGCTTAGAGTCTGTTTCCTACCCAAATAAGACATTTCTCAGTAAAAATTCCCACTATCCCTTCATTAAAATTACTGGGTTGAGCACACCAAAACATGAAATTAACTTTTTGAAGGTCCTGGTGCATTACAGGCCACAAACAGCAAACTGTGCCCAGGCACCTTTATGCCTGGGAGGAGCAGGAAGAGCTGTGTCCTCCAAAATCCATCCCATCTGCAGTCCACCCAATATGTCGAGGGGATCGGCCTGATTTGCAGGTGCCCCCTGCTCTGGGCCATGAGCCCTGACCACAGCCTCATCATTAACCTGGCAGGAATGATGTCTGGGAGCCACTGGTGCCGTTTGGGCCCCCAGAATAAAACAAAATTGGATGAAGTAGAAAAATGCATATTAAAATCTGAAATGAGAATGTAACAAAGACAAAAATCAACTGTTGATTTGAAGTTTTCAGCTTCATTTTCCGAGCTATCAGAGAAATATTAGTTTTCATTATTTTATTGCAGAAATTCTACTTGAGCTGTAGAATGTAAAATTTAAACAAAATCATTCCTGTAAAATGAAATAATTTTGACAAATTGCTGTCTTTGAGTTTATCAATGCAAAATTATTCCAGGCAGCTAGATAAAAGGGAAATTTCATGAACGCAGGAAAGCATTTCACCGTATGTTTAAAATTAAAGCATGCAAATAGAACTTACACCCTTATGTGCTGGCCAGTTTAAAAGTTTTCCAAAAAAGAGAGGATTATAAATTCAGATCTTAACAGACTTTATGAAGAACTCACTGTTCTCTGATACATATTGTTTATGTTTTGTATATTTATGTTACATTGCCAAGGCTTTCAGAGATGGAAGGTGTAGTTAATATTTTTAAGTATTGCTTTTTTAGACTAAGCCATTTCCGAATTGCTGTTGGTCATCCAACCAACAGAAAGGAGACTTAGTCACTGAAGTGGTCAAGAGGAAAACAGCATCTTTTAAAGGATAAAAAAGGTATTTATATATTGAAGTATTTTTGGTTTTTAGACAGTTTAAGATATAAAACTGGGAGGACTACTCAGAAATTGTACTGCAACCTCTCAGTTTCTATAGCATTTCATTAGCATAACTTTTAGACAAAATGAGATTATTTTACAAATCCCATTATTTCTAACTAACTTTTCTATTTATAGAACTGTGGGAAATATATTTGAAAAGCTGCCTGTAAACATCTGATCTCTTTAATAATTCCACTTGTAAATTATTCAGTGTCTGTATCCACCAATTATGTAAGGACCATGTATTTGTGGTGAGCTCATTAAAATTGCATTGCAACCAACCTCCAGAATTCACCAATGGGATTTCATTATAAACTCAATAAAATTTTGATTAGGGTTCAGAAACAAGAGCTTGTCAAAGCAAATACACTTTCTTTGGAGCCCATATTCTGATGTATTGTCAGACCACTGAAATTTTTGGAAGCCCTTTAGAGAAGAGAATGCTAATTGGAGCCTATATTCATTGACACAATAAAAGTAAATTATAAGAAAAACCCACACTGGAGGACAGAGCAGCTTGTAAGTCCTTAAATAGTTTAAAATACAAAAAATGTACACAAACCACATTGGAGCTTTTGTAGTCACAGAGCCCCAGACGGGATAAATCCTTTTTCCCTTGACAGTGCAGTAGCATTTCCTAGTACTGACTCGAATATAATGACAGTCACTTCAATCCACTTCTGAAACATGTTGAAGAACAACAAGCTTTAAAACTTCTCCAGAAGGGTAAAACAGTTCTCCTGCACCAAGGTTTTGGCTACGCTTTTAGAAAGCAGCATGATATTTTATGCTGTATGAATTCATACTTGTGCTTTTCACATCTTTTTACACAATGATGTAATTTATCACCTTGTTTTGAACTGCGGCCCAGGACATCTTGCAGGTATTGACTAAGGGCAGTTTTACTGATATTCTGCAGGGATTTATGTTTAAGGAATACCTTGAACTGTAAGACATATCCAGGCTTCAGAGTTAAGTCTCGAGTCACTGCAAACCGGTCACCATCTGATTTACCGAAGAGCATGGCGGAGGGGGTGGCAGAGCAGAAACTTTCGTTTTTGGCCATCCCTTCATTGGCCAACATTAACCATACACTCAGCTGGTTCATGGGGTAATCGAATGCTGGCTTTTCATAAAAGTTCTGTCAGAAATGAGAAGAAAAGCAACAATAAGTACTATCACCTTGCAGTGTGACTTCAGAATAATTTCCAAAACCATAAATTTTCAAATGTTGCAATTTGTGTTTTCTGTAATTTTCAAAAAATTGTAATTTCCAAGATTTCTGTCTTGACTTTTTGAGGAGAAACATCATTACATGCTCTATCGCAAAGATTAGGAGTGTGATGTTTTGTAAGAGCCAGGTTAGTACCACACAAAGAGAGCTACAGCTGCAAACACTACAGCTGCGTCTTTAAATACACCCAGCATTTTCAGAGAAAACTGTATTCAAAGGAAAGTCTACTAACAGATATGATGGTTCCTGTTTCATGGGGATGCCCACAGCCTGCTCTTACCTGTGGTAAAGTGGGATTAACAACGGGAATGATGTGCTTCTGCTTCTCTGACAAAATGATGATGTCATCAATGGCCCACTGGTCATACCCTTCCCCAGAAAAGACGGGCTGCCACCAGCGAAACCTGGTGCAAGGTGTCTTGGCTGCAGCCGGCAACTCCAGATAGACAAACCTGAAGAACAGAAATTCAGAAGAACCTTAGGGAACACACTCTGTAGAGAAGTGGGAGAAATGCCACTGAACAGGGAAAAGATGCAGGAAAGCCACGATCTGTCTTACATGTAGAAGTCCTCAGAAACCCTCTGCATATCTGGATACCTATTTATACACTCTATATCAAGAAGCCTTCTTTGTCCTTCTTGTCTGGGAAGAATGTAAACTCCTGAAGACAATGGCTATTTTTTGCTCTCTATTAAATTGCCTGGCAGAGTAAGGAACTGATTTGAACTCTTCCGCTTTGAATTAAACTGTTCAGCAGGTTCATGCTCAGCAAGTCTTAACATTCTTCTGGCGCCAGCAAGTAACAGTGAAGTACTCTGGCAAAAGTAATTTCTCATTCTGTTCTGCTGGTTGGTCTTATTTGTAGACAATAGCATCCTTCTATTAAAATGCAATAGGTTATGTAGCAGAGTTTTCATATGTAGCAGAGTTTTCACTGTGGATAAAAATATTTCAGGCCTCCTATATGGATCTTCATGAAAGAACTTGAGGTCTCCTCAGTTAGTTTGCTTTATGTTCAATTTAGGAAACACCTTACAAAAATGATGTTCAATAAAAGTTAAAGTTTCAAATATAATTATGTTTATGTTAAAAAGTACAATAATTAATTACTTGTTCAGTCCTATTTCAGACAGCTTACATATCTGCATTTATACATATATTTATTTCGGTACTCTTTTTATCATGTTATTTGGAACCACGGATCCTGCTTCACTTGCTGGTTAGGCAGAGAGAGGTGGAGGAATTGTTCAGAGCTATGGGAAACCCTCTTTTTCCAGAGGATACCTAGATTTATGTTTTGGAAAATAACAAATTGGAAAATAAAATCTGCACCACATTTGAAGCAGCAGAAAAATAAATATGTATAGCTATATTCAGTAAGGACCATCACTCTTGCTTTCTCAGAGGGGCAAATGTTTTGTCTAAAAATAATGTATTGGAGGGTCCAGTGATGAAGGTTTCAGTATGTAGCTCCTTTGTTGCATGTGTCTTGTGATTCTGACAAAGTAGAGTCTAAACAAAGTTCAATGGTTTTATACTTCCAAGTGCCTAGATCACCTTTGGAAAAGGAAAGCTTGCCGAGTTACAGAAGTCCGACTGAAAACATTGTTCATTGCAATACAAAATTACAAGATGGGAAGATAGGAATTATTTACGTATTGAAAGACATGAACTACAGATAATAGAAATAATGTTAATAGCTATGCAGACAAGTTTTCACTGACAAGCTATCTTACAGTGAATCTGAAATGCTGAACATGATTTCTTCTCCTCCTTAAACATTTCCTTAAAGGACTTTTTGTGGTATGTGACATTAATATATGTGCATTACATCTGAAACCAGTCAGAGGAAATGGTAGATTTCTACACCTCTTTTGGGCAAGTTCTCTATTTCCTTGCTAGTGTTTTGCACATATTAACATTTTAGTCATGTTTCACATGGGAGGTGAGTGATTGGAAACTTTATGTTTTACTTCAGTTTTTTTTAAGGCCCATTTTCATTAGATTTTTCCTTCCTAGTGACAGGAGTTTACTGTGGCAGCCTCGAAAAGTTTCCATATAATGATGGCTTTTAAGCATTATAACTTGAAATTGTTATTCATGTTTTCATAAACCGAGAAATATTTTTTTTTAAAAAAGACTGATGCAGTATGGATTTAATTTAGACCAAAATTATACCTGGGTTTGCTAAAGTCAGAGAAATACATTTCTGCGAGTAGCTGCCAGTTGATGCCACCGTTATTGCTGTACTGCAGCAGCACACCTTCTTCTCTGCTGTCTGGTTTATTGCATGAAGAACTCTCTCCTCCTATCTGGATGTAAAACTGGACAAAATCCACCCAGGTTGTGTCCAAATCCCAGCTTACCAACTGTCTTTTTCCAGCCTAAAATAAAAAGACCAGATGGGGGAAAATAGTATTAAATATGACACCTTCACTATGAATAGACATATTTAAACTCCAACACAGACGAATATTGCACAGAAAATTGCACAACACGGAAGACGTTGAATTTTATGTTAACATGACCTTTTTTTTTGGTTTTCAGACAATGATTTGTGCTTGACCATCCTTTGTATCTTAATCACTCTGGTGTGATCCCACAAACATTTTTATTATTACATTTCAACACACAATGCAACTTCACAATGCAATTTCAACACAATTATTTTGTCTCATTCCTTCAAGATGCCAAGCACCTTTGGAAGACAAAGAGCAGATCCTGGGTATCCTGGACCAGTTGGCACTAAGCGTTTAAGTATTCAGTTTTTTAACGATAAAGCATAAAGCAGTAAAAGGACATTTCTGAAGTCTCATTTCTCCAGTCGAATCTTGCACTGTGTAGGGTTGCCTGATCATCTGAAATTATTGCCCCTACAATAGCTGTTGCCTGAAGCCCATCTCCTACACACAAACCAGGGAGGGTTTTTTCTCTTCTTGTCTCACCTGAGTAAGATTTGTTACTATGCAAAACTATGCTCTTTTCCTAGTAAGTGTTGTAAACCAGGAGTCTCCCACCTAAAACATGTGGATTTGGTTTCAGGTTTACCCGAGCACAGCTCAGAGAAAAAATCGCCTCATAACATTTAGTCAACAGCTTTTCCATGGATGTTTTTGCGTTCTAGCAGGAAACAGCTCTTGGGTGTCTATGCTGTGATCAACATGGTCACTCTGTGCGTGTTGGCAAAGGAAGACAGAGCATACTCAGCTAAAAAAAGCTTTAAGGTTTAAGAGACTTTCATTGTAACTGGAGTTATCCTGTTCCACTCTTCCCTGGGTGCTTTGCTGCTTGAGGCTGAGCTTGTGGGCTTGCACATTGCACGCCCAGAAGATGCTGGTATGTGGTGAGGCAGGACACGGGGCAAGAGCAGTGTCCCCACAGAGGTGACTCGCATGCCCCGTGCCTGGCACAGCCCTGTCCCGGCACAGCATCATGCTACCGCAAGCTGTTATAGGTAGGGCAAAGCCAAATACGTGTGGCTGGAGAGGGGATGCAACAATCTCACAACTGCATTTATTAGAAAAAGATGCAACCTGGTATCGCCCCCCAAAATGGAGCAGAGGTGGCGACACGCCTACTGGTTTTAATTCCCTTAAAAATTATGGGTTCCTGACCATCTCCAAAACCAAAAATGTATCAAAAAGGGAAACCTGTGCTAAGTTATAAAATGATGCTTGTGTTTCAAGTAGCATTTATGTTTTTCCCTGTCTCTCACTTGTACATGCATGATCCTCCTGACAAATTTCCTGAGAAATCTGAGAAAAGTGATGTGATCTAGCTGGACATAAGTAACAAGATGTATGAGCTAAGATTTAAAATTTCATCTATGTTTTTTAATGTCATGATAGATGAATATAAAACCTGTTCCACTCATTACCTTTTTCTTCTTCCTACCCAGTTCAGGGTAAACTCAGCACAATAAATATCTATTGCTTCCCTTCTCAGAACATTCTGCTTTGCTGGCATTCCAGCCTGGGTCCACAGCTCACTTGTGGACTCTACCAAATAGGCCACATCACACTGCTAGACTAATTTTTGGAAACTGAATGCTTGTGTTTTTGAAACTCAGCTTGCATTGCCAGTGACAACTAAAACCAACACACTGACCCACAGTGGATCAAGCTCTGGCTGTAAAACTGTTCAGGCGGGTTTTCCATATCTACACCCACAGCAACTCTGCCTGTTGCAGGGTTAATTACAGATCCAGGTTAATTGAGAAAGGGCACGAGTGACATAAAGCCTCAGAGGAATTGCAGGAGCTAATTGAAAGAGCTCTGTATTGCAAACACACCTACAATTGATTAAAATGAGTTGTAAACCAAAAGATTGAGGGTTGGCAGAACAAAGCCAACATTAATTCTGGTAGCAGTAACTGATGATGGTAGTAAACATTAAACATTCAAATAAAAAATGGCTATTTGAGCAAATGCAAAGAAATTGAGCCTGTGAATATGAGCTCCCAAAACAATACAGAACTGTTGGGCAACTATAAAAATAATCTTGATTATCTACCAGCATGGCCACTAGAAGCCTTGGAAAAGATCTAAACAGAAATTAAATAAACCACCTTCTGTTGATGGCACACAGACTGCTACTACTCAAGAAATGAATGATAACCTAACCCTTAGAGATCAATAGAAAGAAGCCAAGAATTTCTAAATTAGTTTTTCACTCCTCCTTAGCAGAAATCAGAAGAAAGATCATAGCAGGTTAATTCTAATTTAGCAAACTACTTTGAGAAACTTGGCATAAGGAACTGAGCCAGAAGGAAAAGCATCTAACAGAAAAGACAATTATATAAAAAAATCCAATTATCACAATTAGCTCATTATACTGATTGGTCTATTATAAAATTTTCAGCGCAGAGCTACATTTCCAGGGGAGTTGGATGTGAGACTATGTAGGAGTGCTGAATATAATTTGATGGGTTAGATTTTTGTAATGATGTAAACAACACACAATTACACAGCGTTGCATATTGGGTTAATCTTCTGGGACTAATCTGGCTCTTATGACAACAGTGTCAGTTTGATCAAACCTTTAAAAGAGAAGCATATAGCTGCGTTTATACTCTTCCTCTCAATTAAGAACAAGACAAAACCCAGTAGTAGACCTGAGGAACAACATTAAAAAATAAATCTGTGATTACAACACATAATCTTACATCTGGTCATAAAGACCTCTTTTTATTTTAGCTATAATTGCTATTAATTAGCAGAATTCCCTACATCTCTTTCCTGCTCTATTATTTTTGTCTGCAAAGTGCCCAAGTTATACAAGAGTATCCTTCTACAGGCTAACCACTTTCAAAACATCTGGAGGGGCTTTTTTTTTTTTTTTCCACTAGTATTGGACCTCAAATAAAGCTACTTGGCCTCTGGAAAGTCAAACTTTCTCCATCTGTTGCCCAGAACAGTACAGAACAAACAAATGGGAGTTGCTAGATGTTGAGAAAGAACCAAATCTTAAAACAGAAAATGCACAATTAAGACAGTATGAATGTACACACTTCCCAGCACACCAGAGATTTACTTCCTTCCATTACAGCTGGTATTTCTTGGATACATAATGCACGTGTCCCTCCTTCTCTCTTGATTGCTTTGTTCTTTACCTGCAGAGCACAGCTACACTGCTTAATGCATTTCTCATTCTGTGTGCTGCTTTCTGCCACCTTCCTTTTCTTTGCCACACAACCACATCATGCTCCGTGCAAACCTACAGTACGTGCCTTTCTCAGTCTCCCATCCCTCATTAGTACCTTGTTGAAGTAGAGCGAGGAGCCAGATGAGATGACCCCACAACCTTCTTCAGGCTTGACGATCTCTCCCCCAATAATTTCCTGCCACTCTGTCTTCAAGCTATCCGAATTCTCGAAATCAGACATGATGGTCGAAGGAAGGGGATTTTCAGGCTGACATTCAGTACCCTGAAACCCTGAGTCACACCTGGAAGGAAGTGTAAAAGTATCGAGCTTTTAAAGACTTTATTTGACACTGACAATTACATAATGTAGTGCATTGACCTTTTAAAATTAGATGTGATAGGAATTTTGGATCCTGGAAACAAACTAGAATAACTGGATAATGGAAAAAAGCTACATCTTATTTCTAAAACACCCCTGTTTTGTCCACAAAGTTTGAAGCTGGAAGGCAGTAATCTGTACCCTTGGTATGGTACCTGGTCTGACAGGAGCTGCCAAGTGCTGCCAAACTGGTCCCTGGAGCCCTTGTGACCCAGCGAAACAGCCCCGGCACTGAGCTGGTCCTTGGGGTCCTTCTGCAAAGGGCTGGAGTGGCCACCAGGACACCTGCAGCAGGGCAGCCCCCTGCCACTGAAAGCTCTTCCAATGCCTGCATCTGCCAAGTGTGTGGGTTCTTGGACAGAGATGTGTGGAGCAACTCACTGTTAATGTTACTTGAATGGTCTAACCCCCTCCAGTGCTTTTAGTTTTTAATGTTTAATCTGAAAATAAAACAACGGCATCTCCCAACCCCCAGGAAAAAAAAAAAAAAGTATACAAAACAACAGGATACCTGACATATCAGGAGATCATTTTTAAGAGGAATTGGCAAATGCTTTATACCTGCAAACGCCGTGGTCACACCAGCCATGTCCGCTGCACATGTTGGGACACTGCTGTCCGATGTAGATGTTGTCCAAGGCCCATTCGTCTTGGGTTGTATAGTAGCACTGACTCCAGCGGAAACGTGTGGCACTGGACCTTAAAACCAATAAAAATGCTTTAATTTGTGATTCTTTCTAGAACTGTTGGAAAAAAGATAAAATGTAACTATAAAAAAAAATAAAGTAAGTTGATATCACAATCACAGCCCAGTCTGCAAAGGCTGGCACAAGCAAAACCAGATTTTTGTAAGTGAATTTTTTAGATGATGCCACTTGCTGTGCAGGGCTATATAATGGACTTTCCAGTCATTAATGACATTTGGGAGGAAGGCTGCAGAAGTGTTACAGAGTCTTTATGCACGATGTTAAGATAAACCTATCAATGGATATTATCGGATTTTTATTCAGTGCCATCCTGTGAGGGTGACAGAATGCAAAATTAGAAAGGTCGATATAGGGTATGACTTTGATTTTTATATTTTGGGTCACAGTCAAGAGGCTATAAGTTGTGTAAAAAGGTTTCTTCTGATATTATTATAAAAAATTCTGTGAAGACTAAGTTCTTGAGTGTGAACATTTTTTCCCTTTGAATACTGGCTATTTCCATTTGACAATATTAGACTAGTTTTTATTTGGTACAGCAATTTCCTTTTTTCAGGATTATTGTAAACTAGATTTTGCTCATATAACACTGGTGGCATTGCGATCACATGTTTTTGACAAAGATCCTGTTTCATAGCACATATTTTTTTTTCCATATTGCAAAGTGCTTGCTCTTGGCCGACTACTCAGACAAAATTTGTTCCACTGAAGGTTTGTGGTGGGGAATCATTGGATCAAATTACTTGCCTATATATAACTAAGCTCTAGATACTTGTAATATTCTTCAAGGAGAAAACCTTGCTGTAGTTTCTCCTTTCTAGTTAAATAGTTTCTCTTCAACAACTTCATTTTCCTTTATTATAGTGGAGTCAGGTAAAAGCATTAAAAAGTGCTTGGTGCTGGCCCTCTAGGAGATTGTCCAATGTGATATAGGTATTTTCCATGCTGAGTGACTCCTGCTCGCCAAATCTAGCATGACATCCATCAACCTCAAAAACCAAGGCTGGAGAAGAAACTGAGTCACGAGAAGAGTAAATGTTGTCATCATCAAATCCTTTCCAAGCTGCCCTGCCAACCTGCCAACAGGTTACAAGCATTGCCTAGTGGCAGCTACCAGCTCCATGCTTGTGCCAGAATGAGATTAAGAAAAATGTATTGTGGGTGAAGTGAAACAAAGGTGGGAAATTGTTCATCATGATGGAGCAAAAGGGGCTGTACTGGCTGTGTGATGAGTCTGGGAAAAAAGGGGTGCTGGGGCCAACATGGGTTCTGAGGCTGGGTTGCAGAGCTGTGGAAGGGACGGACAGGGAAAGCAAGGCTGACTGCAAAGAATTAAAAATCAGACGTTAAACTGGGATGGACCTGTGCCTGGCCAAGGGCTGACTGGGTGGGCTGAGGATGAGGGACAGCAGGTTGCTACAAGAAGTGGGAGTTTCTTTCCTAGCTTGTTTCTGAGCCATGTGACTACAGTATGATGGCATGGGATATGATGCTGTTACTTTAATTAAAAAAAAAAAATCCACAGCCATGTAGAATGATCTGTTAAAATGAATGTTGTAAAGGTGGCTGAGCCACCTGCTTGCATTTATGGAAGTAGAAAAAAGTATAGAGGCAGCCTGTGCAGCTAAAACGGACAGTGCAGCAGAACAGTTAACCATCCAGTTGCATACTACAAATATACAAATATTATTTTAGTACATGGTTGGGGAAATTTTTAGAATTGCAATTTTTATTTTTTTGAAAAACGAGTCAAGCTGCATAAGGGCTTGATTTTTAATTGAAATGACCTTTGTTGTCTGTTTTAAGTATCTGCTTGATATGAAAATACTGTAAGCATTTTTATGGCAGGCAGAGCTAATCTGTGGGGGCAGATCTGCCCATTAAATACTCCCTCAGGATATAATGTATTGATGGGTTACATTACAAGAGCTATGAATTATCCATTAAAAGTGCACAATGCAGTAACCTGTACACGAAGGACTTCCTAAGCTTGCATAGGCACAATGGACAGTCAATATTCACCACAATTATTTACTGTTTATTTTCTGAGTGCTCTGAAGCCGGCACATCACCTCAGTGGTAGTTTTCGTGTTTGCTACAGAGCATCAATGGCACCGCAGAGAGCTCTGACAGAGACTATGTGCTTCAGAAAAATGGTAATGACTGGTGTTAACTCTCATGTGCACTGAGGAAAAAACAATAGTGAAACAAAAGAAAGGTTTTATAGAAGGCAAAACCCCTCTGTGACCTTCCAGCACAATAAAATTGTGTCATGTTTTTTGCCCAGATGATGGAGAGCATCACAGCCAGGCCTGTCCAGTTTTAGTGAAGATGTGTGGGTAGAGGTGAGGAGTGCGAATCTGCAGCCCCAGAGGTATTTAAACCAAATTGGGGGGGTTTACAGTGATACAGGGGTAATGTGGACATCTCTTGGAAGTCTCTTGGTGCCAAAAAAACTGTGGTGCCCCCTGAGCACAGTTCCCTGTGCTGCTTGGTGTGGCATCAATGGCATTTCCCCAGCCACTCGCCAGCCGCTGCTGGGTACAAACATCGCTGCAGGGCAGCTGCACGGGTGCATCATGGCTGATTTTCGGGGCACCAGGCTCACACCCGTCCTGCACAAAGAGCGGGGAGAGCCAACCCACAGGCGATAACAATGTGCATCTCAGCGCCCAGGGGAGCACCGCACCTGAAACCGCGCTGAGAAGACCCCCAGCAGCAGTGCTGTGAGGCTGTTCCCAGGGCTGGGTCTGCACCACAGGGCACAAAGCTGACACGAGGGCCAGCAGCCCGTGCTGGGGCTTGTGTGGGTTTCACCTGAGCAAAACATTTCCCTGGCCAAGCTCATCGCCTTGTTCCTGCTGCAGGGAGCTGCCCCGTGCCGCAGGGGACTGTCACCCTGCAAGGCACAGAGCCACACAGCGCCGGGGAGGCTCTGTCTTCCTCCTCGGGTCCCAGATGTTGGCTGCACATCAATCATAGAATCACAGAATAGTTTGGATTGGAAGGGACCTTCAAAGGTCATCTAGTCCAACTCCCCTGCAACAAGCAGGGACATCTTCAACGAGATCAGGTTGCTCAGAGCCCTGTCCAGCCTGGCCTTGAATGTTTCCAGGGATGGGGCATCTACCACCTCTCTGGGCAACCTGTCCCAGTGTTTCACCACCCTCACTGTAAAAAATTTCTTCAAGTTCAAGTTAAGAGTGAGCTCAGCTCCACTTGTTGCTTAGAGGCCTCCCCAGGTAGATGCCGCCGTGGCAGATTTGTTTCTCTCTTTTAAGGGTAGGGGAAGAAGGGAGGAGTCGCTTTGCTGCCTGGAGATGAACATGCAGCTGAAACAGAGGCGTTTGCATCAGCCAGACGGCTGGGAACAGTCCCCAGGGAGCCACGTCCTAGCGGGCAGGGATATTTCTGGCTGCAGACAAAGAGCTCTACCCTGGGGACAGCTTCCCTGCCGTGGGAGTCCCGCAGTCCCCGGCCGTGGCCATGGCAGGGCAAGGGGCTGCCCTCGGCTTCTCACCCAGCAGGGAGGGCATGAGGACACAGGGACAGCGGGGACACTGGCACACGGCTGCAGCCAACAAAAGCTCTCAGGGATCCAGGTTCCTCTTCGAGTGAGGGAAACGTGTGTTAGGCTGAATTCTCAGTTGCAAAAGCAACGGCACTGACAAGACAGTCCTGCTCACTGCTTTTCAAAGCTTTCCAAGGCTGCTCTGCACCTCAAGGTAACAACAGCTTAAGAGGATTATGCTGTTAAAAATGGCAATCAACAATTTAAAAACGCTGTGTTAATTAAGAAAAGAGAATAAGGAGCTGTCAGCTGCGTTCTCAGTGATAAAATACTGGTTTTCTGGACAGTCTACATTTGGACACGTATTCAAATGGGAAGTGTCCTATTGAGGAGTTACAAATGCTTTTTATTATAAGCAAAATAAACCTCCACAGTTCCTCATATTTCTTCCCAGTTTTTTTGATGCTACTGGAAGGCAATCTAGCTTTCTGATGACATTGTATTTGAGTCAGGTTGATGTCAAATAAAAGTCACTGTTGTTATGTGACATTTTACATAAGCATAAGGAAATCATGGTGACTCCCAGATGTACCGTGAGTGAAATTATGTTCTTTCTGTTATAAATTTTTTTGGATATATGATTTCAAATAAAATCATTGTCTTCTCTCTAGATATTAAAAACCCTAACAATCTAATGCAAATTTGTAGCTGATAAAATTATATTTGCTACCTTCCGAGTTACCATAACTACATTTACTGAATTATCCTGAAACTCTTGTTCAGTCATTAGGTGTTGATTTGTTTATGAAGTCAGCAACTGACAGTTGCTTGTATCTCATTAAGGCCTGTTCATATGTAAATGCCTCCCATAAAACTGAAATTAATTTTCATCAGTGTTAAAATGTTCAGTTCAAGTACAATACAATTTCAGCGAGCAGGTGCCTACATTTCATTTCTCCAACACAACTCTCACTGTTGCAGCAGATTTCCTAACATCCCAAATCTTGGATCACACAGGAACCTTGTAAACTCCTGCTTGCCACATGCAGAACACCTACAGATGTGCAGAAACACCAGCACGCCCAGAAAGTTTTAAAAGAGAATTACGGACAATTTTCTGGCTGTATGAGCACAGTAATGCAGCCTGACGCTATCTATGCACCCAGGGTGCAAACCCTCAGCAAGATCCGTGCATGCCAGGATGAAAGCTCCAGCAATCTGGCAGGGTTGCGCAGGAGTGTGAGGGCAGGTCAAGGATACCGAGGGCCACAGGAAGGCTAACGAGACCTCAAGCTCCTGTCCTGAGTCCTCATTTAGATGGTTTGTCTCCCTGAGCAGCAAGCACAGGGCAGGCTGTGTGTTCAGCAGCTCTCGTCTTCTGGGGCTGAGCCAGAAGGATGGTCCCCAGAGTCCCCTTCCCCTTGCCCTGGTTTTGGGAAGGCAGATCTGCCTCTCACCCTCTACGCTGTTTTTTCTGGCCATTACTAACTTTTTGCGCATGGGTGTTTTCGGCAGCAGTGTGGGTGGGGAAGAGAGAGGAGAAGGAAGGAGAGCACCACAAAAAAAAGCCCGGTGGAGCATATTCACTACCAGGCCCCTGGGGCGATGCCCTCTGTGGCCAGGGTGATGGAGGAGTTCTGCACATCACGTATTCACCAGCAACCCCTAGGTTTATAACGGCAGAAACTTGCCCTCTATTATTAAGTGTGCTTTAAAAATGCAAAACACCCTCTCTTTCAATCTCAGCCCAAAGAAGTGACTGAGCCTTCGGTCCGTTCCTTGTCGGTGGAAAGGAGGGTAAGAGAGAAGCGACTGAGATATGCCCGGTGTGCTGAATTGATTTTGGTGGGGAACACGCCACCGTAGCACAACACAATCATACTGAAGATGTGTTTTATGAAGAGCAATGTAATGTTGAGTGGTAATTTGTACCTTAATTACAAACAAAACTCTTCTAAGAGACGGGAATCCCTTCAGATACAAGATAGAGTGTGAAATATTTATGATTTGTGTGCAACGTAAAGCAGGAACCTGGCTATTATTTCATCAGAATTTCTCCCCACAGTCTCCTAAATTAAAATGGAATTATTTGCTCCTGTCACCTCATATGCTGAGGAAAATTATTAGATCCTAAAGAAAGCAAGGCCCACAACACTGATATTAACATCAGCTATACAGTGTATAATAATAACTTTGAGTAGAGCATATATCTTATAAATAAATTTTAAAATAACAGCCTATTTTAGAACATATCCTGCAAAATTGTAGACACTTTTTAAACTCCAGGGTGCCTATGCGAGCCACAGATTTTACAGCTCGTGGCACACAACACCGTGTAAGATTCAGTACATTATAAACTAACTACAAACCAGTTATTTATAGACTTACTTGTGCCATTTGGTATTATCTGACCTGATACAATTTAAGGATTTAATATTTGCCCCTGATATCTTGCCTAGAAATACAAAATTCTGAATAAAGTCTGTACAGTAAAAATGGCCAGTTTGTTGAAAGAAGGTATCATTGTGGGGTGGTTGGTAAAAATAGGTTGTGTTGAGACCGCAGAGAGTGAATAAAAATGATGAAGGACAGGGAAATACAATGACAACTTAATCTGAGCAAGCTCTCCTTGCGGTTGCTGTGATGCATTCAGGTCAAACATAAGCAAGGTGTAACTCTAATTGGAATAATTTAATTCTCAAATGAAGGAAGCCCTGAAGATTATTGAGATTTATGTCAAGTTTTTATTTGTAGGTTATAATAAAGCTTTTAAAATAAATAATGGAAGAAATTATCCAGTTAAATAAATAAAAATGTTAGGGCAGGCAAAACAAGTTTGATTACAATAAGATGAATAGGGTAGTGCTTTTGATAATTTTTGTTGCTGTTTTTTGCAGAAGAGAATGCTATTTCTGAAGACATGCTATAAAAAGAAACAAGAGGTAAAAAATTCCCAGAAATGAATCATTAGTTATTGTTTATACAAGGCTTAGGTCTGATGATGTAAACAATGAGGAACGTGCAAAATAAAAATTAACAATCCAAATAAAGCCTTCCTCCAGTGGGCCGTTTGCAGACAAGCACTACTATTTTTGAAAACGTCTGAACTTTGTTAAAAGAGTCACAGCATATACTACAAACACTCCTAAACAATAGTTTCTGGTGACTTCACCAACATTTCACTCTCTAATTATGTAAGGAAGGCATTTTACGTTAAATACCTGCAACCGAGTCAGTCCCAGTACCTTGGCACCCCACCCACTGGTTTGAGTATGATCTACAGAGGTCTTGAACTTTGTCATAGTAATATAAAAGTAGATGAACTATCTGCACTCAACAACAACAATGACAAGAAAATAAATTCTCACCAAGTCTTCTGTGGTAAAAGGACAGTGATTCTCCTCCACTGAGTAAATTCGCTGGAGTGGTAAATACTTGCTGATGTAAACTCCTGACAGCTCGGCATACTTGGAAGACACTCCTTGAAATAAAATATATCAAAACGAGATTTAATGTTGAGGCAGAACTGGGAACACAAGCAAGGGTTAAACACTCACAGAGCCAGGAGCTTCCCTGGGTCCAGATGTTGTGGCAAAAGACCCAGAGGCAGAAAAATCCTGGCATGATCCAAAAACTTCTCAGAAAACCAACAGTAGTACAATTTAGGATAGGAGAAAGCCATATGACTCATTTAAAGATATATATTTAGCATTAGTGACTGGTAATTATTTATTTTCCTCCATGAGGATTTCTAGCTCATTGTTTTTATTATTCTCACCCAGCATCTTGCACTGTCTACGTAGTAAGTCTACAAGTCCACTATGGAATTAAGCCTATGAAAGTCACCTCCAGAACATTGTACCAGTCATTTCGGAGACCTGCTTGTGAGCCCTTGCCCAGGGATGCTGGCTCCCTCCAGTAGGAACCCCCAGCAGTAGGAAGTAGGAACCCCCAGAGCCATGCAAGAGCACCTAGCTGTGGTCTCTGGAGTTGCTCCCAGAAGCTTTTCCCATGCTCTGCAGCTGTGCTACCTCTAACAACTATGGCAAGTGGTGTAAATTCCCCCTTCCTGCTTCTATGGTCTTTCCTCTATTTAACTCAGTTTCCTAGAGAGGTCTGTTCCCCAAATATATTATTACGCCTTGTTTATACTAAACATAAAGGCAGTCTGTTATCCCAGCCTCTTACAGTTTTCTAGACCTGCCCTTCCCATGCTACTCCATTTTTCTGCAATATTCTGTTTATTTATATGTTACCTGAACAGCACTGAAAACTTTTGTGCTACGGTTTTGATGAGGTATCAATAAAGTGCTTGAATGCTATTACCAACCTGTGTGTTCCTTTTCTAGCTGCCCATCCAGAGAGTCCATTCTGCTACTACTCCCACAGCACAGCTGCTCCTACCTGTCCCCACATCTCCAAGAACCTTTTGCTGTTCATTGCTGTGCTCATCCCCATCAAAGGAGCCTTTGGAACAAACACTTACCTGTGCAAGTAGCATACCTTTACTGCTATGAAACTAATAATAAAGCAGTGATTCTCTATGGTAGTTAAAGCAATTAAGATTATTTATATAGTTAAAATATAAAGTAATAGTTATATGTTAAATATGAAGAAGGGCAGAATATATTATTTTACATATAAATTTATTGCTCTAATATCTCTAATATTGCTCTAATGTCTTAGAGTTAAATGAAGTTATAATAGCTTATTCTGCCTTTTTTTTTCAGTAGGTTTTCTAAAGGCTTAGTTTCCTTTCCAGCAATTTTCAAACATTTTTCATTGATTCATCTCCCTTAAAAGATCTTATAAACCAGGATATGATCAGTGTGTGTGAAGCAAATAAAACTTTCAAACATTTCAATTAATTAGTGTTTTGTGTTTTCACCAGATTACGTCCTTGAAATATACTACAAATAGCCCTCTATTACTCTTTTATCACAGCAACACGGGCAGTGTGAGAAAAATGATTTAGCTGCAAGTTCTCTCTGAACTCAGATCTGCTGAGAGAGGAAAGGAGCACTAAGATCTGAAGACAACTGATCTTCCACTGATGGCAAGGACAAACCCCAAACACCCACTTCTAGGAACTATTCCTGGACACCGTAATGATGCCTGCTAAGTATAAAAGACATGAACATCGTTTGAAATACAGTATTTATAGCTTCCCTCTGAATTCTGTTTAAGGTAAGAAAGAGTTACTTGGATTTGCAAAGTTTAAAAACTAAGATATTGTCATTTCTCTACTCTGCCCACCAAAGTAAATGTGGCTTAAAACAATGTGGCAAAAACTAAGAGGACAATGCTTTCAGTGCTCGCAGAAGATGTGGGACTGGATGGTCAAATTCCTCTGTGAACCTACAGAACAGGCAGCGAAAAGGCCCCAGGACAAGTTCCCTGACACCCTCTGAACCTGCTTGGAGGCAGCTGAAGGACCTTTGTTAGTTCACCCTGAGGGCAGGGAAAGTCCAGTTTGCCATCTCAGAGGGAAAACAAAAGCACAAATTATGGCCAAATGCACTATCGCATTTGTGCTGAGACAGGGCTGACCCACACGGGGAAACAGCAGCCGACACCGCTATTTGCACTTTGAGCAGAGACGGGGAAACAGTCGGTCATTACAGCCCTGGACTGTGTTTGAACCAGGGTTGGGAGATGAAAGGCTCTACATTACAATCCCCTGAAGGAATGTGCTTTCCATTTACGAAATGGCTGCGCACAAGGGCAGAAAGAATTTCTATCCATTTAAATTCCAGGAAACAGTAGATGCATTTTGCTTTGAAAAACAAAGCAATAGCACAGGAAAGATCTCGACTATTACTCTGTAGCTCTGTCTAACTCTGCCCCAGTTATTTTCTCAGCCTTGGTTCATTCCTGTCACAATTTTGTGTTTCAGGGTCTCAGATATCTTTCTTCCTAATGGCATGAAAAATAGCTGAAATACTTTTACCAGTCATTATGACTGATTCTGACTGAGGATTTCTTTATAGAAAGGGGAATGAGGAAAACATCCTTTGTTTCATGCCACAAGTATATTTCAGATGATCTTTGTATAAGCAGAGTTTAAGGAAGACAAAGGCCCTTGTTGCCAGCCTCACCTCCTGAACAAGATGCCACGTGAGGCCGTGGTTGGTGGAGTATTCCAGTTTCACCTGGTTGTCCATATGAGGAGTAAACTCCTGACCACAGCCCATCACCAAGTTGAACTGTATCATATACGAAGCTCCGATCTGCATAGACTGGGTCTCCACGTAGCGCATGCTAGAAGCTAACTTCGAATCTCCTGTAAAACTGAGAAATGTAAGGAAAGAATCAGGATCCATCCCCAAAATAATTCCAAAGGGAACATTATGAATGGTTCTGGGTTAAATACAGTGATGCTTCTTTCTTTGTTCTGCAGATTGGCACGTGGGATGAGACCATGCACAGAAGCATCTTTCCCTTGGTACTTCTGCAAATTACCCGGAAGGCCTTAATGTATCCCAGAGTGTGAAACACTGGATTATTCTGTTAGTTCTTACTAACAGTTCTTTGTATTAAGGCTCAAGTTAGGATCAAGAGAAGGACAATACAGAAAAAAACCAACAAAAAGAAAGTTCGTTCCCCAGGAGTGTCCATTGCCTAAGGTCATGTCACAGTAACAGCTGTAATTTCATTCAAACACTGGACAGTAAAGATACACTGCATTTATTTTAAAATATTCTTATTACATAGACTTTTCATTCAATTGATTTTCAAGTGATTCTATATGCAATGCATTCATTGACTTTTGATCATTTCAGAGTTAATATTGTCTATCCTCAGATTCTTTTCTGCAGGATGTACTGATATAAAAGTTAAATTATCCAGTGGATTGGAGAAGATCATTTTGTCAGTAGTATGACATGCATGCTAACACGATACATAGTTTGAACTACAGGTTATTTCAATTTAAATACAGGTTTTTCTTCTATGCACTATTCAAAAGGAAAAAAAAATACCAAATTCAAGAGAGGTATAAGGAGGAAGTAATAACAACCTAAACTTTGAATCCTGCACACTAGCCTTCAAAAATTCATGTAGAATGAACATTGCCTCCCTCTCCTTAGTTTGAGATGTTTAGTTAGTGTCTTCAGAAGTAATGTAGTCCTTTCAGCTTCAACGTTTTCTAAGATTGTTCTTAGATGCAAACAATTTAGGATAGGGACTGCATCTTTTTAAAGAAAATCACTGCAAATCATCATACAAAAATAAAAAGCTATATTCAGTACAGTGGTGATGAAGAAAATTATCTAGTTCAACTGCCCTTGCAGTTGAGTAAGTTACAGTTTCTCATCTTAAATAAGAAATCCTAATCTTTCAACACCATACAATAGAACATATTATCTTCTACCCCTGCAAAATTCAAGGTCACAACAAAGTCAGTGTAAGGACTAGGAATACAAGTCAGTGTTACTTAGCTTTCTTTTAAATTGATTCACTGACCCACTCTATTTTCTGTAACATCCTTTCCAGAGAGAGCAGTTAAGCCATAAATGTCAGCATCCGACCTTAAAGCTTTAGAAGAAATTAGTGAAAGCTGACATTAGTTTTTTCATTATCAAATTGCTGTTACTTTGTACGGGCTCCATTTTACTCTCTGACCTTGCTCTCTGTGGCTTCATTTCCTAAAGGAGGACCCAACTCATGGCACCGTATGAAACTACCCAGTCTATGATGACACCAGGCTGAGCTGACATGCCTGAGGGACCTGGACAAGCTTGAGAAGTGGACCCATGCGAACCTCATGGGGTTCAACAAGGCCAAGTGCAAGGTCTTGGACCTGGGTTGGGGCAGCCCCTGCTATCAATACAGGCGGGGGGTGAAGGGATGGAGAGCAGCCCTGCAGAGAAAGACTTCAGGGTACTGGGGCATGAAAGATTGGACATGAGCCAGCAATGTGCATTCGCAGGCCAGAAGGCCAATTGTATCTTGGGCCTCATCAAAAGGAGTGTGGTCAGCTGGAGGGCCTGTTGTTATAGGGCAAAGGGTAATGGTTTATATCTAAAGGAGGGGAGATTCAGGCTGGAGATGAGGAAGAAATGTTTTACAATGAGGGAGGTAATATACTGGCACAGGTTACCCAGAGAAGTGGTAGATGCCCCATCCCTGGAGATATCCCAGGCCAGGCTGGATGGGGCTCTGAGCAACCTGATCTAGTTGAAGATGTCCCTGCTCGTTGCAGTGGGGTTGGACTAGATGAGCTTTGAAGGTCCCTTCCAACCCAAACTATTCTGTGATTCTATAATACTATGGTTCTATGATTCTATGGCAAATAGCACTATGAACCAACTGTGGATGAATGTTCCCTTCACTGCTGGGGCACCATCATAGACAACTGGACCAGAAGGCAGCAAGTTGCCTTGGAAAACTGTATATCAACTGTTTGCTGTTTCTGTCAATGTTGTCAGTGTTTTCCTTTTCAACAGGAAGGATAATTTTAAGTTGAGCAGAAGATACAATCTACATTCATCAGCAGTCCAGCTGGTAATCTGTGGTTTGTGGCTTCATTGTTAGAACTGAATCCATCTCAGAAGAATTTGTTTGGACAATGCCTGAATTTATTTTTCTTCCAAACTTGTACTCTTCAAAATGACAAATACCGAAGATTTGAAAATTAAAGCTCCCTTGGTCTGATATAGTTTTAATTTCTGCAATGCAACTTGAAATTTCATGGCTGATGTGCGAAATCAAAGTTTTACTGAAGCCCTCTTGGGAAATCTGTGCCAGTGCAACCAGGCTCTTCAGGTATCAGTCATCCATGTGCATTATAATCAGCTGAAAGTTACATGTAGCAATGATTTGGAAGATGATTTGGCATTGCACACATAAACCTGGGCACAGCACATCACAGTTACCTAAAGCTCAGCTGAACAGAATAAAGGAGTTGAAACTAAGAGTTTGATGAAACATCTGCTCGGAAGCTGTCTTCCCCAAAGTGATAGAAGAAAAGTGAAGAACTGGTGCTCAGCGTAGGCGCAAGAATTAAATGTTTCATTTTGTCTTGTCTGCACAAAATTTCCCTCTATTCAATACTACTCGTGTAAAAATAGAAAACAAAATCTTAAACTCTGATCTTTTTCACTGGTGGCATTCAGGTCATGATTAAACCACTTTAGGTTTAGTATTCATTTTCATGTAACAACTTAACCACTGGATATTGTACACAGTACATTAAGTAAGCATTGTTTTAAAGTCAAAACAGCTGTTTAAAATGGATATTAAGGAAATGTGAAAAAATAAGCTAGTGAGGAGATTAAGAAAATCTGTGATGCTTCGTAAGAAGCTCTTTTACGGGGAGGAAATCACATTATAGGTTCACAAAGTCCTTTATCATCCACAAATTGCCGCCAGCTGAACAAGGGTAGCATTAAAGGTGGGGGTTTTACCTTACTTGCCGCTTCTTTGCTCTCCAGCTCTCCCACATATGTGGGTAGGGGTATGCTCTTCTGCTGGAATACCAAATGTTTTCTTTCTTTGTTCTGGGAGTTACGCAGCTGAATACTTCTCCGCATTTTGTAAAAGACAGACTAATGTCTGTGGCGTAACAATAATTAACTAAAAAATTTTTCAGAAACAAGAATGCAGAGGCTACATTTTTTGTATAAATATGTAGCTGTGAGTTGGTTTCTAGCACGTCTATAATTAGACCTGTGGAGGCGCAGGAACACAATACCCATAGGTGCCCTCAGAACAATCGCTCTCCCTCCAAGCACTGCCAACTAATTGGTACTTCTGGGAATGATATCACAGCCAATGTCAGCCAACCTGCGCTGCTCCAAACTGCTCTGGGATCTCCAGAGTTACCACATTTTCAAGGCCGGTACTTTCAGGAATACTGAAAAGCCACAAGGATGCAGTTGGTTTTGTAAAGCTGCATTCACTGAGAATATTGACACGACGGCCAAACGCTCACTCCAGCCTCAGCTGGAGATGTTTATGTCTTTTTACATCACATCATACCTACTTTGTTAAATAATTCCTAAATGTATTAATATATCTTAACTAAGTCATTTACCCAAAAGAAACTTTCTGCATGTTAGGGAGTAAAAATTGACATAAAATACAAAACATTTTGTAAACACAGGTAAACTATCAAGCTGATGTAGGGCAACTGTATTACATTGCTCCATAAGGATAGTTCAGCCTGTCCCCATGCTGCTCCAGGGACAGTGGGACAACCTATTGCCCATTACATTGAATTAAATCATAATGTTGTAATCTGACTGAAAACAGTTTATTTATATAATGCTATTTTATTTGTGTTCAGATGAATATTAAAAAAAAACCCCAAATCCAGAAAACTCACAATAAAAAAACTAAGTGGTAGCATCTTTATCAATACTTAAAAGCATTCAGCAAGTGGCTGTAAATATTCTGTAACACTCCAGAGGCATTTGGGTCAAAACCTTGCCTGTGTATAAGCATTTTGGAGAAGTGATGAATTAACATACATCATGAAACATTTCGTTTTAAAAGTGTTCTGGAGTCCTTTCAGTAAACTCAGTACATTTGCTATAATAAAGTCTAAGAACCCATTTGAAACAAAATGTTAATGATTGCAACCAAATAAAGCCACTGTTCCAGATATAGACCATTATAAAACACTCATAAATCACACTTGCTCAAAATATATGTATATCAACAAACCCCTCTTTTCTAAAAGAAGCTAGATATTGAAAAGAAAAACCTCCCCCTTCAACAAAAATAAAAATCCCCTCCTCGGTTTCCTGCAATTTTAAGGATAAATATTTCAGGTTTATAGATTCTGAGGTAGGAATAGAGGCCTAATAGACAATTAAAGGCAACTCAGTGAAAATAGGCCTGGGGATGACACCCTGTAAAATGATTTATAGCATACTAACCATAGTTCCACAAATGAAAAGCAGTTGTCAGACTTTTCCCAAGAGAATGATGTCAATGCTACTGAAACTCTGCTCATAGAAAGTCATGAGTTAGAAAATGAGAACCAAATGGACTCACAGCTGGGAAAAGCCAACAATAATTAATTTAACTAGCAGCCATTTGTACAGACTTTGTGTAAGTTTAAAAATTTCCCTTGAGAGAAACAAGGTCAGTAAAGGATAGAGTTCATGTCTTCCAGTGATAATGAAAAATACTTATACATAAATAGTAAGGAAATATTGCAAAGGCTTTGATTCTTTATTGATGCATGGAATGTTCAATATTTCCACTATGGCTGAGCACTACAAATCCTACGCACTATGTGGGATGGAGAATTTAGCTTAGCATTTTATTATTTTGATTCTGATTTAGAGACATAGGAGGGAAACAGAGGAACCTCTGCTATCTTAAATAACCTACCCCCCTACCAGTGATAAATTGGTCTTACAAGAACAGAGGGAAAACAATGTCATTAAAGGGCTTTCATTCCAGCTCTTTGATGAAGAAGATGCAAACAATTTGAGCCCTAACATGTTGTTTCATTTTAATGAGCAGCGAGTACCTTCCTTGTCCTTATTAAAGTGGTTAATGATGCTTCTACCGCCTCATTATCACCGGTAGAACACATTTGGTTTTGTTCCTACTGCTAAGCCAACTCCTTTTAGTTTGACAGATGATCAGAAAGTCAAATCAGCTTGCTCAGAGATACTTGTTAATAAAATTCCAACAGTGTTTCTCTGAGTGTCCATGGGGACGCTAAAATTCTTTATATTTTCTTGAGGTTTTCTATAATTGCTGTGATTGTACTTTCTCCAAATAAATATATCTGCGCCAATTAAAGCCATACTGGGTTTATATGTTGATCAGAGTAGCACAAAATTGGTGTTTGGTTTTAATAAAAATACAGATTAAACTGAGCTTCATTTGTATTAATTCCAAATTTTACACTTATGTACTTCAGAACTTAATTTTTGTGAAGCAGATTAATATTTTACTAAAAAAAGCTTATTTTTACACAATCAGAAGAGAGTTTTCTTTTCCTTTGTTATTCACTTCTTTTTCTCTTCTCACCTTTTTTTTTTTTTTTTTTTTCCTTTGAGGCAGGTGATGTTTTCTCACTTTTGTTCTAAATACGCAGCACATTTTAGGCATAATTTCAATATGTCATAATGATGCACAGTGTAAATGACAAAATGGATATAATATCAGAGAAAATATCTACAGATGGCTAACATCATTCTACCAACATTCTGCTTCCTTTCCTTTTAGGAGTGTAACCTAATGGCTACATAAACAGATATGAACACCACTTACAAAATATTTGGAGTCTGTACTTAACTGATTTTTTTCATAACCTGGATACTCATATTAACCTGGTTGGATTTTAAGTGAAGATTATAAAAATTTTCTAAATAGTTTCTATTAGGATATTCTTTAAATGTTTTGTGGGGAAAGAATTCTACATGCAAGAATCACAGAACCACAGAATGTTAGGGATTGGAAGGGACCTCAAAAGATCATCTAGTCCAATCCCCCTGCCGGAGCAGGAACACCCAGATGAGGTTACACAGGAAGGTGTCCAGGTGGGTTTTGAATGTCTCCAGAGAAGGAGACTCCACAACCGCCCTGGGCAGCCTGTTCCAGTGTTCTGTCACACTCACCGTGAAGAAGTTTCTTCTCAAATTTAAGTGGAACCTCTTGTGTTCCAGCTTGAACCCATTACCCCTTGTCTTACTGTTGGTTGTCACTGAGAAGAGCCTGGCTCCATCCTTGTGACACTCACCCTTTATATATTCATAAACATTAATGAGGTTCCCATCAAAAATAAATATCTGTGCAACGGGGTGTAAAAACTTATTGCTAATTGCAATTTGATTAGTAACAGTATTTTTGTCTATAATGTGAGGAAGAGACACAATTAGTCTGAATAGCTGCCAGAAAGACTCAGCTGCAGAAGTCACTTGGTTCTTAGCAGGATTAATAGACAAGGAAAACAACAGTAGAGCAGAAATGAGTATGTGTTTCTCACCAAAGGGTCCAGTCATGTCCACAGTAGGGCTGAACATTTCCCAGGTAGAACCCCAGAGACTGTGTGACTTCAACTAGGTTGGTGAAGTCCAGACTGATGCTATTGAAGAGCACAGAGGTCATGATGATTTCATCAATTGCCCACACATCTTCTCCTTGAGAAGAGTGATACGGTTGCCACCATCTGAACTGAATACCAATCTGTCTTGCATCTTCAGGCAGCTCCACTGAAATTATTCTGGAAAGCAAAACAAAGTTATTACTGAAAGTTTTGCTGTTTTTAATAATTCCACAGGGAAGTATTTTATGGTTATGTTTTTCTTATTGACTCCAAAAATCATGGGTTAAATTCAGCCCACAAATTCCTTAGCATGTACTGGTGTACCTTCTACCAGTGACACGGACAGGGGAATCATTAATTCTCTTGGTAGTCAATGTATTTATTGAAATATATGTGTAAAAGCCACCAATTTTGTAATTTTTGCTGCTACTGTTGAGCTCTACAATTTTTACAGTTGCTTTTGCTTACCAGAAGAAACCTGAATGCCCTCCATCTGAAACCCAGCTGCAGACCAGGGGTTTAGACTGCCAAAGGGATGATCAGCTGACAAAGATTTACAAATTCCAGCTCCACTTTCTCAGACTCAGTGGATTTTATCCTGATCTGAATAGATGCATCTTCTTAACATCTGTGCTTGTTTAGGCACAGCACTAACGTCATGCCTGTGTTGCTCTTGTCCTAGAAGAACACGTGTCTTCAAATTGCCACGTTCAAGTGGAAAAGGTTTGTCTTGTCGAACACCATGATTATGTGTAGTCTCTTATGGCACACACTTTTCCTCTGTAGTTGCCTAGGGAAGCCACTGGAAGTGAGTCCCAGGTTTTTCTCCTGGTATGCAAGGTCACCTGGTTTGTCATGGCAGCTATGTCAACAAACCTATAATTGACAAACTGCAAAGAAAATTAAGAGTAATATCTAATTTCCAGGAAAAATTATTGTACATAGCAGCAGGGAGCATGTATTAATTGCCACAGCAACAACACCTTCTTGAAAGCTCCATAAATCACCAGGACCATGGTGTCCCACACAACACATGTGAGCTGTGAAACAGACTGGCAAGGGGGACATTTGTCTCCATTGGTGTATGATTACTTGCTGGCAAAAGAGTTTTCAGCAAGCTCATCATGCATCTGATGTTTTTCTTTCTCTCTTAGAGGAAATGTGGATAAAATGACAAATCAGGTAAATTGGAAACATCATTTTGTACTTTAGCACCAAGTTTTTCCAGCTTTAAGGCTTTCTAAGCTGCCTGTTGTAATGTTTTGTTCTGTGCCTATGAAAGTCTTGTGCCTGCAGCACTCTTTGTGCAAAACCACACTCTTAAAAATGACTTGCTAAACTGTCCTTGTAAAGAGTAAATTTATAATGCTGCTGTTTTATGTCACGTTGATTTTAAAGAAGAATTCATTAATCAGTTAGCAAGGAAAAATCAAACAGCTTGGCTAAACAGGTGGAAAGGACTCAAAAAGTCCTGGCTGGTGTTTCTAGGAGCCGCTTTCTGCCCGTCACAGTCTGGAAAGAGCAGCATCACGGGACAGCCAGAGGTGACGGCTGCTGTATCCCCATGGCAAGGGACTAGCAGTGCACACACTTTATATGTGGCAGGTACATTTCTTTTGTGGCTCAAATAAACATGCTTGAATGACTTCATACCCATCTAAGAGAAAGACCAAGCCCCATTACTCTCTGGCATGTGAATAAACTATTCATACAAGGAATTTCTCTCTACCAAGGGTTCCCTAATATGCAGAAACTCTGTGACTTTTGGGGTTAATTTTTAAAGGCACAAATGACACTAAATGGCTACTGATGCTAAAAGGAACCAATATTTTTGTCTTTCATAGGCCAGTAAGGTGAACCTGAGGACAGCTGGTACCCTGGCTAGGAGGAGCACTGCATCCAGTGTACGCCACGAAGCCCTTGGCACTTGTGTGAGCTAATGCTCTGTTATTTCTCTGCTGGTGGCTGTCTCTGATGCCTGCAACCTCCCTTTTACTCTTAACTCTCATAAGCTCACCCACATGGACACTAATTCACGCTGACAGTAATTTACAGAAAATCCTAAATCTTGACATACATCACTGATACACCTATGGGATGTTAAAATATTTAACATGTTAAAATAAATTTCTCATCCCAGAGGACTAAGCAAACACAATTTAAAAACTTTGGTGTAATCCACTGTATGTGTCACATAGGTTAGTACGCAGAATCTGACTACATCACCAGTCATAACAGCTTCTCCTGTCTGGCTTTGATTTGCTGTAGATAAATGGAGAGGGAGGGGTATTCTTGCTAATGACTTTTCTGCTGCAGGAGAGAAAAGTGTTCCTACTAACATTACCAGCTACCATTAAATTTCTCAAAAACCAGCTGAGAGACCTTTGCTCTGATCTCATTCTTTCAAGCTATGTGCATACCTAATATTGAAAAGCCACCGCTGTTCTGCTCAGAAGAAAAATGCAGCTGTCAAGTGTTAGCAGATTAAATGCACCTTTTCAGCAAAACATTAAATGTGTAATTATTTTTTGTGTGACTGAAGATTAATTAAATTTCTGGATACAGATTGATTGCCAAACTTTTCAGCAGTTCATCTATGTTACCAAAAATGCTGATATTTTCAGACAACATAATATGAAAAGGTGAAGCTTTCTTCATGTTCTTCATCATAATTATTGCCAGCATTATCTTCAGGTTTGTGCATTTATCATTTTTCTTTCTACTCAGAGTGGAACATACATATCCCGTGGCAAAACCTTTCTAACCCTTGTATGCTGTGCTTAGCTCTTTGCCCTGTCAGAACAATAGAAATTAAGTGTTTCATACTTAATCTCAAAAAGCAAAAAAGGTCTCTAGCGTCAATATAATTTACTACGTTTATGTCTTAAACTTCATTAAAATCAGTCACCTGAATGTACATTTTCCTTTTTGTTATAAAAATTTCATAGTGCTATATATTAAAAACCTTTAGGGAAATGTAATCCCTACAGCTGTAATCTTGAATCTAAGAATTAGAAACAGGGCCATATAAAATATATATGTGACTATAATAAAGGACAGGAAAGGAAATTTTGAAGAAGGCTTATGAGTATTCCAGTTCGTAGTATTTTTCCTTTGCAAATATTTAAAACTAGAAATTAAAGTTCACATGCAGTATACTTCTACCAAATACAGCCATTCCTCTCAGATTTTTGAGTATTTGTTATAGCTCCCATGAAATATACTTAATGTTACAAGTTTTTTCCATTAGAATATTCTTAAACATCTTTTGTATATTGCAATTTTTGTATTGAGTTCTTAACAAGATGAGGAAATATATATACATATATATACATTTTTTTCAAATGAGCTGATCAGAGCTCAATATATATAAACAATGAAAGTTTATATATCCCCGTGGAGGTCTGAGTGGGTTTGCACAGAACCAGCCCAGATTCTTCTGGGCTTGCAGTACAGGTATGGTTGTGTATACCCCTAATTTTGCATGTACTTTATTAAAATTGGTGGATGGTCTCACAAATGTATAATAACAGTAAATAATTCCTTATTTAAGTAAATCAGATACATTCCTCTCTAATCTGACACCAAACACAGGCATGGCTAAACAAAACGAGCTCTTTGTTCAGCTTCTTTGTGATTCGCATGTTGGTGCTCAACAACAGGATGAGGGGCAATGGGCGCAGACTGAAAAGTAGGAGGTTCCATCTGAATATGAGGAAAAACTTCTTTCCTGAGTCCGGCCCATGGGCACAAGCACAAAGTCCTGTAATCGCCTTCATAACGGGAACAGACACAATTTCCCTGCTGACCTGGAGAAACCCTGGTGGTTAGATTTTGTCTCAGCTGTCCTGAGCTGCCTACAAACTCCTAATCCCAGAGGATGGTGCAGTGAAGGTATCTATGGCTTCAAGGCTACAAATAATTTATGTTAATTTATCTTTACAAGGGGCTGCTTCCATGGGAAGAGACATGCTCTTATTTCCCAAAAGTACATTTCTTCCCACTCATCCTGCCCTGCCTCAGCTTGTTCTGTCACATCACCGGAGACTTGGATGCCGTTAAATCCATGAGTTCATTCTTACAGAAGTGGGCAAAAATGGGAAGTGCCCAGAACAGCTGAAAAGTTATAAGGAAAAGTGGTAACTTTCAGCATGCAGTAAAAGATCTTCACTCCGCTTACTCCTGCACCATGTGGGTCAATGTACTGACCCTCAGCACTGCAGTGACTATCGCTACCAGCATTAATGGCATATAGAAAACACTCATAATATTTATGCATATACCTTGGCTCGTGGTAGTTGAGGTAAGAATAGTGTTCCAGTAGTTTCCAGGTAATCCCGTTGTCGTAGGAGTAGTGCAGCAGCACTCCTTCCCCGGGTTGGTCGGGTGCTTTGCAGGTGCTCAGCACTGACTTGCTGCCCAGGCGTAGCGTGAACTGCAGGAACCTGGATTGGAATTACACAAATATTTACAGGGTACCATTTTCATAGTCATGGTTCTTTTTTTTTTTTTTTTTTTTTTTTTTTTTTTTTTTACCCTAACCAGGTTGTTTTCAGATCTTCCCAATCTAGACAAATTTTGATAAATATCAGTTATGCGGTTTTGTACATGCGATTTGTTTTTACTGTCAAATAATGCAATGTGGCACACATAGCTAAAAAATGCCAATCATTACAGCATTTAATTATTTATTAGGCACTGAAGGGGAGGGAGAGTTAGTGAATGGATCTAATCAGCTGCCACAAGCTGTCAAATAAACACAACCTCATAAATAATTAATTAGCACTTGGCTTTGACACTCAGGTTTGATATTAACATTTCATATTTTCCACCCGAGCTGTACAATAACTTCCCTCCAGTCTGTTTTGGGCCCTGTTGTTTACAAAGCAGTGGGGAAAAAGGCAACGATATGAAATCACAATTAAAATATGGAACTGGGAGTTTTAAAGAACTTTTCTTCCTGCTAAAACAATCAGCCTAATAATACACAAGGTTGTAGCTGGAAGGGGAGGGGTTCCCCAATTTTTTTGCCTCACATTTCTGCTCTTCCCCTCTCACCTGGACTGGGAGCTGTCAAGGAAGGAGGTGATGAGCTGGCGTCTCCCATCCTTGTTGAAGACCAGGGCCTTGCCGCTGGCCAGGACCCCGCAGCCGAAGCTGACCTCGGCCCCCCGGATGGAGTAAAAGTTGTGGTAGGAGGAGAGGCGGGAGCTGGCGAAGCTCTCCGAGATGAACACGGGGAAGGTCTGCGAGGCCGTCTCACATGCCGGCCCTGAAAATCCGGGGTCGCACCTGCAGGCAACGGAGAACGAACAGTGTAATTAATGACCTGTCTTCTCCTGCCGTTGGTTAGCAAACCAACACAGTGGCTGCAGTTGTTCATGAATGGAAGACGCCTACAAAGTCCCTCTCAAATCCAAGACCCAAGAAGCTCTTTAAACTTTATTTAGGTTTTGCATAGCCAATGCCTTTCTTTCAGCTAATACTTACTTTTCCAATTAAAAAAAAAATCATAGTTATGAATGCTCCTCTCCACCCCCAATGTATATATAATGCACAATACAAAAATACTATCCTTAGTTTTTGGAGCAAAAATACTGCTGACATAATTCGTTGTTCTTCACAAGTAAAATTATTAATTCGCTTTTATCTGTAGCTTGTCACATGTGATTAGAAGAAATTATGTAACAAAACAGAACACCCCACGGCTCACGCTCTTGTTAATACCCCAAAATAGTTATGCCAATATTTTGCATGTGCTTACTGATTTTGAGTAAAGTACCTTTACTTTTTAGGCTGGAACAGTTTTAACAAACCAGATTCAGAAGAAAAGTGGAGTACTGACATTCTGTCCTTGAGGTCTGTTAGGCTATGGGATATCACAACTACAAAAATTGAGATTCTTTCCCAAAATGTAATATAAAAGTAATACAGTCCTAAATCACCTCTAAAACCAGAATAAAGCACGTATCACTGGCATTTCAGTGTGCTCTGTGGCACATTTTATGGTGAACCAGAAATTTGACTCTGTCCCAAAAGAAAATTATTATTAAAAAAAATTAAATATGCTGCTGTTTAGAAAGATTGATCTTGAGCTCTCCAGTAAGATTTATGCATTCTGGGGTCTATGCTAGTTTTATATTTAGCCATCTCAAAAAGCAAGGGTTGAAATGAATATCACTTCAACTTTCAGATCATCAAGTGAAGTATGTGACAGAAATTGAATACAGGTACTGAATTTTAACTCTTACTTGCAGCCATTTCTAGTACACTGTCCTCGCCCTGAGCAGAATTTGAGGCAAGATGGACCAATATAAACTGCAGAGAAAAGAAAACAGTTAAATGAAAGGCTTTGTTATGTGATAAGCAGCATAGAACATGTACAAGAAAGAATACAGGCTTGATCATACAGTTACTGTATTTATCTTACTCCCACTAGCTGGAAGAGGTCTACAAAAGGATAAAATGCATTTGATTGCATCCTACTGTAGAATTGAGTAATGGAATTTTGTACAAGTATAGCCAGGGGTAATTTATTACTTAATGGGTAATGTCTATATGTGGCTTGAAGCACTAGTGATGTTTTAATTAACGTACCCGGTATTTCTAAGATCATGAATGAGATCAGACGGGTTGCTACATATTGTCTATTTTCTTGTATTTCCTTTTCTTCATCTTATTTCAGAGATATAATCCAATATATGTACTAGTACATTCCAGTAGTACACTTCTAGATTTTTTAAAATGTGCCGCTGCTTCTCTGACTGATATCCATGTACGTCATAGGATTTATTGGAATGAGAACTTGCCCTTATATGTCTTAAGTAATTATTAACTATCATACACTTTCACTGATTCTTTCAAATGGAATAAAACTTCAAATCATATGCACTCGAATATATTCCAGACTTGTTTTACTCTTTTATTTCTTCTTCCTCCATTGACTCCAAATGAACAGTGTTGATATTTTGTGAAGAATAAGGAGGAAGGAAAGACGAGCAAATGTCAGTATAATCTGCACCTCATTGCACTACTATAAAGAAAAGCATTAATATGGGTATAGTCCAAAGTGTTAACCTATGGGCAGTGTTCTTTCAATATAATATGACAAGCAAGCCTTAACCATGAATATTGTAACCTTTTCTGTTGAAGAACGCCTATTACTTGGAGTTACCCAGTTGCAGTGTGACTTTTGGAACATCATCCAAATAGCCACCAATTCTGAATAACCTATAACAACCAATATTTATCCCCTCTCTTAGTTTTATGATGCTGCCCGTCATAGCGGTGTGTCGGTACTCCCTGGCAGACACACTGTAAATCCCTGTTAGCTACTCGCTGTAACTAACTCCCCGTCAGACCTCATGTGATTTCTAGATTTTCTCACTTTTCAGGGTGCAAAAATGCTGTTCTGTCTGTTTGATTCATTTGTCTCTTTCAAGGTCTTTTTGAGGGGGTGGTAAAAGTTGAAGGGTTAAAGACGTTATGATGTCATTCAAGATGAAAAAAAGCTTTATGAAAATTGGCGGGTTTCCAGTGTTTCTAAAAGATGGCCAGCTTCCAGATTTCATTTAAAACTTAACTCACATAAGAAACAGTTGTGAAGCTAGAAGTCAGAGTGCCGAATCCCTGAAAATCTTCCCCTCCTCAAAAATTTGGATGGTTTGCCAATGTTTATAAGTCTTTCCCTACAGTACTGAAGTGCAAAGCTTCATTTCCACTAGTATCTAACAAAGGAGGCACACAAAACCTCATTAAAAAGTTTGTCTTTAAGACTTGATGCCCATGTCACGGTTCTACACCTCAAACAAATGTCAGAGCTGGCACTTCTTAGGCAGATGGTTGGTAAAACTGCTTTTGAGGTGGTACATGCTGGAGCATGCAGCATCCTTTGACGGAATTGTGTTTAGTTCTACAAGCAAAGGAAGTGCATTTTCAAAATTTTGCTGCTTTGCTCTTTTGTAAAGCATTTGGATCCTTGAATTGATTTAATCTTGCTCATGTTTCTGTGAACTTCTGGGAGTGTCTCCAGCATTTCCAGTCTGCATTTTCTTAGGTAGGAACTCATCTTTGCAAATGCTCACAGACATCTTCTTCTGTACACATACCTAAATTTTCCTGTCATTTTACTTTCTTTTTGATGTATATCATCATCTCTAAAGACAAGCATTAATTCTCTATGCAGAATGTCAAGATGATGCTGCTTCCCATTAATGCAATTAAGATAATAATTTTCATTACTTTTTGTGAAAAACTTTCATTTGTGGCATTATATTATCAAGGCAGTTTCAAGGATAATCTTTGCAAAACTAGGCATTAATCTATTTTAAGAATTTTCCAAGATGTAACTATTTACCATTCCCAGGCTCCATATCTAACCTTACTGGGAATCACTTCAAAATTTCACAGGGTATTGTACCTCACCTTAAATCTTTAAAACACATACTTCACATATTTAATAAAACAAATTCTGGATCTAGTTTACTTAGTCCCAAATCATTTAAGGCTAACGATCAAGCTAAAAAGATTGCACCTTGTCACAGTTAGTCCTTTCAATCATACTTATTTCTGCATTTCATACCATGTATCTATTCTATCCTGTGTTCCTAAATATTTTTTTCTGTGCTTTAAAGTATTTCCTTTCAAGTTTGGCCCTGGTTACTCTCTGCACTACATTTTATAATTATATGAGTCAATATAAGCTCATCCCAGTTGTCCACATCCATTTAAAGAACAGGTAGGTCAAAAATAATTTCCTAAAAGAATAGTTCCCTGAAACAGATGGTCCTTTCCCCCTGAAGATATTATAAACAATATTAAAGTTTTGTCAGTGTTTTGGTAGCAGCATTGCTTTCCGAAGGTCTTCTATGTCCAGAAGGAAAAATATGTCCCAGTTGCTATAACTGCCGCTTAGGCTGGCACAAAACGTGTCCTTAATAGCATAGAGTAGTACCTATTTATGTAATTAGGACCAAGCAGTCAGAGGAAATGTTATATTAAGCCCTGGCCGCCAATATATTTTCCTGGAAAGCATTCAATTAAAAGAAAAAGCAGGGTAATCTACCAGGCGATTGCATTTTCAAATGACAGAATTCCTCTCTAGCTTCAAAATGCACCTGTAACCACATACAGATAAGAAGAAAAGGAATTTTGACCTGTGATTCTGGAAAATACGTTTACTTGGAGCAGCATGCAAAAATTTACTCTTCTGATGTATCATGATTGTGGATAAGAATACTAACTATTATCGATTGCCCACATATTTCCAAGGATTGGTCCTGTTTGTCTCCATCGAATCCTGGTGTCACTTGTTAATGCCGCATTGGGAAGGGGAATAGTTATTCGGTTCCACCTGAAATACATATAAAACAAATGCTAGCATTTTACACTGATAGTTGGTAAGCAACTGTATGTTTTACAGATGTGTTTACTTATACTTGAAGCTTTGTGAGGTTCTTTAATTCTAAAATCTGGTCAAATGAAGCAGTGAAGTTACTGCAGCTTTAGAAAATATACATGGAAATAAAGATCGGGGCCCACAATATTTTCATACAATATACAAATGTCAGTTATTCCATTATAAAACCTAGCCATTTTTTCCCTGTATGAATGTATGAAGTCATCAAAGATCTTAACCTGCTTCACTGTAGCAACTTCTCCATCACAATGAATATCACTTAAATTGCATACTGCATTAAACCTTTCAGTACAACTGAGCTGTTTGGTGGAAACCCACGTGGGTGAGAAGAGGGACACAGACGATTAGGCCTGCTGTGGTCAGGGCCATCATTCTCATATCATCCACAGGGGCTACACCTGCTACACAAACCAGGGGTAATGGTTCCTATGAAAATGGTACAGAAATGGTGGTCACCAGATCATAGCAATGCTTCAACTACGCTCACTTCTCGTGGTCATACCCACTGCTCTGACGTGTCTGTGGAACATGGGATACAGAGGGATACAGGACCATGGGATTTGCACTGTGCAACAAGATGTCACTGTTAACTTTTATGGTCAGAATAGTACCGAAGAGACTTAATAAAGACAAGGATTGATATAAGAAAGTGACACTAACAACCATCCTCATCTGCAGAACTACAGAGGATGTGCTTCATTGTAATCCAGTACTGGGATTCCAAGTGAGTAAAGGTGGATGTAAATATAGCTTTGACTGATGGTTCCTCTGAGTAACAGGAAAACTTTTGTGGCTTTGAGATGGTATAACTTTTATTTTATGTACCGCCATGCTGCCTACAGGATTTTATTTTTTTTGTTATTTATCTTTAGCATCAGAAAAATAATGTTATACTGCAGAAGTAGCCCCATATATTTCAAATTTCATTACTGGGCAGCCAGGGAGACCAGAACACTCCTTCCTTGCTGTCCTCAGCTAGTAAAAAATGAAAGATGACATGGGGTTGTATGCTTTGCTGCTTTCTTCTGTCACCTATAATTCACTTCTCTAGTATTGCATCTCCGTTAGCTTTGCAGAGAACACTCTCACCCGCTGTAATTTTCAGAGGCGTAGACCGTGCTGTGGGGAAGGTGAGGCCCAGCACATATCTCAGGCAAACACTCGGTGTGGAGCAGGGACCAAGAGCGACCATGGTTGGTTGAAAACTCCAAGCTGACACTGATACCACAGTGAAAGAAAGAAAGAAAGAAAGGAGAAAGACACCATGAGCCTACCTGGCATAGATATGAACATAGAAGTATCAACACTGAGAAACCACCAACTCTGCTGTTCCTAATTACTGATGCTGAAGTGTGAAATAATTTTAAGCAGACTTTGAATACAAAAAATCCTGAAAATACAAACATGAAACAAATCTCAGTGTTTAAAAAACAAAAAGGTAGTCTACAGACTAAGGACTGTCTAAACACCTAGTCCTTGTTTGGCCACCATCTAGCTAGTGTTTTTATGCTGCCACTGTTAAATAAGCTGATGTTACTCTCATATTTCAGCTAGAAATGGTTTCAAAAATAATGAGGAGAAAACTTGGATTAATCAGAGCTAGAAAGCATTATGGGAGCACAGGACACTTTTAACTGCCAGCTACTAACATTACATCTTCACCAGGTGGTAAAAGACCACTAGTTATTTATGCACTGGCTGGCTCTTCCCTTCCATTGGTGACGAATATTAACTTCATTGAACTTGTCAGTCATCTTCCTCCTCCACCCCTCGTGCCAGAATGGAGATCAGAAAGCACTATGGAACAGTGAAAATCACCAGCCCCCACCGAGGACTTCAGAGGGTGGATGGGACCTGGGGAAGGACATCCTTCAGAGAGCCCCTGGAGCAGGCCAAGGCCCCGGGAGCTGAGGGAGCCTCTGCGCTGCTGGTCTGTGGAAGCTTCCTCCCATCCCACAGAGCCTGGAGGGCACAGCGGTGAATTTTGGTGAATTTTGTGACATAACTGTAAGCAAAAACTCCAGATTTGCTTGGGACAAGTCTGCTGTTCTCTGTTTTCGTAGATGAGTGCTAAACCAAACCATTGATGCTCAGGTAGTGACATTAGAGAACAGGAAACTGAGCCTATGACATATATCCACTGAGTCTATGACACAGAGTAATTAAACCCATACTCCCAAAAGCTCATTGACAAGTTCAGATTTCAAAAAGTTATTACTAGATCTTTTTCCTTCCCTGTTTGACTGCATATTTTTTTAAAAAATGTTGTTTACAATCTAGGGTATAAGGAAATCCTTAGATCATTTACATTCTGAAGATCTTGAAAAAGTAATATAGAAAGTGCTTGATTTATTAAGGATTTAGTATTTTACTGAAAGATTCTTGTAATTTCCTCCATATAATTAGCTTGTAATATTCTGTTTTATTTTAAGTAACGACAATGGAACATTATAAAAGTCATAATTCATCACCTCAGTACTAAATTATTGGATTATAACTGTTCCTTTTCATTATGATTTGCTGACAATATTACTTTATTTAAATGTACCATCACTGTGATATTGTAAGTGTGTATTAAAATGGTTTATGGAGGTTTTGACTAATTTAGTTCAGATTTAACTATACTGATACCTTGGAGGCTCATATTTGCTGCATATATTCAGTGCGAGTCTCTCACATTTGCAGTAATGAAAGCATTATGAAATGTGCTGTAGACCAGGAGATGGGAAATGCTGCTGTATTTGGGAAATACAAATAGGGATAATGGGAACCTAGTGCTTCTTTTGTCATGAAAAATCTCGCTTCTGCTTCAGAAATAGTTTACACAAAGGAAGAATATTGATATTTCAAAAGATATACTAATCCCAACCAGGTAACAGACTGAGACAGAGACTTTATATAACACATTTACAGGCCAGGAGTGTTTACAGGCAAAGTTTTCATTTTCCACGTAGAAAAATGTTGCTGCCTTCCCTTCCTATCAATTATAAGTGCAATGCCTTGATTTTTGCTGCCCCTTGAATTCTGCTACCCTGCATGGCTTCTAAGAACGTCAGTGTTAACACGGCTCTTTCCAGTTGGAAGCAGGTGCCATGGGACATGGATGTAAAAGCACTTACAGTCTCCTAATTTAAACTCTTGCCTCTGGAAAAATATAAAGTTAGTCCTCACAAAAGATCAGGATAAACAGTCTCACATGTACATAAGGAAAAAGAGTCAGTGAACAGTTTGGTTTTGGGTGCCCTGTTTGAAGAAGGATGTTAAGCAACTGGAGAGGTGGAGCAGAGTATGACCAAGATGCCCATGACCTAGAGCACTGAGCTAGAAGGGGCTAAGGAGCTGGCTTGCTCAGCCTGGTGGGCCTGTAATGGTGTAGAGGGCACTCACAAGGGAGGCAGAGCCAAATTCTCCTTATTATTGGCAGGCACAGTAGAAAGGCCAATGGCCATAAAGACCTGGCTTCAGAGGTTTGGACTGAACATTAGGAAACACTTTTTCACTTGAGGAGGTCACCCAGAGAGGTAACACAACGTCCATCCATGGAGGTTTTCAAGTCATGGATAGGCGAAGCCATGGCTGACCTGACCTATGCTGGTAACAATCCCAGCTGCAGCAGCAGGTTTCACTAGATGACTTGTGAAAGCCCCTTACAACCAACATGTCTAATATTCTACAGAATATGAATCAGCAAATGACTCTCTTCTTTCCCTTTCCCTCTCAATTAACTCCATGGAAAAAATAATGTTGAATGTCCAAACAAAGTGAAGCCAGTAAAAGTGAAGTTCAGTGGTCAATGTACAGGCAGTGAGGTCTCCATAGTGATGGTCGTCAAGACGAGGGCCTTTTATCACCAGTCTTGTATGAATTAGATCTGCTTGTGGCACCAGTAATCTCTGGAAGGTCAGCAGGGCAGGTTTCTGCTGCTGCCTTTAATACTTTCATCCTTACACAATATTAAAAGGTAAATCGCATACCCATCAGAAACTGGAGCAAAAGTCACTCTAGATCATGAGCATATTTCAGAATAATGGACTAAGACAATCAAGTTTTGACCTGGAAAGCTGTTTAATAGACTCCTTATTGCATATGTAGTATATAAAACTGGGCCTGTGGAGATCAGGAGAAACATTAGCTTTTGAGCAGTTTATAATTGTCATTATTAATTGGCTTCATTGTTTCTGACAAAAAAATCAAATATTCATATAGATGCTATAAACCAAAATGTGCTATGAGGACGATAATCAAAAGAGAAATCTCATCTGTCGTACCTGTTACCAGGTTGATAAGTTCCACAACCCAAATTGATGGAAAACTGGATCATGTGAGTCACTGTGGATGGGAGCACTGGAAGGATGTGAAAGTAGTCCACAGCCCAGACATTCCTGTTGTGGCCGTGGTGATTCTTTTGTTTCAGGCAAAACTTGGTTGCCGGAGTCTGCAGGTCTGGACTAATGACGACAGAAACCAGAGATGGAACCTTTAAAAGAAATTGAATCAGGTTTAAATAAAACAAATAGTATTTTAAAAGATACTGTTTAAAATAGAAAAGCGACTTCAAATGTGTTGAACCAAATGTGCTTTTCTCTCTCCTTACTTCATTTATGTTAAGTCTTTTTAGCCACCTCCTTCCACAGAAGATCCCAGATAAAAATATCTTATAATATGTGTACAGCTATTAAGACTATTGATACCAGTGCTAAATATCACCTTAGTGGGATCAGTTTGTTTGGTTGTAAACACCTTGTAGAGAAGACTACCTTCTATGTTCTGAAAAATACCTGTTTATTTGGTCAGTGCTCAGTTGATAATGGAAGACGATATTTGTCCTGCAGCCTTTCAGCCCACAGGAGCAAATGCAGGGTAATGGCATATCTAGGCCGAATATGTGAGAATGGAGTAACAGCCTGAGTTCACAGGCGCGTGTAGGGAGGATGTTATGTTGTGGAAATAAATGAAAGCACTGCCTTATGGAGCTTAGCCTTTGTCCTAAAGCAACGTAATTAGACCTTTATTATGTCAAAAGAGGATGTCAGCTTTAAAACTGCTTGTTTTAAAAAAAACCCTCCACAATGAATTCAGCGTAATTTCAGATTCTATCTCTCCCCAAGTTCCCCAATTAATTTTTTATTATTTTACAATTACAGTTTCCTTAGTTTTAAAAAAGTTCTACTCCTTCTTTCACATAGAAGCAGGCGAGGAGGGAAGCCACGCACAATGAAACAATGCAAGTGACTCAACCAAACTCAGGCCAAATCCTACTGTAAACATTTGCTCTCTGAATGCGAGAGTTACAGTGAAAATGCACACAGACCTGTGCTCGAAATCAGCTGCACCTTTACCGCCAAATTTTCCACACACTGTATAAGCATACGGCATTTCAAACTCTAGTGCGTCCATGTGTCTATATATTACATATCAATTTTTGCTGTCTTTTTTACAGCAGTAGGGTAAGGACACCTCAGGGCTGGGTTACTCAGGCTGGTCTAAGTGTTTCCTTGCCCTAGACAGGAAGGATCCTGACAGCAAGCTCAAGGTCATCGTTGTGCTGCCTGGGTGGTGGGCATGGTCAGAAGGAGGCTGTATGACCAGCAGAAGAGAAGCTGCCTGTGCACACTGCTAGCAACTGCGTCCTATGGCTGAGGTCAGGCTCGCATCTCCGTGTATCCTCTAAGAGGGCACACAATTTTATTTAAACTGGAAATAAAGAGTGTAAGACTTGAAAATTCCTGCACCAGGCACGGGAAAGACATCCAGGCATTTCCAAGTCACTCTCCTCCCAGCCACTGATCCTATCATGACTGATGCTCTCAGGATGTAGCTCCTGAGTATCAGGCCATGGCTACCAGGAGCTTGGGTAGAGACAGGAGTGTTTATTTGCAAGAAAATGTTATCACCAAAGTTTTCAGCTGATGGCTAAAAATTTTCACTTGGTGCCCATTTTCCCATTATCCTAGCACTAGCCAGCGCTGCAGTCCTGCTCTGGGGTGAACAGCAATAACTGCAGAGCCCCATCGCAAAGGCACCCTGTCACTGTGAGATCTGCCCATGATTTATGTCCATGAGAAAGACATGTTTGACTGCCCCTGTGGAATGTAACATACAATATTGTTGTGATGGCTTAAAAATGGATTGATCCGACCCACCAACTTTGTTTAAGATGATTTACCTTGTAAGCAGCATAGGTCAGGGTATCAAGAGGAATGTGTTCCCTTCTGCCTTCAATCTTGGCATAAAGTATGACATCATTTTCATGGGATTCTCCAGAATCGCAAGTTCCTCCTGTACAACACATATTTGAGGGAGAAAAGAATTAATTGAAGTCCTTGTTATTGGAAAGTGGAATCATATTATGCAGCCATAATTATGAAAATAATTACAGCCAGATGCTATTGAATTTAGGATATGAAACAAAAGAACTTCAGTCCTAAGGACACAGTGTATAAGAACTATTTGACCAGATACAACATGCCAGAAATCGAGGGTGTTGGCAATTATGAAAGCCTCAAGTAGCTCCGTTAATCAACTTATCAAAATAATTTTAATAGAAAATGTTGTGCCCAAAGCAATACTTCTCTCTGTATGCTTTAAATCCTATTTACATAGAAATGTTCTGATTTTTGAGTTCTCATCAGTAAAATGTTATTTAGTGCTCACACTCCTTGCAGCCGCACACATCATATGTGGGGACCTCTTCAATACTTCTCAGCTGATAGTTTGGCAGCTGGGAATTTACTGTTGGCAGGAAATGAGGAAGACTTGTGTGCCTTATTTGTTGTGCTGTTTCTTCTACTGTCTACATCATATCCTAAAAGTGATGGATAGGGTCTACTGTATCAGACAAAACCTGTGTAACATGGTTGCTTCACTGGAATGGGTCAACATTTGAAATATCTTCATATCAGTAGAACCAAAACCACTTTTAACCTTCTCCAAAAGAGCAGATGTGTTGGCATATATGGACATTAAGCTCTACATTGTAGTTATGAAATGGACATCATTACACCAGTTTGGTGTTCTGGAAAAAAGTTTTAAAAATGAAGTATCTGTAATTGAAATAGAAAACCTTTGCCTGTACACTGTGGGTACTGCAGGTACTAAAAAAAAAAAACAAAAAAAACCCCAAACAAGCCCAGATGAGGAAGCTCCTTTGAAAAGTCTGTAAATTAGAAAAGCTGCATATATGAAGCACTTCCTCTGCTTTTTTCACTACAGATGCCCAGTTTTTGGAATGGACTAGGGAAAGCAGTCCAGAAAACTAGATAAGATGTGCATCTTTGATGTGTATTATACTGTAATAAGGAACATACACATATTTTCAAATATTCTGCTTGCATGAATGTTTAAACTATTATTTAATTTACAAGTATGGACAGAACACATTTTTCAAGCAATATCTCCCTATCCTCTGTGCCTACATGTGTTGACAACTTCTCCCCTAAGTTCAGAAGGTTGAGCAATTTTCTTTCCTGTTTCTCTTGCAGGTGTTGTAGTGCTTGGAAGAACTGGGAAAAAGCATCCTCTTTTTCCTGTTCTTTACTGGTAATTCATGTAACACATAGGAGATGTGTGACAATTTAGGATAACAACATGAGGTCTTCCAGTCATTAAATAAAGGGTGTTTTTTCTTGTTGTTACAGAAGGTTGCTTGTGGAGGTCACAAGTTTTGTCTCTGCTTCTTCCTTTATTTTTGTATTATTCTCTACTTTTAAGCAAAAATCCTCACCTCCTCTAAACATGGTGTTGAGAGAATAATCTCATGCAATTTCCTTTATGTGCAAAATAAAAGTTCTGGAAAAACACCATGAGGTACTGAATGATTATCACCATGTGCATAGGGATTTTGGTCTGTTACAACACCAAACTAATGAAGTTGCATTGGAAACAATAGTGGGGAGGGGAAGTGCCAGGACAGGTTTGCTCTTGGTTGCTTTCTTAGCCCTAGTAAATCCCTGAGGTTGTACTTTAACCCAGCAGGGAAGGTCCACAGATGATGCTAACACCAAATCAGTTCTTTTCACTAGGGATGCCACGTGTAGGACATTCCTCCTCCAAGACTGTAGCACCATTAGCACACTCTGTGTGAATCTCACCCTGGGCCAATACATTACCAGAGGAAAATATTTATGAATATAGTAAGAGCTTTTGAGCAGAAACTATACTATGTCTTCAACCGGATAAGCCTGTCCCACCTCTGTGCTACTTCTATGTCATCCTTATGTGCAACTGTGTTGACCCTGATGGATTAACACCAGAGTCTACACAGATATGACTACAGGAGGGTATGACAGGTACCTATAAATACTCTATGGTGTGGTAAGGATGACAAAGACATGACTAACTCTTCTAATATTGGAGTAAGGGGCACTGAGTGAAATTAGAAGATAAAAGACAAGAAGATGCTTCTTCACATGAAGAACTGTTAAACTATGGAGCTGTTACAGGATCTTGTGGGCACAACAGGCAGGTTCAGTTGATTAAACAGTAATACCAAGGATCATTTTAGACACTGTGGAGGGGTCTGCCTCACCTACCTGCTACTCTAGCAGGCTGTGACTCTTCCCCAACTCCTGGGTTAGATCTGCCAGCCTTGTGCTGATGTCTCAGATACACTTGGACACCTCCAGTGGCAACAAAAACCCGTGCTTATGTAATGAAACCTGTCTGAGGATCGAACAAGAGTGAACCCACACCTATGTGTGCACTGGGTGCTTAAGCTTGCATCACATCAAGGGAGCTCCAACCCATGCAGTCAGTGGAGTCCAGGGAGCTGCTCAGCTGGTCTAGCAAAGCTATCTCATGGTAGGCTGATGGGTTTTTCCAGTAATTTTGCTGACCGCATCCACTCTAACTATAAAGGAAGTTTAGACACTGACCTTAAATGGACACACCTTTGTGTAGCTTTTACGTTAAACTGTTTTAACCTGGAGATGGCTGGGTAAATCCATGGGAGTAATGCTACTAAACTCAGAATGCCTCGTCTCATTCAGAAAGATTTGCATCTGCAGGACAGTGCCATCTGGAACAACATTTTAGGAAAGCCTATTTAGTTGCCCACCATATTTGTACACTTGTGTGGGCATCCAGAAGGATGAATTCTTGGTCTGGCTGAGGTCAGTCTTACATCCTCATTGGCATGAGAGTCATGAATCAGAGCTATCGTCTTCCAAAGGAGTATTTAAAATTGTTCTATGCACACTGCACAATTTAAACCTCACATGCTCCACATGTTGTACTACATTAGGAATACATACTCACCCATACTGAAATAAAATCTTAAGTTCCCATAACCTGTAGTGTCCATGTATGGAGTGCATATTTTTCTTTCTCCATCTCTGAGAAATACCATAGCTGAGCCAGATTCCAGTGTCCCACATTCAGTACCAATAACGGCTCCAGAGATGTCCCACCTGGAGAGGTCAACAGTGGGTGGAGAATGTGCAGCAGCACGTTACCGATAAACTCATACAGAACATTTCCTAGGAGTTCTTTTGTAAGTACAAAAGTATATCTGCTTCTGTTCTTACACAGAGGATAAGAAAATGCAATTTTTCAAATATGATTTCTATGACAATACTTTCATATTCCATGCTAGTTTTTAAACCTAGTTGAGTCAAATAAAGCCAAGCAAATGTAAATATTTTAAATAAATTGGCAGAAAACCACGAATTACTAAAAAAATGAAGTTTTTAATGAATGCTGTTACCGAATATTCAGTGTTGTGTTGTTCTATCATCTTCACTGTTTTTCTGGCATAAAAATATTTAAAATATGATTGCATTATTTCATTTCATATAATCTAACGTTTATAGATCAATGTAACCTGAAAAGGCACATACCCACCATATCTGCTATACAGTCATTAAATATGTAGGTAATAGCTGAAAATGCTTTCTTTTAATCTTTTTGAGCATTTAGGGTAACAGTTTTTGACTAACACATGAACAGAATATGAAAAAAGACTGCTGTGTTTTTAGTATGTGATGATACGATCTTTCTCAGTTTTTCTGTGCAGCATTTTCTCTTATTTTTATTCAGTGATAATTAAAAGAGCTGTTGCAGAATTTCCAATTAAATATTTTTTAATTGAAAAAAAAATGTTTTCATCATGAAAGCATGGGTTTCTTCAAAAGTTGATTAAAATATTTTGAAAGATTAGAAACTATTGAAAATTTGTACATAATTTTCATCTGATACATTATTATTCATGTTGAAGTCTTAATTAATTAATACTAAAGTATTTTAAAATGATAAGTCTGATAAAGCAATGAAATTATTTAGAATCACTGAATACTGATATTCTAAACATTTAACGAGTAAGTGTGATTCAGGATGAATGAGAAAACATTGAAGTTTGGAAACCTTTGTGAGAAGGCAAAGCCTTTTCCTGTCTGATTCCAGCAGAAACAATCTCTAGCAGTGATGTGCCATATGACAATTTCAGAAGCTGTCATTTCAAGAATTAACAGTCTATTTATCAATTTAACCATTCCAACTATTTCAAAATGTATTTCTAGGATCTTCTTAAAAGCTGCCAGTTTCCTGAATGACCTAAGCTGTGACACACCAGCAACGTGCCTGTTTGGAAAAAACTGTCAGTCAGTTACACAGGAACTAGTGAGCATAGCATCACTGAAAAGCTTTTTTGGTATAAAAATAAATATGTTAATGAAAGCACAGTTTAACCTAACCCTAATTCTGAGAGAAGTATTTTAGTCATGCAGACTTTTAAAGGGTAATGTGCAGTGCACTCAAAATACAATTTTGAAAATGGCTCTCTGGGGTTGAAGACAAATACAGAATTAAACAGTTGTGCCTACTTTCACTTACATGACAAAATCTCACAATGCTCCATTGATCTTTTGTATGCTCTATTTAGCTCAATTAAAACACTCTCTGTAGTGACCCACAAAACAACTCAGGGTCATGAATGATGCAGATCATGGATGTTTCCAGGGATCCTCTCCTTTTAGGTAGCATTGGAAGTGAAAAGCAGAAAGTTCTAAAATGTTAAAAAACTGGCACTTTAATAAAAATACATCAAAATACTGCCTGTAAGGATAATGGAGAAGGAACCTGGACGATGACATGACAGAGATGTAGACACTCTTGATTAAACATTACATTTCTATTCCTTTATCCCTCACATGACTCTTGAAATTCTTCTTTACAAAACAGATGATAGAGTGATATATGGATCTAGATTAGATCTACCAGACACGGAGGTCCAAAGCTGCAATGTCTCTGCTCGAGGAGCCAGAAGCAACCTGATGTGTGGATTTGTGCACTTTTAGGATCAGGCCCTAATTTATGCAATTAAAGAGAAACAGAATGGCAGTGGGAAGACACATGGTACTAACAAAAGCAACCCCTATCCACGTAACCTGCTGCTTTAGGTAGGACATGCCAAAAATACCAATCTTATTAAAAATAATGATAGGCTCCTCTGTCCTCACTGCTGAGCTCTTTCAGATGTCTCACCTCCACGTGCATTTGGTGCAGAGGAAGGTGGTGGTGACCCCTACACATGAGCTTCCTTTTGCTTTCCTGTGCAAGGGATGCTTTTGCCTTTCCCTTGAGAATTGACAGAGCTGACAGGCTCCTCTGATGTTACAAAGAGGAGCCTGAGAACTTCCTGCGAGCTCTGTCTCAGGTATAAAGTGTTTCTGTGGCTACTTGAATACAGTAAAACCATATTTCAAATATAGCTGAAATAACATTCAAAAATATTCCTCTAAGAAGGAATTAAGGAAGCTCATCTGTTTGCAGTTGTGTACAATTCCCAAAACAAAGCCAAAATGTTGCAAAAACAATGGTGGTGACAATTTTATATGATGGGGTGTATTCCGCTTTCAGTGTGTATTCATGGCTGCATGCAATTTTAACCTCCTTTCTTATCACACCAATTGAAAGAAAGAAGTTTCTAATATGGAATAAAATTTGCAAAGAAAAAAAAAGGTTGTGAAGCCTTGTGCTGGATGCTTAGTGCTCTGGAAAAGAAAGTCACTCCCTGCTAGGGCAAGCTGCCAGGCCACCAAGATTTTACATGGAGGGGGGCAGATCAGGACTTGTCTCCTGGGACTGCATACAGGGTGACACAGGGTGGCGGTGCAAAATGCATCTGCTGGCAGCACCTTGACCTGCTCCGAGCTGGGACTGGTGAGACCTGTGGGCTGAAGCCAGATGCTGTGTGACAGTGAAAATGTAGTATTCCTAATTCAGAAGAAATTGTGCATTTGCTAACCAGGGTAAGGTATAAGCATTTTATTAACATTTCCATATTTCTACTACTGCAATTAATTTTTAAAAGTTTACTCATTATCTATGAAGGAGGTATTCTGATTAGAGCAGCTGATGATGAGGGGTCTGGCCCAACTTAGCTCAACTAAACACCTGGTCCAGCAAATACAGGATCTACAGACAGGGCAGATGTCCCAGGTAACACTTCCCTCCCATTTTTTCAAGATGGAAAAGAGACCAAGAGAACAGCTCAAATGTATCCCACACGTTCACCTAACACACAACACACAGGGATTCATTTTCTTTGCCTGCAACAGCGCCCACTGTGCCATGGGTTGATTATTCAAACTGGGACAGAGTTCACAGTGAGTATTTTTTCTGTAAGCCCCAAATAAACCACGTGTCCATCGGACACATTATCATGTATTTCTTAAAAGATGCTGTTTACTTTCAGCACAGCATAGGCAGCATTTGAACCAGCTGCTAATGATCTGAAGTACTTCGTAGGTCAAAATCAACACTCAGGAGAGACCCAGAAATTAACAGTATAAGTTTCTCACTGCCCTGGGGTTACCACAACTAATGATTTTTTTTTTTTTTTTTAATAAAAAAGAATCAAGACCACGTTGTCAAATTTGTACACTGAGGTATATAAAATGATACTTCTTTACCAGGACACTTTTTTTTTCCCCCCTAAAGCTCACTCATGTTTTGATAAGAGTAGTAATTTTGCTGTCCTAGATGATTTCTTCGCTTTCTGTGCCCTCGCAGCAGTCCCTGCTGGATTTGGTTTTACAGGTACTCTTTGAATGCCAATGTATATATTTGAAGCAAAAATAATAAATTATCAGCCAGATTCTCAGCTCTTGCACAGCAGGCATGGCCATGCTCTGGGTGCTGGAAGGTGTGAGCGGGTTGCTGCTTCAGCTGTCCTGCCTCCACCTCCACCTCCTTCTCCAGCACCTGCACAAGCAGGAGCTCTCTCCTGGCAAAGCATGGCTCACAGCAGGGTTCATCAGGGGAATGAATTTCTCAAAGAATTTGATTTCATGTAGATGTGAGTTTGCTAACGGCACTCAGGTGTGACAGAATGAAAAAAAAGATCAACATTGTGTGTTTCTTCAGAATGACTATATAATTCGCAAGCACAATTTTTCATTAAAAACTTTGGTGACAGGATGGTCTGGAGACAGACTGTTGCTCCGGGGCTTTCCAGACTTGTTCCTTCCTAAAGTCCACAATCACCTGTTATTTACTGTATTGCTATTTATTCCAGTCTTTTGGCCCTACACAGGTGAAGGGCACTCACCCTTTAGGCTGGCTCTCAAACTCTTCTGCCCACTGTTCCTGGGCATCCTCCGTGGAAAGGTCCACGTCCCGGGTTGTGGCGAAATTGAACTCGCTGCCTTCTGTCCCATGGAAGTAGATGGAGTTTCCATCCGACTGGCAGCTGTGCTGTGGACAAAAGGAGCACATGGGAGGTGATGTTACTTCAGGTAGGTAAGGTGTCCTGCTCACACACGGTCAGAGCTCAGAGTGAGCTGTACATTATCTAATGGTTCATCAATGACTGAAACAAAATTAAAAAAAAAAATGGACAGTCATCTTTTGTCTTTCTTGGCCTGTTCCCAATGATGACTGCATCCCAATCTCGTACCTGCTTCCCTACAAATGCACTACAGACCATTGTAAAACTGTGTTTGCATAGAAAAGGCATGTATCATATCTTTGGGTGTTTATTTCTATCTTAAAGGATTGTCATTATGTCTGGCACATACACAACTGCGTGCACAAATAACTTTAGTAGTATATCAAATATTGGTATGGGTATTTTGTCAGCATAAGAATTTCTTGCTGTGAAACACATGAGATCTCCATGCCTGAATTTTTGCCAGAAGAGGTGTTTGTATGTGAAATTGCTATGCATTGCCATACAATAAACTTTGGGCCTGAAGAGTATTAGTGAAAAGGCTCTATTTGCTGTATTTAATTTGAAGAGCATAACAAATAGCTCTCTAAGCAACTAGCTCTGGTGATACAGCAGTCTCAGGGGTCCTGAGGCTGCCCCAAGCCCAACGCATCTGCTTTTCCTATTGCATTTTTGTATATACCACCTCAGCAACACCAAATGAAGCCATGTGTCTGCCCCAGCATGTCCTGACTACTGCAGCTCTCAAGGAGCATCAGCCTGGAAGAAGCTGTTCTGTGAGGAGCACATAGGGGTTCCAGCACAGATTTTCTTCTTTCTCTCATCCTGCTTTTGTGTGTCTGATAAACTGGTAAAAGTCTGCAAAATCCATGTGGCTGAAACAGATATTGAAAGCTTCTAAAGAAGATCCACATGCCCTTAACGCAAACTGAGAACTTGACTTTTAATTGAATTGTTTGCATTAAAACAAATACTAATAAAAGTAATAATTAGCTCAAACACTTTTTTCGGAGTGGAAATCTTGGTCACATTAAAAGTGAACGCTGAAATAAGAAATGATTAATTAGAATAATTCTGCATCCTCCAGTTCAACATCTGAAAAAGAGGTACCATAGTGCCAAATTGCATTGACCTTTTCAGTATCGTCTGTGCAGTGCCCTCTTGTCTCTGAGCCCCTTCATAACATGCCAAATGAAAGTATGACGATCATCTCTTCTGTGTTTAAAAAGGTCATGGTGGTGTCACGTAAGTGAATATAATTACATTTTTAATAAAGAGAAAGAAGTGGGAAGAAATGAAAACTTCCCAATACATCTTTGTCTATGGAATTTTATGAATAAAATATATAACACATTTTGTCATATTCTATAATTCTTTCATCATATATCAATGGCAAAAAAGGACGAGTGAAATTCTTATGTTGATGATTTTCATGTGTGGTTGCCTATAACTTAGCAATTAATTTATATTTGGAAATGTAATTTGTGACTGCCTTTGTAGAGGTGCCTACATATTGTTAGAAAGAAGTCTGAGTACATGAAATATGATTTTTGTATAGAGACTTTCTGGTTTATAGTTGAATGACAACACTATGTTTATTAACACTGACTAAATATCACTTAAAGAAATAAACACACTATAGAAATTTAAAGACTGTTTCAACTCCTAAGATAAACAAATTGCTGTTAAAGTGTCTTTCTTCCAAAGAAAGGTCAAAAGCAATAGAAAGATTCTGAAGTGTTGATGATTTATCACAGAAATGAAATAGATTTTGTCACAAGTCTCCTTAGTCTGTTAATGCACCATATGCACAGTGCATCGTATATGCAGCTGCTGCCACTGAAAAGGTAGAATAATTTACACATAAAATATTTTATAACTAGTAGAAATTAATGAAACTATTGTATATTTTACTTCTCTTTGAGAAACACTGTTTGTACTATGCAGTTATTTTTAACTGACTGAGAAATGGCTTTTGTTCTCTGCTTTTACCCTTCATGCTCACAGGTATTGTTAATCTCAGAATTTTAAGAATAATTTGTTTATTTTGCTTCTTGCCTTTCAGAATTTCCTTCATTTGCTGAACAAAAACAAAGTGTCCTTTATCTGTCAAGCAATCTGCCACGAATTCCTATTATCTGTGGGCAGTCAAGTAAACACATTAAAAATAAATATTCAGGTTAAAACTTAATTCAAATTTATATGTAACCCTTCATCTCTCAGGAAACAGATAAATAGATCGTACCGAGCTAGCTATTACAATTGCATGCAAGCTTTGTAAAATCTTTTATACACCTTACTTATTTTTCAGGTGCTAAGTTACATGTGAGTATATACTTGATAGTGGGGCATGTAATTAGTAATCTCTTGCCTGATGAAAGCCACCTATTAAAATAAACACAAAACACATACAATCCCCATTATCATTTAATGTTTGTATGTCCTTCTGCTCTCTAACAGAATATTTACTGAAGTACATCTGACGGAGTTTCCATTTAGGTTGTTAAGATAAATAAATGGGCAGTTTGGCAAAAGGGTGAATACATAATTATTTATACAGTGTTGTATGATCAACCCTTTATGAAAGCTCAAAAGGATACAGAAGCATCACTTATTTCATTAGTTCTATAAAACTACCTCTATGCTTTTATCGACAGCTACACAGTATCTACAAATATGTATTTTATTCATATTTTGAGTGTTGATAACACACACAACATATGGCTCAAATCAACGTCTGTTCACATTAGCTTTGAATCTCATGTGAAACAGCTAAACAGAAGAAAAGTTCAGACTGGGGTTTAACTCCTTCTCTTATTCTACATACCTAGAAACCAGTAATACAAGCTCGTTATCTTTAAAGAGAGTAAGAAAGATGCTCAAAACACATCTATGGATTTTTTTTTTTTTTTCATCCAATGGTCTGCTGAGGGGTGAATAACCTCAAAGAGCACTCAGCCAAATTTTCCAGGAGCAAAAGAAGCTCCACAGGAGATGGTCCATCACCGGCATTGCCTCCAACTACCTTGTCAGCCTTGTTCAACATTCAGGAGGCTGCTGACTGTGTTGGATTATTTTGTGGTTTTGTAATAGCGCTTGAACAGATTATAGACTGAATTGAAACCATCAGACTCATTTTCTCCTGGGTTGAACCCAGGATTTTAATCCAAGCCTTTAGAATTAAAGTACAATTTACATACTGTGCTGCCTCTTTCCCAAATTAAAGGCTTTACACTTGCAATGGTAGTCTATATTTTTCCAGTACATAAGGACTGAATTTTACAGGTATTTTTTTCTCTTTTTCTTCTTTTTAATTTTAATCATTCTAAAGTGACAAAAAATGTGGAACGATCATGTACTGTATTTTGAAACTAACTGCATTAAGTTCTGCCTAAACTGGAGATACTGCAGATCTCCCTATGTAGATGTAGAGTTCTCTCTTACAAATTTAAGATTAAAATTTCTTCTCTGTTTCATTTGTGTTTACAATTAAATGATTTATAAGGACAAATTAGCTTGCTGTGCAGATTTTGTAACTAAAAAGGCCAAATGACAGCAACTTGTTGGATATTCATCTTTGTTACCATGGAAGCATCAGTTGTGGGTCTAGAACTAAAGCAGAGTTTAATTTTGTATTCAAAAGAAGATTAAAAGGATATGAACCATTTAGTGTGTCCTTGCACAAAGTAGAACACTGAAAAGTTAACTAATTTGTGAGAAAAAAATAATTTTGAGAATAAATCCTTTGACAAATCTGATAACCCTCATTAGACAAAGTTTTCTCCCAAATCAGCCATGTAATAGAACATAGGACACTTGCAAGCACTTGAATGGAGCCACTTCATGACAGTAGCTATTTCCCATTGTTTGCAACTGGAGTGGGACTATCAGCCTACCATAAATAAACTGTTGTATTCCTAAATAAACACCCTTTGCCTGTTGCCAAATGGAAAGAAGCCAAGTTCTGTTCCGGGACTGTGGTCATCCCAAGGAGAAAAAAAAACCAGTTTATTTTAATCTGGCACTACCAATACCATTATTCACTAGCTGCAATTGTTAAGCTATTGCTTTGCATGAATAGGACAAAATGAAAATTGGCTGGATTCATTCCCATATCTCAGCATGCTTTGATTTGCTTTCAATCTAATCCTCACTCTGAATTTTCTGTGTTTCTGATGTTTGTCTACTGGATAGTTATGGTATCACTGCTTTTTCCCTGCTTCCAAGGCCCTGCAAGGCTCATCCTCACCTGCCTCCACCATCTCCCACATGCACCATCTTAAGGCTGACTTTTTCTTGACTGCTGATGCTTACCACGATGTGTGCTGGTGAGACGACCCAACTTGCATGCCCGTGCCCATCCTGCCCACCACACTTGTCAAATTCCCCACAAGATGATGTCCTTCAGACACTTCCTTGGTGCTTTCCTCAACAAGCCCTATCACTGATTACTGAAGAATGCGCTGCTTACCAGGACGAGCACTCTCCCCTCTTGCAATATTTCCTGTTACTCTCACATCTCTCCAGCCCCAGTTTATCTCCTGTTTTATAATTGGATGGCAATTTCCTGGAACACCAGCTATATTTTTGGTTTGCATCTGAAGAGGTAGGAGTGGTACATTCCTTGCTCAGGGCTCTTTGATGCTACAATGGTACCACTATTACAAAAGATACACTTTCATGCTAAATTTGCTTTTATTTATAAAATTTCTAGTCTATGTGTACAGTTCTTAGACAAGTTCTCTACAAGAGCCAGCAAGTCTTACTAAATCAGATGAACTTTCTGTTGTACATTATGAGGGCATTAACTAATAATTTGAAGACACAGACTACAGGAGAGAGTAGTGCATGGTTTCAAAATCAAACTTTTGTCAAGAGTCTGTCACCCTCTTCATCCTACTCTGTACTCCTTACATTTTACAACTTCTACCTACAGCTTTCACCTTTTATTTGGTAGGTGCTTTTAGGAAAGCCTCTTGATCATGTGAGATGCAGAAGTGTTTCAATTAGGACTGCTCAAAACCATTGGTCAGCAAAAGCAGGAGAATCAGGTTTGATGAAGCAGGTACTTTTCAACTGGACCTATTTATGTTTCCATAAAGAAGTATTGGCCAACTTCCCGCAGTATCTAAATGGCTTAAGGGCCCCAAGATCTCAGATCCTGCATCATGTCCCATGCCAGAACAATCTCCATATTTTGAAAGACTTGCATAAGAGCACCACATAAGGAGGCATCTGGCACCCTCAGTGTGGCCGTTGGCTGGGAGGGACCTCTGGAGGTCTCCTGTTCATCCTGACATGTGAAGTAGCACAAGCGTCAACCAGATCAGCCTATGCCGCAGTTGCAGATAAGGACACATCCCTGAAGATATTTAGAAGCTCAAAAGACAAAGATTGGGAATGTAAACAGAAGCATTGAAGTTCACCAAAACCAGCTGCTGTCCCAGTTGCTCCAGTCAAACTTGTGAATCAATAAATAACTCATGGCTTTACAGTAAGGGATTTCTTTACTTGGAGAGCAGAACAGAGGACAACTGATAACAACGGTGCCATTCAGAGAAACATCAACAGGAAACACTAGTGTGAAATTCCTCAGTGTAGCAGATTTTTGGCTGAGGTGCTGCATATCATTTTCCTGAGGCTCATCTCCACGCTCACATGAAAATGTCATTCACCTCTATGCCTTTAAAGTATCCACAGTCATCTTTACCATCATTTAATTAGGTTTTTATCAGAGATGAACACCGATGCACCTCTTCATATTATCTCTCCTGGGCCTAATGGCCCCAATGTTTCTTTCAGACAGCTGTAGCCTCACAATTTATTTTTTGGCGACATTTCTTGCATTGGAATGAATGTTTTGGGCATTTGGGCAGTGCCAGCTTGCAAAGGGCTGACGGCAGATGGAAAGAAATCTGCCCAGTGTGCCTTCACCTCTACGTGAGCAGAGGGCCATCAATTTCCCCCATTAAGGAGTTGTCACGCAGCCCACCCAGCTGGAGGAGCATCTCTGATAGCCAGGCTGGCTGGCGTATGCTGTTCAAATACAAAACGCACTTTAAAATGAAACTAAAATATCGTTTGTCGGCAAATTGAAAATGCATGGCTTTGACCGCAGCCAATTTTTTAATGACTGTAATATTTTAAGTGATTATTTTTGCCACTTCAGATTGCTCCTTCGAGAGGAGAGGTTTTTTTTTAATTAAAATCTAGGCAATGCAAACAGATGAGATATGAGAAGCAGAGGAACAAGAAAAAAGATGAAGAAAATTAATTAAAGCAGCATTGTCAATGGAGCCATAAATTAGATATTGTGTCTTTCTGGGAATGAGTCACACAAGTTTTTAAAATTTCTAGATGTTGACATGATAGCAGGTAGAAGGATAGATTCTGTCTTGATAAAATCATATTCTGTATGCAATGTCTTAGCCAGTAAAGGTATGGTGACTGCATTTAGGACAGATTCTAAGTTCTGTGGATTTGGTTTTTAACGCTCCTGTCCTCCAGTCCCTTCTTTAACCAAAGGAAAAAACACAATGTGATTAGAAGACTTTCCCATGAGATAAACAGGGCTTTAATCTTTCCCACATGCTACATTAGAATATCATTTAATATAGGTTACAGAACAAAAACCTTGGCTGCACAAGCAGGCCAGGTGCATGGAGGGTTAGAGTTCACCTTCCCTTTCCAAAATAATGGGATGAAACTTGTTCTATGACGTAGTAAAAAACAGTTTATCAAGTGTATTTTCACTCATCACTTCTAACTACAGATTGTTATTTTAAGGGTGGTGCTCAAAACACTTCACTTGTTTATGAATGATCTGTATGATGTGTATGGTTCTTAACTTTTTGGGACATTTCACGATGTTTGTACAATATTCTGACAATGACCGATTTCCTTAATGAGTCATTTAAGTGGCATGAATTAGTCTATGTTACTGGGAACTATCGATGTTTCTAACGCTCAGCAGTGAGCATGATTAGACCTCATCTGTTCTTCTTTACACCACTGTAGAATTAGAGTGAGAAAGAGTCAACCGAAGTAGTTTCTACTTTTTGGCCTCTAATGGGTCAATTCATGTTGCTTTTATTAATGTGCATCTCATAGTGACCTGCAAAGACTAAATTCTTTCCTTCCACGAGGCAGGAAATACCCCTGGTGCTTTGACGCCAGCTCAGAGCTGGCGCTGGCTCCCTGCCACCCCCCACCACACTTCGGAGCCACGGGGAACTGGCACGGAGAGAGGGGCAGGCTCAGCATTGCTGCCCGACAGCGATTCTTAGCTGCTTGAACAGCTCACAGCACCACAGTCCGCCACCCCTCAGCTCCAGGGACCCCCTAGGCTTTGTGTCTAAGTATTATTATTTTAATTAAAAGTGTGATTATTAACCACAAATAAAAAAGCAAGAGCAATTCCATGCATGAGCTAGATCCAGTCCAATGGATATGAGATGACTCCTCACGGGCTCAGCTCAGAGTGCCCACACCCTCACCAAAGGGAGCCAGTCGACAGGTTTTGTGCACCCTGCTCTGCTTTCCTCACCTCTCCTCCCCTCTCACACTCCTCCTTCCACCCACAGAGAAGCAGGAATGTCTCTCAGATGAGGGGCAGCAGGAAGCCTGCTCACCTCTTCCCAGGAAGATGTGGTGGATAAGGGCTCCTGCGAGGCAAAGCAGCTGGCAGAAGGCTGGGTTTGGCCCACAGGCTAGATACTGCCTTGCTATATCTTATTCAAAAAACAAGAGTGTTGTCAGAAGCATCTATATCTGTGCAGTTTTGTCCAATGAAAGGTCACAGCAATTTCAATCTGCCATTTTCACACTGGCATAGCTAGAGCATCACCTTTCCTTCTGCAAACAAATAAATTTTATCTGATCCAATGGGTACCTCAAACAAGAATTTAAAACCAACAAATGGAAAAAAACTTTGTTCATTTCAGCACAAGCAATTAAATTTGACAAAGACACATATGGAATGTCAGAACGTTTGTTTTGAAAGAAGACTATCCAATGCCATTCCTGTTAATTAACAGAGTATTCAGACATTTAGAAATCTGCTCTGGAGCTGAGGGTGTGGAATAGCTTAATCAGCCTTTCTTTTTGCCCAACTCCTAGGCCTGCGTGCATGTCTTCCCTGCTCAGTGACACACAACAACACAGGTTCAGGAAGGATTCTCAGATCTAGGATGTGCATAGCCCTGATGTGCTCAGGGTGTGGTGAAAGGTCATGGGGTTTTACAGGCACACTTTCAACATATTTTTCTGAGTGTGACTGTTCAGTTCTCCTACTCTCTTCTCATGCAGTTTTCTTCTCTGCTAAGCTGGCATGAATTTCTGGGAAATTAAAATGAACTGAGTGGTGATGACCTGTCATTTAAGGGGCTTACTCTACCAGGATATTGGGACTGGGGCATTTTCAGGATGTATTGGTCATGTCCACGGTAGTGAATAACATGCATCATGTACCATTCCCTGGCCCTAAAACCGACTTGCTCAGTGTGGCTGGCACAGACCTTCCCCTGTTGCCCCATCCCATGCTATGCGAGGCTGCATACTTGCAGCTCAGCAGCACAGACAACCTCAGGTGTCCTCCCCAAGTCCTGCAGACCAAACAAAGTCAGCTGATCGGCTGGATTGCAACCTCCAGCTACCAAGGGAGGAGCATCTGCAGTTACCGTGAGACAGCAATTCTATAACTTGACTCTTCTCAAAGGTGGGAAGTGTCACTGGGTTAACACATCATAACCAAATACATTGCCACTCTAATGTCTCTAATGATCTACACTACTTTTTCCCAGATGTGGAAAAATTCCAGAGACAGGTGTTTTGGTCTCAATGCTATTTTAATGTAATCAAATCACTGCAGAGACATGAACTATAAGACTGCTGAGGTAGTCTCCCTTCTCAACCTCAGGTTTTGAGCTTGCACATCTAATCAAAGAAAACTAAAAAACTTCGCAAATGTTGTACCTCAAAACACAACAATTTCTGGTGAAATATATGAGATATACGAAGTGCCCACTGAAAGATGAGATCACTTTGCTGTTCTGTGGGAGTAGAGATCCAACAAGCATTACTGAAGGAAGATTTTGTCTTTTCCCTCAGTTAGGTATGAAGTGTTGAGGTTCACAGACCTTTAACAACTCTCAGAGCATAGCACGGCTTCATGTGTTTCAGCGATCTCAACCACCAGTGCAACATCCCCACCATGCGCAGTTGCAAGGCTGTGCTCACGCTCAGAGCTGTCACTGGAAATACTGAAATGCAGTCAGGGATTTATCCTGTTCAACACCCTTCCACATGGTCCAACACCGATAAATACGTTCCAGCGGATCCAATTAATCTCCTAAGGGTTGCTTGGCCTTGCTAACAGCGTCTTTCTTGTCTTTTGCTCTCTTCTTTGGAACTGAAACACACAAATTCAGTGGCTTATTTCTCAGCTTGCTTCCTATCTCAGTAGCCAGTTCCAGCTGCGTCTGCAACCAGCCATGTGCTTTCAAACGAGTAGCAACTGCTCCTGAGCGCAGCAAGAAACGTGATGAAATTCCTGTTCCAAGCTCAAGCAGGCTGGGAGAGGAGGAGAAACTGCTTCCCAAGCTGGGCACAGGCAAGTTCCCACAAGTGCTCATTGAGAACACACTGTGCAAATCCACCAAACTGGAGTGAATGCATCAGTGTGTAATTACCATTAATGCTTGCACTGGCCACTCCAGTGACTGAATCCATCAGAAAACCTAGCCCAGGGCCCAGACAGCAGTTTTCATGGTAGTACTTTTCTTCATCTCAGCTGCTTTTTAATTTACTAATTTAAGCAGCTACTAACCAGAGCAGTTTTACCAGCAAAACTCCTGAATTTGTAATGTTTGCTATTTATTTTAGTAGTCCTCAAGTACTACCAAAGCAAACTTTCTACAGAAAAAAAACCCCAAACTTTTCTTTGCAACTTGATAAGCATCCAGCAAGAGTATGTACCAAGTATAACAAACAATTCTAAAAGCCACCTCCTGAGCAACTATTGGTAAAGAACTTGCTGAACCACATCTAACTATGTGAACAACAATAACACTGATTCTAAACTACCAGCAAACTATATCTTAATGCTATTTTTATTAACATAGTAACCCACTAGGGCAACAAAATGGTATTTTATAAGAATTCCCTTAAAAGGTTTGGGGTGGCTGAAGGGATGGCCGGGGTGGGCAGTTCTAACATGCTAGGATTAGGCCCGGATCATTCTCCGCCCTTGACAGCAAATGACACAGCAAAGTTTGCACCCACCTGGGCACACTGTCTCCTCCCAGAAGAGCAGTGTCATCCTTGCTGCCTACTGGAAATGTTCCCTGGCCCATCCATGAGGGTACATCCCTTGAAGGCAATGCCTGGGAGAATGCACAAGCCAAAGCCAAATACAGGAGTGTTGTAACAACTAAAGTGTGCAAGATCATGGGCTCATGATCATACCTTTGTTTCCTTCATTCACTACCCTTGATGTGCTACAGACCCTCCAAGGAGAAGGTTCCACCACCTGAGCAACTCCTACTGGGACACTCCAGAAGTAAACAGTTAGAGAAAAAGGAAACACTTGGAGGAAGACTGTTTCTACTCTTTTTTTTAATACCAGAAATAAGTATGTGCTTTTTCCTCTTCCAATTCTGATTACCAGCTGGATGAGCTATCTCAGACTGGCACTGCCTATCCACCTGAGAAATACGCAATATCAGTCATCCTAGGTGGTGAAAGGTGGTCTCTTGGTCCAATGAAATGACTTACCTTTATGGCACAATTTCGGAAAAGAATTGATCCACAGTTTTGTATATAGTAACCAAAACTGAATTAGACAATAAATAACATCCAGAAATGTGACTGTTCATTTGCATTGTCAAGGAAACTTAAAAGGAAACAGCACTGAAGGAAGCCAGTGAAGAAGTTAACACAAACTTCAAGAAAGATTTTTAAGGCCAGTTTATCTAACATACCAATTGACAGGGGACAGGAGGATATGAATTGAAACTTATATGGCACAAACAGGCTTGGATGGCAGAGAAAAGGTCTCATCAGCTTGAAATGGAGTTTGGCATAGCAAGTATGGGAACTTCATTAAAAAGCAGGCAGGTGAGAGTTAAAGGTAGCATAGCGAATGAAATGAAATTTGCTTATCCCTTAGTAAAAATGCAAGTGAAAATTAAAATTGCTATACAGACTTACTGAACAAATAACAAGACTATTTAGTTTTAGATGTCTGGGAAGCAAAAGGACTTGTAGGAAAAAGAGAACTAGAATTAGTTTTGATGCAAGCTGTCCCTGTAGTATTGTCAGTCTTCCTCCAACATTACTTTGCAGGCCAATGCCTTTGGCTATGACAGAGAAACCTCCTAAAAGCTTCCCCCAGTTTCTATGAACTCTTGCAGCCTGAATGCACTAACAATACTAGCAATAACAATATTGGGAATCTTGTGAAAATGTGCCACCCATCGCTGTCGTCATTCTGCCATTCTGCCAGACAAGTTATCTGTTTGCTGTGAAATGCTGCTTGAAATAGGGTTGACTGGTGTGGTTCCATTTAAAATGTGATGTAAATGTCATTAGGACAAGGTACAAAGTTTGTTACCTTTCTATTTATACAAAACAGCATGTTTGTGATGAACTGAAATTAGAGCTATGCTAAATGTTTTGAAGAAAATACTAGGAGTTTTGGTAAAGTTTTATGTAATGTTCCAAACCTGAAAAGCACAAAAACTTTGTCAAAAAAATTGTTCTTGGTGCTATAATGCTACAACAGGGTCTATGCTGAATCTGATGTAAATCTTGACCCAATTTATAGTTTTACTTTTGATATAACATGAAATTCACATTGCAAAATCTCTTCAAATTATATTTGGCAAGATAGTTCCTGAAAATTTGAGGAAAACTGAAGGAAAAAAAAACAATAAAAATGAAATTTGAGTACAGGAGTGCTCTGCTGATGATCTAGATACACTAAAAATGTTTGAAATAACTATGGGCTCCTGTGAAGAATAAAAGGGCTATGTCTCACATAGCCTTAAATTAGTGTGTCTACATCATAGTCTTACACATTGCCTTAACCTGGTGTAAGTGGCTACACATAGCTGCATGTCAGCTTGGAACAGGCAGATGCACGTTTCACTTGTCCCTAAACCAGATGATGACCCTGGAGGAATGGCAAGTTGGTGAATCCTCACTCCTGTCTTGTGCAAGGTTTGAGCTTGAATGGGATTTCTATCTAGAAGCACTAAGTGATCTCTGAGTTTAGGTCCCTTGTCTTTCACATAACCATAGCTATGTATTGAAACAAACTGGCTGAGTTTTACTAAACAAAATCCCCAAACAACAACAACAATTTTGAAATTCAAAGACTGGCAACACAACAAATGTGAACTGATCACAGAAAATTATTTCATCACATATGCAGGACATTATTTGATTCTAAAATTTCATATAAAAACTTTGTCATTGTATCTTAAATGGTCTTACTAAAATAAAACAAACAAACAAACAAAAACCACCAACAACAAGAAACTCCAGTGAATACGCAGGTACTATGAGTAGATTAGTGGGAGTATTTATTTCTAAAAAGATTAATCTGAGGCCATTCATATCACGTTCTGTGGGAAAAGGATAAGGCCAAAACCAAACTCTTACACCCTCGGTATTTGACATCTGTTTCCTGTGCAATTGCCAAAATCATTACCAGCGTCGCAAATGAACCTCGACATAAAAACTGCCTTTTTTTGTGAATGAAAAGTGGGACGAAAACAGTCATCTGCTGTTCAAATTGTGGCTGCTTGGAAACATAGAAAGCTAGAATCCAGCTGATTATCAAATGTTGAACAACCCTACATTTGAAGGAACTTTATGCACAGAGATCTTGTTGGGCTCCTTGGAGTTTGTCCCAAGGTAGTATGGTCTTACTGGATCTTATATATCATATATAGAGATCATATATCAAAACAGGATCTTACTGAAAAAGAGACTTTTAAGGAGCAGCCACTAACTGAATGTATGCTGCAACAGAGATGTGATATTCACAGTCAGAAAAAGTGGGAAACCATATTTTTTTGTATTGGTTTGTGGCAAAGTCAGTAGCAGTAGCCAGACATCACCAAGATAAACAAACAGGTAAATTTCAAATTATGCAAGAGAGAGATTTGAATTTGTTTCAAAAATATTGGACTGTTTTGCTAAAAGGAAGCTGTTTCCCATTTTATGTTACATGATCTTTGACATGACAGTATAAACTGTCAATTTGTTTTCATCACGGCAGAGAAGTTGCATTGTTCTAGAAATCCCTGTTGGGACAGAGAAGAGGTAAAAACAAAGTAAAAAAAGAGCCCAATTCTAGAAGCAGATGGAGGGGCCCAAACACCCTTGTGTGTTCAGAGTTTGGTTAGATGTTACCGTTGTCTTCTCCATATAAGAGTAACAATAAGCCATAGAAAATCAGACTAACCTTAACTGTGGCCCCAGGAAAGAAAAGCCAATTGCCAGTATCCACAGGATCAAGATTATCTTCTAACACAACTTTTTTGTGAGCAGCATTTATGATCAGTGTGTTGTCCAATGCCCAACAGGCTTCATACACATCACCAGCATGAACATAATCCTGTTTCCACTGAAAATGGATGTTCTCCCCTTTAGCATCTTCAGGAAGGTACAAGATGTGGATGATGGTGCTGACGTTGGAAGGAGCGCTGAAAGACAATAATATGGAATTAGACCAAGTTTAAGCCACAGCCAGGAATGCTTTTTCCTCATTTAACACGTTTACTGGGTATGGCACAGTTGTGCTGATGTCCCTTGTATGCTGATAAATCTTCAGTGGAAATCAGAAAATACTAATATCTGCCCTGAGCCAGAGTCCCACCAGAGTCCACATACAGCCAGAACAGATGGCCTTGCTTCAAAGAAAGTGCAAGCTAAGGCAATAAATAACATATCAATGCAAATGTTTGGAGAGCAGGAAAGAAAGAGCAAGGCAACATTCATACTCGATGATGGTCACAGCTCCTAGGTGACTGGGCATTGCTGGGTATTTTGGCCAAAAGGAAATGTGAAGGAAGTGTTTTACAAAAATAAGCTTTTTCCAAAACACAAGAATTCTAGGGAATCACAGATCCAGATAAAGAAGAATGGCTAGAGGGAAAAGGGGTGAATTTTCTCTGACAAATCCGTCCTTCCAGTCCAACGCCTTTCTTTTCACTTTCTGCTTCAAAAACAATACAGAGGAAACAATCCACTTGTTCTCTCTCTTCCTGCTGAAATAGAAAATGAGGGGAGGAGAGGCAGACCTGGAGGCACTAGCAGGCACTGATAAGGGCTTTGAGCTCTGTTTCCCAAAGCCATCCTCAGAGCTGTAAAAGGACTGAGGTTCACCCCAAGCTCTGGGTAAACGTCTTAACATTGCTGCTAGCAATGAAAGGACTGAGGTCTATGTGCAAGGAAAGGATGATGACAATTATTATTTTTGTTTTGTTAATCATCCAGCAAGGGAACTAGCTACATTTGAACCTCAGGCTGCAAGGAGATACAAAAATAGGGTTTGCAAGATGTCAGCTACTCAACCTAGTTTCTGCCTTGGTAGTGATGCTTTGGTGGGTTAATAGTTTGTCAGAGACCATCCAGAGCTTTTAGGGAAAAAAGGCACCAATTACTTGTCTAAATAAGACAAAATAGAGGAACATCTCTTTGTAAAGCAAAACATTGGAGTGTAGTGAAATGTCAAAAAGCAACTGTATTGGGCCCATATTCACACCCAGTACGTTCCCCCACGAACCACCCTGCACTTGCTAAACATTTTGTCTGTCAGGCTCCACTGCAGCGCAGCTCTGAGACATTGTCCTTGCTTCTCCCTGAGCCCACGCACGGCTCCCACCTTCCCTGAGAGATCCTTCCCCTCCCTCCTGGGAGTCCAGAGCTGAAATCCCACTGACACAGCGCACACCGACACTCTGGCACACCACCCACCAACACACTGATGTAACACCCACAGACAAACCAACACGACATCCACTGACGCACTGACACAAGACCTTCCCTTCACAGCTGCTCTCCTGTCCCACCTCTCCCCAGTTCTCCCACCATTCCTTGGAGCTGCATGTAGTGCAGTGAAAGCCACTGGAGCACATTCAAATAAATACTGTAATTCATACGGACCACAGGAGAAACGAGCATCCTTTCATAATTCATCCTCTCCACTTTGCATGACATTGCTCTATTGACCAATTTTCTACTGCCAGCTCCAGCAAAGTTAAAGGAACACAGATCAAACCGTATGTGCATTAGCTTTAAAAAAATTTGGTTTCAAGGGCTTCTATTTGCACCGCCACAAGTCTTGAGTTTCCTGGCTTGCAGAGCTATGAACGTAACTGAACTGGTGGTATGGACTAGGTGTGGTTACTCTGAAGCAACTCCAGTGGCTGCAGTAAAGTTATTCTTGCTTTATATCTTTCTGAGATAAGAATTAGCACCATTAGTTTTACTGAAATTGTTCATAATTTGTTCCTTCATCAATAAAATCATAATCCCACTCCCACGAGGAAAGGGAGGATGAGATACTGAACTCCACAGCCCTGCAGCTAGAGTTTTGCTTACTCATCAGAAGTTAAGTAGCCTTTTGCTCTGCAAATTGTCTCAATAGACTGAAAACAGGCTCAAGCAAATCACCTGTGTGGCACAGACACTAAGGTAATGCAGGAAGGCAGACTGAGATGCTATGAGGACATTACATACGAATGGCATTTTTTCTTCCTCAGCTGTAGAACTATGTTTACATGCCAATGCACAAAATACCTTTCCTAATATTATTTAATAAAACATTGGTTCTGCTCTCTAGGAACAATCCACCTCTGACACTGACTCTCTCTTTAAGGGTGTGCATATTGCAATAAAATATTTTTAAATCCCCATTCATAATCGTTTGTGCTTTCATGTAAACGAGTTTGTTTAAAAACAAGGCATAATTCACCATCATCTTGGTGTTAAGAGTGTTAGGAGCCAAGAGTTTATATTAAACCATAAACTATTTTTATTGAACATTTATCTTACCAAAGTAGAAACCTGTGACACTATAAATTATGGCTCTTGCTGACATCAAAAGTGATGCTAAAATACAAAAGTCATCAAAGTTTTGTTTTTTCAGGCACCTGAACCTACTGGTTATTGGAGTCACATTTCAACTCTGAAGTAATTTTCTTCCTTATCTCCCACATCATCAATGGATGAAATTGTGATTTACTAAACCCAGCAGCAGTTCTGAAATTAGGTTTAGTGACCATAGTTTCACCCCTCATCTTTTAATGTGTATGAACAAGTAGGAACAGAAAAGATAACAATTAAAACAAGTTTTAAAAGAGCCAGGTTTCAACATCACCTGCTCAGCCGGAAAGCAGGAAAATGATTAAAAACTGTAACAAACCTGATTTTCTCCAGCTGAGTCCAATCTGCAGAACTGTTCTTACTGTAGGACACGGTGATGCTGGGATCTGAGTAACTAAAGCGACATGAACCTGATCCTGGGAAAAGCAATAAAACAAGAAGTGTTACGACACAATGAAGCAATAAATGATCCTCCAATAACCACAGCTGCCAACTGCGCCTTTGTCACATCATCGCTTCTCCCAATTTTAAAGCGCTTTGATTGATGATGAAATTTCCTGTGATCTGTTGCTGAAGGTAAACACAAAATAATGCATGCTTTATGAGTCAGTAATAAAGTAGAAATGATAAATCACAGTAGTGCCATGTAATCTCTGCAAATTTCCCAGGGGAAGCCAAGTAAATTACTTAACACCCCCTGCTGCAGGAAAAAAAACACCATATAATGTTTAAACAAAACCTTCTTATTAGAGAATAATCCACATAGCAGAATTCATAAGGAAAACAGCAAAAGACTGTTTTTCATATTATTATATAGAAAAAAAAATCAGAACTAAAAATACAGAAAGTGATAGGAAAATGTATAGAGAACTACATGACCCAAGAGCAAATGTGCTTTAGTAATTTAAAGGAATAAAGACATTGTAAAATTCGTTATTTTAAGGATGCCTGAAGAGAATTAAATTAAGAAATCATCCAATATACTCACTAGAGCCTATAATTAATAATAAACATTTGATGCTGATCTGGGAATCTCAGAACACTTTACAAAAATGAACTAATTAAGCCTTATGGCACTCCTGCAAGGTAGGGTAATATATTTACTTTTGATTTATAAAAGGGTGCCTTCTGGGTGTTGTCACAAAAGATGAACTTAACAATTAATAAAGGGGGCGGTCAGCTTCATGAAAGCAGGGATTGAAAAATACAACCTAGAAAACATGATAAACAACCTGAGTGGTAATTAAATACATTAAAAAAATACTATTTCTCCTCAGACACCAGATAATTCATCCATCTTGGAAAATTCAACACCCAGTGAAACAGACAAATCCTAACCTGTGCTCCAAAGATCAAAATTTCTACTTTATAAGCATGTGGAAAAGTGAGATTCGAAGCAGCAGACATCAGCCACCTTCCGCATTTAAGAGAAGCAGCTCTCAGATAGCACCTCTGATGGCATCAGGATACTAGTGAGTACCACAGCTTTGCTCACAGTAGAAGTATGTATTATGTGTGGTATGAGTAGTATGTTATGTTTATGTGTGCCTCAGATATGCTCAGTCACATTGAAAGTTATGTATATACGTATTTTTATATATGTATAGATGTATATATATACCCAGATGTGGAAACTGCTGACCATAAAATAGTACCGTTTTCCAACTCAGAGTGCTTATTTTTGTAATGAAATAAATGGCCTGATTAAAAAGGTGTTAACCACTTGTACAAGAGAACAGCTTACATGTTTTAATGGGAACATATGTCATGAAGAACAGCGCTTGCAGCCCCAGCTCCCCTGAGGCTGTTCACATTCCCAGCTCCTCAGAACCGCTTTTCTGCTCTGAGGTACACATCACATTCCTCTGCAGAGGGAAAACTACCCCAAAATGTGGGATGAAATCCTATTTCTGTAATTTTGCCTGATACATCAACTAGCATCCTGGAAATGACCCACAAAGTTGCTTTCTTGTATCTTTCACTGATGTTAAACTGTGAATAGAGGAACAGATACTTCCGAGCCATTCCAGCTGCATGTGGTATGCTCAGCTGGTCTGACACGTATTCTTGCTGTAATGAGGCACAGAATAATTAATATTGCAAAGGCAGCAGGACTTTGAATTACCAGCCATGTACCCGAAATGACTACAAAGCAACTGTCTGGTTATGTTTTACTGACAAGGCATTTTATTTCCATCATATTAAAACCAAATGATGTCAGGAAAAGCCTTTGCATTTCATATTTGCCCATCTGCTGAGATGGTCTACTTTACTGAGTGACATCTGCTGTCGGTTCCTACTTCTGTGGCATTTAGGAGTTCCAACCCTTAATCACACTCGTTCATTATATTTCAGGGGAATCCAGTTCAAAAATCAGTGAACTTCAGCCAGTTTAACCACTTTGGCTGGCCAGAGGCTGTGAGGAAAAACAGCGACATACTGAGTTTTCTGTTAGACAGAAATTAAAGGAAGATAAACAGTAAAAATAACCAGCAATATAGACTTTATAACGTGTGCCGTTTCAGCTAGTCTTACAATCAACTTTTGGTACAGCGCTCTTCAACAAAGCCGAGTCCAAATATGCTGCTAGAAAAGGGGAGAAGACCATATTTGCTGCCCATACTGCAAATATTATAGGAAATGAGTGTTCTCTGTCAGTACAACAAACATGAAAATGCTGTCTGTTAAATCTGAATGCTCTCGAACTGCGCAACGAAGATCAAAATTATGGCTTAAAAGAAATGGGGCCACTGAAAAAGGGCTTTGCAAGGTAGATGTGGTAATGCACTTGTGTTACTGTAAAGGGAGCAATGGAGACAGAATGAAAAAAGAGGAGACAAGAACAGGGTTTTATTATTATTTTGATAAGCAGAACAGCTTGTATTAAGATTAAAATTAGTTTGGGAAAGTCATAAAGGTAAATGTAAGCAACAGTTACTGGTTGTGACGACAAATATGTTTTGATATTCTTGATTCAAAAATCATAAGATAGCAAGATGATTTACCTTTTAAGTGTCTAATTCTGTAAAAATTGAACTGATAAAAGAAATAAATTCATCCATTTGAAAGAAATCATCAACAAGGTTCAGGAGTTTTTCTTTGCCATTCAAACACTTTTTTTTTTTTTTTGAATATACAAGAAGCACATGGATCTGGAGTTTAGGTCTTTTGTAAAAGCAATATTCATCTTAGCTTAAATTAAGAGTTTCTTCCCAAGAAAATGGAGGAGGGTGAACACACAACTGCACTCCAGGACAGGGTTTACTGAGATGTTATTGAAAACCACTGGCTTTCAATATAATTTTCAATATTACTTTCAATATTACTTAATACTATTAATATTACTCCATATTACTATTATTTCAGTAAACCTAAACTAAGATTATTGAAATAATTTTACAGAAATCTATACTCTGAGTTTCTGAACAAACAAATGATCAAAATTCAAGTAGCAACATGGCAGGAACTGATGGCAAATTCCCGCAGTGATGGGCTGTGTCCTGCATGCTGCTTCCAGCCATCGTCATAAACCACTTGTCAGCCCTGAGCAGAGCAGCAGGGGCACCATGTCCAGCTGTAAATCCTCATACCCCCCTGTCCTCCAAAGAAAAAGTTGTACAAGATGACATAAAACCTTTCGAATGGCATTAGAATAGGCTTGTTTTAAATCAAGAATGCCCAAGTTTTGAATTAGCCATGAAAACGGGTGATAAAACATGCACAATGATTACCATAAAGAAGTCTGCATTAGTGAGTTATTGCATTAGAGAAAAATGCAGGTTTTTTTCTTAAGCCGAGTATGTCACAGCAAAACTGATACCTTGGTGAGATTATGGCTGGCTAAATCTGACTAAAAGTTAAGATTATACTTTCTATATATTTATTTGAGGAAGAGAGGGGAACCAAACCACCCTCCAACCAAGAATAGCCCATTTTTTTAATCTACATGTGTATAGGCAAGCTCGTCCTTGGGTTTCAGGAACAAAGTAATTTTCTCCTTTGAAATTATTTTTCTCCTTCTGATAGGCTTCTAGCCGAAGTTCAGAGACTTCTAAAACTTTTGGAAAAAAGCTAAAGTAGACACAACCTTCATGGATTTAATTTTAAATGACACATTTGAAGATCAGACAGCAAGTTTGTCTGTTATCAAAAACAACGCACAGCTTCCGTTATAAAACTCAGCTATTTTCATATACTGAATATTCTGAAACACTAGTATATTTGGATTGTGCTTTACAAGCTTGGATTTCACCCCAAAGCAAATTTTAATAAAATAAATTTTGCTTAAATTTGAATCCAGACACTGATGCTAATAGGGGAAAGTTTTGACTGGCAGAACATGCGAATGCTAGACAGCTCCTGACTGCTGCTTTGTTAATTCTACCTAAACCAAATAGGAAAGAATACAATAGGGAAATAGAAGTACGTTTCTCGGTTGCTTTGCTACTTGTTTCAGAGGATTAGTAACCCATACCCAGGACCTGACTAGCACTGACCAGCTGCAACATGTCCAGCGGAGATGGTCGTGACTTTTGCCTTTTTCTCTAAGCCTTGTTAAGCTGATTTTGGTTTCCTTCCATGCCATCTAAAGTAACAGTGAATAATTTACATACCTTATTTTTAAAAATGTCATGTAGGTAGAAGTACTAAGAGCATAGTGCTAATATTTCAGGAGAGATGTTATGAAGGTACTTCATGTCAGGTATTTGTATCCAGGTATTCAGTTATTTGTATCCAGGCTGACAATGGCAGGCAAAATTAATTCTCACTACGGCTTTGCCTCCAACTGTGTCAGATTTACAGAAACCCAAGTCATACGGCTGTTGGTCTCTGAGATTTCTCGACAACACTGATTAGAAGCTGGTGTTTTGCTGAGATAAAACTGGGTGCCATCTGCAAGGGAAGCAATATTTTCCTCCTTACAGCCTGTGACGTCCTCTGCCTCTTGACAACCTCTTGATAGTTCCTGCGAGTGCTTCTGTGGATAAGCAGATGAGATATCTAATGCTGGCTGTAAGAAGAATGAGTCTAATGTGGAACTGTGCAACAAAAAAATCACAGAAAAAACTGTAGAAGGGTTTGAATTGTGTCCTCTGGCCTGAAAAACAAAAGGGAGCTGAAAAGAATCGTGTTTATCTAATGCTAGAAGATTGCTTTGATTCATTTTGCTAATGTGATGAATAATGATTAGTGTTTGCTAGGGATTATGATTTGCTGATATCACTTGAATTAAGCCAAACTGGGTAGTATAAATTACCAGTAGTCAAATTTGGCTAGCTTTCGAATAGTTTTTTCCAAATTAATGAACCATACAGTCTGGTATAATGAACACTCCACAGATCCTTTTTTTTTTTGGTGTTCAGACCACAAATAAATATTTTAAGTGTAAAAAATCTTCACATTAAAAACTGCAAGAATTGTTTTCTATTTTGTAATTTTAGTCTATCTTTTCATGGAAATAATTAAGTGTTTTTATTGCTGGCTACTTTTTTCTCCCTTGTGAGTAGAGCATTTTGACTATCTGTGCCCTTTTGTGTGTTCTCATAAACAACTGGAGATAAATACCTGCCAGTAGAAAACAAAAAAGTCAATGGTGTTTGCCTTTGGTAAAAATCAGTTATATTCTATCTTTGGTGAGAATTATGAATTTTGAAATAAAGTCTCACCTATTTATGTTCAGCAGGTTTCAGAGAGCAACTAGCTTTTTGTCCACTGGCAGCTTTAGGTTGTTGTTTCATTTTGGAAATACTAGGTAGTTATATCTAAATAAAAAGAAAGGGTTGGAAATCTTGCTAAAAGCCTCCACCATAAAACTGTAGAAGATGAGAAGAATATTTACTAAATACATTTGACAAAAATGAATCAGAAGGACTTCAGAAATGAAGTCCTCAAATGTAATTGGAGGTCAAACCCCGATGGGCCAGCTGTCCTTGCCCAGAGGGTGGCCCTGGCTGGAGCATGGGGGCAGCACTGGAGCAGATGACATTCCATGGTCCCTTCCCACACGCCTCCTTCCAGGATTCCCAATAACAGCAAACGTACTTTTAAAGAATTAATGCAGCTAATTTCCTTTAGAGGAGAAGTACAGTCTGAGGAAATACTTATCTGGCAAAACTTCCTCTTAGTCTATTTATATTCAGAGATATGATGTGCTTCCTGTGCTCACATAAATTTGCTATCTTCTAATGGAGAAGATCAGATCACAATTCATACTTCTTTTTGTGCTGAGCACATTAAGGACAGAAAAATAAGCCAGGCAGAAAGCTGTATTTCCCTTATGCCAGTTTCCAATGCATTCTGATGTAAAGATGCTCAGCTATTTATAGCATCTCTTTCTGAGATACAGCTGGCAGGTATGTACTTGGGTACTTTGTCTGTTGCCAAACAAATAATTAAATGATGCTTCTAAATTTAACCACATTCTTAAGTGCATTAACATTGTTTAGAGTGCCTTGCTGAAGGCAAAGTCAGTGAACTTGTTAAGACCTAGATGTAATGAACATCCAGTAATTATGGCTACTGAAACAATAATATCATTAACTCCCCAGAAATACTCTTACAGTGGTTCTCGAATGTCTGACCAAGCAGCAAGCCCAGTGCTCAGTAAGAATTTTCTGCTTGTATACCTATATTGCATGCTTTAACATGATTGCCATTAAGTACTTAATATCAGATTATGTGGAGATCCTCTACATGAGAGGTGGTCTTCCATTGAAGCTAGGCAAAATTTAAGTTACACCAACTTAAAGTAGTTCAATAGAACAGTAATGTGTATTGATAAGTAGAAAAGTACATTCTGTTTAACCCTGTTTAGCAGCCCGGGTCAGCTGTGAAGGTCAATAATCAAGAGCATAAGGTGCTCATAATACTGCAGGAAGGTACATGATATTTTATTTAGATCCCTACAGCCACTCCAGAGCCAGTAGAAAACATACATTGGTTCTAAGAACTGCTGTGTAAAAGGAGATATCTTGAATATAAAAATCTGAAAGTACTTTCCTTGCCTGCGTTAGTGGAGTTCCCAGGCACCAAGATAATCTGGGAAATATCTTTTCTCAAGCCAAGTCCTGAGCTAAGTGCTCTTTTCTGAAACCTGTAAAACTGACTATCTGCTTCTAACTTTGTATGTGAGTAAATAATAACTGGTTTGGCGAAAGCCTTTTTCTGCAGTTCCTGATAGGCTATTTTCTATTTTTATCTGCTTTTGCTTTCATGGAAACCCCCTCCCCGCCCCCACTGGGGAGAGACCCAGGAGCGTTTTGCCAGGCTGGGGGCTTCTCTGTTCCCCCCCCCTCCCCGGGGAACTACAGGTGCTTTGTTGTTTGAGTTAATTCAAAAATGGACAATTTTAATCATGCAAAAGTGTTATCCCCATACAATGACATGAGCAGGATTAAGATGAAAGTCAGTCTGTAATCCAGCATTTATTATTTGCAGCAAGCAATTCTGTAATGGCCCGCGTTTGGCCGCAAGGCCATGGCTCAGCCACCTGCCCTGGCTCTGAATCCTGAGGCTCTCTCTGTCTTCTCTGCTTTTCTCCGTATTGTAAATCTGCAACGCTCACATTTTAATTCCTAACAGAGGCAGAGGAGCCCTGGTATGGAAGTAATAAAGACAGTATTTCATTGTAACCTTGGACTAGCCAAAACAACACAAATCATTTTACCCCAAGGCCATTAAAATGTCTTTCAAATAGGGCATTAACTTTAAACCCTGGTTTCAATCTAGGTATTATCTAGGCAGCCCCTCCTGTATAACTCAGCAAAATCAATAAACACCACCTAACATTTCCACATGCTATGTGAAGTGTGCTAGATGATGTTACTTACATGTCTTACTCTTTCACATTAGATGTAATTTATAACCTATGCATCTACACAAAGGACTTCTCTGCCAGGAAGGTGAAACCAGCGGTTTTCATGTCAGGTGATAGCAAATGGCAATTTGTGTGGCAAGTCAAAAACCTTAATATTGTTTTATCAGGGGGAAACTGGGAAACGAAGCAAGCAGAAGAAATGCAGAATGGTGAATGACACCAGTTTTGGCATTGAATTACATCAAATTCTCAACCTTTTCCCACGTATATAGGAAAGAAATTAAGATAAAACAACCCGGGGGGTTCAAGATATATTCGGTGCTCTGTCCTCGCTGCTTAGAAGGGACTGGATCTAAATATGGCAACAATCAAGCTTAATTTCATAATCTCATTTCTTATGGATATTAGTGCTTTAAATTACCTATTGTAAAAACTGGTTTTATGCATTACTTGAGCTCAGTTCATACAGGGTTCTAACACAATTTTTATTAAGCAGTTTTTCAGCAATGAAATCCTTTAGAAACTCATGCTAGCCCAAAAGTGCTCCACATTCGCCTAATGCAAGATAATCTATCTGTCCTGTGGCCACCAGAACTGGCCAGCCTCTTCACTGCTTGTACCACTATCAGCATGGCTGTATGGACATGCCATACCTGCACACCAAACCTGGTGCTTCCTGGAAGGCACTGGAGCAGGAGAAGTTTGGGTGACTGAAGGAAATCATCTGTGCAGGTGACTAAAGCGACAAGGTGGCTGAACATGCCCACAACATTTGACGCCACAATTTTTCCATGAGTTTTTTTTGAGTTCAGCTAACAAGATAGTGAGGGATTTAGAAGATCAAATATTCTTCCACGCTGAATTCAGAAGGGGCTTATTTTTCACTTTGCTATTTCTCTAGAGACATGTGAGTGAATTTTCTTAGCAATTCTGAAGGAAATTACTCATGTCTGTCCAGTTCAGCTGAGGGCAAGTCCAGTGCTACCTCAGAAAATGGTTATTACAGCATTTGTTAGTCATCTGATAGCTTCTGCTAATTGTAAAACTAACTGAACAAAACTGGAAATTAAGAGAAAATGATCAGCAATGGTGCCTCTCAGCCAAAGCTAAGGCAAATTTAACAAAACATGTTTGGATGTGTGAATTTCTATCGAGTAGTCTGAGTCCAAGCAGAGGATAAACGGACGTCATAAAAGCAGTACTGTCAATATAACAGCTGCCACCAGAACTGAATTAAAACATGATAAACATATAAATGATAAGTGTTTTCAGATTGTTGCATGGGGCCAAATGCAGTCATCATTGTTCACGTGGTTGAGTCAAAGTGGAATAGAGATGTTTCTGGCAGGAAGGAGAAGGAATCACCATCCTGCGCAGATGCTCTGCAGAGCCCTCCAGATGCTGCTCAAAGGGACAGCCTGGAGAGAGGCCGTTTCCTCCCCAGAAATACATGGAGGTCAGTGAAGCAGCTGCACTCTTAAAGTAATTAGATAACTTTTGTAACATTATTTTTTGTCCATTGCAGTCTTCTATTTGCTCAGGTTAATAGTGAAGTAAATGTGTTTTCTGAAGCATAGAAGCTTGGCAGCTGAGGACTAAGCCAAAAGGCACATTCAACAATACTGATTATTATTATTAATAAATAAAAATTAGAATAATCTGTATTTTGAATATGCATCAGGGTAAAAGAGAAGTACTTCCATTATCTACTCAATCAATTACATTTTATAATTTAATTCTGCAAGACGTACACTGGTAACGAAAGAAAATTGCCATTATAAAAAAAGAAGGAAAATAACTAAGCCAGGAAAAAAAAAGATCTTTTTACTGAAGGTGATAAACGCTATCTGTGCTTTGTCTTCAACAAGCATCACTGACACCCTTAGCCCACAATTTGCTGAGCAAAACAGCTCTCATGCAGATCACAGCAATCTTGGTAGTTCAGGAAAAGTAATAGAGGCTGCTGGTTAATGATTCACTAACCTGATGTCTCAAGGTGAGGCAGGACATGACATCAAACCCCTTTTGGAATCATTATGTCAAAGATCTGCATCCAAATCAGTGACACTTGCTCATATGGTAAACCAAATGCAATCAATAGTATGTTTTAAACAGTTTTCTCCCTGACAGAGGACTGTGAAATCAGCCAGCATTAAAAATAGACTGTAAATAAACTAAGACAAATTGGAAATTCTTGGTATGTGCACTGCACATGCACCTCACCTTTTAAAAATTGACAGTATAAGTATAAAGTCATTGCAGGTAATACAATTACTCTTCAGCTAAGTACAGCTGGTGGTCTGATGGATTTAAAAAGCTCAAGAAATTTGAAATGAAGATGGGTAATTACTCAACCAGAAAATAAAGTTGCAAAAGTGGAAAGTGTGTTGAATAAGATTGGAGAAATTATTAGATTTGTTACTGGTTTTAGCGATTATACAACAATACTGTAAATGAGATATTCATGCATGCAAAAGAAGAAAGTTTAGCATTTTTTTTTCCCTTTTGGGGAAGATAGAAAATAGAGACAAAGGGGTTACCACTGAAGGAAGACCACCCGAGTAATATCTCTGCACCCAGAATTAGTGAGGTTTTGTCCTTACTGAAAAGTCCAGAATAGCTGAATACCAATAGTAATATTTTTCTTCAATAATATTTTAACTGTATTAAAACCAATAGATACACACGTTTATCCTTGCTATAGGGTTCCATTAGAAAGGTATTAGGGGAGGTTAATGAGCTGCAGGTAGGTATGGCTAGTGATTGTAATAAATTTGTTTTATTCGTATGGAACCCTGTAGGTTTTATCTTTGTTAAATACCCTTGTAATCAACAATAAACTTGGTCATCTGATGGATGTTTAGACAAAATAAGTTGGAAGAATGGAAGGGACAATAGCAACAGATGGCAGAGAAGTGACTGGATGATGTGAAAGACGCTAATATGCTTTAACATTTGGTCAGCCTTGGAATGGTCAGGCAGTTGAACTAGGTGATCATTGTAGGTCCCTTCCAACTGAAATATTCGTTCCATTCCATTCCATTCCATTCCATTCTATTCTATTCTATTCTATCCCAGAAGCTACAAGAAAAAAAGGGCCATTCTTACTCTATGAGTAAGGTCCAAACGCTTCTGGTTCCAGACCAATGTACATATCATAACATGAGTGACACATCTTTTGGATAATACGTACTGGAATTTTCCTGTGAGGACAAACAGAGTCCATCTGGTAAAATCACGAAGCACTCTCCCAGATTAAAGCCTACTACTAAAACCCCAAACTGAAAACTGTGTTTTTAATGAAGACTGATGTGCTAGATGCATGTTTTTCTTCACACCAAGTCTTTTCTCTACCAATAGCAGGGAATAAGCATATGATCCATGCAGCACCTAAGGAATAACCCTATAATAACCCTATAATAACCCTATAATACCTAAGGAATTTCCAGTGTCAAGCCTGTTGGTTGTCCAGGCATTGAAGGTCACCTTTGCTCATGCATCCTGCCCCTTCGAGTCTTTCATGTTAACAGTGAATAATGCTCGCAGAGAGAGGCACCTTCTTCGCCAGCTCAGTAGTACTCTCAGTGCCCACCAGAACTTTAGGGACTGGGTTTTATGATTTTATTTATTGCAGGAAGAGTTATTTTGCATCATCTCGAGTTTCTTATAAGATATTTCATTTTTCACGGTGAATATATACTTCAACATTTTAAGGTATGCCATGGTCTTGCCACTTTAAATCTGAAGTATAAAAACTGGTGTCCTAGGAAATGGGTAGCTGTCACAGACTTTCTGTATATCCTTTTCTGGATGCCAGGAATTCTGGCATGATCACCACTAAGCTAACAGAAAGGTGTTTCAGAAGACTGAATTAAGCATAAAACAAAAGAAAGATTACAGTTAACTTTTCTTGATATAGCTTGGGCATGGACACTGATGGATTTCAAGATTTATCTAACATTTCTTGATTTCTAAATAAGATTTTACATACTTTTAAAATTTCCTTTTTACATTCGCTCTCTGTTAAGTTCACTGCAGTCCTTCATAGGATAATTAAATGATGCTTATATAAACATAGTATATAAATGTAGTATCTCCACTACAAGATCCCAATGAATTAGAAAGCAAATCATCTCTGTCAAAATGTGCTATTTCTGTATATGAGACAGCAGTGTGCAGAACTGATAACAATGAGTTGCTGAGAGATTTCATTCTTGGGAATTCATGCAAATTATTTTTTTTGCTTTAGTAACATATTACATGGCACCTTTTGTATTTAATTTCAAATTCCCTTTTGCATTAAACCAAAGCCAATGCTACACACATGAAATGATAATAACTCAAGTAAAATCAATTAGGGAAAGACTGGTTACGATCAGAAACAGATTGAAAATATTGCAAGTCACCCATGTGCCATAGAAAGGTAGTTTTGGGGGTAACTGAAAGTAAGGATTAATGATTGAACCAAAGCAAAATCTGTCAGATTTGGGAACCCAACTTTTGCAGAATTTATCATGATTTTTTGGAAAGGTGAGTCCAAGTCTTGAGCTTTGTGTTTGACTCAGAGGCACTGTGGAGGAAGGAAGGATGGAAAGAGCCTGCCAACGCTGAATGCCCCACACAGAGCATGCACAGCCCACGTACACCGCAGCCACAGGAGCATATGCTTGAAGAGGACACACAAGGAACAACACATGAGCAGAACCACTTGCACACCTCACACCTTGGCATCATTTCCTTAAAGCCTTTCCTCTTCTCCTTCTGGGATTTCATGGGTCTCTCTTCCTGTGCTTAGGTCAGTTGCTAACCTCAAAGTAAAATGAGTCACCTTCCATCTTAGTGGCCTCCACTAGTGACAGATCATGCTTGTCCCTGGAGAAGTTCAGGGATGTAGCTCAGGGCAAAAGTCTGAGCTTTGGAATGAGAAATAGAGAATAGTTCAGCTAATGAATCAGACTAACACTGTGTGGTAGCTGCATCCAGAGGCTTTTGTGCAATATGCTGCAATCCCACACTGTCAAATTACATGTTCTGGCCTAAGAGCCCAAAGGCATTGCTTTAAATATCTCAATTAACAATCCCACTGAACATTAAGGAAACTGTTAGACTTTGTCTTTCATATGTCAGGGTTTGGTCTTGGAGAACTGTAGCCATGGATGATTAGCACATGCAGAATAACTGAAATTTTCTGCACACTTGGGCAGAGAGTGCATGAATGTAAATGCCACCCCAGCCCTGGACCAAAAGGCAATGCCACCCGCTCCAGGTGGCTCCAAGTGGATGCTGTGTGGCAGACAGGTTGCTCTCACTTGGAAAGGAGACTGCACAGTAATGTTGTCCTGAGTGCCGAGCAGGCCTTACTAATTACCTTTTCACCCTAATTAAGCCTTGATCTTAAGTGTGCCTTTTCAACCCTGTTGCACTTTAAAGGGCAAGACTACCAAAGAGGTGACACATGAGGGAAACGACACAGAATGTCAACTAATGAAAAATTCACTAGGGTGTTGCCCTTTCTGACCACACAGTCCAAAAGGATCTGGGACTTATGGTGAAATCAGGACCATTTTTTGCTTCATTTCCCAGTCCTCATCTGGTTATATACCTGCAAATACGAAATTCCATCTGATGATTAGTGGTGAGAGATATCAAAGGTTATGCACTTTAACGTGGCCAAAGCTAGGTGACAAACTTAATATAAAGATATCCCCCAAAGATTACAGCTTAAGCTATTCCACGCTCGATGGAAAGTGTTAAACATTCTTTAAAAAAAGGCAATTCCCTTGGCTGAATCCCTAAATAGGGGTATGATTAAATCGGACATTTGGGAATAAGGCGGAAACTGACAAATGCCTAGTTTAGATTTATGATTTTAAAGCCAAGTACTGCTGAGCTCAGCAGCAGTCCCCCGGCTCATGCCGGTTTTTATCAGTTACAAAACCAATCTGTATTTCAAGGCTAACATAGGCACTTGGGGAAATGTGATACATTTTGAAGTTCAGGCTGAAATTTGATTTACTGAGATGTGCACCTACCCACCTTCTGCTTCATCATAACAGAGGTTTTAGTGGTTCCTACCGGTGCATGTTAAGTTATTCTCACCATATATTCATGACAATCGTGTCATATAGGGTATTTCCTACTCAGCCTGTCCTTACCCTTTTTTATTTGACCTTCCCCAGCTGATAGGAACAAAGGCTACTAGTGAAATCTGAAGTCTAATTTTGAAAGTTCTGGGAGGCTGCGCCCCTCTGCAGTTCACCTGCAGTGGACACCAGCCGCTCAGCCATGACATCAAACGTTTCCCCACCAACCTGTCCCACTCACACAGCTGTTAACCACTCTGGGTCACTGTAAGAATAATCCATACACATTTTTTCTAAATTTTCCTGAAAAGCGAAATTCCTCCACCATCACAAAGCTGTAGCATTATAAAAGTCACCTCTCCTCGGGCACAGCCAAGGGTGTGAGGGCTTCTGTGGGCAAGTGGCATGTTCCAGCAGATCAAGTGAGCTGCTCCCCTTGCACTGGCTGGATGAAACTGCAGGGTGGCTCCAGGCTGGTTTTCGCTGGAGGTGCCCAATATTTATGCAATAGTTCAGTTTAGGAATGAAGACATTTTTTCTGGCTTTTTAAAAACAGTTATTCAAAATAAAAATATTGATACCAGTCCTTAGAACTATTAACGTTGCAGTCAGTTACAGGGTGACAGGTAATGATGACCTCAAATAGTCAAATGAACAACTTCAGGTAAAAACAAATTTAAATGATGTATTTCTGAGCCTTCTAGGATTTTGATTTCCAATCCATTAAAAAACCCAAGCTGCTTGCCAAGCTACCTGATAGCTCTTATTTCCAGCTGAGATTTCCAGAGTTTAATCACATGTCTGCTGAGATACTTTTGGAAAATTACTTTTTTAAAAATAGCAATATGATTTGGAAGCACACACCCAGAAGTCCATAGAGGAAGCAGACTACATTTCCTTCTTGCTTTTTTATTGAACCATTTATATAATAAAAATATTTTTCCTCCACATTTTGAACACTGAGATATGACTTAAAAAATTAAGTGTGTTCCCAATTTGCCCTCAGCCCAAGTCACAACTTCTGCCATAATTTATTGCCACAACTACACAGCAAAAATGTGCAATAACTTACAGCAGGTATTCTGAGTAATAACACATACAATCACACTGTTGATAATATTAACTAAATACTGTTTAGTTTTGGTCTGTCCTACCTATTCTGTTTGTACAGATGTGTTAAAAACAGCACTACTTAGCCATAACTTGGAATATATCAAGGGATTAAAATGTTAAAACAGTTCATTCTTTAGAAACAGTAATCACACTTCAGAGAAAGAGCAAGAAATTACAATGTTATCCATCAGGTTATATAGGAAGTGGGAAACAAGAAAAACTAAACAAAACAAAGAAACAAACAAAAAAACCCAACCAAACAAAAAACCCAAACCAAACCAAAACCAAAAATCAAACAACACAACCAAAAAATCCCCCAAAAAACCCACAAACAACCAAAACCAACAACAAACCCAAACACGACTATGCCACCCATCATCAGAGTATCGACTGGAGTTTCTCCTTTCCAAAGTTTAGGTAAAAGATTTTTTTAATCCCACATATTGAGTGGAACATTGACCAGAAAGGTAAATCTGAACTTGAGGGCCATTTTCCTTTACAGCAATGACTTTTAACATTTTCTCAGGTGAAAGAGTGAAGTAAACTTACCAAGGGAAAACTGAAGGACGGATGCAGTAGTTGTGTTAAGGCCAGTGGTGGTCTACAGAAGGAAAAGCAAACAGCAGAGTGGTTGTGTTAGATCAGCAAAACAATACATTCATCATTTGTTTTTCTTCAAAAGCATGGAAACTCCCTGGATACCTAGATCTCCAGAGCATAAAACTATTAACAACCAGCCCTTTCAGGTTGAGTGATCATGGACATTTCTGTTATGTCATTACAATTATTGATATCTCATCATATGTCAAAGACTATTGTTTCTCTTTTTTTTTTTTTTTTTTTTTTTTTTTTTTTTTTTTTTACTGTATTAATGTCTACAAACTGAGCACATTTACGTAAAACATTGGCACTTGACCAGTGTTTAGTAGATTGAAAAACAATCCTGTGGTGTATGGTCAGCTTAGTATAAATCTGTATATACCGAATGGCTTTCACTTATTTGTTCCAGCACTAATAAGAACTAAAAATGTTAATAAATAAATAATAAAAATAACATTAAGTAAACTTCAAATAATAACATGGAATATTATGAGGGAATAACAAAATCTAAGTCTTCAACAGCAAATGAAACAAAAACTTGGTGATGTTACATAATATATACAATGAAATTTTGTGGTAGCATCTATGTGTTGTTGATATCCAACCAAGACCTAGAAATACGCAGAAAACACTGAGCAGCTTTCTCTGTATTCAGCATACCACCCTCCTTTGAGGACTTTCTTTCTCCCTTCTTTCAATGCCCCTGTATTTCAATAGTTCAAACCAGGATTGTTTTCCTGAAAATGCTATAAAATAAAAAGCACTGGAGTGTTGCGAAGGACATGTGTTTATTTTTAATTCATTTTGAAAGCTGGACTTTCTGTTACTGCTACAGAACAAGCAAGGCAGAAGCACTGCCTAAAACCACTGCCTGATCTAGCTATTTTGTCAAAGAGCTGAAAAAGCATTGCAACTGTTAAGCAAGCAGAAAGATCAATTGGAGATTTCACCCTAAAAAGAGGAGGTTCAAAGTCTGGTTTATTTGCTTCAACAAAAAGATAATTTATCATCATAAGGAGATTGTAAAGGCTACATTGAAGAAGAGAAAATGTACAAGCTGAAAGACACCAGCGACATTACATCAAAAGAAAACAGGGAAAAAGACATGACCTGGGCAGACAGTATGTTTACACAATCATAAAAGAAGTCATCTAATTGGAAGAACAGAGACAACAAACACCTTAAAAAAATTCATCTGATACTGTTGTCAGTGATGCCTGCATCCTAGATTTCAAGACCTTGAAGTTGTCCTCCCACATCAGACCCTACATGCCAATAATTCATGTCATTTCCCATGAGAGCAGCAGCAGAGTCTTCCATTGGATGTACTCTTTGTGATCTGCATCCATGCACCACGTCATAACGTGGATATGCCACAGAGAAGACAAATTTCTGAGCAAATGCAGCCGCAGAAGAAAGTTCCTGAGGTCAGCAAGCTTTGGCTACCAGATCTCAGCTGGGAATCTGCATGGAGGCAGCTCCAAGTGGAGCACCCAGAGGACTTGAATGATCCTCCTGCTTTGCTTGTATGAGCGATGTAGAGGAAAGCAGATGCTAGGTAAGAATGAAAGAAAAAGTGGTAATCAGCAAAATATAGCTAAATATTTGAGCTCACGGACACTAAACTGTCATTGTCTAAAAAACCCACCACCCATGTAAAGATTAGACTCAATGACTTGGAAGATGCTACATTCTTTCAAGCACCCGTTAACTGTGGCAGTATTACAAAGGCAGTTTTATCAGTATTTGGTAATGATGAACAGTATAATTTCTGCATAATTTCCCTGAGCCACACTGTGAAAGCAGAGATTCTTCCATTATCAGGTATTCCAGTGCTCTTTAGTTATCTACTATGCAGACAAACATGAAAACTGCTGAGAGAGATCTCTCTCATGTCTGAAGTCCCTTATTACTCTGTGCATCACTGCATGGCACTGAACAAAATCTAGTTCTAAATGTAGATGTTTTCTGGCTGTTATTTAGGACTCCATTGATACAGAACAAATGTTACCTCTCAGTCACCTGTATAGGTTTTTCTGTCTTTAGAGACTTTCAAAAGAACTGCCGTATCTTTGCAAGGGTATATACAGAATGTATATTCAAATATGTATGATTAAGACATTCTAGGTGATCATGCCCTCTGTTCCCTTCCATGTACTAGCATCAGTTTTTAGGTAGCTACATGTTAAATCAGTTTGAATAGCAGACTTCTGTTAAACTAAAAGTATTTTTCATTTGCAAATCAGTTATAACCTGGATTCATTTTCTGGTGTGACAGGCGATGGGGCAGTAGAGCAAAAGGGACTGGAGTTCTTCCAGTGCCGGTGTGCACTTAGTTGAGGTATTCATGGAATGATGCCTTTGAAAATAATGGATGGAGACCTGCATGAGTTGACAGGAGGTTTTGGTGTGTTTTGTTTCTTTTCTACATACATATTACATACAGGAAGGAACTTGTTATAAATATTAAAGAATGGGATCTTCACTAAGATGCATTGAAGATCAGCTGATAACAAGATATGCTTTAGGAGGGTGCATAGAAATTTAGGAAATTTATCACAGCTATTAATGCTCTGTGAACTAAACCAGATTCAACAGGACAGATTGCCAAGGTTTCACAATCATCTCAGATAGCAGCATTTAAAACTACTTGAAAATTTGGCACTACCTGTACATAATGTTTACTTAAAATACAGTTTTCCTCTCTTTGGAATATTCCTAACAGGTAATTTTAGTCTCTCAATAAAAACAGGGAAGATGCATTTACATAACTCCTTTAAAAACACAGTCACATCCCCATTTATGTCCATTCTGTCAGGATTGATGCAGTATTAGGTATCACATTTATCATGCCAAATAATAAGGTGCTTTCTGACTTGAGTTATGAGTACCTATTATATTAGTTTACATTCAATTAATTCTGTTGTGCAAGTTCTAATTTGAAAACAAAACCCTTTATCAATGTTCAGTAGACCAAATCACCAAGAAATTAAATGTACCAGTTATCATAGAAGAGGTGTTCACATAGACTTAAACTAGACTATGTTGTAAGTCACTTCAGTAACGCTTTAGAAAAAAGCATTAGACATACTAAAAACTTTTTGCAAAGTTCTGTGAAGGACAACTAAGTCCAGATGCTGCAGAGAAGCTGCGAGGGAGCCTTCAGTAGTTGTTTTCTTTGCTTGCAGCATCTCTGACACCGTACATCTTTCCAGAATTTTGCCACTGGTAAATTCTCACCAACAGCCATAGAAGTTGGCATTAAGAAACCCTCTGCCTGCAGAAACAGGCAGCTGCTGGGAGTCAGGAGAAGAGAGGGAGACCAAGGAAGCAAATCAGCAGCTGTCACAGCTGTTGATATAATACATTCTGCAAATTCAACTCTTCTTGACTAAGTATTTTGAAGCAATAATGTGGCAGTAGGAGCCACGAACAGGAACTGAGATTTCAAGAGCCATTTCAAGCAGGGACAGACTAGGATTCAAATGGTAAAGGTGGTAGCATAAAAATGCACAATGATTGAAGAAATGAAACAAGTTTTAAAATTAGTGACAGGAAGAGATATGTTGTGAAATTGTTGAAACATGACTATAAATCAGAAACAGTTTGGTTCTCAGAAAACAAGGATTTAAACCTATGTACATATTCAAAAATAAAACTAGGTCAGAACTCTGGCATGAAGACTGTCCTGTGCTCAATCAAAACCTTCAGTCATTAGCATGTTCCTTCAGAAGGTTTTCATTTTTCTGCAACACTGCCATAATATTTATAAACAATTCCATTATTAGGCCGCTAACTGTTTATAAGCACAATGATTTTTTCAGCTGATTGTTTAATCACACCACTTTGGCATAATAAAATTTTTTTCCAGGCTCCTGATGCCATGGTAGAGCTATTTTACCACATGGTAATACGACAAATACAGTCCAACACCACATTTTGAGGCCAATTTGTGATTACTAAGGATAGTCTAAATTACATATCAGCAGGGAGAAGACAGCTAATTAATGATGTTTCAAAACCCTCATAGCTGAGACCCTGGTTTTGCTAAATGTCATAAACAGATCATTTTTTCAAGGGGTGTTACTATGCTCAATACTACAACTAAAAGTGAGTTTAAAAATTGGGAAAAATAGCCCAGTGGTGTGACTTCATTTTTTGCACAGGACATAAACCAATGCATCTCTAGTTAATGAAGCATAGTACATTCAAATAGGATTCAAAGTAGCAGAGGTAATTTAGCATCCCTGTCAGGATTCCCTTGGTGGAACTGGCTGCAAGGGAAATGACTGAAAATATCCTTTATCTGTAAAACATCTGAATTAGTTTTATATGGGTTTATGACTTTCAGTCACCACACCAGCAATATCTACATTGCATTTGTGGCATTCTGGTCTCAGTTAAGGACGTAAAATTAACCCCGTTAAAAGAATTGTTACTGTCTGAAATGAAGAGAAGATGCCTGGCCAAAACCACATCTATTTTATGGCCCTCTTCCATGTGTGCTCTTCAAATAGCTCTAATCAGGCTCTCCCTCCACCCAGAAGACTGTTCAAAACATGAAAATTAATTTTGAATTACACAGGCTTTGAGCTGATCCTTTAATTTTTCAGTTCTTTCCAAAACTCCCATTTTACGTACATTGTTGCAGTTAGCTACCCAGCATCAGCATGTGGGCATTGGTTATTTATCTTTCAATTCATTTTCCATATGCAGATGATGACAAGTTAATGCAAATTGCACCATGTTGTTTCTTACAGCAATTTTATGACCAAACTAACCTGCAATTAAATTAATTCTGTCACCTTCATCATGACTCAATTTGTTACATACACTTTCCTGAGACTGGCAGGTGCTTGCCCCAGGCTGCATTTAAGCCTGTAGAATGCATTGTTCACAAGTGATGTTTTACAGTCAAATTAACATTTGTCAACAGCAACAAGAAAAAAATAGGACACAGCTAATAAAATAGGGGAAGAAAAATGAACCTTTTCTAGATTTTATTGTCAGAAATAAAAAGAGAATGATGTCAGTTTGACAACACAGTTCTATTAATATTTCTTTGCTTTTCCAGTCATTTATAGATACTTTAAATAATTTGGATGCACAAGAGACTTTCCCTTGCAAACTACTGCAATAACCTTGGGTTAGCATCTATAGTTTAGAACACTGGGATGCTCTCGAGGTGCTCTTCTATGCCCCTATCACCTTGCTTAAGGGTGTCTCCACTGAACATCAAACTTTCAAAGCACCCCAACATTTCTGCAGCCTCGGCGGCCTCGGTTCATAGCCTGCAGTCCCAGCCCCAGCAGATGAACCAGCCTTCACTCACCAGTTCTCTGGGACCATACGGCTCGCAGAACGTGACGGCATTGCCATGCATGATCACCCCACACTGCTCTCCAACCTCGCAGTTGCTGCACTCCAACCTGCAGGAAGAAACACCATGTTCAACATGGAAAGCAGAAACTGTATGTTTGAGACTGCATCGGGTTTGTAAACTGTAAAATAGGACCGGTATATCTTGGCACTCAGATAAATTAGACTGCTTTGTCATCATGGTGCTGAATGTAAAGGTTGAGCAACTGTATGTGTGATGTACCAGAGCTGCCTCTTGAGAAAGGCTCTTGGGAACAATTACTTGCTCTCTGCACACTGTCCCCTCTCAAAAAAAAGTGTCCCTGCTTGCTGACTGCAAAACTTCACACCATGGGAAACCAAGTTGAACTCTCAGATTTATAGATTACCCTGAAGTCACTCTTCTTCCAAAATCCTTTCCGCAGCTTTGGTATACCATATGTAAACTCACTGCTTCAGAGTTACCGTGCAGGACAGCTCAGGAGAAGGGGTAGAATGGGCCCCCCTCCAGCCCTCGGGGTTCTTTACCCCAAAGGGCAGACTCGAGACTGCAGAATCTACCCAAAACGTGGCACCGAGAGGCTCCTACAGCCCAGCTGCTGTAACACAGCTCTTACAGCTGCTTTTTATTCATATTTGTGATATCCCATATTCCTGGTAACAGGGGAGGTTGATAGTGCTGTTGAGCCAAATAATCATGTCTCTCCTGATATTTCTTAATTTAATATGAAGGGCTTTGCAGGCAGCCTGGCTGTGGAGCAGAGGGAAAGGGCTTTCTCCCTCACCTTCAAGGATCAGGGTATCAGCTCTTAGCATGAGCAGAAGGTTTTAAAAATATCTCGGAGATGCTGCCAGGCCCTGACAAACTGCCTCCGACAGTGCTGACCAACATTGCCTTCAGACATCCAAAGCTCAGCTTTAACTAAGTCTAAAGGCTCACATTTGCTCCTGGAGCAACTTCATTGTAAGCAAGGGTGGACTCACTCCAAACCTTCTTATTTCTTTTTGACTTTTGTTTGTACTTTCATAACCAATATTTTTAGAGTTCTAAGTGTGATGGACTCATGGAAGGGGTATTTAGGCAGTTTTTTCTTTGGCTTCTCCCACACAGAGTGCTTGGACACCCTTTATAGTCTGTAATGTTGCCAAAATACACATTCCCATATATACAGCCCAGATGTAGTTTAGTAGTCTGCAAAGGTTTTGTTTTCTTCTGGCTTTTCATTCTCTGGCTAATTTCTGGATGGCAGACCTTACAGAAAATTGGATGGAAAGGAAAAATCCCAAGGAGATAGGGACTTGCTGTCAACATATATGACAGAATTTTGAAAGATCGTAGTTGATTCCTACACAAGTTTCCTTGTTTTTTGTTTCACCTCTTTCCCTAATTTATATTTCTTGCCTTTTCATTAAAAAGTGTTCTGTTAAACCTCTACAAGTCTTTCTGTAAACTGCTTGGAGCAGGATTTTTCTATTCCTGAGTATCTGAAAACCATCAGCCCACCGTGGCTCTGGATGGGGCAAAGGAAATCTCCAGCCACATTGCTAGGAAGCGGCTGGCAGCGTTGTCAGCCAGCCCATGGGGCTGGGCAGCTTTTCCCTGCAGGGGCCAAGCACCCAAAAAGTCTGAGCAAGAGAGGATGGGCTCTTGCGAGCCCAGATAGTAATTATAAATAACGTTTAAATGAATTTTTAAAGTATGTGTTTAACTAAGTGGAACTCCCTCCTGGTCTGCTCCCGCAGCAGGCTGGGGGTCCTCATTCCCCCCCTGGCTCCCAGGAGACCTTCCCAGGGCAGCAAAGTGTGGGGAGCTTTTGGCAGAATGGGTTAACTCTGCACAGCATAAAATACCCTGCAGGTCTATGAGTGCTAAGCTGTGCTGACTGATAGATGTTAGGTTTTCAGATGCATAGGATGTGGTGAATAATTGATTGTATTTGTTATTTTAGGTCTCTTCAGTTGGTCCTGGGTGAATTCAGCAGAGGACTGGCTTTCTTTTGCCCAAGTCCATCACAGAAGTCAAAGATAAATGCCTCTTTCCCATTTCCCAAACCGCTCCCTTATTCTGAAGATTTTATTAAATGTCAATTTCAGCTGCACTTTCCAAAACAAAGTCAGATGTAAAAAATCCTTGAGGTTTTTTTCCTGTATGAGCATGTCAATAAAGGCATTTAGCAATTCACATCGGTAGCATTTAGCATTTTGGATTTAAATAGCAAATTTAAATCCTCTAATACAGTAATGTAGTTCCTATCTACTTCAATGAATTAATATTTAATTATAGAAGCCACAGACGGCAAATAATATTATTTCTCAATATAGGGCAAGAAGAGAGCATGTGAGTAAACCAAATTGTATTTTAAAAGAAAGTACAGAAACAGAGTTCACAAAGTATGTCTTTTGTCTCTATCTAAATTTCACTTGATCCCTAAACTCTGATAGCTGAAGAACAGGAACAGGAACTTGAAGAATACGTGGAATTCTGTAGGTTCTGGCTGTTTATCAGCATTATTTTCATTAACTGCCCCTATATTTGGGGGTTTTATAGTGGAACATCTGCCTGAACTCCTGTTATGTACAGGGAGAGGGCAGATATGGCAGGAAAACTTTGCCTATGAATGCAATGTTGGGACCACTTCCACCCTCATAAATGGACAGGATACATAATCCAACGGATATTTTAATTTTGTAATTCTCATATTTCAGTGAATACAAAGTCATTCAGCTACTCTACTTCTGTAATGTGGTCTATGAAATACTGTCTGGAAATCCAGAAACACTGCCCTTCTAATACAGCTGTTTCATCATCACTCATCTTTTCTAGGATGACTCCTCTCATAAGAAATTGGATAGCTGTTGGTAATCCTGATCCAAACCTTTGTGCTCTCTTTGAAATGCCTTACCTCTGACAATAAATTGCTCAGTAGCTTGACAGGAATGCATGAAGAGTAAGATAATTGATCTGCTATTCCTCAGATCATCGTCGTCATATAACGTGCTTAGAAACGATCCAATTTGCTCCTCTCCTGGTGTAGACAGGAAGGTTAATTTCTTTTCCATTTATACAAACAGGAGACAGCATTAATTGCCCTGGCTGGGTGCAGCTTTTCACATTATTTTTCTCACCTGCCTAGTCTAAACCTTAGCACATTAAAATCACTTCAGCTTTCTCTTCACAGCTGGCGCTCACTGCCACCGTTGACACACGTCATATTCATCTAGATGTCTTCTCTGCAGACCTGCCACCACTCTCATCTCTGGCTTAGAGAGTCCCACCTCTCTCCGCTATTGTTCTTCACTTTGCTGAAGGGGAAACATCTGCTGTTTCCTCATCCCTATTTGTCATCTGGTTTCCCTATACAATACCTGAGTTTGTGGACATTATATTGACTGATGTATTTTGTGATGTCTGGAATATAAAGACGATAAACATCTCAAGCTGCCAAGAGATTTTTAAACATAAATCCTTCTGAAGTTTAATCCTGCAGTTTTAGTGCAATTTGGAAACCACTTTAGGACTTCTCTCTCCTGTCACAAAGCTTTCCTCCACCTCTTTGCCACTAGAAATATCACTGTACCTCTTCATTTCTCATATGCCATGAAGAAGTGATGGAACCTTTTTCTCATTGATTGATTTTACAGGCTCAGCTTTTCTTCATGTCATCTTTGAAGAGTATGTCTTCTATAAATGACTGATGTCTGGAGTGCTGATAGGCTTTGAGATGAAATATGGCATGAAGTTGGAAAGGAGATTTTAGCCAGCAACAAGCTTCTGTACAGAGTCTTTATTTTTTAAATGGACTGAATCCCCTACTGTCTACAGCCCCACTGTTAAAAATGTTTTACACAGCAACACACATTAATGCCAGCATCTCTTCTTTACTAATTTATGCATCTTCTTCTTCCTCTCTTTTTGTCTCAACATTAGATAATTTATCATAAGATTAAACGGATTTTTTTTCTAGATTTGTTCTTGTTTGTCCTGTTTAAGTTCATATATAGCACCTTTTTATACCCTCTTCTGCATTTTTCTGAGGTTACATGGAGGCTAGATGGTTCCAGAAACAGGTGTTCAATGACCTAGGCAGTCTTCCAGATATCACCCCTATTGGGCCTCTTTTCATCCAGCCATTCCTTGGCCTTTGCCTGGCAAGTACTACATGGTGCAGAATTCCTTTCCCTTCAGGGGAAACCAATCACTTCCACAGTTTGTGAGATTTCTGGGCCAACACATTTCTGCCAGTTTTCAGCAAGTCTCATGGACCACTAGTCACCTGTACTATTAGACTTCTTGTTGAAAAATGCACTAAACATTACTGTCTAATTACTTCCGCCAGTCAGCTGTGAATCGCTTAGTATGGCCATTGAGGCTATGTTTACCATGGAGTGAGAGTCACCTACCTTAACTTCCACAGATAGTATGTGTTAGACATAAAATACGTTGGACACTTATGAAATGTGTGAAGCATAGGCAAAGAGATCTTGGTAAAGCTGGTGGCAAATAAGACCAAGAAAATTGCTTAAGTAACCAGGTGTGTGACTATGGGTTGGGGACTTTGGAAATAATCATATTCTGATATGATTGCACACTGGAAGAATATAAAAATCAGTTGGACACATCACACAAGAAAATCTCCATGGTGGTTGAGTCCCAAGAAAATAAGAGAGATAACACATGCTCCCATTCCTGCATTTCTAGCACAGAAATCCTCCCTGCTTCCTTCTCACTACATGTCCTCTCCTGCTGCCTCCTCTCCTCATCCTTTAGCAGTTTCTCTTGTTTTCTTTCAATCGCCAAACTATGACTTAGATCAGAAACCTGTTCCCAAATGCTGTGATTTTTCTGTTTACAAAGAGTCCCATCCCAACCATCCCTTTCTTCTCCCCTTGCAGCTCAAGAAGTACTTGTAGCAACACCTTCCTCACTCCTGAGCCTCTGAAAAAACAGATGGTTGTTGAGTAGGATGTGTCTTTTAATGATTTGAAAGAGCAGAAATCCATAAAAACCAGGCACTCACTCTCAAAATCATACAGTGCCCTTGTGCAAAATAGTTATTCGATGTGAGGCCTCTCCCAGCGATGGAATGACACACCGGCTCTGCTGGGACTCATAAAATTAGACACAGACAGAAGCTATAAAATGCTTTGCTTGTGCACTTGGACTGTACATCTCTGCCAGAGTTGCACATGCCAGGAAGGGGATCAGGAGGATCGGGACAATATTAATCACATCCAAGCCACTGTTGTGTACGATTTGGGAAGAAAAGACCATAGGAAAATACAAACACTTCTCTTTTCATCTTTACACAAATAATGGCTTCAGAAAGTATTAGAGTGGCTTAGTCTAACTGGCCCCTGGTGACATGGCACTGCTGGAGTGTCGCTGCACACACGGCAGCTGCTGCCGCACGCTCTGAGCACAGCAGAGCAGGGACAGAGGAGGGCTGGAAATACTGCTGGAGCAGTTACCACAATTGTTTGTGGTGAAGATGGGATTTAGCAGCTGTCAGGGGAAAAAAATGCATTTTTAGGTTGGATGGCATAAACTGTTAATAATCCCTGATTTAACTCCCACTAGACAATCAAATGAGAATGAGCTTTCTGCCACTAAGTGGGTCTTCGCTGGAGGCAGAGCTACTGTAGAAAGCCTTTGTGCAGAAAAGCTTATGATACCCCATTACAGTTTTTTCATTTGTACTACACTTCTATTTAGCATTGCTGAAGATATTGTCTTTCTGGTATTATTACAGGAAAATCTGTCTCTGGATTGCAATGAGTTTTGGGACTCTCCCTGCCAGCACACACCTCTCTGCAGTGACCCGCCAACTAAGGTGGGTCAAGGTTATTCCAGGGGGACCAAATCCAAATCTCAGGGACAAAAGGAGAAGGAGACAGGGGGCTCTGTTGGTCTGAAATTTCTCTGTCAAGACTTCTGTAAGGCAAGGATGAATTTAAAGATAAGAGAGCAATGGATAAATAAATCATGGAGGCTCCCAACAGACAGGCCTTCTGTGAGTTATGAGACATCTGCAGGGAAATAATGCCTCCTCTCATTTCTTTCCACTCAAGTCTATTTAACACACTGCTGCTAAAGCTATCTACCTTGGCAGCTATTCCGTAACCCATTAAGAGTCCTTGATCTATTCATTCCCACAAAGAAAGAGGTTGGTTATTTTTTTTCATATTGTAGTATTCCAGGTCCTTAATGCATCTGTCCAGAAAAACATTTAAAGAGATCATACAAAAGGAACAAAAGGAAGGAAAATAGTAGGCACATATTGAAAAGTATTACAATAAGTATGTGCAAAAGAAAAATATCCATAAAATTCCATAAACCACAGTCTTTTTACATAAGGTGGTGAAACTGTGAAAGACCTGCACAGATGGAAAACCGTGACAGGCCTTAACAAAAAGGAAAATGAAGATTTTACAGAACAAAAAATGTATTCCTAAGTAACAAATGCAAATAATTGCTAAAATGAACATCAAGAATTTATCTGAACAAGACAAACCAAGCCATTCAAACATTTCTATGTCTTGTATGAATTAAATTAATAAAGTTAGTTACATTTCTGAAATAGGATTGGAAACAGTAGAAAAGTCAGTAACAATGTCATACAAAAAAGGTGACTCCAACCTTGAAAACTTCACGTTAAGACTGATGGATGGGTTTATCTGGGTATATTATGACCAGTAGGAATATTCAATATACAGAGGATAATTGTTTTTGTACTATAAAAGACCTATAACTTCCTCTTCTGTGATGTACATACATATATCATATGAAATTATACTCTATCACTATGATTATTGTGGTGGTAAAATTATTAATGCTTAAGATTGAGAGTTCTGGCTATGAGTTATCTTTGCTAAAATAACACTTGACTAAAAGTTAACAATCTGCAATTGTTTCCAACTCCTCACTTCTGAGCAAAGATAATACTGGGTGTGCCACTCCCAGAGGCTCCACCAACAGCCATCTCTCCATATTGTCATGTTATTTATTGTTGGAGTCCTTAGAACTGCGGCAGTGACTTAGAAAGTCCATCCCTGCCAGAGGTGGATACTTGGCTTTATTAACATTGAAATTATTGTTTTTCCTCACCTCTTTCCTTGTTTTTTTGAAACAGTGTATGGATGGGGTCTCTGCAGTCACTGGGCAGAAAACTGGGTAGCAAAGGGAGGGATGCTGAGTGCTCTCTCGCTATGATCAGAGCTCATATAGCTTCTGCCTGACCTGTCCTAAATTGTACTTGCCTTATTACACATGTGGAGTGCCGAGATTCTCCAACAGCATCTACTGGTTGAAGAATTACAACAACTTGTTCTTGCAGTTGCTGATGTAGACTGTGATAATATGAATAACCCTACCCAGGAATCCCACTGAATGAAAAGTACCTAGGAAATGGAAGTTGCTGTATGGAGCTGGGAATGGAAGGGTGTTCCTTCCTACACAAAACAAAAGTTTTGAAAAAGTTTGCCTTCCACAAAAAAAAAAAAGGAAAAAAAATCAGCCTAAACTTTTTCAGCAGCTGAAAATTAGATGGAGGTATTTAATTCCAGCTATTTTTTTTCTTTTGAGTGATTTGGAAACATCTTATTTCGGTTTAGGAGGAGTTTTTACTTGTTAGCTTCACCAGAAATATGTACTACATGAACATGAAAAAAAAAAAAAAGTTCAATTATTGAAATTCATCACCTCTTCCATGAAATGATTATGATTTCAAAAAATCAAAATCTTCATAGAAAAGCATTCACTGAACTCAGTTCCACTTCTTTCTATTTTCAGATTAGTTAAAAATTTGAAGTCAATGAGAATTTGTCACTCACTTCAATGGGCTTAGAATTTCTCCGTCAATAATCAATTAATTAATAGACTAATATATTTAGGTGCCTGTGCTGGTTTGATTGAAAATGGGTTAATTTTCTTCATGCAGTTAGAAACCTTTCTTTTTCATAGCTAGCATGCTCATTATTTGGACTTAGTTTGAGAACAAGCAGATAACATCCCAGCACAGAGATAATGTGTTGAATTGCTCTGGTCTGAGAGCCAAGGACGTTCTGAGTGCCCTGCCCACAGGTGGGAGGCAGCGAGGAAGCGGGGACAGAGATGGAGCAGAGCTTGACTGACATCCAGATTGATCAATAAGAGTATTCCATCCCATTAGCATCATGCTAATTATTTAAGGAGAGTCGGGATCTTCAGGTTTTGCTCTTCCGCTTCTTCTTTACTTGCTCTCGAGCCAGGGGAGGTTCAGTTGGGACGTTTAGTCCTTTCACTATTTTGCAGAGGCCTTTGGGCTTTTCTGCCTTTTTCCTCTCTTCTCTCTCTTTGGGATCAGCTGCTGGGACCGGGCTGTTTCCTAGGACTGGCTGCTTAGCGTGTTTGTGAGGAATTGCCTTGAGTATCTTTTATTTCTACTATATAAATATTTACTAGTAGTGTATTAGTATTTTGTTATTTTATTAAACTGTGTTTATCTCAATCCAAGTTTCTCCCTTCCCTTTTTATTCTCTCCCCTGTTGGGGGGAGGCAGGGAGGAGGTGAGTGAGCAGCTATTGTGGTTGTATTGTTACCTTGGGTTAAACCATGACAGTCCCAATGGAGCAAAGACACATATAAGCTTACACCAATGTGAGCTGAGGTATTTAGGAATTAATTCAATACAAATACTTCACCATAATAGCTGAAATGTTTAAATTCGCTCAAATGCATATAAAGGAAAACAGACGTCTGAAACTCACCACATGGTAGGATTCAATTCTTGCTGCTGGTAAGAGTCAAAGTCATCTCGTAGGATAATGCTGTCACTGTGCATTTCAGCTACAAAAGAAAAAAAGCATAATATGAAAAAAATCCAGTGTGATAAACCAGTGCTTTCTAAGTGTTGTTTTACCTATAGCTAAAGTAATGCCTTGTAAAATGAGGAAATCAGCTTCTAAAGTATGCTAGTTACTAAAGCAGGATTTTTTCAGTTACGGTTTGTTTTTCTTACTCTGGATCATAGTACCACATAAAATTAATCAGTCTCCCAATCTATCACTAAAATGTGATGGCTATGAAAAGATGCAGCCATCAAGTACATACAAAATGTTTTAAGAACTTTAGTTTGAAAATGTTCATTGTTCTCAATGTTCAGAAAAAAATCCAAATTCAGATTTTAAAAGCACTGGCACAAAGAGGGATGAGATGTCCTGGTGACTGTACTACACTTCTAATAGTCAGGGGGTTCATTCTGATAACTCTTAAGCAAAAATTCATGAGCTCATTGGAATCTCTCTGCTGCTATCAGTGGAGCTGACAGTAAAGGTCAGCTCATGTATGGAATATAAACTGTGAGTTATGTTACTCAAATGTTTCTAACCATCGCTCTGCAAACTTTGGACTCCATCTTTCCCCCTAGATTTGGGATATCATTTATATATGATGACCAAAAAAACCCACACATGCCAAAACTTTGGCAGCTGTGTTTGTATCAAGCAGAACTTTCTCTGCAAATACATGCATTAAATGAATGAAGTAGCTGCCACCTGCTATTCAAACTGAGCAAGGATGCCAAAATCTGTCCCAGACTAGTCAAATTGCAACACAGGGATCGGTGGGTGCAGGGCTGGAGCTGCTGTGTGCTCCATGTCCTGCTCGGAGAGCAAGAGAAGCAGTTTCCCGCTGCTGGGTGCACCTTGGAGGTGCACTGGGGCAAAACCTTCCTCCTGGTGGCCCAGGACTGGTGTGACTGTGTTGTCCCACACTGGGGGTTACAGGTCCTTGTGCAAACAGATGCTCTAACGCATAGCTAGGATGCAAAGCTCTGCGGCATGATATACGCACACTGCAAGGGCTCCAAGGCAATAAATAAATAGCAATAAAAATCACAACAAAAAAACCCAACTAATCAGAAATAGACATAATTCAATTCATTTTATGTGTCTCATTTTTATTTGAATTCCCCAGAGCTAGTTTCATATGACCTTACAGATTGTTTATTATAACAAAGTTAGTGATTTTGAGTTCTAGTAATAAGAATGACAAATCACCTACCTAGGTGAGGGTGTAAGGGAGCTTCTGTCGGGGCTGTGGAGAACAAAGACACACAAGGCATGAATGTCTTCTACAATCAGGGCTTAATTGCAGCATTAAAAATCGATTCAGCATAAAACAAATTGTACAGTACATGTTCAATTAAGTCAACTATTCAGACATTTTAATTATGAAAAATGCGATACACAGTAAAAGTTATAAAAATATAAAAGGAAAGAAAAAAATTTTCTAACTAAAATAAACATCAGTAATAAATAAATGACATTTACAGGTTATACAGTGAGGTAAGAAAGATCACTTCTAGTCTAGGGTTATGAGAGATAATTAGAAATAATTTGGATAAAAATTCAGTAATTCAATGATGGATGAAGAGAATGGGAATTAGGCTGAACAAAAGAAATAGTCTAGGTGAGGCAAAAATGCCACACTTTGACCCTTTATACTGCACTGGACAACATTCTAGTGGGTATTGTTGGGAGAAAAATCCTAGTATTTCCAGGGTGACAAGTAACAGATTGACTCCACAAATCACTGAATCAAACACTTTTTTAAAAACACATTTTACATCCATTGCTGGAACAATTCCCTAGTAGGTCTTTGTCTTCTGAGAAACAGCAGAATACCATAACGACACGCTGCATGGGGGGCATGTGTGTGAACTGACAAACCATTATTAAGTAGTCTTCTGCTAACACTTTACAACAGGTGTCTTGGTGCAATGTTACACAAATGAAAACAGAATGTATCTGGAAAGGCACAGCTACATAAAAAATGTGAGGAAGTCTAAAAGGTGACCACACAGTGTGCTAGATACTCCTTGGTAGCTACTATACCCATAGCCTTGCCCAATCTTAAATCCAAAATAAGTTACACCTCTTTCATGGAGGCAAAGAGGATACATATAAGCAAGCTCCAGGGGAGCAGCTACCTCTTTTGCCTCTCAGTACCTCGCCCGTGCAGCTATGTGTGTAGCTGCTTTTTGAACTTTGGTAAATAGAACACCAAAAAAATACAATTTTTGAAGCCAGGATTCTTTTGATGAGTCTGTGTTTCTTGTTGGGCACTGACCTAAATTGTGTCAGTACTCCTGATTTCTTCAGAATATTTGCAAAAAAACTACTGAAGTACTGCAATTTCTGTCGTAACATCTGACAATTTAAAAATAGATTAAAAAAAAACATAAGAATGAATGCAGCAATCTGTGTAGAGCCCTCACACATAGATATTTGAATAGAAAGTCCAACACAAATCTCAAGAATTTTGTTTATCTCTTCCTGCTTTCTGCTTAAACACTGGGTTTGCATGCAGGTGTGACATTCTGTAATGAAATTGCAACATTTCATGGGGAAGTTGGTGATTAAGAAGACTGAGCAAGAAACAACTGAGGTACCTGCAGACCAGAAAAGGATGGCAAGCAGTCTGTATTTAGCTTAGACAGAAATCTTTGATTTAACTGACTTATAACTTGGAAGACCAACTCCATTCAGTGACCTTGTATGTATACAGATGATGCTGAAAACAACCACAGAACCACTGAAAACTTGACTGTGGTGAAGAGCAAAGGCATTCTTAAGAGTCTGATACTGAATAGAAATTGCCGATGCAGAAATATGAAATCTTTTTTCTTTAGAGAGCTACCTTGCTCCATTTTTTATAAAGCAAACTTATCCATGACATCTTGTCTTCCCCAGAGGAAATGCCAATAATGGCTGTAGCAATGGCCAAGACCTCTCATCATGACGGTACAAAACCTGGAGCAATACAACTCCAATTGCATATTAAGCTTGGCACTGCCTCCATGATGACGCTGGGCTGCACGGGCGGGTACAGCACAAGAAAAGACTGTGTTTGTTCCTTATAGTCCCAAACGCTGTTTTTCTCCATGGAAGGACATATAAATTTCTCTAGAAAACTTTTAAAAACTCTTTGCACAGAAGAAATGGATTAAGTTTGATTAGCTGAATTATTTCCCAGATTGAGCAATGCAAGCTGCTCTGGATTTTGCCTGTAGGAAAAGAAGTACGTTATAGCATGGGATATGAAATACCTCTGATGTTGTAAGAAGTCAAGCTTAAAGTAAGACCTCTGTCACTGATGTTCTGTATTACCCCTTTCACTAGTTCCAGACCATCACTAAGTTATGATCCATTGTGTACGGAGGTGTGGCTGAGAGCCAGTCTGCTAATTGTGCATCTACAGGGAGGATGGTCATGTCAGGACACATCATAGGCAGACTCATTACTTGACCAAGCAAATTCAATTAGCCATTGAGCATAACTCAACAGAAAGAGAACTTCCTCTCCAACAAGAGCAGTTCAGACCTCAAAATGAAAATGAAAAACTAGGTCCTCATTCATTCCAGGTCACCTGGAATTGCTCTTTGGAAGGCAGTCAAGCCCAGGATACACACAATCACTAACGATACTTTGTGAAGTTATTATGCAAAATTTCAGCATTCAGCCAAAAGGCACAGGTATAGCACAAACATGGAATCTTTATGTTTGCAAACTCCTTTGACTTAAGCATTTTAAAAAATATAACTAGCTGTTTATGTGTCTGAAGAATAGACAACTGCTATCTGAGAATTTTTCCTAAAACAGCTCTTCAGTTATGTGCATAGTATATTGCAAAACAAAACTGCTTACCAATAGACAGAAGCAAAAGAATTGTGCAGATACACACGAGTGCTACTGATCACTCATTTAAAAAACAAAGGTGGACTTAATTAAACACTTAATGTTTGACAAAATGTTGCTCTTACAGATAAAGACTTTATGTTGAGGTGTTATTTTTCCCAGATATTTACAGGATCTGAGAAGCCAAAGCATTTTTGCCTCAGGTATTCCATCATCTAAATTGTAATTCGAATTCCAGAGTTGAATATGACAAAAGATTGTGAAGGTACCATTTAATTAGTGATAAACCCAGACTTAAACCTTTTTATGAATAATTTCTGTGTTACATTTTGTACTTCATTACAAGAGACCACTGTGTTGATCTTCAAATATTGTAGTTGAGGTCTCCAAAATACTAAAGATGTAGAGCATCACACAAAAACAATTGCAGTAGTTCTAACATATTTTCACATCTGTCTTTTTTGTCAATTTCATAGAATCATAGAATGGTTTGAGTTGGAAGGGACCTTCAAAGGTCATCTAGTCCAACCCCACTGCAACGAGCAGGGACATCTTCAACTAGATCAGGTTGCTCAGAGCCCTGCCCAGCCTGGCCTGGGATGTCTCCAGGGATGGGGCATCTACCACCTCTCTGGGGAACCTGGGACAGTGCTTCACCACCCTCATTGTAAAAAATTTCTTCTTCATATCTAGCCTGAGTCTCGCCTCTTTTAGTTTAAAACCATTACCCGTTATCTTATTGCAGCAGGCCCTGTTAAAAAGTCCCTTTTAAGGATCGAAAGGCTGCAACAAGGTCTCCCTGGAGCCTTCTCTTCCCTAGGCTGAACAACCCCAACTCTCTCAGCCTCTAACGTAAATTAATTTATTATTTGATTTTTAACTAGCACCCTGAGTACATACAGAGCTTTATAAAAGATGAATTGTTCTAAGCAAAGAATGGAAATGGAGCTCAAAGGAGTTCACAATCTAAGAGGCATGAGCAAACGCAACATGAGAAAATGTAAGGAAATGTAGGATCCTTGTCTTCTATCACAGGCACTCACAGGCACATCACAAACACAAGGCAATCCCTTGGTAAGGAAAACCACAGAAGAAAGTGCACAATGCAAAGTGATTCAGAGAAAGAAAGGCCACAGTCAACTGGAAGCGTGAGAAACTTGAGGGAAGTAACAGGGAATTCAGAATTCATTGATGTCATTGTGGGACTCTGTATCAATAGGATGGGGGAGAATGAAGGCATCTTTTGGAGTAAAAGGTTAAAATTTTCTGTAGATGATGTAAGGCTACTGAAAAGTTAAACCAATAGAAAAATATACCCTGTTTTGTTTAAACTGAAAGGGAAGGAAATACAAGAGAACTAGGAAGGGAATGTCATCTTCAGATTGAGAAGCAGGAATACGAGGAGGGAAACAAGATTTTGTGATGGTCTTACTGTCGGTGGAAAAAAATAATAAATAATATCATTAGATGTGGTAATGATTAACTGCTAAGCAAAACTAGCCTTCATTAAGATAAAAAGAGGTAGCATAATGCAAATTAAACATGTGTTCCAGAAACTCCAGTTTGTCCTGCTGATGCCAGTATTCCATAGATCTGTGGGGTCAAACCTGTTTACAAGAATATGTAGGGAATACAGCATAAGACAATATTCTTAAAACTCACTGGAAAATTAATAGACTTTTTTTTTTTTTCCCTCAGAACCCTGAACTTTTTTATTTTTAAATATAAAAGGAAAATTAATTACAGAAACAAATGCTCAAATGTTCCCAGAGAAACACTGTGCTCAGAGGTCAACAACCAGCAGCCATTAGCTGGTCATCACAAATGAGATATGGAAAGAGGTATATTCTATTTTGCAGATTATGAAAAAGTCTAATTTCCTTGTCATTAGCAGCCGGATGAAGATGAAAAAGAAAATGAATGCTTTTATTTAGGCTCCTGCCAATACTTTCTCTCTACTGGTAAACAAAGTTGTTATTGAGTGATAGAGGCTGAACATCCCCTTAGAGAGAGTCAGTGTGTTGCCCGAGGGCTGCATTATTCTCGCTGACACATAAGCCAAGGAACAATATGTCAGCTCTGAACTCCAGTCTTCTGTTCTGTAAAATACTGCTCTGGTCAAGCCTGAGAGCCTGCAATCTGTTTTGCATTTGTTTTTCAGAGTGTTCTTAAATCCATATTTACAAGGTACAAAACATGCCTAAAAGGTCTTCCACAAACAGTCAGGCAAAAGCTATCAAATAAAAGAGAATCTGGGCCAGTTCTCAGGATTTATTTTCATATGGAAACATCTGTCAGACTGTAGAGTGGTTTCTTAAGAAAGGAATCCCAATCCTATCATTTGTGGCATTGAGTATGACATTGTATAAAATTCTGGGAACTACGTTGAAAGGGATGATTTTGCACTAGGAGAGAACAACTTCCTTCATCTTTTCCATCTCTTAGGTTTTACTCTTCAGAGATTCTTCTCTAGTCAGTCAAAACTAAATTACATGCTCATGAATCTCCCAGTGTGGTCCTTATTCCAAAGAACTGGAGTACTGGTCCAAAGTTACATAGTGTACCAGGAACATGGTCTCTTAAACCCTTTAAATTTACCTGGTGCAGCAGAGGCAGGCAGGGTTGTGTGATGCAAGTGCTGGCTGCATCCATCCCTGCACCATCAGCTGCTCCTCCCAGCAGCATCGCTGTTTTCACACAGACCTAAATTCTTTTGAGTTGTACCGTACCATGCAGCCGGGTCTGATGTTTGGTCAACTCCATTTTAATTATGCTGCTGTTTATTAATGTATGATTTTTGTTCTACTCAAGTCAGGAAAAAAACCAGGAATCAATCTGCACAAGTTTATTTTCCATTTATTTTGCCATTAGATCATCGAGTTAAAGATATTGTTAATTAAAGATATTATTAATGGCAAGAATATCATCAGTCATTAGCATACTTATTTGTCCTTAAAAGTATTTACAAGACATCTATCTTTACTATTCTGGCTTATGCAGGATTTGTGTTCTTACCTATTTGTGTTGAATTGAGTCTTTTGTCTGATATTCTTTACATTTCCTTTCTTCAATATCCAATAAAATTGTTGTAAACTTTAAAGCTCACATCGGTTCTCAAAGATCTCTTTAGCTTCCTAAAATATGCATTATATGCCGACCACACAGCTTTTCGAGTGATTATTTTAGTTTCCTTGCTGTCTTTCCCTATAGCATCATTCCTTATTCCATTTACACTATATATAGGGTTGCTTATTTGGCATTGCCATCCCTTAACGCTGCCCTTTATCACCCTCTAATTCTCTTCAAAATCAGACCTATATTTTCCTTTCACTGCACAAATCCCATTAACTCTGTTAGGATTTACTAATGCGCATCTGAGGGTGGACAGCCACAGTCAACATGATTTCTGAAATTCCTTGCTTCATCTATATCCTTTGTACTAGTTACAAAGTCTTATATCGTCTCCAGTGAACATACTTATTAAAAAGACATTCTGTAATAAATCCATGAAGTTGCCCTGTGGTTTTGTTTTCTTTACTTTATATGTTATATCATTTACTACAACACTTCAGCATAGTAATTTTTTGGCCAGAAACAGACCATAAAACCTCATTTATGTCAATCTACCCTGCTATTTTGTATATATCTTAATATTATATTTGCATCTAAATAAATTCACTAATTCTTTCTGAAAGAACCCTTTCTTTAAATTAATAGTGAGGTTTGCTTCAAATAAAGCATCTTTTTTTTGAGTAGAGATTTTAATCCTAATAGTGTAAGAGCTATGACAGTATACACTGGTTAGGGTGACAATGCAATGCTGAAGAAATAAGAATAAAAGGGATGAGGAGAGCCTGGTGCTGGAATGGATGGGAGGAAGAGCAACGGGCAAATGGGATAGTTGACTAGCTGGGTCAGGAAAACTGTGGCTAAGGTAGGAAACTAAGGAGAGAGAGGCCTTCATGAGGATAAAAATCTGGGAGAATCATAGAATCGTTTAGCTTTGAAAAGACCTTTCAGATCATCAAGTCCAAATGTTAACCTAGCACTACCAAGTCCACCACTAGCCCATGTTCCTAAACACCTCACCTATGCATCTTTTAAACACTCCCAGGGATGGTGACTCCACCACTTCCCTGGGCAGCCTGTTCCAATGCCCGACAACCCTTTCTGTGAAGAGATTTTTCCTAATATCCAATCTAAACCTCCCCTAGTGCAACTTGAGGCCATTTCCTCTTGTCCTATAACTTGTTACTTGGGAGAAGAGACCAACCCCCACCTCGCTACAACCTCCTTTCAGGCAGTTGTAGACAGCGATCAGGTCTCCCCTCAGCCTCGTTTTCTCCAGGCTGAACAGTCCCAGTTCCCTCAGGCGCTCCTCATCAGACTTGAGCTCCAGACCCTTCACCAATTTCCTTGCTCTTTGGACACACTCCGGCACCTCAATTCCTTTCCTGTAGTGAGGGACCCAAAACTGAACACAGTAAAGGACCGAGAAGGACCAAGAGAACTTCTGAGAAGGTTGCACATCAATATTAAAGGGAAATATGACGACTAATTTTATAGCCATGGCTGTTATACACTGTGTACTGCTCATAAAACACTGATCCTTGACTGCGTCAAACCTGATGTTTGCAGAGTTACCACAATGACATCAAATATTTTGGAGGAGACAAATCCACAAAGTCTGTGAAGTGACTGTATAAAGCAAAGAGAATTGATAGGAAACTCACAGGTAACATAAAATAATGAGGATGCAGGAGACCGCAACAAGGTGGGGAAGCTGGAGGCCCTTTCAGGGAAGCGGTGCAGGACGTGGCTATCACTGGTTGGGTGTGAGGAGAAGGCAAAGGGATTGTCATGGCTGAGCAGTCAGTGAAGGCCCATCTCAGCATCTTTTACTCTCTACACACAACTGATACACAAATACCATTTTCTGCCAGTCACGCAGAGTGCCTGTGAACTTGGGGACAATAGACAGTACTGTAATGACTTACTGTTCTAAGCAACGAAGTATTGTTAAAAGTTAGCTTATGCTCCAAAACTGGAGAAATGTAAAGCAGAGAAGGGTGAAAGAATTGCAATTTCTGCTGTCAGCTTTCGGACTAAAAATTCCTGGTACAGCATGTCTGAAGAAAGGATTAACAAAGCCTGTATGGATGGATTTCTACTCCCTAGTCTCTGCTTATCAAGGTATTTTCTTCTAGCAGGGAGAAGTCTCACTGCTTTGCCTGTGTTCTCCTTTACCATGCTACCAGTTCCGACACTGATAGTCATATATTTCCTCCCAGCTTGTCTGCATGTAGCTTTCTTCACGCTGGTCACTGCCAGTTCTCCGGCTCTCTGTCACTTGGCCATCAATATGTCTTCTACTTCTTTCTCCTTTCCTTACTTGTTCTGGCCACCACAGACCGCCTTTGGCCACAGTGCTCTCACTGCACAGCCCTGCTTCAGAGAATTTAATCTGATTTGAAGTTTTTCACCATTTTATGCTGATGACTCCACATATTGATTTTTCCACTCTTGACTTGTGCCCATCCCAAGAGTTGCCTGTGTGAGATACCTTCACCATCCTCCTTAGCACACCCCAAATGGTGATCCTGCCAGCACTTCTGTTCCCAAACCCCCTGTACTAGCCACTGAAACGCTACTCTTCCACATCCACATTATGGGAAACAACTTATCTCCTGTTCTGAATACCAAATGCATTTTGGTAATTTTTCCAGATGTTTTCCCTGCCACATAGTAAAAATACTGATACATGCCTAGCTGAATCACCCTCCACTCAGATCATTATAACACTCCCTTCTGATTGCCAGTACCTGTGTTAGATTTTTCTAATTCATTCAAAATATAACTAATTCTATCTTCCCAACTTGTTAGCTGACAGCTTCAGTCACCTCTCTGAATCCCCCTTCCTACTTTGCATTGAAATATTAAAATTCTGAAAACTCAGATACTGAAATTGAAAATAGAAATACTTTCCCCTCATTATCGTGGAGCTAGTATTCATACCTTATATGAATAACGCAATATATGCTCCTGACATAATGTTCAACAGCTTCTTATTGCAAAAAGAATTGCACAGATATTCCCAAGATCATAGGAAACAAACAAACACACACACACTAGAGGTCTAATGCCCAAAAAAGATCTATTCTGGAGGATTTTCTCTTGTTTGTTAATATGACAACACATTTCTAATTTTGAAATAATTATTTCAGACTGGTTGGCCTATGTTATGTTGTCTCTTTTCACATGGAAATATCACTGGAATTTTGTGGAGAAAACTGGATCAGCACAGAAATTCCTTTCTCTCCTGTACCAAAAATGATAGATACTTTCTCTACTTCCCACTGTTTTAATAAAGCAGGTTGAAAGCAGTGTACTGTTTCTAGACAACAGCTCACAACAGCACATTTATTTTTAGGTTATTCATCAAAAGGATATATATGATAAGCTATGCAAACAATTAGATTTGTAAAGTTTGCTTAAGTCAAACATTTTGTTTAGCTATAAAAATGATCAAATGCTGTAAGTGACAGGCAAAAATTTGATGGCCTACTTTCACAAATGGGAAAGCAGGTTCTTCACAAAGATACATGTGAGCTGGATGGCAAATGAAGCTTTTGCTGCAGGCATGTTGCCTTTTTTGCTTATTTTTAATACAGTGAGAGTTAAAACTCAGCTTGTGGCATTGACAAAAAACAAATGTTGGTTCTTACGGGCTGATTTCAAGTGAGTGTATGATGAAATAAGATTTGCTATAACGTTTGTATATTCCCCCATGTTCAGCAGAGAGGACAGAGAGTTTCACAGAATCACAGAATCACAGAATGTTAGGGATTGGAAGGGACTTCGAAAGATCATCTAGTCCAATCCCCCTGCCAGAGCAGGAACACCTAGGTGAGGTTACACAGGAAGGCGTCCAGGCGGGTTTTGAATGTCTCCCAGAGAGCTAGTGGGAAGTATGAAACCAAATAAAATATCAGTTCTAAGAATATAAAGAAGATCTTGACACTATGTTTTTTAAGAAATAGCTTTAATGATGAGCTACACTGACATGCAAGTAAAATAGAAAACCACATATACCAGATACTTTTTAAAGGGTGGCGGCTCTTACCTCCCTGTTCACACAGCTGTTGTGCTAAGGCATCCTTGAATATAACTTGGCCCCTATGAGTAGCTGTAGCCCTGTGAACATAAAAAAGACAACAATAAATAATGTAGCGAACTTATTTATATATGCATATGTATATCTACGTGCACGACTAATCAAATCAGAAGTCTAATTCTGCTTTCTTACTGTGCTCTTCTTTCTGTACTTTTTTAAATTTGTAGAATAATTTGTAGGGATTGTTTCTGAGCATAGCAAAAGAAAGTTCCTAAACCAAAGAGATCAGTAAGGGTAAGCACATCGCAAAGCTAAGCACATCACAAAGCTAAGCACATCACTTTGCCTGAAAAAATCTACCCGTCTCACGGCAGAACAGAAGAAATGGTCCCAAAGCTGCTGCCCTGTGAAATTAATGTTCACACAATCCAATAGGCAATAGCAACGGCAGTACTGTTTTATGCTACTGATAGAAATATAAAGGCTGAGCTGGTGTCCAGAAATCCTCTCTGGAAACAAAGGGAGAGATGAGTAAGCTGACTGCCCTAGGTCTTTGCCAAACAAAACAGGAGATCCTTTATTTGTTGTTGTTGGGAAATCACTTTTTTTTTTTTTTTTCTCAAATTAACAAGCCCCGTACCTCACACGCCCTGTCCTCCAGCCATTTACTTTCTGAACAACGTGCTCTTTCCTTGGTCTCCTCTGGTATCTCTCAGTCTGTCTCCATCTTTGAGGAACTGATATGCCTACAGCTTCACATAGAGTTTCTTACTTGAAGTCTCACCAGTTTTGTCTAAAGAATAATTATTTTCCATTAATGACCTACAACTAACAGACCAGCTAATGTACCATGGAGAAAGAGATGTCATTTTGTTTTCACATACACAGCTAGATACACAATGCAATCTGATATGTTTTTCTCCTACAGAGCTGTCATGCTAGCAGTGCTAGTTATTCTTTGTTTCCAATTGCTCATTTAATCCCTCTTTTCAAAGTGTAGTACTTCACAACTTCAGTTTCATCTTGGAGATTTCAAAACCTTTTACTATTTGTCAGTGTTGCCTTTGAAGTCTGATTTCTTGCAGTCAAAGTTCTTCTAACATCTGTCTAGACTCATACGCACTCTTCACACATGCTCTTCATCCTTTCTCCAAGTCAGTAATGGAAACAATTAACATTAATGGGCTCATGATAGATCCACATGAACTCCTTGAAATAGCCTTTCTGTTCTGCTTGTGGGATGAGAGCTCTATCACTTTTTCTTGCTGCTTGGACCTTCCAAGGCACATGTAAAGCTGGAGCTGAGCTTTAAATGTAGCAACAGTATTATAGCCACAGTCCTGGGATGGCATTATCAATGTGAGGTTTTGGTTGTAGTCCCTACCATGTGCACCAGGGAAACTATTTTAGGATTTCAAACGCTTGTGTAAAATACAGCAAAACATCATGCCATAGCTCTTCATCAGCATTTCTTCACCTGCTATCATGACCAGTGACCATACTGAGTAAAAACTAAAATAAAACCAAATACATCACCCCAGCACATAAAGAAAGGCAAGAAAGCTGAAACTTTAAATCTTATTTAAAAGCATGGACTAAAACATGATAAATATGCAAGAAACCATGATCACTGCATACATTTCTACAAATTCCCTCACAGGCACATGAGGGCAAACAAGTCAAAATGGGACCAAACAATCTAAAAAATCAAATGTGCCCAGGCTTCTCTAAAATCATCAGATACAGTGACTTCCTCTAGCAGATGAAATTGGCAGAGCATCCCACAGCCAGCTTGGGCTCCAACCCAGCACAAACACATATGTTTTGCAAATATGTTTCATAGTGGGAATTTCATGTTTTGAGCAAAAAAACCTGACCCATTGTGCTCCTGGGCACATAGAAGAAAATGCCACACCTAAGGCACAGAAGGTATTTTGTACAACATTTCTCTCCCCTCCCCAGGCTGACAGGCTGTCTTTGCAGACAGTAAGGAAGAAAACTTACATTAGCAGTGGACTGAGACTTCAGAGCTGCTGTTTATGCAACAGCCCAGGATACAATTCAGGATCTACGCAACAACGACGGCAACCACAAAATTCCTTTATGAGGCAGATAGGAGCAAACTCTCAAAACACCGACCACATGCAGAGGGGAGCTCGAGTATGTGTCTGAATGCAAACAAACGCCAATAATACCAAACCGTGTACTGTTTACTGGATCTCTGCATGCGTGTGAGAAAAAGGGGATTTGGGGAGAGAGCCAGCAGCCAGTTGAATTATCTGCATCTTTCCGTGTCTATCATCCCTCGCTTGATAATGCCGACTAGGAGCCAATTATTGCTGCTCCACAGCAGGAGCGATCTGCACCCTGGGGACAGCAGGGCCATGCAGGAAGGGCACCACTTCCTACAGCATATGCTTACATTAGCATTACTTTTGCAACAGGCATATGCATGAGTTCTGCACCGGCCGGCGTAGCTTCAGAGAATTACTAAGGGTATTGCTTCTGTCAGTTTTCCAGTATTATCTGCTTGTTTTTCTCTGTAGTTATGCTTTATTCATGGAGCAAATGACAATAATGCAGTGAAATTATGTATGAACTAAGCTACTTTTAGAAAGAAGTGCAAAATGTACCTTTTCTGTATTGAACTTTCTTTGTTGGTGGTATTCCTACCTGACAGGTGAGATTAATTGAACAGGATCATGAATGTGGATTTCTCTCTTTTAAAAATATGTAACATCCAAAAACATATTCAGCCCTATATTGATATTCAAGTCTAAAAACTACATAGTATTTATAGTAATTACAGGAAAAATAATACTGGCAATGCCTGAACAAGACTCTACTAGAGAAAGAAAAATATTCAATAATTAATTATGGGCGTTTGCTTTCTTGATGTATATAGATATAAAACAGACATTTTCACCATGAGGATGGTGATGCACTGGAACAGGCTGCCCAGAGAAGCTGTGGCTGCCCCATCCCTGGCAGTGTTCAAGGCCAGGCTGGACGGGGCTGTGAGCAACCTGGTCTAGTGGAAGGTGTCCCTGCCCATGGCAGCGGGGTTAGACTAGATGACGCTTAATGTCCCTTCCAACCCAAACCATTCTATGATTCTATGATATCCATTAACTGATATCTATGCTGTTTTTCAAAAGTTCTGAACCGTCTTTAATGCTGTTAAATATTGCTTAGATGAAGGGTTTTTACTAACTATTAATTGGTGTTACTCCATACCTGTCTACAGTCCCACTCTGTCACTGTATGCCATTTATTTCCAGCTAAAGGGCAAGTGACTAATCAAATCTAGCCTGTCAGTCAACCAAAAGGCAAGACATATGCTCTGTGTGTCCCCAGAGGTAATTTCTCACTAGGAATGAATCTTTCCAAAGGGGTGAGAAATAAAAGAAAAATGGGAGGGAAAAAGAACATCCTGACATAGTGAGTGAGAGCTTAGAAAGAAAAACGACTTAGAGGTAATAAGGTTCCTCTTTATATTAACTTCACACTTCCGTTAGACTAGATGTATTTGTCTGCTTGCGGCTATGCAAGAGACAGAGGAAAATGTGTTTTTAAAGGTACCAAAAGGAGATAAACTGCTGACAGAAGAAGAGATTTGAACACAAGAAGACTATATCAGGTGCCAAGGCTCACTGGCAATTCAAGACATTACTAACCCCACACTTCCATTACAGCAATTCTGTAAAGAGTTTTGCGTCCTAAACCGCAACTATTCAAGTTGAAATCAGGTGCCAATAAAGACTTTTAGATTGTCACTGAAAAGCAAAAAAGAAATATGACTTGCTGATTCTCTACTTGAACTATAGGTAATTCATGTCACCTGTGAAATAAGACTTAAAGTGCCACCCTGCTCAAGTGCTAGCAACCTTCAAAACACTTCATTCGAGTGCAGTATTGCCAGCTCCTCTGAACATAGCCTGAGTAATATCAATTTGTTCCCTGTGTGGTGACAGAAATCATGCCAGGTGATTCGTGAGAAAGAAATCCAGAGGTGCTTGCATACATTCCTGAACCTGTAGACAGAGAGATGTCCCTCCAGCCTCCTGCTGATGTAACACAGCACACTGAGCTGTGCTCCCAGGAGCAGAATACTTGTCCCAGGCCTTCTTCTGAAGTCATCACCATTTGGTCCTGCCCTGAGGTTCACACACATGGTGCTCTCTGCCCTTGCAGGGATGCTCAGCATCTGCACCTTTCCCTGGCGAGGGAAGGCACTGGGACAAATTCGTCTGGGTGGGGGCTGGGAAAACACTCAGGTTTCCTACAGTAAAATGCTCCACTTGTGATGCCCAAAAAGGTTTTCACCAGGACCAAGGAAAACAAGATTATTTTTTTTACCTGCACCAGCAGAGTTCAACTCTGTGTCTGCTGCTAGCAGCTGCATTGCTCTGTGCAATGAGTCATGACTGCTGGAGGAAATTTAGGGTGACATCCACTACACCAGCTCCAGGGAAATCAGTAACTGACCATACGAAGCTGAGGCTGGTCTTCCCAAACCCCACAGTACTGTCCCCTCAAATAAGGTCTGACCCACTGACTGAGAGGAGACCTTATCGCTGTCTACAACTACCTTAAAACAGGTTGTAGCATGGAGGGTGTTGGTCTCTTCTCCCAAGTAGCAAGTGATAGGATGAGAGGAAATGGCCCTGAGTTGCGCTAGGGGAGGTTTAGGTTGGATATCAGGAAAAAATTCTTCAATGAAAGGGTTGTCAGGCATTGGAACAGGCTGCCCAGGGAAGTAGTGGAGTCATCATCCCTGGAGGTGTTTAGAAAGCGTTCAGACGATGTTCTTAGGGATGTGGTTTAGTGCTAGAGTTAGGTTAGGTTATGGTTGGACTCGATGATCCTGAGGGTGTCTTCCAACCAAAATGATTCTATGATTCTGTTCTATGACAGTACAGACCATGCTCTCTCCCTGTCGCTGTGGGGGGTGGCTGATGCTGGGCAACTGATGAGCTGGGGCTGGAATGGAAAACAGAGCAATGCATACCCATTAATTGCTGTTGTGATTTTATGCTGAAGTATCTCATATTTCACACTGGATTCACATGCATTGCTAGCACACTTTTGTTAGTGGGTTGCATTTTAAAGAGAGTGTTTCAGCTGAGGGGCACAGGCAGGAGGGTAGGTGGGACTGAGCCGTGCATGCACACTGACTGCACGGACACTACACTGACGGCACGTGCGCTGACTGCATGGGCACTGACTGCACGGGCACTACACTGACTGCACGGACACTGCCCTGTGCTGCCTGGCTCTGCTGGCTCCCTGTGCAGAAAGGCCGCACGGCAGCAGTGCCCTGAGGCCAGGGTAGATATTTGCCCTCTTTACGCAAGTAAACTGTTTGATTTTTAATGCATTTTTAAATTTGCATGACCATCTCTGCTTGAAGGGTTGTCCTATTGTAGCTGTTGTCTTTTTTTAAAAACATATGCTTCTCCAATACCACCTAATTAAGAGATATTCAAATAAAATAACTTCGAAAGCAAGATAGGGAATAGGCCTTCCGGAAATTAAATACACAGGGTAGTTTTGTCCAGCCTTTCTTGGCAGGAGAGTGAAACATTTTCTTGCAGTGCCCTGCAAAGGTGATTTGATGAGCATTTACTGTGCATGGCAGAAGGTGAACCTGAGCTACAGTTTAGCCCGTGTCTCCTACCATGGCTAAAACATCCAGTGACAATTTCGTCCAACTGCAGCCAAAACTAACATATTAAACCTGACTGGGAGATTGTGCTGGTGTTGGGGCCAGCAGGAAAAATGCACAGAGCACTCATGGCTGCTGATCCAAAAGGTGCTTGGGCAGGAGGCTTTCAGCTACTGGTTAAATGACTGTAAGTTGTTTTTTCAGTTTCCACTTGACATGCAAGCACAGTCTAATTAAAGTAGCAGGTATTAGTGTGTTTCAAAACGCCTATTTTTGACACTGCCTTTTCCTGCCTGTCTCCCAATGGTTTCTTCCCTGAGATACTACAAAAAAAAGTCATCTGTCTTGACCATATTCAACAGAAACTGTCAAGGAAATTTGGAAAGATGTAATCACTTATGTAGACATTTGTTCAGGAGACTGGAATTAGCACACTTACTCTGAAGGCCTTGATCAGCAGTGAAAAGTTTTCATTTTCATTTAAGATTCCTTTGCATTCATATGGAGTAAATGCAAGAAGAACAAGAAACACATCACTTTCTCTCATCTCTGAATTCATCTCTGGGGCCTGCCCATGTGGGGAAAGGGACTTGAAAGGGTACTTTTCTAAGGGCACTGTGAACACTTTGATTAAATTTTGAAAATAATAGTAAAGTCTAAGAGACAGAAAATGCAGAACAAATGTCAAAACCTTTCTCAGCAAGATTCAATAAACACCAAGGAAATAAATCAAAGTGTCCTTTTGCAAATGTTTTTGGTATTAGAACAATATTTAAAGCCGCATGTGTGCATTTCTGCATATGGAAGCAAGAGCATGTGTACCCATATTGACTAGCTTTACCTGAGACCACGTTGCCACTGATGAAGTCCACACCAAAACATTTATATTTCTGGCAGAAACTCAGAAACTGTCACTGGGTTGGGATAAAACACACTACGTGCAGTGATGGGCTGCTTCTCCCTCCCACACACTATCTCAGCACCCTGGAAAGCTCATTGTAATCCTTTCAGTGTTGCATTCAATGTTTCAACCTGTGCCCAAGTGCCCTTGCAGAACTTTCATCTCATTCAGTGCATCCCAAGCAAAACATGCACTTTTAAAACCTACAACTTCAACCACACTTCAGCTGAGGCACTTTTAAAGTGTGCAGTTGTCTGTGCATCATTCTGGGTGTTGGCATGATGTATACGTTTTTGACTGTAGACATGGTCCAGCACACACTTACAAGACAAGTAGAGAATGGGGCTCTGAGCTCTTTTTCTAAACATATTCTGCACCTTTTTTTCTAATGTGGCTATACTACCCCAAAACCACATGCAAAAACCACCTCTTGTTTCAGTCAAAAGTATTAGTTGAATTATTGACAAAAGTGAGTTGTTCATTTTTTTTGCCAGCTTTTTACTTCCTCATAAGAAAAAATAGTGCTATAATTTTTCATGTTTAGTCTCTTTTAGTGTTGTCAGAAGAGCTGTCTTGTGAGTAGGCTGAGAAAGCCACCCTCCACCTTGACAGACAAGTTTTGAGTCAACTTCAAAACAATTTCCATTTCATTCATTAGGGTGAGGTGGGTTTCTTGCTCTTTGGCATTAAAAAAAATACGCTTGAGAATATGATGATTTTCCATAAACCAGAGTAAATATAAAGAGAGGAATATGGCAGTTAAATGGTAACATCAGCCCAAGATGAAGCAGATTTAAGTTTTTATGGTTTAACATAGAAACCTATGCTAGGCTGCTTACCCTTAGGAAATGCTGCTCTGATTAGGGATTGATTTAAGCATCTGTATAAGTGCTTTCTTTAGCCAAGATTTGAATAAAACAAATGTCATCAAATAGAAAAACGAATGAGATGAACGTATGATTATAGCTTGTATTACAGAGAATGGATCTAAGGTTACTGGAAGCAGAAGGGTACACAGGCAGCTCCAGACTCTACATTTTACAATTTATAAGAACTTTCTTTTGCAGTCCTAAAAACCACCAAACTTTTATTTGGTTGAAAGGTGTGAGTAGAAAAGAAGGATACAAGAGAACAGTAAATAGCCATTATGAAAGAGGAAAAAAGTAAGAACTACCATTTTAAACTGTATATAAACATTTTCATCTTCCTTTCCCTTCTATCAGAGAACAAAACCACGTTTTTTAAATTCTATCTAGTTTTATGTGACTGGAATGATTAGAGCTTCTTGCTGACTGAAAGCAGATGAGGACAATACTTTCTTCTCAGCTAAAGGAAATCCAACATTTTCATTAGTATTTTGCATTGTGTGATCATAAAAGAAAGCAAGTTCTATTTTTTCTACATTTTAAATAAAGGGTTATTGCAGTGGCATCTGCCAAGCAGTCAGAGAAATAACAGAACAAGAATCCATTGTCTCTCTGCTGACACAGTGCCAACAACTGTGCCTCCATTTTCCACCTTTTCTAGTGTTTGGGAGAGAGTGTTGCCCTTGTCTGCTGTTTTATGAGCTATTGCACTCTATTATCACTGATTGTATGGATTTTAGGTTTTGAATGCACTGAGTATTCATAACTATTTGAAATCTACATTTAACCCTAAGCTAATGAATATATTACAACTTTTTGGTATAAAACCTACTGTTTTTTCTAAATTTTGCTTGTGTAGTCTTCTAAAGCCTATATTCAATCAAGACATCATTCAATCACCTAAATTATTCTTCAAAACTGAAAAAAAATCTTTGTCTTTTCCTGTATTACAAGAAAAAATGTTACAGTTACTGTGGATTTTAAAGTAGTTGACACCTCTAAAGTAACACAGAGGCATTAAGTAAATGGCCTTGCAACACATAGTTATTTCCTATATGCTTCTACAACGAGTATGATCCTTTCTTAACAACACGTACTGATCAAGCTTGGCAGTGCCGATCTGCTGGGGTCAGTTCAGCAGAGGCCACCAAGATGGCCAGGGCTGGAGCACCTGCCCTGCAACGAGAGGCTGAGGACCAGGGCCCATTCAGCCTGGAGAACAGATGACCATGAATCATGCAATGTCCTGAGCTGGGGGGACCTGACAGCAGTCACCCAAGGGAGGCAGGGCAGTTTCTCTCCATTGTTGCTGATTTTTAAAAGCCCCTGAGAAACCTGGTCAGACCCTGCTTTGAGCAGGATGTTGGAGTAGAGACCTCCTGAGGTCCCTTCCAGTCTGCATTTTCCTGGAGTCCCATGATTCTAAGGTTTTGCATGGCAGGAAAATGCAAAGAAACGAAAGCAAGGTTTGCGTCTAATCAGATTAATCAACGCTTATTTTAAGAATTGCTTTTCATAGCGCAGAAGAATTAATCAGTTCCTTATGTCCAACACTTTCCCTACATACCTTGATCTGGATTCTCTCTATCCGTGAGTTTATGGCTGTGTATTTTAGAATATCTACTGGAAGTGCAAAGGGGTTTGCATGATTCCAGAAAAAATGTGAGTTTGCAGGTAGTTGATGCTCTGGGGTTTTCTGATGTGATACATTTTTACATAAAATTCAGCTATTTTATTAGCACAATGAAAACTTCAAAACACTTAAAATCTAAACCAGTAAAATCTGATACAGCATATGAGATCCTATGCTGAAAACAATGTTGGTCTTAAAAGATCCTAACTAATGGAAAATGATGGTTTTAGGACCACTTTTCAGTTCACTGCTCCCATGCCATCTGTATCACTATCCATTTCACAGTTAAGATTTGAGCAGTCTGCTCTAACCTGCTTTAGCTGCCTGCTGTTCCCAAAGGATGTTGTCAACAGCTGTGGATGAGCTGGACCAAGTGAGAATCTGGAACCTTATCGCCTGTTTTTGTTTTACAACCCACATAGAGAAATCCTCAAATAGCCAAATTAACCCCATTTCTTAACAAACACTCATTTCAATATTAATTACAGAGATGCAACTGGTGCATCCACAATGTGCAAAGCAGCTTACAAGGGAAGGATAAAACCTGACTCTTTAGTCTAAAGCTAGAAAATGTTCCATCAAAAATCAAAATGTCAACAGGCTGCACCCCAGAGCACACGGGACAGGTTTCCCTTCCTAAGGCTTCACTGAACACTGAAATTAATATTACATTCCTTATCTCATGTTTCTTTGCACTCTTCCCACTGTCACAAATGTTTTCAGAGGACTGAAAAACCTTTCACAGACTGATAAAAATCAAACTATGGGACAACTTGCTACAGTTGTTGTTGAATAACTGTTATTCTCTCCCTATTCTCACTTGTCTCCTGCTTGCTGGGAATATGGTGAACCTCTTCAAAAAAAATGCAGGGTCAGTAATCATACAAGCGGCAGTTATTTCCCCTTCATGGTTTTTAATTTTCAGCCAGATTTATGTGTTGGAAGAAAGCATATATCCCTGAAGACCATAGCAGCTCACAAATAGAAACAGACAGGTGAAATACTGCCTTAGGAGAATAATTAATTTCATCAGCCTCTGAAAAAAAATGACAATTTTTTTAAGTATCGCAGAACTCCAGCCAAAAAAAGAGCAGGTGGAATGAGATCAGATACACAGCATAAACTGGAGAGACTATGGTGAGGGGGTCTGGCATCAATAGCAAGAGCTGGGTGTTCTGGGGAAGGGTGGGAGGTTGTAGGGGGAGCCTGGAGGTATTGCAGGTGAGGCCGAGATATGGTGTGAGGGCACCTGGGAGTACTATGGTGTGGGTGCGATGGGGATTTACTACCCAAAGATGTAGGCAACTAGACTTCACGGATCCTGCCGCTCGTGGCATAGCCAGGTGTTTCTTCAACTAAGATGTTTGTTTCAAAGAGTCCCATTTGAGTAATGTCTTAAGGTTCAGATTAAGAGACACTCAGAGACCTGAATTAGCTAAGAGACATTCAGAGACCCAAATTATCTAAATCGTACCCAACCTGTCACCCACCTTAGCCAGAGAGATGAAATAATAACAGATTTAAAAGAGAACAATCTGTTCTCTGCATCCTTACACAATAGGTCCTGTCCTCCAGCCCTGCTTTCCGAACCAGCAGCTTTCAGTGGCTGTTAGGGCTGCGCAAAGCCCTTTTGCTCTCCTCTCAGGGTGTCAGCAATGCCTTGGCGCTGGTCCCCACTTCTGCTGTGGCTGGGAGCTCTGATCCCACAAACTGGCACTTTTCCCCTGGTGCCAGCTCCAAAATGGGTGAATTCAACTTCTTCTGGTCCATAGGCAGACTTTTTTCTTTCTCCACCCAGGAGACCATGGCCTGCCCACACAGACTCCACTTCACATCCCAGAGAGGATCATAGGATCATAAGAAAATCCAAGTTGGAAGGTACCTCAGGAATCTCCAGAACAACCTCCTGCTCAAAGCAGGGTCAGTTACACTGATACAGCCCTGTGATGCCTTTTCCCACATTGCCCAACAGCATGTCCAGGCTCACAGTTCTGGTATCTGTGAATGTTTTTGCATAATAAAATACTGATAGAGTTATTAAGATTATTTTAAACAAAAACTGATGTGTGAACTTCAGCTTGAATTGGTCGGTCACTTGACATGGGCATGAATACTCTCAATTTACAACTCATTTGGACAGGAACCTCCCATACAAAATACTCCTCCAACAATAATGAGTTTGAACCTGTGTTTTTTCTAGCAAACAATCCATTATTTATCTCATTCAGAAATAAATCACCCACTAAGCTACATTGCCATAATATCTCCTCTTGATACTGTGTTGACAGTAATTCTTGAAGGCTGTTATTATAAAGAACATCAAACTCTAAAAATCCTTCTCTTAAAGTATTAATGAAGAGATTTATAACCACAGCCTTGAAAGAAACAAAGAACTTAAGCAGTGACATAAGTACTTTCGGGATAGATGGCTGGTCTCAGTTATTCGTTACTGACTCATTTTTCCTCTGAACACAGGTTTGCTTTCAGAAATTTTTGGCAGAATGAGCACAACAACATTAGAATGAGTTTTTGTAGGAAAATATCTTGTTAATGTTCTGAGACTCTTTAGCACAGTCCCAACACTGGATTCCCTATATCCCAAATGAACGAAAATGGTAATATTGGGTAAAATGCAACCAGACTTTGGCTCTTCATTTTTTGCTAATGACAGTTTCTAATCTAAAGGAATAAATTGGGAATTCAGTTCAGTAATGTCACCAGGAAGGTGAACTTTTCCAATACACACAAATAATTATTTCTGTTACATGAAATATTGCCTGGGAGCTCAAATTCCCATGTCTGGAATCCCAAATATCATGCATTCCAGATGAAGGCATTCATTGGAGACTTGCACATCTGGTGCTGTACAAAACAGAGTGGTGCTGGAAATTAGGGAAATTTGTCTGTAATTTGTGTAGCTAAGAAGTTTATGGTTCATTAATAAAACACAATAAAAGGGGACCTCTTCTCAAATCTGATATTCTAATGAGCTTTTCAGGGTGTCACATTTTTAAAAGATTTTTCTTTTAACTGCATCAACTAAACAACAACAATTTGTTCTTGCAAAGCTCTCATCTTCAGCTAAGGAACTTTGCGTAGTAGGTCCACCACTGTACTCAGTACAAGCCCTGTACCATTAGGGAGGACACACTTCCCATAAGCTGCTCGGGATGAGTTCAGGGTAAATCAGACAGGTTTTCTAAAACCTTGGTCCTTCTCAGCACTCCCTTTGGCAAAAATATCCAAAGTATTTGCTCCAGGCAGAGCCCCGTGGCAGTGGGAAACAGTGACATCCTATCCGTGAAATAAATCTTCCTGTGCCGTCCAAGTAAAAATGACCAGATACCTGAGCATCAGCATACCATAACAGATACTAGATTTGAAGGGAGGTCATGTAAAGGTACCACAGGTATTTCCCATTTTACATGGAAATTTTCCATTTTGAATGGTCACCAAACATCCCATGATCTCTGGAAAGGAAATCACATGTCTGCACAGAGAATGGCTGAAATCTCGAAAAATTGCAATCAAACCCCAATATACCATAAGCTGGGATTGATGTGGCTGTGAGTCAAAAGACTTGAAACAAGACTGACCAGGCAGATGGAAGGAATAACAGTAAACTGTTAACTAGTAAAGGCTTACAGATGACAGAGATACAATCATCAATTAAGAAGAAAATAAGACATATCTGAGAACAGCATCCCAAAAAATCTTCTAAAAATAGCAGCACCAACTATGCAGTACCACTTATTTGGCACCCACTAAGGAAACAGGCAGACTTCATTCACTGGCAAAGATTAACTCTGCTATGTTATTCTAGCAGGAAGACTCTGAAAAACAATATATTCCAAACAATAAATAAAATGTTTTAAAATACAGCTGGCGATCTACACCTTTTAGCTTCCAGGTACATCCATTTCCAGGGATCTCTCACTCAAAGAGCTCATAATAAGTTTGGATTCCTTGGCTGCCTGTCTCCTTTTTATTTTGTTGACCTGAGGCCAATCCTTTGCACTTACACTGAAGATCTGGGTTTATATATCAGTAATATCTAGTAGACACACATTCACATGTACCTTTTAGTTTCAGAATTTAAAGTGATGTATTTATATATATTTCTCAATATATATTGTTTCTATATTCTGGTTGTATTATTCACTCTGTATAAAATGATATGAAAAATTATCAGAATTCTTAACCTAAGAGAAATAGAAAGCATCACAAACATTTTTAGATATATTTAGTCAACCAGAACATGAATCGTATCCAAGCTTCCATTCACAAATCTTTTAATCTATGCTTGCTGCAAAAATTTTCATGTTGGCTTGATGTAGGAAAATACGTTACTTTCTGCAGCTGCCAGTAGTCTTGTGGAAAATTGCTCTTCAATATTTTCCACACTGATATTTTATCTTTCAAAGAGTTTACCAATAATAACATTGTAAAGATTTTTGATCTGTTGGTTTTAGAAAGCATGATGATGCACAGCAAAATATGTTACATTTCAGCAAGTATTTGTTTCTCAAATGCTAAGGTATATTCTCTATATCATAAACATCAGTTCCATTTAATTGTATTTTAAAGAAACCGCACATATACTCCTTAATAGTCTATTTTAAACACTATTCATGGTTTGAAAAAATGTTTATATGAATTGGCACTTCTGAAGCTAGTATCAAAATAAATAATAAAATCAAATTTTAATTTCTGGGAATGCACTTTAACAAAAAGATCCTATTTAAAGCTTTGTACTCCTGAAGTCAGAAACCCACAGCTGCATTCCTGATGCCCAGTATGCTGAACCATGCTGCTTTGTGATTTTAAGATAAGTTTACTGGGTAGTGGTTTAACTGGATGTGTTTTCCTGTGCACTGTCTCACAGTGGGAGCGGACATACAGGCATTCCCCACCCGAAGTAAGGAGCGTTGTGTTCCAAGCCACAGAAAGCCCATCATTTGCAGCCACCTTGGTATCATCATTCTTTTGATCTCTCAAGTCAAGTAAGTCAACTCAAACTCCTGTCTGAGGAGGAAATTGATAAAACACATAATCAGCTGAAGCTCCTTTCCAAGCCTGAGCTGCCCCAAATTTTTCTCCCTGTCATCCTGTTGTATATGATAATCCTCACCACTGTTTCCTTCAGCACAGTCCCCTATATTCAAACACCCAAGATAATACATTTAAGACACTTAAGCTGCTGGCAGCTTTCATTGGAATGGACCTACAAATTCAAAAATAATTAGTGTAGGGAGAAGGAGGGATGGACAGACAGCATTATCACTCCACGAATATATCTTAGGCTGAATGAAATGGAATTTACTCAAGTATTTTTCTCTTCCTGTTTTTAATTGGCACAGGTACCTTTTAATGTTGATGACAGAAAATTATAATATTATAATATTACTTGGTGACTGTCTGAAAACTGGCCACTTGCCCAGGAAATGGATCTGTACTGTGTCACCATGCACAGCAGTTACCCATTTTAAAACATAACCTTCCTAATCAAAGGACACACAACATAATGAAGAATAATTACCCTAGTCACTGTTTTTTCAGAAGTACTAGAAGATTAAATGAGCTTGCAGTTAGTCACTGCACTGCTAACCTCTGATCTTAAAGGAGTTCTGTGCTCTTGAACACATTAATGTCATTAGGTATATGATAGCTCTTCACTGAGCACCCTTATGATCCTAAACTCAGGCTTTCTAAGAATATTTTTTTTACAAAAGCTAAAGGGGACAGAAATATTTACATAAAATTAATAAAAATTAAACAGATATTAGATAAATACTCTTACAGGCTAGTTGATGCTCTGGATTTCTATGCACGAATTGAAGAGGAGCTTAAAGTGGTAAGTAAAGAAAGAATAAAATAAAGAGAAGGTTTATTTACATTTGTGCAGGGAGAGAAGTGAAAATAAGAGTAAGATTTTTGAAGTACAATTTAAATAATCAACAATAGTATTTATTGCACAGAATAGTCAAGACTTATCTTTAAATTTATAGATTTCCTGAAGAATAATTTAAAGTATATTCATGTACATATATTCCTTTTTGTCTTGTGGTAAAAATAATGATACTATTTGTACCCAAATAAATAAAACCACAAATGTTATTCACTTGACAAGCTGCACTGTACTGCTATATATTATTCTTACACAGAACACAGGGGCATATAGAGAGAGTCTAAAATGCAATCAGAAGAAGTATTGTAAAGCATATTTTTGACATCTTCTAGGCCAGACTACACCTAAATGAGAGATTCGTGCCTCTTATGAATTAAACATAATACTTGATTTATGGTCCGTTACTCTTGTATCAAAACCCATAGTTCCAGAGCAATGTCGCTGTGAATTCATTTAATGATATTGATGATACATCTAACACAGAGAATACAAAGTAACAAGCAGTGCAGAGCATGGCTTTATAAATCACTCCTATAGAGCATTAGGCAATAAATAACAAGCCATTAATTCACTTTAAATTATTCAAAAATACTTAAACTGCTTGTGTAGCAAGTTACAAATACCTGCCATTTCTGGTAAAAAGGGAAACTTCTGACCAAGAAATTTTATCAAATCACATCACATATGTTGGTTTTCAGATTAACTGGATTGGGATTAGACATTGTTTCTTTAAAACTCAAAGCAAAGAATTGCAAAGAAAATACTGCAGCTGTGTTGTCCTCAACATTATATACAGTCCAAAAACCCAGCATGCCAAACTGCTCCCAGTACCTGCATTTCTCGATTATCCATCTGCTTCTACGAGTCACTGACTTCACCGTATAGGCATCTATCCAAACAACTGGCATTCCAGTAAGGGCATTTCTGAATTATCCATCTGCTCCTACGAGTTACTGGTTTGACCACATCAGCAACTGTCCCAACAACCAGTAGTGCTGCTGCAGCTCTTCAACTAAGTATGAAGACCCAGGTCCTGAGAACTCACTCACTTTGAGTTATCAGCCCCTTGTCTCATGATAAGATCTCACGTCGGTTGTGTACACCCATACTCACAGTACTCTTAGTGAAGCTCACTACTCGTGCAGTACCATCCTGTGCAGTGTGACTCGAAACAGCAGAATCTGGTCTAACAGATTGGGAAATATTTTCCTTAAGAAAATTAAAATTAGAGGCCAATGAATGATTAGTTTACAAACCGTCTGACATTAAAGATACTGAAGAGTTGTTAAGGTTGAGAGTCTTTGGCAGGGAAACCAGATAATTTGTTTCTTATGGTCTACTTTCTAGTATTTTGAGGAATTTACTTCCAAGTGTTGGCTTTTCTGCAATTACTCAGCACGAGTTATGCATCTTTTTGTCTGTGTCTGAGAAATAGTAAAACTACCTCCAATTATACTTATTGGTCATAAGTTTCTGAATCTTTTAGAGATCCAATTTCAGATGCTGTACAATTTGTCAAGTACCAATTGTAAAATTGGATTGTAACCCTGTTGTGTAGGTCATGAGTGGTGTCGTGGATGTAACAGCCACAAAAGAAGTTTTCTTGCCCAGACGCAGCAGCGTAGTCCAGACACACAACCCCAACAGGGAAGCCCCTCATATGAAGTTGTGCACAAACATTTCTCCTTCCTTATTGGATCTGCTAATGGCTACAGAGGATACGATGAGGAAAAAAGTAATTGTGCTCAAAAGAGCAAGATTGTAAGCCTAAGAAATCTGGTTAATGGACCATGCACCCCAGCATGCTGGCTGAAGCCCAAATATAGCTCTTTCAGGATACTTAGCCTGGTTAGTGAAAAAAAAAAAAAGAAAAAATAGTCTGACAATTTGTACACTATTGCACTCAGGGTGGCTGTTTTATTCTTTCAAAATTCTATTAACGCGAAGGACAAATTCTGCTGTTAAAATCACAGTGAGAAAGCTGAGGGCCAGGGCTGACCGCAGGAGATGGACGCTGTCCCCATTTCACACACATTATGATAAAACTTTTCATGAAAAACTTTTTACCTTAGTTGCCAAACAGTGCTTAAAAAAGAGAAATAAAATTGCTTGAATTATTAGAACAGGATCTGTACTGAGCCTTGATTTGGGCTTCCCCACACTGTTTGGGCTCCTCCACCTCTACTCCTCTCCCCAGTAAACTGGTGCTGAGTTACCTCATAATCTGACTTTTTGACAGTGGAGATTTGTGGACTCTGACAGGCACAGACATGCCAGTAAAACTAAAAAACAAAATAAAACAACAACAACAACAAACCAAACCAAAACTCAAAACTTTCTGGAAGAACAAAGAAGTAGACACTCAATGGTTTCTACTTCTTCCAAAATTTCCATAGGCAGGGTGCTCACTTTCTGCATAGACTCTTCCAAGGATGGGGTTAACCTGCACCACCACAAGCTTCACTGTCTCACCACAAGCTGGTTTTTTCTGTCCCCATCCATTTTTGTATTTCCCAAAATAATCCTAACGATTTGCCAATGGGAAACACAGTAAACAGTTCTTTCTAACTATCCCATCTGGAATTATATCTCTCATTTTAACTTCTCCTTTGAAAAGAAACCACTTAGTCTATCATTGTTTTAACTATTTTTTTTTTTAGAATAAAAATGTAATTATACTCTATGTATATGAACTTCAACACTAAAATTTAGCTTCATTTATCCATAGCTGTATATCACTCACTGGGAGACCAAGGATTATGCTACTCACTGTAGGTCCAACCCTTGCTTTTAATTTCAACAGCCTCCAACAGCCTTTTATGTACTAACAGCTGCATAGCACTTTTGCTCTTTAATTTGTTTCAGTGGTTGCGTGAGCAGATTGAGGTCAGTATAATGCCCTCAAAATTCCTAGTGGCAAACCGCTGGTGTTATGTACATTAAATCTGAGATGGCCGTAGCCCAGACTTTTCCACATAAAAAATCCTGAGTCTGACCCAGTTACCCAGCTTTGGCACAGGTTATTCTGTACAAAAGGAAATGTTCCCAGAGAAACATAGCAGCAGAATCTAATCTCATATATTGCAAACATTAGATACATCAGGAGTTCAGTCTGTAGAGACCTGGATCAATTGTGAAATTCATCAAAATAAAGCTTTAAAATATAAATACAGACTCTCATATGAATAATGACAGCCCAAGTCATTACTGTGTTTCTAGCTACTATCTCAGCTATTTTTCCTAATTCTAACAAAAGCCTGAAATTAAGCACTGCCGGAAGCAAAAGTTGAAGTTTTCATGTTTTGCCTTAGTAGACCAGCAATCACTCCGTAGCTGAAGACAGCTATTCTTAGTTTGATGCTATTTTGGTTACACTACTGGTGATTTAACATCACCCACACAGCCTCTGCGAATGCAGAACTCCACATGGTGCAGCAGGCAGGCAGGTTTCTGCCCAGCCCGTTGGAAGTGTTTGCAGCCTTTGGCAAGTGCTTCCTCAGAGTAAATCTGCAGGAATGCACAGCCGTGAAAGGTATTATTACATTGCTATTTGTTATGGTAATTTTGTTAAGGGTCTGTCTGAATTTCATTATAAACCATATTTTCAAGGGGTTCATTAATCAGCCATGAAATGTATTCTGCATTCACACTTTCACACAGAGAATAAGCCCTAATAACATAATTATTTTGCCAATTTAAACAAAACAAGAAACAAGGTTTATTAAAACCTGATGTATTCATTTTTCAAGTATATCTGAAAGTTTACAGGTATTATTAAAGCACTGGTAAACAGAGTAACGCAATGCTTCCAGCACTGGCAAATGATGAGTTTCACTTGCCCTATGATTTTATTATTTTCTGGAAATCTAATGAAACTCATGAAGACTTCATACACTTGGCTTAATGTTCATGTTTCGGCTGAGGCTTGTACCCTTCCCTTTCCCTCTGTTGCTGGGTGTTCAGTGCTCCTGAATCTACCAGCGACACGTCAAAACCTCCGTGAGGCTGAGAGCCCCAAGGCACGTGCCGCAGCCTTTGAAGGTTCAGGGCATGCACAGCTGCACGTAAAAGAGATAGAACAAGAGGAGATGTCCTCAAGTTGCACCAGGAAAGGTTCAGATTGGATATTAGGATAAATTTCTTCCTGAAAAGGGTTGTGAAGTATTGGAACAGGCTGCCCAGGGGAGTGGTGGAGTCACCATCCCTGGAGTTGTTTAGAAGATGTATAGATGAGGTTCTTAGGGACATGGTTTAGTGCCAGAGTTAGGTTAATGGTTGGACTTGATGACCTTGAGAGTCTCTTCCAACCAAAATTATTCTGTGATTCTGTGATCACTGAGAAGGGTTAACTGCTCTGTCCAGTTTTGTCATTCCCTGGTAGATCCAGCTGGGAATTCCCATTAGAAGTCACATTGCAGACCAGAGAAGTCTTGCTGTCAAAAACTGGACAAAAACTTGGCTCTGAAATCCAGCCTACCTACCTATGAGACAGATCAAGAGCCATAAGTTGCTGATGCAAATAAATAACCTTTACCAAACTAAACTACTGTGACTAAACTACCTTTACTGACAAATGTTATAGTCATCCAATAGTCATCTATATCCCATTACACAACGTGTGTCAAACTCAGAAATACTTGTTTCTGACTTTTAAATTATTTTTTATTTCTTCTAGTCCATGGGGACTTGTAGCCAAAAGTATTCCAGAGCTATGAATATAGTCACAAACAATAATCTTAGCTACTAGTTAAGCCCCTGGTGGATTACAAATCAAACACAGAAATATCCTTAAAATAAAAGTAAACTGTCCTGACATATCCCAAATACTAGAAAGACTGAGATCTTTTTGCTATTTTATTTAATTCAACTAAAACATACTAACCATTTGTAACCATGAAATGTCTGCCTGAGATGCTTTGTTTTTCCATCACAACAAAGCATTAAAAGATCAACCCTGAAAAGCTTAACAACAAAAAAGGCCAAGTGCAATCTATATGCGCTGAAACTAATGACTTTTATGACAATCTACTTATCCACCACATCAGTCTGGCAATCTAATTCAGGAACTCCTGGAGTCTTAGTGTCTGCAGGTTGTGCCATATGGCACTGCAAAGCTGGATTTAAATTTGGTTTCAGAGTCACAATGATCATCTCTTTAAAGGCACAAATAGATATACTAATAGACATGTGAGGAAAGTATTCATTTTCAGGAAGTTAACACTAAACAATTTGTACTTTTCTGAAGCCCGACTTACAGTGACCACAGTGCCCTACCAGCACTGTGAATTTTTTCACTATTACCAGATATATTGCAATCACAGGACATCTACAAATGAGCTTTGTAAAAAGAAGAAAAGGCTGACAAGGATGTTCTGCTGCTGGAGAAGGCAGGAGCCACCACAGCACAGTTACTGCCTCCTGTCCAGATGGGCAGAGACCTCCTGGCAGTGACCATCACAGCCAGGCTAAGGTAGACGGAGAAGGACTTGGGCTACAGCCAACAACATTAGGTGATAGTGCGAAAGGCAACTCAGAAGCAGAGCTATCTTTTTGATCCCTTTACTCACTTGACTCATTTGCTGAGAACAATGAATAGAAAAAAGTCACCTAACAATTTAAAGGCTACACAGAGTAAGAAACTCATTGCTCAAAACCACTGGAGGAAACACCACCATTCTCCGAAGCAATGGTATTTTCATTGTATTAAATAACAACAGAGGTCTGGCCTCTTGGAACCTTTTTTTTGTGTGAAGGTGATTCTAAAATAGACTCCTTGAAACATAAAAGACAACAATTTGCACACAGATAATTGGAACAATGACCCAGTTGCCCATAGTATTTAAAACACAAAGATCTGGCTAAAAACATTGGTGACCCAATAAACAGTGCCAGCTCTGGCAGAAGAGGGACAGTAGCTCCAAAGCAGGGCACTTCACCCAAAGGAAAGGTCAGTACTCCCTGGCAAGAAGGAAAATACCCAAACAGATTGCATGGCTGCTGGCAAGGACAAGCCTCATAGCTGAAATGTTTGCCCTTGCAGACATCACAGTTGAAATTTCACATGACTTTCAGCATGACTTGAGTGCCATAGGGGGATCTAGTGGTATCTAGGGCACACAAACCTGGGAGAGCAGCCTGAGGAGCCCAGCTCCAGATGCACCAAAGTGCCTCACCAAAAGTTTCCAAGGCACATGGACTCAGGCATGTGCAGTTTCCACAGCCCAATGAAGGCAGAAGATCTCTCCCAAACTCCCAGAAGGAATACCGGTGTCTAATCAGCCATGTTCCTGCTCATTTACTTTTCAACTATGTCCTGTATCCAGCTTCAAGCAAAGTGGCCTCAGTCACTACAGTAAACCATGGGTGTTAGTGACCCTTTCCTCCTTCTTTTCAGTAACAGATCAAACAGCAAAGCGGCAAGCCTGGAAATTATCTGTATTGACTCAGTTCCCACCTTGGTCCAAGCATGTCCCTTCACAGAGCAGGGATTTTCCCACTTATTGGCAGGCTAAAACCTTCCATTAAACCCTGGCACTGCAGTTTCTTACAGCCAGAGAACGGAGTCACCAAAAAATCAACAGGGAAAAGCCTAACAGACAGACAAGGGACCTGAGTTTTAATCCCTAATTCTTCCACGGTGCTGGAGTCCACGTGTCTCTGCACAGGTACCTGTTCCAGCCCACAGGCTTCAGGACACCACGCCATGTGGTACGCAGCAGAGAGCTGAGCTCCAGCTCCTCCTAGCCCAGGATGGCTCCACACAAAGCCACCTTCACTATCTCATCTTTCTCCATCCACTACCTCAAGCCTTCATCATGTGAGTTAACGAGCGGTCCTACAGCCCAGACAGAATGGGTGCTACCACCTCCAAACCCAAATGCAGTCCTGCAGGTGCAGATCAGGTATCCCTGGGCCACACTCACCAACACATCATGCTGTCACCGGGTTTTCTTAAACTACGCAACAGCAGGTATTCCCCGGGAACTGGTGTTGGAAACCATGAAGAGGAGACACATGTGACCCGTACCTGACACGCTCAGTTCCCCGAGGAGAAAGCTCCTCTTGGGGCTGGAAGCTGCGTGGTTAGATAAATTCTACCATTTGCTAAGCTATGAAATCTCCATACTAACTTCACTCAGACAGGAAAGCATTGACTACATAACATCCTCTTCAGACTTGGTTTTGCTTCAGTAAAGACAGTTACTGTAAAATCAGCAAACCAAAAAATCCCTAATGTTAGTTGATATTATTTGCAGAGGATGAGCATTTACTCTGCTGTTTTAAGAGAATAAACCTTTCTAATAACTGTACAAGATCAAAAAGGCAGTACTTCCAAATGCCGTTGGATTTGGCCCTCTGATTTAAATGCATTTCAAATTGTTTGTTTGTTTGTTTGAAACTTTGGGATCTTCTGGAAGTGCCATTTTCCCTTTTAATTTTGGCAATCTTACAAATTTTAGGGAAGTTTCCCAATACCTCATATGCTGTTAGAGCATCTTCAAGCCATCCTTACAGCTCTTCTATCATATTTTGTGTAAAGAAAAAAATTTAGCTCATCATTGCAACAGCTGCTAATGAAGATCTCTAGGCTTTCTTCTATTATAATTGATAAAGAGAGAATGACGAATATTTAAAGTAGCTATTAAACTGTGCTAAATTAATGGTGATTTACACAGAATTTCTATAGGAGCATACAGCACATCCACTTTAATATCAAATGCGTTAATTGTGATCAATGATACTACAGTGGAAAGTAAATGAATTCTTAATGAGAAACTTTACATGTTACAAAAATAGAAGCTAGTAAGAAAACTCCTTGCTGCATTTTTCACATTACATCATTAGTAACTACTACTATGTTGAAAACATTAAAAGGAAAACATGAGTATTTTAAAGACTTTTATAGATCAACACATTTACAACATAATAGGGTTGGGAAAAAAGGATTTTTTTTTTTTTAACATTCATTGTTTCTCTACATTATTGGAAATGTATCTTAACAGGTGTTAGACTAATTAAAAAGTTATCATCATAGAATTCAGGGTCATTTTTTTAGCCCCTGAATGCCAGACTGGAGACTTTACAGTTGTCCTTGTCTCACTTTTACAACCTCTTTTGTTTGACTTGTAGGTTTTAATGTGCATCATAACACCTCTCATCCAGCAGTAAGAAATTCTCTGGGGAACACTTGCAGAAAATAGGACATTGAGTCCATAATTAAAGTAATCTCTTCCCGGGCAGATGCTTCAGTTGGCTCTGTTATCACATATTACAAAAGGCATCTTGAGGCCTATAAAATGTGTGGCAAATGGCTTTAGAGATGAGAAACAGCAATTTTTCATCTAATTTTGATCCATAGACATGTAAGTACTGTATTGCCACTTTTTGGTATGGAGCCAAATAACTATTGTGGTTGTTGAAATAAGCTTGGCAGCAACCAAAATTAAAGAGTACTCCAGCTTTTATCCCCAGTCAGGAAAGCCTTTTTCTAACCATCTTTGCTCTTAGCAAATAAGCGTGCCATATCAAATATGCGAGTTAATGCCTACATCTGGATTTATTAGAAGAAAGGCTTTATGCAGCTTAACTCGCCATACATATTCTCCCTCTGTTTGCTTGTTAAAACGATCATTCAAATTATGGCCCTAACATCTTCACTGCTTTGCAAAAGGGTCTGTGATACTGATTGGAAGTGTTTCTACAGTTTATCTTTTGTATTTTAGGATGTTTAGGATGTTGCTCTTTGAATGCGTAAGTAGGTTCTGCAAAATAATTTGTTCAAATCAGTTATAATCCTTTGCATAAACACTAAAACTGATAGAAGCTGAGTTTATGAAGCATGCCTTTGGGTCCTAACTGCAACTGATGTGTCGTATGTAGGCAAAATTTGACCTCAAACTACTGAAATACTGGGGGGGGGGGGGGGGGGGCGGGGAAGATTGACTTCCATTATTCATTTCTTCAAACTTGCTATTTTAAACTCTTCCCTGCTTGGGTGGGAAATCATAGAGATTGCTGAAGAGCTGCTTACTGTTTAAGACTTAAAAAAAATGCATTTTTCACTGAAAATGTCTCAAGTAAATGTACATTACCACTTGGGCTAAACAGCTTATGTTGAGCTAAGAGGGATATTTAGACGGCTGTAAGAGCAAATGCTATATTTGCTACATTTCTAATAAGAACTAAAAGATCCAAGCCACTCAAGAGTGATAAGGAAAATAATGCCATGTTAGCAAAACCCTATTTCATAATGTTACAGTGGTATTGTATATGTAAAATATACGTTATGACAACTGCCATTAATCAGCAACAAGAGCCAGAAAATGGTACGTGAAATACTTCAATAATTTGCTCTTAAAATAAAATTTATTTGTATTTGAATTAGGGTAGGATCTCCAAGTCTTGTCCTAGGTGATAACTCTTCTGTATCACAACAGAATGGAACAGAACTCTCACTGAGAGCTGCTATGATGACCCCATCATTACAATGTCCTTATGGCATCCACCATTACACCACCACTGTGTCATCATTATCAGAGCAGGTGCCATCAGCGCAGATGCAAGTAATGTAACACTTTAATACAGCCATCCTGGCCTTTTAACAGGGCTAGTAAGGCAGATACGATGACTTGGGAAATGGATGCACTGTTTATTAATTCTGAAAGTTAATTCTGTGCATTTCTCTTTCAGATCACCTCCTTCACTTCCACATTGGATAGAAGTCTCCAGGGCCCTGTTGTATGGGCCAGCAACAGACACCTGTTAAAATCTGCTTTCTCTTGTCACACAGATGGACCCACATGGGCTCCTGCCTGAAAGGACCAGGCTGCCACGGTAGGGGAGAGAGGATGCTCACCCGGGGAGGCTGTGCACATCTGATGATGGTGCCACTTACCACAGGGATTTTCAAAAAGGGTGTATTCCAGGCCATAAGAGAAAAGGAGACAAGGCAGACATGCCACACTGGATTCAGGAATGAGTCTCTCATTCAGGAGTGACTTTCATTTTTTCCAGAGGACAAACAGTGCAAGATAGTGGAGAAAAAGGGAGAGACCTATTAAAAGATTCTGGTTTAAACAATCTCTAATGTAAAGAATAGAAGAAAAACAAAGTAAGTTAATACTATTTCATTTACATCTATATATTTTCTCTTTTACTTGCCACATAATAATTGTCTCAGAAACCTCTGCAAGCTTCAGAGCTGTCTTGACTGCAGAGGTCTTTGGCTCTGGAGGACAGAGTTCATGAACTTATATAGAGCACAATATGATCCTATACAGACCACTGCATTTAGGCAATGTTTGTATTCTGGATGACATCGAAATAATTAACTGTCATTTGTGAATACTGCAAGAAAATCAGAGAAAGATAGACACTATCAAATATTTTCCTAGCACAATTCCATTCTGATGACATTTGTATAATGTACATACCAAGGGTATACAAGGATCATTATATTTTATTATTTATTCTGTACTGTTTTGTATATAATACTGTTATAATATTTTATAATTAATAATTATAAACTGGTTGAATTATACCTCATTCTATACCCACAGACAAGAATTATCTAAATATTAATAATAAATTTGCATTTCTCAAACTGAGAAGGGAGTACAGTTAAGTACAGTTTAAATTATAATTATAAGAGATGTTTTAGAGTTCATTCTGTCAGCTAGTTTGAGGTCATGGCCATTCTGAATATTCAAATCTAGATTTTCCCAGGATGCGGGCAACAAAAGCTGATCTAATGGGTTTTATATCTTCAAGGATAATATTTCTTTCTTTCTTGTTTTTAAACTTTTGCTAGAACTAGATGTGAGGAGACCATCCTAGTGCAGAAAAAGTGAAACATTTTTTTGTCTTATTGGATATTCACATTCATCATTAACAAAGTTTTTACATTTTATACACATACATGAAGTCTTGCTGAATATTACTGCATGTCTACATAATACTTTGTAGATCACTCTATTAAAGTTCATCCAAACAAACAAGGCAAGAAAAGTAAGTTAACTTGTGTGAACTGAGAATATGGACACAGCATCCTTGTAGGTCCTTGCTTGTGTACACAGACAAAGCAAAATTTCAAACAAGTAATTCAAAGGCAGGACTTTTAAAAAATACAAAAAGGATTTTCTGTGCCTTTGATAACAGCATGGACACACATGATTGCTCTGCTGGATCAAGGCCAGTGCTCAGCATCCTGTAGTACTGAGCTCTTCACAAATGTATTTAGTAATAGCCCCTGCAAGAAGTCAAGTGCTTCCCAAAGAAGTATACAGACAATACACTTATCTCAAACTCATTCATGCACTGGACACATGTTGTATTATCCACTTGAGAGATGGCATTGAAATTATCAGACTCTCTCAGTAAACCAGGGGGATATTTCAGAACTCCTGATGACCAATGACAGAACCCGAGGGAATGGCAGGAAGATGTGCCAGGGGAGGTTTAGGTTGGACATTAGGAAAAGGTTCTTCACCCAGACGGTGCTGGACACTGGAACAGGCTCCCCAGGGAGGTATCACGGCCCCAAGCCTGACAGTGTTCAAGAAGAGACTGGACAGGGCCCTGAGACACATGGTGTGAACTGTGGGGTTGTCCTGTGCAGGGACAGGAGTTGGACTCGATGA